>NC_133539.1:11155000-12405000 GCF_048773025.1 Camelus bactrianus | reverse complement strand
ATTCTCAATTTGGGTTTGTTTGAAGTTTTCTCATATGCATGCTGAGGTTATACATTTCAGCAGAAAGCCAAAAGAGATGTGCCTTTTTGAGCATGACATATCAGAGGGTACATCACATCAATAAAACACTGAGAGTTTCTGGGATCATTTTTAAACTTAGATTTCTGATAGAATGACTCCTTCCTTTCCTATACATCCAGGATTAACTAATGGGGTTAAACTTCAGGGTCTTTCCCTAGTTTTGTGTCATATGTAGAATTATAGATACATGTTTATGTAAGGTCTAACCCAAAGGGAAGTAAATATATTACTCCTCAAAAAGTGATAAGACTGAATTATTCAATGTTTTACAAGTGAATCCTGCTGACCATGTCTTCTGTCCCACAAAATTTCCATTCTTCTCTTTCCTGTTAAAGCAACCCTTTTATTCCTAAGGCTTCATATATACACATAGAAGGTAGATATTAAATGAAAATAAGATTTTCAACAGGTAGAATCTGTATGGGTTATACAATCTCATGGTAGCTAGTAACACAGTTTAAATTTGGAATCTGGGATAAACAAGCCACCAAATTAGGAAATGGATCTTTTATTAAAGGCATATGATTTCATGATAAGCATCATGACACAAAACAGAGTTGTTTTGGCTTGGATATACTGGTTAGGAGGAATACTTGAGATAATTTTAACAACAATTAGTTTGAAACATGAATACAAGAGAGCCTGTGGTTTGCCCCATATACTACTCCATAAGTATATAAGGCCCTGGGCAGATTATAAACATAAAACCCTAGAAACTGACTCTGCCCTTCGACTGAGCCTTCTCACATCATGAGCTTCTACAACAACTACTGTGGTGGCCTGGGCTATGGCTATGGTGGCCTGGGATGTGGCTATGGATGTGGCTACGGTGGCTGTGGCTACAGTGGCTATGACTATGCCTGCTACCGCCCATGCTGCTATGGAAGATACTGGTCTTCTGGCTTCTACTGAGAAGTTCTAGATGCTCATCTGTTCAGGATATTCTCTGATGAGGCACCACATGTACCTCCTGCATTAATCCATAATAAGAATGTCCTTGTCTGTTCAGTAATGGCTACTGAATCTTAGACTACCATGCATCAGCAGACCTTTTTTAATGGAATTGCCTGAGTGTCCAACCATTTAGAAAAATATTCATTTGATCTATGTTACTGTTATAATTGAATACAATCTTAACCATTTCCATTTGGGAAAATGTCTAAATTTTCATTAAAGGTACTCTGTTTTTCACACATACAATGTTTTCATGTATATCATTTATGTAGATTTATTCCGACTGTGTGTGTGTTTGTTTAGAAGTTGTTGGCCTCTATATACACTCTCTTTATTGACAATTTATTTGTGTGGTTGAAAAGTCATATTCAACCACTGCTTTTCTACTATGTGTTTTTTGTAAGTATATCCAGAGGCTACTATTATCTGCCTTGATCTCATCAAAGCCTTATCTTTGGAACATTCAAACTTTGATATTGGCAAAGTGGTACCTCCCTGCTCACTACTTCATGCTGTCTCTTTAGCATCTCATTCTTTCTCTATACTTGGTATTTGAATATGCCTTTGGGAAGATGTAACTTTTTTCTTCTAAATTTTATATTACTGCTGATTCCTTTCCTACTGACAGTATGTACTTGAACTCATCTGGTGCATTGTAGCTGCACAGGGGGCTTTCTGTCAGGAAGACAGAATTTGAGGTGTTTTTCAGTGAAATTTTCAATGGGTCAATCTGCTTTCTTTTTGGAAAGCTATCTGTTATGTCTCATAACAAGGCAGTGGCTTGGGTAGACTGAAATAATGCAAACGCAAGTCTGATCCAGAAGAGAGTCTGTAAAGTGCATCCCCAATCCTAGTAGTCTGGGTAATGTTCAGTAAAGTTGTTTACAGTAACTTTACCTAATTCACTCAATTTATTATTATTAAGCATTAGTAATAATTTGAACAATGATGAGATATAAATCAACAATATCTATTAATTTTTTAGTAACTAATGCTAGAGTTTGTGGATGCCAAGACTGAAACTGAGTTCATACACAATGACTTTCTGAATACAGATCAAATTGTGAGATTGACCAAGATCTCAACTTGCCCCAAATGTGTTAATTAATTCATTCTTTTTGACCTAGCATATGGTCTATCTCGGAGAACATTCCACATGTGTACTTGAGAGAAATTTGTGGTCTCTTGTAATTGGGTATTTACTAGACGTCTGTTAGGTCTAGTTGGTTTATAGTGTTCTTCAACTATTTATATTATAATCATCTGCATAGTTGTTCTATCCATTATTCTAGTGGGATATTGAAATCTTCAACTATTATTGTTGCAGTTTTTGTCCCTTTCCATTCTGTCAATTTTTGATTTTTGGATTTTGAAGCTCTGTTGTTTTAATATATTTGAATTTAAAATTTGTTATCTTCTTGATAAATTGGCACATTTATTATTGCAAAATGTCTCTCTCTTACTGTTTTAAAATTCCTTATTTCAAAATCCATTTAGTTGGTATTGTTAAACCCACTCAAGCTTTTTAATGTTTCTGTTAATACACACACACACACACACACACACACACACACACACACACACACAATATCCTTTTGCTTTCAACCTATTTTTTTTCTAGAGATTCTGATTCCTAAAACATTTTATGATAGCTACTTTAAAATCTGTATCAGATAATTTGAACATTTGGTTAACTTATTGTTAAGGTCAAATGATTATTTTCTCTCATTCAATTTGTAATTTTTATGTTTCTTGCTATAATAATGTGGAGAAATTATGTGTATCAAAAGCTTCTTGGTTCTATTTAAAGCTCTTTTAAAAGCAAGAAGTCACCCTGTTTAGGTTGAGGTATGTTGTGGGCTGTGATTCATAATTTTTAGAGTTGTTGCAGTAGTCTTTTGGTCTGTTTGGTTTATCTTGCACCACTGGCTGTCCCACTGGTCCATTGCTGCCTGAAAGTGCAGAAATAATTTCACCAGCCCACCTGCTGTGTGTCTTTTGGTGGAATGATGTTACAGTAAGATTCCCCACCTTTGCTCCTCAGTGCCAAGATGTGTTTGAAGAGAACAGAAGAGTGTAAAGTACATGAGAACAGTATTCCTTGATTTGGAAATAATTCCCTTTAAATAACCAAATATATGGCTTACCACCAAAGAATTGATTAAACTGAGATTTACAGCTTTAAATATTTGTTAGGAAAGAAGGACATTTTAAAAATCAATTCTCTAAGCTTCTTTCAAAAGCAAAATAGGAAGAGAAAGTTAAATATAAAGTAAGAAGAATGAAGGAAAAATGGAGATATGAATGCAATTAATTCAATAGAAAATGGACAAGCTATAAAGAAAATCGATAATTACCTAAATTGGTAATTTGGACAGATCAATCAAATCGACAAGTTCTAGATATAAATCAAAAATACAGGAGAAAGAATATAAATTACTAGTGTGAAGAATGAAAGGATCAACATCTTTTAAAATCCCACAGGCTCAAAACATAAGTGGATAATATGAAGGATGTTAGCCAATAATTTCCAGAACGTGGATGAAATGAAAATTTTCCTTTAAATACACCAATTGCCAAAACTGACTCCAGTAAATTTGAATAACACTGTATCTAATAAAAAAATAAATTCTTACAGTTTTGTAATCCCATCTATCCCTTCCCACCCTCTGCCCCCTTGGCAACCACAAGTTTGTATTCTATGTCTATAAGTCTATTTCTGTTTTGTATTTATGCTTTTTTTTTGGTTTTTTTGGTTTTTTAGATTCCACATATAAGCGACCTCATATGGTATTTTTCTTTCTCTTTCTGGCTTACTTCACTTAGAATGATATTCTCCAGGAGCATCCATGTTGCTGCAAATGGCATTATGTTGTCGGTTTTTATGGCTGAGTAGTATTCCATTGTATAAATACACTACTTCTTCTTTATCCAGTCATCAGTTGATGGACATCTAGGCTGTCTCCATGTCTTGGCTACTGTAAATAGTGCTGCTATGAACATTGGGGTGCAAGTGCCATCCTGGAGTAGTGTTCCTTCTGGGTATATGTCCAGGAGCAGGATTCCTGGGTCATACGGTAAGTCCATTTCTAGTCTTTTGAGGAATCTCCACACTGTTTTCCACAGTGGCTGCATCAAACTGCATTCCCACCAGCAGTGTAGGAGGGTTCTCCTTTCTCCACAGCCTCTCCAGCATTTGTCTTTTGTGGATTTTTGAATGATGGCCATTCTGGCTGGTGTGAGGTGATACCTCATTGTAGTTTTGATTTGCATTTCTCTGATAATTAGTGATAATGAGCATTTTTTCATGTGCTTATTGATCATTTGTATGTCTTCCTTGGAGAATTGCTTGTTTAGGTCTTTTGCCCATTTTTGGATTGGATTGTTTGGTGTTTCTTATTAAGTTGCATGAGCTGCTTATATATTCTAGAGATCAAGCCTTTGTTGGTTTCATTTGCAAAAATTTTCTCCCATTCCGTAGGTTGTCTTTTTGTTTAACTTATGGTTTCCTTTGCTGTGCAGAAGCTTGTAAGTATCATTAGGTCCCATTTGTTTATTCTTGCTTTTATTTCTATTGCTTGAGTAGACTGTTCTTGAATAGATAAACAAGATTACACTGTATAGCACAGGGAAATATACACAAGATCTTATGGGAGCTCACAGAGAAAAAATGTGACAATGAATAATTATATGTTCATGTATAACTGAAAAATTGTGCTCTACACTGGAATTTGACACAACATTGTAAAATGATTATAAATCAATAAAAAAGTTTAAAAAATTCATAATTAAACACAACTTTCCACAAAATAAACTTTAGGCTCCATTGTCTTCAGTGGTAAATTTTATTAAATATTTATACAGCATGCTTATAGGTACCTTAAGAAAATTGTAGAGCCTAGGAACTTGACTCCCAATATTTTTGTCCAAAAGCTCTAGTAAACAAGAGATACATTGAAGTTCTAGGTATTTTATTTACATGAAAAACACAGAAACTGTCTTCATGAAGAATCATTATCTCTCTATCTATCTATCATCTACGTCAAGGAGAAGTAGATAGGAATACACTAATAATGGAAGACTTTAATGTACTGATCTCAGAATAAGACAGGTCAAGTAGAAAAAATAGGTAATCAGAGAGAAGACCTAAACAATATAATCAATAAGATAGCTTTTATGGTTATATATTGACTTTTATATTCCAATAATAAAAAATAAAACTTCTTTTCAAGCACCCACAGAACATCCACTATAATTTATTATATATTATGTCATACAGAAAATATTACTATGTTTTGTAAAGTAAAAATACTGAAAACAAATACTCGCTATTGTCATGCAACAAAACTGATAATTACTAGGAAAAAAAAGAATAGAAAATTTATTTAAAAATAAAATCAAGTGGTGGAAAAAAAACACACCTTTATCCTAGAAAGTAAAAAGTCTTTTATTAAAGAAATTGTTGGGATAAAAGAGGACATAAAAATAAAATTATAAATTTTTAAGTAATTAGTGGTAATGAAAATAGTCTATAACAAAGTCTTTGAGAAAAATTTAAATTATTTAGAGAAAATTCATAGTGCTGAAAACATTTATAAGTAAAAATAAAAGTAAATTAATATTTCAGCTCAAAACAATTCATAAAGGAAAACTAAGAAAACCAAAGAAAGCACAAAGACAGAAATACATCAAAAAGCAAAAATTAATGAGAATATGAAAAAGTGACTTAAATAATGAGCCAAAATGCCATTATTTGAAATAATTAACAAAATTATTAAATTATAAACTACTTGCTAACTTGATGAAGACAAAAATAAATAAAGAAGCCATATGCAAAATATATAACGAGAAAAATGGACATTGAAATAGAAGAAATTTGAATCATCATATGAGACTACTTTTCAGAGCTCTGTGTATATAAATTTGAAAATCTAGATGAAATGGGTAATTTCCTAAAGAAATACAGATTACCAAGATGGACACTATTAGTCTTAGAGATCAGAAACAGACCAATTTCCTTGAAAGTAATAGAGAAAATTATTAACAAAATACCTCACATAAAAGCCCAGTCCCAGATGATTTCTCAGAATTCTATCAAATCTTCAAGGACAAGATAATCCTAATATTGTAAAAATTGTTAAAGAGCACTGAAAATGGTGAACAACTTCCTAATTCCTATTAAAAAAGTACAGCATTGAGTCTGAGGTATGTAGACGTTAAACATGCCCCCCTGATTCCTGCCCTTTGATGCAAATGCCCTTATGTGATCTCCTCCTGGTATGAGAGCTGTGATTTGCTTTGTAACCAATAAAATAGGGCAGTGTATGTGATTATATGTGCTTATGTGATTATTTTACACAAGATTGTTGCACTCATCTTGCCAGAGTCTGTCTCCCTCCTTGATTTGAGTAAACAAATATCCATGTTTGGGAATTTACTTGGCAAGGAATTGTGGGCAGCCTTTGGCATCTGACAATGGTTTCTAGTCTGCAAGGGCCTCTGGCTAATAGTCAGCAAGAAAAAAATCCTTTTATTCCTACAGCTAAAATGAACTGGGATGTGCCAACAATAGCATGTGCTTGGAAGTGGATCCTTCCCCAATTAAACCTCAGATGTGACCACAGCCCCATACAACATCTTGAACTGAAAACTTGTGGGATGCTGAAGCTTCTCAGCCTGTATATGAAATAGTGTTTTTATCTGAATATTATGGCCCACTATGCATGCCAAATGATTGTATAGTCTATTACTAGCTTGAGATCTAATACATTGTTAAACTATTCTTTAGGTTATATCTCTCATATCTTTAAAATGGATATAAGAAATACTTGGGTTAGTGTTAAGAGTTATCCAGCATAACATATCTTATTACCTGAGTAGCAGAAGAGCAAACTGAAGTCTACATAAAAAAAAAAAGATACTTTCCTAAGACAATTGATATTTGAATTGGTAAAGAAACCAGCCTAAAAATCGTAAGAGAGAATATCTCACAAAGAACATAATTGTTAGCTTTCTTGAAAACTGAAACAAACAGACAAAAAAACTGTAGGTAACACTGAACATCAAATAACTGACATAAAAACCAGGGTTTCTGTTTAGATTGAATAAGTTTATTAGGTCAACAGAGAAACAAGCTCCAGCATGAAAGTCAAGGCAGTTACTTGACACCATCACCCTGATGAAAGCAGAACTCTGAGGTCACAGGTGAATTTCACCATTTCGCACTTCTTGAGGTAAATTCAGGAAATTTGTAGGTTAGATGATAAATCAACAACAGGCCACACTAGACCTCCATGATGCAGGATAACTACTACCGAGGAAAAGGCACAAAAGATAACTACTACCTTGGAGAATCCTGAGGTCCAGGTGCAGAGGATGAGAGTCTTCCATGACATCCTCAGTAGTAGTAGCCAAAGCCAGAGCCGTAGCCAAAGCCAGATCCACAGCCATAGCCACAGCCACACAGAGAGCGGGAGCCAAAGCCATAGCCACAGCCATAGCCACAGCCCAGTCTGCGGAAGCCACAGCCATAGCAGGACCCATAGCCGCAGCCCAGGCCTCCGTAGCCACAGCAGCTACAGCCACGGCCCCCATAGTAGTTTCCATAGTAGCCGCACATGGTGTTGGTGTTGGTTTTGGGATTGTCTCTGGGTAAAGAAGGAGGATAGGCAACTTCAGTCTGGACAATTTCCCTACAGAGAGCCTTTTATATACCCTCAGTGTGAATGGGAACCATCACAGAAGTCATACCATTGGCTAATTCGCAGGACCAATCTGAGTAAATTGTTGACTCCTGGTTTTAAATCATGGCCTCAGGGGTATTGAGGACAGTTGCTAATGTTGAGTCACATCTGAATCATTTTTGAGTCATTAGTAAGAATCAATTGTCTCATATTCAAAACTCTATTTATATAAGATCTTCAAATTATCCATTTCTAACCAACCATTATGGCAAGATAGCATTTTTAGTAGACATTCTAAACTACCCAAGACAACCAATGATAATATGTTATTTTGGCTGACATTCAGCAAATTATGATAACCTACCTTTACCTTGAGCTTTTCTATCTCTTCTCTGCTGTTCCAAACCCATGTTTTGTTTTGTTTTGTTTTTTTTCCTTTAAGGATCCCCCTTATTTTCACAGGAGAGATGGTTTACTATGAAAAGCCAAAAAGTACCACTCAGCTTCATGAGATGATTGACAAAAACCCAATAACTTGAAATTCTGGAACACCAGGCCTGAGAAAAATTGACTTCTATTTCTTACTTACATTAATACTTCCTTTTATGATTCTGTTTTTAAAACAAATGCTGGAGAGGCTGTGGAGAAAGTGGAACCCTCCTATACTGCTGGTGAGAATGCAGTTTGGTACAGCCACTGTGGAAAACAGTATGGAGATTCCTCAAAAGACTAGGAATAGATTTACCATATGACCCAGGAATCCTGCTCCTGGGCATATATCCAGAAGGAACCCTACTTCAAAATGACACCTCTGCCCCAATGTTCATAGCAGCACTATTTACAATAGCCAAGACATGGAGACATCCTAAATGTCCATCAACGGATGACTAGATAAAGAAGAAGTGGTATAATTATACAATGGAATACTACTCAGCCATAAAAACTGAAAACATAACACCATTTGCAGCAACATGGATGCTCCTGGAGAATGTCATTCTAAGTGAAGTAAGTCAGAAAGAGAAAGAAAAATACCATATAAGATCGCTCATATGTGGAATCTAAAAAAAAAAAAAAAAAAAAAAAGTATAAATACAAAACAGAAATAGACTCATAGATATAGAATACAAACTTGTGGTTGCCAAGGGGGCAGAGGGTGGAAAGGGATAGACTGGGATTTCAAAATTGTGGAATAGATGAACAAGATTATACTGTATAGCACAAGGAAATATATACAAGATCTTATGGTAGCTCACAGAGAAAAAAATGTGACAATGAATATATATATGTTCATGTATAACTGAAAAATTGTGCTCTACACTGGAATTTGACATAACATTGTAAAACGATTATAAATCAGTCAAAAATGTTAAAAAAATATTTCCATAGTTTTAAATTAATATTCTGAATCGATAGCCACAGAATAAAAATTATGAGATTTCATTTCTAAAGCTGCATTTTCATGAAAGAATTTTCTTCAAATTTCAACATATTTGTAATATTTCTGTTTTGACTCAAAGGTGAATATAGATATTTCATTTTTTTAAATGATAATACTAACAGGGGTATCTCTCATGACACTAGTAGACCATGAACTCTTGGTTAAATTTCTTGGGCTATGAGAACATATTACTTATGGACCTATTATCTTCTTATGCAATGAAGCTTAGATTATTCTTAATTCAATAATTAAGTGAAATAGCCAGCTAAACTTGTTTTCTTAAAAAGATGACTTCATAGCTGTCAGTAGAGCATAATAGGAAAAAGGGAAAACTTCCGGAATCTGTTCTTTGAGTTCAAATCTCACCTCTGCCACTTATAGCTGTATGACCACTATAACTGTGTGCTTCAGTTATCCCACCTTCAAACGAGATGGTGAATAATAATACCTATCCTGCAAGATAATTTTGAAAGCCAAATTAGCTGATATGTGTCAAGCACCTAAAACAGTGTGTAACAAATAATAGGTACTAGAATAACATTGGCTATAATTATTTATTTCATCCTATAATTGTTTTCATAGGTATGCTGATGAGTTGAACAAGAGAACTCAAAAATTTTTTAAGTTCTATTTAAGGGCCTTGTGTCATTGAAGCTGAAGGAAGAGAAGCTCTATACTAAGACTATGCATCTAAAAGTAGAAAAAGTCACACTCTGGTTTTCCTAGGAATGAGCAAGCCCCATGAGTTACCCAACAAACTTAACACAAGCAAGTAGAGGATGCAACAATTGGTGCCCACTCAAAGGAATCTGAATGCAGACTCATTGATTTTCCTAGACCAGTGAAAGACTTTTCTGGCTGTTGACCCACAAAGATGTAGCACTGAATGGTAGGTAATCGACTGACCAGAATAGGTTTTGTGTTATGTCAATGGAAAATGGCAATATGAGCTATACCAGCCAAAGATTTCAGCACAGGACAGATGGAGGTGCTCCCTCCCAATTAACAGCATTCTATTGCACATTAAAGTCTGCTTCAGGATGTGAAAAAAGAGTGGCAAAACCTTTAATAAAATGAAAATGTAATCCTAACAACTAGAATGCCATTGAATTTTGTTGAGTTTAGCTGGAAGGAACAAGAATAAATGCTTTGGCTTCTAGTGGAAATGATGAGTCAAGATAAAATTTGGTAAAATATGAGAAATACTTGTAAAGTTGTATCCTGTAAAAATGTTACTTGAATTATGTATTTTAAAAGTGTATTTTTTTCTGTAAAGAAATACTGGGCAATAATACACATCTCGTACTTTCAGTAAACTTTTCCTCTTAGCACTTCTATTTCCCCAAAACTAAAGAGAGTGACTTCCTCAACTGCAGTGGGCAGATGAATTTGAGGGTATTAATAACCTCAAAACAATTTTAATTAATTGCAGTTTGCATAATTTCTGATTTCATAGAATCTCATGGTGGAATTTAAATTTAAGCCTTCAATAAGAAAGAGTTTCAAAACTAAGTCCAATATATGTCATTCAAAGCATATGATTTGATTGTGAAAATCTTGACACAACAGTGGAGTCATCTTGGCTGTGGAAGCTTCACTATGCCTAATGAAATAAGAGATTTATGAGAACTTCACTGTTGGTGTTGTTTGTGGTTAATGCAAAACAATTTGTTTTGAGGGCAACATTACATATGACTTGCCACACCTAACATTGAGGAAGTATAAAAGACGTTGTGAAGATGGTGATATTCAAACTCAGGAAACCATCGTTCTCTTCTACACTGTCTACTCTTGACACCATGACCTATTACAGCAACTACTATGGGAATTGTGGCTATGGTGGGCTTGGCTGTGGTTACGGTGGGCTTGGCTGTGGCTATCATGGATATGGTGGCTATAGATATGGCTGCTGCCGCCCATCTTGCTATGGAAGATATTGGTCATATGGGTTCTACTGAAAAATTCTAGAGCCATGAACCCACCAGATTCGTCCTCTTGTGAAACATGGATTCTGCTGTTGGTATTATTCATCTTGTCTCTTTGAAATAGCAAAAATCTAAATCCAGACTATGATGAAAGAACTAGGGAAGTCATCTTTCCTTGGTTCCATTGTGCAAGATCATAAAGAATATTTTTTCTTAAATGCAACAGAAGTTTCCTTTTAATCTCTAAGTATATTTTTCAATAAATTTAATCTCTTTGCAAATATGGTATGTGTTCATGTTTATTTACTTTCACCATCATTGCATATGGATGATTGTAAGGTAAAAGCTTGTCTGTAGTTACTATTCCAAGGGACTGACACTGCTTTCCTCCACCTTTTTCCCTCTAGTTTTTGTCCCTTTACATATATCTCATACTGTAAAGCTGAGCTTCCCTGTGACATAGTTGATTGCTTCCTCCTCAATAAATCTGGCTTCCCTTTAATTCACGAGCAAAATGGTTAACAACATACCTGAAGTCTGGTAGCTGCATGAGGCTGACTGTCCTTGTTTCCCTAGAACACCATGGTACACACCCACATTTTAAGTGGTGCTTCTGTGAGTTTTTCAGGCATCTGCTTTCTGACTGCTTGCTGGTAACTTCATCACTAGAAAGCCTTCCAGTTGCCTGATGTCTTTCATAGAGAATTTGTGTCGAGCCTGAAAGTGAACATAGGGAACCCTATGCCAGCCCTAGGAACCTGGCTGTGTTTTTAGTAACTCTCTTTATCATAGACCATTTTGATTATGAAGTCAATTTCGTGTACTCAATCATTCATTCATTCATCAATACTCAGCTCCTAAAATTTGCCAGGCATGCTGCTGTGTTGGGAAAGAGCATTTTGTAAAAGATTGAGATAGTTTCCATTGTGACATTATTAAATTTTATGTATACTCTCTATAAAACTCTAACATCTGTGTAATATTTAAGTGTGAATATAGTATATTTTAATCTGTTTTTAAATTTTTCTAAATGAAGAGTTTTAGAGGTTTTGACTCCCTTTGTATTTTAAAAAAATCTCTCACTTAATTTGTAAAAACAATCTGTCAAAATGTAAAAAGATACAAATTTATTAGCCAAATTTCAAAAACAAATTGCAAAATAAATAGTGGGATTAAAATTTATTTAAAAAATTTAAAAAAAATGATTTGCTGGGTGCAGCAAATAATGTATTTTTCCAATAATTAAAATAAACTGACTTGGGGACCAAAACTTCAAATCTGGGTATCACAGAAATTTTAAACAAAAATTTTCTAATGTATTAAAGCATAATCTATTATAATGTAAATTCTGACTAATCAATAATTCTGTATGTTTTATATTTAATGATTATTTATTATTAATTAATGCATATAAAAACTGTAAATAAATTGTTACATTCAAATTGTGGATACAAGCTCAAAATACTTACTGGTATGGTTTTCTTACCTAAAATTTTAAAGAACACTGCTATAGACCAGGACTTCTCAGAGTGATCTGTTGACACCTGTGGGAACCTGAGGCTCTTTCAAGGAGTCCATAAGCATCAAACTATTTTCATAACATATTTATTTGTGTTTTTAACCTAATAAACTCATGAATATACAGTGGAGTTTTCCAGATATATACTATATATGATGTGCTACCACAACAGATTAAACACAGCAGCATATATAAGAAACTTGTATCACACATTTCTTTCTCCATTATTTCAAGAAAACGTTTCTGGAGAAACTCAGGGATGACTTTAAAACCAAGTTGAGGATATGGGAACTCAAAAGTTGAGATGTAGAAGGAGACCTGATACTAATGCTTGGATTTCTAAATAAATGCTTAATTGCATAATATAATGGTATACTCAGATAATATATGAGTATGATTCAAATATATAATATGATTCAAAGTCATGGTTGATGAATAAATAAAATTCCCAAGAGGAATAAAAAAAGATATAGGTTTTTATATTAGCATTTTAATGTGAGTGAATGTAGTCAGTTCATTGACAATAATCAGTAGAAAATATTATTTGTTCTGAAGAGTCATTTGCCTGAAAGAAAAGAATTACATAATTCAAAAGATAATTTACTTCAGGTAACTCCTCACTTTTATCCCTTCCTCACTCAAATAGATATGCTCTCAGTTCCTTGATTGCATATCTGAATATGAAAGGGAAATTATTACTGTGAGAAAAAAATAAGAAAAATTTGGTCGAAGGACTTGAAATTTGACATTTCAAGGAACCTGAAAATAGACTTTAATAATAAAACTCAGAGTGAGAAGATCTCCAAAATACAAGAAGAATATCTAACTAAGGATATGTGACAGGATTATTGGATTCCAGGAAAAACAGTTAATAATATTTGCTGGAGGCCCTCTCCTTACTTACTTAAACAAGTGTTTCA
Organism: Camelus bactrianus; assembly: GCF_048773025.1. NCBI lineage: Eukaryota > Metazoa > Chordata > Mammalia > Artiodactyla > Camelidae > Camelus > Camelus bactrianus. The sequence continues at coordinate 12,391,480 of NC_133539.1, read as the reverse complement.
CGAAGTTGTATTACTCAACTTTGAAATACGCTACAGAAATCGCGTGAACTTCCACAAGCAGATGATGTCTGTCTGTCTCTGGCTGCGGGTATGGTGGTGTCATGGCTGCTACTGCCCATCTTGCTGTGGATTCTACTGGGGGGCATCCAGAGTGACTCAATCTGATGCACTCCTTCATCTGTGTTTTCTTGACTCTGCTTCCATGGTTAATTAATCACAAGAATAATTCTAGTCTCTACACGAACTGTGACAAGTTTATCCAGGGTAACTTGCAAAACATCACATGCAAGTCTGATATACTTCTCAACTGATGAAAATACCCAGGAATGTGCCAAAAATTATAGATAAGCTTTATCTTTGCTATCATGTTACCAATTTACTTCTTTTCTATTGTTGATCAATTATCTTTCATGTGGGAAAATTTTAAGCTAATTTTTTAAATTGGGGTATAGTCAGTCACAATGTGTCAATTTCTAGTGAACAGTAAGCTAATTTTTCAATGAACTTGCTTTTTCATATTCACTTTTATTTTACTTTGTTTACATTAATCTGTATGTCGCTGTGGGGAATCTGCCTTTGGACATTGCCTTTTTTGTTAGTCTGAGATGATCATTTTCTAAAGAAGGTAAGGATATGACCATCAGTTCCTTTATGACAACATGTATCTAAAAATGGATTCCTATATACACTCTAGGCAGCACTATTATTCATACATAAACAAGTTAAGTACCATTTCACACAATACTAGCCTTGTTTTCTATGACATGTGCTGGAGGTATCTGTCCTTGGCTTGTTTTTCTACAATTCTGCAGTTAGGTTGTATCATTCAGGTTTGTGCCTTAGGGTGTATGTAAGTGGTTTATTCTGCCTCTCATAGTTCTTGCTATTCCTCTGAGTTCAGCAGCAGAAGAGTACAACACATACCTGCATCCTTGTTGAGTTTGTTATCATTTTAGTAATGAGATCTACCAGAAAAAGCCTCTGGCTCCTTTCTTGATAAACAATGTTTCAGCAAGCCGGATCACCTTTCACTCACATTAGGGATATTCATCTTGTTCTTCCACTTCAAATTTGAATAAAACAAAACTGGCTTTCTCAATCATTCCAGCTTTCCTCCCCTAAGCAAATGAGAGAAAGGAACCTCCATTAATACAACATCAATGAACAGTATCTCTGAACATCCCACTCATTGTCTAGACACTATTTCCAGATATCAATCTACGTGGTTGGAAGCACTCTGGATATTTCAAAAATACATTGTTATTTGAGGCACCTTCAATAGGAAAATGCAGGAAATGTGTTTACACTTTAAGAAGTCCTATTTCATTGTCTCAACAACTGATTCAAAAATTTCTCCTCCAATTTTTCTTCTGGGATGGTGAATTCTTCTCAAAGGCCTTCGCACAGCTGACTCATCTTCAATTAATGAATAATAGAAAAGATATTATTCCACACAATATCATTGATAAAGCATCAAAGCCCTGCAGCTAGAAGAGTTGCTGGCACATGATTGTGCCTAATACGTATTTTTGAATAAACTAATGACCATGAATGATGCCGAAAATATCTCCCTGGAATTTCATATCTTACTTTAGCAGAAGATGGCAAAGTAGAACTGTAAAGTATCTCCAGGGTCTTGATGTACAAATAATGCTATTTCACCCAGAGTATTGATGATCTCTTTGTATGTCCTTAGAGTGGAGGGCAGTCTTATCATAAGAAGAAAAGAGACACTCTCAGTCCTCACTCAACTGTATTATGACTCTAGAGACTGAAGACCTGTGAATTACATGAACCAGTGTTTGAGTATTCCAGTAGGGTAGATCAAAACCACCTTTTACTATATAATGGATTAAATGTATTAATTCAGTCATGTTTATCTGTGCTACTTTTCAAAAGATTCTATTTGAACATCATCATATAGCTAGGTTTCCATCTTGTAGTCATTGTGCCTTCCCCCTTCAGCTTTTTCCAAATCAGCTTCCTCCATGTAGTTCCTCCATCTAGTTTCCAGCCAAAGTTAGTAAGAACACTTCATACACTGAATGCAAATGTTCATTTTCAAGTCTAACTTGGTACATAGACTCTGCTAAGAAACAATCTAAGCTTTTTCTTAAGTGAGAAGTGTTCTCTGTCTGCATGACTCACTCCCTTTCTATTTGGCTGCAGAGCAGAATTCAAAACTCTTACAAGCCATTATATGTCCCCTTTGCTGACATCCAGCTGCTTTGTGGGGCTACTTCACTCCAGATTCCCAGGGCTACTGTAAGATCAATGGAACACTGAGGAACTTTGTGGTGGGTGGTGGTGAATGGATGGAGAAGTCTCCAGACCTCTGCTGGAACTGATGAAAGAGGAACCCTACTTTGAAACAAACAAATTTGACACATGTGACAAAGAAAAGCAAAAAATCCAATCTGCCCATTCTCTGTAGAAAGATCAAATTTTAATAGTTTTATTGAGGTGCAACTGATAAGCAAAAAATTGCACATATTTAAAGCACTATATACAGTTTGATGCGTTTTGACATACGACTGTACTTGTGACACTGTCACCACAATCAAGGTAATAAGTGTATATGTCACCCCAAAAGATTCCTCCTGCCCTTTTGTTTTTTTTCTTACTGTTATGGAGGTAAGAACAATTCGCATGAGAGCTCCACTTCTAACAAATTGTTAAGTGCACAATACCGTATTGTTAACTATAGACACAATGCAGTACAGCAGATCTCTGGAACTTACTCACCTTGTGCAACTGAAACTTTATACAATTTGAACAGCGACTCCTCATTTCCCTTTCCCCCAGCCCTTGTCTAACACCATTCTACTCTCTGTTTCCTGAGTTTGACTATTTTAAATGCCTTGTGTAAGAAAAATTATGCACTATTTTTCCTTCTGTGACTGACTTATTGCACTTAGCAAAATGTCCTCCAGATTCATCTATGTTGTCACAAAGGCAGAATTGACTTCTTTTTTAGGGCTGAATAATATATTCCATTGTATGTCTAGGCCACATTTTTTTAATCCACTCATCCAGCAGTAGACATTTGGATTGCTTCCATGTCTTGGCTATCACAATGCTGCATTGAACATGGGAGTGCAGGCATCTCTTTCAGATCCTGATTCAATTCTTGTGACTATATACCTAAATATATGCCCAGAAGTGGAATTGGTTCTTATGTTAGTTCTATGTTTAAGTTTTTGAATAATTGCCATACCTTTTTTCCCATAGTGGCTACATGATTTTACATTTCCACCAACAGTGGACAACTGTTCCAATTTCTCCACGTCCTTTTAATACCTAGTAAGAAAAATGAACATGTTAAGTCAATGTTTCATTCTATAACAAGACTGCAATTTCCCTAGAAATAACAAAGTAACAAAATTTCACATTAAAGTACGGGTGCCTTTATGGCATTTGAATATAAAATGTGTCAGTCTATCCATTATGAAGCATTGAAAGAATATTTTTTCTTGGGGAGAGAAATCATATAAAAAATACATAAGCATTTTGACAGAATTCTTACTTTAGTTAAAGTATCTGCCCATGAACCTATAAACCCACATGAGGAGTCAGCATTCTTTAGAAATTGCATAAAACCTGGTCAAGGAATTTTCACTAGTTTGATACAGATTTGAAAATATAGCAATTATTTATTATTTGAGTCATATGGTTCTATTGTGAGAATCCTGACCTGAAAGATTAAAAAAAAAAAAATCTAGCCTGTGAGAGTCTCTTTGCCTTAAAAAAAAAAAACAAAAAAAAAGACTTAAAGAATTTTTCTTATGTAAATTAGCATGAATTAATGAGTTCAGCACCTCCCTGTGGCTTGCCCCACCCACCACTGAAGGTGTATAAAAGGCCCTGGGAAGGGTGACATTCAGACTTGAATGAGGACACTGGCTTCCTGACTCTCAATTGAACCTTCAACTCCTGACACTATGTACTGCTAAGGCAGCTATTATGGAGGCCTGGGCTGTGGCTATGGCTGTGGCTACAGCCATGGCTATGGCGGGTGCAGGTTTGGCTGCTGTCACCCAACTTGCTGTGTCAGATATTGGCTCTATGGATTCTACTGAGAAATTTCTGGAGACACTCCAGGACTCTCATGTGTCCTGACTCCAGTTTCTGAGTCCTCCTTGTTATGAAATAGTGATTGTCTCATTCTGGGCTACTTGGGAAGGAAAGACTGGTCTAAATTCTACATCCATCATCTCAGTTCAGTAAAATCACCTGGAATGTCTTCCTTTATAACAGAAAATGTGTCTCCTGTGGCTGCATTACAATTATTACTCTGCATATGTATTAGTTCAACATCCTTCATGTGAGAAAAAATTCATTTCAATTTTGAATAAAATCTTCTGTACTGACAATATTGCATGTCTATCATTACTTTTGTTGTGTCTGTTGCACGCACCTGTGTGAGAGTACTGTTGTGACAGAAACACTGCCTTTCTTCCTGTGCAAAAAATTCTAAGCCTAAGAATAAGTTATTTCTAAATGTAACTTGCTTTTGATGAATCTGTACTCACTGCACTCATCTACCCCTAATCATACTAAAAGAGCAGCCCATACACTGAGTTTCATTAATGAATAAAACCCTTCAACAGTATTCTTATTTCTCATCATCATATTCTATGTACTTTGGCTATTTCTTTAGATCACACATTTGGATATTTAGGATTGCGCTTTTTGGTGGTTGTACTTGGATATTCTGCTTTACATTCTTTAAATTACCCTCCATATCCCATATCTGGGTGATGGTAGCACACACAGTTAGTCTGCACATCATTTTTGTCTTTGAGAATCTCTAGAAAGTGCCATCCCATTACCACTTCTGTGTGTCAGGCATTAGAAATTGGGAGTGGATATAACTAACCGGGCTGGGTATAGCTCAGTGGTAGAGCACATGCTTAGCATGCACGAGGTCCTGGGCTCAATCTCCTGTATCTCCATTAAAAAAGAAAGAAAGAGAGAAAGAAAGAGAGAAAGAAAGAGAGAGAGAAAGAGAGAAAGAGAGAAAGAGAGAAAGAGAGAAAGAGAGAAAGAAAGAAAGAAAGAAAGAAAGAAAGAAAGAAAGAAAGAAAGAAAGAAAGAAAGAGAAAGGAAGAAAGAAAGAAAGAGAAAGGAAGAAAGAAAGAGCAAGAGGAAGGAAGGAAGGAAGAGAAGGGAGGAAGGAAGGAAGGGAGAGAGGGAGAGAGGAAGGAAGGAAGGAAGGGAGAGAGGGAGGGAGGAGAGGAGAGGAAAGGAAAGGAATTAGACCACTGCTTTTGTGGAACAGTAATTTCGAATTTTATATTTTCAATGTCTCTTTTGAAGATATCAAATTTATTTTTGTATTGAGTACAACTTTCCTCCAGACTCTATCAGAAAAAAATCAAAAAAAAAAATCAAAATAATGTAATTTCAACATCAGTCTGTTGCAGAGTCATTTTGACTTAACATTTTGTGTCATTTTGACCTTCATTTGAAATTATAAACTTCCCCCCCCCCAATTATTTTAAAGGCCAGCCACTTAATCAATATGAAATATCAACATGCTGCATTTTGCAGGTATTATTATTCTTTAAAAATAATATGCATGGCTAAGCAATTCTTTGAGAATTGCAAATTTATATTAATTAATTTTAAAGCTGGGTTATAAGATTAAATAAGGACATTTATGGTTTATCATAAAGTATTAAAAGCCATGTCACATTTTCTCAATATGTAAAATATTTTCATCTATATACCCCTCTGGTTTAATGGAATTTTCTCAAAAGGCTTCCTAAAAATACCATAGCCTATGTTATGAGAGAAAAATCAAATAATGCTAAGGACACATAGCACCAGTGATAGAATTTACATGTAGCTTCCAGTACCTACAAAAGTGCCTGGCAGTAGTAAGAATTCAAATTCTTATTTTTGTTTCCAGGGTTTTTTAAATGAATAAACAGAAAATAAGTTAATTCATGAATAAGGCTGACAATTATTTGTTAATATTTTATATGACTTTTTAAAAGCTTTAAAATTAAGAGCATATTAAAAAGCATAGCTATTCAGATGTATACACACCTGTCTCTCTCCAGAGCCTCAATTCCCAAATAATTCTGTTTTGTCCAACTGGTATTGTTCATACTTATCCAAGAGCAAGCTCAGAGGGGAAAATGAAGTTAGTAGCAGTAGAAGGTTTGTACTCCTCCATCCTTTATCTTACTTTCCTATGGACATGAATACCTGGAAGACAAAATGATATCAGATCACCCTCTGATGGTTCTGAAAGGAGAACTGGATTGTGTGCTTAAAATTGTCTAACAAAATAAGACAAAACTAGGTTTTTATGCATAATTAGAAAAAGTCATCAATTCTCTCATATATTCATGATACCCTTCTTAAGTGATACTGTGTGCCCACCATTGCTTCAGTAGATTTCAGCCAAGTAGACACATACAATGTCTTGGTGGTGGTGGTGGTGGTAGTGGTGGTTTGTTTTTAATGGAGGTACTGAGAATTGAACCCAGGACCTCATGCATGTTAAGCATGAACTCTACCCCTGAGTTATACCCCCACCACCATGCCCCTTTTTGGTTCACACTTGGATCCAACCAATGTAGACAAAAAAAAAGCTTCAACTCAGTTATAAAAATTAAACATTCATTTAAACACAAAAACCTGGAGCATGTTCTTCTATAAACAGGAAATGTTTTTCTATATGCACTAAGAACAACAACCATTTGATTGCCAAGCATAACAACATCTGTACTATGATACAAGTGCCCCCTTGCTACTGTTCAGTTAATCTGTATATGCATTTTTCAGAGGCTCTCCAGCAAAATAAACAGAGCAAAAGAAACCCTAAGCAACTAAAAGTGATGAGGAAGGAGGACAGAAGAGAAAACAACTTCACCAACACCATTAAACTGAGCTTTCCTCATTTTCCACATCTATGTCAGTAAGATTTGATCACACTATGACAGATGAATGCATAAAATGCCATCAGTTTCTAAAATAAATAGATCAAAAAATCTCTGAATGTGGAACCATGATACATTAATGGAAAATAATATAAAATAAATGTTAAATGGTCAGAGTCATGGGTAAATGGTCAACTTCACAAAATATGATCAAACACAGACATTGAAAATTAATATAAATATAATGAAAGAGGAGGTGTCTTTATAATAGGATAGAAGTGTATTTGTAGTTAACCAAACAGTCAATGCCATTAATCAGTGAGAAACATTATTTTGGGGTGAAGAATCTTTTGCTCCAGCTGAAAACAATTCTTAAAATTTATAGACATGTGGCTTCAAGTAACCTTCTTCTTCCAACCATCCACTGCATATCTGATTATGTAGTGAAAGTTAATATTCCTCAAATAAAAACAAGGAAAAAATCCAATGAGGTCTTATATATTCGTGGAATTACATGAAGCCTGATCCAAGATATTAAATATATATTTTATGTAGTTCACATAGAGTGGAAAAGACTGTTCAAAATAGAATAGAACCTTCCTAATCTTAAGAGTCCAGGCATCGTAACTAAGTAATCATAGCTTGAGGAACTCACTTCACATAATGAAGAAATAAGATTCAAGAGAAGCTCTACTGTAAATTAATCTGAAATACGAGGTCAATATTGTTTGTGGTTAGTCCCATCTGCTATTTACTTTGTATAAATCTTTTGCAGGTGGTGACACTCAGACTCAAGAAACTTATTTCCTGGTCCTCAATTGAACCTTCCCCCCTTCTAACAACATGCTACTGCAGCAGCTACTGTGGTGGCCTGGGCGACAGGTATGGTGGTCTGAGATGTAATGACAGACGTTCAAAAATCAATATTTTAGAACTACTAGTAATAATGGGTCTAAGTAGCATCATCAGGGGCAGAAATTAGTAAATGAAAACTGATGAGGAAAATTGTAACATGAACCCAATTAACAATCCCAGCATTACTAAATGTGAAGCAATAAGACAATCAAATACCATATGCCTCCTAATATTATAATAAAGAAAGTACACAAAGCACCTATAAAGTATTTTTCTTGTCAAAAATAAGGAGAATGACCAGAATTACATCAACCCTTTATATCTACCTGCCAGGACACAAATGGTATAATGAACAGAGGAATATATGAAAAGAAAAACCAGGAAGACATCAGCCATATCCAAAATTTAAGAATTCTACAGAATAATAATATTGTTTATTCAAAAGTATGTTTTAAAAAAATCACTGGAGACTATTACATATTTTTAAAGAGTTTAGAGACATTATGTCTAAATGTAATGAGTCCCAGTGCAAAAAAAAAATGACTTTAAAAATATATTTGTGAATCAATCAAGGAAATTTGAGCATGATTAAGATTAGAGGATGCTAAGAAAACTTTTAAAAAATTTCATCTGTTGATAATGATATTGTAGATATGGAAATGTTTTTAAACTGATTTTGTGACCGAGATACACACTGCAGAAAAGTGATATTTGTCTTGGATTTGTTTTAAAATATTCATCAAAAATAACAACTATGAAAAGTATACAGGAAGAGAAGGAACTGATGGTGGAATATTGACAGTTATTAAATCCTGAAGATGTGTTTATGAAGTTTCAAAATACAATTCTATATGCTTTTATGGCTGCATGAAATTTACTTATTAAAGTAAATAACAAATATGGAAAAGTTTATCTATTCTACTGAGTAAGCCCTATTGTTAAGAAAGTTATTTTTCACTCTGTAGAAGATCTGCACATAATATATGTGGAATTAATGATAGGCTTTTGAATGTCAACATTCTAGAAGCTAGTAAATGGTTAACTAGATAAAAACTAGTCAGATATTTTAAGCTAAATAAATGAAGGCTGAGTAAAGGTTTTAAAATAAGAATAACTAAAGCACATGAAAGGCACATGATTTGATCATAGGAATGCTCACTCAAAAACAAAGTCATTTTGCTTACAAGAGTCTCACATTGTCTAATGAAACAAAGATTCAGGAAGTATGCTAGTGTAAATTAGTAGAAAATATGTGATCAACAAGTCCTGTGATGTGTCCCACCCACCACTGAGAAGCATATAAAAGGGCATGTGCAGATGGTGATGTTCAAACTGAGGAAACAGATTCCCTGCACCTCAATCAAATCCTCTACTCCTGAAACCATGTGCTACTACGGCAACTACTATGGAGGTCTGGGTTATGGTTATGGTGGCCTGGGCTACAGTTATGGCTGTGGCTATGGTGGCCTAGGCTGTGGCTACGGCGGGTATGGATATGGCTGCCACCCATCTTGCTACAGAAGATACTGGTCCTATGGGTTCTACTGAGAAATATTCAGGGAAACTCAACTGATCAGTCCACCTGGACTTCCACAATCTGTCTCCATGATTCTTCTTATTAATAATTCTATTGTCTATTCTAAATGTCAACATCATCCTCAAGAATCTGAAAAAAAAAAAAAAAAAAAAAAGGTTAGATTCTCTAAGCCTCATCTGGAGTAACCGAAATCATCTGGAATGTTTCATACTTTTTTTGAAAGCTTTTCTTTTGATATTGTATTGCCTTAAAAATTTCTTACATTTTTGATCAACAACTCTTACATGAGAAAAGTTTAAATTAATTTTAATAAACATTTATCTGTTAAAATATTAATTTATTGCATTTAAGTTGATTTTTCTTCATCATTTGTGTATATATGCATATGTGCATGTGTTTTGGTGTGTTGGCAAATGGGGTGGTATGATGATTAATTTTATGTGTAAACTTGACTGAGTTCAGGGATGTCCAAAAAGCTGGTAAAACATTGTTTCTAGGTGTGTCTCCGAGGATGTTTCTGAAAGAGATTTGCATTTGAATCAGTAGACTGAGTATAGAAGATAGCCCTTACCAACGCAGGAGGGCATCATCCAATCCATTGAGGACCTGAATAGAACAAAAAGATGGGGGAAGGGCAAACTCTATTTTCTCTTCTTGAGCGGGAACATCCATCTTCATCTGCCCTTTGGCATCGGAACTCCTGATTCTCAGGCCTTTGGACTGAATTTCACCCTCAGCTTTCCTGGTTCCCCATCTTCAGACAGCAGATCATGGGAGTTTGTGGCTTCCATAATCATTCCAATTCCCATAGTAAATTATCCATTGGTTCCGTTTCTTCTCTGGAGAACTCCAACAGAGTTGAAGAAGAAGAAAATATGAGCAAAAGAGAGAAATTGATGTTTCCTTGTTATTTTTAGTCTCTGCTCCCTCTGTATGGCCAGCCTAAAATCTTAGCCTTGTGCTCTACATGTTCAAATGCTTTTGACTCGATGTTTTTTTTTCCCCATCACAACTATCAATAGGCTTATAAGTTTAGGTCTGGTGCAGTGGTGTGTTGGAAACCATTCTTAAGAGGTAAAGAGGTCATGATTTGTGACATCGGCAGATTTCCACAGTGTAAGTACTCTTACTGTTTCTGATATATAGCTACCAACAAGATGCCTCTAAATGCAGAGGTAAGCAGAATAGGCTGTCTGAGCTAATACAAGCTGGCTTATGGACACCATTGGGTGTATCTGTCTGATATTCTAGTGCAGAACATTCCTCCAAGAGAGGTTCATTGATATCATCTCAATACAAAAATATTTAGCACTGAGATTCACTTTATATTTTTTATTTATAGACTTATGCACTTATTTGTGTTTAATAATCCTGTTCTATCATTCAATTCTTAATTCTTAATGTCAGGTTTTCCTTTGAAGTCACAAAAATTCATTTTGCAACTCACTTCAAATTTCTACCATCCCCTTGATCCCAATGATAAATAATGAGAAATAATATTTTCTCTGATAAGATATTCATCTGATAAAGCCTTATTTTAAATGGGAGATTTTTAAAAATTGAATTTGTAAGAAATTCTAGTACTTTGAACAAAAGGTAAACTTATACCTATTTATATTTGAAATGTCAGCATTGCCAAAGGCTTTACAAAAGACCAACACACATAACCAAGCCAAAAACAATATTTTATAAATTATTTTTAGAAGCCCACTGTAAGCATAATAACACCATGTACAATTTAATGTATAATTTATTGGTTCCAAATTATGATAAATTATAACTCAGTATACATTAAAATATGTACATTCTATTTTTTCCTGAAGTCCATTTAGAAGAAATTTCCAAAAAAAATCCTCCTTCCATAATTTTTACAATTTAATCTTATGAATGAAAGAAGATAGTAATTCACTGCCTTAAAATATTACCAGATTGTAGTGGACAATAAATATTTGTTAAATGTGCTATATTTAATCATATTAAGAACTGTGTTGGCCACTCTGCTGGCAGAATCAAATGTGACAGATATAAACAATATAAACTTTAAACAAAATAGAACAGTATTGCATTTTAATACACGAAAAAATACATCAACTCAAGGGTATTTGTATACCATTTAGTGACACTCTGCAACTATTCATCTGATACTGAATTTCACTTCATTACACAGTGTTGTGCTCTTTTTATTTGCAAAAACCTAAAAATGGTATAAGATTGATCCAGACTAAACTACCTTCAAATAAAATAAATTGGAATTACTTTTTAACACAAGTGAAAATTACATTACTACATTACACACAAAACTACATTAATTCACCTGTGTATTAGTTGATGATATTTTATTTGAGTGATTGGTGCAAATTAAAAGGCAGCACTGCTTATGGCTTGTGTAATGAACAAGTGAGAGGCTTTAAAAAACCCTCCATGTCCACTTTCTGGAGTGTTTTGATCATAAATGGATGTTGAATTTTGTCAAAAGCCTTTTTAGAATCTATCCAGATAATCATGTGGTTTTTATTCTTCAGTTTGTTAGCGTGTTGTATCACATTGTTTGATGTGCCGATACTGAAAAATCCCAGCATCCCTGAGATAAATCTCACTTGGTCGTGGCGTGTGATCCTTTTAATACATTGTTGAAGTTGGATTGCTAGTATTTTGTTGAGGTTTGCTGCAACTATGTTCATCAGTGATACTGGCCTGTAATTTTCTTTTTTTATATCTTTGGTTTGGGTGTCAGGGTGATGCTGGCCTCATAGAATGAATTTGGAAGTGTTTCTTCCTCTGAAATTTTTTGGAATAGTTTGAGAAGAAAGGGTGTTAACTTTTCTCTAAACATTCAGTAGAATTTACTTGTGAACACATCTGGTCTCAGACTTTTGTTTGTTGGCAGTTATTTAATTACTGATTCAGTTTTATTCCTGGTAATTAATCTGTTCATATTTTCTATTTCTTCCTGGTTCAGTCTTGGGAGAGTGTACCTTTCTTAGAAGTTGTCCATTTCTTCTAGATTGTCCATTTTACTGGCATATATTTGTTCATAGTAGTCTCTTACAATTCTTTTTATTTCTGTGGTATCAGCTATAATTTCTCCTTTCTCCTTTCTTATTTTACATGCATCCCAATGTTCATAGCAGCATTATTTATAATTACCAAGATATGAAAGCAATCTAAGTGTTCATCAACAGATGAATGGATAAAGGAGATGTGAGATGTGTGTGTGTGTGTGTGTGTGTGTGTGTGTGTGTGTGTGTGGTGGAATACTACTCAGCCATAAAAAAACAATGAAAATTTGCCATTTGCAACAACATGGATGGACTTGGATGGCATTACGTTAAACGGCATGTCAGAGAGAGAAAGACAAATACTGTATGATATCACTTATATTTGTAATCTAAAAAATACAACAAACTAGTGAATATAACAAAAAAGAAACAAATTCACAGATACAGAGAACAAACTAGTAATTAGCAGTGGGGAGAGGAAATGTAGGAGGGGAAATACAGGGGTAGAGGAGCAAGAGGTACAAACCATTAGGTATAAATTAAGCTACTAGGATATATTGTACAACATTGGGAATATAGCCAATATTTTATAATTTATAAAATAAAGAGTAGAACCTTTAAAAATTGTGAATCACCATATTGTACACCTATAAAGTATATAACATTGTACAACAACTATCCTTCTATTAAAAATAAATAAATAAAAGACCCTGAACCAGGCAGTTGGTGACATTCAACCTGAGGAATAGATTCTTCTATTTCTGTTGCCATAAGCTGTAATGGCAAACTCCATGGCGCCTGGTCTCTGGCTATGGGCTGCTTACCCTACAGCATAATATTCTGTTCCTATGAGCTCTATTTAGGTCCTTCCTGAGCATCTCAACCCACTGGACTCCTCCTCTTGTGTTCCCTATCCCTACCTCCATACTCCCATCAGACATGCCAACCTCATTCCTGACTATTAGGAAAAAAGTAATACATATTCAGCATTCCCCATTTTGATGAACCAAAACCAACAGGATGTCATAATTTATAGAAAACTTTCACTTCCATTTTGTATTAACATTATTTTCTTCAGCAATATTTATTTTATGTCATCCATGTAAGACCACAAAGTTCATGTTCATTAAAGTGTCTGTCCCTGTAATACTGCTTCATTGTATTTATATTAATTTCTCTCTATCATCATTTTTGCTTTTTTTAAATGTGTGTGTATGTGCTGCATGTGAAAGAGTGGAACAGAGACAAAGATAGAAATGAGAAACAGGGGAAAAGAGAGACAGAGACAAAAGAAGAGCATTGTCTTTGGATGACTCCTAAGGTGTTGATGTACCTGGAAAGTCAAGGATCTGAACACCAGTTCTTTTTATCTTCGGCCACATGAAACCTGGGGTTTCATGTGAGTCAGCAGCCACTGTTACATCTGATCATACTATTGATTTACACTCAGATGCTATATTTTTAAATGACACTTTTGCCCAGCAAAATAGTCCTTTCTTCTATCACTACATTTAACAAGCCTTGCCTTAGTCTATTTTTTGATATGTAAGTTTAGGCAGAATTATTAAAAATCATGCCTCAGAAAGGAAATAATTTGCTCCTCTCATCTCACGTGCTTCTATTTATACTCTGCACATCATGCAGAAAATAGTTCACAAAACACCCCATGTCTGATGGCTGCTGACTGACTCCTCATGTTTGAAGTTCAAATCCTCCAGGAGGGATCTGCACACTGATCACCACCTCAGAAGGACAGTCTTCAATGCACTGAATCATTGCCTCCCTACTATATCACTGTTCCATATTTTTGTGGCTTCATATTTTTCCTTTGAAATTCCCAAAATGAATGTGCCCACTTACTCTATTTTTTCTTAATAAGCCCAATGACATTGGGAAATGGGAAAGAAATAACAGAATTTTGTGGAATATGGTATCAGTCAGGCAAAAGATGTTTTTGATTAAATTGACTTTCTATTACATATTCAAGAAATTACTATACTTTGCCTCAAAACCATTTAGGTATTATATTTGAAAAGTAAACACTACCATTTATATTTTAGTTGACTAACATAGGTGCTAAGCATCATTTTGAAACCTGAAATTCTATCTCACGTATGTGAAGAAATGTGCAATATTTCAATAATGCCAGATAAACACTGGACCCAATGAAGAAAAATGATAACTTATTTTCCAGTTTCAAAGGAAAAGAAACTTATTTTATCTTTCTTTCATAATACGGAACGTTTTGCTAATGTCCTTTTGCCATTTCTAGTATCTCTTGCTATGGATGAGAAAGCCAATGATAAGAGGAGGGGACACAGGACCAATAATAGATGCCACATAATACAGTGTCTTAAAAGTGATTGGCACATAGTTGTTAACAAATAAATAACAATTGAATGGTTGAAAGAGGCTGAAAACCTATATGAATTTCTCTCTGAGGTTTCATATAATTCTAAATTAGAAGTATAAAGGAAAGCTGGATTCTTAATCATATCTATACACCCAACACTACTTTCAACATTTGAGGATAACAAAAGTATATAAATGTCAGTGTTTTGGGGTCAGAGAAAATTTGGGTTCAGCAACTATAAGATCAGGGAGGAAGCTTCTCTTCTCATTATGAAATCTCCCAAAAGCTATATTTTGATTGAAGATACAAAATTTATATTAATATCATAATAATATTTATATTAATATCACTTGTCAGAAGTCTTTTAACTGTAGTCTTAAATAGATTCAATTTGTTTTATGGAAATTATATTTAATAAAATTCAGTAAACATTTAAAACCTTTTAGAAAAAAAGAAAAGAAAGGAAAAACCCTGGAGCATAGTCTCCGCTGTGTGCTAGTTTGGTCTTTCCATGACTGGGGCCTTCTATCTGCATCAGTACTTCTCCCATGGGCTGAAAACTGAAGGACTGGAGAATGAATGCAGGAAACTCTTCACCTCTCTGATTCTGTCCACACAGATTTTCAGGATACATTCACGACTGTAAATCCAGGGCATCTGTAAAAGCAAAAATGAGTCCTGGTTCAAAAGACATGAGAGTTGAAGATGGAGCACCAAACTTAACCTTGGTGTGTTTTATAGCTCTATCTACAGCACCTTCATCTGTGATAACAAAAGGAAGCATAAAGCACAGGCAGTTTCTGCCCATAAAGTAGTAATACACTTTCTGGAAAGACCAAAGTAACACATACTAAAAGAGAGGTTCAAAAATAAATGCCAAATACATTTATATACCATAGTAGCTTGCCACCATATTGCCCACAACATAACCAATAACTAGTCACATTAAATTAGAAGGAAGTGTTTTATAAGAGTATATGAATATACATTATATCCTTCTTTTATGAACAAAATTCAAGAAGCATGTTCCTCTGGACAAGACTCATTTTAAAACCCTCCTTCTTAATGAAGGAATGAAAACAAAACAAAAAGTAGGATAGTTGTTTTCTTGTTTTACATCATACTATCTAATCACGTCATATTTATTTAACTAAATACATATAGAATGAGACATAACATTGAAAATAGAATAGTTTCATTTTAAAGGCCCATAAATTGATCATGGAATCTTGACGTAGGGGCAAAATTATCATAATTATGGGGCCTCATTTTGCCACTAAAACAAGATATTTATGATGTTGTCAGAAGCAAATTAGTGAGATATAGGATGCTACTTTGCTGTGGTTTTATCCACCCACCACTGAGGGTGTGTAAAAGGCACTTGGCAGACGGTGACATTCGGACTAAAGTTACCTACTTCTTGTTGCTCAATTGAACCTCCCACTCCTGACACCATGTGTTACTACAGATACTATTATGGTGGCCTGGATTATGGCTACAATGGCCTGGGATGTGGCTATGATTGTGGTTACA
This sequence comes from Camelus bactrianus, assembly GCF_048773025.1. Lineage (NCBI taxonomy): Eukaryota > Metazoa > Chordata > Mammalia > Artiodactyla > Camelidae > Camelus > Camelus bactrianus. The sequence goes on along the minus strand of NC_133539.1, from coordinate 12,375,310 downwards.
TTGACTATGATTACAGGCATTGTCGCCCACTGTGCTGTGGAAGGTACTGGTCTCATGGCTTCTATTGAAGAATTTTTAGTCTACTGGCTATATCTTCCTGATTACTATCATTATGTCTAGGTTTCCTTTACATGAGAAAATTTTAAATGTTTTCAGTGCTGGAGATGGTATGGAGAAAATGGAACCTTCCTACACTGTTGGTGGGAATGTAGTTTGGTGCAGCCATTATGAAAAACAGGATGGAGATTCCTCAAAAATCTAAAAATAGGCTTAACATATGATCCAGCAATCCCACTTCTGGGCATATATCTGGAGGAAAATCTACTTTGAAAAGATACATGCACCCCAGTGTTCATAGCAGCACTATTTAAAATAGCCAAGACATAGAAACAACCTAAATGTCCCTGACAGATGACTGGATAAAGAAGTTGTTGTATAGTTATACAATGGCATACTACTCAGCCATAAAAAATAAAATAATGCCATTTGCAGCAACATGGATGGACCTGGAAATTGTCATTTTTAAAGGAAGTAAGCCAGAAAGAGAAAGAAAAATATCATATATCACTCACATGTAGAATATATTTTTTAAAAAAGGACACAAATTAACTTATTTATAGAACAGAAACAGACTCACAGACATAGAAAACAAACTTATGGTTACTAGGGTGGGAAGGGGGTGAGAAGGGATAAATTGGGATTTCAAGATTTGCAGATACTAACGACTACATATAGAATAGATTAACAAGTTTCTTCCATATAGAAAAGGGTACTTTTTCAATATCTTGAAGTAACCTATGACAAAAAAGAATATGAAAATGAATATATGTATGTATATGTATGACTAAAACATTATGCTGTACACCAGAAATTAACACAACATTGTAAACTGTCTATACTTCAGTAAAAAAAAAAAAAGAGAAAAAAAGTGTCAAAAAATGCTTCTTGACAAATAAGCAGTCAGAAAACTTATTTTTATCAAGTATTAATTATAAAAATCAGTAGTTTTTTAGGCAGAAGGGAAAAGATTCACAGAAAAAAACTGGACACAAAAAAACTAAATGATTGAAAAATATAAATAAATATTAATTGTGCAAAAATAATAATGATAATTTCTTTTGAGATTTAAATATGTAGAAAATGAGGTACATGAGAAATACCATACCATAAAAGACTGGATATAAAAATAGCTAGCTCTAAGATCCTAGATTTATTTGGAAAGAAGTAAAAGTAACATACTTCCATAGAGTGTAAAAAGTCATGAAGTTGATAAGGATAAAAAATACAAAGTGTATTCAATAATGTAAAACCTGCAGGCAAAAGGATAGAATTCTGGAAAACTATTTGGTGCTCTCTTTTATAACTCAGCAATTCTGATTCTAGTCACATACCAAATCTATATGCATATTTTGATAAATTAATCAGAGGTAGGCAAACTTGTTTCTGTAAACAGTGAAATATTTTAGATTTTGTAGGCCATATGCTCTGTTTCCACTGCTTAACTCTGTCATCGTAGCATGAAAATAGTCATAGACCATACATAAATGAATGGATGTGGATGTTTTCCAATAAAACTGTACCAAAGCAGATGATGACCAAGACTTTGTGGATCCCTGGGTTAAATATTCAGCAGAATATGTTCTGTCCATCTCACCTTTAGGGCAAGATTATACATTCCTTCCCACCTGAGGTTTGCTACCAATATCACTTGATCTGGCTTTACTATGAACAGGGTGTATTTCCCTGACCCTTGCCTTTGGGCTTAACCATCTTATTTGCATTGGCCAGTAGGATGTTGGAGACATGCCTTGAGCATAGGTATATGCATGCATGTCTGAGTTTTCCTTGTGCTCTACACTTTTCTTCTGGAGAATATGCCCCGAGTAGCTGCCAGTCCAAGGAGGATGAAGGATGAATAGAGAAAGTTTGAAACCAACATACAACTTAAGCCAAATTCTCATCATTTCAGCCAAATCTCAGCCAACCTACAAACACATTAACAAGACATAAATGTTAATGTTACATGACACTGAGGGTTTTCTAAGCATCACTAAATAGCAATAATTAGCATGTCTTAGATACATGCATAAGTGTACCAAGAGACATGAACAACATTGTTTGTGGCAGCACTATTTGTAAAATATTGTTAAAAATTCAAAATAACACAAATAACCATCAAAAGTACAAATTGTGATACATTTGTGCATTGAAACTTTATACGGCAGTAAGAATTAACACGAAAACAAAATATATGAATAAAAAATGTTAATCAAAAGAAGCCAGATTTAAAGTCCTGTTTGTGTGATTCCATTTGCATAAGCTTCAAAACTTGGCAAAACAAATTTATGTTTCTGGATATCAGAGATGAGGAATGGTTACTCTTAGGCGCTGATATCAAATGGAAACAGGCATAAGGAGAGTCATTTGAGATATTAGTGTTATGCAATTTTGGGATCTAAGTACTGATTAAACAGGTATATTTTGAATATTCATCAAGTTCTACCCTTCTGATTTACGCACACTCTGAATGTTATACAATATACATAAATAAAGGCTCTTTTTGCTTATTAAGAGCATAAACATAAGTTAAATCAGTTCATGAAAAGTATTTTGTAGGAAGCATCATCTAGTAGACAAGGCATGTTTCCATCTGAGAACAGATGGAGAATTTGCCAGACTTCCAGCATCAAGTTCCCTTTCAAGGTACCCACTCATCCATTAAACACAACATAAAACTTTAGATTGTATAAAGGGGTTATATATATAAATTATAATATAAAATATATATAATTATATATCATTTAAAATAGAATTATAACATGTAAATATTATGATTTATAATTAATATATGAATATTAGAGTACATATGTAAAATAAACATTTCTAGAAATCCACAGTTGAGTAAAACAAATGTAAAAAAAATAAACCTAGAGGAATTCTTGTGTGCCCTGTGTCATCTCGAGTAATTTAGTAATATTTATCAACTGACCAAATCTAGAATGAGCAAAGGCTTTAAAAATAAACAAATTCTTCTTTCTAAAAAGAATAGATTCTTTTTTTGGTCATTTTTAGACTTGCAGAAAAATTTAGCAAAAAATAAGAAAGTTCTTATACATACCTTCACCCTCCTCCCTCCAATCTCTGCTATTATTAATTTCTTACATTAGTGTGGTACATTTACCAGAATTGATGAGCCAATATTCATACACAGTTATTAACTAAAGACCATTGTTTACTAGTGTACATTGTGTTGTACATTCTGAGTTTTGACAAGTGTATAATAATGTATATTCACCATTATTGTATCATGCAAGGTAATTTCACTGTCCTAAAAATCTCCAGTGCTTCACCTATTTATCCCTCTTTCCCTCCCCCACACCACTGGCAATCAGTGATCTTTTTATTGTTTTATTGGCTCCATTGTTTTACCTGTTTCAGAGTGCCTTATAGTTGGAATCATTCAGTACATAGGCTTTACAGATTGTTTCAGCAATAAGCATTTAAGGTTTTTCCATGTCTTCTCATAGTTTGATAACTCACTTTATTTTATTGCTGAATAATATTTTATTGTATGGATGTATTACAGTTTGTTTATTCATTCATCTATTGAAGGACATCTTGGCTGCTTGCATGTTTTACCATTATGAATAAAGCCACTATAAACATCTATATGCAGGTTTTTGGGTGGACATATGTTTTCAAGTCATTTGAGTAAATACCAAGGAGCATGAATGCTAGGTGGTGTGATACGATTATGTTTAGTTTTATAAGAAACTACCAAACTCTTCCAAAATAGCTGTAGCATTTTGCATTCCCACCAGCAATGAATGAGAGTTCCTGCTGCTCCACATTCTTGCCAGCATTTGGTGCTGTCAGTGTTCAGAATTTAACCACTATAATAGGTATGAAGTAGTTTTAATTTGCAATTCCTCAAGGATATAATATGTTGAGCAGTTTTTCATATGCTTATTTGTCATCTGTATATCTTCTCTGGTGAGATGTCACTCAGATCTTTGCCCATTTTTTAATTGGGTCATTTGTTTTCTTGTTGTTGAGAAAATACCTCGTGTAAACCTCACATATTCCAAAAGCCATATATTATTCCATTGCTGTTATGCAATAATATGGTTTTGTCTCTCTTTAATCAATCTTGATCAGTCTTGAATAAAAGCCTGTTATTGGAATAATTTACCTTGAAACTCTTCTAGTAAGAGGCTCTGAGAAATATAGTTTCTAGTCTCTGTGATAAAAGGAAGAAAATGTAGAGAATAGTACAGGGTTGCTCTCAGAAAATTTAGTAGTATAGGTTTTAGACAAATAATGTGTTCCTTTTTTTTCAGACCAATGCTTCTTGTTAAAAGTCCTTATTTTAGACAGAAGTTTTTGTTCCATTATAATATAAAAATTTATAAGAACATATATAATTTTCACTCATAAAGAATCAAAATTCTACCTCTAGTGAATTAACTAATATAAGAAAAATGAATAGACAAGTAAATAATAAATTGCATGGTTGAACTGATACACTCACATAGACACAAAAATGATAAAAATCTAAATGTGAATGAAAATACCTATTTATATGAATTTATGGAACAAAAAGTCTATGACCTAATGAACAGGCAGACTGTCCATCATAAGCAATCATTAGAAATGTATAGCTACAGAAGAAATGTTTGCATTAATTTGCTTAATCAGTAAAGATAATTATCTATTTTGTGGCTTCATTAACTTTTCTCATCCAAAAATCCATACTCATACATAAGGATATTTATAATATTACATTACACATTTCATAGTTAGATAAAAATAAATACTCCCCAAAATGTGATATAGGAGCTTTCCATGAAAATTAATCATAGCCTCTAAACAAAAATAGAATGAGTAAGGGCTTTTTAAATGGACTAAGAATTGCTTATTAAAGGCACCTGATTTGACTGTTGGAATTCTGACATAATCATAAATTATTCTTATGAGAAATTTTCTGCCAACAAACAATAGATTCAAGAAATTTTAAATGCAAATTACTCTGAAATGTGAGGCCCAAACTTCCCATGGTCGCCCCACCTTCTACTGGGTGGAAATATACAAAAGCCTATTGGCAGATGGTGATTTTTGAACGCAGGAAACTGATTCTTAGCTTCTTAACTAAACCCACTGCTCACCATAATGCGCTATTACAGCAGCTACTCTGGTGGCTTGGACTGTGGCTTTGATGCCCTGGGTTCTGGCTCTGGCCATGACTGTGTCGGTCCGGATACAGCTGCTGCCACCCATCTTGCTATAATGGATGTCGGTCATAAGGACTCTACTGAAAAACTCCTATAGCCACTCACACTATTGGTCTCCTTCACCTGTGTCTTCTGACTTTTTCACTAAAGATCTTCTGTTCTGTCTTTCAGAAGTGAACACTTCATCCTCGGGTACCTGAAACAAACAAAACAAAACAAAACCTCCACAAAATTATACGGTCTTGGTCCAATTTATTTCAATCTAGTTGACCAAATCCCTTATAATATCTCACAATTTACAGTAACTCTAATCCTTGATACCCCATTATCATTATACTTCATTTATTTACTATAACATCTTTATGTCATTTTCAATAAATCCTGTGTTTTATTGTAAACAATGCTGTTTAGAATTTATTCACATTTCTATCTTATGTTTGCATGCCATGTGTGTTCAATTGTGAGTATGAAAGAAGGATAAAGGAAGAAAAGAGGAAAGAAAGGAAGACTGGAAAGAAGGGAGGAGGAAGGGAAGGAGGGAGGGACAAAGAGAGAGAGAAAGAGAAATACTTGCACAAGTTTCTCCTACAGGGATGATGTGTCTGCGAGACCTAAGAGTGGACAAACTGTTCTTCCTTTCTGCACTCATGTAAATCTGCGCATTCAAGTGCCTGTAGCCCACATATATTTATTAGCATCTGCATCCTATCAGGTTAAAGTTGGAGCCTCATATTTTGTGTTATTGCTTCCCCAGTGAAATTAATGACTTGATTCTCACTGGCATATTTTGTGACCGTCTCTTTTAGCTCTCTCTGGTTAGTACCAAATGGGCCGCATCGGTAAGCTGACATCACTGGCCTCTTCTACTTACAGGCTTTACTTCTTTGGGTCATCGGCAGAAATGTCCAAATCACATTTCACTTAATTCTTCACTTTACCAGATGTGAGGGTCACTTTTATTATAAGCAATGTTGTTTGTAATGGTGTTGGTACTTATCACCTCATCAGGTTACCAGGAGAGTAAAACTAGCTAGTTAAATATAAGATTAAACTGTGATATATCAAGGAAGGGGATTTTGTCCATTATTTTTCCTATACAGCTCGATAGCAAACAAAAAGCTGAATTAGTATCTTACAAAAACAAAAGATAACTAAAAATGGCTAGTGGTATATAAAAAGGTGTTCAACTGTATTAGGCATCAAGAAAGCGAAATCACTACACATCTACCAAAATGGCCAAGAGGAAAAGGCAGGTGATATGAGATGTTGGTGAAAACGTAGAGCAACAGTGTATAGAGTTATCAAAGATACAACCACTTTGGAAAACTGTTTAGTAGTTTAAAGAAACTGAACAATTTTATAGTCTATAAAACTGCAATTCCAGTTCCACTTATGCCCCCAACAAATTGCAGAATAAATCTGTGGCAGAATAAATTGCTTTTATTCAAATATTCACTCCCTCCTCCTTGACCTCCATGAGAAGATTTTACTTCCTTTCTCCATGGTTGTTGGCTTAGCTATGGAATTTGCATGACCGCATAGTGGACAGGATGTATGTGGACAAAGAGTATATTCCCCATGTCTTGTCTTGCTTTCAACAATAGGATTAATAGACACGAGTAAAGGCTTGAAAACTACTTCCACAATTGGACTGCACCACTCTCATATCAGTTTTCCAGACGGAGAAGGGGATGAATCAGCAGGATGCTGGTCCAAGTTAGAGGAAACTTACACGGATCTACCCCACTACTTTGTGCCAAGTCCAGACTAGTTCAGCCAAACCACAGACAACATGAAGACACGTGAGAGTAAAGTGAATCTTTATTACCACATAAAAAAGTGATTTGTGTCAGTTCATTATACAACGTAATTGTGGCAATATCTGAATGGGACGTACATAAGCTTTCTGAAAGATATATGCAAGAATATTCGTGAAAGTAGTGTTAATAATGGTTAAAATTAGAAACAGCCCAACATCAACCATAAATGGATAAATAAATTGTGGTATATCATGCAAGAGAATATTATTCAGCAGTAAAAATGCACACTATACGAACAAAATATATGAGTTTCAAAATCACAATGTTGAGCAAATGAAATCAGGTAAAAATAGTACATATTGTATGAGTGCATTTATATTATGTGCAAAGTTTGTAGAAGAGATACGTGGTTTCAAAGGCAGAATGAGTAATGCCTGGGGATGGGGGCGGTAGTGGCGCTGGGAAGAAGTATGAGTCCCCCTGGGTTCTGCTATTCTATCTCTTGATCTGAATGCTGATTAACTTCATAGGGTTATTTTGCTAAAATTAAGCTATTTCTACACATAATGGTTTACAGTCTTTTCTGTGTGTATTTTGGATTTCAATAAAGTGTACTCTAAAAAGTGGAATGGCAGAAAATCTAAACTTGGAGACCCATTATCCCTAAGGAAGTGGATAGACAAATTTATCAGATTTGTGATGTCAAATAATTTCTTCTTCCTTGTACCCAAAAACTTATTATGTATGATCTGAATTGTCAGAATGTATGTTTAACTTAAAGAAAATTTTTGTTAGGAAAAACAAACATCTGGAACATGACTTTCATGTTTTACGTTATCTCTTTTAACCCAGACGTGTTATGTTACCAAATACAGAATTAGGAAAGGTTTGAAAATAGGAGAGAAATCACTTTTTAAGTGTGCATCATACATTTCTGGCAATCTTGACATAATAGCAAGGTTCTTGCTTTGCATAAAAGAAAGATGGATCAAAAGTTTCAAAACTTCTCATGCAAACGTAGACCAAAACTACCTGTGGTTTTCCCAATGCAGAGGGCATCCAAACAGAAGGTGATAGTCTAAGAAACTGAACTCTCTGCTCTTCAATTGAACTTTGCACTCCCAACTCCATGTGCTACTACAGAAACGACTCTGGCGACCTGGGCTGTGGCTTTGGTGGGTAAGGATACTGCTGCTGCTACCTATTTTGCTGTGGCAGATACTGGTCCCATGGATTCCACTAAGAAACTACCAGAGCAATTCAACCCATGGGTTTCACTCCCTGACTTCCTGAACCCTGCCTCCAGTTAATTCTCCCCTCTTTTCAAACATGGACAATGCATCTTAATTTCCTGAATGTGAGGTCAGAGAAATTCAGATGCAACTTTGTCTTCATTATTGATGAAACACACAGAATATCTTACAATTAATAGGAAACATTTCCTTTTAATTATCATTTTACTTCTGTGTAAGGTTTAATTTAATAATGTCTCTCATGTACAAAAAGTTTAACTTCATTTTTAAATAAACTCTTATTAACTACATTGCTTTATTTTCATTTATATTTCTTGCTATTAGCTTTATGCTCATGCAACGGTGTATGTGTGACCTGTCAGATGGATTTAAGTGAGGTAAGTTTCATCCTTATTAAAGACTTTTAAAAAATACCTCTTCAAAAAAATTGAATATAAGACATACCTTTACAAATGATTTTGTATACAAATGATATGATTTCAGCCAGCATATTCAAAATTGAACATGTATATTTGTTATTTGAGAATATCCATGACAAGAATATTGACAAATATCTATTTATTCAAAATTATAAAACATGTATTGCAGTTTCATCAAAGTATTAAAGGAATTCTCTTCCATTTTTTCCAGAGATGGTTAATGTCACTCTAATGTCCTTGCAAACTTTCAGTGTCCTCAAACAGTACTATTTAAGCAACTTTTTGCTACTCAAATATCATAAATTTTAATTTTAAAATTTCACATTTAAATGTACAGCCAATCTGAAATTGATTTTTGCATATGGTATGAGCCATAGAAAAAGTTTTTCAAATGATATTTTCCAGCACCATTTATTGAAAAAATTATCTTTTCACTCACTGCACTGAACTGTACCTTTGATATATATCAGGTAATTGCATATTGTTAACATGCCTGGACTCTTGATTTTCTTTATTGACCTTTTTGTCCATCTTATGTCAATAGTGTACCATTTTGATTAATGAACTTTAATACTAAATCTTGGCATCAGGTAATGTAAGTCTTCTAATTTTGCCTTTCAACATTTTCTTAGCTATTCTTGTCCCTTGAATTTCTATATAACTTATAGAGTCATCTAGTCAATTTTGACCCCCAAAAAGCAATAATTTAAAAAGCTCTAGCATTTAGAAAGAATTCATATCATAAAATTTCTGTTTTCTGTCCTTAAATTTGATATATCCTTCCATGTATTTAGATCTTCTTTAATCTCTCTCATTAATATTTTGTGATATTTAGTTTATCTTAACTATATTTCACTATATTTATTCCTAGATATTTAGTCTTTATGCTACTGTAAATGATTTAATAATTAATTTTAATTTTATTTATTTATTATTTATTTCCTATTTACAGAAATAATGTTGCTTTTTGTATGTTAACCTAGAGTACAGAAACCTTGATAACTTATTAATTCTAATAGCTTATTTATAGATTATTTTTGACTTTTATTATCTTTAAATCAACATTTTATTTTTGTTTGTGTAAACAATATCTTTCATTTCCTTCTTTCTTTCTTTCTTTCTTTCGGCCTATTTGATTAGATTGTAGCTCCAGGGCACCACTGGAAAGAGACTGTGTTATCAGTTATCCTCATTTTACTTAATCTCAGGAGGAACACTTCAACATTTCACCATTAAATATGAAGTTTGTTCTCCATAGTTGATCAGAATAAGGATTTGATCTATTTCTAGTTTGCTAAGAATTGTTATTTTAAATTGCTTTTGAGTTTTATTAAGTGTCTTCTCCGCAATTTTATTGAAAAAGTGGTGAACTTTCTCTTTTATCTTGTTAGTTTGGTCAATCATACTGACTTTTTTTCCCCACTTTTTGTTCTAAAATAACTTCAAATTTACAGAAAAACTTCAAGAAAAACACAGAATACTAGTTTATTCCCCAAACCATTTGAAAGTAATTTGCAGACATTATGTCCCATTATCCTGAAATAGTCTAAGCATGCATTTCCTACAAATAAGGACATTCTGTTCTGCCTCATTAGGCCATGTGAATACCTTTCTACCCTGCTCAGATTCCACAACCCATTCCAGGCTTTTGTTGCCTCCACCTCAGCTTGCCTCCACCCTTCCTAACACTGCTTATGTCTCTAGATATTCATATTAAGTAATACATGTCTCTTTTCCTTCATCTTCAAAAGTTCCTGCATTTGTTTCTACTTGCGATCACTCTTCTTCTGCAGAAAAAAAAGCTCTATTGTATTTCTTACTGCAGGTCTGGTGGCCACTTTTCTCTAGGAAAAAAATTCTTTATTTTATATTAAATTTTGAAGGATACTTTCACTCAATATAGCGTTATAAGCTAGCAGGAATATTTCCCCATGACTGTCATGAAAGAGGTTTTTTTTTAAAACCAAGAAAAAGAAATTTATTGTTTGACACTATAAATTTGCCTGTTGCATTAATTCACACATATACTATATGTTATCCCCCTGAGTGATGCCTTGTGCATACAATCACACTGTTAGGTGCAATTTTAAAGGTTTGCTTAAGGAAATAGAAATCACTTGGGGTATTTTAAGCAGAAAAGGTTTAATGCAGAGAAATGCATATCAAACCATGAGAAAGGCCATAGAAACAAAGGTCGAGAAAAGTTTCTACAATCACTCAAATTCACTTTTATCTTTTGTTGAGTAAGGAAGTTTCAGGAACCATAACATACTGACACTGAATGTCGCAGCTTCCTGCAGTATGTGGGTCAGAATTTCTCAGCAGAACTCAGTTCAAAACCCTACATCTGCCGAAGGTCAAATATCTCCTTACTGATGCCAATTAAATAATATGGCTTCTGTCTGTCTTTCAGGTCCCAGTCTTACTCAGGAGACTGCGACTGGCAGAATCTCTGGAGGACCTTTCTAGCTAGTAGCTTGGAAAGTATAGATGCCCATCAGTGGAATACACAAGAGGATACAGAGGAAGGAAGAGGGCAGAGTTGCCAATAGAAGATTTAGAACTTCAGGTTTCACTCAAACACATTGGTGTGTTGTTGCTATTTTTTCCACAGCATGATGTTTTCTTTAATACCTGGGTCTATGCAGTGTAGACAAGGAACATCTCAACTATTAAATTTAGGATATTAATTTTAAAGAAGAACATGGAGCATATCTTGCTTAGGAAACAGGCCATACCTTACAGAAATGAGATGGTACCTCTCTACTAAGCATCACTTTCTCACATAAATGACTGCCAGCCAGGACTAGTATTGGGCCAATGGTTTGCATGCTTTCTTATGCAAGGTTATGCTACTTCTAGAGGACGACTGAATGGGCAAGGGAAATCCTGGGTCCAGAGAGAGGAGAGTTAGAAATATTTCATAGCTGTGCTTGAGTATCAGCTGAGTCTTCATCAGTATCCCAGTTTTGACAAAGGGTTTTGACAACAGTGTGACATACAGATTCACAAATTTGTATACCCACTCAAGAGATTTAATTAACACACTTGAAGGAAAATTAATAAATGAGTAAATGACAAATTGCATGGTTCAATGGTAAAATCACCCAGACCAAGGCAAGAATACTGAATAATAACAAAATCTAAGGTGAAAGGAGAGACGGCATTGAAACAACAAAGAAACATACAAGAAGTCATTCTTTTATAAGTAATCGCTGGAAAGTCATCTCTAGGGGAAATAGTTGCTTGTCCCTTAAACAAAAGGTAAACTGGCAGGTTTTTTTAACTTTAGTAATGTTTCCAAATCATGAATCCATAAGCCAACAGAGGGACATTCATAAATTCTAACCACACATTTCAATGTGAGATGAAAAGTATAACAACAGAAATAATAATTATTAAGGACTTGAAAAAAAAATGAGCTTCCCATGCAAACTTGCCATGGACTTTAACAAAAACACTGTACAGAGGACATTGCAAATATAGCAAAATTTGCTTGTTACAGTCATCTTTACTTTGGTTGCGGGAATTCTGACATAACAGCAAAGGATTCTTGGTGATGAGGGCTTCTTTCTGCCTAGTAAACTACAAATTCTGGAAGTTTAAAAGCAAATTAATGTAAAATGAGTCTTCCCCCTGCCTGTGGATTATCCCACCCACCAAGGGCGGTTCCCTTGTTAATATTCACACAGAGGAAACCGATCCTCTGCCCCCAGCTGAACCTTCCATTCCCCATAGTGTGTGCTGTTACAGCAGCTACTGCAGTGGCCTGGGCTGTGGCTGTGGCTGTGGCTGTGGCTGTGGCTGTGGTGGGTAGCGATGTGGCTGCTGCCGCCATCTTGCTGTGGCAGATACTGGTCCTATGGGTTCTCCTAGTTCTTCTAGAGTCACTCAGCCAGTAAACTCACTCCTGTGCCTCCCAATTATCCTTCCTGCATTCTCCTTGTAAGTAATTTTTTTCTCTTTCTAAACAGTGGAAATTTTTATCCTAGACTATTTCAACTTCAGATTGAATACTACAAATTCAACATGCTTCAAGTTGATTGACCAAAGTTACATGTAATACCTCACAATTGATAAAAATATCTATGTTTGATATTGTATTCCTTCTTCCTTCATTGTAGCTTAGCAACATTGATGTGAACAAAATTTTAAAATTTATATTTCAGTAAACTCTCTTTCATTGCAAAGTGCTGTGCATTTAGATTCATTTCTTTCTGCCACTTATGTATGTTTGGGTGTGTATGTTTAATCTAAGGGCACATGGGGAAAAACAGGAATCTTTACAGATGTACAACCACACATCTTAACAGCCTGGATAGTAAAATAATAACGCTGTATAAAATGGTTTTACTTGTCAGATAAGAGGAAAACTCTGTTCCGCAGCAGTACAAAAAGCAAGGCTCATACATTTTCTGTCCCTCATTCAACCTTCCGATGGCTCTAAAGAGTCTAGATGTGTGATTTATACAGAACACTCTGCTTGGCAAAACCTCCTTCAGTTAAAAAGACTTAGATTAATGAATGAGATTACCTTTTAACACCTGCTAAAATTACTAATAACTCACAAGTAGACATAAAAAACAGATTGCTTGAAGCATGCTCTGTACATGCTCCTCCACAGCTAAGCTTACCCAACTCTCACTGTGCTCATTTTTCCTCACCAACATATTTTGTTCCCCCCACCTGACTCCATGCCAAACAATTTTTTTAAGTAAAATGTTACATTTTACCTTAAAGAAAATCTTAAAGCAGAATCTTTCCTAACTAATGGTCTAGACTTTCCAGGAGTACAAATTTCTCTCCATTTTGCACAAAGCACCTCTGTTCTCAACTGAAAAGTGAGGAAGATTAAAAGTGGCCCCCTGCCTTATGCATGCCCTCTGTTACTGTCAGAAAACATCTGTTTCAATCCCAGGGAAACTGTAAGACAAAGATGACCCCAGAGAATGAGGCAGAGTTGTATTTGGAGGAGACTCAATCCTAGAACTGAGATGTCAAAGAGATATCTCTATAGTACCCACAGCTGGGACAGTGGCATTTAACAGGATTGTGATACATAGGTCAGCTAGAGACAGAGATAGATAAATAGATGATGATGATAATGATGATAGATAGATAGATAGATAGATAGACAGATAGATAGATAGATAACAGAGAGATGATAGAGAAATGCAGACGTAGTGAAATGTTTATAATTGAGGAATCAGAGTAAAGAAGACATAGAAATTCTTTTTACTGGTCTTATAGTTTTCTATTTGAAATACTTCAACACAAATTATACCAAAGGTGTTCAAAGAAATGACAAAGACAAATGGCTGATCACCAATTCTGTCTAAACTGCTCATGTAAAATGCTTCTGTGTGACTCTGAGCCACTCCAATCATCAACATCTGATGTAGTTAAATTCCCATCCTTAAGGTTTTAATGATGTAGTGCCTACAAAAGCAGCACTGTTCTCATATATACGTACTGTTGGCAGTTTCCTGATGCCACTGTGCTTCTGTGTGATTGTAATGTGTTCCTCCCACATCATGGTCTTCTGATTGCTCCTCTGTAGTTCAAGGGAAAAAAGCAGAACATCTGCCATGCGTTCTGGTTGCTGAGTCAGTGACTCTGCCTGACAATCTTGTGCAAGGAAAGAGCCGTGGTTACCAACTCCTGCACACCAGCCTCAACATCCTGGATCGTGGCTTTCCTCCTGCAGCACTGATTCTTGTGCTTATAGGTCCAACTTTTCCTTACAAGTTAAAGCAACTTAATTTTTTTCAATGATTCTGATCTTCACTCCCTACACAAGGGACAATGGGAAAATGGAATTTCATCTGAAGAAATACTATTCAAGTAACAGAGACAAGAAGAAATAGGAAGTCCAACAAGTTGGGTAACAATTCAAGTACTTATTAAAGAAAATCAACCTGTATTTTAAAACAGTCATGCAAAGAAGATTTCAGCTGAAATGGCTGTCTTGGTGAATGTTTTAAACCACTTAAGAATAAAATAAATACCAATTATACAATACTCTTCCATAGAATACGAAAAGAGCAATACTAATAAAATAAAAATCTTAACAAAGACATTATATTAAAAGGTCCATTTCTTGTGAACATAGCTATAAAAATCTGAAACAGTGTAGAATCAAAACGAAATCCCATAAGCTATATTCCGAAACTGCAAAATCCTAGATCATTTTAATATCTGAAAACTCAGTTTAATTCATCACATTAATACAAATAGAAAGAAAGTCATATGAACATCTTAATAGATTCAATATGCATTCATGAATTTTTAAAACTCTCTGTAAACTAAGACTAGAAAATCATTTCCTAAATTTGGTAAATGGCATCTACATAAAATCTACCACTAATTATCATACTTAAAGCTGACATACAGAATAATTTCCACTTGAGGTTAGGAACAAGACATGGATAACTATTACCACAGTTTAATAAAAGTTTGTACCACTTCAATACAACTTTGTACCATAGGTCTTAGCCACTGCAATACATGTAAATAAATAAGTACATAAATGTAGCAAAAATTGGATAGGAAAATGTAGTTCTGTCACTATCAACAAAAGACATAATTGTATACATGGAAAAGACAGTATTGAGTCAACAATAATCACACACCAATGGAAGAAAAGAAATTCTATAAACAGACAAACATATAGGGTCACCAGATTTATCCTACTAAGATAATATTGCAGTGCAGAAAATGAAAGGATTGACTCACAAGAAATTAATCAAAATTGCAGTGAAGTGTCACCTCACACCAGTCAGAATGGCCATCATTAAAAAGTCCTCAAATGATAAATGCTGGAGAGGGTGAGGAGAAAAGGGAACCCTCTTACACTGTTGGTGGGAATGTAGTTTGGTGCAGCCACTATGGAAAACGCTATGGAGATTTCTCCAAAGACTGAAAATAGAATTACCATATGATTTAGCAATCCCACTGCTGGGCAAATATCCAGAGGGAACATTTTCAAAAAGATACATGTACCCCAATGTTCAAAGCAGCACTATTTACAATAGCCAAGACATAGAAACAACCTAAATGCCCATTGACAAATGACTGGATAAAGAAGCTGTGGTATATTTACACAGTGGAATACTATTAAGCCATAAAAAATAGTAAAATAATGCTATTTGCAGCAACATGGATAGACCTGGAGAATGTCATTCTTGGTGAAGTAAGCCAGAAAAAGAAAGAAAAATACCATATGATATCACTTATATTGGAATTGAAAAATTAAAAAAAAAGACAAATGAACTTATTTATAAAACAGAAGCAGACTCACAGATATAGAAAATAAACTTATGGTTACCAGAGTGGGTAGGGAGTGGTAAGGGATAAATTAGGAGTTTGAGATTTGCAGATACTAACTAATATATAGAAAGTAGATAAAAAACAAGTTTATACTATATAGCACAGGGAACTATATTCAATATCTTATAGCATCTTATGGTGAAAAAGAGTATGAAAATGAATATATGCATGTTCCTATATGACTGAAGCATTATGCTGTACACCACAAATTGACACAACATTGTAAACTGACTATACTTCTATAAAAATATATTAAAAAAATTTTTAAACAATGCCTTGATTAATTTCAAATAGGCAATAATTTCTTAAACAGGTAATAAAAGCACTAGCTAGAGAACATATTAATAAAGTAGACTTCACCAAAATTAAAGATTTCTATTTTTAAAAGTGAAAAACTACTGATAGGGAGAAGATATTTACAGTACATATATCTAAAAGAGGATTTGTACAAAAAATAAATTAAAATACCTACAAATCACTAGAAACAGACACAAAACACAATTAAAAATTGGCAAAAACCTGAACAAGCATCTTAGGTAAGATGATAACAAAAGATGACCAACCTTATTAGAGCAAGAAAATTCAAATTATTACCACACTGCATACCCCTTAAAATAGCTAAAATTAAAGAAACTCAAAATACCAAATAATTTTGAGAATATGAAGCAACTAGAATTCACACATATTGCCTCTGGGGATGGCATTTGGCACAACTCCTATGGAAACTGTTTGGCAGCATCTAAAAACGCTAAATACATATATAACCTAAAACCCATCATCTCCACCCAACAGAAATGATGACTTCTGTCCACTTAAGTTATCTTGTCCCTTCCACACATACTCACAAACTCGTATATGTAAACTCTAAATTCTTAGACTGCCTTTTGAGAAAATAAATTATTTTTAGAAAACAAACAAGCCAACAAATCAAAGCTTGGAGAAAGGACTATATGCTTTATGTCACACCAAGTAGCCAGGATACATCATTTCAAGTAAATAAATATATAAGCATGGGCAATAAAAATAAGGAGAAAAAAATTTCTAAAAGCATATGATTTTATTAAGGTCATTCTGACATAAAAGCAAAATATGTTCGGTAAAGAGGGTCCTCACTATGTCTAGTAAATCAAAAATTCAGGAGGACCTCTAATGCTTTCTAATGCCTCCTAAATCTCATTCAAGTCTCTCTCATTGGTGGCATTTCCTGCAGAATCTTATTTTGCAAGGAATCTTGGGAAATGTAGTCCCTGAGCTTCCAGACTAACTGTTCCTTGGGAGTGGAGGGAGAATGACAAACTGATCATCGACCTGAAACTAATCACATGCAGAATAATTGCTTTTCAAAACAGAATAAAAAATTCTTTCTATTCTTAATTAATGATTTAATTAAGGGACACTTGAAATAATGGCAAAATGATCTTATGTCAGAGGAACTGTCTTTACCTAGGGAAACAAAAGATGTAATAAATTTTTCTAGGGGACATTGTTCTAAATTCTGAAGTCAACGATGCCTGTAGTTTGCCCTACCCATCACTGACAGTATTTAAAAGGCCCTGGGAAAACGTTGACATTTAAACCAAGAAGAATTCACATCCCCTCAAGTGAACCTGCCACTCGTAACACCGTGTGCTACTACAGCAACTATTATGGTGGCCTGGGTGGTGGTTATGGGGGCCTAGGTGCTGCCCGTGGCAGGTGTGGATGTGGCTGCTACAGTCCATCTTGCTATACCACATGCTAGACCTCTGGGTTCTATTGAGAAGCTTGTAGAACCACTCAGCTTATTGGACTTGACCTGCTGGACCAGGATGACTTAGAAATTCTAATATACCTTTAATGCAGAGTAAACTTATCTTAGGCTACGAGGAAAAACATGTTTCAGATTGGACCTCTCTTTCTTGGTCAAAATCATCCGGAATACCTTCAAATTTTATATTTTTAAGAGATGCTTTCACTTTGATATTGCATTTCCATCATACCTTCTCATTAATTTTGATCTTGCAGAAGATTTTTGCTCCATCCATGTAAGTGGAGAACACCATTTGCTTTCAGCTGGCAGGACCAGCAATGCTGTTTAACTGCTCTGCCTCAGAATTATGCTAACTCTTCAAAACTCAGGTGCAATTTATTCTGCAGAGGCCTTGACTCTGCATTCCAGCACTTATCACATTAGTCCATCAAGTTTATAATACGTTCGTGATTAGACCCAGTGAGCAGGAACTAGCAACTACCCCGAACATCTTGGTAAGACTTATGAGTGACAGAGGATGGGAAATAAGTCCTACAAAAATTTAAGGACCTGCCACCTTGGTGAAATTTTTAGAGGTCCAGTGATCTGGATGAAGGAGGCATCATTATATATGGCCCCTCCTATCAATAAGTTAAAAAACACAATATTTAGTGGCCTCTTTGTAATTTCATGGTAACATATTCCTTACCTGGATGTGCTTCCTATTATCCACTTGGAAAGTAATAAAATGGCTACAAGTTTTGAAAAAATTAAGACCAAAAGAAGCTCCAGAATGGTCACAGGCTGCTGCATACACTGCTCTGCTACTAAACTGTATAGAGCAGCAGATTCAGTGCTGTTTAAAGTGTCCATAAGGATGGTGTTAAGAGGTTTTCACAGGTCTGTAGAGGTGAATCATTACACAGGCTTTTAGGATTTTGGAGTAAATCTCTGCTATCCTCTGCAGATTTATATTATCTTTTTAAAGAAATAGCTTCTGACACATTACTGAGTTCTTTTTTCTTTTACATTGTTTTTTTTCCGGTTTTATTTAGATACAATTGACATATAACATTTTGTAAGTTTACGGTGCACAACATAATGACTTAACATACGTGTGTATATATATATATACATACGTATATATATATTGCTAAATGATTACCACTAGGTAACATCCATCACTTCACATAATTACATTTTTTTCTTGTGATAGCAAGTAAATCTTTCTTTTAAGATCTATCCTATCAACAACTTTTCAAATATACAATACAGCATAATTAACTAAGGTCACCATGTTGTACATTACATCCCCAGAACTTATTTATTTTATAACTGGAAGTTTGTACCTTTTGACCACCTTCACCCATTCCCTGTACCCCAGCCCCGCCATGTCTGGCAACCACCAATCAATTCTCTATTTCTACAAATTTGATTTTTTTTTTTAATGAGTTCTTGTCCATGGGCCACCAAGCTACCATGTGACTTGAACTGCCCATTGTGAACAAGATATTGTTTGGCTTTTTGAGCCACAAATTTGAGTGTACACAGCAGCTCTTCCATCATCTGGTAAAAGTGGTGTATATGAGACTGGGTTTGAGGAAGACCAGAAAGCACAAATAAATTATAGAGGAAAGTAGCTCACAGGGAAATAAATGTGACAATGAATATAGGTATGTTCATGTATAACTGAAAACTTGTGCTCTGCACTGGAATTTGACACAACATTGTAAAATGACTAACTCAATAAAAAAAATTTTTTTAAAAATAAAGAAGAAAGTGGCTTGAATTTCATGGCTTCTACTCTTCTGTCTTCTCTTTCTCAAACTTCACTGATGAATTTATGCTGATTTCCCAGTTGAAGGAAGGAAAAATTAGTCCTGGTTTACAGATGGTTCTGCCAATATGCTGATACTCGTAAAAGTGGGCAGCTGCAGTTAATAGCTCAAATCACATCTGGCCCTAGAGAACAGTGGTGAAAGAAAATTCTCAATTGTTTTCAATCCTCCTGAGAAATGATAACATCCAAATTTAACCTGTCTTTCAAAACTTAAGACTATGTATATGTGTATGATACAAACAGAGCCAATATCCCTTAAGAAAAGATAAATATTCATGTATTCTATCAAATTTGAGCTTCAAAAGGTCTATCCTGGGTTCCTATGACCTTGCCGTCAAATAAGATTCTCAGTGCTCTTCCTGTATGTGAAGAAATGTGTACACTCTGGTGCAGGTACAGGATAAGCAACTGGACAACTTTTTAAGGAGCAGAAAAAAAAAAAAAAGAAACTACACAAGCAACAAAGTGGCATTACTTTAAGAGAACACGGCAATACAAAACCCACAGAGTAAAATGTGATTGGAGTAGGTGGTGGATCGTACAGAAAATATACTATTTGCTCCGAAGATTTATACAGATAACATCACAGCTGTGTTGATTAGCTTTTAAATCTGCATATGGGATGAAGGGTATTATTAGAATAATCGTTGGAGGAAGAAGGCATTTGCCGCCTCCACGTGATGTCATGCAGCTTGGTTACAAAGGTTAAATTCAGCAACAGAATGAGCAAGCTCAATGAATTCAGCATTTTTTTTTTTTTAAATTTAAAGCATACCAACTGTTCGGGAGGATCCCAACATACCAAGAAAACAGTCTTCAATTTTAATGGGTATGTGGAGTCTCTTTTATCTAAAGAAATGAGATTAATGAGATTCCTAAATACAGGTTGGTCTAGATGAGGATGTCACGTTTGCCACACCTACACTTTAGATTGTATAAAAGGTCCCTAGTTTTTAATGTTCTTACTCTCTAAAACTTACTCTTTTCTCTTAGGCTAAAAACTTTAAATTCTGGCCCAGTCTGCTACTACTAAGGTAGGTACTTTGGAGGACTGGGCTAGGACTGCAGCTCTGGATATGGCTATGCCTGTTGCTTTGGTGCCTTTAGAACCTTGGGATGCGGCTACAGATGTGGCTGTAATAGGGCCTGACTGCTGACACCAATAATGTTACACTAGACACTTGTTCTGTGGCATCAACTGAGTAATATCTGCTGCTGAGTCCATTCTCTGGTGAGATGGAGATTCTGCTCTGCAGAATCTTTTCATTGCACACCTTGTACTCAATTTTAATTGTTAATAATCCAATCCAAACCTAAGTGTTCAGAATAGATTATTAAATAAACAATACACCCACATCTGTGTCCTTTATTGACTGCATTTTTGTCTTTAATGTTTTTTTTGACAACGATATGCCAGGCAAATTACAATTTCAGTGTGCTTCATGAGCAGGAAGCTCTGGGTTTATTTTTCATTCCTCTGGCCTGGCCAATGTTATTAGTTATTTCTCTTTTTTAAAATATATTACTTATTTATTTGTTAAAAATATTTGTTGAGTAATTACTTCGTAAGTCCCTCTGTTAGGTCTTAGAATTACAAAGATGTGTTAAGTTAGAAAGCAAATATGTAAATGAACATGACAGGTGATGTGACAGTCAAGTGCAAACACAGAGGAGAAGGCTCATGTCGGTATTAAAAAAAGAGAGAGATGCTAGAGCAAAAGGTGGGATCAAATATGTTCACACTGAAGTTACATTTAAATCAATTCTTGGCAGAGGAGAAATGAATTAGAGAGGCAAGGGATACACGATGCAGGAGGACCAGAATATGCATAGGCAGAAGAAAAGTATTAGATAGCAGAGCTGTAAGTTGATGTCACTCTTAGAAAGCAAGCAGAGCAAAGCAAGTGGCTACAATGAGGCCCTGGGTAGTTAAGAGAAGCCTGAACATCAAGGTCATATATATCTTGCTATAGGTGCACTAGACACTGTTTTTAAAAGTTGCGATATTTTCCACAGAAATTTATGTTGTATAAAATCATTATGGCAACTAATTAAAAGGTAATCAGCCGAGGAGTATGACCAAGCAGCCAATGTGAGGTCTTCATGTAAGAAAGCAGTAACTAAAGTTTTATAGAAGGCCTAGATCAAACAGACATTTAAGAGATGGAACTTAAAGAACTTGCTTATGTGGTGTGGGGTGAAGGGTAATAAAGGATAAAAAGGGGCACACATGAGCTCCAGATTGGAGGTTCAGCAATTGATGGATCGCAGAGGTAATAGCAGATGTGATGTGGGACCCGGGAGCATTCGGGGGATGATCAGGGTGGAGATCGGAAAATTCATTTGAGTTCAGATAAATTTAAGAAAAGTTATTTAGTGGTAGTTCATTACAAAAATCTGAAACTCAAGAGGGAACTGAGTTTGAGATTTCGAAGTGATTGGATAAAGGTTGTATTAACTACACAAATACAGTACTCCAATATTCAGAAGTGAGCAGCAGAAAAAGACATTTCAGTGCAGGTAAGAAGCAGGCAAAGGTAAACGGTGACACTGAAGAGAGTTGTATCAGGGAAGACAAGGACGCTGACACTTCCTGGGAGGGAACCATCAACAACTGCCCTTTCATTCAAACATTTATTCTTTCACCGAGTATTTCTAATGACATAAATTTCGACACTAGACTAGATGCTGGCTGGCACGTGGTCAGTGAGGTGGGCATGTTCTCTGCCCTTGCAGAAGTTGCAATCAGAGGGGATGGCAGAACATGAAAAGACAATAATCATAAAATAACACGGGCTTCAGTGTTTGTTTAGAGAGACTCTTCAGCCCCCCGATGTTTGGGAAGGGACCTCAGACTCCACTGACATGATTACCAAAGAAATAGCCATTTTAAATGTGATTCCTGTATTCTAATCAAGATCGATGGGTCCAAATCAAGATGAATCTTGAACAAGATGAGCCAGAAGATCCCCAGGATTTGTGAGCAGGAACATATATTTTTCCCTACTTGATGAAGCTCTAAGGACTGACAGTTGGGAACTATTAGCAGCTGTGTTTTATTTGCTTTTTGTAAAGTGCCCAGTAACAGTTCATTACAAGGCACCTACTTAACTAACCTGCCGAATAATCTCTTATATGTTCTGCTCAGGGACAATTCATGGAGAAGCTTTTTAAATTTTTCTAGGTCAGCCATCTCAGTAATGATATTCCATCAAGTCAATGAGGCACACTATCCTAACAAAACCAGAGGAGTAAACCTGAAAATCATTATTTCCTAGATCTACACATTGACTTCAAATACTGTTCTGTATTAATTCATTACTTGTTTATTTACCTCAAAAGTCTGACTTGGTTGGCTTTGCATGGAAGTTGGAACAAAAATGTCATAATTGAAATTTCATGCAGAATCTATACGCCACAGAGAGTAATTGTGATAGGACGTTAACATTTTCTGACCGTTTGAAAATATAGCACCATCAAATCTTAGAAAGGGTATTTTCACAAAAGTGGTGATAGTGATGACAGGTTGAAAAAGATCTGTGAAAGAAATTACAAAATACATGACAGCACACAGCAAAATTTCTGCCCTGATAGCTGAAGGTAATGGCAGAAGTTAGTTAGAACTTAAGTAGATTGAAAGGAAATGTAATAATGACCAGAAATTGAATTCTTTCCAGTCCTTTTTAACAGCCTTAAAATTCTAAATACTCATGGAATTAAGTCAAGTTTGCCTTTGAGAAGAGGGATTTTACTTCAGTTCCCTGTATGGACCAAAGGGCATCTCAAAAACCATCAGCAGACCTGTAGCTCTATAAAGAACAATAGCCTATAACTTAGTTAAAACATTAAAGTATTTATATGTATATGGATCTATATCAATACATATCTATATATGAAGTACATATGTTCATATGTATGCATATATTAAAAGAGAAAGAAGAAAAGTAAGAGAAAAAGAAAGAAAGAAATATACTAGATACTTTAGCATATGGTTATCTGGCTGAGATTGGGGTAGGGAGCTGATGTGTAGTTTTGGGTGAATGAGTGGAGATGGAAGAGGGTAAGGGGTTAAACAAAAGGTAAAAAAATAAAGATAGAAACTGTAGTGAAAAAATCCCCAATTGAAGAAAATATTATTTGTATGCTTATATCTATGTGTGTGACATGTAATAGGCACAGAGGTTATATCTGTTGACTATGTGTATCCATAATAAATGATAGTATAAAAAGCAAGTGCTCAATATGTGTAGCATGATTCCTTTTTGTTTGAAACCACAAACTTCAAACTCCCGTGTGTACATAACCGTGGGCAGAAACAAAATTGCTTATGGCTGTGTGAGGGAAGAGAGAGTGATGGAAGGTCCCCAGAAGGGGATGATATGTATGGGCAGTAAGATGAGAGATAGTTAACTTGATCTTATATTTATTTGCATTGCTTCGCTTATTCTTTGGTTTGTTTGTTTTTTTGTTTTTTATTTTATTTTATTGAGTTAATAATCAGTTTACAATGTTGTGTCAATTTCCAGTGCAGAGCACAGTTTTTCAGTTATACATGAACATACATATATTCATTGTCGCATTCTTTTTCACCAGCTTCACTTATTCTTACAGGCATGTGCTATCTGGTAAATAAAGAAAACATCAAATGCAGAAAACATTGAAAAACTGAAAGCATGCTTTAGATAATAGAAAATTGAATCATAGACCCAAAGAATGAGAAGAAGCTTTAGAGAGCTGGCTTTATTTAACTTCTGCTTGACTTGCCTTTGATTTGTTACCTTTTGCTGTAGAAGATTTTGTATCCAAACAATTAGCATTCTGTCTTTACCTATTTATGTTTGGTGGAGCTGGTTTACATATCCTGAAGAGAAAAGGCTACTTGTTCACAGCTCTCCAAATAACTGGTAGCATATAACAGTCATAAAATCTAAATAAATGAGGTAACAAAATTCATGACAACGTAAGCATAAATTTTTAACAAGCACACTAGATTTTAATCCCAGGGGAGATTTCTTGCCTTTATAAGCACCCACCTCCACCTTGCCACAATGGTATATAATGAGGCCCAAGATTATTCTAGGAGACATAACACAATAATTTGAATTTATTTGCAGCTACTCAGACACAAACTGGATTGAATGGGATACTGGTAAAGCCCTCTGAGGAGCTGCGTTATGTTATTAATCAGGGAGATGGCAATTTCCCTTACTGACTAACAGTTCCGTACTCTGGGGCCCTAATGACCAGAGTAGATACATGTTTTATTATTTTTTTCTATAAACTCTGATAGAGACAAAAGGAGGGATATAGAGGAAAGCTCTGGACAGGAAGTGGAAGAAATAAACCCCCAGGGATCTTCAGCTAACTTTATCCTTCTATGCTATTCCTTGGATAGGGAGAGGACAGAGACAGACAGGCAACTTCTCTGAAAATTGCATATGCTTCTAAGTGCAGCTGGGTGCTTTATTGTTGGAGGTCTTTACAGTTAACTCTTGGTAGAACATTTTTATTA
The DNA here is from genome assembly GCF_048773025.1 of Camelus bactrianus. NCBI lineage: Eukaryota > Metazoa > Chordata > Mammalia > Artiodactyla > Camelidae > Camelus > Camelus bactrianus. The sequence goes on along the minus strand of NC_133539.1, from coordinate 12,350,237 downwards.
CAGAAAATCACTGGAGAGAACTAATTAAAGAGACTTCTGGCTCTATAATAATTGACAACATTTATTCAATTTAAAAATCATTCTTGACATAAGACAGCAATGTTTCTCACAGTATGAGCAAATCAAGCACTCATTCATTCCAGGGGACAAATATTCATTGAGTATGGTCTACATGTATGGTCTCAGGACTTACATGGTCTGCATGCATGGTCTTAGTACTTACAGTTTCCCAGTTTCTGCCTGTCGTATTCGGATTACTCTTGCCTTGTTTGGTTCATATAAATACAGGTGGCATAAACAAAGAATTTTTTTTCTTTAAAAATGAAAAAGAACTAGTGTTTTCATTTTCTTTGGATATATATCAAGGAATGGAATTACTGGGTCATATGGTAGTTCTATTTTTAGTTTTTTGGGAAACCTCCATATTGTTTTCCATAGTATTTGCACTAATTTACCTTGCCACAAATAGTGTGCAAAGGTTTCCTTTTCTCCAGATCCTTGCTAACATTTGTTATTTGTTTTTTTTTGTTGTTTTGTTTTGTTTTGTTTTGTTTTTTTGGAGAAGGAAAGTAATTAAATTTTTCTAATGAAGGTACTGGGGATTGAACCCAGGACCTTGTGCAGGTTAAGCACACATTCTACCACTGAACTATACTCTCCTCTCCTGATATTTCTGATCTTTTTGATGACAGCCATTCTGACTGGTGTGAGGTGACATCTCATTGTGGTTTTGATTTGCATTTCTCTAATGACTAGCAATGTTGAGCATCTCTTCATGTACTTGTTGTCCTTCTGTATGTCTTCTTTGAAAAAAAAGTCTATTCAGGACTTCTGCCCATTTTTTAATAGAGTTGTTTGTTTCTTCTATTGAGTTGTATGAACTGTTTATATATTTTGGATATTAGCCCCTTATCAGTCATATCACTTGCCAATATTTTCTCCCATTCAAAAGGCTGTCTTTTCATTTTGTTGAGGTTTCCTTTGCTGTGCAAAAGGCTTTATGTTTAACTAGGTCCCATTTGCTCATTTTTGCTTTTATTTCTTTTGCCTTAGGAGACAGATCCAAAAAATACTGCTATGATTTATGTCAAAGAGTGTTCTGTGTTTTCTTTTAGGAGTTTTATGGTTTCAGGTCTTACGTTTCGGTCTTAAAGCCATTTTGAATTTATTTCTGTGCGTAGTGTTAAAGAATGTTGTAATTTCTTTCACATGTAGCTGTCCAGTTTCCCCAGCACCATTTATTGAAGAGACTGTCTTTTCCCTATGGTTTATTGTTGCCTTTTTTTGTAGGTGAATTGACCATGAGTGCAGTAGACGGGTTTATTTCTGGACTCTGTATTCTATCCCATTGATCTATGTGTCTGTTTCTGTACCAGTACCGTGCTGTTTTGGTTACTGTAGCTCTGTAGTATAATCTGAAATTAGAGAGCATGATTCCTCCAACTTTGTTCTTTTTTCTCAAGATTTCTTTGTCTATTCAGGGTCTTTTATGGTTTCATATATATTTTAGGATTATTTGTTCTAGTTCTGTAAAAAATGCCATGGGTATTTTGATAGAGATTGCATTAAATATGTAGATTACTTTGGGTAGTATAGACATTTTAACAATATTAATTCTTCTAATCCATGAAAACTTAGTGAAATAAATCAGACAGAGAAAGACAAATACTTTATGTTATTACTTATATGTGGAATCTAAAAAAATAAAAAAAAATGAATGAATACAACAAAACAGAAACAGACTTACAAATATAGAGAAAAAACTAGTGGCTACCAGCAGGGAGAGGGATGAGGGATGGGGCAAGAGAGGAGTAGGGAATTAAGAGGTATAAACAACTATGTATATTAAAAAAATAAGCTACAAGGGTATATTGTACACATCAGGGAATATAGTCAATATTTTATAATAACTTTAAATGGAGTATAATCTATAAAAATATTGAATCATTATGTCATACACCTGAAACTAATATTATATTATAAAGCAACTATACTTCAATTTAAAAAAAAATGAAAACGACATGAATAAGTACCTGTGGAGTCAACCAGAAAAATCATAAAACCTGGAGTGAAAACCTGCAATATTCCCTTTGCCATGGGGAAAAATATGATATGCAGGAATTGATTGCTAGTGACCTACAACCTATTTGAACAGACCAGTTAAACACAAAATAGAAAATGTACTTACAGTGGTACATAGCATAACAAATAGGTAAAAGTGAAATATTGTCATATACACCATAAACACCACAGGTGTTCAAAGAAGGTGGAAATCAATGAACTCTAGTGAGCAGAGTGATGCTTTATAGAAGGTGTGGAAGGACCAGGAACAGAACTGAAGGAATGAGACTTATCTAGTTTAAAAGAGGCTTACAATAACTGGGCAATAACTGCACGCTGAATACACCTCATCACCTGTGAAGGCTTCTTGCCAAGCATTAAACCTGGCTCAAACCAAGGCCTAAGGTTTACAACTTATACAACAATTCAATAATATAAAAAAAGAGCTATTCTGCATTTAAAGAGTATTAAGATACATAATAAGTAAATTCAGTGTGAGGAACTTATTTGATTTTAAATAAACAAGAACTAAAACACCTATTTTTAAATAATCAGGAAAATCTGATTACTGCATTAATTGATATAAAGGAAATATTATTAATATTGTTAGGTGTGATAATGCTATTATGATAAAGTTATAAAATACTGTTAGTTGCATATTGAAACATTTTGGATTATGAAATACCATATCTGATTTATTGTTTAAAAGTTCAACAAATAGTGAAGATTACCATATCAAAATGTTAATGATTGTTAAAATTAGATGATGAGTTAAAAAGGCACAATCTCTTATTTTTCTGCTGATTAAATTTTTTTAATGAAAAGTTTTTAAAACACACAGCAAGAGTGGAGAACGTTCACGGATAAGACAAATGAAATGAGCAACAACCTATGGGTGAGACTATCCAAGACCTGTGTCAGGAACATAAAACCTTCACAGAAGCTGAAAATTTGAGAAAAAAAGCTAATGAGAGCTAAATTGGGCAACATAGGTTGGAGTGTCATTATTGAAAGCCTTAATTACTAAATATTACACTGTCAAATGTAAGGAGGCAGTAGGTGAAGAATAAAGGAATTTTTAAGCAAGACGCTGATAAAAGCAGTGAGATTTGTTTGTTGGTTTGTTGGTTGGCTAGTTAATAAGTTTGATTTGACTCTCTTAGAAAGATTAAATAGCTTAAGAGTTTGTGGAATGCAGTATGGAATAAGGAAATGAAAAGTAGGAGAATAATTAAGAGGTCTCTTTGAGAGTTCAGTATGGTTTTGTTGAAGGAGAGGCTGTAAGAATACGAATCACAAGAAGAATGGAAAGACATAAAAGATAAATTAACAGGACTCAGATGTGAGAGGGGTAGGAACAGCAAACAGAAAATGGCCATAAATAATTCTGAGATTTCAGGACATTAGCCATGTGAGAAGGAAAAGGGATGAGATCAGTTGTTTGTGGTGAGGGCTGGTGATGAATATAAAGCATCTGGTTTTAAGCAATGACATATGAATATCTTCCTGAACGGGGATTGAATATCTGCCATTTGGTTTTCAAAAACTCTGAGAAGCAGTTTATTCCATTTCTGCTAAATTAAACTTTATATCAACAGGTAGAATTCAATTCCCTTATAGTCTACCATTATCATCTCATCTAGGTAAGACTGAAAAATATAATAAATTATAAAATTTGCATGTGATTGACCAAAAACATAATAATTTTTGCACAATTATAATATATTTTTCTAGTAATTTCAAGTGTATGTGAATATTCTGTGTTATTGTCTCCTTTAAATATTATAAAATTGTAGTTACTTAATTAATTCATTAATTTCCTTCAATATATTTTTACTGGCTATACACCATGATTGACCCACTACTAGGCTCTATGTTAGAAATATGAATAGGACATGACCCTGCCTTTTGCCCCTCAGAAACATATATATAAGCAAATGCTTGCAATTGTATTAGGTGGCAAAAAAGTAGCATTCACAGTGGGAATCATTTTTTAAAAAATCAGTCTTTCTTGGGATGTTGTGGTAGGCTTTTCAGGGATTTAGCTCTTAAAAGACTATTAGAATGCCCTTACATCACATGTAAGGGCATTAAGAACATTCTAGCTGATTAGCATTCACTATTCGTGTACTTGTAGCACATTTGACAACTCAATAGTCCATCTAATAGACATGCCAAGATCAAGAGATATCCTTAGCTAAGGTCATGGTAAAGGTTTTCTATAAATTAAAATTTGTCAGTCTGTCTGTGAGGGATATGCAGTGCATAGTGTTCTGGAATGCAACTGTTGAGAACCCATCCCATCTCCAAAGACGAGTTATCAGGGCATTATGAAAATAAGGAAAAAACTTCATAGAAATCTATAATAAAGAGAATTATTCAAATTAGCCTGTGAAGTTAGAAATGTTTAGTTCTGCTTCCTTTTTGCTTAATTATTCTGTCTCCCAGAAGAGATAACTAGTCATATGATATATACATGTGGATGCAGGTACCCAGACAAAGGATAAAGGAGAGGCATTTGGGCAAAAGAGAAAATCCCATTGAAAATATGAGGCAGAATGCTATGGACTGAATGTCTGTATCCCAAAATTCATATGTTGATATCATAATCCTCAATGTGATGGTAGAGCCTTTGGGAGGTGATTAGGTCATAAGGATGGAGACCTCATGAATGTGACTTGTGCTCACACAAAAGTGACCTCAGAGAGTTCTCTCACCACTTTAGCCATGTGAGGACACAGTAAGAAAATGACTGTGAACCAGGAAGCAGGCACCAGACACTAAATCTGCTGGCACTTTGATCTTGGACTTTCAGGCTCCAGAACTGTGGGAACTAAATGTTCATTGCTAACTGAATTAGCAGCCTATGGTATTTTTGTTATAGCATCACAAATAGACTAAGAAATAAACTGATACTAAAAAGTTGAGGTGCTGCTGTGAAAAATACCTAAAAATGTGGAAGCAGCTTTGAAATTGGGTAATGGGCAGAGGCTGGAAGGGTTTTGAGGTGCAAGCCAGAAAAAGCCCACATTGTTGTGAATGGACCATTAAAAACAATTCTGCTGAGACCTCAGAAAGAGAAGAAATCTGTAGATAAAGCTTCAGTCTTCTTAAATAATACTAAAGCAATGAATGAACAGAATGTTGGTGGAAATGTGGACAGTAAAGGCCATTCTGATGAGGTCTCAGACAGAAGTAAGGAACATGTTATTGAAAACTCAAGGAAACTTATAGAACAGCAAAGAACTTGGCTTAATTGTGTTCATGTTCTAGTGTTTTGTGAAAAGTAGAACGTACAAAAAATTAAATTAGGTATGTAGCTGTAAAGATTTCTAAGCAAAGTGTTGAAGGTGTGGCTTGATTCCTCCTGAATGCTTATAGTAAAACATGAGAAGAGAGAAATGACTTAAAGACAGAATTGTTAAGCAAAAAGAAAGTAGAGCTGAAGATTTGGAAAATCCTCAGCCTATCCATATCATAAAAAATAAAAGAGAACACTTAGGGTATAGACAAACAACCATTTGCCAAGGAAGTTAGTATGGCTTGGCCATCTCAACAGAAGCCAGGTGTTGTTCTTCAAGACAATGGAAGAATGAATCCAAAGGTGATACAGAGATCTTCAGGGCTGCCAGTCCCATCACAGACCTGTAGTGTAATGGATCAGGATGGGAGGGTAGAACTAGTTCTTCTTCAGTTCAAGCAGAGCAAAATGCCCCCGCCCAGTGTATCAGGGGACCCTGCAAAGAGCTGCAGTGGGGACTGCACCCATCAGAGCCATGGGGACAGGGCCACCTAGAGCCATGTTGCAGGGGTTTCAGCCTGGGAGAGTTCCAGGGGCAGGACTGCCACCCTAGTGAGTCCAGAGAGCAGAACGCTGAGCCAGTTAAGATTATTCTCATGCCCTAAGTTAAATGTTATTTGCCCCATTAGGTTTTGTATTTACTTGGGGTCTGTGCCCCTTTCTTTTTTCCAATTTTTTTCTTTTGGAGTAGGAACCTCTATCCTACTCCTGTCCCACCACTGCAATTTGGAAGCACATAAATCATTTGGTTTCACAGGTTCACAGCTGGAATTTGCCTCAGTATGACTCGTCTCTTGCAAATCACTCATATCTGATTTAGATGATATTTAGATAAGACTTTGTACTTTATATGTTCAATGCTGGGATGAATTAAGATAAACCTTTACATTTATGGTCAATTGATTTTGAACAAAAGCGCCAAGACCATTCCCTGGGAAAGAGTAGGCTTTTCAACAAATCATACTGAAACAGCTGGGTCTCCACATTCGAAAGGATGAAGTTGGACCCTGTCTCATATTTCACACTATATCAAGAATTAACTCAAAATGGATCAAAGACCTAAGTGTTGAGCTAAAGGTATAAATCTCTTAGAAGGAAACACAGGTGTAAGTTTTCATGAGTTTAGATTTTGCAATCACTTCTTAGATACAATACCAAAAGCACAGGCCACAAAATTTAAAAAAAAAAAAACAATTGAACTCCAACAAAATTAAAAAGTTTTTTGCTTGAAAAGAAAATATCAAGAGAGTGAAAAGAGAAACTACAGGGTGGGAGAAAATATTTGCAATTCAAATATCCCGTAAGGAATGTTGTGATCAGAATATTTTTAAAACTCTTACAACTCAACGATTAAAAATAACACAATTTAAAAAGTGGACAAAAGATCTGAATGACAGTTGTTCAAAGAAAATGTACAAACAGGAAGCAGGTGAAAAGATGCTCAACATTATTAGTCATTAAGGAAATGCATATCAAAGCCACATTGACGTCATGCTCCATATTCTGGGAAGTTAGTGAACATCTAGACCAGTTGTGGGTAGGACAAGGGTCACTGTACCGGTTCTTTATGGATTCATTTCTTCTTTGAGTGCCTGCTCTTAATCATTCTTCATGCCTCTTCAAAATACCATGTTCTATATTTTAAATGTATTCACATCAATTCTCATTAAGCTGATCAATGCCTCGTATCGTTTCTGACACACTGATGATAGAAATTCTCCCCCTTAAGCACTTTCTTAATTTTCAGACATCATTGATTCACAAGATCTCCATAGCTCTTTATTAGTCTGATACCTGTTATCTTGGACTGTGCAACTCTGAGCAATGCCGGAATGTAAAGGTGATCACTCTTCTCAGAAAAGCTTCAAAAATTTACCTGCTCCAGGTGCTTCAGGGAAGCCTTTCCTCCTCCTACTGCTGTGGCCAAGGAGGCTTTCTGAAGATTGCAATGATGTTTTCCCAAGAAGGCTGCTACCTCCTGGTGGGATTCATACTCACAGCTACATCCCCTATCACTCAACTTTTTCCCGGTCAGTTCCTTATAAAAACAACCACAACAAAATCTTGTCATCACTTTCTTGTTACATAATTAAATGTTTTCCACCCAGAGAAACTGTTTTTCATGCATGTATCCATGAACCATGTAAGCAATAATGAAAAGTCCACACAAACTCTGACACACATTGTCATCCTGTAGATTCGTTAAGTATTTATTTTTCACAGACCAGTGTTGTTGGCAAATACGCTTTTTGACTGCAGAGATCTTAATACACAAATAAATGTGTATCTAGCTTCTACATGCCCTCACTCCTGAGTATTTCTGATGGGTCTTAGGCTAAATCACTTTGTTTTTAAGTTCAGCTTTAAGCTTCTTACAGAGATTATGTATTCTCAACATCTTAGCTTAGGAATGCTAGATTTTGTATTCTCTTCATATTTTTTCTGTACATTTTTAAAATGTAACACCTCTGAATTCTATTGTGAGGGCTGAAATTGTTATTTCGGAGCATGGTATTTCAACATAAATGAAATCCAACACTCTCAGCTGAAGAACATTACAGTATATCCCCAGATGACTGCTTCCATTGATGTCATGAGATGGTATTAAGAAGCAGTGTGAGAAAAGCTGTATTTGAAAACGCTCATCATTCTACTGATATAAAGAGATTGCATCTGCTTTGAATATAAAGGAAATGGCAGTCCTATTCCTGTGTTTAGCTGAATTCCCCAGCCCTGGAAAGGAATATATTCAGTTTATATATGAATCTCTGGATTCATATTTAGGCTATAGAGTTTTCATTTTGAGTTATAGAATAAACAAAGATTTCTAAAGCTATTTTTTCTTCTAATTGGTCATGGAATTCTAACTTTGCCACAAGGATCCCAACAGGATCTTAACTTTTTTCATTCATAATCTCCAGAATTAGCTATTATTTTGACACTAATTAGTTTATAGAACTAGAAATTGGAGTCCTAGAATTTTCCACAGTCACTTTTAGTATATCAAGCTCCCACGTACAGTAAAAGTCCAACTTCAACCACTCATCATTGGCTTTCTAACCCCCTCATTTCCCAAGGCTCTATGCTGCAGCTACTATGGAAACCGTTAACACGACGGTGGATGCTGTGGCTATGGAGGCTTAGGTCGTGGCTCTTGGTGGGACTTCTGGAGGCCTGGAACAAGTCAGTGAGTATGATTAGGGTGGGTATTGATATGACTGCTGTCATCCATTGTGCTGTGAGAAAACAAGTCTTATGGCTTCTTCTGAAAACCTTGACAGCTTAAAGCAGTTCCCTAAAGATTCATCACCTCAGTTTCCAATGACAAGAAATCCTTTTCTTTTCACCCACAGTTTATAACTGGTGATCACACCTCCACTGCTGGGGAACCCATTGTTGCTGGCCACCACAAACACAGGAGTCAGCCTATGTCCATCACACAGGTCGGATTCCCTGGCATCTCAAAAAGCTTAGCACTTGAATTGCAAATGTCAACATTCTAATTGCAGCTCCTCTGGTGGAACTTATTTTTAACTCTGATATCAATTATTTCCCCCTGTCCTATGTCTTACAATGCTTATGTTTTCACTTTTTCAATAAAAAGGCTTAATCTTCCCTGGCAAGTGTTGTTTGCTCTTTATGTTTATTCAGTTCAGTAGGTTTCTTGTGCTATAGGTGTATCATTTTGAATCCAAACATGGATTTATCTTCCCTGCAGCTGCAGATGATTTATGCCCCGAAAATAGCTGAGTATATGTGTGATTAAATTGAGCCCCTTAACATCTTGTAGTTTCTTGTAGAAGAAAGAATGCAATCTGATTTCTTGTTTAATGTTGCTTTTTTCATGAGAAAATGTATTTGCCTCCCACTCTTACCTCCAAACGCATTAGACATATAAGATGCACAGATTTGAAAAGCCAGAGATTATTAAGGGAAAACAGTTCTGTACTAGTTTCCCAGGGCTGCCATGGCAAAATACTACGAACTGGGTAAATTTAAACACAAGTTTATTCTCTCACAGTTCTACAGGCTGGAAATAAAAAAAATCAAGGTGTCCACAGAGCCATGCTCTCTGAAGGTTCTGGGGCATAATCTCTTTCATGCGTTTCTCCTACTTTCTGGTGCCAGCAGTCCTTAGCATTCCTTGACTTGTAGACACAGCACTCCAATCTCTGCCTCCACAGATACATGTGTTCTCCCTCTGTGTCTCCACGTCTCTTCTTTTCTTATAAGGATACCAGTCATACTAGATTGGTGCCCAGTTTAATTGATTATGACCTCATCTTAACTTGGTTACATCTGCAATGGCTGTATTTCCAAATAAGGTCACATTCAGGTATTGAGAGCTAGGACTTGAACATATCTTTTGGGGGAGTAAAATTCTACTCACAACAAGCCCCAAATCCAGAGTTTATCCAAATATTTTATCCATAAGTGGACTTAAAAGTGAGGTCTCTCCTCTTATACCTGGCCCTATGAGAATTTAGGGACTATTTTGTTCTCTGGGCCAAGAATAAATACAACCTTAAGACATTAGGAAACAGGAGTACACCACATCGTCTTGGAAAGTGACAAGGCTAGGAAGTCAAGATCATTGATAAGAAAACCAAATGACTACAAGCTTGTGAAGGACACTCGAGTCAGTTTAGCCAACTGCTTTAGAGCATGGACTTTGGAATCAGACAGACCTCACCTAAAGTCCCAGTTCTACTGTTTAGTCATCCAAGTGACTTAGGGAAAGTACTTGGTTTTTCTAAATTTCCACTTCTTCATTGGTAAGATGATGATATGGCATCCTCATAGAGTTCTTGTGAGAAACAAACAGGTTATTATATGTGAAGGGCTTAGTATAGTAGCTGACACATGAAAATGCTCAATAAGGTCAAGCCAATTTATATTTATATTCCCACTGAATAACAGGTAAGCAAAGGAGAATTCTCTTGTTCAATCAAAGTTCACAAAGAGGGATTTTTAAAAATAAAAAAAAAATGTATTTCAAATTATATTATTTCTTGTATGTTTTATGTTAGAATCTTCTGTTTCAGCTTGGCTGTACATATCTATATGAAGTGACAACTTCCCTCTGCAGTATTCTAGAAAGCAGACATTTTTAGAGTCTATTTAAATGCAATGTACACTTCTATGACTGAATAAGCAACATCCCTAAAAATAATAAAGATATGTTCATTGGTAATTGAAAAGCATTATTAGTTGAAGCTAAGGAAGATGGTGAAGTCAGAAATTTTTTTCATAATCCAGTAATTGTCATATGACAAGCCATATGACCTACATCACCTCAAAAAAATCTTAAGGTGGTCCAGCCACTAGAATAGAACTTCATAGGAACATGGCTATTCAGTATCTACATACACAGCTTGCCTTCCCATGCACCTAAGTTCACAAGCCATTGAATCTGTTCCAATGTGCCAGGAAGAGCTCAACAAACAATTCTCAAATTTCCTTCGCACCTGAAACTGCTTGATGAGAAAAAACTGCAATACCTAAGGGCAGATCCAAGACTACACAAACTGATATTGGCAGTCCATCAAGCACTGCAGCAGCTCATAGAAGCAGTACCCACCCCAGACATGAGAGTCTGTAATGTCTCCCAGAAAAGGCGACATGTGAGTCAACTCTTCAATGATGAACTGGAGTTAGGTAGGAATGGAAAAGAACTGGCAGCAGAGGAAGCAGCACACACAAAAACTCAGAAGCGAGGGAGTTCATGGTGTTCCTGGAACTGTAATTTATTCAAGAAAGTATAAAATAGGGAATGGGAAGAAGTGAAAGATGAAACTGGAAGATTAAAAGCTAGAATGTTTTTTGAGATGCTAAAGAGCCCATACTTTATTCTGAGGGCTATTTGAGTTATCCTCACTACAGAGCAGAGAATAATTTATTGGGGCTGAAATTGAGGCTGGGAAACTAGTTAGGTTACTATGGCAATAATCATGCCAAAGAAGATTAGAATTTGAATTTAGATAGTGGAAGTGGAGATGCAGAAAAGTTGATGAGTTTAAGAGAGATTAATTAAGCAAAGTACATAGGGCTTGGCAGGTTGGTAAGAAGAGGAAAGAATCAAGAATTTATTGCCAAGTTTATGAATTAGGTATATAGGTGAAAATATTACCTTTCATTATGATGAGAAAAACAGAAGAAGCTCAAGTTTTTAAAAAAGGAAATTTGGAGCACATTGACTTTGTGGCTGTCTAGTTGGAGATAATACTTAGCTGATGATGATAAAAGAAAAGAGAGAAAGACAGACAGACAGACAGAGGAGAGATAGAAAGAGAAAGGAAGAAAGAAAGAAAGAAAGAAAGAAAGAAAGAAAGAAAGAAAGAAAGAAAGAAAGAAAGAAAGAAAGAAAGACAGACAGACTGATTTGAGAATCATCAACATACAGGTATCATTTGATGCCAGGGCCAAGGGTAAGATTATCCAGAAAGACTATTTAGAGTGATAGAAGAGGGCCAAGTACAGAATAATGGGAAATAACTATATTTAATGAGAAAATTAAGAAGAAAGAGTCAAACATAATCATATTACAAAAGAAAGTGAAGGATAGAATTGCAAGATACAATGTTAATGGAATGGCTAAGAGGGTCAATAATATACCATCAAGAAATATCTATTAAACGTTGCCACAAGGAGATCATTGTTAACATCAGAGCGAGCAATTCTGGCAGACTTGGGAGTTGAAAAATGAATGAGATGAGAGGAAATGCAAACAGCCTGTTTGTTCCACTCTTTCAAGAAAGTTTCTAAAAGGGAAAGGGATGATACAGTGCACAGAAGGAGAAGTTGGAGCGCATGTTTTTGTTTTTATTTTCGAGGTCTGGGTTTGTTAAATTTACATGGGAAAAGGTGAGGGAAAGAGTTTGGATTCTTGAGGGATGAAAGTTCCTATGATGCAAGAGGAGCTGGGATCCAGAGCCCAGATAGACAATAAAGACAATCCTTACAATGAGACAGAAAAAAAGGAAGCAAGAAGGAATGAACATCTCATTTCACAAGAAGCTAAGATAATTATTTTTTAGTAAATGTTGCTCCTTTCTGTGAATTTTGAAGGACAGCTACACTCCAAGAATGACCAGTGTGGTATACTGGATATAGGAAGGAGGATGTCTCAAGAGTATGATTAAAGTCTGAAACACCTCAGGATTTGAGTCTTCTGGAAAGCAGACTCTGAGACACAGTTTGGTGTTCAGAATATTTATTAGGGCATGATTTTGTGATCAACACCAGGAATGGAGGGAGGAGAAAGTAGGGATGGACAGAGGGAGAAGTCAAACCACAGTGTAGGATGTACTGCCTCAGCTCATCCCATGGGGAGCTCTGACGCTGAAAGTACCCATCAGGATCATCCCCAGTTGAGCTGAATGGATGACCTTTATACTACCTACTTTGATCATGGAATATGGGCCACCTCTGGAAAGGTGCTACCTAGAACAAAGTGGCTTTATGCAACTGAGATGTTCCCTGAAGGGGATAAGAGCTAAGACTGTCTCCTGATTGGACTCCCAGCAACCAGGGCCACAAGTCTTTCCTTGAAGTGGGATCTGGGTGAATCTCCTCCATGTTATCACACATTCTACATCACACTTTCCAAAGAAGCACAAAGATTAACTGCAATACTGAAAATTCAGATCATGTTGGAAGTCACTTATCCAAGCAGTACTGTGATTTGCTAAGGTAGCAATTAGCAGCTAGACAATACTATCATGATACAGAAACTATACACATGATGCAGTTCTTTGTTTTTTGAAAAAACAGGAACAGACTATAAGAAAAGTCTTCGTGTGGCTGTCATAGGAAGCATCATCAGTCATTCTTATATTGAAACTTTTATAAACACCATCACTAAGGCACTTGGGTTTGTGATACTAGAACACCTCCATGATCATCTTTCAGTAGAAAATATGCTGTTATTGGCTCATGTTAGTTCAGTAGTTTAAAATCCTCAGACTGAACAAATGTAAATAGAAATATAAAAACACAATAATCATTTCTGGAACACAAGGTTCTCACTCTCATATTTTGAACATAATCTCACTGTAGTTAGTGAACAGAGTCCAGGGAAAAGATGGGACAAATTATCAGGAGCTAGAATTTAAGCAACATGATGACATGTGGTAACAAAGTCACCATGACCTAAAGTCAGACAGAATTGGATTAAAATCCTAGCTCTGTACTTTACTCCCTCATATTACTTATTTATGAATTACATTGGGTGTGACTATACCATAAGCTTTTGGTGAAGTTTACATGAAATAACTATTGCAAAGTGCCTTTTGCACAGTGCTTAACACCTCAAACCTTCATGTCTCTTTCTTAAATAAGTTCCCAAATGTGTGAATGAAAACCACAAATAGATTAGAACCTACAGGTTCTTATAAAATATCATATGTAGGTAGCTCTTTTGTATTATTTTGACCTAGTGAAATTAGTTCCAAAAAGGATGGCATGAACACTGACACATCTCCCCTGTGAAGTTGAAGATACTCTCTTATGTTGTTATCCTGTGTTGAATCTGGGAACAACTTGAATGATGACAATGATTCTATTATGGGCCGTGGGTTGAAAGAAAAATACTAACTGACTCAGGGTTTATCCTAGTTCTGAGAGCACATATTTACATAAATAAAGTGTGAGTGATTGGAAGTGATAAAATTTCATCATCCAGTGCAGTTCTTTTATGTGGCTCAACAATAGATCCCTGTGGGAATCACAGGGTCCAATCAAATATGAAAGACTATAAAGTTCTTGAAGTGTGTTAATGAAGTGTCAGGCTTGCTTAGTCAGATAAGTTTATTAGAAGACTGACTTAGTTTCACATCCTCATGGCTGTAACAGAAGACAAATGTTCCAATTAACACAACTAGGGGGCTATAAAAACCACCATCACAGATTTGAAAATAGGTCTTTGAGGTGATCTGATTTCAAAGTACGACAGAGTGAGATTGTGGTTTTGGTCCTGGCTTCTTAAGATCTTTTAAACTAAGGATAAGGGATGGGGAAGCTAATAAGAAATACTGGAACATAACCTATGTCTTAGAACTTTCACATCAGGGTATGTCACTGTTTGGATGTATAAGAAGCTACAAAATTTATAAGGCAGAAAAGAAATTTTTGCCTTGTCAAGAAATTTGGTTACTGCAATAGCCATAGTTAGAGCTATTATCATATTTAGGCCACTAAAGTGTCTATAGCTATGCAATACCCAGATGTAACAAAATCCTTAGCCACAGCTGTACAGCCATATGCACATTCCCCATATGGGCATTTCCTTGTGTGGCAGGCAGTCTTCCAAAATGATTCCCAAATCATCTCCACCTCCTGGTACTCACACCTTTGTGTAACTTCCTCCCTTTGAGTGGAGGGTAGGCTTAGTGACTTTCTTCTAATAGATATAATATAGCGACTTAATGGGATGTCAGTTCTGAGATTTGATTATAAAAATTTGCAACTTTCACCTTGCAGGCAATCTCCTTGACTCATTTCTGCAGGCCTTGATGGTCACATGGCAAGGAACCACAGCTACAAGTCAGTTGGGAAATTATGCACTCTCCACCCCACCAGTCCAACAGCCCTTGAGGAACTGGCTTTTTCCCACAACCATGTGAATGAGCGTGGAAGAGTATCTTTTCCCAGTTGAGCCTTCATTTGGGATTATAGTCTCAGCCAACCCCTGGTTAAAGCCTCATAAACCCTAAAGCAGAGAACCCAGCTAAACCGTGTTAGTATTACTAACCCCCCATACACACTGAGGTAATAAAGCTGTGTTGTTTGGGGATGCTATATTTTGGGGTAATTTGTTCCACAGCAATAGATAGCTAATAGATCTTGGTAGTTACAATTCATAATGTCAAGGGTAGGAATTTCAGTTGAACAACAAAGAATAAGCTATTTGAGTTAAAATGCCGTCTTTTCAGAAAGTCATATATTTATCTTCAAAAGTGATTTTCATGCAAGAACTGTCATTTCACTCTGGCTAGGTTCAAGTGCTTTGTAAAATTGCACTGCCATGGAGTGGTGGTGGATAAGCCCCATTTCTAGAGAAAGACTGAGTTCATATCTAACCCACTACTTCCTAGATTCTTAACCCTTTTGTCCCTCATTTGCTTCATCTGTGTTATGTAGATAATGACAGCAACTATTGTACTGCGTTATTAGTGTTCAATTACTCGATACATGAAACATGCTTAAAACTCTGTCTTGTATGTATCAAGAGCTCAGTAAGTGAATGCTATTTTATGTAGAAATATCTAATTATTTCAGTACAGACACCACAAGTTCCTTGTCATTGCTAGAGTTTTCCAATTTATTTTCAGCTAATTTGCAAAGGCTTTTTTTTTTTTCCCTGAACATACTATGAAATGAGAGCAGAATACATCATCCTAGTCACCAGAATAATCTCCTGCATTTAGTATTCATGACCTTAGTAGAACTCTTCGCTAGTTCAGCAACAACAAACATTTACGGAGGTCCTGCTATGTGCAAAGAATTATTCCAAATGTTCAAATAAGTTAATAGAACAGCCTGCCTTTTCAGAAATGTAAGCAAAAAAATAACTTGGGCTTGGAAAGGGAGGCAATGTCATTAATCTAATACTGTGATTTTTCAAAACTGGATGTTCATTAGAAACACCTGGGAAGCTTAAAATATGTACACACCAGTGCCAGGGCCCTGCTCACAGAGAATCTAATTCAACTGGGATGAAGCCTAAAATTAAATGCTTTTTAAAAGCTCACTGGGGGATTATAATGTACAAGCAGGGTTAAAAACCACTGATTTAGCACAAACCCTCCTACTGAAATATTAAGACTTGTAGAGGCTTATTTCAGGTGACATGGATAGTTATTGTTAAAACCAGAACTAAAATTCAGACCTTCTGATACTGGATAAGTGATTGTTCAGTAACTGGGTGGTTTCCAAGCTTCTCTGCATTTATTCATGCATTCAATATTCACTTACTGAGAACTTCCCCAGTACAGAAAGTGGGGACACCATAACGCAGACTCACCTAGTGACTTTCTTCAAGATTAAAATTCTCTTTTAAATAGATAGAGGATAATAGAAGAGGTGGCTAATAAAAAATAAAATAAAAATAACAAAATAAATATCTACAAGCGAATGATTGCAACCTCCAGAGTGCACTAAAGGCAGCGTATTAAATTCATTGGGGTGTATGGTGGGAGACAGTTTAGTTTAGGAAGGGAGTTCTCTCCGGAAGCGAGTTTCCATGTAGGGGTTATATTATATATGGCTGGATTTCAGAGATAGGCTTTTAAATATTACACCCTCAGAAATACCTCTTTTCTTTCTCTATCCCTCCACAAAAAAAGATCAATCTCAGTGAGGCTGGCAAAAATATTCCTTAAAGATTACTTAAATGATAAGGATCGTAATAACAAATGACAACAACAACAAATTATTTTTCAAGCACTCGACTAAGTGCTTTGCATGTATGATTTCATTTGATCATCACAGGACAACCGGTACTGTAACTCTCTTCCATCAGCTCCACCTAAAATACCTTGAACCAAACAAGAATGGTAGAAAAGTTGATCTTCCCTCAGCATATTGTCCTCTCCGGCATATCTTTCAGTCATTAGAATGAGGTGATGATTTACAGAATGCTCAACCTAGATAAGCATCTTAAAAGAATTCTATTCTCACACCCACATTTCACAGATGGCATTTGCAAGCAGCTGAGCCCTCCTGCCACACAGAATGTGATCAGCAACTTGCATGATTTCCGCAGCTACTCCTGTGGTTGATCTTGCAATCTAAGCATAGCATCTAAGAAGCATATAAAATAGATAGAAAACTATGAGTGACATTATTGTGTAAATTTAAAATGATGAGCGAATACCAAGTGGTGAAGGCAGCAGTAAATCATATTTAGGAAACTGCAGGCAGAATCAGGGACGCAGTTTAATAGCTAACTAACGCCATCTTGAGAACCAACACCTTTGGGCTGCAGTTGGCCAAGAATGAGTGCGTCAACAATTAGATCATTAACTGGAACTCCTTATTTAGTTAAAGCCATTCAAAATTAACATCTCTGCATAGTTCTATCAGGTTCATTGCATATACAGCTAATTTTACACTACCATATGCAAAATAGACAAATGACAAGGTCCTACTGTGGAGCACAGTAACTACATTCAATAGCTTGTAATAGCCTATGATGAAAAAGAATATATATATGCACAAGTGAATCACTATGCTGTACACCAGAAAAAAACACAGCGTTGTAACTCAACTATACTTCAATTAAAATAACTGAATAAATAACCATCTGTCTCCAAATCCCAGAGGTTGTATTTGAGATTGTCTATTTTTGCTAGGTGGAAACGTGTCCTGAATTAGGAACCAGTCTAGAGGAAAACAAGGGGTACTGATATAAATTAATATCAGTACTCTTTTTAATACCTATAAAAATGACTGCATGGGTTTGTGTTTTCTCACATGTATTCAGAGGTTTGAACCACAAAACTGTGGCTGCAAAATAGGTTTTATTTAATAGATTATATTGCATTGTGCAAATATAAAACCATGGAAATTAATGTAAGGAGTGAGGAAAGACTTCACAAAGGAGGAGGAGTCTAAACTGGACTTCCTGTTAGGCAAAAATATTCAGAGAATTTTGAATGAATCAACTTGGCTGCTGTGCAGAACTAGAGGAATATAAAATCATGATGGTATATGATGGCAAGAATGAAAAGCTAAAGTGGCATTGGAGACCTCCTAAAAATTTTATTGGGTGAATAACATGATGATCCTAATACTTGTGAGTAACGTCAACTTGACAGTGTTCATCAGAGAAACAAAAGAGAGAAAATATTGAACCTAATGAGATCAGTTGGGAGATTCTTATTGTAGTTAAGTTACGATAAATCAGAGCCATAGGTGAAACTAATGGACTATTGAATTCAGATGTCCCTCCTATCCTCAATTATCTTGAGACTCTGTGACTATGAAAGTTCCAAAGGGTGTCCCATGTCTTGGATGTCCATACTTACTCGATGAACTCATAGAAGATGGATATAAAGAATGCAATAATGAGCAGAAAAAATATGTTTGACATGAGTAAATCTGTCTGGTGCAAAATAGATTTGTTACACTAGCCAATATAACTGTAGAAGAAAAGGGTTGTCAGATAAGTTATCAAACTGACAATTAATAAGTAATGAAAAATAAACACATTTGCTATAGATTTTTAAAGCACAATATATTTGTTTGGTTGGCAGTTTTCCTGCCACTTGAGTTTATAATAGTGTTCTGCCATTTCCCTCCAAAATTATGAGATCCATAAAATTGAGCCACATTCTGGCATCCTAGGATATTTGTTCAAGAACCACAGGATACTAAAGGTTTCAACTACAAAGTATGTAGTTCAGAGCAAGCCAGCTCATTTCATGAGAAGCAAACAGATTTCCTACAGAATGGCTTCAGCAGCCCCTTTGGCCTATAAGAGAGCCAAGCTAAGTTTAGGACAGTTTAACCAATTAAAAAGTAAAAGAACAGCCTAGAGGCCAGTGTTCTGCAGTCATCTCTCAAGTATGATATAACAGATCTTTTAAAGAATACAGTATGATTCTACCCTCTTTGGTCTTCAATGCAAAGTTTCTCATTTGAAAGGCCTTAATGCTCTGTGCTCAAAACAATGTGAGATCAAAAAGTTTGAAATTCTCTGACATTCTCTGTTTACCAATGATAAAACTTGGGTTACTCACTTTTGATCTTTATAAAGCACACTTGGATGGTAGGTCACTATGTTATTAACACCAGGAACATGCTTTCACTTCTTAGGGATTGAAAGGAATATAAGAGTCTGCATTTGCTCATATCCTCAATTCTTTCCATAAATTCTATTTTATACATAGGATTAAGTAATGTATTATAGTCCTAGAACTAAGAATACAAAGGTAAATTAATGGTTATAAGAAAATAAGATGCTGGGGGTGTGGGGAATAAGAAGCACAATTAGGCCACCAACAGCTGATTTCCTTCTCCTGTTCTTTTGAGATAGCTATTCCTGATCACTTGGGAGTTTCCTGCTTGGACAACCCACAGTAGTACGTCCTTTACCTAAAATTTCTCTCTACTTGAACTGGGAAGGACAGGGATGAACCACTTTTCAAACAATCTTGTCCTAAAACAGGATAGATCGAAGTGGTGTCTTGTATGTATAAAAAGATGAAAAATTCAATTTTCTACTAAATCACAAAAAATGAAATAAACCTAAAAGACATTAAGATGTTAGGTCAAAATTTAGGTTATCAGTGAAACCAAAGTCCAGGATTCACTAATTCCACCACCCACTTTAAGAACATACATGGGTTAAGGATGGAGAGAAAGATATTCATGGAGAAATTTTCTAGAAATTTCTGTTGACATGCTGTGAGTTCTTACCCTTAAACCACAAAGGGAGAGGGATTTATCCCTCCTTTACTTCAAACTTTGTGATGGGATGACTGGGAATGCTTGAATACCATTTACCACAGGTGGGAGAGAGAGAGAGCTTGTCCTGATAGACACTTGAGAAAGCAAAAATATTCTGGGGCAGCCAGTTGGAGGTGGATGTTTGGGGATCTACCTGCACCCTTAGAATTTGTTAAGAAAAGGATTTGTGTTCTACAAAAACCAAATAAGGGACACATGGGAAAGAGCCTTTCTTGGGTCACCTGTCTAATTGGATCATAGGAAGACATGAGAAAAAGCTGTAGGTGAATTTTACATTCCTAAAGGCTAAGGAAGGTATGACAAGTTATCACCATGACAAAAAAAGTTTTTGCCTAAATGTTTTGGGTAAAGGAATTTCAAGAGAACATTCCCCAATGATGGCCATCTCCAAAGAGCCCATGAATTTACTGTTAAGAAAAATCAAGTCCACAGAATAGGAAGAGGTTTGAAGACAGCAGAATTCAGGCATGCTTTTTCCTATGTGCTTACACTTTAAATACTTTAGATCCCTTTTTGATTAATATCTTGGGTTTAACTTTAATCAATGATTTGATTCACTTTGCAGTAATCTATTACATTTTTCTAAGTGAGAAAATTTATCTGACAGTTTTAATCTAAGGGCAGAAAAAAATTACCCATACTAAATATATCTTAAAGAAACAACAAAAGACAAAAATAAAGCATTTTCATATTGCCTTGAGTTTTGCCTCCCAGCATCCTGGTTGCACATGTAGATTTTTACATATACTCACTTCTAATCTATGAGTAGAAAAATTGAGCCAAAAAATGAAAATTCAAAGGCAACATGGTAGCTACCCATGTAATACTCACATAACTTTGACTTAAGAAATTTCTGTCTTTATCTGAGAAGTTTTCTATTTGAGAGAAGACATAGCTTCGAGAGTGATACTCTTGGAGTCCTGAAGAAGAAGAGAGAAAGTGGCTGTAGTAGATTGCAGACTGACTCCAGTTTGTCTCTTATCCCCATATTCATGCCTTTTCCATATAATTTTTTTAGCATCCTCCAATTCTAAGGACTCAACTGGGTTATTTGCTTTAGCCAATAAAATGAGATAGAGGGATAGTGTGCAAGTTCTGATTCAAAGCTTCAAGAGCTCATGTGTTTTTCTTTTTGCTTTCAGGTGCTTATACCATTACAGAGCAATCAAACCTATGCTTGTCTTCTGGAGGATGAGAGACATGTAGAGCAGAGCTGAGTTACCCAGTCATTTCCAGGAAAGACCAATCGAGATAAGCCAACAGACTTCTAATCCCTAGACATGTGATCAAACCCTGTCCAACACTCAGATGACTCCACACAGTGAGCTAAAAACTTGTATTGTATTGTATTGTTCTTTGCCATTGAATATCTGTGGTTACATGTCACACAGCATTATTATGACAATAGACAGGTGGTATATCTGCCTAGTCAATCAAACAAAAGAACCCACTCCATCTTTTCAGAGATGATGGTGTCACAGCCAGATGGCTCTAATATCTAAGACATATGATATTCTGTACATAGGCTATGGAGTTCTTTCCATTTCATTTAAACTAAGAGCATCATATCATGAGCTGGTTGGTACCTATACATGGATAAATTTGCTACTAAACTGCCACAGCATATGATGAATCCTAAGCACTATGGTTTCCACCTTCCTCAATTTGGATGCCAGCAGTCATGTCATGAGTACATTCAAGTAACCCTATAGAGAGTTCAAGGTGGCCAGAACCACTCGGCTAATCCACTCCCAAAACTCTTACCCATAAGAAAAGTGTGTAATATAATAAATACTTGTTGTTTAAGCCACTAAGTTTTGGTGCAATTTTTTGTTGCATTGCTAGTGTAATACACTAATACAATGAAAACTACTTTAATTTTATTTTTCCTAAAATGGCTCCTAAATTGTATAAGCACCAGATCCCACAAAACCTGGCTCTTACTCCTAAATGTTTGCATTATCATCTCTCCCCAAAATGTTTTCAAGCAGCTGATTCTTGATGTATGGTAACCCCAACTGCCTAGGATGACATAGCACTTCTCACAATTACAAAAGAAAAATAAGCAAACAAACAAACAAAAAATGGCAAGGGACTTCTTGAAAGTCATCCTTTCTAAGAAATGAGGAAAATTCTCTGATTCATATCTCTCTTGCCTGAGACTGATTTGGTCAGGATTCATTCAAAGACAATCTAGGAACCTTAGGGAATAGTAAGATTTTGTTTCTGTTTTTGTTTTATTTTTCAACAGCAGAGTTACTATGGCCCTATGTAGGTGATGCCTAAAAAGAGTTTCTAAAAGAAAATAAATTTCCTTATCTTTCTGTAATCTAACATTCCCTTGTTACTGTATCTTTAAATATTTAGAATAGAAAGAAGAAATTGCACAAATAACCATGAAAAGAAATACATAAATAGTCCAGAAATTAATAAGGAAACAAAAGCAGAAAGAAGCAAAATAGAAATAACATTAAAATACTTATTTTTAAATTATGTCATGAATTTCTCACCTTTTAAAAAATTGGGCTGTCCAGAGAAAAATGTGTGTGTGTGTGTAGATAGGGAGAAAGAAAGATAGTACAATATGCTTATAAATATTTGTGTGTTTATACAGAGAAAAGGAATGCATGAAAAAGTTTATTATATATATACAAATATTCTTAACTCTTAATCATTATCTACTTACCAGTTATTGAACATGTAATGTGTATTTGATGTTGATATACCAAAAAGTCGTTCTATGCCTACAAGAAGATAGCCGTATAGAGGAATATACACTATGCAAATTATACATATACTGAAAAGCAGACAAATGAATCTGATTGAATGCTGTGTTGGATATGAATGTTTAGCATGCTCTTTAAGTAAAGAGAGGAACACCAGGACTGGAGTAGGTTTAAATTGAGATTTTTTTAAAGGGTTAGTTAACTAGGACTAAACCTACCTAAGGAAATAAAGGCCTGAACTCAGAAAACTATAAGACATTGATGAAAGAAATTGAAAATGACACAAATAGATGGAAAGATATACCATGTTCATAGATTGGAAGAATTAATATTGTTAAAATGACCATGCTATCCAAGGCATCTACAGAGTCAATGCAATCCTTATCAAAATACCAAGAGCATTTTTCACAGAACTAGAACAAAAAAATTTAAAATTTGTATGGAAGAACAAAAGACCCTAAATAGCTAAAACAATCTTGAGAAAAAAGAACACAACTGGAAGAATCTTCCTGACTTCAAACTATATTGCAAGGTGACAATAATCAAAACAGGATGGCATTGGCACAAAAACAGACACATAGATTAATGGAACAGAATACAGAGCCCATGCACTTATGGGCAATTCATGACGAAGGAGGTAAGAATATACAATGGAGAAAAGACAATCTCTTCAATAAATGGTGCTTGGAAAAATGGACAGCTATAAGGGAGTGTTAACTAGATGAGAAAGTGGATGATGTCTATTCCAAACCATGAAGGAAACAGCCTGAGCAAAGCATGAAGTTTTCAGTAACATGATACAACCCAGAAAATCCACAGGTATCTATGTCTGGTTGGCATGAAGGCTGTGTGAGTAGGAATGATAGATGATTTAAGAGGAGGAATGATAGCAAAATCCATGGAATTAATGGCTTTTTGTGACTATGTTAAAGTTCTGAGTATATGTCTATTGATAAGAACAGTTTAAAAGTAGATAGATATAATCTTTTATTCTTCAAAAATATTATTCTGGCACCATGTAGAGGACAGACTAGAGAAGAAACAGACCAGAGGCAAGATGACCTGGAAGCAGGAAGGGACAACCCTGAGGAAATTATCTAGAAGCTGTAAACTGAAATAATATAAATATAACTGTTCAAAATAGAATAGAATCAAGAGTGCTGCAGCCAATCATTTTTAATTACACTATATTTATTACAGATAATTGTATATAAATGATGTATGCATAATTATTTTACCCATATAGTTACCAAGAGAGAACATACAAAAATTAAAAGTACTGTGATAATGTGGGGGATGGTATTGGATTATCTTATTGAAAGCATATCTTTTCCCTTTGCTCGAAATATAATAAACTTACATCTTGGTTTGATAACACCAAGCCCCTCAAAATAAAGTCTATACATCTGAATACTAGTCTATAACATAATTAATTTAGTGTTTAAATCCCAGAATGAGAGACTTTAGGGAAAAGTGTAATTGGGGCAAATGGAAACAATTACTAACATCAAATGTAGGATGTTGAGCCTAGCAGGAAAACTATTGCTTAGAAATGACAATCATGCACTTTTCCAGATCACATTGTTGAAAAATTTATTTTTTACTTCTGCTTAGGCACTAGAAAATGAGTCTACAGGAGGAATTAGAGGCATAAGCAGAAAACATGAAAGGACAAATGGAAATTTTTCATTGTAGTAAGCACACAGAAGTGTCTTATTAAAGATAAAAGATGACTTTGAAACTTCCTGAGAAGACTTTATACACAAAGCTCATAGAGGTCTGCAAGCTACAGGAAAACTCTGGCTCTGATACTGAGGAAGGTATATTCAGGTCTGGACAAAAGTAATATGTGCTTATTCAAAGCAATAATTAAATAAAGGTTGAAAATTAATGGCAACACTTTGGCTTTATATAGGGTTCTTTTTCATTTTTTTTTTGCTCAAACAAAATTGGATGTCATCTTTTTAAATATAGCTAATATTTATTTTTTAATGAATCTTCCATGGGTTTCCCTGTTGTTTAGCCCGTAAGATCAAAATCAAGGAAGTAACATCCTTTAGGTAAATACTGTATTCTAATGTCAGGAAAGAAAAAAACAATGGATTTTTAACCCTACAGCCCAAGTATATAGCAGTGAAAAATATCACAAGCTTAACAATTAGAAAAGATATTCATGAGCACAAATAGCAAAGTATTTGCTAAAATATGTTGCTGAATAGAAAAATGTCAAAAACACCGTATGAACAGTGAGAACACAGATTCATAGAGTTTTAAAACATCCCTAAAAAAGGCAAGATTGGTTTAAGTACATAAAGAGGAAAATGGGTATTATTTCTGTTTTTAACAAATATTTGCTGGACACCTACTATACTCCAAGCATTTTTCTAGGCATTTTAGATATGTTGGTGAATCAAACATACAAAGATCCAAGCCTTCTTGGAGTTTATACTATAATAATTATACTAGTTTCCCATGGCTTCTGTAAAAAATGACCACCGACTTGGTGGCTTAAAAGAACAGAAATTTATTTTCTCATGGTTCTGAAGGACTGGAGGCTAAAATCAGTATCACCAGAATGAAATCAAGGGGTCTGCAGGGCTCATTCCCTCCGGAAGCTGTAGGAGGAACCCTTCCTTGCCTTTCGCAGCTTCTGGTGGATATAGCAGTTCCTTGGTTTGTGCTCTCATCGTTCCAATGTCTGTCTCCACGGTCATAGCGCCTTCTTCTCTTGTGTCCATCAAATTTCCATCTGCTTTCCTGTTATAAGGGCACATGCTGCACTTCAAGTTCACAGAGAAGATCCAGGATAATCTCTCAAGTTCCCTAACTCAATCACAACTGCAAAGGCCCTTTCTCCCAAAAAGGTAACATTAAAAGGTTCCAGGCATTAAGATCTGAATTCTTCGTGGGCCATTATATAGCTTGATACCACTATTCAGCCTGCCATACCTGTAGAGACAATTTACAAAGTGATAAGTGATATATTATCACAGATGGTGATGAGTGATATGGGAAAAAGGAAAACTAGAATATGGTAAGGGGGCCAGTGGTTCCAGGAGCTGTAGTGTAGAGGGAGAATTTGTTATTTAAAGTACTCTCTTTAGATAAGCTTCACTGAGCAAAGGAAAGGAGCTAAGGGAGTAAGGCACAATGATTTACAAAGAAAGAGCTTTTACACTGGAGAACCTCTTAAAGGAGGAGCCTGCCTGTAGTGCTCTTGAAACAGCAAGGAGGCCGATGTGGCCAGAGAGGAGAAAGTGATAGGAAGAGCAGGGAGAGAGGTCCCTGGTAAGGAAAGTTAAGAAAGTAAAAGAAGGACCAGAACCCATAGGACTTAACATGCCACTGTAAGCACTTTCATTTTACTCTGAATAAAATAGGGGAGACTTCCAGCGTTTTGACAAGACACATGTACAGACCAGTATTTTAAAAGTTCACTTTGGCTGCTATATTAAAAATGGACTATAGAGGGCAAGAGAAAACATAGAGGCATTTCTTTGAAGAACATTTTAGTAATGTCGGTGAACGATGATGGTGACTAAAACTGCTGAGCTGAGGATTTTAGATACATTCTGAAGTTAGAACCAAGATCATTTCCTGATGAGTTAGATATGGAGGATGAAAGTAAGGAGTCCAGATGACTCTTAGGTTTTGATCCTTCACAACTGGAAGGATGGAGCTGTCATTAACTGAAATGGAAAAGGCATCAGGCGAGATTGATTTAGGGGGAAGGAGATTAGAAATTCAGTTTTAGACAAGGGAAATGGAAGGCATTGATTAGAAATAATGTGGAATTTTCAAGGAGGTAGTTGGCTACATGAAATCAGGAAAAAGATGTAAGCTGAGAACATAAACCGTAAGTCATCTAGATTTTATAGATGATACTAAATGTTATGGAACCAAATGAGCTCTCAGCATGATAGAGAAGCAGATGGAGATGGAGAAGACAAGCAGGCCAAGGATTGAGATATGGGCATCCTAATATTAAGATGTTAAGGGAAAGTGGAGGTATGAGAAAAGACATAGAAAAATTGACCAGGAAATTGGAGGAAAACACGTAAGTATGAAGACTTGGAAGTCAAGGGAAGAAAGACATCTGAAAAGGAAGAGATAATAAACTAATAAGTGCTGGTATAAGTCAAGTGAGTTGATAGTGGAGAATCGATTTTGATTTAGCAAGAAGGTATCCTAGATGAAATATACAGGAGAAGTTTGGGCAGGATACTGGAGGCAAAAAGCTGGCTGTAAGGAGTTTAGGACACTTCTCTGTGACATGGCCCAAGAATCATTCCACTGATCCATTCTACAAGGATACCTGAGCAGAAGGTAATAACTCATTTGCTGTAGAGTTTATAATTTGCCTCTGTAGGTGGCTCTAAGGAAAAAGAGATCAGTGGCTTTTTTTTTTAACTTAAAGTTCATATGTTTCTTTCATGATTTTCCAGATGTTTGATTTAATTTCTATCCCACTACCAGCTTGAGTATCATCAGACTAGACGCTTTGCTCTGCAAACACAGCTGTATGAATCTGAACACTGATGAGAGATTCACCCTCATGGAGTCATTGTTTAGCAGCACTTCCTTGTCCTGGCATAGATAGCGCATCCATGGTGAGCAAGACAATGGCAGTATAATTATATTTATCAGAGCAGAGCCTGATGAAGGTATTCCAGAATAACTTTGCAGGATAAAAAAAAAAATTCTGATTATTTTCTGACATGCACAAAAATGTATAGAGACGGGAACAATGGCAGAATGGATCACTCTACAAGGTCTTTCTTCTTCCTTCTGGCAGAGCAATGGTCATCTTTCAGTGTAGTCCTCTCCTGTCTTAAGACTTAAGATAAAAATCCTTTATGAATAGTTTAATACATCTTTTCCATAGGAGATTTCAAGCCACTTTAAAAAATATGGTAATCCTACGGGGTGATAATTATAAGAAATATCAGGACCAAATTAAATATAAAAGCAACGCTAGGTGTAATAGCTCACTGTGGATGTGCAGGCCATGAAGAGCTATGGAGTTACAGGCATCTTGACATCTTTCTTCAAGATTCCTGAAGTCTTGCAATAAAAGGGCATGAATTTCTGGGAGTTCCCTGTTGCTAATTAAGGTAAACCAAAGGGATAGTAGGATTGGCATCTAATAGTAAACCCTGAGACTAATCAAGGTTCTAATCTGAATGAAAAATTACCACACCTTCTCCTAAGGAAATAAAATTTTTTCCTTAAAAGAAAACTAAGGAACCTCAAATAAATATTTATGGTCCCTAAATTGTTCAAAGATCATAGGCAAAATGATTTTATTGTTCTTTTTATGTAGCTAGTATGTAATGTTGATGTATATGAAATAATCTATGCAATTATATGTTAGTTATAAAGCCTAATAATAAAAGAGCATCCATGAAGACACTACTCACCTGTGACGAGAACATCAGCCACACCATTGAACTGACCTATGTGATCAGACCTGATCCAATACCCCCATGCCCCACAGAAGGTGAGTTGTTTTTGCTGTTTCCATGCAGGTAAGAGTATAAGTTGAAATTACTGCTTTGGAAAACATTTTTGCATTATTCCATAAAGTTAAATCTGAACATGTTCTATGAGACCCCTAAATATCACCCCCAGGTGCAGCTGGAGACGTAAGACCATGCAGTTAGCCTATAATGACCCCTCAGTGTTCAAGTCTCCAAAATTTCTATATTGACATAAACTCACAATTTTTTATATATATAAATATATATATATATGTATATAAACTTTTTTTACTTAAAAATCAGGAATGATATCTTGTAATGGTCTCAAAAATTAACATGTTAATATTTTCAATATAAAAAGTTGTCTTTGATCAGTTTCTACTTTATTAACCACCTTTGGGTACAAGTCTGTGAAGCTGAGTCAGAGGATAAGAAAAGATTGACTGGAACAATGAGACTAGATGGAGAGGAAGGACTCAAGGAAAAGATTGGTCCCTCCATTTAAACAAGAGCTGGAATGATGAAAGAGGAGAAGTGGTGTAGCGTGAGTGAGAGTTCTTAGGGGACTGGGACAAATGACAAACTCTAGGCTTATTCAGGACTGTGAGCTAAGAGTTCAACTCCCCCTTCAATATTTGGGGGAGAAACAGCTAAAGCTCGATTTCATTGTTTATTTTTTGCTTTGGTTGTTTTGGTCATGATTTTTGGACTATTCTAGATCCCGGATTATATGGATTCAAGCTCCATAAAAGTTACATATAACGGTTGGCTTGCTTTTTTTGGATAGCAAATTTTTGTTTTACATGACATGAACACTTTCCCGTATCAACACGAAGAGCTATAATTCATAATTTTATTTATTTATTTTATTGTGTAAACACTTTAATACAGAGCCAATTCTTTTTTATCAAAGTATAGTTGATTTACTATGTATAACTCATTGTTTGAAGTGACGGTGTAATATTGAGAAATACTGATGCACCATAGCATTTGCTACCACTCCAATACTGGCAAAGCTTAAAATGAACCTGCAATGTCTACCCAGTGCTTGAGGTTTACCAGGGTCAGTGCTTTCATTCTTTGCTGGTGACAATTTGAAATACCGTAACACTTTTTGGAGGGAAACCTGGGAATTTCTACCTTACAGTCACCTGTCAATAATATATACAAGGAAGTATATTATTGCACTGTTTGTATAGTAAATAACTGGTTATGAACAGACGTTTTTCTGCTGAATAAATATAGATTTGTAAGTATCACTTTACATTTTTACTTGCTTCTTTTTCTGGACCTATATGAAACAATGCCGTATGCTTCATTCCTGTGATTCCTAAGGTCAAGGACAACATCTGTTCCATTTCTGCTGCAGAGCACTAGGTTCCACCCATTAGCACAGGAGGTGGCTTAATTAATTATATTATTTGAAAATAATGATAATGAAGCACAGAGCAACCCTCCTTTCATCTGCTAGTGATTCCATCTCCTTAATTGCACATGAAAGGAATTAATTACAGTACTTTCAGGGTTTTTTAAAGTGATGCTTAACTACAACCTAAAATGCAAAAATGAAAGATACAAGGGATGTTTCATGTGAGCCAAATCCTCCTTCCAATCATGCAACCTTTAAAAACCCTTAGGTCTTTCTTAGAAATATTAGTTATTTTGTTGTACGTTAATTTCACAAGGAAAGTGGGATGCTTTAATTATAAAAGCTACCTATTTCTTTTCACGATTTTTTAAATGTCTGCTTATGTTTTTGACTTCTGGATGTCATTTTTACACCTCCTCAGTGGATCTTCTGAAATTGACTTATGCTTTTCTCTCTGATTCTAATGAATCCTCTTTCCACGGGAGCTCTTTGAAGCCCCTCATTGCTCTCCCATCTTGCCCTCTGTAAGTACCTGTATATATTTGTGTCCAAACAATTTGTGTTTTATAGAGAGTGTATGGATAGTTTGATCTGATAGAGACTCCCAATCCTGTATGGACCATTTCTGCATTGGAGGGCCTTCTGCTTTAGGGAAGCACGAGGATGTTCTGAATGAGCATCCCTATGTGACAGCATCTCAAGCAGCAAATCCTCTGGGGGTAGTTGTGGGTTCTGGCCGGCAGAAGTCCCACCGAGACAGAATGAATTACTCAAGACTCTGTGGAAAAAGTCAAGAGAGCAAGAGAGAGTCGGGAGCCAACTCCAGAAGCCTCTCAAATGCTCCCATATTTACTGTGTACATTCAAAGGAAGAATGCAGGAATTTAGGGAAGGACAGGGTGGGGTCACAATGAGTACAAAGGCTTTGTTTATTGTTGGTGTTTGGCTCAAGGTCAGAAGACCCTTTTTGGTGAATCATGTTCGTGGGTGTTGAGCCTTTCAGCTTATCAGGGCGGAACATCTGAGAATCAGAAGCTTAACAACTTGGACTCAGGCGGCTGTGCCTGTCTTAGGTTGCCCCCCTTAGGGGATCTTACCCGTCACTGGCTAACCGGCCTTCTCACCTCTGAGTCTGCAGCTTTTTGTAACTTGTTTACCATTCCAGCCCAAGGCTGTTTTGGGGATAGAAGGCTATCTAATAGCAGTCACGCCCAGCGTTTATAGCCGAGGGCCTGGGTCGTTGCTAAAACCTCAACTATGCAAGCAAGGGGGCTACTAAGCACATTTGCTCTTCTTTAAAGAGATAAGCGGCTGAGGTCTGTTACAATTTGTTAACCTAATCATGGGCTCCCACAGGGGGTAAAATGGCTTTAAAGTATGTCAGTCTGGCCTCAGAAAGAATAGAAGGTTAACTGAAGTTTTTTATTTTTGTTGTTTGATTTCCATTCACATTTAGCGTATGTACTTACAAGCTGAGATCTGGTTCTGTCTTGGGTCAAGTCTTCTATCTATACTTTGGATTGAGTTTCCCCCACTGCCATCTAGCTGAAGAAAGGGCCACAACTCATCTCTCTCTCACCCTGAAGAGCGGGAAACATGCTCTCTGTCCTAACAAGGTGACATGGGTCCAAAGTGCACCAAAAGCGCCAGGAAGTTGCAGCTCACTCATGCAGAGGGGAAAGAAGAAAGGAGGGTCCCACTGAGTTCTATCAAGGAGGAAAATTCAGGGCACAGAGTACATGTCCCTGTGCAGCCTATGTGATGTTTTCTCTGGTAAAGTATTTAATTAAGTAGTATAATTCAGAAAAAAGAAAAAGAGACAGGCATTCTTTTCTTTAAAATAAAAACTCAGTGAAGAGGAAGAAAATGAAGATAATGGTGAATGGAAGTGTCTGATCCTGTTTATCACTAACCTTCCTATTTACTGTGATCCCAGCAATGTTTTCTCTATTATCTTATTAAAAGAACATCCATAACCAAGAGGTCACAGAGTTTATTGTAATATTTAACATGTGAATGCCATGAAATTTATATATATATATAATAACCTAAACCATTTATGTTTTGTGTTGTTTCTTATAATTGGAAAACTTATAAAACTATAATAGAAAATAGTGGGGGTAGGGCTAACAGAAAATAATCTAAACCATTTATGCTTTGTATCATTTTGTTTTAGTTAGAATCTTGGTATACAATTGGAAAAACGTTTGTCAAACTTTTATTAAAAATGATGTGTGTGCGTTAAGAAAATATCCACTTACCTCACCTGATATTTGCTTCTACTGATACTGAAAATACTGCTTCCTACATGAGAAGAGGATTATGTATGATTCATCAGCAACAAAAATAGTTAATTTATCACAGTGTTTTCACTGCTGCATAACTGAAGCTACACTGTGGATAAAAGAAAGAAACTAGCAAATTTTTTACCATTTATAACTTATTAATATCATATTTTCTACTTAAAATTGAAATTTTTATTATTGCTCTTATTTGTTTTCAAAGGAAGGGTGAATGTTCTAATTTACTGATGGTGAGTCTATAGATCAAAATTTTATTTTATATTTTAATAATTGCTAGTGAACACGAATATCAAATAAAAGACCAGATGTGACAGATACCCTTAAATTGATTCCAACTAAATGGAATGCAAGAAACTTATCTACTTCTCTTGTGAGTGAAGATGAATTGCCATGGCTTAGAGCTTTAGAAGCCCATAGTTCTAATCTTTCATTGATACATAATCCCAGATGGTAGCAAACTGGTTCATTTTTATAGAATCCATTTTCCCAGAAGCACTTTACCATTATGTTGGATTTTAATTTGAAAACAGTAGGGCAAAATACACAACAAATACAGTAATTATAAGAAAAAAAGCATTCAAGCGATGTAACAACATTCCCCAGGAGGTCACACTCTGCTTTGTACTTGAGATTCTAAAGTTATTATTTTCTCAACTCTGAAGTTCTCAGGTAGAATTCAGGAGAAGCTA
This sequence comes from Camelus bactrianus, assembly GCF_048773025.1. Lineage (NCBI taxonomy): Eukaryota > Metazoa > Chordata > Mammalia > Artiodactyla > Camelidae > Camelus > Camelus bactrianus. The sequence continues at coordinate 12,317,837 of NC_133539.1, read as the reverse complement.
AAGGATTTTATGATGGTTATAAGTTGAGATGTTGTAGTGTGTGTAATATAAGAGGATGCTAGACTTCCGCTCTTAAGTAAAATACATATGTACATTGTAATATGCATATTATTCCTATGTGTTTTATTTTGTAAATAAAACCAAAATAAATTCTAAGTATTAAAACCTTAAATCCCATCACTCTATAGATTCTTCTAAGTACCTGGATATTTAGCACTATGGGTAGGGAAACGCCTAGAGTCCAGGATTGCTATAGTAATTCTCCTGCACGCCAGGAATTCCAGTGAAAGAGTGTGACAAGGAAATAGAAATAATACAGATACCTTGAATCGGAGGTTTCCATCCCTCAAAAGTTGACAAAGAGTGAGGATTGCTTTAAATCTGATACAACATACACAAGGAGTCATTTTGCATCAACAAAAACAGAATATTGTTCTTTATTGAGTATCTCCTGTAAGTTGAACATTGTACGATGAACAAAATAGAATATCTCATTAACTACGACAACAGTCCTCTGACGTCAGTGTTTATATCCTCCTTTTTTGTGGAAAATGGAAACAGGTTTATGGAGATTAAAAAGCGTTCTGATGCATGCACAGCCAGGAAATGGGGACATTGGGATGCAATGTACATCTATGTGGACCCCAAACCCATGCTCTTCAACAAAAGAAAACATTGCAACTGCCCTTTCCCATATGAGAGAATTGTTCATCACTCCACAGAAATACTCCTTGCCTCAGTTTGTCAGATACAGCCGTCTCATGGGGCAGTTCTTCTACTACCCCAGGGATGGGTTCAGAATCCTAGATGCTCCACATCCCACTGTGTGGCACCCTCACTGGGTGCCCTGCTTAACTCCTCCTGAGAACCTTCTAGATGTGGTCTCCCTTAACAGTTGAGATAAAGTCTTTCTCTGTCTCTCTTTTTTTTAATAGCATAAAAGCAATCAACTGTAGATGTCCTAAGTACTCAAATTGGCCACAGATTTAGAAAAATGGTCAAAATACCTAATAGTGGTTAGATAAATGGTCAAAATAGCTAAGAGTGATTAGATAAATATTAGAATATTTTTTCAGTTTTAATACCTAGAGAAGTTGGTTAGGATTTGTACATTTATTAGTAGGTCCTGAATGGTTTTATTTAAGAACTAGGGTTAGATTAAGTAATGGCTATAAAAATAAAACTTAATAATGGTTTTATCATTGCATGATGATTTTTCCATTTCTGTCAGGCTTACTTTGATGTTACATACTCTGTATAAATGTCAATTAGAAAACTGAATAATAGGAGCTTTATTAAAGAATTTTATAATTGTGTAACACATATAAACAAATAAAAAGAAAAGCTGTTTTTGTCTTAGTTGCCCAAACAATTCTAGGTTTTTGAATTAAGAACTTTAAACAAAGATCCTACTACAACCTGGAAGAAGTTTACCTAAATTCCAAGTCTATTAATATTTGAAAATATGCATGTCCTTACGTGTGCCAAACTTACAAACATAAATCTATATGCATAAAATAAGTTATTATATTATTTGGGGTTAATTTTACATTAATGTGATTCAAGAAAAAAGATTTTGATTTTTAAATATGGAAAGTTAACACAAAATAGGAAAAAGTAATAAATAAAACATTCTTAAGTATTTGGCTTTGTTTATTTTAAAAAAAGAATGCATTTATTGCTTCATTAAAGTATCCTTATTGTACAAATTCCTAAACCGTTACTCCTGAACTGTGATGGTAACCAGAATAAATCATAATGATGCTGATGATCATAGTTAATGTTCATTGAATGCTTGCAGGGTGTCAGAAATCATTTGAGATGCTTTAGGTGGATTATGTAATTTAGTCCCCAAGACAATCCTAAGAAGTGGAAAACTCTAGTTTATAGATAAGGAAACTGAGTCAGGAAGAGGGTAAGTAACTGGTTCAAGATCACGTAGTTAGTGGATAGAGATGGGAATCTGAGAAGAGCCTGACTCCAAGACTTTGCTCTTGAAACTACTCTGTTTTTGCATAGTCTGTGGGGAGAGAAAGAGAGACAGAGACAGAGAAGAGGAGACAAAGGGAAGGAGGAGAAGGAGGAGAAGGAAAAGGGGAAGAAGGAGGACCAGGGGATGAAGAGGGGGATAGGGTGAGAAACTAGGTTGCACTTTAAGTAGGATGTTTAGCGAAGACTCCTGAGGAAGTGACATTGACTAAAAGCTTGAAAAATGTGACAGGGCTAGCTATGGGGGATACTGGAGAACATGCTGCTCCAGATAGAATAGTTGTGTAAGAATGTTTCTCCTACCTTCTCAAGAGCATCCCCCTCATTACACCAAAATCCAAGCCTTAGTGATCTAATATTTTCCCTGATTTCTAACCAGTTTCCCATTTCCTTGCATCTAAAAATGAAAAAAAAAAAATCAGGAATCTCACTGATTCTTTTTTACATGAACATTTGTTAATTCTTTTATCTCTTAACATGAAATGATTGGCTTTTATTTCCTTGTGGGGAAGCATGTGCTTGGAAGGGAGTGTTTATCATGAATCTCTGCTTTCACATCCAGCCTGGGGGCCACGGTCATAGCCTCCCAATCACCAAGACCCATAAAACCTGATGCCCACTTAGGTGACCTCAGGAAAGAAGCCCAATTGTATGAGATTAACCTGAGTATTTCAAGGGACAGATTACTCATACACCAATAGAGGGGAAATTTGGTGCTGGTTTCAGATAATTTGATTATATCTTAAAACTCTTTTCTTATATTTTTGAGGCTGGATTACATGTATTAAAATGGTCATATCTTAAAAGGGCATTTTAATAAATCTTGTCAACATATAATTCCATATAACACCAATCAACTTATAAGGTTGCTTCTAGAACACTAGAAAGTTCTCTCAAGGCCCTTTACAGAAAATTCCCCTCCTCCCACAAAGGCAACCACTTTTCTGTCATCCATCCCCATAGATAGGTTTTGCCTTTCTTGGTTTGAATATAAATGGAATTTTACAGTATGTACAGTAGTGTCTGGCTTCTTTCATTCTCTGTAACTTGTTTTTGAGGTTCTTTTTTATTGCTAGGTAGTACCTCATTGTATCAATATGCCAGTTCATTCATTTTCCCATTGATGGTAGTTGATTTGGGTAGTTTTCTTTTGTTCTTTATTTTTCTTGGTAGAAAGCAACAATATAAAACATATTTTTAACATAGTTTGGATAAATAACTAGGAGCAGACTGCTAAATCATAAGCTATGTTCAACTTAATAAGAGCCACAGCATTTTTCCAAAATGGGTTTTACACCCCTCCAGTAATGTGTGAGTTCCAGGCGCTCTCACATCTGCTCCCTCACTTCTGTTGTTAGTCTTTCTAATTTTAACCATTCTAATGATTACGTGGTAGTAATTCTGTGTGGTTTTAATTTTCATGTCCCTAATGACAAAGGGTTTTGAGAATCTTTTCAGTGACTCTCATCTTCTTTTTGAAGTGTCTGTCCAGTCTTCCCACATTTTCCATTCAGTTATCTCTTAACTATTGACTTGTAATCTGCAGTAAGTCTTTTGTCAGATATATGTGAAAATGTATTTCTCCTCATCAGTGTCTCTTCATTCACTTTTTAATAGTGCTTGCTGAAGAAAAACAATTTTTATCTTTAAAGACCAGCTTAACAAAATTTTGTACATGTAGTGCTTTCTGCTTATAAGAAATCTTTGTCTATCTCAAAGAAAAGTGTTTCTTTTAAGAATTTTATGGTTTCAGCTTTTACATGTAAGTCTGCAATCCAATTTGAAGTAATGTTTGTACATGATGTGGTATATTGGTCAGTGTATTTTCTTGTAGGAACTTTGTGGTTTGATGCTTAAGTTTAGGCCTGCAATCCAATTTAAATTAATTTGCATATGGTGAGAGGTATAGATCAATGTTCACATTTAATTTTTTCATTTGGGTATTTAATTATTTCAATACTGTTAACAATATTCAAGAACTTTTGATGCCAAAAATGAAAGAAAGGAAAACTAAAACTTGAGCTTGCCTGGCTAATTAAGTTTGTGACAACCACTTTTGAATTATGCCTAGTTATCATGTAACACATTAGCAATTTACATGCTATTCTGTCATATTAACTTTGTTGAAGGTTTTCTTTTATTGTAATTTAAAACTCTCCAGCATAAATATAATTCTTAATGTGTACTGTTTCTGCAGTCTGCTTATCTGCAGCAAACATCTGGAATGATGGATTTCTAAGAGTTTGCAAAGGCTCAATTTGTATACACAAAACTATTGATTAGTGTCATTATCTACAATGATTTGTTATCCTTCATCAGTCACCACAGATTTAATGATACAGCTTCATCTCTGAGACAGTCTTCCACTTTTTCACTTAAAAACGTCTCACTCTTCTGTCTCTTTCTCCTCTCTTAACCTCTCATCATAACCTACTGTTTCACATTCATGATGAGATCATTCCACTTCCTTTCTTCATTTTTTGTGTATTTAGAAGTATATTCAATCCATTGGTAAATCAATACTTATTATTGAATATGTGTCAGATACTGACAAATAACTCAAGTTTTTATTAGAATATAAAAAATACAGGGAAAAAGAATTATTGAAGGTTAAGAACCAACGTCTAAGAACCTATGGCTCAACTAGATTAGTTGTCTGGCTTCCCAGAACCATCAAGAAGCCTGAAGTGGGTATTGATTCTTACACAGAATTTTCATATTTTTCAAAATTTCAAAATAACCAGTCACATTTTCAATCACTACATGAGACTACATCATGTTCGGGACTAAAAGGAATATTGAAGACAAAGGAGGATTTCACCAGACAATGAGTCACTTTTTCTTGAGTGGAGGGCTAGTAGGGTTAAGGTGCTTAAAGTGCATGGATCTTTAAGAAGTTAAGTAAGAGACAAAGGATGCTCAATGATGATGCTCTGGAAGGAAGCAAAAAGATCATAGAATCTCCTATAACAAAATACGTTTTGGCCATAATAATCATAATAACCATCACCATCACAGTGGGAGCTGTATACAGAGCCATAGCCACAGCCCTAGCAGAAGTCATATCCACATCTCCCACACACATTTCCATAGGAATTGGACTAGATGGCATCAGGAGATGAGAATGCAGCTGGGCTATAAAAGAAAGCTACTTGAGTTTCAGTATCACAGACTGCCCTGGGCTCTTTCTACATAATCAGATGTTTACACAGTACACGTCACACTTTGCCTTCTTGTTCCCACAAAAATTTATACTTAAAAAAAGCTGACTTACTTTATGTCATAAGAAATCCTCTCATTTTGTGGACCTTTTTCAGTTTCCCCAAATCAATCGCAAACTTTCAAAAGTAACTTGTGTTCCCAGTAAGTTACAAATGTATATTCCACAAGTGTCATGAGATGCACAAATAACACACTGCCTTTGTCTTCACTAATCTATAATTATATCTTGTACTGAAGTTGGAGCCATGTTAAATTCCTTGATATATCTCCTAAACCAATAGCTGGCCGTTTGCCTTTTCCTTATTCATTTCCTACTCTCAGTTGATTTAAAGCCAATTTACTTTGAAAATAATCAGTGTCAGATTTTCAGTCTTCAATGTGAAGACCTCACACAGGCACGCTCCCTACCGCCACCCTCCTCCTTCTTCAAATCAGCTTTCCACAGCTGCAGCATCTTTTCAATATTTATCATTCTTTAGTATGGCTTTCATTTCATTTCTACATCCCCATATTTCAAAAGACCTTTACATCATTTCTAGTTTTCCGATTCTATGATTTATAAATTGTCCTTGACATCTCTCTAGAGTGAAATACGTAAACGCACACCGACCTACCCTGCCTCCCGAGTCAGGTCAGTATTATTTCTCCAGAACCCAGAGGGGGAATTTTCTCAAGTGGTCCACGAGGTTAGTTCCTTTTCTCTTGTTTCCCATGTGTGTCACACCAAAGTTTAAGCACCTTAACTCTACTAGCCCTCCACCAAAACGTAACCCTTGAACTCTAATCTCAGTATACTTCTCCACTAACTCCCTGCCTTCCCCGGATAGTACAACAGTATATCCAATAGATGCTATAGTTTCCCCTTTTATGTCTGTTTGTGAGACTACCAGTTCCATGAATATTTCAACTACCTGATATAAATAGGGCAATCAACCCCCCTAAAAATACACATTGTATTTCTTATAAACAATCAGATGTCACCCCAAGCAATCTGTACTAATCAGACTGATGGCAGAGTGGCAGAGGCTGAGACAATCAAAAGAGAGCTCTCAAGGCTTTTATTTTTCCCTTTTGGAAGGAATATTCTTTTACAAACAATTTAAATACGGAATCAAAAAAACGTGAATTCACAGTGAAACAATGAGAAAGTAGAAATTTCTCCCTTTTTCTGTTCTTTTTATTCATCTTCCCCATGCAACCATTATCATGTTTTGTGGGAGCCCATGACTGGGTTAACAAACTGTAATGATCCCAGCCGCTTATCTCCTTAAAGAAGATGTGCTTAGTAACTGCCTTGAGGTTTTAGCAATGACCCAGGCCCCCGGCTGTACACACTGGGCGTGCCTGCTATTAGATAGTCTTCTATCCCCAAAACAGCCTTGGGCTGGAATGGTAAAATGCTGCAGACTCGGGGGTGAGAAGGCTGGTTAGCCAATGACGGGTAAGACCCCCTGAGGGGGCAACCTAAGACAGGCACAGCCGCCTGAGTCCAGGAAAATCTTGCCAAGCAGCTGATTCTCATACGTTCCGCCCTGATAAGCTGAAAGGCTCAACACGAACATGATTCACCAAAAAGGGTCTTCTAACCTTGAGCCAAACACCAACAATAAACAAAGCCTTTGTACTCATTGTGATCCCACCCTGTCCTTCCCCAAATTCCTGCTTCAACTGTACTCAATAAATATGAGAGATTTGAGAGACTCGTGGAGTTGGCTCCTGACTCCCTCTCGCTCTCTTGACTTTTCCCCAGAGTCTTGAGTAATTCATTCCATTTCGGTGGGACTTCTGCTGGCCAGAACCCACAACTGGTGACAAACCCACAATGTTTAAAGTAGACAAATTTTCTACAAACAATTGTCCAACAGAAAGTTCTCTCTTAAACCTTATCTGGAATAGGGATGCATTGAGTTTCAGAAGGATCCACTGTTACCTGAGGATTACCAGGTGAAATGCAGGGACACCGAATTTGAATTTCAGATAGCGGGGAATAACATTTGTAGTATAAGTGTGTCCCATGCAGTATTGGGGACATACTTATATTAAAATGCCACTCACTGTTTACCTAAAATTGAAATTTAGCTGGGTGTCCTCCTGTGTTTCTCTTTGCTAAATCTGGTAACCCCATATATGAGTATATAAAGATGAGACATCATTAGTATAGACAGTCACATTCTTCATGTACGTAAGCCATGCCGAATGGTGGCGCAACGTGCCCTGAAGGAACTAGAACTAAACCTCCAGTTAGTATTATTTATTGCTAATGATAATAAAGCCCAGTTTTTAGATTTTATACATTTCATTCTGAGTGATCCACTGAAAGGAAATGATCGCATTAGTGACTCCTCGGCATCGCCCTGGGGTCTTTGTAGTGAGACAAGCACTCTCAGGCCACCTGTTAGACTGAAACCACAGGCTCACGACATTTGTTTGTATTCTGAAGTTACGGGTTGTGAAGCATTTACAAACCAGTTTACAAAGCATCATGCTAGGGCGTCATTTTGGCCATTTCATAAGGGCCATATTTGGATTACTACTTTGTATTCTGGTCCAAATAAAACACTTCAATGTCTAATGATAGCATGCCATGCCTTTAAAAACATCTAGTTTAGGACAATGGCAAATATGAACATGAAATTACATGTGTTTTTAAAAGTTAAGTCATTGGTTGTATTACCTGCCTATGTTCCGACAAACACATGAGAGAATAACATATTCACCGCTCTAGCTCTATATGACCCTATGATTTTAAAATAAAGGAAAATTAATAAAAAACTATTATTTCAGAAAACTTAAGTCAGAAAAGAAATATATGTACACACATACACAGTTTTTAAAAAGACTAGAAGCAAACAATAAAATTACAGTAGTAATTTTCTCTGATTAATGTAATTATGGTTTATTTTAATTTCTTTAAATTTTATTGTTTATAAATATAAAACTGTGATAAAATATTACCTTCATAGTCAGAAAAATAAATGATATTAAAATTTTTTTTCTAAGGTTTTCTTTAAGTCTAATGACAGGCATATTAATGCAAGTGATAAACTTGTTTTATATATTCTAATTATTAGCATTTTCCTGCTACTTCTTCACTTTCTGGTTAGGAAAATATTATCAATTGATAAATTAAATAAAAGGAAAAAATATTGTAAGAATATGCAGCCCTTTCTGCTGGGTTGCTGTGCTAGTTTTCCATAACAAAGGGCAGCCATAACAAAGTACCAAAACCAGGCGGCTTAAATAGCAGAAACAGATTATCTTACAGTTCTGGAGGCTTGAAGTTCAATGTCAAGATGTTGGCAGGATTGCTTCCTTCTAAGGGCTGTGATGGATTGGTTCCTTCCAGGCCTCTCTCCCAGCTCCTGGTAGCCTCTAAATGTTTCTTGGCTTGAAAATTATGTTTCCCAGTGTTCTTCACATCGTCTTCCCTCTGTAAGTGTCTGTGTCTAAATATTACCTTTCTATAAGAACACAGTTTATACTGAATGAGAGCCCACCCTCATGACCTCACCTTAGCCTGATGATCTACAAAAACTCTATTTCCAAATAAGACCATGTTCCCAGGTACCAGGGGTTAGGACTTCAGCATGTTGTAGGGAGGACACAGTTCAACTCATAACACTTACATAATCAGTCGTGTTTCTAAAAGCAGTCATTTTTCTGTTAAGAGTGAAAAACAAGCCAAAACTTAGTTACAACAGACGAAGGATCGGTCTTATTTGCCACATGCTGGGGAGGGTGTAGTTAGTCTTTGTAGTGTCTTAAGAATTGCTATTTTTTTTTTTTCTCTATCTATCTTCAAATGTCAAAGTCCCAATTCTCAGAATTTTCTGAATGAAGCACTGTGGTGGAGAGTTTGACATCATCAGGGATTCCACAAAAACTCAGTTATGTATGTAGTATGGCTTCCAAATGACGAATGATCCCCGTGTTCCAAGGAAGAAAGAAGTGTTGGAGAGTGGTGAAGGGATAGCTCCTTTCTGGAAGATTCTGTTCATTGATCACAACAGCTCACTTAAGACTGAAGAAACACAGTTGTTGAGAAACCTCATTCTGGGTTTTATTTCACCATCTAACTACTAAAGTTTTACCTAATTGGAATCTCTGTACACTGTTGGTGGGCACCTCTGCTATGGAGAACAGGGTGGAGGTTTTTCAAAAAATTAAAAATAGAACTACCACATGATCCAGCAATCTCAGTACTGGATATTTACCCAAATGAATTGAAATTAGTATCTGGAAGAGATATCTGCATTCCCATATTCATAGCTGCGTTATTCACAATAACCAAGGTTTGGAACAACCTGAGTGTCCATCAGTGGATGAATGGATAAAGAAATGTGGTATATGCATACAATGGAATATTATTCAGCCTTAAAAAAAAAGAAGGAAATCCTGACCTTTGTGATAACAACATGGATGAACCTGGAGAACATTATGCTAAGTTAAATAAGCCAGTCACAGAAAAAACAATGCATAATTCCACTTATATGAAATATCTAAAATAGTCAAAATCATAGAAACAGAAAGCAGATTGGTGGTAGCTGGGGGCTTGGAGGAGGGGAAATGGGGAGTTGCTGTTCAACAGATATAAAGTTTTGGGATTGCAAAATAGGTAAATTCTAGAGATCTTCTGTACAACACTGTGCCTATATTTAATGGTACTGTGTTGTGCACTTAAAATTTTAAGAGGTTGTGTCTCAGGCTAAGTGTTCTTACCACAATAATAATGTAAAATAAAATCTAATACTACTAGAAAAAAATAAACATAAAAACAACCAAGAAAACCTTGACCTTAAGAGGCTTTTCCATAGTCAGCTGTAGTGGTCCTCCTTTCTCCCATCTGGCTAAAAACTGACGGTCAACTTTGTGCATGCTGCTTGAATCATAGCCATGCCACAGTTTGAAGCATCTTTCCCTGTTGGTCCCATGTTTTGGGGGATATTGAGTCCACAAGTATATACAGGCACCAGAATAGAGACAAGAAGACCACACCACAGGTTTTGTTTACAGGTGAATCATAGACACACAGTCAGGATGGATGGTGGAGATAGGGTGTAGCTGAGCTCTTACTCTGGACGTGTTATATTCCATGCAAATACGGCAAATCTGAAACTGACTCTAAATTCCATTTCAGAAAAATGAATTCCTTGCTTATAGTTGTATTCACAGTACATGATTTTACCAGTAGTAAAAATCAACATATTGTCGTGACAAAGTAAAAAAGTGACAGGTGCACCTCCAGCAAAGCATAGACTCCTTTTCTCCTGCTCTTGCCATAGATCAACATTTCCCAGAGAGAGTGGACCAAGGCCTGTAGTGTCATACAACTTCTCTTTAAAGGTTTGTGGTTTTAAAACTACAAGCTATAAACTGCTGCTTATTGACAACAGCAGGAAAATTCGCAGGCAGCTCTGCATTTGTTAAGTAATCCAGATCTCATCTTCTCATTTTTCATTAATCAAAAAGATACTGGGGCCAATCAGAACTTTGTGTCAGCATAAGATACAATATTAGTGCCATACATTGATTTAGTTCTAGTCAAAAGAAAAGAAACATTTTTTAAGTACCCTTTAACATGATCACACAAGAATATGTATAATTTCTTAAAGATTTTATATGTTAGGAATAATTCCTGGATCCCGTTACTAACATAGTAGAACCATAAAAATTAAGGAACATCGGGTTAGATATCATTGATTAGCCAAAAGTCTTATTTTTAAAATCAATACAAAATAATCATAAATATCACTATTTTAAACATATGTTCTGACATTCAAAAGGTTTTCTAAATTCAGACCTAAAGAGATATAATTTAATTCCAAGGTAAATGACAGTTTTTACCCGTGTGAGCAGTCATCTGTTTCTGTACATTTTTATTCCATGCAGAGTAATCTTCTGTCTGTTTGACTTTATGTCACTGAACTTTTCAGCTCTTTTTATTGGTTTAGCATCATTCTTCTAGGTAAGTGTCCCCTCTGCTCGTTCAGCTCTGTTCCTTCTTCCTGAAAGCACATCTTGCCTAATTCTTCAAATTCTTTCTCCGTGTTGTTGGAGAAAGAATTTCTACCACAAGCTGGCCAAACACTATTCTTTTATGATCTCTAAAGTACTCTTTTGTTTCTACCCCACACATCCATATTCTTTGTGAAAATGAATTACTCATGCTCCCTTTCCTCATAAAGTCATAGATTTCAAGCTGATATGTGATAAGCAATATTTACCTGTGATTTTAACTGAATAATTTTATATTTATACATAGCATACCCATATTATTTGGTCCCTGATCATTCTGGTGTTACTTAAATTAATGTACTGGTCATACATAAATAAATCTCTTCTGCTTTTTATAGTGAAGCACAGTATATAAAGTGACTGCTATATAAGCAGTTATTAAAATGTTTCTATTTTCAGTTCTAAGACATTGATTCTGTATGTGTGGGTAAGTGAGAGGTTCTATTTCTACTTAATTGTGCAGTTCAACAAAATAGAAATCATAATGAAAATATTGAAGTGTGACTGTTAGCCATTATTATAAATCTATTAAAATTATCAAAGTGAAATAAGAATGAAATTTGGAGAAACACACGAGTACAACTAGGTCACATACTTAATGTCTTCCATTGTTATGAATCTCTGTTTACTCTCACCCTGATCTTTCCAGACCTTGGTAACGCAGAACATACACCTACTTGGACCTAGTAAGGGCTATTACGTTGAGTGCCACAGCAGTATTCTGATTCTTCTCTCTGAGTCCTCCCAGAAACTTCAGAAAAAATGCAGCCAATAAGCCAAGAGCTAGAGTTTCCTTCATCTTTTGCTCCACTGGAAAAAAACAGAATTAAAAGTCAGTCATGAAGCGTTTTCACGTATATAATTTTATCCAGTTAATAACTTTATTAACTTTATTCTGTGTCCTTGGAAACTAAACTTAATTTTTTTCCCTTAAGTTGTATTGTCAGTGAGCCAGCTCAAACAAAGATGAGTAACTTTTTTTTCCAAAAGACTGTGGAAGACTAAAGCAAGGGGTTCCAGGAAGCAAGTAAATATAACAAGCTGTCAAGTTTCTGCTCATTTGGTGATCAAGCTCAGAAGTGAGAGGAATATTATGCTTATAAAACGACTTTGTCAGCTTCACCCACTAGTTTGGGTAAAGACATTGACTTCAACAGCCAGACCTTATCCAAGTCCAAACATATATGAATAAATTGTGCAGAAACTTAATCGACATTGATACACATATAGCCTGATGTATATAACATGCTCCTGAACAGTGGCCAAATGTCAAATAAAAACGTTTAGATAAGTTGGTCTATAAATTGCAAATGCGGAGTCGTTGCTACAAGGTTGTTGAGATAATCGAGTTGTGGGTCATATGTCTCCAGGGAACTCAAACATAAAAGTCTGGATTTTTTTAAAATGGGCCAAAATGGAAACACATATATGTTAAATGCATGCTCCGCAGTATAAGGTAAACGTCCATTCATAGTAACTCAGGGTTTTCCCAGAGAGACTCTGAGAGAATCTAAATTGTTAGAAAAAGTTCTGAAAAGTTCATATATATATGTCACAATATTACTTTACTATGTTAGCAAAAGCTCCTCACAAAATTCTCTTTGGCAAACTTTTCATTCTCCTTCTCCCTCTTTCTTGCAATTGAATCACTGTAGCAGAAATATAACTAGGAGTCTCATGAGACTTCAAATCTTAGAAGGAAATCTTCTAGAATTTTCATTGGAAAAATGATACTTGGTTCAAAACTAATTAGAACTATATAAAGAATGTACTTGGCAAAATGTAGTAGAAATTAATCTAAGGACTATGGGCACATAATACATGTAATACCTTGGTTTGCAAATGAAAAATACTAACATTCAATGAAAATAAACTCACATTAAAAATATATATCATAAAAATAAACAGGGCAGTTGGAAAACTTATTTTCCTCCATTTATAAAATTTTCAAAATTAAAATAATCATAAAATTAAAGGATGAAATATTTATGTTTAGAAAATAATTATGAAATTATTCTATTCAATCTGTGATATAAATAATCTAAAGGTTAAGATCAGTTCATCTCAGGTTCAAATTCCTCAACTCTGATTCTGAAGGTTTTTGATTTTATGTAATAAGTAGGCCCTTGAATATTAAAATAATTTTTCCACAGGAAAATGCAATTTAAATCATGTCTTAGCTCAGGCTGGTGTAACTAATTGTCATAGACTGAGTGATGTGTAAACAACAGAAATTTACTTCTCACGGTCCTGGAGGCTGCAGTCTGAGATCATGGCACCAGCATGGTCAGGTTCTAGTAAGGACTCTCTTCCCAGTTGCAGACTACTGACTCCTCATTCCGACCTCACATGCAGGAAAGAGGGTGAGAGAGCTCCCTGGGGTCTCTTTTTTCATAAGGACACTAATCCCATTCATGAGGGCTCCATCCTCATGACCTAATTACCTCCCAAAAGGCCCACCTCCTAATACCATCTCATTGGAGGTTAGGATTTTAACATATGAATTTGGGGGAACATACATATTCAGTCCATTGCAAATGAATATAGAGCAACAGTGACAGAAACCTCCTGAAGCAAAATCCTGGGTTGTGGGTCACTTACAGTGTGGCAAATATGTAAATGAAGTCCATCACTAGCGTGGAGGAAAGCACTTCATATAAGAATTCTGTCAATTTTATTATTATATTTTTAGTCAAGGAGCATTTCAGGAGAGGTCAACATTTGATTGTGAAGCTAGGCATCACCTAACTGAAGATTGCTACAATGGCATAAAAGCCATCTCCTTGTTCTTGCATGTTTCTGATGATTATAGAAAAGCCAACTTTGCAATATAGGCTGCGCCTCTGGAAAAAAACAACTTTTATTGATGCTTTACTGAGAGATAGAGAAATATATATATATAAAACCTCCAAATATGTCTTGCTTAGTACATATGAAGTCTTTGAATTAAAAAAAAACAACCCTTTAAACTCTTTTTCCACTTTATAACAGCTATGGAGAGAAACCAATGAAAGCTAAATTGAGCCTCTGTTCCTCCTTATTCTCAAAAACCACACCTTCTGGTCCAATGCCACCTGCATCCTTGTGACAGGATGGTGAAGATTGGGGTAAACAGATGTGATCTTGTCACCAGAGCTGTTTTCACCTCTGACAAGGTGGCAATTGTGGCCATAAGCAAACATTTCATTGACCCCAACGAGTATGATTCAGCCAATGCAAGTTCAGTGTACCACCAAGACTGAGAACACAAAACTTTTAGTGACTGAGAAACCTAGCTCCATTTTCTAGATTTCACATCAAACAGGGTAGTGATGGTGCTGAATATGTTGCAGAGTCCATGTGTCTTTTTTTTAAGTTCTGTTGAAATATAATTGAAATACAAAGAACTGCACATATTTAATGTGTACAACTTGATGAGTTTGGACAAATGCCAACACCCATGGTACCATCCCCGCAATCAAGGCAATAGGCAGATGCAACACTTCCCAAACTTTCCTTGTCATAATCATCTTAGAAAATGCTGGGGTTAGCTTTAAGAGTGAAGCCAAAAGCTCATGTTCTCTCCCACCTCTGCCGATGCCTCTGTTTTAGGGATGAGACTAAATCATGAGAATTGACAGCTCCCTCAAGATGGTCACCAAAACCTTGTACTGCACCAGGTACTTAACTCCTCCAGCCAAGATCATCCATGATGACTTTGGCATTTGAAGGAACTAACCAGGCTCTAGTGATCACAGCCCATCACATTACCACTGCCCGGAAGACCAAAGATAGTCCTCTGGCATTGGCACTGTGACCGCGATGCTTCCCAGAGTGTTGTCCCTGCACCCCTGGCACAGTCCATGCTGTGGGCAAAATTATCCAGAGCTGCCTCTGAAGCTGGCTGGTGTGGTCTTCTAGGTCCCCACATCCAACCTGTTTATATTAGATTTGACCTGAAGAAGGCTACTGTATAATTTTCCAGGGGCTGCCATAACAGATTACCACAAACTGGCTGACTGAAGACAACAGAAATGTATTCTCTCACAGATCAAGGGACCAGAAGTCTAAAATCAAGATGTCAGCAGGATTAGTTGCTTCCTGGGGGCTCGGACGGAGAATTGCTCCATGCCTCTCTCTTAGCTTCTGAGAGTTGCCAGCAATCTTTGACAATCCTTGGTTGATAGACACATCTTTTTATTCTCTGCCTCTGTCTTCACAGAGACATAAAATGTAAAGGTGTTCTCTCTGTGTGCCTCTTACCATCTTCCCTCTGTGTGCTTCCCTGTCCAAATTTTCCTCTTCTTTCTTGTAAGGACACCAGTAACTGGATTAACTGGGGCCCACCCCAATCCATATTACCTCATCTTAACTTGATTAAATCTGCAAACACATTTTCAAGTAACGTCACATTCTGAGGTTCTGGGTGGACATGAATTTAGAGGGAGATTCTATTTAGCCCAGTAGAATTACCAAATATGATGAAATTAAGAAGGTGATAAAGCAGACATTCAAGAGTTCTCTGAGGATCATATCCTGGACTATATGAAACACCGGTTGCCGTCTATGATATTAAAAGTGAAACCACTCCTTTACCTTTGAGGCTGGGGTTGGCACTGGCTCTGTGAAGCTCATTTCCCAGTATGAGAATTAATATGATCATTGCAACCATGAGTTTGAACTCATGGTCTACATGGTCTCCAAACAGTAAAAGCCCTATGTCACCAACCTAACAAGAATGAAAGGAAAAGATAATTCCTCTGTTGCAGGGGAGTAACAGTCACCCCTCCTGCAAACTCAAACCCAAGCCACTGGGACTCTCCCATCCTCAGCAGGATTCCCATCTCAGGCTTCCAAGGAAAGATAGGAGCTTAGGAATCCCTACCTTCTCAGGGGCCATCAACATTATCATAAAATGTACAGCTTTACTGGGGAGAAGGACAGGTGTAGGAAAGCTACTTTGAGAAATATGCATTCAATTTAATTAGCATTTATTTTAGAGCTTCCTAAAACACATAACATAACAGTAGGCACTGATGAAAATAAAAAGATGAATAAGGAATTTCCTTCAAGGAATTTCCAGCTTAGTGAGGAAGAAAAGTGCATATACAACCAACTCATATGAGGGTGGGGGCAGAGCATGTGCTTAGCATTTGCAAGTCCTGGGTTCGATCCCCAGCACCTCCATTAACAACAACAACCAAATCACAGACTGATTGGGTGAGTTAATGGAAACATAATGTGATGCAGGAGTAAAGAAAAAGGAAAGTGAAATCATATGAAATTGTCCTCAAAAAACTTCAGTCATGGACCCACTCTTATCCCTGCCATGCTCCCAGAATTTTATTTCATGAGTCTACGTGACTTACTCCCTCACCCACTTCAGGTCTTGCTCAAATGTCACCATCTAGGGGAGGCCTTTTCTGAACATCCTTATTTATAACTGGTACCCTCCTCCACATATCTGTCTTCCCTGCTTAACTTTTCCTCAAAGCATTTATCTCTATATGACCACCTGTGTTTTACTAATTTCGTTGATTGTCTTTTCTTCTCACTAGAACATAGGCTCTGTGAGGGCAAGTATGGTTTTCTTTTTTCCACCATAGGAACAAAATAGACAAAAGAGTCTGATGTACTGGGGCCAAATAATAAATGTATTTAAACATCAAGGTAAAAGGTATGGAATTCATTCTAAATGTAATGGAGAACAATGGAGGCTTTTGAGCAAATGAATGACATAATCAGGTTGATATTTTGAGATACAGTGATCATTACTTCTTTTCCAATTCAGTTAGTCATGTCCTATTTCTTTGAAACCATTGTTTTCTCAATTACTCTTGAGTAAAAATCTTTCCTTGAGGACTGGAGCTGATTGCATTGGATTTGTGGCAGTTTTTGTAAGCAGCATTCTCCAACTATATTTCCAGGAACACTGGGTCTGGAAGGTATTAAAAGGTATTCCAAGAACCAGAGTTTCCAAGATGAAAAATATACTGTCAAATGCTATAAAATAAAGCCCCTCCCAGGATGTTCACAACTTGCATTTATTCTTTAAATTTTACTTGAGCACCTCTTATCTGACAGGCACTGTAATAGGAATATCAGCTGGAATGTAAGGGGAGGATCTGTAAGTGTCCTCTAGAGAACCATCATATGGAGAGAACTAATCCAACATTGTTCAACAAACTATCATATCTGTGCAATAAAAATAACTTTTAAGTTAATAAATAACTTTTTAAGTCCTTTTGAAAGGTGCTATTTTAGAATACGTGCTAAAATATAAAGGTCTTATGAGTGTACAGGCTTCCTGGAGAAAACGATGGACTCTTCTACACAGCACAGGGGAATAAGCCATATTACGTCAAATAGGTTATTTTTTAAATAAGCATTTGGAAGGCAGTTTTGCCTGAATTAAACTGACTATTTTCAAAATAAACTTTTGATAGAGCTGAATAAATTTTCTACCAAATTAATCTCAATGTAACCTCAGTATGGAGTTACTTGACCATGAGAGTTGAAAACCATTTTGTAAGATGCTGAGTAAGGGTTGAGTTTTAGTTTTAAAAAATCTGTAAAAAGCTTCTGAAATTTGATACTTTATTGGAACCATTTTTTGTTGCAAACCATCTGTATTATGACATACCTATACTGCGTATTTCTTTGCATAAGTGTCTTATGTTACTAATTGTAACACAGGTAAGGTTTTTAAGAAGAAAGAACTCATTATTTTTAATTTTTTGTTTTATTTTGTTCTGCTTCTCTACACCCTGGAAACCATCTTGCCTAGGCCAGCATCTTTAGAATGCTAGGACTGAGTCATGTTTATCTTGTGAGATTATTTTGTTTATAATTTTATTCATTTTAAGTATCTGCTTGTTTTAAGATTTTGGACTTCCATGTAACTATAAAGAAATGTGGTTGCTTTTTTTCCCTACCCAAAAAATGTTAAATTGTGCTGGATAAGATTTCCTTACCACTTAAGAAATTTCCACTCTGGAAATTCCTTCCTACTTAATTTCCCAATTATTGATGATAATCCATTATGTGACTACCTTCAGCTCATCATTAGCAGAAATTCTTCACATTCAATAAGATGCAAAATTGACTACAACTTCATTCATCTTTCTCACTTTCTTCTTTTCATTTTTGCACCAATAGTTCCAGGTTAATCATAAATGGTGACTCTGTGCCACTCTGAATAAAACTCAGAATTTTTGCACCCCCAATAGTCATTTGTAAAATAAACCTGTATGTCTTACCACCACAGCCCTCTCCATAAAACCACCATAAAGTCCCAAAATATGTGATGGTAAAGTTTAAGTTTTATATTTTTTCTCCAGCTTGCTTCTACTCTTTACCAAATATACTATTAATCTGTTAAGCCAGTTTTTCTTTCTTGAATCTATGCTTTTTCTCTACTCCTGGAATATCATCAGATTTGGAAACCTTCATTTGTTTACCCTTCCGGAAGTTGCTTAATTCCTATGTTCTTCATCTTCCATGAAAGTTTCTCCAACTTCAGAGAAACAAAGTGTGAATATTAACCTTCATTCATCCACAAAAAAATTAGAAAATAGAAAATAAGTCATTTATTATCCCACTAGCTACTTTGTAATTTTTATTTATTAGATTTAATCTATCCAGTTCAATAAAATAGCCACATAAAAATTCAATACTATTATAATATTAATGGAAATTCCTTTAGTTCAAAGTCAGAGTTCATTTAATGTGTACTTTAAAATGCACCCATAATTTATAGTAGATTTCATCATGTGCAAGGAATATTTAATAATTATAGATTTATGTAAATAAATACATTTAATTTTGAAAGTGGGTGATTGGACTGAAAATCAGTCATATCTGCTTTGTGTTTTCCCTTCAGTCTCAGAGGATGAGCAACTTTTTTTCCTTCTGTCTCATCATTAGCCCTCCATCAGTGTGGCAGCCTGCTTTGTTTTCTTGTTTTATTTCTTCTGGCTCCTTCTTCATCAGTCTCTTCAACTCCAGTTTCTTCCTCTGCCTACTTGTCTCTAAGAGATTTTTAATGTTTTATTTTGCCAAGCCCAGTGACCTTTCTCCATTTTTGTTTTTCTCAACCTCTGCTGTGTTCATCACAATTGATCACCTTCTTTTTCAAACCCTTTTCAACAACCCCATAACCTCCTCATCTTCTTTGTACTACTTCACAACTCTCACGTGTTCCTTCTTTTATACTTCTCCCTTTATCCTAATTCTTACTAATGGAGTCTTCCAGGATTCCATTCTTTGACCTTACACCCTCTTCCTCTAAATTCTTTTTTAAACCACAGTTTGTACTCCCAATGCAGCACCTGGCCCATAGAAGGCATCAAAACTTTAAAGAAAAATATGCATGAGTATTTTCTCTCATGTTTACAGCATTAAGTAACAAATTAATATTATTCCCTTTCAAATTAGTAATTCATGTACTCTCATCCTTCTTGAATCTACAAATCTCAGCTAGATAAGCTCCTTCTTTTTTTTCTAAGAAAGAATAAAGCTTTATTTATTTTTTACTTTTAGTATATATTTTATTGAATTATAGTCAGTTTACAATGCTGTATCAATTACTGGTGTACAGCATAATGCTTCAGTCATACATGAACATACATATCCTTTGTTTTCATATTCTTTTTCACTATAAGTTACTACAAGATAAAAGAAACCAAGCTGATACAAAAGAAAAATTATCAAACCCCCAAAATACTGTATATCACTTTTATGTGAAATCTAAAAAAAAAGACAAACAAACTTATTTACAAAACAGAAACAGACTCACAGACATAGAAAATGAACTTATGGTTACCAGGGGGAATAGGGTGGGAAGGGATAAATTGGGAGTTCGAGATTTGCAGATACTAACTAACATATATATAAAATAAGCAACAAATTCACACTGTATAGCACAGGGACAGTTTCCTTCTTGAATGTGTTATCATAATCTCCAATCCATGTCTCTGAAACCAAATACATTGTTCCAGAAAAACTGACTCCTGAAATATTTCTGCCTGTTAGTAGCACCGCCTCTCTTGACGGTTACCCACGTTCAGTATAAAAGTATCACCTTTACCCACTTGTGTCACTAAAACAAATAATTTTCTACTGAGAATGTCACATATCCATTTCTTTCCCCTCTCTTATTGCAACAAGCCTAATGTTGGCCCAAATCTGTCTCCTCAGCCTTGGATCCCTCACTGGACCTTGATTTTCAGACACTCAGAGAATCTGGCATTTCCCCACTTCAGTCTATTCTGCACATTATTACTAAACTTATATCTCCCATCCCGGATTTCTTCTGTTTAACATTCTGGATTTTGTGCTCTGCTAACTCTAAATCCTCTGTCTGACTCACAGATCTTTTTTAATATACCTCTTCACTGATCATTCTCAACCTGTTCAGCACTTGAAGTCATGGTAAGCAAATTATTTATTAAATTCATACATATGTAAGACACCAAACATATTCCATAGACAATTAATTTAATGTCCTTTTTCATCTCTGCCTTTGTCCCCAAGTAGTTCTCCCACCTTGAAATTTTCCTTCGTTTCCAATCTGTTGATCTAGTTCTTCAAGCCCAGCTCAAGTTTTCATTCTGTGGTCACCAGAATTCCTACCAGTCTTCTTGTTTGTGTCACATAGCTATAACACACACTAAGTTTTGTTCTTGAGGTGTTTGTTAGTCTTCACTTTCCAAGTAGGTTAGTTCTTTGAAGGCAGCAATTGTATCTAATGTGTCTGCAGAACACCCATCACAGCAGGGATCAAGCACATATTAGGTGCTCAGAGAATCCCTGCTGAGCCTGTGCTGAGCCCAGGAGGAAGCAATATTTGCCACCAACTCATTTATTTGGTATCATTTGCTTAAGAGCCAGGGTTGCTGAAAATGTGGACCATGGACCAGCAGCAGCAGCATCACTTAGGACCTTGTTTGAAAGGAAAATTTCCAGATTCTACCAAGACCTACTAAATCAGAAACTCTAGCAGTGGGACCCAGAAATCTGTTTTTTAGGCCCTCTGAGTGATTATGATACACACTGTCATTTAAGAACCACTGCTCTGGGTCAATCATCCAGTCATCAGGGCAATGTTTCTAGATAAAATAGTGCTGGGCCGCACAAATGGTTAATCTACTAAGCTCTTATTTTTTAGAACATTCTGACCTGCTTAAAATAAGGCAAACGGTGATTAACGATGTACTTTTTGTGATTCACAAAGCTTAGGTGATAATGGAAACACAGCCTATTTGCACAATCACGATTCTAAACCTAAAAGATTTTGTAGTGAAGGTTAATAGTCCACAATTCTTTTAACTTTTGCCTTATTCTCCCCCAAAACTGACATATTATGCAGTTCTGAAATTGGAATCTAAAGGACAGAGGTTATTGTTGAAAGCCACATACTTCAGAATATTTTGAAAGGTTTTAAGACCCAAACATTAGATTTCAGTTACCCCGTCCACCATTCTTTGTGGATAACCTCAGCTTAGGGGATCTGAATAGAGGTGCAATCAGGAATGGAGACTACAAACGCTGAAGCTGAGGACCCCAGGGAGATCATGTCATGCTCAGAAAGTTTTAAGGGTAATCGAGGGAACTGAATGTTGATCTGTAATCTGTTCAAGGGCCAGAATTGCACAAAGGGAAGCCATGAAGCCCAGAGACAGCAGTTAATTTCATTTCCACCTAATTGGATGCTGTATTATAGTTCTACAGAGGAAAAAAAAAAAAAACAATAGGAAATAGAGAGGAAGGTAGATAGAAAGATGATATATATATATAGATTACAATAGAAGATATATAGGATCTAATACATGATATATAGGATATAATAGGAGGTGTATATATATGTGTGTGTGTGTATATATATATATATATATATATATATATATAGGATATAATAGGAGATAGGAGAGAGAGATTGACTACAAGGAATTGGCTCACATGATTTTGAGGACGGTCAAGAGTGAAATCTGCAGAGCAGGCTGGAGTCACAGGGAAAGTTGATGCTGTAGCTACAGTCCAGAGGCAATCTGGAGGCAGGATCTCCCCTCCTCTAGTGGATCTCAGTCTTTGCTCTTAAGGCCTTCAACTGATTGCATGAGACACACCCAACATTATGGAAGGCAATCTGCTTTACTCAAAGTCTACTAATTTAAATGTTCATTTCTTCTAAAAAACACCTTCACAGAAGCACCTAGACTTGTATTTAAGTAAATATCTGGGCTCTCTAGCCCAGCCAAATGGACACATAAAATTAACCATCACAGATGGTGAACTGCGTAAGTCCACGGTGATTGTTATAAAGTCACTCAGATTCTCCACACATATTTAACAGCAGAGGTACTTTGAGCTTTAATCTCAATCAAATGGAAAATATGTATCTCCAGGTGGCAGTAAAGAAAAAAGATTTGGCCGCTTTGGGGAAGTTCTTTTCAATTATTTAGTTTGAGGTACAACTTTTCTTAGCAGGCTTTGAGGTAACAGGAACTTCTCAACAATGGAGGTGCATTACATTTCCTGGGGAAGATTTTATACAATGCCAACAGTCCCATCCCAGGCCAATTAAATAAAAATTTCAGGGATGGGGTTCAGGCACTGCCAGTTAATGAAAGCTCTTCCGGATGAACTTGATGTGCATAATTCAGATTTGAGAATCACTGCTCTAAATGCAGGAAACCCTCCTCAGCATGTCCTACAAACTCTGTCATCAGATGAATCCAATACTGCAATAGCTGAAAATAATCAGTAAATACAGGGGGTTTGCTCAGAGCACAGACTGAGAGGGTTCTGGACCAGATCCTGCAATGCTGAGAAGCTTGGAATGATGAAGCTCCTACTTTACAAAGTCTTGGCTGTACTTGAGGCTTTGTACAGTCAGGCCACTCAAGGTGGCTGTTCTTCTGCTTGTCCCCTGCCCCAGCTTGTCATAAATCTAATCCTTAGGCAGGAATGGTCCACCTGCTTGTTTTTAAAGGGAGACATCTGCCCTTTTGGTGGTCATTAACCTGATGATCTGTAAGAGACATGCCCCAAATGCTGGTTTTCCTGGTAACTGATGAGCCAACCTGATGTCAATTCCTGCTATAAATGGTAGCCTCTTTCTCTTTCAAGTAGTGGAGATTGTTGCTATGACTTGTTTGCTGTCCACAGTGGGGGTGTTGCTCCAGGACTCTTTATTTCAGGCTTGTAAGATCCCCGAGCCAGTAAACCACTGATGTCCCTGTCGCTGCCTCCTGCCTCTTTCTTCAGTCTCACAGCTGGGCAGCTACAAGGCTTGCGGGCCTGCGGGGTGTAGCCCAACAGGCTCCATGTGAACCTCTCCAGATCACTTTTTTCTCCTTTTTCTTCCTTCTCTTCTTTCCTTCTCTTCCCTTCTCCTATCTTTCCCATCTTCCTTTTCCTCTTTCTTCTCTCCGTTTGTCTCCCCTCTTCCTTTGTTAGAGAGCAAAGGTAAAAGGCTACCATTATCTCTAAGTCAGTAGTCCTGCCCTCCCTAAAACTTGGAATTCCATCATTATCTTATACTGAGTTCTTTTCTTTCCTTCAGTGCTTTGATGTATTTTCAAGTATGCCAAAAGACATTTTTAAAAGAAATTACTTATTTAGGAAAAATACAGGTATCTAAGTATTTGCAGAGAAGTCTAGTTGCATTATGTACAAAATTGAATTTTTAAATTAATAGACAAATCCAAGGACCTTGTTAAAAACCAGATCTTTAAATAATTTGGTTGAGGCAATTTGCTAAGCTTCTGAAGGCAAACATTTTCAATGATGTTATCCCCACTGCAATTTCACTCCATCAGCATACCAAATCTGTCTATGAAATATTATCTCCTATCACAAAAGCTGCCAACATACAAATCAAAGCACAACAAATAGAAAGATCAATTGTTTCTCCCTTTGCAAATCCTACTGTGAGTACAGGTGGGTGTACCCATTTTTAAATGTCAAGAATTAAACTCAGTTTTTAAATGTTTGAGAATTGATGTTTAATTTAATGTAAAACCAAATAATTAATGCTTGGTTTACAAAAGATAAAGATTATAGCCAATAAATTAGTTCTAATACATATTTTAAAATAGGTTTCCTATGGCAAAGGAAATGTCGTTAGAAATCTTATCTGAGTTTCTGTTCCTAGAATATGCCCAAGATCACAATAGCAAAGCAGAATCAGCAAATACAAGGTTTTTTTCCCTGAATATGTGTGTTTTATGTCTTATGAAAGTGAAATATGGACTTTGAAAACTGAAATCTTTTTGTCAATAAGCAAGGACTTAATATCAAAATACTTAGAAGCAACTTGCAAACATGTATTGAAAGGAAAAGCCTCTAAATACAAATCCAGAGAAGAAAAATAGCTCTTAGAAGATGTCAAAATGCATGATGTGTGTTATTAAGTCACAATCTAGGAGAAAGGTCATGGGATGGTCTGTGGTCATAGAAATCAGATCTGTAGGTGCAAGATGAGGCTCCTTCACCACATTATTCTTCACAGGAGCCAGAGGAACCACTTCCACCAGCATATCATGAGAGTACTTGATCCCCAGTTCCCTACCTCCTTGCCAGGACCAGGCATTAACACTTTATTTGTACGCACGGGTTCAGGGAGTATATGGGAAATCTCTGCCCCTTCCCATCAATTTTGCTGTGAACCTAAAATTTCCTTTAAAAAATAAAGTCTTAATTAAAGGATTCAAAAACACTATTTGTTATTCATCGAATAAAAATATTTTGGTGGCTTTGATACTGACTTCCCTGGCCAAGAGTGAATTTTAATAACTGTTAATATGTCTGGAGATTTGTACTTCTCTTACATGGAATGTCTGCTTATTTCCTGTGCATTTCTCTTGCCTGATATGTCTGCATGGAATGTCTGCTCATTTCCTCTGCCTATTTTCCTATTGGCTTGTATGACTTTCTGTATAATATGACATTAACACTCTTCCATTTATCTTCACTGTGTTCACCTATCTTTTTGTTCATAGAGTTGAGCTGTCTCTGTTGGTAAAGGTCTCCAGTATCCACAGATTATATGTGTATTCTCTTGGATTTCCCATTTGGCAGGGCTTGTTCTGTTTTGTTTTGCTTGCTTTATTTCCTAGGTTTGAATCTTTAATCCCTCTGGAATTTCTTTTAGTTAGTGTAATTGGAGGTCCACATCTATTGTTTTCTAGATGGATAGCCAGTTAACACCATTAAATCAATTTTTCACTATATTGAACTACAAATTGTGCACACATTACATTCTCAAATATACTTTATTTCCAAATTATTTCTTTCCTAATTATTTCCAAATTATTTCTTTCCTACTCTTAAACCAAAAATATATCCCTTCATATTTTTTATTGGGACTTGGGAATGTATTTTATATGCATTTAGAATAATTATATTCAGTGAAGAATCTGGTAGATGTCTTAGTTTGCATATTAATTTGGGAGAATTAACATTTTATGATAGCTCTTCCCATTCAAGGCAAGAGCAGCATATCAAATTGTTACATTTTTTTCTTTAGAATATCTTATTAGTGTTCTTCAAATAGGTCTTTGCATCTTTCTTAATTTTTTTCCTGAGAATTTTAGATATCTCACATTATAGCAATTATTTCCCTATTTTCTAACTCTAGATAATTCAGAATCTTTTTACATATTTTTCTGGTGTTCATATATCTTCCAAATTTCCTGATTTTAATTTTAGTATTTTTTTACTTTTAGTATTTTGAGCTTTCTATGTACACAAGAATGCATTAATCAAAAACGTGTTTCTTTTTCTCAGGAGTTTTCCCAATTTTATTTTCTTACCCCTCTACACTTGAGGATGATCATGACAACTGCCAACACTGTGTTCTTCCTAACTTTAACTGGAATTGTTTTATGATTTGGCTGATGTAGATAAATACTGTCTTTTGGTTTTTGTTAAATTCCCTTATTATATTTAAACAGTTTTCTTATTTTGCAATTTATTTCAGTTATTTTGAGGTAAGAATTATTTAAATCTCTCAAATATTTTTTCTCATCTATTTTTTCTTAGCATCGGCGTCTATAGTTTCTATGTCATTTATAATTAAGGGCAGGACACATGCGTTTCCAGAAAACAGCTCAGTGCTCTTGGGAAGCTCTTCCCTTTGACTAAGGAAACTTATCTTAAGTTGCGTTCAGCTGGCTCTCCAGGAGGCCACAAACTCTCAAGTCAGTGATGACTATGACTTAAAGAAACCAGACTTCTTCGTCAATAAAGCCTTTTAATAATAGACTGCAGGTTTTGCTCCATTTTAGTATACTCCAATTGTATATTCTTCCTGGGCTTGTGCAAACAGCCATAGTACAGAGAGAGAAAAAGATGTAAGAAGTTATGTTTGAAAAATGATCAGAAATGAGATCTGTCTTCAGCGATGTGATGGAACTACTCCATCTAAATCAACTGCAAACAGCTTCTTTGAAATTAAATCATGTTCCTGACAGACAATAGTAATTCTTTACTTTGGTGTGAAGTTAACAGCCAGGGAGGGAAGAGGTAGATTTCAACTGGACATGTACTTGGAGTGATCATTTCAAAGGCACAGTATGATCTGCAGTGATGATTAGCAGCAAGAGGAATAGCACCTTCTGTAACAAAAGTGGTTGGTAGCCACAGCAGCCAGATCTGTACCCACAACCATCATCACATGCACAGCTGTAGCAGGAGCCACAGCCACAGCCACCACAGGGGTTTCTGTAGTAGTTGTAACACATGGTGTCAGGAGATGAGGTTTCAGTTGATGTGTAGAAGCATTTCTGAAGTCTGAATAGCATCCACTCTCCTAGGACTTTCATATAATTCCAGGGATGGATAGGTCATACCACACATGGGCTCACTTCTCTAATTTGACAACAATTTATCTAAAATGAGCTCATTCTGTTTACAAAAAATTTGTTAGTTTGACATTGTTTATTGCTATCCTAGGAATCTTCTCAAGCCTTAAAACAAAATAATACACTTGCCAAGCACCCAAATTTATGCAATCATAATTTTATCTTCCATCATTGCATTTCATGACCATAACAGAACATATCACCAAAGTATGCTTGACCTATAAATATGTGCTTATTATTTTGCTCTTTTGATATCTTGGAAATCATCTATCAGACATGAAGCTCTATTCACTGCTATTAATATGCTTTTCATCATCATCATCATCATCATAGATCATCTTCTTTTTCCCTTCCCAAATATTTTGCTTTTTCCATTATAATAACACACTACACAGTATAATGCTGGTAAATTTATAAATGGTACATCTTTCTTCTAAGTTTCAGAGGCTCTGTAGTAGAGATTTTCATGGCACACAGATTAATTCATTTCTTAGTTGAGCCATTTACCAATCATCTGATCATAGAAAACGTCCTCAACTTTATGAAATGTAGTTGCTGCAACTGCTAAATGGGAACAAAAATAACTGCATATATTTAAAAATTTGTCAAGAGGCCTGTAGAAAATACATGGGAAATACAAAGGTCGCAGCACAGATCCTGGTATATAGTGGAGACTCAATACATTCTATTTCTTTCCTCCTTTGCTTTAATCCAAGTAAAAACATTCCCAAATAACAACATCTTTTCCAATATCTATATTTACTTGTACTGATATAGTTATTATACTAAAATTTTAAGGTTTACTTCAAAGTCGCTCTACTTTAATGTTGCTCTATTAATTAGTGTTTTTTATAACGACTTTTCAAAAATGACCCAACTCCCTCAGAAAATTAACTATCACACGATTGGC
Organism: Camelus bactrianus; assembly: GCF_048773025.1. NCBI lineage: Eukaryota > Metazoa > Chordata > Mammalia > Artiodactyla > Camelidae > Camelus > Camelus bactrianus. The sequence continues at coordinate 12,289,856 of NC_133539.1, read as the reverse complement.
CACACTGCACCCTGCCTGAAGCATTTTAAATAATATTTCTGTAAAAATATAGTCTCTAGCAATACATCCCAGGGCTTGGCTTCATAGCATATTTTGAAGATCAATAATCATGAACATCTATTGAAATTACAAGAACCTAGTTGAGGAAAGCCTGTGTATTTAGTAAAGAGAAACTAGATTTCTGCATTCCAAGATTGTCACAGGATTGCTGTGTAAGAGTAAAGTCAGTCTCTATACGGAAGTATGGCCATATTGCAGTTGACAATTTCAGAAGAAATGAGTAATGTGTCATTGTACAGGGGCGCCTCCTGATTCATGAGGTCATACTCTAAAAGTTCTATGAGAATCACACTAATAGAACATGCACTTTTCCCCTCTTTCCACTACATGTCAATTCAATCTGATTTAAAATGTAGTCTGATCCAAATGCCCACACAGCTAGGCAGTATTCTCTACCTGTACAATACTTTATTTGTTGAAAAGAGTTCCTTTTCAGATGTCTATATCTGAACCCTAAAACCATTTGGTGAGACCAGCAGATTATGAATTACGATGTCATTTAACAAAGGCTGCGGCTCAGGACGCTTGGGCTCCAAATCAAAATCAAGTTTTCTTGGTCTCACATACAATCTATATAGTATTCTTCAGAGAAGAGAGGGAAGAAAGAATGTCTATTATTTTATTTTGTCTTACTGCATCATGATACCAATTGATTTCATTTTCTTGTATACCTATTATTTTATACCTATTGTTGAAAAGGGGTAGTGAAGGAGGACATTCTTGCCTTCTTCCTGATCTTAGCAGGAAACCTAGTTTTCACCATTAAGCAAGATGTTAGCTGTAGCTTTTTGTGGGTATTCTTTATCAAGCTGAGGAAATTCCCCTCTATTCCTGTTTACTGAGACTTTTTATCATGAGTGGGTGATAGACTTTGTCAAATGCTTTTTCTTCATCTATTGATAGGATCACATGGTTTTTCTTCTTCAGGCTGTTGATGTGATGGATTACATTAATTGATTTTTTTTAATGTTGAACCAAGCCATGCATTATTGGGACAAATCCCTGTTGATCATGCTGTATAGTTATTTTTTCATATGGTGTTGGATTCAATTTTCTAATATTTTGTTGAAAATTTTAGCGTTTGTGTTTATTTAAGATATTGGTCTGTAGTTTTCCTTATTTGTAATACCTTTGTCTGGTTTTCATATTAGGGTAATGCTGGCCTCATAGAATGAGTCAGAGAGTATTCCCTCTGCTACTATCTTCTGAAAGTAATTACAGAGAATTGGTATTACTTATTCCATAAGTGTTTTGTAGAATATATCAGTGAATGCATTTAGATTTGGTGCTTTCTGTTTTGGAAGGTTATTAATTATTGATTCAAACTCTTTAATAGATACAGTTCCATTAAGATTGTCTATTTCTTCTTGCATGAGTTTTGGCAGACCATGTGATTTCTTATAGCAAGTCAAGTTTATTAATGATTGTTAGAACCGTCTATAATTGTTTATTAATTTTTATTTAGTTGTTTAGATGTCTGTTTAGTTTTTTTGACTTCTGTCTGTCTCCTTCATTAAATATGCCCTCTGTGAATACACAGATAGCCATTCTTATTCAGTGTTACATTAGAGCCCACCAAAAAGATCTAAATGGCAGAGATGTGCCATGTTCATCGATTAGAAAACTCAATATTGTTATGAAGTCCATTCTCCCAAAATTTATCTGCAAATTCAACTCAATCTCAGTTAAAATCTCAGGAGGATATATTTGTAGTTGTTGACAAGCTGATTTTAACAATTAGATGAAAAACAAAATAATTAGATCAGACAAAATAATCTTGAAAAAAAAACAAAGTAGGAAGTCTCACATTACCTAACACCAAGATCTACTACAACTGTGTAGTGAACAAAACCGTGTGGTATTAGTGGAATTATGGGCACTGAATAAACTGTGGATAAAGAAGTAAATGACCCTAAGGCTGAGGTAGTGGAGTAGCTGCCCAACTTTTCAGGGAGGCCACAAATACCAACATCAGTAACGATTCTGGCCCAAAAGACGCAATTACTTGCAGGAACAAATGACATTTGTTTATTGAAAAAAAATGCAATTTCTTCCAACTTTGGAGTACTTATGCTCATGGACAATACAAAACCATAGAATAGAATAACCAAGAATTCATATTTTGGACATAATCAGACTCAGATCTTCTGTCTTCAGGTAACAATGAGAGCATTCATAATTTCTCAATAACAAACAGCTTCTTTGAAGTAAACACAGGTGGTATCGAGCCCTTACTTGAATGTAGAGATTACAAAATGAAGCATCCTTTGGGAGAAAAGTGTTAAACTTTAAATATTATTTCAGAGGCATAGTGTATTCTAGGATGTTTTTCTGTCAGCAAGAGGAATAGCATCTTCTGTAGAAAAGTGGTCGGTAGATACAGCAGCCACAGCCAGACCCATAGCCACAACCAGAGCCACAGCCATATCTACAACCACAGCCAGAGCTCTATCCACACCCCCCATAGGAGTTCCTGTAATAGTTGCAACACATGATGGCAGAGGGTGAGGTTTCAGGTGAGATGCAGAACACTTCTGAAGTTTAAATGTCACCTACTACTCTGGAACCTTTGCATACTGACAGGAAGTCCAGGGCATACCATCAATTTTATGATTCGTGCAATAAATATTTACTTAATACCCAGTGTTTGCAAGTCACTCCTGTCAGTTGATAATGAGAGCACTTGGTCTTTTCATAGCTACAGCATCTGTCATAAATAAACCCATTATTTCAGAGTCTCCAGTTTTACTGGGGAATCATGTTTGCTTTTTGTCACCCAAGCATTGTTTTGAGCCAATTACAAAACTATAAAGTTTTCATCAATTACCCAATCACCTGAACACGTGATTCCAAAGATATATTTCATGTAACAAGGCTCTGTGGAAGGCAGGGAAGTTAATGTTTGGGCATGCAACTATTAAAATGAACTTGACTAATTACATTGAGTAGGTTACTAATTATCAATTACATTGTAAGATATTTCATTGGAACACAATTCTGCTCTATACAGAAACTCCTCAACATTTTAGCTTATAGAGTTCCTATGAACCCAAACACTTGTGAATGTAACTTTCTGATAATATTTTTTTTTATCCCAAGAGCCATTTTTCAATAAATTTTTATCAACTCCAGGTGGTCATTTAGTTCAAACCAGAGCAACAAATACAAAAAAGATCCTTTGCAATGACACTTTTGAATGTTTTCTAAATCACGAATTTCCTTCAGACATTTTAATCTATTGGGTCCCAGTGAAAATGGGAAAGTGGTAGGTAACTTGTAATAAGGAAACCGGGTACAAAGAGGTTTGGAAAGTTATTAAAAGTCCACAGCTAATTCATTGCCAAGACTGAGTATTTGTTCTTCTTTATTATGCTACATGGTTTTCCTTTCCAATCACTGGAGACCTGAACACTTGCTGTAACTAGTTTATTGTGGTGACTCATTTAATTTTTTTGTGAAATTACTCTTTTGTAAAATCCCCACATACTTCAGAATCTTTCATGATTCTCAATGTCACTTTGGATACTAATTAAAATGTACTTCAGTGTTTTGTTCACAAGCCCTTCCCATCGAGTAAGGCGGATAGTTCCTCTCAACCTTTCATTTTCACTCCGAAGTGATCTACCCTTGATATCCATTGGTGTGACTGGTCTCCTAGGCTCCGCTGATATGCTGGTATGATATCCACACAATTGGCCAGATAATTTAGAGAACAGTAGAGGAAGCCTTTGTAAATTACACCAAAAATGGCACCTTAGAAAAACACTCATCCATTATCTCACAGTCTTATTGTATCAGGAGTCTAAGCACAGCCTAACTGGGGTCCCTCCTCAAGGTCTCACAATCTTGCAATCAAGGTATCAGCCAGGACATCTGCAAAATCTCTTTGCTGTACAAATTAATTAGAGTTACCGGGTTTAGAACACATACCCAAAATATTCCATGAAACATGTTTACACTAAAAAGCAATCCATTTTTTTAATCTGAAATTCAAATTTATTTACATTGTGTTTTATGTGCCAACTCTAAACATAGCATAATCACAGGAGTATATCCCATCATCTTTTCAAAGTTAGAGGTGAGTTACAGATCCTTCTTCCTGCACCGAAGAGGAGGGGATCATACAAGGTTTCTCACTGGGGTCAACTTAGAATTCTCACTACATATACCTGGGAATTTACTCCTTAACCCCAACTAGTGATCACATTTCTTCCAGGATGGTTGATGGCTATTGCAGTAAGGTTCCAACATATGGACATTTTCCAAAATGTATTTCTTCTCTTTCCCTTGTCAAGAAGGATATTTCGTTTCATCCATAATTGACCAACTTCAATTCATCCCTCATATTAAACTAGCGGTTTGTCTCTTTTAGAAAGATTCCTGATCCTTCTCTCTACTTACTCTTTGTCCTGGCCTCTCTCTGGATTTCTTCCTCTGTATTTCCCAAACACTCCAGTGTATGATTCTATTGTAGCCATACTCTAATCTTTGTATAGAGTATGTATAAAGATTTTGAATAGAGGTTTGTTTTTGTCTGTTCCACACTTCAGAAAGCAGGGATGAGCTATTTTAGTTCTCTGTTCATAGCACATATGGAAATGTCCTTTATTAGGAGCTTAATAAGTGGTGATGAGACTACTCCTTCATCTAACGTAAGATGTAGTTCTATTTCTTCAAGAATAACGATCTATCCACACATTCTCTTTTGCTCTTACTCTTCTCAAGACTGCAATTTCTTTCAGGTTTCCAGCGATTTGAGAAACCACAGAAGTTATTTAACCATGGATGGTTGAATCTTGACTCCAGTTCTTGTGGTCTTCTTATATCCTACATGAAGATTGAACTTCTAAAGCCAAAACATATTATAACTGGCCTCTCCTCCCCGATGTAGAAATATAAAAGTTTGCAGTTCTGTGTTTACCTGGTATCAGCATCTCCATTTTCACAATCAGGGTTCAAAGCTCAATTCCATTCCTAGCCTATAGTAGCCTAAAATAAGGTGGGACAAAATTTGCATGTAAAATCAGTTCATTCTACCCCTCTCCCTGAGTTTGTAATTTTCTCCTAAAGTAACCCTAGTAGTGGGCTTACAAAGCCAAACTTGTGTCTGCTTGCCAGCGCTCAGTAACGCCAATCTATTGACACCAGGTTGTAGTAAAGGAAAAGTACAGCTTTTATTGCAGGGAGACAAGCAAGGTGTCCAGGTAGCGAGTGAGTGCTTAAAAGATCTCAACTCCCTTAAGGCTTTCAGGGAAAGGTTTTCAAAGACAAGGTGAGAGAGGTGGGTTGTGGGGTGTGTCATCAGCTCACAGTCATTCTTCTGATTGGTTGGTGGGAGGTAATCTGGAGTCAACATCATTAACCTTTTGGTTCCAACCCGTCTGGGGTCTATATGTTTGTGGGCAGCATACAATTAACTTCTTCCACCTGGTGGAGGTTGCAGTAACTGCAGAACAGCTCAAAGCACATGGCTCAGAATATTATCCATAGCCTTCTAAAATGAACAAAATGTTCTTGATTTTTGTTTAATGGCGAAACTGTTATAATTTTGTCTCACTTGACTGTTTTCCCTTCTTTCTCCATTATCTCACTTCTCTGATTAAATGTACTCTTTAGGACTCAGGGAAGCCTAGGAAACTTCCTAGTGTTTCCATAGACAAGAGGCAAGTGGAGGACATGAGAGGGGCTCTGTCCTGGGAAGCCCCTATAGAGTCCTGTTTGGTTACAGTGGGTGATCCTACCTGGGTTTAGAGATTTCTTCCTCTTTATTTCCCAAAGGTCATTGAGCACCTAATGAAGAAGTCATTCTTGTTTCAGATGGTGTCACATATTAGAAAGAGCTTTTGTGTTGAGAAATTTGTGTGTCATTATCATCCTTTCACTTCACCCTATTTAGTGTCTCTAGAAAGAACCAGAGCATGTCTCCAATACTAATCTTACTAGTTTTGCAATACCAGACTTTCAGGTACATAACTGTATACACCACGCTGAATTCCCCACAATTCCAAGTGTTAAGAAGAAATATATCTTTTTTCAAAATTATCTTCTCTAGGTTTCTCTTTCTTCTCCTTCATTGTTGATGTGTAAGATCTTACAGGCTCGAACTTTATAAGTTTCCTGATGCTGTTCTGTTTCCTTTCATTATTTATGCTACCACCCATATCCAGGGGCTTTTACCAGTCTCCAGGTCATGTATATACCTAACTATTTAGCCTTCTGCCTCTCCTCTTCCAATGCATCTTTTTTCACCATTAGCATTTTCGAAAACAGATTTTTCTGAGGCACTTGTCTGTGCGTGTATATGTGTGTGAATGTGATGATGAGTACATAAGTGCTGATCAGTGTGGAAAGAAAGAAATGAATAGACCTAGGGTCATGAAACACAAATGTTTAAGAACAAACCTTGAGTAAAATGAGTTAAGAACACAAGACTCAAAGAAGAGCCTTTTTTTTTTCAGGGAAATTCAAGATACATAACATGCTGTATGTCATGCGTACTGACCAACCAGAACGGAAGCCAGACATACACAATCATAATGAACAGCTGTGCATTATCTCTGCCAGTCTCTAAGGAAGGCACAGAAATTGGAGTCAAAAATATAAACCAACAGCATGGCTGACACAAAAGACACATAAACTTGTTAGGACCAGTGAAACATGTTTATTTGGAAATAATCACAATATAGAAACAAAATAAGAAGGTAGTGGGTTTACACTTGAACTAGGTACAAAATGAAGTTTTCTGCCTTCCAGGAGCATTTTGGAGTAACTCAGGCTCCTTTAATTAGAAATAGGACTTTCTAGAAGGCAATCAGGCTGTGACTTCTCTATTTGATGAGAAATGATGTGATTTTTGAGGCACTGAAATGGAAAAAGGTTGAAATAATTATTTTAGAGGAGAAGTGCACTGCAGTTACATTCTAGCAGCGAGAAGAATAGTATCTTCTACAGAAAAATGGTTGGTAACCACCGCAGACATAACCACAGCCACAGCCATATCCAGAGCCATAGCCACAGCTACCACGGTAGTTTCTGTAATAGTCACAACACATGGTGTTTTACAGGCGGGAGTTCAGGAGTTCTACAGAGGAGCAGATGGAGGTTTCTGAAGTCTGAATGTCATCTTCTGCTCTGAGACCTTTATATACTACCAGAAGTGGGTGGAGCATGTAACACAGACTCTGTGGATTCATTATCACAGCAATTTTTATTTCTAAAAAGCTTATCACACTAAGGACAACAGTTTTGGGGGATAGTTATGCCCTAGCTAGTCATGAAAATGGTAAGGAAACAGATGTAACCTTCACACTGAACAAGTATGTCTTGTGGAATGTAATCAAACCAAATTTAGATTTTTCACCTCAGAGGGCGTTAACTCTTCTGCAACTTCTAGTCCCATATATGCGGGAGATGCTGCAGCATCTTATATCTCAGCATCACTGACAGGAAAACACCAGGGCTGGAGAAGAAAGGCAAACAGGAGGGGCATTAGGTGAGGAATTCTCAGGTTATACCTACAAAAAAGTGGATGGAACCAGGTAGAGTGGCCACTAAAGTGGTGGCTGAAGCAAAGGTCAGATGAGGCAAAGAAGATCTGAATTAGTGCAAAGCAGAGATTTGATATAATATGCCAAAATAAAAACAGCCATGATTTTGTCCAATGCAACATAACCCACTCTAATTAACAGTTCTTGGAAATTTTCAGTATTGCTTTCTTAGATACATTTTGCCCACTTTAAATAAAATCATCAAAATTGTATCTGCTCAAATCCTACTTGAATTTTCAAAGCACAGCTTAGGCTACACCTCATATAAGAAGCATTCCTGGGCATTCACAACATACATTAGCCTTAATTTCCATAGCTCCCTGCGTCTAAATCTAAATCTATTGTGATACTGCATGTTATATTAGCATGTTCGATTTTAATTACCTGATTCCCGCAGTCAACTGTAATTTAATGCAAATAACTTTGTCTTTATTTTCTGTGAATCTAAAGAACTAAGCACTCAGAAACTGTTGAATGAGTGCCTATAAATTTTTTTCCTCTTGTAAAAATTGTTTTTATTTTGATGTATAGGTTGTTATATAGGGAAATAATAATAATAACAATTAATAATGTTTTTATTTCCCTTTATAGCTTTGAGGCACACTCACACTTATTACTTCGTTTAATTCTTACAAAAACAATGTAAAATGGGAAGCTGTGGTATTTATTTTTAAATGCATAGATGAAAAAACAGAGGCCAAGGATAATTAAGTCTTGCCCAAGTCTCTCAGCTTTCAGTAGTAGAGCTGAATTGGTCCAAATCCTGTTATAACCATAAAAGTTAAGGAAGAACCCATGAATTATTTTTTCTTAGTTTTTAAGATGGAAAATATTCACTTTGAGTAAAATTATCAATATTTTGCAATTTCTGCCTTATGTTTCTACCCTCTAAATTTTCTTTGTCATCTTTGCCATTCTAGCTAAAGTGTGCTTTGAACCATCAAGAAAACAACTCAGTCCCCTCTCAGACCTGCCCCATAACTCTAAGTACCACACAGCGGCATTATGGCGGCTCTAATCATGCAAATGCATTCTCTATTGAGAATACAATCTTCTTAATACTGCAAGTTAATCTCAGAAATTATAGAATTTCTAAAAATTTTTTAAATTTTAAGAATTTTAGAAATTTTGAGTGGAAATGATTATAACTTTTCTAGACATTCCAAATTTTAATCAATATAGGGTATGTATTAGCACTCTAGATCAGCAACTTCCATGTCAAAATAAAAACGTCAGATTCTAGGTGTACTTCCTAATTATGATTGTCCTGCTTTTGCAGTTCTTTCCACTAAAATATATTCAAATTGGCTCCATTTCTGCAAACTCTGTGACCCTTTCTACATTTCATATTTCACATGCTTTCTCCCATAATAGCTCTAGCCTGACCATGTTTATTTGCATCCTTTCATTAACTGCCCTACTAGACAGTGACTGAACAATTTAACTTTAAACAAAATTTTGAGTACCTACATCATGTAAGCAATATTCCAAGGCATAGAATTAAATAAAATTACATATCAAGAGCCCAAGAATGAGCTCTGTGGTTTAGAAACTCTCCAGAGAGAGTGAAACACCTTTTTCATTGGACCAGTCTCCATCCTTTCACCACATGCTACAGGAAAGATTATTTTCAATCTTTATATTTCCTCACTCATTCACTCTTCAATTTGTTGCAATCAATATTTACTGTTAACACCCCCCCCACAAAAAAGCTCTCTTCATGAAAAATCTCATATCATTTGCCAAATTCAATGGAAACTTCTCAAGTAATTAATACAATAGGATGATAAAGTAAAAAGCAAGACCAACTTATCAGAAAACAAGCCACTTCACTAAAACCAGTAATTTGTACTAATAATACAGTGACAAACGTATCAATGTATTTGGTGTCATAGTGCATGTTAAGAGTTCATAACTATGGAATATATGTATGATAGATGTACAAAACATCTAACAGGAGAGTGCCTATGAATTTTACATGAGAAAATTGAAACTATTGATTTTCCTGGATTTTCAAAATATCGTCAATACTAATAAGAAAAATATATAGGATTGAGCCACATAAAATTGTCATTTTTATAAATTAAGATGTTAAGTGTCACCAGTTTTTCCATAATAAGCAGCGTAATGATAAATATAATGACAAAAATCCACTGAGTTCGCAGAGTGGCATACCTTTGCATATTTTATTTAATTTAGTACTCTCAACAATCCTGATCTATCCCTATTTTGTCATTTTGTCTTTGATTATACTGAGGCTCAGAAAAGTTAGATAATGTGCCCACAATCACACAACAAATACTGATGGAACCTACACTTGAGCATAAGTGGGGTGACTCTGGAAGCTAGTCTTTTAATCACTATCTATACAATCTTCTTATTGTAAGTGTGATCAGTTGTATGACTTTGGGGAAATGATATTTTGCAGGAACGTACAGTTAAAGACAATGTTTCTTGTGCTGGAGAACATGAATATCAACTAAAAATAAGCTTTAAAGATTCCTGGATCTAGAGCAATATTGCAGCCCCTCTTCATTGATTTCCATGGATTTTTCTTTTCTTTCTTTTTTTTTCTTTTTTTTTTCTTTTTCAGGCTCATAAGTAATACATATCTATTACAAAGCTTTCAAAGAAAAATATTTTTCTCAATGACAGGAGGGAAATGGGAGTGGGGTGCTGTTAATTGTTTAATGACTTCTGCTGGGAGTAGGGGTCTAATATGCTCATTTCCATGGCATTCATCCTCCTAGCATGACTGGTCTCAAGTTAGCAAATGGCTTACAAAATTGCTGAAAATCTATATCATTTGCTAGTACTTTAAATTTCATATTTAAAATTTTAAATAATATGGAATTTTTTGTGTATAGTGTGAGGCAGTCACCCATCTTTTCTGTGTCTAAACACAAGGCCCACTGATCAAATAAACTACCTCAGATGAAAACTCTGTCTTTACTGGGAACCCCCCTGAAGTCTTCTGCAGTAGGTACTGTGGTCTTACTGGCTTAAAACCATCTACTGCCTATACCTTGATAACATGGACAGATTGCCTCGTCTTTACTGGTAGCCTAACATGTCTTCTCTTCCTGACTATAGTTCTTTCTTGTCCAGCTTGTTGTGACCTTTTAAAGCCACATGGCAGAGTAGAAATATATCATGAAACACATGCATAATTTTAAACTTTCCAGTAGCCACATTTAAAAAAGACAAAAATAAGCAGGTGAATTAATTTTACAGCATATTTTATTTAACCTAATGCATCCAAAATATTATCATTTAATATATAACCACTATTTTTTAATTATTTGATATAGTTTCCATAATTGTCTTTACACTAAGTCTTTGAAATCTGATGTGTATTTTACACTTACAGCACCTTTAATTTTGTACTTAGCCACATTTCAGATTCTCAATAGCCACCTCTCTCTAGTGGTTAGTTACCATATTGGACAGTGCAGCTTGAGACAATCTGAAGATTCCTCTATGGGTGTAGCCATTGAGTATAATTTTTCCAACAGCAGTTACTACTCTGGTAATAAGCTGCCAGTTTATTTGCTTGTTTTTCTAAATTCCCCTCGAATTCTATTTTCCATCTTATATAACTGACCAATTTCAACTCATCCTTTACAGCTCTGCTCATATACCATTCTCCTTCGGAAGAAATTCGTGACCCTTGTCTGACCTTCTCTTCCCACATTCTAGCTGACTAAGTCAAACCACTGTTTCTTCATCATTTGGAGAAGTTGGAGAAACTCTGTCTTGAGAATAACCTCATCCCAGGGCTGACCTTAATGGCAGGGCCATCTTCCTTGGTTTGGGCGATTTGTGGGGTCTCCCAGCTCCAGGGATCTCGGGGTCACATATTGTGCAGTAACCCAGGTCATGCAAATGAGATGGCAACACCTTTATTACTGCTGATGAAACTTGATGCCTACTGAGTCTGAAAAGGGTTTTCTGTTGTAACATTTAAATGTTAGAGTTCAGGAAGGTCAGATGAGAAAAAAATACGAAAGTCAGAACACAAAAAAGTAATAAGCTCTCCAATTCTGGAAGCAGACCGGGTTTTTTTTTTTTTTAATCCCGTTCTTATATCTGCCCCAATTAAGGCATTAGAGAACTTTACTAAGCAGTGGAACTTACTCTTTCCCAACTGAAAAATGTAGCACTACCATACTCAAAACTGAATGGACTTGTCTGACAGAATTTACCTTAATTATTTGTACTATATTTTTTATCTTCATGCACTAGAATGTAAACCCTGTAAGAGCAGGGAACTTGTCTATAATTTTCCTACTGTGTCTTCAGTGTCCAGGATGGGACCCGTTCAGAAGTACTCAAAACTACTTGTCAGTTAAGTGACTTGAATCAATTTCCTCAATTTCAATAAATACATGCAAATATATTTGCAGTTTCATCAAAAGCAGATGATACAATAGAATGTTTTTATTCTTCCCTTAGTTCTTTATTCCTCCTGTACTTAACACCTCTCCTTCTAATTTCTCATTAATTCTGCAAAGAATCTCTTCCATTCCATTATTCCTCTAAGCACTCAGGTCACCTCTTCTCTACCTTGAACTTTGCATGAATTTCCTGAGCAAGTGTCATTCATACCCTTCTTTCGCCTCCAACTCCATCCTAGACACAGTGCAATTCACAAAAAAAACAGTTCTGAAATACTGTGTGATTTGTGCTCAGTGCCTGAGCATGTGGGATAAGAGAAATAGATGGAGAAGATGTTGTTGCTTATACAGGGATAAGAATAAATGCTTGTAATACTCCAAGGAAGAACTTGAGGTTCAGGCAACATGTTACCCAATACTCAAGAGAGGCCATAACATCTAAAACAAATGAAAAATGCACAAACACACAAACATTTGTTAGAAAGAACGAACCATTTTTATTGAGAATAAGTTATTTCCCCAACTTTAAGATGTTAGGATCATCAGTACAGATAGAGAATCATCAATATATAATAGACAATGAGAGATTAAGAGAACACTTGGAAATTAGTCAGATGATACCATGGAGCCTCAGGCTACAAAGATGCCAATCTAAAACCAGGTAATTGGAGGTCAAACCTTCTGTCAGGCATGTAATTTCTTGGATGTAGCAATCATGGGTTATAGATTCTTGAATCAGCATTATCTATAAATGTGCCACTTCAGAGCAAATGGGGCTTGGATAGTGATGTTCTAACAGCAAGAAGAATAACACATCCTATAGCAAACTGGCCTGTAGCTGCAGTAGCCAAAGCCAGAGCCGTATCCACAGCCATATCCAGTTCCGTAACCACAGCCATAGCGGGAGCCATATCCATGGCCGTATCCACAGCCATATCCGGTACCATAACCACACCCATAGCGGGAGCCATATCCACAGCCGTAACCACAGCCATATCCACAGCCATATCCGGTTCCGTAACCACAGCCATAGCGGGAGCCATATCCACAGCCGTATCCACAGCCATATCTGGTACCATAACCACAGCCATAATAGGGGCTAAATCCACAGCCATAGCTGTTTCCACAGCCATAGCCACAGGAGTTGCCATAGTAGTTGCAACACATGTTGTCAAGGGATGTGAATTCAGGTGGGTTGAAAGAGGAGGTTTCTCAAATGGGTGTGTGTCTTCCTATTCCCTGGGACCTTTATATACTGTCAGTAATTAACAGAGCATACCATTCATTTCCTGACGTAACCAACAAATATGTAAGCAACCATCATGTGCCAGTCACGGTTGACTATCAATAATGCCTTGTTTAAATAGCTCATTATTTTGGAGACTCCAGATTTATTTAAAGAGCACCATTTTAATTGGTTCTGCCGAAGAATTGCCTCAATAGAATCATTTGCCCCAAAACCGATATCCATTTTTCAAAACCTCCTTATATATGTCTTATTTAAAAGATTTGGGGGGGATGTGGAAAAAATTTGCCCCCTTTTCTCTTTTGTATTTCCTAAATCATCTGTCTCTGTCCATAAGAAAAGAAATTTTCCTTTCTCCTTTCTTAAATCATTTCAACTTCTTGCCAGGCTTCTCCCACCCAGATACCCACTATGCCATGATACCTATTGGCATCTTGTGTACAAACTAAAGATGCTGCTTATTCTACAAAGCACAAAACAGCCCCCAACAAGGAAAAATTATCTAGTTCAAAATGCCAATAGTGCTAAAAATAGAAATCTATAAATAAGCTTCTCAATCAATAGATGTCTAAATCCAAACATAACCTGTCTTCTCCCTCTGAACAAACACTTGACCTTTCCATCACCAAACATGTAGTCAAAAAAGAGTAGTTGTTTTGTTTGTTTGATAGAGGAGATTTTTTGCTTATCTTACATGTATGGGTTTTATTTATATCACCATGTTCAGAGTAAAGCAGACTCTAAAATTTAAGTTATTTTTTTATTCAAGTAAAATTTATTTTTAATATTGTGTTAGCATCAGGTATACAGTGTAGTGATTCAGTAACTTTGAAGATTATACTATGTTATAGTTTATTACAAGTTAATTCTCAGTGCTGTATGGTGTATTCTTATTGCTTACCTACTTTATATTTAATACTTTATATCTGTTAATTGTATGGCCCTAATTTGTCACTCCTCCCTTTTCTGTCCACTTTAGTAACTGTAAGTTTGTTTTCTGTATATATGAGTCTGTTTCTGTTTTCCATATACATTTATTGTATTTTTCTAGACTCAAATATAAATAATATGATACAGTATTTGCCTTTCTCTTCCTGACTTACTTCTCTGACTTAATTCACTAAGCACAATCTCTAGGTTCATTCATTTTGCTGCAAATGGCAATATTTCATTTTTTATGTCTGAGTTATACTCCATTGTGTGTGTGTGTGTGTGTGTGTGCCCCACATCTTCTTGATTCAATAATCTGTCAATGGGAAACTGAGTTGATTTCATATGTTGGATATTGAGAACAATGCTGCTATGAACACTGGGGTGCATGTATATTTTCAAATTAGTGGGGTTTTTTTCCAGATATATATTCAGGAGTGGAATTGCTGGATCCTATGGTAGTCCTATTTTTAGTCTTTTTACAAAATCTCCATACTGTTTCCCATAGTGATTTCACCAATTTACATTCCATTCAACAGTGTACAAGGGCTCCCTTTCTCTACATCCTTTCCAACATTTGTTATTTGTAGATTTTGGATGATAGACATTCTGACAGGTGATATCTTATTATTGTTTTGATTGACATTTCTCTAATAATGGGATATGTTAAGCATCTTTTCTTATGCCTAGTAGCCATCTCTGTGTCTTCTTTGGGAAAATGTTTATTCAGGTCTTCTGCTCATTTTTTTCATTGAGTTGTTCTTTTTTTATATTGAGTTATATGTACTGTTGATGTAATTTGGATGTTAACACTGTATCAGTCACATCATGTGCAAATACTTTCTCCCACTTTGCAGGCTGTCTTTTCATCTCATCAACTGCTTCCTTTGCTGTGAAATAGCTTTTAAGCGTAATCATGCCTCATTTGTTTATTTTTGCTTTTATTTCTTTTGCCTGAAGAGACTGATCCAAAAAAAACATTGCCACAATTTATGACACAGAATGTTCTGCCTGTGCTTTTTTCTAAGAGGTTTACATTTCAAGTATTACACTTAGATCTTTAACTCATTTTGAGTTTATTTTTTTATATGATGTGGGAGAATATTCCAATATCATTGCTTTACATGTGGCTGTCCAGTTTTCCCGGCACCGCTGGTTAAATAGACTGTCTTTTCTATATTGTACATTCTTTTCTCCTTTGTCCTAGATTAATTGGTCATAGATGCGTGGGTTTATTTCTGGGCTCTGTATTCCATTCTACTGATACATGTGTCTGGTTTTTGTGCCAATATCATGCTGTGTTGATAACTGTAGATTTGTAGTATAGTCTGAAGTCTGGGAGGGTCATACCAACAGCTTTGTCCATTTTTCAGAAGAATGATTTGGCAAATGAAGGTCCTTTGTTGCTCTAGTTTTAGGATTATTTTTCTATGAATTTTAAGATTATTTAAGGATTTTTTTTTCTAGTTATGTGAATTTTAAGATTATTTGTTCTAGTTCTGTGAAAAATGTTACAAATAGTTTGATAGGGATTGCCTTAAAGCTGTAGATTTCTTTGGGTAGTATGGCCATTTCAATTATATTAATTCTTCTAATCCAAGGTCATTGGATATCATTCCATTTTGTTATGTTCTGTTCAATTTCCTTCATCAAAGTTTCATAATTTTCAGATTATAGGTCTTTCACCTCCTTGCTGAAGTTTATTCCTGGGGGGGGGGTTGATGCAATCTTAAATGGGACTTTTTTACATTCTCTTCTTCATGTTTTATTAGTAATGTATAGAAACACAACAGATTTCTGTATATTGATCTTGTATCATGCAACCTACCAAATTAATTTGTTATTTCTGATGGTTTCTAGGTGGACACTGGAGTTCTCTATATAAAATACCATGTCAACTGCACACAGTGACAGTGTTACTTTTTCTTTTTCTTAATGTGGTATATCACATTGATTGACTTGCATGTGTTGAACCATCCTTGTGATCTTGGAATAAATTCAGCTTGATCATGGTGTATGATCCTTTTTTGTATTGTTGAATTTGGTTTGTTAATACTTTGTTGGATGTTTTTGCATCTATATTCATCAAAAATGGTGGCCTATAATTTTGCTTTTTTTTTTTTTTTTTGTCTTTGTTTTTGGTATCATGGTAATCATGGTCTTATAGAATGAATTTGGGCATGTTCTCGCATCTTCAATTTTTTAGAATAGTTTGAGAAGGATAGGTATAAATTCGATATATGTTTGGTAGAATTCACCTGTGAAGCCCTCTAGTCCTGGACTTTTGTTTGCTGGGAGTTTTTGAATAACAGATTCAATTTCACTTCTAGTGATCAGTCTGTTCAAATTGTCTGTTTCTTCTTGCTTCAGCCTTGGCATTCTGCGTGTTTCTGGAAACTTGTCTTATTTCTACTAGGTTGCCCAATTTGTTGGCATATAACTATTCATAATATTCTCTTATTTTTTTTGTATGTCTGTGATATCACTTGTTATTTTTCCTTTTTCATTCTTTTGTCAATATTGAGGTGACTTTTACAGTAATAATTGCATTGTTCCAATACCTTTCAAAAAAGAAAAAAAACTTTCCAAAAAAAGAACTAGTTTGTAAAGACCAGTATATCATACATGCCTAATGATATTCTTTCAAAATTTAGTGAACTTCTCTTCCCCCTTTACACTGGCTACTGTCCTTTCTAGTCTTCCTTTGCAACTGGCATCAGCTCATTTGTAAACACTATGAGAGCAGGAGACTTGTTCTTAATTTTCCTTCTGCGTCTTCAGTGTCTAGGATGAGGATCTTTCAAAACTACTCAAATTATTTACCAGTTAAGTGACTGAAATACATTTCCTCAACCTCATTGTATGCAAACAAGCATATCTGCAATCCTATTAAGAGCAGATGATAGAACAGAATATTTTTATTCTGATTTATCCATTCCTTAGTTCTTTATTCTCATACGTATAACACCTATGTCTACTTCTAATTTCTCATTAATTCTGGGAACTACTTCTTATATTCTGTGACTGTTTTAAGCTTGCAGGTCCCCTCTCCTCTACCTGGCATTTTTGTCATAACCTCCTGAATAGATGTCATTCCACCTTCTCTTTCCCCTCCAGCTCCATCCTAGATACAGTGAGGTTTGAAAGCACCATTCTGATGTATTGTGAGATTTGTGCTTGAGTATGTGAGTGTCTGAGCAGGTAGGGATGGAGAAGACATTTTTCCTGGTGCAAATATAAGAAAAATATGCTTATATTATATCAAGGAAGAACTCAAGGTTCAAGCAACATGTTAGCCCAATCTATAAGAGAGCCCACAATACCTCAAAAAAAAAAAAAAAAAAAGACTAATTCACCAGCAAGTATACAGAGAATTGTTAGAAACAATGAACCATTTTTATTGAGAATAAGTGATTTCCTCAACTGCAAAATGTTGGGATCATCAATACAGTCACAATAGAAAGTCAAAAAATGAGGAGGGTAAAGGCTAACTTTTGGAAAATAGTCAGATGCTACCACGGGGCCTCAAGCCACAAAGATGCCAATAGAAAAATGGGCAGTTGGGGATCAAAGCCTCTGTCAGGCATGTAATTTCTTGGACATAGCAACCGTGGGTTATAGATCCTGAGTCAGCATTATCTTTAGATGTATCATTACAGAAACAAATGGGGCTTGGATAGTGATGTTCTAGCAGCAAGAAGAATAACACGTCCTATAGCAAACTGGCCTGTAGCTGCAGTAGCCAGAACCAGAGCCATATCCACAGCCATATCCGATACCATAACCACAGCCATAATAGGGGCTAAATCCACAGCCATAGCTGTTTCCACAGCCATAGCCACAGGAGTTGCCATAGTAGTTGCAACACATGTTGTCAAGGGATGTGAATTCAGGTGGGTTGCAAGAGGAAGTTTCTCAAGTGTGTGTGTGTCTTCTATTTCCCTGGGACCTTTATATACTGTCAGTAATTGACAGACATACCATTCATTCCCTGACTTAGACAACAAATATGTAAGCAACCATCATGTGCCAGTCACAGTTGACATTCAATAATGCTTTGCTTAAATAGCTCATTATTTTGGAGATTCCAGTTTTATTTAGAGAGCATCATTTTAATTGTTTTTGTTGATAAATTGTCTCAGTAGAAGTATATGCCCCAAAACTGACACCCATTTTCGAGAGCTACTATTATTTAACATGTATCTTTTAGTAAAAGATTTTGGGGAATGTGTAGAAAAACTTGTCCCCCTTTTGTCTCTCACCTTTCCTAAATCATCTGCCTCTGCCTGTAGGAAGAGAAATATTCCTTTCTCCTTTCTTGAATCATTGAAACTTCTTGCCAGGCTTCTCCCACCCAGATACCTACTATGCCAGATACCTATGGCATCTTGCATAGAAACCAAAGATGCTGCTAATTCTACAGAGCATGAAACAACCCCCAAAAAGGGGGAAAAATATCTGGCCCCAAATGTGAGTAGTGCTAAGAATAGAAATCTGGATTTATAGCTATGCCTTCTCAATCTAGAGATGTCTAAATCCAAACATACACTATCTTCTCCCTCAAAACACACACTTGACCTTTCCATCACCAACATATAGTCAAAAAAGTGTAGTTGTTTTGTTTGTTGGTTGGTTTGATTTGGGAGATGTTTTGCTTATCTTACTTGAATAGGTTTTACTTATATCACCATGTTCAGAATCAGGCAGACTCCAAAATATGTTTTTCTTTCATTCAAGTAAAATTGATTATCAATATTGTGTTAGTTTCAGGTGTACAGCTTAGTGACTCAGTATTTTTGAAGACTATATTATAGGTTATTACAAGACATTACACTATATGGTGTATTCTTATTGCTTATCTATTTTAGTACTTGATGTCTGTTAATCCCATGGCCCTAATTTGTCTCTCCCCCCATCTCTATCCCCTTTGTTAACCACAAGTTTGTTTTCTGTGTCTATGAGTCTGTTTCTGTTTTGCATATACATTTATTTTATATTTTCAAATTCCTCATATAAGTGTTATCGTATGCTATTTGTCTTTGTCTGGCATGTTTCTCTGACTTGATTCACAGAGCATAATATTCTCTGGGTTCAACCATTTTGCTACAAATGGCAACATTTCATTCTTTATGACTGAGTAATACTCCATTGTGTGTGTGTGTGTATGTGTGCCACATCTTCCTAATTCAATAATTTGTTGATGGGCACTTGAGTTGCTTTCATGTGTTGGATATTGTAAACAGTGCTACTATGAACATTGGGGTGCATGTATATTTTCAAATTGATGTTTTTATTTTTCTAAATATATATGCAGAAGTGGAACTGCTGGATCATATGGTAGTCTTAGTTTTTTAAGGAAACTCCATACTGTTTCCACAGTGATTGCACCAATTTACATTCCTACCAACAGTGTACTTCTCTCCTCATTCCCTCCAACATTTGCTATTTGTAGATTTTGGATGATAGCCATTCTGACAGGTGATGTCTCATTATTGTTTTGGTTTGTATTTCTCTACTAATGGGGTATGTTGAGCACTCTTTTTGTGCCTTATAGCCACCTCTATGTCTCCTTTGGAAAAATATCTATTTAGATATTCTACTCATTTTTTGATTGAGTTGCTCTTTTTTATATATATTAAGTTGTATGTGCTGTTTATATAATTTAGATTAACACCTTGTCAATCACATCATCTGCAAATATTTTCTCCCATTCTGTATGTTGTCTTTTCATCTTATTAGCTACTTCCTTTGCTGTGCAATAGCTTTTAAGTGTAATTATGTACCAGTAGTTTGTTTTTGCTTTTATTTCTTTTGCCTTGGGAGATAGAGTCAAATAAATATTGCCACAATTTATGACAAAGAATGTTCTGCCTGTGTTTTCTTCAAAGAGGTTTATTTTTTCACGTTTTACATTTAGGTTTTTAACCTATTTTGAGTTTATGCTGTATATGGTATGAGGGAATATTTTAATCTCATTGTTTTACATGTGGCTATCCAGTTTTCCTAGCACCACTGATTGAAGGGACTGTCTTTTGTCCATTGTATATTCTTTCCTTCTTTGTCATAGATTAATTGGCCATAGCTGTGTGGGTTTTCTGAGCTCTGTATTCTGTTCTACTGATATATGTGTTTTACTTTGTGCTAATACCATGCTGTGTTGATTTCTGTAGTTTTGCAGTATACTCTGAAGTCTGGGAGGAATAGTCCTTCAGCTTGTCCATTTTTTTGAAGTGTGCTTTGGCAAATGAGGGTCTTTTGTTGTTCTAGGACTATATTATTAGGATTATTTAGGGATTCTGTGTTCTAGTTCTGTTAATTTTAAGATTATTTCTTCTAGTTCTGTGAAAAATGTTATGAGTAGTTTGATAGAGATGGCATTAAATCTGTAGATTTCTTTGGGTAGTATGGCCATTTTAAGAATATTAATTCTTCCAATCCAAGGCCACTGGATATCTTTCCATTTCTTTATATTATTTTTGATCTCATTCATCAAAGTTTTATAATTTTCAGGCTATAGGTTTTTCACCTCCTTGTTTAAGTTTATTCCTGGATGGGTTTTGTTGATGTGATTTTAAGTGAGATTTTTTGCTTTATATTCTCTTCCTCATGTTTTGTTATTAGTGTGTAGAAACACAATAGATTTCAGCGTATTAATCCTGTACCATGTAACCTACTGAATTCATTTGTTAGTTCTAATGGTTTTGGGGTGGACACTGGAGTTTTCTATATAAAGTACCATGTCATCTGCACATAGTGACAGTGTTACCTTTTCGTTTCCAAATTGGATTTTTTAAAATTTTTTTGTTTGTCTATTGTTGTGGCTAGGACTTCCAATTCTATGTTAAGTAGACATGGTGAGACTGAGCATCCTTGTCTTGTTGCCAAATTTAGAAGAAAGCTTTCAGCTTTTTACCTTTGAGTACTATGTTGGCTGTGGGTTTGTCATAAACAGCCTTTTTATGTTGAGCTATTTTCCCTCTATACCCATTTTGATGAGAGTTTTTATCATGAATGGATGCTGAATTTTTTCAAATGTTTTTTCTGCATCTAATCAGATGATCATGTGGTTTTTGTCCTTCTTTTTGTTGTGTACTATATCACAATGATTGATTTGCATTCATTAGCCATTCTTGTAACCCTGGAATAAATTCAATGAGATCATGGTGTATGATCCTTTCTTCATTTGTTGAATTTGGTTTGTTAATACTTTGTTGAGGATTTCTGCATCTATACTCATAAAAGATAATGGCCATTTTTTTTTTAGTGCCTTTGTTTGATTTAGATATCAGGGTAATTGTGGCCTTGTAGAATGAATTTGGGAGTGTTCTCTCATCTGCAGTTTTTTGGAATAATTTGAAAAGGATGAGTATCAGTTCTTCTTTCTAAGTTTGGTAGAATTCCATTGAAGTTCTCTAGTCCTGAACTTATGTTTGCTAGGAGTTTTTCGAATTGCAGATTCAATTTCACTTCTAGTGAGAAGTCTGTTCAAATTGCTTGTTTCTTCTTAACTCTATCTTGGCATTCTGTATGTTTCTAGAAACTATTCTCTTTTTCAGTTGTAGAATTTGTTGGCATATAACTATTTACAGTATTCTCTTATACTTTTTTGTGTGCCTGTAATGTCACCTGTTATGCATCCTCTTGCATTTCTTATCAAAATGAAGTGACTTTTTCACAGTAACAACCATAAAATCCAAGTTGGAAAAGAGTACAAACTGGGAAGATGATTCCTTCTACAGGACACTCACATTGTGACAACAATAATAAGTTATGATCCAGTAATTTATGGCGTGCCTTCAACAGGAATTTTCACGAAGCTGCCAATTTCATTTTCTGAGAACATTAATTATTAGGCAATTTTCTTTTGGGTGATGAATCTTTTTATTTTTCCGATATTGGTCATTGGTATAATATGATCACTCTACCATGTATAATCTCTAAAAATAGGATAAAGAAAATATATGTCCATCTCAATTTTTATTATTCTTCAGTTTCTATTATTTTCCATCCTCTTTGAAAGTCAAAATTATCAATTTTAATGCACAAATTCTCTGAAATTAGCCACTTTACTTTCAGTAGTGCCAACACATCCTTTCTTGCCAAAATACCCCTGAATTATTGAAAAGTTTCTTATCTTTAGTGCATTACTTCTAATACCTTTCCATTCAAACCTCTGGATATTGATGCATAGCAACAGAGACAATGTCTATGCTGTGCATCACTGAATAACCAGCACAGAGAACAGTGCCTGGTGCATAATTTGTACTCAGTCAACATTTCATCAGTTAAAAAACAGGTGAATTAATTCAAACACTTGTGTGTCCCTCATAGGCTGTAAGATATTTGGATGTATTACCACCATTATCTCATTTTTCTAAAGCTGAATGTATCAACTGCTCTTTTACTAAGAAAGTCACAACATTTCAGATTGTCAAGGTATGTGAAGAGCTCATTTGTGAAGATCCTTTTCTGGATATATAAATTATATCATACATGCCTAATAAATGAAATTATATTCTTCCAAAACTGAGTGAACTTCTCTTCCCCCTTTACACTTGCTTCTGTCCTTCCTAGTCTTTCTTTGCAACTGACATCAGCTCATTTGTCACAACTTCAAAATACCTCCCTGAACTATTCCTCTAACACTTTAATCTTCAGCTCTTTCCCATTAAGCTGTTGTAATCCCTCCACAGCAAATGTCTGACAGAATGTATCTCCATTATTTTTACTATTTTTTATCTTCATCTACTAGAATTTAAACACTGTGAGAGCAGGAAACTTCCTCATGATTTTGCTTTTGTGTCTTCAATGTCTAGGATAAGAACCTCTCAAAAATATTTGTCAATTAAGTGACTGAAATCAATTTCCTTACCTCAGTTTATGCAAAAAAAATCCGTAATTTTATCTAAAGCAGATAATATGATAGAATATTTTTATCCTAACTCATTTTTTCCTTAGTTCTTTATTCTCAAGTGTTTAACACCTATGTCTACTTGTAATTTCTCATTAATTCTGGAAACTACCTCTTATATTCCATGACTCCTTTAAGCTTGCTGGCCCCCTCTTCTCTACCAGGGACTTTATTGTGACTCCCTGAATATGTCATCCCACCATTTTGTTCCCCTCCAGCTCCATCCCAAATACAATGAGGTTTGCAAAGCACCATTCTGATATATAGTGAGATTTGTGCTTGAGTATGTGAGTGTCTGAGCATGTGGGGTATGAGAAATGCATGACGAAGACATTTTTTCTGATACAAATGTAAGAAAAATATGCTTATATTATGTCAAGGAAAAAATTCAAGGTTCAGGCAACATGTCAACCCAATATTCAAGAGAGTCCATAATACCTCAAAAAAAATACTAATTCTCAAGCAATTACACAGAGAATTATTAGAAACAATGAACCATTTTTATTGAGAATAGGTGATTTCCCAAACTATAAAATGTTAGGATCATCAATACAGTCATAACAGAGTCAGAGAATGAGGGAGTAGAGGATAATTTTTAGAACATTATCAGATGTTATCATGCAGCCTCAAGCCACAAAGATGCCAATCGAAAAATGAGAAATTGGAGGTCAAAGCTTCTGTCAGGCATGTAATTTCCTAGGCATAGCAATTGTGGGTTATAGATCCTTGAATCATCATTGCCTTCAGATGCGTAATTACAGAATCAAATGGTGCTTGGATTGTGATGTTCTAGCAGCAAGAAGAATAACACGTCCTATAGCAAACTGGCCTGTAGCTGCAGTAGCCAAAGCCAGAGCCGTACCCACAGCCATATCCAGTTCCATATCCACAGCCATAGCGGGAGCCATATCCACAGCCGTATCCACAGCCATATCCGGTACCATAACCGCAGCCATAATAGGGGCTAAATCCACAGCCATAGCTGTTTCCACAGCCATAGCCACAGGAGTTGCCATAGTAGTTGCAACACATGTTGTCAAGGGATGTGAATTCAGGTGGGTTGCAAGAGGAAGTTTCTCAAGTGTGTGTGTGTCTTCTATTTCCCTGGGACCTTTATATACTGTCAGTAATTGACAGACATACCATTCATTCCCTAACTTAGACAACAAATATGTAAGCAACCATCATGTGCCAGTCACAGTTGACATTCAATAATGCTTTGCTTAAATAGCTCATTATTTTGGAGATTCCAGTTTTATTTAGAGAGCATCATTTTAATTGTTTTTGTTGCTAAATTGTCTCAGTAGAATCATGTACCCCAAAACTGACACCCATTTTCAAAACATTCTATTATTTAACATATATCTTATAGTAAAAGCTTTTGGGGAATGTGTAGAAAAATCTGGCCCTTTTTGTCTCTCACCTTTCCTAAATCATCTGCCTCTGCCTGTAGGAAGAGAAATATTCCTTTCTCCTTTCTTGAATCATTGAAACTTCTTGCCAGGCTTCTCTCACCCAGATACCTACTATGCCAGATACCTATGGCATCTTGTATAGAAACCAAAGATGCCGCTAATTCTACAGAGCATGAAACAATCCCCAATAAGGGAAAAAAAATCTGGCCCCAAATGTGAGTAGTGCTAAGAATAGAAATCTGGATTTATAGCTATGCCTTCTCAATCTAGAGATGTCTAAATCCAAACATACACTATCTTCTCCCTCAAAACACACACTTGACCTTTCCATCACCAACATATAGTCAAAAAAGTGTAGTTGTTTTGTTTGTTAGTTGGTTTGATTTGGGAGATGTTTTGCTTATCTTACTTGTATAGGTTTTACTTATATCACCATGTTCAGAATCAGGCAGACTCCAAAATATGTTTTTCTTTCATTCAAGTAAAATTGATTATCAATATTGTGTTAGTTTCAGGTGTACAGCTTAGTGATTCAGTATTTTTGAAGACTATATTATAGGTTATTACAAGACATCACACTATATGGTGTATTCTTATTGCTTATCTATTTTAGAACTTGATGTCTGTTAATCCCATGGCCCTAATTTGTCTCTCCCCCCATCTCTATCCCCTTTGGTAACCACAAGTTTGTTTTCTGTGTCTATGAGTCTGTTTCTGTTTTGCATATACCTTTATTTTATATTTTCAAATTCCTCATATAAGTGATATCATATGCTGTTTGTCTTTGGGTTATTTCTCTGTCTGACTTGATTCACAGAGCATAATATTCTCTGGGTTCAACCATTTTGCTACAATTGGCAATATTTCATTTTTATGGCTGAGTAATATTCCATTGTGTGTGTTTGTGCCAATATTATGATGTGTTGATTACTGTTGCTTTGTAGTATAGTCTGAAGTCTAGGAGGGTTATTCCTCTTGGTTTTTCCATTTTTTCTGAAGAGTGATTTATCAAATGAGGGTCCTTTTTTGTCCTAGGATTATTTTTCTATGAATATTAGGATTATTTTAGGATTCTTTGTTCTAGTTCTGTGAATTTTAAGATTATTTGTTCTAGTGCTGTGAAAAATGTTATGAGTAATTTGATAGGGATTACACTAAATCTGTAGATTTCTTTGGGTAGCATGGCCATTTCAATTATATTAATTCTTCCAATCCAAGGCTGCTGGATATCTTTCCATTTCTTTATATTATTTTCACTTTCCTTCATAAAATTCTATAATTTTCAGATTATAGGTCTTTCACCTCCTTGTCTAAATTTATTCCTGGGTGTATTTTTTATGTGATTTAAATGGTATTTTTTATTTTCACCAACATTTCTTCATGTGTCATTATTAGTGTATAGAAACACAATAGATTTCTGCATGTTAATTTTGTGTCACGCAGCCTACTGAGTTCATTTGTTAGTTCTAATGGTTTTTGGGTGGACACTGGAGTTCTCTACATAAAGTACCATGTCTTCTGCACATAGTGACAGTGTTACCTTTTCCTGTCCATTTTGGAGTTGTTTTTTTTTTTTAATATATTTTGATTGTCTGACTTCTGTGGCTAGGACTTCCAGTTCTATATTAAATAGACATGGTGAGACAGAGCATCTTTATCTTATCCCCGAATTTAGCAGGAAAGCTTTCGACTTTATCATTGAATATTATATTGGCTGTGGGTTTGTCATAAACAGCCTTTTTATGTTGAGCTATTTTCCCTCTTATCCACTTTGATGAGAGTTTATATGATGAATGGATGTTGAATTTTTTCAAATGTTTTTTCTGCATCTTTTCAGGTGATCATGTGATTTTTGTCCTTTTTGTTAATGTGGTGTATACATTGATAGATCTGCATACATTAAACCATCTTTGTGATCCTGGAATAAATTCAACTTGTTCACATTGTATGATCATTTTTTGTTTTGTTGAATTTGGTTTGTTAATGCTTTGTTGAGGATTTTTGTATCTATACTCATAAAAGATAATGGCCTATTCTTTTCTTCCTTTTTTTTTTTTTTTTTTAGTGTCTTTGTCTGGTTGAGGTATAATTGTGGCCTTATAGAATGAATTTAGGAGTGCTCTCTCATCTTCAACTTTTTGGAATGGTTTGAGAAGGGTAAGTTCTTATTAATACATTGGGTAGAATCCCCATGAAGCCTTCTAGTCCTGGACTTTCGTTTGCTGGGAGTTTTTCAAATAACAGATTCAATTTCACTTCTGGTGATCAGTCTGCTCAAATTGTCTGTTTTTTCCTGACAGAGTCTTGGAATTTTGTATGTTTCTAGAAACTTGTCTATTTCTTATAGGTTGTCTAATTTGTTGGCATATAACTATTCACAGTACTCTCTTATGGTTTTTTGCATGTCTGTCATATCACTTGTTCTTTCTCCTCTTTTTTATTTCTTATTAAAATGAAGTGACTTTTTACAGTAACAATTCTGAAATCCAAGTTGAAAAGGAGTATAAACTGGGAAGATAATTCATTCTACTGGACACTCATATTGTGACAACAGTAATAAGTTATGATCCAGTAATTTATGGAGTGCCTTCAACAGGAATTTTCACAAAGCAGCCAATTTCATTTTCTGAGAACATTAATTATTAGGCAATTTTCTTTTAGGTGATAAATCTTTTTACTTTTCTGACATTGTTCTCTGGTATAATCTGATCACTCTGCTATATTTAATCTTTAAAAATAGGCATAAAGGAAATATACGTCCATCACAAATTTTATTATTCTTCAGTTTCTTTCCTTTTCTGTCCTCTTTGAAAGTCAAAATTATCAACTTTACTGCACAAATTCTCTGGAATTAGCCATTTTACTTTCAGTTCCGCTGCCAACACACACTTTCTGGCTACAATAACCCTGAGTTATTGAAAGTCTTCTGTTTTTACTGCATTACTTTTTTTTTTTTTAATTGAAGTATATTCAGTTAGAATGTGTCAAATCTGCTGCACAGCACAATGGCCCATCATGCATCTACATACGTATATTCTTTTTCATATTCTTTTTCCATAAAGGTTATTACAATATATTCAATATAATTCCCTATTCTATACAGAAGAAACTTGGAATTTTATCTACTTTTATATATAGTGGCTAACATTTGCAAATTTCAAACTCCCAAATTTATCCCTTCATACCTGCTCCCAGCCCCCGCCAGTAACTAAAAGATTGTTTACGATGTCTGAGAGTCTGTTTCTGTTTTTCAGATGAGTTCATTAGAGTTCTGCTTTTTTTTCTTTTTTTAGATTTAGCATATGAATGAAATCATATGGAAAATTCTTCTATCTTTACTGCATTACTTTTAATATCTTTCCATTCAAACCTCTAGATATCAATGCATAGTAACAGAAACAATTATCTGTCTTGTGCATCACTGAATAACCAGCACAGAGAACAGTGCTTGGTGCATAATTTGTACTCAGTCAACATTTCATCAGTTAAAAAACAGGTGAATTAATTCAAACACTTGTGTGTCCCTCATAGGCTGTAAGATATTTGGATGTATTACCACCATTATCTCATTTTTCTAAAGCTGAATGTATCAACTGCTCTTTTACTAAGAAAGTCACAACATTTCAGATTGTCAAGGTATGTGAAGAGCTCATTTGTGAAGATCCTTTTCTGGATATATAAATTATATCATATATGCCTAATAAATGAAATTATATTCTTCCAAAACTGAGTGAACTTCTCTTCCCCCTTTACACTTGCTTCTGTCCTTCCTAGTCTTTCTTTGCAACTGGCATCAGCTCATTTGTCACAACTTCAAAATACCTCCCTGAACTATTCCTCTAACACTTTAATCTTCAGCTCTTTCCCATTAAGCTGTTGTAATCCCTCCACAGCAAATGTCTGACAGAATGTATCTCCATTATTTTTACTATTTTTTATCTTCATCTACTAGAATTTAAACACTGTGAGAGCAGGAAACTTCCTCATGATTTTGCTTTTGTGTCTTCAATGTCTAGGATAAGAACCTCTCAAAAATATTTGTCAATTAAGTGACTGAAATCAATTTCCTTACCTCAGTTTATGCAAAAAAAATCCGTAATTTTATCTAAAGCAGATAATATGATAGAATATTTTTATCCTAACTCATTTTTTCCTTAGTTCTTTATTCTCAAGTGTTTAACACCTATGTCTACTTGTAATTTCTCATTAATTCTGGAAACTACCTCTTATATTCCATGAATCCGGTAAGGTTGCTGGTCCTCCCTTGTCATGACCTCCTGAATAGATGTCATTCCACCTTCTCTTTCCCCTCCAGCTCCATCCTAGATACAATGGGATTTGCAAAGCACCATTCTGATAAATTGTGAGATTTGTTCCTGAGTATGTGAGTGTCTGAGCATATGAGGTATGAGAAATGGAGAAGACATTTTTCCTGATGCAAATATAAGGAAAATATGCTTATATTATGTCAAGGAAGAATTCAACATTCAGGCAACATGTGAGCCTGATCTTCAAGAGAGTTCATAACACTTAAAAAAAAGATTAATTCACAAGCAATTACACAGAGAATTATTAGAAACAACAAACTATTTTTATTGACAATAAGTGATTTCCCCAACTATAAAATGCTGGGATCATCAATACAGTCATAGCAGAGAATCAGAACTTGAGTGCATAGAAGATAACTTTTGGAAAATAGTCAGATGATATCACGGGGCCTCCAGCCACAAAGATGCCAATCAAAAAATGGGTAGTTAGAGGTCAAAGCCTCTCTCAGGCATATAATTTCTCGAACATAGCAACCATGGGTTATAGATCCTTGAATCAGCCTTATCTATAAATGTGTTGTTTCAGAAGCAAATGGGGCTTGGATAGTGATGGTCTAGCAGCAAGAAGAATAACACATCCTATAGCAAACTGGCCTGTAGCTGCAGTAGCCAGAGCCAGAGCCATATCCACAGCCACAGCAGGAACCATATCCACAGCCATATCCAGTTCCACATCCACAGCCATAGCAGGAGCCATATCCACAGCCATATCCAGTTCCATAACCACAGCCATAATAAGGGCTAAATCCACAGCCATAGCTGTTTCCACAGCCATAGCCACAGTAGTTGCCGTAGTAGTTGCAACACATGTTGTCAAGGAAAGTGAATTCCGGTGGGTTGCAAGAGGAGGTTTCTCAAATGGGTGTCTATGTTCTATTTCCCTGGGACCTTTATATACTGTCAATAATTGACAGACATACCATCCATTCGCTGACTTAGACAACAAATATGTGAGCAACCATCATGTGCCAGTCATGGTTGACAATAATGGTTTACTTAAAACAGCTCATTATTTTGGAGACACCAGTTTTTATTTAAAGAGCATCATTTAAGTTTGTTCTGCCTAAGAATTGTTCAGTAGAATCATGTACCCCCAAACTGATATCCATTTTCAAAACTTCCTATCATTTAGCATATATCTTATAAAACAAAGTTGTGGGGATATAGGAAAATTTTCTCCCTTTTTCCTTCTCATCTTCCTAAAACACCTGCTTCTGGCCATAGGGAAAGACATACTGGCTCCTTTCTTGAATCATTGCAACTTCTTGCCAGGCCTCTCCTACCCACTCTGTATTCCATTATCTCCCCCTTGTCCAACTCTCCTCAAACCCTGAGAAGCAGATCAATATCTGATAAATCAAAGCCAAGTCCTCCCACTGGGGCAGTGACTACTTTACAGGGGTAGATACAGTGTGCTGTATGTAAGGGCTTCTTCTTGTATTTCCTCCTTCCATGTACCCAGCAAAGGGTGCAGGCAGGCAGCCCTTTTTTCTCTCCCAGTTCTTGTAGCTACATATGTCTTGTCACTGATGAAACTTTCACAGCCTAGCCAACTTTATTTGTGTAGGAAGCAGGAAACTTCAGCCCAGAAATTTTTTTTTTCATGTGCAGATCTTAACCAGAGTTTTGTGTTATGAAATGTCAGTACATTCCTAGAATTCAATAAACCAGCCTTTTCTTCTCCTATGACTAGTGTTCCTTGAATGTTTAGTTCATACAAGATGAAGCTGAAGGTGAGTGGATAACTTTGATACCTACAGCAAAAGCTCACCGTCAACTCCTAAAACATTCATGACATAAAGTAGGACAAAACTCAATTTTGTCCTCTATTTATATATTCATTAATCAAAAGTTCTCAACCTTTTACAAAAATGTTCATTGTGAGTTTGAAAGATAATGTGTCCTCTTTCTTCCAAATAATCCTATCACACTTACCTTTTCAACATACAAAAGATGAAAATGAGCCTTATTTCTTCTGCTATTAATATTTTTCTTGCCACCCTTACTTCTCAGCTAATAAATCTCCTATATATACATCAAAACTCAGAACTAGAATCAGTTCCTTACCGAATCTTTCCTCACTGCTATCGTCTGGATTGGATCACCCTCTTTTTTGCTCCTATGTGCAGACACAAGTCATAGCACTTGTCAAGTTTTACTGAAACTATGTCTTGCCTCACTAATTAAAACATGATGTTTTTGAGGAAGGATTGCGCCTTCCACATCAGAACTTTCAGGCAGAGAGGGCATTTGATCCTTGTTTTACAAAAGAGAAATTTAAGGATCAGTGGGGGTTAAAGAATAGACCCAAATTAAAGCCACTTCTGGGAGGCATAACTGTGACAAGTTGTTCTGATGCCACACTGAGTAGCCTTTCACTGAAGCTCAAAGTGTGGCCCGGATTCAGGAAATGGTGTTTGTTTTTGACCTTCAAATTCCACCACCTTTCAAAAATGTCTGACATTATGACTTCTTTATTTTTTATGAATTTTTTTAAAATTTTATCTTTATAGCCTCAACTGAACCATGGTAATTCTGCAAGAAGATACCTGTATTTAGCACTTGGGATTAGATAGATGGATGGATGGATAGATAGATAGATAGATAGATAGATAGATAGATAGATAGATAGATAGATGCAGGTATAGACCTCATCCATGTATTTCCTCAATTGCAAAATTTCATGTGCAACACAACTCAGACTCCCTGCAAAGTATCCTTCTGATATACTAAAAGTGACTTAAAAAAGCAAAGAATCTGTGGGAAAAATATACTTTTCAATGAAGTTGAACTTTGCATTCCAATCACTAAAGAATTACAAAGTTTATCCACACTCATAAAACAGGAAAGATTAGCGTTTGGAATCACTTATCAGAACTCCTCAGACTTATTATGACTGATTTGCCTTGCAATGATCCAGGTGGTTTATAATAGTGGGGAAGTGATCGTAAGGACCCTTGCTCTAAGTTCTTGATATTTCAGAAAAGCCATAATAGAAAAAAGCTTAGTAGAAAATGAGGTGCTAAGTAGAACTGAGCATCATATCTTGGCCTGACTTTTCCCTCTCACCTTGATTTGTCCACAGGTTACACTATTGACAAACAACTCTTTATGTAGTAAGGTCCTGCTGGAATCAAATAAATGGGAAAATTCCTGATCTATTGCCTTTTTTTTTTTTTTTTGGCACTTGCATTTATATAACCATCTTGGAAAGACTTAACACTTAAACTCTATGAACTTCCATTTAAGACAATATTTTAAACTCTAAAGATGACTGGTTCTTGAAATAAACTTAGAAAGGAATTCCACACCTTTCCCATGGGATGTGGAGGGGTATGGACACAATGTCTGTGCCCTCAGCGCCCTGGTCTCTGTAATAAATATCCCCTCCCAGCTTTCTCATGTCACAGGGAGCCTGTAGCCCTAAAATCTACCCCTAGAGATCTCATACCACATTTAATCCAAAGAAGGAGACCACAGAGCCATTTTCCTGCATCCTCTCTTCCAATGAAAATATATTGAATTTTCACTGAAGCTACTCATAATACACGATTTTTCTAATTAGGTTTTCCCATCTCCACATATGTTTTTTAAGATATAATAAGCACTTACACATATTTGGTGGTGGTTTTGCTTGCTATGTATTCCTTGAACAACTCAGCTGACTTCCACAGACACTAATCAGCCACACGCTACAAATAAGGTGCTATCCTGGGAAATGGAAGCTTGCCAAGACAGATCACATATAATGCTTGCCCCAGGATCAAGCATCTACAAACATAATGGGGCTCCCCAAAAGGAGATCTAGTGTTCTCAGGGTCACTCTACCTTTCAACCATCTATTCTCTAGGGTTCATCTTCTTTCCACACTACAAGAAGAATAGAAACAATGAAGCTATTGACACTTCTAGTCAGTAGATCTAAACCAGGATGATTTTGCCCTCTTGGACTCTTGGAGACAGTTGACAATAGCTGGAGACATTTTCAAATTGTCAAGACTTGGAAGTGGGGAGATACTACTACTGTCATCTAGTGGTAGAAATCAGGATGTGGCTAATTCTGCACAACATAGAACAGCCTCAACGACAAGGAAACATCTAGTCCAAAATGTCAGTAGTGCTGAGGTCTGGAAACCTTGGTTTACAGCTCTGCATCTATAAATAAGCATCTCTAAGTCTATAAATCCAAACGTACCCTTTCTCCTCACTCTATACCAAACGTCCAACCTTTCCATGACCACACATGCAGTCCAAAAAAAAGGTGTTGCTTTGCTTGCTTGCTTGTTTGTTTTTGCTTATCTTACTTTCTAGGTTTGATTTAAATCACCATTTTCAAAATCAGGTAGACTCTAAAATTTAAATTATTTTTTACTGTAACAACCACAATCCAAGGTGGAAGGGAGTCTAAATTCAAGATCACTCTCTCAACTGGATACTCGAATTTCAACAGCAAAGGAATGCGGCGATCAAGCGCTTCATGGAATACCTTCAACAGTGATTTTCACAAAGCTGCTGATTTCAGTTCTTGAGAACTTTCATTATTAGATAATTTTCCTTTAGTTGAGAAATCTTTCTACTTATTTTTTTTCCTGATACTGATCACTGGTCTATTCTGATCACTGTTACGCTTCACCCTTAACCATGAACATAAAGAAAATAAATTCCCATGTCAATTTTTCTTTTTCTTTAGTTTCTTACCTTTTCTCTCCTCATTGAAATTCAAAATTATAAATTCTACTTCACAGATTCTCTGGAATAGACTCTTTCTTTTCAATGCCATTGCCAACACACTCTTTATGGTCATAATACCCCTGGATTATTGAAAACATCTTTTGTCTTTATTGCATTATTTCTAATATCTTTCAAGTCTCTGGACACTCATTTATAACAACAGAAACCACCTCTATTCTGTGCATCCCTGAATAACCAGCCCTGAGTACAGTACTTGACACATAATTTGAATTCAATATCTCTCCATGAAAAAAATGGATGGATCAAGTCAAACATATGTTCAAACATTGGTGTGCTACTTATAAGCTATAAGAAACTTGATTATATGCTTAAGTTGCCGGAACACCAGTTTCTTCTTTCTAAAATGTGGTGTAAGTATTTTTACGTAATTGTTTTTCATGTTTCATGCCTGTTCGGTACTCTGGGGCAGGAATTTTGCTTAATAAATGTTATTCCCTTTATCTCATTTTTCTTACACCATAGTTTTAAATTCTTGTCTATTGAATATTTCCAAATACCCATATTTATTTGTACTGAAATGATGATTTTGTCTGAATTTGATGTAATAGCTTTGTAACTTAAAAGAGGTTATTCAACCATATGCATATATATGCCCTAATTAAAAACATTTTTATGATGAGGAAGCAAAACCTTTCAGAAAATAAATTACCCTCCTAGTGGCCTTTTTGTGCCCTGACAGAGCCATTTTGTATAGTAATTTATTAACCAAAATATAGTGTCAACATTAAGTCACTGGGTGTGAGATCATGCATATTTTTAAGTTCAGCAATTAAAAGGTGACTTTATGCTGCATTTATACAGCATATGACTTGGGAACATGTTTAGGTTTATATTATGTCAAAAGTATATCTGATTTTTTTGAAACTCCACAAAAGTCAAAAGATCAGTTCATAGTAAAAAAAGTATTTTATTTTTCAGGACTCTGTTTGATAGCTTGGATTAAGTGTTATCTTGAAGAAAGACATTTTAGTCAATACCAAAGATTTACTAAACAGTAAATTTTCAATATCCATGTGAAATATGTTCTAGAATTTCCCATAATTAGAAATGTGCATAAATTTCCCCCTTATATTTTTTCTAGCTTCCAGTCAAAAATCTTCTAGTCTAAACTCTCATTAACAACAAAAATATTCCTTCTAACCAGTCCATCTACATTCTATGTTGTAAAGTGCCTTTATGCACATTATCTCAATTCATTCTCACAACTTTGTAAAATGAACAGAGTGAGTACTTGACAAACAAGTGTTTGGAGAAAGAAGCTGAGGCTCAGAGTGATTAAGTCACTAGCCTGAAGTCACACAGCAGATGAGTATCAGAGCCAAGTCTTCTTAGTCTTCTGCTGGTGGGCTCATTGGCATGTGCTCCTTCTGGCCAGGCCCTCTCTTGCTCATGGGAGAGAGATGCACTGATCTCTAGCTACTCTTATGAGAGTACGGAAGCCTGAGAATTCCTTTCCAGATATAGATGGTGATTACACTTCCCCAGAAGTGATCATAAATGTGCACAAAGACTGATTATCCCACTTCCCTATCTGATGGCCAATTCCTACTCATGCCTCAGGCCTCAACTCACGTGCCCCTCTTCTCAGAACTCTTTACTGACTCTCACAGTGCTAAATAACACTCCGTATTTTATAACTTTCATAGCATATTACTATAAAAACAATTACTTCATTCTATTTTTAGTCTTATTATGTTACTTCTACAGGAGATTATGAATTCACTGAGAACTGGACCCATTTGGATAGATAGACAGACACAGACATACATACATACATGGGTAAATAGATACATAGATAAATTGTCCACAGCATCTACCATAGCACAAGCCTTTCCTCTCTTTCCTTAGCCTTTAAATTGGGTAACAACACCTTCCTACACCACAGAGTATCCAGAAGACCTGTGCTGATTCTATTTAAAGACAGAATGATTGAAATTCACACCTGCCATGGTGTTCTTCCTATTTTTCTACATACTTTGCAGTGTGACAAGCTGACTCTCCCTTTCATCCACACTCCCTACTCCTGCCAGAAATACAGAAGACAAAAATCAGAGTGAGAGAAAGAATATCCCCCTTTACTTTCTTGTTTCTGGAGTACCAACATCATTTTCCCTGCCAGTCAGGCTCAATATTCCTCAGTCATTCTTGATGAACAGTTCACAGAATTTCAGGGCCAGATGTCCACTCAGCCACCACTTATCCTGGAATTCTCACTTTGGTGATCTTGGTTGCATTGCCTGTGATCACGTGGCTTCCATTACGTGCATTCCCATGGAATAGCCAATTCAGCTCTTGAGCCATAGTTATTGGAAAGATATATTTAGAAATCATTTTCCCTGTAGCTATTACCTATTGGTCTCAATTGTGATTTCTGGGACATAGGAAACAAATCCAATTCGCCTATCAGATTATAAATCTTTAAATATGTTTTGATAGCTCATGTCACTTCTTTCCTCACAAGTCTAGAAATTTTACGGGTACATTTCCACTAAATTTCTCTTTCTTGGACATCTCTTCTATCTTCCCTCTCATCGTGTCCAGAAAGCAGAGATTTACCCTATAGATGGGTTCAGAAGTCTATCACTTCTTTCCCTTTATACGTGTCTATACTCAATTCAGGTCCACACCACTTCTTCCCTGAATTCTCCTAGACTCATATTTCTTCCTCTTCCAATCCATTCTGTACGACAATACTGGTTTCATTCCCCATAAATGTTAATTCTTATTTCTGTGCATGTGCATATACAAGTGTGTGTGTTTATTATTTTAGGTGTGAATAATCATTAAACACTAAATTGTTGAAGAAACATGTTTGAGAAATGTTTGGCTAAACCAGTGAAGTCACAGGGAAGCACAAAAAGTAAAAAAATAAAAAATTGTTAAACAAGGAAGTTGCAAAACCCGTAGTCGTTGATGATTTAACGTAAGATTGATGACACAGAGCTGACAGACTCAAAGAAAGCATTTCATTGGGAAACTGATTTGCCCCAGTGTGGAGCACTAAGGCTCACAGCCAAGGACACAGCAAAGAAAGAAACCATGAGAGATGTAAGAGTTAAATTTCATAAAACAAATGGAATTTTGTCTTCTTTCTTCCATTGGTATCAAAGCCCATCTATGGAAAAAACATTTAAAAGGAATAAAAGTAGTCGATGACTGCTCCTTGGAACAGATTTCCACTTGCCACTTCAGCAGCAAAGGATGCTCTGGTACTGATATGCCAACAGCAAGAGAAATAGCACCTCCTCTAGCAAAATGAATGGTAGCCATGGCAACCACAGCTGGAACAAGAGCTTGACGCTTATGGACACAACCATAGCCAGAGCCAGAGCCACACCCCAGGGTCCAGGAGTGCCTTCATCCCTGGACTTAGCCCGTGTCAGCGCTGCATCTACACACTCCATGGAAATTCCCACAGCGGGAGCAACTCACGGGGATTAGGAGGTGAAAGTGTCGATGTAAGGTGTGTGTGGAGAGTGAGGGGGGCTGCAAATCTGAGTGTTACCCACAATCTCAGACTTTTACATGCAATCAGAGGTGGGTAGGAAACACTGAGTCAACCTGCTCAGTGACATAACGATTTGCTTCAAGTGAGCTCATTTTACTAGGTCTGCAAATTTGTTAGGAAGTCTCCTTAATTTGTTTTTACCCAGGGTTTTCTGTAGTTAATAATAAGCCTGGAATAACATTGATTCCTTTTCCTTCACCTCAACTCTCCTGAAAACATATCTCATGTGACTCATAACCTTACAAAGACCAAAATCAGTGTTTTGTCTTCTAATTAAACTCCATGGCCTTGAAATCACGTGTGTGTGTGTATATATGTTGTGAAGGTTTGTGTATATGATTATTCTTGTTAGACAAGGCAAGGCTAGTATTATTATTATCATTATCTTCATTTTATAGAAAACAATACTATGCGATGCTGAAATTTTCAAAAATTAAGTGACTTGGCCAGAATCACACAGCTGTGTAAGGCTGGTGATGTAACTTAGACATTTGACTCCAAATTATATATACATTACATCTGACTTCCAAAAAAGGCAGAATTTAATAAATGAGCTTTCATTAAAAACAACAAAATGCCAATATTTACATTTTGCAAATTGTCAATCGCCATGCTTCGCTTTTTTATATTAATAGAGCATGTCTTACATTTCATTTGACCTCAGTAGCCTTGTATAAACCAAGTGCAATTGGATCATTTTAACTATGTTTCTGTGAGTTCTGAGTACCCCTTCAAGAACAAAGTACCATTATTACCTGCTTCTCCAGGCATACAACTCCAGCCTTTGTTCCTTGAGGTCAGAATTGCCTACTATTCTTCCTCCTGAAAGAAGAGGTAGGTAAAGACAGGTTTAAGTCTGTTTGTAAGTGCTTTAAATCTGGATCCAGACCTGTGTAATAGTATAACATTAATCATGATCACATAAAATTAAGCCATAAAGTAAAAGTCACCTTGAGGCTCAGATGTCCATCATCATTGCCTATGCCCATCCTACCCCTAAAAAAAGTCCCCAGTACACATGCAGTCCTCCAAAATTCCATGATTCCACCCACATAGCCAAAAGCTTCCCTGCCATCTCTCCAGACGAGTTCAGAATGCTGATATTTACTTGCACAAGTTTAATTGGATTCTTCGCTAGGTAGTCACCAAACAGAGCAATTCAATTTATCCAACATGTACTGAGTGCACGCCAATTTATGAGCTACAGTCAGGGCCAGCTGCACGAGTGTGCAGCCACTGCATGTGCACAAGGGCCAGTCCTCAGAAGGGGCCCTACACTTGGTGTTAAAGTCTCCACAGTCACCAGCTTTAAATTCTTAACACATTTGTCTTTGAATTTGTGGTTTGTAAGTGGAGTCTGCGGGGATGATGGAACATGTGCTGAGTATATGCAATGTTAGGGGGGAAGGTGTAGCTCAGTGGCAGAGTACATGCTTAGCATGCAAAAGGTCCTGGGTTCAATCCCCAGTATCTCTATTTTTAAAAAAAGTTTAAAAAAAAACTGAGTATATGCAGTGTTATCTCACATGCATTCCCACCTCTTATCACTTTCCTGCCTCCCCAGAATAAGTCTTCAATTTCCCACTTCCCAATCCCTGTCCAGTGACCTCTGCTACCTTCTACCCTGATGGGAACCTGAGCACCAGCATGGGAAGGGTTGGAATCCAGTGTGGGTCTAGACTCACTCAACAGGCATCCTCATGCCCAAAAGCACCTGACATTAGATAGCAAGCAAAAAGCACCATGGCATGCCAAAAGAGACCACAGAATACTGGAAAAAGACCTTCTTCTTGCCTTTTAAACAAAGGGTATCACATTTTTTGTTTACACTGGACCCTGCAGATTATGTAGCTGGCCCTCGGCACAGTGCCAAGGATTGGGAGGATGTAAGTAGGAAGAGCATGTGTTCTCAGACCTTCAAAATTCCATCAATATTTTAAGAATTAAAATAAAGCAATGAAACATTAAAAAAAAATTTCAGAATTAGTACTTGACCCTATAAGTGGTCCAGTGCTCACTCTACCTCACTGCTTCCCTTCACCATCAGACTTCTTCTAAGAGTCAGCTACACCCAGGGTGTGGCCTTCTTCGTACTCAGTGGTCTCCCAAGTCATTGCAATTTACATTCCGTCCCCGTCAGATGTCTACAGCTACTCTTAATAAGTCACCAAGTATGGCCTTGTTGCCTGGTTACCGAACAGACCTCAGCATTGTTTAATCTCCCTGGACCATATAACAACATACACCTCCAACTCCCTATTGAATTTTAACTCCTTACCTCATAATCTTTCCGTCAAAACGCACAAGTCCCCCCAAAACACAACTGGTCAAATATCTATATTTGCTGGTGACATCTCTACTGATCTTGCCATAAAATATTCTAAAATATATTCCTAAGTTGATCTACAGTAAAGTCTGATTATTCTGTTGTAAATAGGTCTTAATTAATATTTTGATAAAGAATGAAACAACCAAGGCCAAACACTCAAATAACAAACTAGCCTTAGGAATTTTACAGGTTGCCTGGAACATTTTGTATAGTAATTTATTACCAAAAATAAATGTTAAACACTATGTTACTAGGTATGGCATCATGCCATAGTTTAGAGTTCATCAACCTTAAAATAGCTGTTGCCTGCTAGATACTTGTGACCTAGGAACTGATTTATGTATAGTATACAGGAAGGGAAATACTATATTAATACTAAATGCTCTCTTTTCCTGTGGCAACTCAGCAAATGCCATCAGTGCTAATTCA
Source organism: Camelus bactrianus (assembly GCF_048773025.1). Classification (NCBI taxonomy): domain Eukaryota; kingdom Metazoa; phylum Chordata; class Mammalia; order Artiodactyla; family Camelidae; genus Camelus; species Camelus bactrianus. Next base: position 12,250,005 of record NC_133539.1, on the reverse strand, counting down.
AGAAACTATGGAGTCATTCTCTCACATGAAGAAAAATTATCCTCTAACAGAAATATCTATGCATGCTTAATAAATTAAACAGTGGCTTTAAAATTTTTAATATATGTATATTTGATCCCAGTAAAAATGATGTGAAAGAGGTAACACAGTTATTTTAATTCCAGCTTTACAGAGAAAATAAAAATGAGACTGAAAAAGAATGGGTTTTCCTCATCCTCTCCCAGCTCCCAAGTGGCTACACAGCAGCTTTTAAATCCAGAACCCAATCTGTGTCCTACAAAGTGATTTCCTAGTCTCCTACTGAAGACTTGTCATAATAAAGAGATAACTGGTTCCCAAGGATACCCATTCCATTGAGAAAGAGTTCCAAATTACCCCAGATTCTCTCATAATTCAACAATAAATAGTCCCAATGTACTTAGGGTCCCTGGTGGAAATACCATTATCTACACTGGGCTCCTCTCAGACTCACTTTGCCTAATGTGGTCTCTCTCTGATCCCAGTTCCCAGATGACACGATGGGTCCCACTGACTGCTGCAGATAAGCTGATATGACATCTTCTCGCCAGGCCTTCCAAGATGCCCAGACTCTAAGAATATTTGCAGCAGAAACCTAGGATTGCTTCTCCTAATCTGGCTTTTCCAGTAAAAGCCAGACCTCTTTCAGTAAGATGACACCTTATTGATTCCTTCTCCCTTCTTTGGCCAACAAGGTCATTTCCCCAGTCATCTGTATGATTACCTCCCCTCCATCCTTCAGCTATCAATGTGAGTGTCTTGATCTTCTCACTCTCCATCATGTCTGGTTTTGCTGCCTCTCTTTTTTGATTTTTCTAAAATATCTCATGTGTAACTATAAGACCAATTATGTCATCTGTATCATAAACTGAATCACTGAAAAAAAATAGATAGATATTTCCATCTTGGTTAATTTCACACCACCAGCACGAGGTCGCTGATGTGGAGTTGGGAAGAGAAGCACACAGTCGCCCTCACAAGCTGGTACAGGCTGGCTTCAGCACAATTCCGCAGGAGAGGCCTCGTGTGGCACTTGAAAAACACGGATTCTGGCTTCGAATTCTGGCTCTTCCACTCACTAGCTCTTGAGTCTTGGGCAATTCACTGAATTTTTCTGTGCCTCAATTCCCTCGTCTATAAAATGAGTATATGAAATGATACTATCTATGTCTTAAAGTTGTTGAGAAAATCCGAGTAAATATCTTTAAATCACCTAGAATAATACCAGGTCTCTAACAAGTGCTACTTAAGAGGTTGTATTTTTGATATAAAATGGCATGCGTGATCTCATTATTTCCCCAATACACCAGAGTGTGAATGCCTTGGAGTTTAGAACTTAATCTTTTACCATTAAATTCACAGCCCCTAGTGAAGTCCAATACATCATACTTCATGAATGTTTATAATTCGGAATCTAAAATACAGAGTGGCCCATAAAAGGTGAATTTTTGTCTTTCTTCAAAGCATCTATACACACACACACACACACACACACGCTCACATTTTATCTGCCCCTTACTTTGGATCTCAAAATTAGTCAATGCTGAAAGACATTTCTCCATGATGAGCTGAGGTTTCTAAAACTATCTAATACTATTTGATCTCACCGTCCATTACAGAAACTTGTAGAAAATCATATTATTTTTCTGTTTCTATATCCCCCATTCTTCTTCTTCTGAAGCCTTTATATTTCAATGATGCTCTTTGCTTGTAGAATCTCCAAGTATTGCAGTAATAAGAGAGTTGAGAGGACAATTAGCTCTGCCTCTCCTCCGGATGCTAAATTCCATCCACAACATGTCCACAAATTAGCAACTTGAACTGGCTTAAAATCTTCAGACCTAGGGGAGCCAGGCATAGTGCCAATCTACTTTTCAGAAGGGACTAATTTTTAGAGGAATTTCTTATGTCGAGAAGTCTAACTCCTTGAATTTTCCACTGACTTCTAATAATTATGGCCTCTTGAGTTAGAAAAAGCAAATAAAATGCAGTCATTTAATACTCTTCAAACATCGAACACCACAGACAGTATTTCCTGCCCTCATTTCTATCATTTTAAATACTATGAAAGCAAGCTTCTTTTTCCTAATGAGGAATCACCCATTTTTTCACTTTTAAATGCTAGTATTCAACACATCTGATAATTTAGTACTAAATTATTTCCTTATATTTCCCATATATCATTTTTCTATTTATTTTTATCTTTATGGAACTAATAATGGTTTGTTTTGCAAGCACACCACTGTGACTAGCTCACAATCCTATTGTACATCTTCTCTGAGGCACAGAATATCATTGTCACTGCTGTTCTTTTCTAAAAGTTGTATTTTGTTAGTTTATAGAAAGAAAAGTGGAATCACTCCAGGAGTTCCCTTTTTTATATATAGTAAAGAAAAGTAGAGTATCAAAGATCAAAAATACTCATCCTAAAAACAAACCCTCAAGTTCTCAGCTATTTGTAGGAAGTCTTTATTATTCAATCATGATTGGTAAACTTCAACAGCTTTTATCTATTAAAAAGGAGCCATCTTCCCTCCATTCTTCGTGAAGTCAAGCATTTTTCTGCATTTGCTTCTCATATGTCTTCTCTCTCAAGTCATTTTATAATGTGAGTATTTGTAATTAATTACATGACTGTCTTAATAAGCAACAGCTCTTTTAAACACAGGCAACATATAAGACGTCATGCCATGGCCAGTAGAATTCTAAGACAGCCCTTATGATTCCCACCCACTGTCATCCAAGCTTGTTGTAATCCCCTCATCTTGATCATAGGCAGGACCTGTACCATCCTTCTATCCAGTAAAATACCATAAAAGTGATTGGACATCATTCCAAGGATTATGTTACCTCCCATGGCAAAAGTGAAAGGGAAAATGCCATATGATATCACTTATAGGTGGAATCTAAAAAAATAAAAAAAAAATAAGGACACAATGAACTACTTATTATTTATAACTTAGATGATTGATTTCTTGAATATGTATAAGCACATTTGACTGTCCTTTATAATTGGATTACTGCATTCTGTTGATTCTTATTTTGTAGTTGGCTTTATTCCTTTGATAACTATGTAAGTTTAAAAAGCTAAAGTTCTAATCTGTTCTTGGAAAAAAATGATCAGTATATATATATAAATTTTTTAAAAGGATGTGCAGTATATTGTATACATATATTTACATGCAACATAATGCATATGTGCTGTCAAACTGTAATAATTCTACCTAACACAACTGAAAAAGGAAAAATAAGAGTGAACGGATTTTGCTGATACAATTAAGGTCTGTAATCAGTTGGCTTTAAGTTAATCAAAAGGGAGATTATCCTGGATGTTACTGACCATGTCAGGCTAGAACTCAAAAACAGCACATCCCCTCTCTCTCTCCTCCCCCTCCCCCATTGCTGATTTTAAAGAATCAAATTAAACAAATGAGTTCTATAGGATCAAGGAAATGAATTCTGCCCAAAACCCAAGGAAACAAAGTAACTTCTATTTCAGTCTCCAGTTAAGAATTCAGCCTGGCCAACAACATGGTTTTAGCCTTGGGAGACCCTGACTGGAGACCCAGTGAGGCTGTTTCCAGGCTCCTGACCTACTGGCAGATAATAAATGTATGCTGTTTTCAGCTACTAAGTTTGTGGTAATTTGTGGCACAGTTATAGGCAATGAATCCCGGAGGAGTTGCAAAATTGAAGACTATATATATTCTTCACTTTATGTTTTCAGAGAGCATGTTTTGGAAGTTCCTCCTTTACCCTGCATCATCAATGACCATTAATCTCCCTCCTTCTCTTGACCATAATGCTTCTTGAAACAGTAACCTGTACTCATTTTGTTCAATTCTTTACTATTCATTCAGTCCCAAGTTAAGCAACCTGTATTCACTCTCACCACTCTGCTAAAGTATTCAGTATTTTCATGAAGAACACCATAACCTCTTAATTATCAAACCTAAATGAAGTTTTGAAATAATTCCTTTATTATTTTATGTTCAATGATGGAAATACAAGCTCTTAATTTTAGTGGCCTTATTACACTTTGCCTGAAGTGCTTAATATAACAATTTATTATCTAAAATTTAATAAAAGCAATCTGTATCAGATGATACTTTGGAGTTCAGTAACTAAGGGATGAACAAATTTTATCTGTACATAACATTCCATTTGGAGATATTTCTATATGTTTAATTATTAATAGTTGCAATTCTTCCTAGAAATTTTATTACCATCAAATGATTTTGATGACATTTAGATGATTAACTCTTAGAATGTAATGTCTTAGTCTAAAACCTACATTTAATCTTCAAAACACTCTTATGAGGCAGGTGTTCTTATTCCCCATAATTTATTTTTTAAAATGCAGCTTATAACAAAAGTAAGTAAATTTTCCAAGACCACAAAACAAGTAAATAAGAGAGAGAAGATTATAGCTTCAAAATCAGGAATTTTCATGCTAGTTCCTGGAATTTCAATCATTGTATGTCATTAAGTTTAGGCTTAAAAATGCCCAATTTTAATGAACTGAAATCATTACTTCTTGTAACAGGAGATTTTAGTGGTGTTCAATGTTTCCTTCAATAATCACCTAGAATGCAGAGGTTCCCATTAATCAGGGTGTCCCAAATATCACACAACGATAAATATATGATTTTTCCTTATATTCTGATTGCTCTCCATGGCATCTTATTTTAATGCATGTAGATACCTATCTAATTTAAATAATTATATATCATGAATCTTCATAAATAAACATGAAAATCTTCCCTATGCCCTTTGTGAATGCCACAATTAATAATTACAATTTAAAATGTGATGTAATTAATTCCAGACATCTAGGAGAAGAGTGAGTGGAGAGGATTCATCTCCAGAAAGTAAACGGTTTCTTAACTTAGGAATGCAACTTTCTACATTATTTTTATTTTACTGGAGAAAAGTAAGATCCCAGAAGCATAACCTGGAAGACAGCTATGAAGAAAACTAAATTATTCCACGTATTAAAAGAGAGAGAGAGAGAATTTGGAAATGGAGAACAGAGATGACATAGCAAATGATGGTTAATAAGGAGAGAGTTAGCCAGAGTGAAATCCTCTATGAGACAGATGGTAGAATATTTATAAACCTTTCATTGCAATTTAACATGTATGCAGAAAAGTACAAGTCTGAAGTGTGCTGCTCAGTAAGTTTTCACAAAGTGAGCACAACTGGGTAACTACTGTCTATATCAAGAAAAAAACATCAGTTTCTCTGAAGCCACCTCTCTCCTCCTCCTTCCTACCATCCCAGTTCTCCTCCCAAAAAGGAAAACCAAAAGTATAACCAATACCATGACTTTCAATATCATAAGTGAGTTTTACCTGTTTTTAAACTTTAAATAAACAGAATCTTCCCATCTGTTATTTTGAGTCTTTTATATATGACTTCTTTTGTTCATCGTTGTATTTCTACAACTCTTTCCCATTTTACATTTTCAAAGTAATGTGCTCTTTTTCATTTCTTAACAATATACAACTTTATGAAAGTATCACATTTGATTTATGCATTTTACTGTTGATAAACATTTGAATTGTCTTATGTTTTGACTATTAAAAATAATGCTACCAGGAATATTCTTGTGTTATGTCTTTTTATAAACATGTATGCATTTCTTTGGGAAATAGTCTTAGATCAAAGTACTTGATCATAGAATATGTGTAAGCTTATTTTAAAAGATTCTGTTCAGCAATTTTTCAAAATTATACCAATATATATGCCCTCTGGCAGTAAATAGAAACCCTAATTATCTATATCTTTAATAACCCTTGATATCATCTTTTTTTTTTAACACTTTCACCATCCTGGTGGATATATAATAACATAATATTGTAGTTTCAGTTTGCATATCCCTAATAATGAAGACAAAGACTTTTAAAATGTTTGCTGGCTGTTTGAATGTCCTCCTTGGTTAAGTGTCCAAGTTTTATTTCCATTTTTCTACTGGGCTGTCTTTTTTTCTGATAATTTTATAATTTTTCATATATTTTGGCTATAAGAGAAATAACATCGTCTGAGGCAAAATGGACCATAACCATAGCCAGAACCATATTCACAGCCATACCTGGATCCACACCCACAACCCATAGCCACAACCATGCCTGGAACCGTATCCACAGTTCAGTACTTTGTAGCTCTTGCATCCATAGCCGTAGCAATAGCCACGGCCATACCCACAGCCGTAACTAGGTACACAGCCACAGCCTCCACAGAAGCTCCCATAGTAGCAGCAGCCCCTGGTTTCAGGGCCAGTGGGTTACAGTAGGAAGTTCCTAATGTCACTCACACCTAGGACTCAAAATCTGTGAGGAGTGGGTGGGGCTTCTCAGTATGAATCTGTGTCTCATCCCAGTAATTTGCATAAAATGAGCTCATTATTTTGGTGACTTCAGATTTGTTATAAAATTTCTGTTTAATTTGCTCTTACTGAAAAAGTGTATCAAGCCAATCACCAACCCTTGAAGGAAATTAACATCACCCAAGTCCTTGCTGTTAAAACATATTCAATAACCCGGTTTTAAATTATAACAGTGCCTCTCTTTGTTGACCTCTTTCCATAGTACTTCCAGGAATACTGATGATTAAATTCAACACCTCCCATAGCTGCTTCAAATGTGTAACACATACTCCCACCAGAGTAATGTCTGGCAAAAGCCAACTCATCATTTGAGATTCAACACAAACATTACCTTCTCCAGAGGGCCCTCCCTGTTCCCACAATCTGATTCACGTACCCCTTCTTTGAGGTTGCAGCTTTATTCTATCTCTACCACGAACCCTGCACATTATCCTATAATTTGCTCTTTGATTATCTACTTTCCTTACTGAATTTCATTTGCTTACCTGATATGCCTTTCATTTTGTTTATTGGACCTAGCCCAATGTCTGATTCAAGGGAGGCAAGGAGCAAATGGTGGTTTAATAAAGGAAAGAATGAATGAGTGGGAAATGATTAAATTAATGAAAGACAAAGGATCATTAGATCTAATAATATTTAATATCCTTCTAATTCTAATATTCCACTTTTATTACTTTAATATAGAGAAAAAAACACAAATTTCAACAGTAATAGTTAACCACAAATATTAGCAATCATATTTGATTATAAAACACTCCCACCCATGTTAGCCCATGTTATTCTCAAAAGAGTCCTGCGAGAAATATTTTATATTTGTTCTCATCATTTTATAAACAGACTGGTGTTAGAGGTTAAGTTATTTACGAGACCACTCAGCTTTTCAGCATCAGAACTTACCAGGTCTTTCAAATCTGACTTCCATACTTTTTCCTTAATGTCTCAAAACAAGAGAAAGATAAATAAAAGCATTCATTACTGTTTTTTATATTCACTACATCTTCTAAATAACAAACATTCATGATTCTTTCCTTTTACATATCAAATCTTTTTATCTCCTTTTTGATCTTCATCACTGTAGTTGAACCAGGAATGCTTCTTAAGCAAATCACTTTAATAAGCTCTTGGATTTGCTGCAAAACTACCTTCAAACTCAAGGTGCCATGTTCTTATGGTAATTCTATGTTATTCTCTGGTTTTGGAAAGAGGGACCCCATTATTTTTATGACAAGGAGTTATAGAATACTAAGAGTTAAGGAGAAAGAACAATTATTTTTCTAATAGTTTTAGTTTTTAATCTTATGTAATAACGTGTCATAAATCCACAACCTCCATGTTGAAGACATGCCTTTTATTCAAACTTTCCTCAGCCTGTGTTATTATTGTGGGGGCTGTGATTACCCTTTCCTATAATAATCTTCTGAAATGTCAATCCTTCCAGTTCTAGGACTTATTATAAATGTGTTTTTCCGTTGCCATTACCACAAAGTTGATCTTATTACAATAATCTTTATTTGCATTAATTCTCTTGTTTGCTTTTCTGTGGTTGTCAGACAACTGGTGAACATTTATTAAGCACGTACAATCTGAAATGCATTAATATATTGAATTTTTAAATGTGTCCCTGTCTTCTAGATTTAAACTTCTTTTTCAGAAACTCCCTTTTAACCCTGCATGTCTCCTGTCTGTCCCAGTTGTACTTTTTTTTCATGTTATTGACCTCTACTTCTTCACGACATTTCAACCTCATCATCCACTGCAACTGTTCTTGGTAAAAAAAAAAACCCTAGTAATGACTCATGTTACAATTGTCAATATCTATTTTATTTGCCCATTTTCTAGCATATTAACCATGCCTTTTTCTTGAAAACTTGCTATCTTCAGTTTCCTGATAATAGGCTTTTTTAGTTCTAATCCTGCTTCTCTAAAAAAATTCTTATTTTTCATTAGCTCCTCTTAATGTACCTTCTGTTTATTCTTTTATTTAGTAGGATTGCCATAATTCTGTCTTCACCACCTATTTCTCATTCTCTGTGTGCTTACCAAGTTACCTCTCCTCTCCCATTGTTTTAACTACCTGTAATTCCACGTACCTAAATCCAGCTTGCTAAAGAAGAAAATTTCTCATGAATGTCCCCAGATACCATAAAGCCTACAGCTCTTTCTCACCACTGTATTTCTTAGGATCTGAAGTAGTGCCCAAAACTTTGCTAGATCCAATAGATGATTCTTACATGGATCAAAGAGTAAATATACCTTATTCATCCTTAAATCTTCTCTTCCTCCTATGTTTCTACTCCCCATGATTGGTACAACCCAATCACTCAAGCCACAGACTTAAGAATTACCCTTAACAATAACATCTCCATCAACCACCAACATCCAGGTAGTCATCAAGCCTTGATTCTACCTCCTATGTGTATCTCTGGAATCTGCATCATCCCCTCAGGCCATGCTCTATTCACTGTCATCATCATCGTCATCTTTCCTGCATTATTAGTGTGAATTATTTGGTCTTTCTGACACCAATTCATTTTACAAACATACCATAACGTTTTTAAGCTGCAAGTCTAACTGAGTGCCTTCACTAATTCGAGTCAATACTCCCCATCACCATGAGAGTGAAACACAAATTCTGAATTATAACATGTCATACTAAATATGGCCTTACTTTTGCCAAACTACTCACAGTACAAAGATATGGATCCTAGACTGCAGGAGGTTATTAATAAGTATCTGTTGTATTTAGTCGGCAAGAAGAATAGCAGGCTTCTCATACTCTCCTGCCTTTTCACATGCTACTTTGACTGCCTGGAATATCAGGGCAAACCGAGCCTTTATGTATTTTGTGAAGTTTTTAAGACCTCCTTTTATACTAGGCAGTGTCTAGCACAGTATTACATTAATGGCTTTACAGATTAGTAGACACATGAATTAAAAAGAGGAATTACTTTTATCTATTGTTTTGGTATTCATTTTGAGCCTTAAATACAAAGTAAAGATGTATATATAAGTCTTAATCAAAAGCAACAGCATAGTATGCTGAGCATAACTTTGTGACAATTTTCATTTAATTTTTTAATTTCTTTTCTTGTAAAGTCTATGAATAGCTTGGGCACACTGATTTTGTTTGTTCATTTACCTTACATTCTCCCATTGCCTATCATGCACAGAAACTAGCCTATATATAGGCTTAATTATTTCTCACATGGATCGGAATGAAATGAGACAGAATGGGATAGAATGGAATGGAATTGGCTTGGATACAAAAAGTTAACTTTCATGATAATGTCTAGGATGGATTACAGAAAAGAAAAACTGAAGTCATATAGAACTTTATAAGATTTTTACACTAGATAAAAGGCAAGGAATTTCCAGCCTAGATAGTTGACATGACACTCCAAGGAAGGATAAGATATAAGATACACAAATACAAGAGATGGGCTTTGGCAGTGATGGTAAAGGAGAACTGGAGGATGATGTTAAACTTTAAGACCTTTGCAACTTGGCAAAGATGACATCATTTTAATATTTATTATCTTACTTCTCTTTACAGTTGAGGTGATTTCAGTTCTCTATGTGTAAGCTCTTTGGGATCAAGGAAAGATTCCCACAAAACATGATGAGAAAGTGGCCCAGTTTTCATTACCTGGCAATAACAGTGATTAAAATGAGTAATGAAAGCTCTGATTTTCATCTCCGCTGGGTATTTCACAGCCTGGAGATGCTCATAAAAGGAATGATCTAGTTATTAGCTTTGCACCTTTGACTACTGCTGTAACCACCACAATCCCTTATTATAAACACAGTTTGCAGTCATTGCATCATTTATTTTGTCATCGTAGCATAACAGCAAGTGGGGTAACCACGACAAAGTATAAATGTGGGCCTGCCTAAGTGTCCCTGTTAGGAATGACCCTACCAGCTTTACATAAGATATTTTTTTTTTCTGAAAAACTCTGGTTCACCAACAAACTCTAATTGGCTAAATGTCTGGAGAACATAAGTTTCAATGACAACTGGTCAATACTTCTTTAAAATCATAGGAGAATTCAGGGGAGCCAGTGCATGTCTTGTGATCTGAGTTATGCTGATGCTGTTAGAAAAGCAAGAAATGCTTCTTTCACAAGTACTAAGACTGTGTTTGTAACAACCGAGTCACCTAAACTAGAACTGAATGGCAAACCACGTGTGGGATGTGAGCCAAGATATTTTTTGTGCCAATTGTATAATTTCACTGTGTTTCACAAGAGAAATCTATAGCAACATGGCATATGGTGTTGAAAGAAAAAGAAAATTATCTCAAAGAAGATACAACTGTGTCTACAATCCTATGAAATGTTATATATATGCAGCTCAGAATTGAAATTCATGAAAAGTCCTATAATAAACTAGACTTTTTAAAACAGGTAGCAAGGGAATTCATGATGGTCCTCTCTGCACTATATATGACACTTGGTAATTAACCTAATTTTCCAATTGGCATAAGGTTATTTCTGTGAATTGAATTGTGTCCCCCTAAATTCATATGTTGAAACCCTAACCCTCAATGTGATGGTATTTGAAGATGGGACTTTGGGGAATTGATTAAGTTTAGATGAGGTCATGAGGATGAGGATAATTTCTTCCTCATGAAGAAATCAGTGTCCTTATAAGAAAGGAGTACACTGAAGCGTTTACTTCTTCTCTCTCACTCTGCCCTGTGAAAGACATAGCAAGAGGGAGTCCATCTGAAAGCCAGAAGGAGATTTCTCACCAAGGAACCTTGATCTTGAACTTACCAGCTTCCAGAACCATGAAAAATAAATTCTTACTATATAAGCCACCCAGTCTATGCTGACTAATATAGTTATTATCAGCTTAGATCTGGTTCTGACATCTTTAGTTGCAACAATAACACTCAAGTCAGGAGGCTGACTGTTCCTATTTAGATTAATTACAGTGGCTAGAAGAGTACAGATCAAAATAGAAATTGCTCAAATGATAGGTACAGTTAAAAAAAGACAAAAGTCTAGAACAGATTAAAATTTTATATTTTAACAGATAATTGAAATAATATATCCAAGTCCAACTTTTCTATTTGTAAGTCCCTAGAATTCAAGAAGCTCACAAACAAATTGCAAAGCTACAATCCGGTATGTTTTATACAATATAATTTGACTCTTCCTAAACTTTCATCTTTTTAAATCACTTATTTTATTCTTACAAGTTAAAGATCTAAAATCCAAATTCTTTTGTTAAACTTAAGGAAAAAATTCTCCTAAATTTCTTAATCAGTTTCATCTCAATGGAAGCAAACTTTCATCTTAACGAGAACCAAGTTGATCACTTTTTTATTTAAACATTTTATGCAGAAAGCAGAGCAAATCAATTCGCAAGATGCCCTTTCTATATTATCATTGAGTAAATATCTATTCATTACAAATTGTTGTAGAAAGAAACTAATAGGCAAAATAAAAAAGAAAATGGCTGAGTAGAAGAAAGAAGGAGGGGAGACGGTTTGAGGTTACTGCTTAATTTTCAAAATTTATTTTGGAGGGACAATAGCATAAACTGTGTCAAAAAATGAAAACAAAATAGTTTCTGGACCGTCAGTTCTCTTTAACAGTGAAAAATAGAGGAGTTAAACATCAAATGCAAAGTTATACAAGGCACTAGAAAACACATAGCTACAAATTAACTGACTTTCCATACTAAAGAAAATATAAACAATTGCATCAATAAATTAGCATATAAATATGATATCACAATTCAATTATTTTCACTTCCGTTGAGTTTTATACTCAATCAATGAGAAATAAGCAGGAAACAATACATTAGATCTCTTACCTCCTCTTTTCATTTCCTTATGCTTGAAATATCTCTAAAATAAATGAATTGATATAGCTTGGTAGATGATTCTTTTTAATTGCAGTAAGTATTTTTATTTTCTACCCCATAACAGTAGCAAGATTTTATCTCCCTGCCTAGGTTTTAAGCTTTGAACTATTAATTCAGGTAATAAATACCACAGAATAGTGCTTGATCAAATATAAGACAAAATTAAATAAATACAAAAATACACCTCTCATTGGTCCCTCATATAATCCAACTCACAGAAAGGTCTGGATTTTTCAACAATGTAACCAGGAAAACACCTAGATCCTGTCTTCATGTAATCAAATGTCATATCTGAAACCTGAAAAAAAAATAGACAGTGTTCTAGCTATTTAAAATATCTGAATGTTTAGTTCTTGAACACAGTGTCTATATTTGCTAAAATTTCTAATTTTCAAATATTTGTCACGGTCCAAGAAAAAGAAAAAGAATCAGTCATGCACTCTATTTCTGAGGAACCCCTCAGGCCATTGATTAATGCAATCAATTGAGTACTAGACCATTACGTCTGATTAAGCATTCCCTGATTTTATCAGCAATTTAAGAACTCCAGCTTAATTCTGAGGAGGGAATTTAAAAGTATTAAAATTTATATATATTTTCTTCTTCAGGAGGGAAAAACTTCTTTTGGTGTTCAGTCTACACAAGTGGTAATCTGTGGAGCCAAACATTGTGAAACATAGACATGCATAAAATGAACAAATAGAAGGAAAAATATCTGCAAAAACACAGGGTTTTAACCAACAACCTTACTGTTGAGTGGAACATTCTTTCCAGTGAACCCCTTTGGGACACAAGTTATAACAATGCCAATAATAACTAATGAAGTGAGATCTCCTCTCCTTGCAATCCTAGGAACCAGTATATTATTTAATACTCCTTTCTGATTTTCTCAATATCTTCTATGGATGAGAAACACAAGCTTCTGAAAGAAATTTCCATAGACTCAAGAAACACCAGAAAATAGACAAGAGAAAAGAGGGGGTGTACAAAGGACTGAGGAGGTGTAGACATCTCAGCTTGATGTAGGAAGAATCAACTCCTGTAAAACAGAGATTGTCATATTAGCAGTTATCCTATAATAATCTTATATTAAATGGAAAACATGGGGAAGTTCACTAAGAGTCACAGACAGTGCCAGGAATGGGTGGACCAGGTCTCATAGATGCTGCCTTCTCACCCAACACATCAGTTTGTGCAGCAGCCCCTCGTTATTTTGTGATCCTCTTAAAAAAGATTTTGTCACAGCAGCTCAGGAAGTTTTCAGGTCACCTCCTGCTAACTCAGGTTTCCCCCAAATAAATCTTCAGTCTAAAAGCAGAAGTTCTGTTTTTATGAAAAGTACTGCTCAGATTTTATGATACTTAAGCAGCAGTGTGACACCCTCTATTAATGTGAAGTTCCCATAAGACCATAAACTCAGCTTCTTCCTCATTACAATTTAACACATCAGATTAGGCAGGAGATTATATTCCCATTAATGCATAAAGCTGCAGAGATGGAATTATGTCTATATCCACCTGCTTTCAGAACAATGTAAAACTCTAACAATGTAACAATGTTAGAGATGCTATCAAATCTATGGCGTTAATCAATGAGGAACACCATCAACACTTGCATCAAAAGTCTGCTCTAAGCAAATAATTTATTTTTTCTCTTTATAATATCTCTTCTGCCTAACCTGGCAGTTAATAATATATTAATAATTTACCCATTCTTCACGTAATTGTATTAAGTATTTCTATTATTCAAAGGTTATTCCTATAGTAAAGCTAGTAAAAATGTTCTACACTTTCCAATGTATTCTTCAAATTCCTGCCCTTCTTTCTGTTTCTCTTTTTTCCATAGCCAAACATCACTCATCTTTTGGCCATTGGCCTAAATACAGCCATACCCAAATGAGGAAATACCATAATCGTAAATATAATGCATTTTAAATGTGTTGTTTTACTGAGCAACAGCATAATTACAGTGCACTCACCAATAAAAGCTAGCAGGACCAGGTGTCTGATTCATCCATATAATTATTAATATTGACACCCTTTTCTCTCAAGGGTATTCTAGCTTGGATAATAAATTCTCTCAGTGTCCTAGCATCACTGACTTGAGGGCCTGCCTGTCTAGTTTCAAATCCAAGTTTTATTATTTACTATTTGTGTAAATTTGGAGAAGTGTAACCTCTGTCTCTCAATTGCTTCAGCTGTGAGTAAATTTTAAGGATTAAGTGAGTTAATACATGGATAGCATTGGGAAAAGTGTCTGGAAGTGGTAATTATTATTATTATATCGTTAAATGTTAGCCACGGTTACTATTCCATAGATTAAAACCAAACACACATTCAGAGAGAGAAAGAGAGAGAGAAAAGCAACACACCCTCAGGGCTTCTGGTACTTCAGAAGTAAAACAAATATGAGATAGAAAACCAACTAAAACTGTATTATTTGGTTATACATAGCATTAAGGACAGAGAATATTAATAGGCACCTTTGGGATTGTGAAACTTTTAGAAGGAAATAGTTATTAGCTTTGCTACATTTTACCTGAGGCAAAATGTATGTTAATATTCCATAGAAACGTCAACAATTGAACTTGAATATTAGTTTTAGTTTAACAGTCATGGAATACAAACACGATGCATTTAGGAAATTCTGAGGATGAAACAGATATAAATAAGTGACTGTTAATACGAATAGAGTAGTTTTTAATTAAATGCTTCATACGTTATTTTATTTTTGAAAGATAAAATAAAATAATCTTTTCTCTAGGATTTATGAGGGCATTGAGGAAAGTGAGAAATAAAATGAATTTATTTGCCCAAGTATTTCACTTACAGAACGGCTTAATATGCTACTTACTAATGTTTCTAAAAATCTGGGAATTGAGAACATTCTTTTACGAAGGCGTGTGGTATGTTTTGAACAGCTTTATCTAGTTCTATGAGCAGTCGCATAGTTTCCCATTTTTATAAATATGATAGAAATAAGCCATGGGTAGAACATGTACTTCAGTAGCTATTTCTAAGAGCAGTGGTGGACTGGAAATAATTAACCCATGTTTTTTTTTTTCTCCTTTAGAAATGACAACATGCAGATCAAAGGTGATTAACCCAGATTGGATGCCAAGCCATGGTGATGGAACACTTTGAGCTCAACTCCCCCAAATAAGAATCACACCCATGACCTCCACATTATTGATGGAGCCATAGACAGGAATCGCTAATTGGACCAGATGTTCCTTTATACTCAGCATTACTCCAAAGTTCTGAGTTTTCCCCAGCAGGGAATTCAGTTGCACCAGGAAATACAGCAAAGTCAAGAGAGTCACAGTCATTAAATTAGTAAGTTCAGAAACTTCCCAAAACGTAAGTTGATTTGTGAGTAGAGTGTGAATAAAGAACTCTAAGAAGAGACTTCTACTTCCAGTTGTCATACAGAAGATTAAGAAAGATCTTCCCTCCCTAACAACCTGGAAAACCTTAACAGAAGAAAAATCACACTTCTCCACGGGGCTAACAAAGAGCAGCAGATGCAAGAAGCCCTTGTTGAACTGAAAAGAGAGACAGGAGCCTCGTAGCAGAGCCAGAACTCATGGGAGCTTTCATTCTGCTCCAGGTGCAGGCAGATCAGAACTGGAAAGAGAATTCAGAGATAATCTCTGTGTATTTCCAATATGAAAGAGAAACCAGTTCTCTTATTTCACCCCAACTCTGTGAATCAGCACGTGTTCTGATTTCCAACAGGAGAATGAAGGCTGAAGCCAGCCTAACACCTCAGAATGTGGACTGGTGAGCCGCAGATAAGGAAAACAAGTTCCAGCTCAAGCATCCAACTCATGAACACCACAATCACTTTTATTCGAAGCCAGTACAACCTTCTTTTAATCTGCTTCTGACATCACTGTGATAACTTGCTCTGGAGGCTGTAACTGACAACATATAAAACATAATAGCAGCCAAATGGAGCATTACAGTCCCCGAAATGAAAGGAGATTTGTCATAACAGAAACTCGGTTGCCACAAGCTGTGTCAACCACAAGTGGCATGCTGGAACACGGCACACTAATCCTAAACACACCTGATCTTAACACTCAACACCTAGGGCAAACATAGGTTGATAATGATTGTCTTTCCAGACAAATGATACCATCTTACATTTTATAGTGTTTTCTAGTCTACACAAAGTGTTTTCAGGTATATGATCTTGTATGCTGATTAAAAATTATTAATTCCATTTTACAGAAAAGAAAACCAAGGTTTGGAGACATTAAACTATTTGCATATTGGACAACCAAATAGTGAAAAGAGACGTAAATTGCAGGTGAAGTTTCCTTGCTCTAAATATAAGGCTCTGTCTATAGTAAAACGAGAGCACATTCTTTCAAATGGTTAATATCATTGAAATAACATGTTGGATCATATAATCAAAACCTTGGTTCTGGTTTTTCATTATTGCTGTCTGATAAGCAGGTGTATTACATGAACTAAAGTATCTATTCATTTGTGCAGTAAATATTAATTGAATGTTTTTCACGTGTTATGTCCTGGAAATGCAAAATAATCCTCTTCCTCAAGGATCAGATGTGTGATAAAAACATGTCAAATAGGGAAATCCAAGTTAACAAGACAAGGAGAACATAGACAAACTAGGTCAAGCTAGAGGGTTCTGAAGGATCCAAAAGGAAAAGCAAGATACCATAGGACAAAGGATCAAAAAAAAAAATATTCCAGGGAGGAAGAAAAATATATGAAGGTAGAGAGTAGGGAGAGTCATGATCCAGTTAGGATGCAGCAGGATTTTGTACCTGGAACTCTCTTTGGACTTCTTCCCTTTTTTGCCCACAAACTCTTCCTTCATGATCTCATCCAGTTTCATGGCTTTAAATACTCATCTATGTTTCCAACAATTACCAGATTTAAAGCTCTGACCCGGACCTCTTCCTGGATGTTTTTGCCCAACTGTTTAATCCACATCTCTACTTGGCTACCTGATGAGCATCTGAAACATAGAAAGTCCAAAAGTGACCTCTTGGTCACTGCTCATTCAGTTTATTTTATCTCAGTTTAAGACTGTTCTATCTTTCCTGTCACTCAGCCTAGACTTTGGGATCATCCTTACCACCTCATTTACACCTCACATCCAATCATTCAATGAAATTGGTCAATTCTACCTTTGAAATATGTCACCATTTCCATTGCCATCACCAAAATCCAATTGCAATAAACTGTAGCCTTCTGACTGGCCTTCCTGCTTGCCCGTCCCTACTCCTTAGCAGGATATTACCAACACAGCAGCCAGTGAGATCCAGGTAATATATGTCAAGTTGTGTCTCTCCTCTGCTCCAAACCCTGCAATGGACTCCCATCTTAGAATAAATGCTAAAACCCTTCATGTAGGTTCTCTGACCTCATTTCCTGCTCCCCACCCACCAACTTCACTCCTCACTACACAAACTCCAACTCTTTCTTCTTCAGTACACCAAGCAGAGTCTAGCCTTTGCACTCACTATTCGCTCTGTCTCCAATGTTTTCCCCACATAAACATGAGTCACATTTTATCTTTAAGATTTTCTTGAATGCCATCTTCTCAGGGATACCTTCACTGACCACTTTATTTAACATTTCAGCTCCCCTACCTGCTGTTCTTTCTCATTAACCTCCCTTATTTTTCTCCAAATCCCCTTTCAGCATGTGATACGATGTTTTTCACTTATTTATTGTAAATCTCCCCAATGCTAAAATGTAAGCTCTACTGGTATAGTGATTTTTCACCTAGAATAGTAATTAGTAGAGAGTAGGTTCCCAAAATTCATTTTTTGAATGGATGACTAGTGAATGCACAAGGCATATAGCAAAGTTTCATAATAGATGATGCTTGAAATATGTCTTATTTACAATATGATGATAACTTCATATTGAGTGACCATGGTTTCTGGTTTGTCAGAGATAGTCACTGTGATTCTAGTATAATTAATAGCCTTTGTCTTAGTCTCTTCTGGCTGCTGTGACAAAATGCAGACTGGGTAGGTTATAAACAACAGAAATTTATTTCTCACGGTTCTGGAGGCTAGAAGTCAGAGATCAGGGTGCCAGCAGGGTCAGGTGAGGGACCTCTTCCCAGTCATAGACTTCTGTACCCTCACGTGGTGGAAGGGACAAGGGAGCTGTCTTGGGCCTCTTTTAGAAGGACACTAATCCCATTCATGAGGGTTTACCCTCATGACTTAAGCACCTCCCAAAAGTCCCACTTTCTAATGCCATCACCTTGGGAATCAAGATTTCAATATATTAACTTGGGGAGGATACAAACATTCAGACTATAGCAGGCTTCTTTAAATTGTTCGAAATGTTCTAGATTGTATGATAGATTATACATTTATCCTACTTATATGGCATGCTAGGAAATTTGGATTTTTCTCATTGGCAGTTGGAAGCAGGACTTAAAACTGGTAAGTGATGTAAGGAGATAAGTGTTTTTAAAAGATAATTTGACAGCAACAAAATGAACGAAAGTGAGTGGAGAAGATTTGGAAAATATTAGGAAGCCAATGCAAACCTTCCATGTTTGAGATTGTCCTAAACTATGTGAAGGGCCATGAAGATTATGAGAAAGTAAAAATTGGGGGATCAAGAGATGGAAGATCCATCAGCAGGATTTGGGGATTTATTGCATTAAAGAGATAAGAGATCAAGGCCACTTGAGTGATTTTTAGCCTGGGGATCAGATTAGGAATTTATTCACTGAAGCAGTGGACACAGAGGGATGATGAAGACTGAGAGCGAAAATATTTAACTCAGCTGGGAACTAACTGTGAGACATATCTGTGTGCATCTAGAAGACAGTTCAGAAAATAAGGAAGCAAAGCAATCTGGATAGACAGGAGAAGTTTAAGATCGGAAGATGAAGATTTAGGTCTTAATGCACATTTAGGAGCTTAGTATATCTTGGTCTATGCATTATTGCATACTTTGAGTGATATTAATGATAAGGAAAAGTTTTTCCATATTTACTTCCAATAAATAACTATTATATCTTCAAGTAAAAGATGTTAGTTTTATGCATTTTCTTGAACATTTATCCAGACTCATATTTTCAGAACTTTTTCCAAAAGAATATTGGTTACTGCAAATTCATTTCTTTATTTAGGTACAAATTGTCTTGGTGGCACTTGTTTATTTCCTTTTAGCTCAATTATTCATCCTCAACATATTTATATTTGATTTAAAATCAGTCAATGGGTATATTGGAAAATCTACTGTAAAAAATGTACAATGAACAGGAATCTTCAATGTGTCTTTGTAAATGTAAGCCCAATCTTTGAAGGGCATTAAAGACACATTTTGACCAAAGCCAAATGGCCATAGTTAAAATCAAGTTTCAACTGAAACTGAGGCCAACAGGAAATATCACTATCACAATAAAATTCTGCTACATAGAAATAAATCTAATTTTTTAAAATACTATTATTTTGTTATTAAAATTATGTGGACAAATTTTAACATTTGATGTTTTAGTTAGGCATGCCACACTGCACAAGGCCACATGGAAAAGCACTAGGGTCAGTTGCAAGGCAAAGGTAGAGGGGAGAAAGGAGGATAAGAGCCTTTCTTATAGTTTCCATGGAAAAGAACAGGGTAAACAGGCTTAGGAATGGCTGGTCTGAATAATTCAGCAGGCTCTGAGGTATATGGGCTGTTCCTAGTTGTCTGGTACTCGGTCCTGGGGTGGTTTGAATAGTGGATAGTGGGTTAGAGTGTGGCAGCATGATAAAGGAGGTGGTTGGGTGTGTGGGCTCTGGATTTGTTGGTTTGCATTTGAAAGGTAGACTCATGGTCATTTGTTTGCTCTCTTCGGAAATTGGTTAACCCCGGGAAGAGCAGTCCCTCTAGAGTGCAAGACCCCAATTATCAAAGCAACAGAATACAGAAAAGAAAGGACTTGGTTAATACATTTGCACATACTTGTTGCTTCATTCAATCACCTGACAAAAAATTTCCCTTAAACATTGGATGGTAATGGAGCAGTGTTATTGACTTTCAATATAACCTATTTATGAACTATCTACACCTTGGATTTCATTGCATGGACACCAAGTTCAGCATCTCCTCTAGAACAGAATGATGGGAAGCAAATATGATGGAAGAAATACATACATCAATTTGGTTACTTTAATAGCAGATTCAAGCAATGGATTAACTATCTGCAAGCAATTGGATATCCTGCTATATGGGTATTATCTTTCAAATGCAATATTGGTGTTTCTTCAAGCACCACTTAACATCATAAATGTTATTCTATCATGTTTGGAACATCTTATATAAGCACATGACAAAGAAGTTCCAAGATTCTCTTTATGTCATGCAGTTTGTCCTTGGCTAAAGAATAACGAATAATTAGCTCACTATCTCACTGATTATAGGCAATAATTCTGTTCTCTACTGTGTGTTGTATTTATGCCCTGAACATAAAACCAAAGGGTGAGAACAAAAATCACCACGTGCATAATTACTAAATCACTTATAGCCTCCATTGTGTTTTTTCCACTGTCACTGTCCATGGTAATTACTTTTGTTTTTCTTTAACTGACTTTCCTTTATACAAACATATTTTTTCACAAGAGTCACAATATTGTCCATGGTGTGAGTTCCAGAGATCTCTCAGCAAAAGAGTAAAGTAGAATCACCATGGGTTTCATTATTAACGCAGCATATTATCTACCTTAAGAGAATTTTTTTTAATTGTCTCTTCGCGTTCAGATGTCTAATATACAAGATACAGAAACAGCATATTGAATTATATCATCCTTTGGGGAACAGAATAATTTACTTCAGGAAAAGAAAACTTAAGTTAAAATTAATTTAAATATTTTCTGGAAGAAAATCTGTACCTTTAAGTCATACCTTGGGGAACTCTCAAAAGTCTCCCCCCGCCAAAAAAAAAAATGCATAAGAGTTTGTGGCATTAATTCCAGCCTAAGAGTCTGTGGCACTAATTTCAACATGCATTTTCCATAGACTCAAAATTATAAGGCAGTGTCTTTCTTAAGCATTTTTCTAAAGTCTGTTGTTTTGAATCTTTCTAGTGAAAGTCAAATGTCTTTTGGGTGCTTTCTTTTTCTCTAAGTCATTTTGCTACTAGTGAATTTTAATATTTAACATTCTGCTTCTACTTCATTCTCAAAAGATATATTGAAAAATCCCATGTAGAGTATTTCTTGAAATACTTGTATCTAAATTAAATTAATAATTAAAATTAAAAGGTACATAGTTTAACATTGTATAGACTGGAACATAAACAATTCTACAAAGATTAGAATTCATATGTAAACCAAAACTTTTTTCTGCTCTATATCAATATTTAAATTTTTAAAAATATTTGTTGGCTCAAAAGGCACATTGTGTATACCTAAGGTTATCTAAGATCTTTGGTACTGAGAGTGTGGTCCTCAGACCAGTAATGTCAGCAACTCCTGGGAGCTTCCTAGTGTGAAGTAAAGAATGCTGCCCACCATCCAGGTCTATAAGGATTGTCACTACAGTTGCTGACTGATTACGCACCTGGAAGGGAATTCAAGGAAAACAAAAAATAAGGACAGAATAAGGCACTATATGCTTTGGGAAAAGAGTCCCTTTAGGTAGTTAGATGTATATCTTAGGGAAAAGTTACAACAAACCCAGATTCTTGCATCTTCCCATACCTAGCAAAGCACTAAAATCATTCACACAATGTCTGTTCCTTGTAACTAGCAGTAATATTTTACTGAGATATGTGCTTGACTGCACCTATTCACCAGCCAAAAATCATATATATACTGGCCTCTACCCCAACCTCGCTGGAGCCAGCCATCCCCTCACAGCAACTCTGAAGGGCTATTTCTCAGGGTTTAGTATTCAGTGAGACCCTGAATAAAACGTAACTCACAGCTCTTACTTCGTGCAGTTTCTCTTTTAGTCAAGACTAAAAGAGGACAGTCAGACCCCCTCCAGACCCAATAAATTGGAATCTGATTTTTAACAAAACTTCATGTGATTTGGGCCCTAATTTGGGTTCTGCCCTCAATTCCAATGGTGGCGGGATGGATTTCCCTCCACATCACCAAGCAATTCCCAGAATACAGGCTAGGTATCCTACAACTTAATGCCATTCTGACACTATCTCCCTGGAATAGCCTGAATCCTACAAGACTATCCCCTCTCCCCACTTCAGATGCCAATCATAAGCCCACCAACTAGCTATTAATTAGAGGTTCCAACAACCCTCTACTTGTGTTCACTTAATTTACTAGAGCAGCTCACAGAACCCAGAGAAACATTTTACTCACTAGAGCACTAGTCTATTATAAAAGAATTTGACTCACAAACAACCAGCTGGAAAAGAAGCATAAGGCAAGATATGGAGAAATGGCATGGAGCCTCCATGTTCCCTCTGAATACACTGCTGCCCCCAAATCTTCATATGTTCACCAACCTGAAAACTCCAAACCCCGTTCCTTTGGGTTTCCATGGAGGCTTCATGACATAATTGGTTAAGTCAATGGCCACTGGCCACAATTCAACCTCCAACACCTCTTGGGTCCCTGCAGGTCAGGAGGGTGGGACTGAAAGTCCCAGCCTTTTGATCTTGTAGTTGGTTCCCATGGCAACCAGCCCCTATCCTTAGGTGAGGTTCAAATATCAGCTCATTAACAGAACAAACATAAATTTTCCCTCCTATCACTTAGAAAATTCTAGGGTTTTAGGAACTCCGTGGCAGAAATAGGGACAAAGATCAAACACGTATTTCTTATTATAAATCACACTGTGACGGGCCCACATTAAAGTCTGATAAACACTGATCTAGATAGCATACACTCCCATATTATTTGGACTGTTTATCAATGCGTTTCTCTCTTTATTTAAAAGCTTATCAATTCCTAATAGTTTTGATCTAAAACCCAACAGCTTTCACAATCATCCATAATTACTGCAGCATGTTTCTCTCATGATCACAAATACCTCGATTAGCACTTCAATATACAAAACATGAGTGGTTCAAGTTACATCTGGGCTGTTTGCCTGCATTTGAAGTGAGTTTTCGGTACCTACAATAACTACAAATCCCAACAACATGCCTTGTCTAGATGACTGGTGATCGTCACACTACTGGAACCATCATAAGATCAGAAAAAATGAAAAGCTCAGAGAGTGGACATCAGGCTGTGCAGACCTCCAGAAGCTAATATCAAGGCAAATGTTAAATTTATTCTGTACATACCTGGCCAATGTATTTTCTTTCTTTTTCTGCTACTTTTCATCTTAAGAAAGAATATATGTTCATGCATGAGTGCAGGACAACAGGTTCCTAACATACAATCTAGAACATACTTAATCTTTCAGCCAAGATGGATGAATTCTACCCTCTTACATATTGATATGCTCTTTTATTTCTGTAAAATAGCCCATGTCAATATCTTGACAAACTAAATAAGATAGTGTAAAGATTGTTATGTATATTGTGCTTTTCTTATGAGGATTAATTAATATTACAAGAACACCGTAAGTTTTAGAAATAATATTGTCCCCATGCCCCCCCCAAATTAACAAGAATAACTAAAAGACCTTTATATAATAGATATGATCATGCCTTCTGAATGCACACAAGGAAGATTAAGGTGTAATCTATAAATACTCAGAACCAAATCAGAAAATACAGTCTGAAATGATCAATTATCTGGCTACCATAGCCTACATGGTGCTACATTTTAAGGGAAGTAAATGTGCGTTATACATTCATTCCTCTAGGCACTCAACCCTTAAAAGAAATTCTAAAAAAGAGAAAGTCAATAATTAAAGACTTCCGTCCTTTATCATTGCTACTAACTGAATATTAGAAATAGTCTAGTATAAACAACAAATATGTTTCGTCCTCTGGAGAATTTCTTACATAATATTTAAGCCTTGAATCCAAAGGAGGGGTGTAACATTATTTTGGGACACAGAAATGCTTCTCTTTGGACATTTTTGGGACCACACAAGTCAAAATATCTTAATGTTTCAACAGTGATCAAATGGAAAGTACCCTCAGAGGATCACAATCCTAAAAGAAAGGTCAAAACATGGACATAGATCTGAGCAGCTTTTCAGAATAGAAAAAAAATTGGGCCCAAATGTGAACCTCTGAAAGTTCAAAATCATAAACCACTCAAACAGAGGGCAAATTCAGGAAAGCAAAAGGCAAAACTGGCAGGTAAACTATTCTGGGATCCAGGATATAGATATAAACCAAATTCCAAACTGAATACAGAATGGAAAAAAAATACATAACAATGACAACACAACAAAATAGCCCCAAAAATTAAGAAAGGAGGACCAACAATTGCTACTTCAGGTGAAGAATACTTAGAATAATCAGCATAGCAAAATGGCCCTCAGCTTGAACTATAGTGAACTATAAGCTCCATCTCCCAAGCATAGCATTCCATTAAGAGGAAAATGGACTTTTAAACAGAGAGGATCTGAGGAACTTCAGATAAAATTCATTCCAGTCAATCCACTTTGAATCAAAAAGTCAGTTCAGCACTTGCCCTTGGAGTCCCAGGTAAAAGAAAGAACAGGAAAATTAGTCACCCAAAAAAAATTATATAGGAATTGGCACATAGGTATGAAGTGAACAGGCAGATAAGATGACAAGTCATAGTGATCAAGGTGCAGAAGTCCCCAGTTAAAACATGGGAGAATTCAGATGGCCAGTATCTTCCCCAGCTAGCTGGGGCTTCTATATCCCCAACCAATAGCAAAGACACAACCACAACCATATCCATGTCATTGGAAACTTGGGTATAGCAACCATAGCAGTACCCATGGCCAGAGTCCCAGCAATAACCCAGATCTCAAGACACCATATCAAGAATCACAAAGTTTAGAAATGTCTAAAGGCAAGGGGGCACCAGTCAGAATAGGAGTTGCTGTAATATGTCATATTGAAACGAACGGCACCCTCTGATACCTGGGAGTAAGTAATTAAAGTTAGGCTGTCACAGTCTCCTTGGTCCACACCTCTAGCCACGTCTACCTAACAATGAGGGGGACACTGCGAGTCAACCCCAACTCATCATTCTAATAACTGATTTAAACAATATTCATCAACCTCATTAATCACTTGTCCTTTTACATGAGGACCAACTTTGTACTTATTTCAAGACACTTAAATATGCTTTGATGTCAAGTTGCAACTCCCCTAAACCCATCTCCATCTGTGATCTACACTGAGAAGAGAAAAATCTCAATTTTTTGATCCCAAATGTAAAGCTCTGGAACTAGACTGCATCCTATTCTGTTCACATTCAGTTTTCTGAAATTTCTTTCCCCTCTGATAAGACCTCATATTTCTCTCTCAAAACCTCTGTTGAGATGAACCTTCCCCAGAAACTGGGAGTTTCTGAACAAACTCACTTGTTTAGAATGTTGCCTTCATAGCACAGGATTTTGGAAGGTGACACACACCTTGCACTCCCCCCCCCCGAGAAAGCTGAATGACTGACAGGACATGGCTAAGTGTAGTAATTGCCCAAAGATAAAATTCAGAAATATTGACAGACCCCAGCCAAGGCGACCGCCAGCAACAACTAACACTACTGACATGAAGTAATGGCTATTTCTCTCAAAAAGCAGCAACAGATAGTAAATGGCTTCACTTACTTTTCAGGGTGTGCAGGTCTTTTAATGAATACCTCAGCTCAATAAAAATTATATTAAACTTAATAGTTGCCAGTCCCTGAGTTGATGAAAAGCTCAAGTAGAGGCCCCAAGGCTCTGCTCAAGAAGAGCTTTTGAAAATCAAGCCGATTCTACACTTTAATTTGTCTCTGTAACAGTAAAGCAACACAAACAAATTTTATCTACTCAGTACATCTCTGGATTGGACTTTGAAACCTACAGAAATCCCATCCTCACCCCAGAGTTCTATTTTTCTATTTGTTCTCATATTACGTTGAGAAGGGCAATGTGCTGATAGATTTATTCACAATCACAAAGTGCTGGTGCAATCAACAAAAAACTCTGAATTGCTGTGCAAACACAAGGTAAACTGTTATGCTATCACAAGTAAAAGAATAGAAAGTAAATAGAAATAATTATACATATAGCCATAAATTCTGTAAAATGGAAAGCCATTTTATGTTCAAGGCAAAATTATAGCCAATGGTCATGTTTAACATAATGCTCATCAACAAAATCACACGATAATGATAGAAATCTAGGCTGTCAAAGGGAAGGTTAGAACTACATAAAGGATTGTAGCGGTTAGAAGCCTTAAAGGCAAGATTTGTAGGGTTACAAGAAACAACATTTTGGCAGGTGTCTGAATGTAATCTTTTCCACGCTATCATGGACACTTCCTTGCTCTCTTGACCAATCCTGCTTCTTATCAACAGTCAATGAAAAATATTTATTGCTACTCTCTTCCCATGGAGTACTGTTTAACTTCTTCATCATGTTGCCCTGAGTGTTGGCCTCACCATTTTATTGACTGACAAAACAATGTTGAGCTCAACCAGCCAGTCAATTTACAGGAAATGTTGCTGCCGTTTGATCACCTGCTCTCTCACCCTGTACTGTTTTTTTTTTTTTTTCCTTTAGTTGGGCTGTGTTATGGATCATGAGTCATGGCAAGGATCTTCCAAGAGAAAGAGAAATTTTTTTAAATGTACAGTATTTAAAGGAGAACACAGATACATTAATAAGTGTGATATTCTAGAAGAAAACTCACAGGAAACTGTCCTGCATGATCTACTCTGCTAATAAAATATATCTTAAAAATTATTTCCAAGCCAGTACTTATGAAGAGAACCCTAAAACTTTCACAGAGGGGAGGGGAGTGGGAAATCATTCATACGAAGGACTAGAGATCAGAATGCTATTAGATATCTCAGAAGCAAAATTGGAAGCCAGAAGAAAATGAAGCAATGTTTTCAGTAAGATGAAAAAAAAAAGATATATTTCTAACCTAGAAAACCAGTCAATCTATAAGTTAACTGTCGATATAAAATAAACAGACATCCAGGACCACAGAAAATTTAGACCCACTAGCTCAGGAAAGTTCTCTCTAGGGCCCTATTGGACATAGTATGAAATAAGGAATTTATTTTCATTACACTGGCCTGACATTGAAGGATAACATGTGTCCTAAATACTGAAAATATTTCTGACCTTTGATTAAGTATCTTGGCTCTACTTGGAGTCTAAAACAAGGAAATAAATTGGCAATAGTGATTATTTAATGGTGTTCATTAAAATACTGTTTCAATCGGTGTTTGAAAACACCCTGAATGTGTAAAACTGAGATTAAATGCATTAAATATGCTGTATTTATGTAAAGAAATACAATGTAGTCATTTTTAAAATATGTTTTCAAATAATTTTCAATTTTATAAGAGAGCTTTCAAAATAATTACACTGTAAAAAGTATTAAGTACATTCAGTCACTAAAGAGATGATATTAGTCTCTCTTTTTTTTTTAGTCTCTCTTGATTAATGGATAATACGTATTTTTTCTTACTCTATTTTCCATACAGTTTGCAATGAATAATTATTCATAGAAAAATAGATTTTTTAATTTTTTCTATAAAAGTTAATCACAACTCATGTTCCTTTAACCTTTTCCTATGGAGCTGAATTTCTTTCCCTTTACTTCTAATATAGAGAAATTTCTAGTTGTTTCTAAGCAATATCTTCTAATGCTTTTCTCTAGACTCTTCCTTAATTTCCTACATTCTTAACAAAATTCAGATGATAAAACAGAATCACTGTTCTAATAACGGTCTGGACAGAGCCATGTAGTGAAAGGATTAATTTTCACTTTCTATGTGACATACTTCTACTAACTCACATTTGTATCTGGTTCTTTTTAAATTATACGTTACATTACTGATTCATTCCTAGTGTATGACTAGTTTGGTTTCTACAATATTTTCCTGAGTCAAGATTTCTCCATTCTTTCCCTGGCACTGCCTTGTACTTGGTCCCTCTCATGCCAAACTTCATTCTTGCTGGTCACTTTGTTTCAGTCACCTTTGAAATCTATTCCTAATCTCCAAAGTTTGAGACTATCACTCAAGTTAGCAAAGCTAGGAAAACGTGGTGAACATGTCAATTTCTTTATCGAGATCAGTGTTTCTTTAAAGGTGACTCTGATGTCATCAACCTCATAATCTTTTGTGCTGGTTAAATATGCAGATAAGTAGGGTGTGCCCTCAGACACCAGACCAGAAGAGTCTATGGAAACAGAGCCCTCAAGTCTACATCTTTTAACAGCTTGGCTAGAATTTTTATGCATGCTCAGATTTGAAAACCATGAAATGTAGGTCACTGCAAAATAAATTTCACACTATTTCATACATCTGTCATGGTTGATAAGACATTTTCAGAAACTTCCAGGTTCTCTATCCTTAAATTTCTTCTCTCTCTCTCTCTCTCTTTTTTTTTTTTTCCCTGAGGCCAATCAACCTGGAGGTCCAAATTCTGGATGGATTATACTCTAAGCTTATTCCTAACCAAAAATAGATTCAAGAAGCTTAGCAAACCCCATATAGGACATACCTAAAGACGTCTGTTTCACAAGGTTATATACTGTATAATTTCATTTGTATGTCTCTGTCAAAAGGACAAAATACTGTGATGGAGAACAGGCCAAGGGTTGTCAAAATTAGGAGATACAGTATGACTAAAATACGGACAGCATGAGTTTTCTGGGGTGATGAAACTGTTCTATATCCTAAATGCTCTGATAATTACAAAGATATATGTATGCATGTTTTAAAACATGTATACAATTTTACTGTATGTTGATTTTTAAAAATTTAAGCTGACTTGATAATTTCCCTAAAGATATAAAATTCTCCATTTATTTAGATGATCCAGATTTTATCTTTAGATACAGTTATGTTTTTCAGAGAGCTTTAATTCTACATTACATTTTAATTCTGTATTTTGCTACCTATACGAATGCTTTATGCTGGATTTTGCTTTATGCTGCCATGTAGGCTTGCATTGAAGGTGACTATAAGAAATAGACATTATAAACTCATTATAACGTTAATTATGGAAGTGTTCTTAAAGTGATATTTAATAATAATAATATTTTTTAAAGATTACTTAGCATCAACAGCTAATTCAATGCAAGACCATGAATGCACAAAATTAGAGACCCAAGGGGGTTTGAATATTATTCTAGGAGCTGTAGTTTTGATCAAGTTTGATCTCCTAACACAGTGAATTCTGCCATTTGTCTTCCAGGTCCATTTTTACATCAAGTTTGGTGATTCAGGAATAAATCAGAATATGAAGTACAACTCACCTAACAATAGTCATCTTTCCTGACCTTTTATATTTAAAGAAATTTAAAATGTATTTCTCATATTCCTTCCCTGTTGAGAATACTCACAAGGATAACCTTTTCTTAGCATAATGTGAGACAAATATCACCATAACATTATTGGGATTTATTTTAATTCACAACTTTGTCTTTTGTTAATTATGGTTTAATCATTAAACTCATACCACAGACTCAAGAAATTGCCATATAAACAAAAAGCAAACTGAAAACAGAATATAATAGACATAGAAGAGATATAAATTTTAAGATTGCTTCTATACACTGGTTCTTTAGTTGGTATTGTCAATATCAAGCCGGAATAAAGACAACAGGAAACTGGAAAGTGTTTTTTAAAAGCTAAAAACCCTTTATTGAGGCAGTTAACACACTGAAGATTGGAGAGGTTAGAGCTAATTTTAATTCCTAGAATTCTTAGTTAAGAGTATATAGTATAGTTAAGAGGAATGAAAGAAGAGTCTATGAACTTTCACCACGGACTGTTTATTTTTTTTATTAAATCTATATCCCTTTAGTAGCTAGAATGCTTAGAATTACGAAGTATTACTCTCACTGCAAAATGGAAGAGGAAAATATATCCACAAAGAATGAACCAAGAGAAAATAACAAAATTGAAAATCACATTTGTAGGCTAATCATGTTTCTAGGTTGTAGGCTAATATATTCTAATAAATATTAGAATAAGGAAGTGAATGAAAAAAAAACTGAACCAGAATTTAGTGGAAAACATGAAAATCAAACATACTGGGGAATTTAAAATTCTAAGGTACAGCATCCTATTAAGAAAAATTGACTTCAATTAAAGTTCAGTCCACAAAGCTTCTGATCACTCTACTTTGCACAGTTCAATACAAAAAGGATCTGAAGTCCATGTCTTATCCTCTGGAAAACTGTCAATAAAACTTTGCTTCAAGTTTTGTCCCTGAGGACACAAATTATTGTACAGTTCACATGGTTAGAAGTTGATTAATATAGATTGAATGTCAAGTCTCTTCTGTAGTTAAGTGGCTGGGAGCCACCATACCCATAGCCAAAGCCATAGCCCACTGTGGAGCAGGTGCTGCCATATCCACAGCCAGCACTGTCCCCCAGGGGCTAGCCAAAACTGCCCCACTACATGCCTGGGTAGATGCCCTGATTGATGAAGCCACAGGACATTTAGTTAAGAGTTGGTTGTTTAGCAGCAAAGACCACGTTTCCTGGGAATGACTTGCTCCATCTGTCCAAAGCCTTTTATACACTCCCACCTGAGGGTGTGGCAACAAATAGCCCCTTGTTCCTAGGCATTTTTACTGCTCTTTAAAATCATTTGTGGTTAACTGACTCCCTAGTGTTCTTTGAATTAGTTTAGTCCCTATAATGAAGAAGCTACTGAAGAGTCATCAAAGTCTTTGGTAAAAGCAGGTTCCCAATTTAACCTTCAAAAATCAGGCTTCCTAACAACCAGAAGATTTCTTACCATATTATCTAACATTGTCTTAAGATTGCAGATACTTTCTGGTCATACAAAAGGGATTATTAATGCTGTCTAAACTGTGAGATTAAAGATACTAAAGATTCTTTTCCTAAGAAATTTTTGATACATGATTGAACCCATTATAGATGTTTTCAAAACTAAGGCAAATCTTCTGTTAATCATATCTCATGAGATCTAGAAGTCTATTTCTCAGTAATAATCTATTCCACCATTCAATTGCAACTGTTTTGTGTTCAGTGATCATTTGATATTTATCAATGATGAGGAACTATATTTTTATGTTTATGAGTAATCAGCTTTTGAGGATGGCCAATCTCTTCAAATAACTTTTTAATGAATTTTCAATTTCTTCACTCTTCCTCCTTTGTCTTGGAATTATCAACTACCTTTAGATTCTAATTTTGTTAAGTAAATTTGACTTGACACTACCAAGATCTGCTGGACATGAGAAAATAAGTAATTAGAAGAACGGAGTATTTACAGAGTCAGCCATGTTAGATAAATGACAGCTGTAGTTTCCCTCCTGTTTCGGTCAGAAATTTACCCTCAAGAAACATGACTTGGCCTGACTACCTGCCTGCACTCAGAATGAGAAGACCACATCATAAATGTAGCATTAGCCTTTTGAGAGAAACTTAAAGAATTTGTGAACAGACTT
Source organism: Camelus bactrianus (assembly GCF_048773025.1). Lineage (NCBI taxonomy): Eukaryota > Metazoa > Chordata > Mammalia > Artiodactyla > Camelidae > Camelus > Camelus bactrianus. The sequence continues at coordinate 12,218,226 of NC_133539.1, read as the reverse complement.
TACGTCTTAAACATATATTTAAATCATTTAACCAACTGGTTTTCACCTAACGATTCCTTAGATATCCTAAGGATCAATATTACTGGAAAAGTGCCCACTGGGATGACTGAAATAGGAAAAGACTAGATTATGGTATCAAAGTACAAATTTAATAAAACAAAAGCAATTCTTCCAATTTTTACCTAATTCCTTAAAATACCTCATTGTTTAGAAGCATATAACAGCAGATGACATGGGGCTTGATGTTTATTTTGGAAAGGTTAATGAAAATAATATATTTGAATTTTTACTTAATTCTGGATTGAACATGTTTAAATCCACCATTGAATAAGGATCATATAAAGAATCCTACTGGAGCTATATTTAATATTAGGTGAAAGAACAAAGTATTGGCCATTAAAGTGTAAGAATGCACTAATGGATTTCTTTATTACTTCAGAAAAGCATGTAAAATATCAAAGAATATACTTAAACCTTGCATGTACTTGCTTATATCTCTGCTTTTATCACTTATAAGAGTGTTATTTGGTCAATATGTAATATAATGAAAGGGCTACAAGAGTAGAAGCTATAAATTCTGGTCTGAGATCTGACCTTTGACAATAACACCACACTCTGTGCCTCAGTCGCAAAGCTGTAAAGAAGCGGTAACTAGCTTTCCTAATTCATGAGGATTTGTAAAGCTTTAATGAGATAATGTAGATGAATATACAGTGAAATCATAAGGTACAATACAAGTGTGTGCTTAAATCATTGTTTTATTTTGCTCACTCCAAATCTAGTCAATCTTACAAGCAGTTAACTAAAACTATTCTATATGAATTTGATGAACCAATAATTTAATATTCTAGAGCAGTATTTCACAGATGTAACAAGCATCAGAATTTTAGTTGGCTTGTTAGTTAAAACGCATATTTCTGACTCTGTAGATCTTGAGGGAAAGAGACAGAAATCTTGAGAATTTGCCTTTTTAAAATGTTCCTATTTGACGCTGATATTGGCAGTCTAGAAACCACATATTGAGAAGCGTGCTTCTAAAGAAGAGATAAAATTGAAAAGAGTATAGGGAAATGTATGTTCATAGCCACACATAATGTATATACTTTAACATGGATAGTCCTTCTGTATGATTTAGGATCCAAGACAAAGCGGTTTGATTTCATTACTGGACTTTGGATATTACTAATCTAATCAAATTAACCTGGACATCACAGGTTAGCCCACATAGCACATATATCATATAGCTAACACTTTCTGATAATCTATAAAAATCAGTCTCTATTTTAACATTGCTTTTATTGGATGCAACAGAAGTGAAAATATGACCATCATAATAAACATACTTAAACCAAAGAGCAGATATTCAAACCACATGTTCTTTGTCAACTCAGATAAGTTTTTGAGGAGAAAATAGAAGCATCCTCAAGATGAAAAATCAAAGACAAATGTGTTAGAGTAGAATGTATTTCAAATAAGAATCACAAGCCTAAATGATGAACTTCAGGACAAGTTCAAAGAATTACAGACTGAAGGTGATACATCTTGAAGTGAGCCAGATCCAGTGTGTGCAGAAGCTGAACTTGTTCAAGCAGCATCTTCTGACTCAAAGAAGCTTAGAAGCAGACAGGAAACAAAAGAGCAAGATGTCCCAGGAGTGCCAAGGTCTCAGATGTGCAGATTAATCAATAGACTCCTATTGCCCCGTATCTTTTATAGCCAACTGGTCAGTTACTTCTATAGCCATAATCCAGGCCACAGCCCAGAGGTAAGAAGGTGCTACCATATCCACGGTCAGTACAGGGGTTCAGGGAATAACCATAACTTCCCCAGTAGCCATTGGGTTGAAATTGTCAAGATAGAAGTCATAATACATTGTTCAGGAGACAAGGATTTGATCAGGCAGCAAGGTTAATGGCTACAGAACATAATGGGATCCTTCTTCCTATGTGACTCATGTGACCTCAGTGGAGGGCTGTGATGAAGAAATGTATGTCCTTCGTTCTTTAAATCAAAGGAATTAAAATTCTTATTAATCTCCTAGATCTCATTGAAAAAAGAAGAGATCCTCATTACTCTTGAAAGAGGTTTGAGCTTGATTAACTACTCAAGAATTCTTCTTTACAGGTTTTGTACCTGTAATGAGAAGTTACTGCCATGCCTACTGTGTCTTCAAAGTGTTGGGTTAAACTAGACTCCAAATTTAATCATCCAATTATCAGACTTCTCAACAACAAAAACCATGCTGGTTGCAACACCAAACCATGTTTTTAGTCCACAGGAATTTACTGAATGTCCTCATGCTTCATAAAGTTCTATACCAAGGCTTGAGGTGTAGATATTAAAGAGCTTGTAGATCTAGCAAACCTTTCAAACTAGAAGCAAAGGCAAAACAAACAAGCCTACAATCAGCGTAAATATATGCAGTTAAATCCCATTAATTATAAAATGTCGAGTGGATGTAGTGGGGCAAGGATTATAGTAGCAGTTTGTGTAGATATAAAATGGTGTAGATGAATTAAACTTTAAGATTGATGTCTGGACCAGGGAGAGTATAGCAAAGCACTCAGATAACAAAAGAATGTTTCTCTTGATCTTATACACTATAAAACCAAAATTTGAAAACAGACAAGGAACAATGAGAACTGAGATGTCTTCTAAAAATTAATCATGGTACTTGTTAAAGATGGTAAGGCCAACTTTATTCAAGGGGAGCTATTATAATATGGTAGTGTGGGTTTTGTGATAGTAGAGGGAGATTGTGATCAACTCTAAATACAAGAAAAAGTGGGAATTTTCAGTCAAGGAGCAGGATGAAAAATTACTAAGAGGAAGTATCAAGGGTAAGGGGAGAGGGTGTTGGTTTTAGTCTAATCCAACCTAACAGGATTCTTGCTGAAGGCAGGACAGAGAGATCAGACATCACCCGGGAGATGGTAGAAGACAAGGTCCCCAATCAGATATCGAGGGTGATCAGACATTGAGGTTAGGGAGTGAGGGGAGTTCTGGTTTAATGACTCAGCAGTTTCCTTGCTAAAATTGGACAATGCAGAGACAAACACAGAAAACCAAAAGTAAGAGCCTCATTGGGAATAGAGTTCAGTGGGGCCTGACTAAGTTTGGTCAAGGAGAAAATCTCTGTCAGATGAACCTGCCTCTTTCCCTTCCCTTTCCTTACTTCTTCACTGGCTTTCTACCTCTGGACTGTGCAGCTTTGCATAGCTTACTCCTCCCTTCATTCTAGAACAGAATATCAAATTATTTTTGAAATTTATGAAGAATTATACTGAAAAATACTCTATAATTGATAACTCTGAATTTCTAAGAGACAGTTGAAAGACTGTCCCTGAGAGAGGTGGAGGAAGGGAAATTATCATTGCTTCATCCTCTTGGTAGATCCTGACCAAGCAACATCCACAACCCACTCCTCCATCTCAGGATTATGTTTCTGGACTCATAGTCTGCACATTCATGAAGTCTCTCTTGAGTGTCAAAAAAAGGAAGAAAGAAAGAAAGAAAAGAAACCAACCCGAATAGTGACATTTTCTGATTTGAATGAAAGACTTTCAAAAGATCTCACTGTCATGATTACGGATTCTTTATTTTAATCTAAAGAAACATTCAGTCTTTTCATTCATGTTATATTGATCAGGAACTCAATATGAGCTCAGTGCTGTGCTTTATTTTAGGGACACAGTGGTGAACAAGACAGATAATATCCCTTTATGGAGCACACAGTTCTACAGAATGAAATTAGAGTCATCTCTGTTTGGTGGGAGGCAGGCAGCAAGACTTCAGCATCAAACACATCCAGGTTAGGAACCCAGCTCTGCCGCTCTCCAGCTTTGAGATCATGAGCATGTCACTGAACTTTCTGAATTCCAACTTCCTCATGTATAAAATGAGGATAACAGAACCTGGAATGAAACCAACCTCATGGGGTTGTGAAGAGGAATACTGAACATAGGACAAGCCCAGGAATGTATTAAACTGAACATTAGTTCTTTAGCCTAATTATTTTTGTCATTAAAATGACTGAAAATTTATACTAGAATATGCTCAAGGTGATGGCCTCACCTAAAATCTTGAATAAACCCACTTCAGAAGTTTCTCAATGTCATAAGAGATCAATGGGATGAAAACATTTAGCTCAAAAGTCATTATGCTCATCTAGAGATGTACACAAGATTGGCTGGTTGGTTGGTTTTAAGTATGACTTACTTGCCACCATCACATGAGTTGAACATGCCCACTGGCAGCAGTTATCACATTTTGGATGGCTCTGAGAAATGTCATCCTTTGGCTGAAGGAGAATTGTGGGAAATTGAAAATTAGAGCCACGTAAATAGGAGGCATTTCCAGTTTCTTTGCTTTGCAACCTGTGACTGGAGTTTTGGGCAAAAGAGCAAGTAAAACCTCTTTTGGATAAGGAAAAAAATTCACTTTGAATAATTTTATCAAATGCCAGTGTCACCCATTGATTCCTCAGTGTTTTATATTTATGTTCTTTTAGTATTTTCAGTAAATGAAGAAGTCCAAATACCTTGTCAGGTATTTGATAATCTTCTTTAGGCACCTATTGTAGCTGAAAGCTTTTTTTTTCTTTCTTTCTTTCTTTTTTTTTTTTTTTTTTTCAGGTCTGGAAAGCAAAGCCAGTGTGAGTCATTGAAACTAATGACTTACTGCAACTGTGAGATTTCTCTGTACTGGGAAGGTGCTTCTCTTGATCTCTCTTCTTGCTGAGAGATTACTCATAAATCTAACTCGGAACGGACCCTGCTTAATAAGATCTATGGGAATAGAAGTGAATTTTACTGTGTTCTAAGAAGTAAAAAACTTGAGGACAAAGATATAGAAGCAGAAGAGAAGAAGACGCAGGCAAATGCAAAAGTGAAACAGGGAAAATCAGTTGGTCAGTTCTTATATGCAAGAACAATGTAAATATGGTACAAGACCTCCTACCTGTGTTAGGCTCCCTACAACTCTGCCATCTTCACATTCTCCATTGTAATTTCGTGGCCAAAATTCATTGGATAGTGTAATCTAATATTCTGGTCACATAAAGAGTAACATTGGAAGAACATTTCTACATCAACCTGTGAGAGAGAGCAGATATTAGATGCCATCAAAATAGCCTTTGGAGAATACTTGGGAAGTGTTTAACAGGGTGTCATTAATAGATTTACTATCAAAGTTAGCCTTGGAAAACTCTTTGGGACTTTAAAACTCTCCTGTGAACCAAATGGATAAGTACAAATCAACATTTATATATTCAGCTATGACTAATGAATCATTACTTCTGAGTAATCAAGGAATTGGGAAGCCAAACAGTTAGGGTAGGGGGCTTAGGATACTGGACAGAAAGCTGGAAAACAGGAGGTAGACCTTAGTGAGAAACATGAGTACACTATTGATACAGAGAATGTGAAAATGTGAAAAAAAAATTTTTTAAAGAATTTGCAACATTTGAAACCCCTCCTTTGTGGAGACAAGATGGTTATGGAAATGAGTCAATAAGAAAACAGCTAACTGAGTAGAGATAACACTGAACACTGGATTCAGACAAAGGTTATGCAATGTGATTCTGCCAATGCAACACTTAATCTCATAATTCAAGAAAGTACTCCAGAATCTACTCCAGCCATGCCTTTCTTCCAGGAAGAATTACTCTGAAGCATCCTAAAATATAGGAGGAAAATATTTTCTCTCTCTATCTCTCCTTCTCTCAAAGATTCCTCTGCAGATATGTCTTTTTTTTTTCATTTTTTATTGACTTATACTAATTTTACAATGTTGTGTCAAATTCCAGTGTAGAGCACAATTTTTCAGTTATAAATGAACATACATATATTCATTGTCACATTTTTTTTTTGCTGTGAGCTACCACAAGATCTTGTATGTATTTCCCTCTGCTATACAGTATAATCTTGTTTATCTGTTCTGCATATGCCTGTCAGTATCTACAAATTTTGAAGTCCCAATCTGTCCCTTCCCACCCTCCGCCCCCTTGGCAACCACAAGTTTGTATTCTATAAGTCTGTTTCTGTTTTGTATCTATGTTCTTTTTTTTTTTTTTAGATTCCACATATGAGTGATCTCATATGGTATTTTTCTTTCTCTTTCTGGCTTACTTCACTTAGAATGACATTCTCCAGAGACATCCATGTTGCTGCAAATGGTGTTATGTTGTCATTTTTAATGGCTGAATAGTATTCCATTGTATAAATATACCACAGCTTCTTTATCCAGTCAGCTTTTGATGGACATTTAGGCTGTTTCCGTGTCTTGGCTATTGTAAATAGTGCTGCTATGAACATTGGGGTGCAGGTGTCTTTTTGAAGTAGGGTTCCTTCTGTATATATGCCCAGGAGTGGGATTCCTGGGTCATATGGTAAGTCTATTCCTAGTCTTTTGAGGAATCCCCATACTGTTTTCCCACAGTGGCTGCACCAAACTGCATTCCCACCAGCTGTGAAGGAGGGTTCCCCTTTCTCCATAGCCTCTCCAGCATTTGTTATTTTTGGACTTTAAATATTCAAATCATGTATCTCAGTTCTGCTGGCTCTACTCAGCATGGAAACTGTAAATACACATAGCTTAGTTTTTCAGGTAATTAGGAGAAATAAACAATTAATCAGAAAGTAGGAAAGACAAACAACACTTTTCTTCATGTGTGACATTCTGAGATGAATCCGAGTAATAAAATGCACAGATATCAGGCTTCCAATCTGCAAATGGTTATGAATTAAAGAATAGTTAGGTGTTAGCCAATGGATATTTGATGTATTTTTCATGTTTATTGAGGAAATTTGTCTTATAACACAGTCATATTTATTGCATGTCTACTCTACTATATGCATAACCTGGCCCAACTCAGTAGCAAAACTCATGTACAAAGTAGAAATAAATACCTAACTACGCTCCCTAAATACCACAGCTCAGCTTGAATGTAGCATCAAATGTTCTTCCTACTCTTTCTTTTCACTTTGTCTCTAAAATGGTATTTATTCTGTTTTCATTTTTATGACTCCTATATAAATATAGATGAAACATCTTAGTTCCTAGATTGAAAATAAATAGAAAAAGCAAAAAGGATAAAAAGCCATGACTAAGGACCCTGTTAGTGTCCCAAACTGGTGACCCCCAAAATAAATTACTTATGGAGAATTTTTTTAAATACTGATTTTCAGACCCCATAGAATATCCTCCTATCAGAATTTCCAAGTTGGGACCTGAGTCATGCATTAAAAAAAAAAAGTAAGGAAGTAATAGAGGTGAATTACAGTTAAAAACAACCGACTAACGTAAAATCATGAAGGATATTTTCTCATTACACAGGAAAATATAAATTTATAAAATCATCCCAAAACACATCTTTCTTAAGCCGAGCGTGTCATCAGAAACTTCAGCCCAAGAGCCGTGGTTGAGAAGTGCCAAGCACAGACTTCGAACCTCAGTGCACATCTTGTACGTCTTTGGGGATATGAAAGAATCCTTCTGCCCTTATCGTGTTGAGATGTAGATGATATTCCTTTACCAGTGTTCCCACTACCTGAACATAAATAAATAATAAGTAAGTGTGAGAGTGTGTGTGTTTGTGTGTGTGTGTGTGTGTGTGTGTGTAATGGCCTGAAACAGTTCTTGTTAAAGCGTGGGCCTCAGAACACCTGACCTAGAATCCTTGGGGTACTTTTAAAAACTTTAGCTTGCTGGTTCATCCATGTTGTTTCAAACGACAAGATTTCTTTCTTTGTTAGGGCTGAATGATATTCAGTTGTGTATATACCACACTTTCTTTATCCGTTCATCTCCCCACCGACACTCAGGTTGTTTCCATATGTTAGCCAGTACGAGTAATGCTGCAATGAAGACGAGAATGCCGGTATCTCTTAGCGATAATGATCTCGCTTCCTTTGGGTCTATACCCAGAAGAGAGTTTGCTGGATCATATGGTAGATCCATTTTTAACTTTTTTGAGAAAACTCATATTGTTTTCCCTAGTAGATGAACCAATTTATATTTCTGCCAGCAGTGTATATAGTCTCGCTTTCCTCCACATTTTTGACAACCCTTGTTATCTCTTAGCTTTTTGGTAAGAGCTATTCTAACAGATGTGCAGTGATAACTCATCGTGCACTTATTTTATTTCCCTGAAGATTAGTAATGTCAACATCACATACCTGAGAAAAAAATTGGTAATTATCTGAGGTGAATGATATGTCAATTAGTTTGATTGTGGTAATCACCTCATAATACACATGTCAATATACACATATCAAAGTCTTGTTATGCATCTTAAATATATAAAATGTTTATTTGTTAATTATACCTCAATTAAGCTGGAAAAAATTTATATTTCTGGAACACACCTCAGATATACCACGTCAAAATTCCTGGGGGTGAGGCATAAAAACTGACATTTTAAGCCAGCTGCCAGGTGATTCTCCTACACGTCGCAACTTCAGAAGCACTGGACTAGCTGTTCTCTGAGGTCTCTTCAATCACAAACTTTATATAACTCAATCATCATTCTAGAACTCAAACAGACCCTTTCTAACTTCAATCTGACCCTCTAATTCCTGGAAAGTCCCTCTTTTCCTATTGTATTCTAACCTACATGTTTGATTAAACTACAATTCTTAGTGTGAATTAACGTGCGCTGCTAGAAAGTTCCAAACTGGACATTTTATTGGCTATACCGATGGTCTCCTGGAAAAAAAATCTACTAAGTAAATCCTTGAACAAGATGTCTTTTGAATTTTTTATCAGTTGGGCGAAATACGGTGGAGAAAACATTCTTTTTTAAAGTGATCTCTCCAAAAAGCTTTTACATTTTGAGCTACAAGGTGGTCATATGCAACACAGCCACATGCAGATATTCCATAGAAGAGCAGGGTTAAGCCACATCCTGCTGTCACCAAGAATATTTGTAGTATATATAAAATGTTTTCTACAAGAGGATTGAGACATTTTTGACTTGGCTTATAAAAAGAATATTACTCTCTTCTCCAAAGGAACACAGAGAAAGGCTGATATAGCTGCAGGTCTATGAAAAGGTGCTCTTTTAAGGAGTAAAGCCCACTCCCTGGTATCGATTCCACAAAGATTAAGAAGCTTTCTGTTGTTGTTTCTAAACTGGTATTTCTGAGCTGTAAAATAGATATCCGAGGTGGTTTGAATTGGGGAATTTATCCCTTCCCTCCGAAAGACTCTCAGACTCCTAAAAATATGTCTATGGCTATTCTAGATGCCCCAGAATCCTTAAATAGGGGACATGGCATCTTTTTCTACAATCATTAGTCCCTGTGAGAGGGAACATAGTGGGTTTCATTTGCACTAATATAGAAATAACTGAAGTAGTCCTTCAATGTTGGGTTCCGTGAAGAGGGGCAGGAGTGATGAGATGAGGAGGGGCATTAAGCAATGAATGGTGTACCACTGGTGCCGGAATTGGAGGTGGATGTCATAGAGTTAAGGGGAGATTAAGAAAGACCTTTTTTTTTTTTTAATCACAAGCAGCCACCTCCTGCCTGCTGATCACACAAGATCAAGGATTATCTGCTTTCTCACTGCCTCTAACACCCACAGGAGGAAAGGGAAATCCATTCCTCTCCCCACTCAATGTACCAAAAAATACACGCCCAGCAAGAAAGGAAACTCCACTCAGGTGAGAATATTATGGTGGTTGAGACAAGTTTATTGGGAATTTGACAAACACATCCACAGCTTGATTATGACAAGAGTCATGAACATGGTGAAAAATTCAAAAGTAATTCATGCTGGGGCATCAGGTTTCTGAAAACGTCCCAACAAATATCATTCAGGGAAGGCAGCTCGAGGCATCAAGGGGTTTCCATTTTCTTCCCTCGGGACTCTGGTCCTGGGTCTGAAACTCAGCGACTGGGAGGTTGAGGAGCAGATGAGGATGTGGAGGTGCACCCCTCAGCCTCACGAGAGAAGATTCCATGCCTCCTCGGGGATTGCAGCAAATCAGTAGAAAAAGAATGGGCAGGATCTTCGGTAGCCGAAAGCCCCACAGCCATTGTAGCCGTAGCCGAAGCCATAGCCCACTGGGGAGTAGGTGCTGCCATAGCCACAGCCCACACTGTACCCCAGGGGGTAGCCGCAGCTGCCCCCGTAGAATCCTGGGAAGACAGCGTTGGAGAAGCTGTTGAGGCACATGGTGTCTGGAGTGGAGGAGAGCTTTCAGAGGGCGTTTCCTAGGTGTGATGACCTCCCTGGTCTCCAGCCTTCTTTATATACCCAGGCTACTGGGGTGTGGTGCAGAACACACAGCCCTCATTTTCATTCCTGACACGAGTTTGCATCACAAATAGCTCATTAGTTTGATTTGCTTGCTTAAGATGTCTTTACAGTTGCTTAAGGAAGCTCTCACAAAGTGGAACACAGGGATAGGATTCTTTCAAACAGATTGTGCCCCTTCATTAAAGTACGCGTTGCAGTGACTTCAAAGCATTGGGTTTGGGTCTTGTAGGTCCGGATACGATCCTCTGTAAGCAGACTCTATAATACCAAGAAATGTTCTTAGTTTGTTCATTGTTATGTAGTTCTCTTGCTCTCTGAATTCCACAGTACACAGTTGGAATTTAATAAATGTGTGTTAGATAAATAAATAAATGAAATAACAAATACATAGTGAGGCCACCTCAAAATCAAGGTATTTCTTAGTATTCACCTTTCTAAACCACTGCCTGAGCTAATAATCTTATAACTGTCAAAAACAGAGTTTGTGGATTAATCCTAGAAATAAATTGTCAAACAAATATGATCTGTTGGTCTAACATTCTTTTTAAAGTAAATATTGGAAACAATAGCATATCTTTTCAAGGGTGGTGACTGAGTCTGTGGGGCCACTCCAGGAGCCGAAACTATCATATCCCCTCCACGTGAACTTCCTGCTGCAGATAATAAAGGCTATCGGTACCAAAGTAAGGAAGGATGGGTGGCCAGAAGTGGGGGGAGAAAGAAAGAAAGAAAGGAAAGAAAGAAAGGAAGAAAGAAAGAAAGGAAGAAAGAAAGAAAGGAAGGAAGGAAGGAAGGAAGGAAGGAAGGAAGGAAGGAAGGAAGGAAGAAAGAAAGAAAGAAAGAAAGAAAGAAAGAAAGAAAGAAAGAAAGAAAGAAAGAAAGAAAGAAAGAAAGAAAGAAAGAAAGAAAGAAAGGAAGAAAGGAAGGAAGGAAGGAAGGAAGGAAGGAAGGAAGGAAGGAAGGAAGGAAGGAAGGAAGGAAGGAAGGAAGGAAGGAAATAATGGGGTGAAAACATACAGAAAAATGAATGGGAAAAATTTACCTTAAAATGTGCACTATGTTTTTCCATTAGATCTAACAAAACCGGATTATCTGGCATATGTAATGATCTTAATAAAAAGCCAAGTGACAATATTAAATCAAAATCATTTCACTTTTAGAATGATCATGCACCCCAGGATAGGGAAGGAAAACCATTCCTCTCTCTAAATGGAAACTTAGTTCTCAAATATGAATTAAAGGAAGAGTAAGACTGGTCAAAACTATCTTGGGTCACACAAGACCTAATAAATTATTCTCAGATACCTGCATTGGGATTCTTCAGAATGGGACTTAAAAGAAAACTCACAGAAAATACAGCAAAAGAACACACGTGGCCAGAAATAGAAAGGCAAGGCGCTGCAAGGAACCATTCTTAGAAAGACATAGAACAGATACATATCACCTACTGGCCCCCAGAATGTTCCCTTAGATCTCAGAGGTAACTTTCCTTCCTGTTACCAGCAGCTAAGAAAGACCTAAATTTCTGGAAGCATATAGAGGTCACAGGTTGACTCCAAGGACAAGGTGAAACACTTGGAAGAAATACAAAACTCTGGCAGTATTCTAACTGCTAAATAGTTAATTATAGCAGAGGTATTTTTGAAAATATACAGGGCTGCGCCAGCATCCTTCTTCATGAACAAAGCTGTATGGCCACCTAAGGTGATTCACTATTTAAAATTCAAACACTTCATGTGACTTATAGCTAAATAACCCAGGGAATTAAAATTAGCTTCACTTATAAAATATATTCAACATCAGATCCTCTCTAAAAACCATAAAATAATTTTCTTTTTATTTCTGCTGTCATCACAATTCCCTGCTCCATGAAAAAAAAAAAAAAACTGGCAACATCTGGAAAAAAGAAAAATTAAACCAAAAATAGCATTGTATTGGAAAAGATGGAAAGGCGAGAGAATGAATTCATGCCAAAGTTCAATTATGATGTTTAAATGAGTTCCTCTCCCACCTGCCCACCCAATCGGACAAGATGTTAGCTTTGTGGTGCAGGATGGAATACTCAGCTCTGTATCTAAGTAGTCATGATGAGTAAAAATTAAAATATGTAGTTTTTTTAAGAACTTAAGCCCTAGTTACAAAGCACATCTTGAATTTTCTCTAGAAATTCTGCAGAAAATCATAACACAAGAAAATTTTAGGGCAACACAGGATTTATAAAGTCATTTAAAAATAAAATTAATAGCTAGCTTAAACATACTTTAGGTCTATGAAATCTTTATTCCAGTATAGATTTATCTCGAGAGAATCCAGGTTTTGTAGAGCCTGAAGTTTATACAATGTTAAGAACCTTCTTTACAAAAAAACAGTACACCATAAAAATATAAAACTCATTCAAAAATAGGCATGTGTTAAAATGCTAAAAGAAACTGCAAATAATTAAACAGTAACAAAAATCACAAATATTACAAAATTCTGAAAAAAAAAATTTTACTACATAACTACCTGACACACTTCTATAATGTTTTTTTCCATGGACTAGCTTCTGGCTTCACCATTTCAAAATTTTCTCCTCCACTATTCATTCTACACTGGATGCAATGGAGCAAATTCATGCTGAGATGTGGCGTCTGGTCTGCACACCCGTGTCACAAATTCTGGCTGAATTGGAAGAGTAGATGGGAGAGAAACTTTGGAAGCCATATCCATACAAAGATCGTTAGAAATAGCCCAATTAGACGCAAAAGCGACTGCAAACCACAGAAATCCATCCCCCCATATCCAAACTCAACTTCACCTCAGTCAGATCTCAAAGAGGTCCACGAACTTTCTGACACGTCCCAACCTGAAGGGACTGTGATTGTAGAGACTGCAGGTGGAAAGCAGCTGCAGTCTAAATCAATTGCAGTTCAAATGTCTTACTTTCGTGAATTCCTTAAAAAAAAAAAATAGGGCCATGTGACCTGGAGGTTTGAAAAAGAAAAAAAAACTATATTCTTACATATGAAATGACATAGTATTGGACTATGCATTGCTAGATATTTATCAGTCTGTATAAAGTCCATGACCATTTCTCTTTTAATAACAATGTTAAGATGTTATCTAATACATAATTTGATTATTTATTTCATATTTCCTTGATTTCAAATAAGGTTTGACATGAAGAAAGATAGGGGAAAACCTTGCTTTTCGATTTTCTCCAAAAGAACAAGAAATGTATTGTGTATAGATCTTAGAAACAGAGTCAATTCCAGTGTGCACAATAAAATAGTTCTTATCAGTTTCAAATATAAAGTTTCCAGCTTCAAATATTATAATTCATTGGAAATGAGAGAGAAATTACAAGGGAATGTTTTAAACTAGTTTTAGAATATACGTCAGTGGTTACTCTATGATACAAAAATTTTATTTGATTCCTCTTTTCAAACAGTCATTCTTAATATAAGTAGAGAGCATCTCCTATGTTCCAGGCATGTTTTTAGGTGCTAGAAATCTAAAGATGAATTAGAAACAGTAATTAGATGGAAAATGGTAAATAAATGAAAATGCAATGTTCTGCATTCCACCCTGGAAATTCATGCTGCCCTCTAGTAGATTTCAGAGGGTGAAACAAAGAACAGACAATTCTATGTGAATGTAGTGGGAAGTGTCCATGGAAAACTTCATTATGAAATGGATAGACATTTGAGCTGGGTCTTGAAAATGTATTTTACTTGTAGACGTTAGTTAGGGGGATAGTGGATTTAAAGGATATTCCAGAAAGAAGAGGTTTGAAGCAAAGTCTCAAAGGTGTTAAATAGTACAATGCCTTCTAGGAGACACAGGTAATTCCATGGGGCTGTAGCCTTGGATGTAACAGGAGAATTACTGCAAGATGGAGCTGGAAAGACAGTGCCTATGAGACTGCATATACCGTGGAGGCAAAGGGAGCAGCCCACAGACGAAGCTGGGGGTGGCATGATCAGTTACATTTTACTCCGACGGTGTAGAGGATGAATTAGAATCGGGATGTATGAAGACCAAGTTTAAAATTGTATCCATTAGGAATGCTCTTGGCTGCAAGTAACAACAGCAACAAAAATAACCCAGCTGAAAATTGCTTAAATGAAAAGAGTTTATTTTTCACAAAAACTAGAAAACAAGAATGCAATCAATTCCAGGTTGCTTCAGGGCTTGACAGTGCCAGGGTTCAGAGCTGGTTCCGCTGCGCCTCTCTCAGCTGCCTCCTCAGGGCTGCAAGCTCACTGCTGCAGGGCTGTGCTGAACCTTCTTATGCATCAACATCCAAAAACAAAAGGGGTTAAAAAAAAAAAAAAAAAAAAAAAACTCCTTCTCTCAAAGCTCCTTTTCATTGCACAATGAGAAGGAAATCATTTCTTTGTGTCTTCCAATGGATTTCCTCCAGGTCCCATTGTCCAGAGTTAAATCATATTCCAGTGTTGAACTACAAGGGAAGCTAGAAAGGTGTGTATTGGGCACTTTCTGCCCATCTCGTGTGAAGCACATTCTGCCAGCATAGAAGGAGGGAGAAAAAAAGTCACTGGGTTGATAATCAGTAGAGTCATACACAAGCCATTGCACTAAGGTGGCAGTTTTAGCAAAAAGGTGAATTTAAGAAATGCTAGGGAGGTAGATGTAACACGTGGGTTAATAACCGTCTATCAGGCTCACATCCCTACCAGGAATTCGGATGCAAGACGTCCGTGGAAGACCCTGTGAGAAGGAATACCAAAGGGCGGTGCTTCCCAGTCTTTTTCCCATGATAGCACACAAAGTATGTTACATCTCTTTACAATATAGTGGGATAATCTGACAAGACTCACTGGGAAGAGATGACCATCCCAGGCGCCCTGGTACCCTGATCCTACCCAAATACCCAAACCAGCCGGGGGACTAAGAGCACCAAAACTGTTGCAACACCTGTAACCCAGTGCTGATGCCCTCCAATTGGAAAGCTCTGTAAGGAAGTTGGGACAACCAGAGATAATAAAATAGCCAGGAGAGACAGCCCCTAATCATTGCTGTAAGAAGCAGATTAAGAAAACCCTCAGGCTTCCAGAATGTAAAATTATCCCAAAGAAGATGTTGACTTAGACCCTTGATTTAAAATCCTCCTAATGCTTTTGGGTTACTACTGTCTGGTAATCAGATACTGTGACCTTCAAAACATGACTTCTTTTCAGGTAATTTACTAACTTGTATACAAAATTTAACTCTTTTTGTTTAGGGCCTCATATTCAGAAATCGCATCTGGTTTTTGATATGAAATCAAGACTGGCACCCATGCGGTGAGATGGTACCATCTGTATGGTAAGAATCAATCCCTAGGAATCACCCTCGACACCCCTGCATTTGCAAACTCAAGTCCTGCCACCTACTAAGAGTCTCCCGAATCCATTAATTCCTACCCATCTCCGCTGCATTACTCTGTTTACTTCTCATTGCTGCCTATCGCTACAAATTGCTGCAAATTTGGTGACTTAAAAAGACACAAATTTATCATCAGACAATTCCAACTGTCAGAAGTCTGAAATTAAGGTGTCGCCTTGGCTAGTTCCTTCTGGAGTTTCCTTCTGGAGAATCTCTTTTCTGCTTTTTTCAGCTTCTAGAGGTGGCTTGCAGTCTTGGGCTGTGGCCACTTCCTTTCATCACTCCAATCTCTTAATTCTGTCACATCTGCTACTGACTCTGACCCTCCTGACTGCCTCTGATAAGGACCCTTGTGACTGAGCCCACCTAAATTAACCAGGCTCTTCTCTCCAGATCAAAATCTTAATCACTCGGCCAAGTGCCTTTCACCAAGCAATGCAACATATTCATGGGTTCCAGGCATTCAGAGTGGACAGCTTTGGGGGCTCCCTATTCAGCCTGCCACACTACCTAATTCAAGCGACTGATTTATGCACCTACACTGCTGTGGTGACTGCAGAACTAATCAAGATGACAGTTTCCCTCCTTACAATCTGTTTCTCACTGCCAACGTGTTTACAAAACACAGATCTGATTATCATACACACACAAACACACACTCAGACACACACGTTAAAAATATTTCAATAGCTTTCCATTGCTTTTTGGATAGATTTATTTTTTAATCTTTTAAGCAGACCTAAAAGTTCCCAGGTCACTCTGCTTAAGAATCACTCACTGTCTCAGTTTTTCAAATGCATCCTGCATCTTCTCATGCTCAAGCCTTGCCACTTGCTGTTTTTTCTGCATGGAATTATCTTTCTTCTTCTCTCCTCCTCAGCTCCCACCAACCTTCAGCTACCAGTCCAGTCACTTCCTTTGCGGGGACTTTCTGCAGCCCCTGAGTAGCTAAAGTCCACCTGCAGTATCGTAACCACCACCGTCTCCCTTGTATTTGTTGTCCTTTAACCTTGACTTATGTGATTAATACCTGCCTCACCAACATGCTTGTATCTAGGAGAGCAAAAATGATGTCTTAAATCAGCCTTGATTCCTCAGTGTCTAGCTCACAACTGGGCAAAATGTAGATTTTTAATAAACAGCAGTTGAACAAGTGAATGAATGAAAGAATATTCTTAACCTAATTTGGCAACTCATTCACTATAAGAATTTAGGCAAAAAAAAAAAAAAAAGAATTTAGGCAAATCACTTGTCTGGGCTCCAAGTCATTTGACTATAAAATGAGGTAAGTTGACTTCCTGGGGCTCACCTTTAGCCACTGTATGATTCCAACATCAAAATCTCTGATGAGCTAAGATTGCAATTCAACCCTCTCCCACTGGATTTGATCAATAAAGCAAAAGACTACATAGAGAGCTTTTGTTCATTGTGTTACACACCCCTGCTAAGACACACTAATGAGCTCCCAGCTGCCATCCCTTTAAAACACAAAATGCAGTGACAGAATCGCAGGAGAGAAATGTTGCATGGCCCACATGGGGTTCCACTGCAATAGTTTCAAAAGTTTAGTCTGTGCAAGAATTTCCTTGGATACTTGTTTAAAATGCATATTTCTGAGCTCTGTTCCTAAAGATTCTGATCTCCCTGGGTCTGGGCTGGGGCCCGGGAATCTGCATTTTAAATAAGCAGCTCCAGTGATTCCAGTAAAGGTGGAGTTTGGGTCACTCCTTAAAAAATTCTCATTCTCTGTTCAATTTCAGGATATCTGAAAAGGTGTCCTCTTTAGGAAAACACCCAACTTAAAATGGGATGAGTGTAAAACGGTGAAGGAGAAAAAGGAGACACCTTCTTAGTGAGGCTTAATTACTAGAGTTGATGGAGTTTGTCATCATGGGGGCGACTTTGCTCTCCAAGGGGTGTTTGTCAATGTCGGGAGACAATTTTGCTTGTCATGACTGGGGCCTACTGCTTGGTCTCTAATGGTAGAGGTCAGGGATGCTGCCAAACATCCTAGAATGTACAGAACAGCCTCCCCCAATAACAACAACAACAACAAAAATCCAGCCCAAAATATCCACACAGCCAAGGTCAAAAGCACTGGTCTAATGTCAAGATCACAGGCAGTCAGATACGATTGCCAAGCATTATGCCCCAAAAGTGTCACACAACGGGGCAGAACTTGCTGACCAAGTCTTGGAACTAACTTGAGACACAATTTCCATACCTCGCTATCTCAGCACTTTTGAGGTTAAGCTACATTTGTGAGGCTCCTTGGTTAATTATCAGAGCAAGCACCTAATTAATGAAGCTTGCTATTTGATGTAGAACCCATGTGGTTTTCTTGCCTAGATGCATAATAGGCTCACTGACTCTGGTCAGAAACATCTCATGTGTGTTTCAGCATCAACAGGAAAAAGCAATTCTAAGGAAATTGGAAAAAAATTCTTTTTGCCGCGAGCTTTCAGTTACTGGTAGGATCTGAAGGGTCCTTTTCAGCATCTACCCCCTATTCCTTGTGATGCAAAACAGGAGCTGAGGTCTACTTCTTGTGACACAAAGGGAGAGTTAGAGCCAGAAACTAGAAATGTGTATAAAATCAAAGCACAGCACCAATCTGCAAGCTAAGTTATTGAAAAGGATAAAGGGTGAGAAACTGTTCCATTGCGCTACCTCAGTGCCAAGGCAGACTTGCTGATGAGTGGAAACAACATTTCAACTTATTTTCTCACTGGTTTCCCTTTGGAAGGTCTGAGGTCTTGTTCTTCTGATGACCTTGAAAATGACGTTTCATATTACAGCCAAACAACAAATGATGGCAAGTTCAATCTACCGAAAGCATCATTTCTTCAAAGTCTTGGCTGACCAAAAACTAAATATAAACATGAGTAAATTTAAATTTAAAACATTAGGATCCATGTCCCAAAGATTTCTTTATCTTACAATCTAAGGTTGTTCATTAGGAAAGTCTTGAAATTTCTGTAGTTGCAACCGAATACATAGGACATAGAAACCTTAAGATGGAAATAATGAGGCATATTCGTAAAGCAGATCACTAAGAGGAGAGGATGATTGGAAAGGGAAGAAAAAGGCACAGGACACTGTAGTACAAATATAATTGTCAAAGGTAAGGTCAGGAGCCTCATAGACAAGTCAGTGAAAAGGAACTAGTGTCTGAGAAATAACAGGATATTTTTAGTGACAAATATACTCAACATATTCAGGAGTCTCATAGAGCATCCACAGTGGTCCCTGCCTGGCAGGCCTTAGAAACAAGAAATATCTCCATTTATCCAATAAAAATCTCTCCTGTTACAATTTTAAATGCTTTTCCTCTATCCTCAATGGAAATGGGAAAAAAAATGAATAAATAAACTAGTTTTTCTGTAAATAGCAATAAAAAATAGAACAAAAGTATAGGAAAATAATTTTTAAACTTTCCTTTTCTGCTGAAAATGTTAATATCATTGCATCAACACTTTAAAAATCAACAGTGAGCCATGTCTCCCTCTCTATTTCCTTTGGAATAGAATCAGCAAGACTGTGTCAGTGTTCGAATTTTATGGGCACACAAATCACCTGGGAATCTTGTCAATGTGCAGAGTACAATTTGAAAGAGAAGAGGCCCAAGATTCTGCATTTTGAACAAGCTCCCAGGCAATGCCCATGTTTCTTATCTGCTAACCATGTTTTAAGTAGCAAGGGAGTAGGCTTTTTCTCTAAGGCTTTAAATAATTATATAAAATCAACAAATGTTTATCAAGTGTCTGGGCTACAGCACTGGTGATAGAACATTGAATAAAGCATGACGCTTGTCCTCAGAAACCTTACTGTGAGACAATCAGACCTGTCAATTAATGATGGTGAGAAAGATAAACAGCAGCCCTGAAAGCACTAATGGTAAGTCAGAGCGTTCCCTACATCCCACACACAATCTTCAGAACATCAAATCAGACAAGGTCAGTCTGTGACAATGATGGAGTGAGGCAAAAGCAAGACTGGTCTGTAGTCATATCCGGGAACACATGAAAACAAGAACACTATTCAAACCACAAAATGACTAAGCATCGCCCTCGGTGACTTCTGCCTCTCTATCAATGACAACTTTAGCCTTGTTCCACTTTCTCAATAAAAGCTGCTAACTACCCAGTCATGGAGCTGGGCCTGTTTCCTGGCAGTGCCTGTGGGAGGCAGACTAATGGTCTAGTTTCCAGAACCTGTGAGTATGTCATACTTTGTGGTAAGGGGGCATTGAGGTTGCTAATCCACAGGCCTAGAGGAAGGGAGATTATTCTGGATTATCTGGGTGGGCCTAACACAATCAAAAGTCTCCTTAAAGTGAAAGAGGATGGTAGGAGGGTCAGAGTCAGAATCAGGGAGAGAGATTTGAAGACGCTATGCGACTGTCTTTGAAGATGAAGGAAGAAGACACGAACCAAGGAGTCGGGACGGCCTCTTGAATCTGGAAAAACAAGGGAACAGATTCTCCTCCAAAGCCTCCACAATGAATACAGTGACACCAACACCTTGATTTGAGCTCAGTAAAACCCACTTTCAACTTCTAACCACCAAAATTGTAAAAGAATGAATCTGTATTGTTTTAAGCCATTAACTTTGTGGACATTTGTCACAGATGGTACCCAATCCAGAAGAGACCCCTGCCTCCTTTAATCCTCTCCAAAATCAACTACTTCAAGCCCAAATCCTAGAACTAGCCCCTCCCACACTCTTTTATTGAGACATCCTGCCCGTTCTCGTGTTGTGTAATTTCCATTGTTGTAATAAATTAATAAGCCCAACTTTGTTTAACTACAGGTGTGTTCCTGGTGGTCCTGGTTGATGGGCAGAGCAGTGTGAACACCCTCTTATTAAAGTAAATAGAGATGAAGGTTCTAAATTGCAACAAGGGAGGCCCCCTGGGGTAGAAGATGGCCTTTTGAAGGTCATTAGGTGTTCACTAGATGAAAAAGAGGGCAGAAGGCAGCAAAGAAGCATGGTAGGTCTCCTTTACCTTGAAACCGGCTCTGGAAAACAGGCTGAGAAATGGGAGTGAGTGTTCCTAGAGATTCCCTTCCACCTGACCCCAGCTGAATGACTGCTTCTACACATGTTCCAGTCTGGGATCCGAGTGCTTGGAGAGAAAAAAGAGAGAGAGAACTTTAGGGAAGTTTGTTCTGAAGAAGTAGGAAGTGAGATTGGAGAAATTGGTAGTCTTGTAAGCCACTAACTTATCTTTATCCTGAAATCTGTAAGTAACCGCAAAATAAACAGAGTTTGTGAAAGAAAGTCATGCTATTAGATTTGTATCTTGAGAGATGATTACGTCTGCGGTACAGAAGATGGGTTGGAGGCAGCCTGGCAGACCAGATAGGCAGTTGGTGTAGTAACCCAGGCAAGACATGATAAGGGTACTAACTAACTGAGGCAGCAATTAGGAGGGAAGATCTGCCACCATTTCTTAGAGGTAATGAGATGGGAAAATCTAAGGACTTGGTATCAAGATCAAGAGTGGAGCCTAGTAATTATTAAAATTTATTTGCAAGCTTATGAAAATACTAGAGGGTCTTGCTAACCACAGGGTCAAATCAGTAAGCACATAATGAGTGTTTTGTCTCTGTTATCAGTGGTAGAACCCTGGGCGTGGAAGGAATCAGAAGACCTCAGCTTGATACCTTTGTTCAAGACTCAGCTTTCTCCTTTGGTAGATATTTGCTCACTTGGGAAAATTACTTAATTTCCATCAATTTCCTCATGGTACTTGTCTCCCAAGATAATTGTCAGAATTAAATAAAATTCTATGGACTTATTCTATAAATTATAAACCATAAACCAATATGTAAATATAAGGTATAATTATTAATGGCATAAGAAGTGACATTAAGTAGGGATATTTCTGGAAAAGAGTTCTATAACTTTAAAAATGCTGTGTAACTCGTTTTAGCGTGGAGGGATGGATTTAGACACAGACCATCCTTGGCTGACTATAGCTTGGCATTTTTCTTTATAAATGAATGATACAGCCTCCAACAAATTATTTAACTTTCCAATATTGACTTCGTCTTCTGTAATACAGTAGATAATTTAATCTACCTCAAAAAAAAAGTTATACAAATAAACAGTGAAATTATCTATTGCTGTATGCGTCACATAACTGCTGCAAGAGAAAAAGAGATAAGTTGTTGCTGTTCTTAATCTCTTCTTGTCCCTCTTTAAGGTCCTTATATTTTTTAGGTTCAAGATGGCAGATAGACCAAATAGATTTTTCCCCTCCCTTTCCTCAGAATCCATTAAATTTTAACAAAGGCTGGAAGCCAACAGTGACAGGGAGAATTTTAGGGACAATATCAACTGAGGAGAGATTAACTAAATTTCTGGATGACGGAAAGGAGATGACAGGAAAACAGAAAGAAGGAAGGAGGGAGTCATGATAGAAACTATGAGAGGAGGGGGCTACAAGCAACAGTAAACTGGTCTTCCTTTCAAATTCCCAGGGAGAATTGGAACCTATAACACTAAGAAAAGTACCAGGGTTGGTGCTGAAAAAGAGATAAGGCGGTTAAATGAAAACCTAGTTGAAGAAGAGCACTGGGGCCACTTGTGGTGTCACTTGAACTTTAGAGCAAAACTTCAGACCTTTACACCCTGGCGTTTGGGGACCCCACTCAGCCTAAAGGTCAGCCACCCATCTCTTAACCTAAAGTGCGTTCTGCCTGTCACTGAGCTTTTCCCCTGTACCCAGAGCTCCAGTGCAGCTTGTCAGTGTGTCACTAGCAAATCTGAGAGAATGACAGACAATCAGAGCAATGATGGTTACAGTATATGATAGGACAGAAATTAGCACATATAGCAACGATACCATAGCAGTGAGCGTACTTAGCACCTATATTTTGGTTTCTAAGTACCAGTCTTCACTTTAGGGATCTAGAATTCCTGGGAGAAATCACTGACTCCGTGACGGGAGCAGAAAAACTCAAGATGAACTTGGACTATCTTATTTAGCCAGAAAGTAAAGCATTGATCAAATGGCTAGGGGGTCATTTCTAAAGGACAAAGGAGCAGCATGAAGGTGTCCCCACGGTCCAAATCTGGGAAAATTTGAACATCAAAATTAATAATGTTATTAATGGATGGTAACACATTGAGTAAAATAAGAATAAATATTGATACAAATAAATAAGCACACAAAAAACACGTGAGAAGAGAAATTTCTTTCTTACGGTAGAATGCCAACTAATAAAAGTAAAAGGATGTCTAAAAATTAGAAAATTGTGAATGGATCTTAAAATAGTGGGTAAAGCTTGATAAGGAGCAGAATATTCACTTACTGTCAAAGTGTCAACACAATTCAGTTATTAATTACAAAGGGAGAAATAGCAGCTCTGCAGTGAAGAAACTTGAAGGACCTTACTTTCATCAAGTGATCAATGTTAACACTCACATAATTTACATAAATCAACATAATGTGCCTCCTGATACAAGACACTGAGAAGTTTACAGCATTACTTCTATGGCATTTCTACCCAAAAATGCTAAATGTTAATCTAATCATGAGAAAAGTGCCTATACCCAAATCAAGGGTTATACATATATGAATCTTATTATAGGCTGTCTCTTATTTTGGGTCCTTGGAAGGAAATGAGTGTGGGATATCTATCTTTGGATAATCATTTATAGCACATTAATTGGAATAAGATAAGAGATTATAAAATTTCCTTTAAATATTGAATAAAGTATATTTAACTCTTGAAAGCCAGAATTGCATTTTATTTATCCCTCTGTTCCCAAATTTTAGGACAATGCTAGGTGTCCTAGCTTCTTGGTGAGTATCTGTTGAATGAGTATCTCTTGAAAATAGTCAGCTTCTCAGGCCAGAGACTCTGTTCCAGGTTTTTACAGCCCCCAAATTTTTAACACAATGGCCAGAGCCCAATAACTTTGTACATACATGAATGAACTTTACATTGGACTATACAATATTTTGTACCCATGAAGCAGAGATTTAGTAAGTCAGTGCACAATTATTGAGCACCTTCTCTGAGACAGGCAGGGGTGCGATAAATACTCGACACAAGATTGAATGCAATATAATTCAAACAAAGCATTTTGCTTTGATAAAATAGAGGTTTCTTAGTAAGCAAGACAAGAAACATTTTCTAAGTGTAGACTGCATATCATTTCAAGTGATTTTGATGGTAACTATATTCCAAAGAATAAATGCTTCATTTTTAATACAGCTACATATATAATCAGAGGCAAAGAAGGTAGCAAAAATAAAACCACCAACCAAAAAGGGAAAACAATACTATGTGACTTTTGCTGTTGGCTTCCTGTTGTTCACCAAATCTAATCTTAGGAAGCCCTAAAAATAGGTTTTCATAACAAGTCCATTTTGTCAGATTTTTTTTACAACAGTTTATGAGGTTCAAATCTCAATCCTCTAGAACTGAATTCTATAAACAGCAGGTAAAGGGGAAAAAACAAAATGGAATTGTCTCACTAATGAAAGAAGAAAAGAAAAATTTTAACATTCATAAATATACCACATCTTCTTTATCCAGTCATCTGTTGATGGACATTTAGGCTGTTTCCATGTCTTGGCTATTGTAAATAGTGCTGCTATGAATATTGGGGTGCAGGTGTCTTTTTGAAGTTGGGTTTCTTCTGGATATATGCCCAGGAGCGGGATTCCTGGGTCATATGGTAAGTCTATTCCTAGTCTTTTGAGGAATCTCCATACTGTTTTCCACAATGGCTGCACCAAACTGCATTCCCACCAGCTGTGTAGGAGGGTTCCCTTCTCTCCACAGCCTCTCCAGCATTTATTGTTTGTGGACATTTTAAAGATGGCCATTCTGACTGGTGTGAGGTGTTACCTCATTGTAGTTTTGATTTGCATTTCTCTGATAATTAGTGATACTGAGCATTTTTTCATGTGCCTGTTGATCATTTGTATTTCTTCCTTGGAGAATTACACAGTTGACTCTTGGACACTGCATGTCTGAACTGCAAGAGTCCACTTATATGTGGATATTTATGGTAGCAAATACTACAGTGCTACACAATCCAAGGTTGGTAGAATCCACAGATTCAGAGGAACCTCACATACAGAGGATCGAATATAAATTATATACAAATCAATTCTTCCACTGTTTAAAGGTCATCTGTATTTGATCAGATTTAGGACATTTCTAAGGAACATTTTTAAAAATTGAATTCTCACCACAAAGGAACAAAATTGTTAGGTATCACCCTATCCTGGTGTACAGTCTGAAATCAAAATAAGATGTGATTAAAGTTCACCATTATAGAATGAAAATGGCTGATGAGTTCAAAGGCAAAGAAAAAAAAAGTACAGTAAAATAAACAACCAGAACAAACAAAAAAATTGTGCTGAATGAATTAGATTTATTGAGACTAACAGAAAAAGCCCTTCCCACTCACACCTAATTTGTAATGCATTGACCCTGATATAGAATTTAATAATACACAGGCAGAACAACTGTAAGAGACAAACTACTTGCATCATTGGTAAGATTCGGGTGTATCGGAGAAACGCATCTGGCTTTGGCTGTAGCTGAGTGCCAGTTCTGCATCTGATGCCTGGGTGACTTGTTCAGCATCGTCCAAGACCAGGATCTCAGTAAGAAGTCAGCAAGAAGATGGAAGATATATCTCTCAAACACATCTAGAAACAGAAAGACAGTCATTGTTTTCCAGGCAGTTCTGTGTTCAGAGAACTGATTGAAGAGTCCTGGGGTCGCCTGGGGCCATTGGTCCATCAGTAGGTGCTGTAGCCAAAGCCAGAGCCGGAGCCCCATGGCCTGCAGAAGCTGCCACCATAGCCGCAGCCCAGGTTGCCGATGTTGCTGCCACCAAAGCTGTAGCCCAGGGAGCTGTAGCCATTGCGTCCACAATCGTAGTTCAGTGGGGAGCCCAGGGGCACAAGGCAGTTCAGGGGGGTGGCTCTGAAGGTCCTATGGAAGTTGGTCCCATAGCAAGGATAACCCGGGAAGTAGCTTCCACAGCAGAAGAAACGAGTCATGGTGGCAGGGGTTGAGATGGATTTGGAGAGATTGCGAAAAGCAAGTTACGCAAGAGTGAGTGAAGTTCTCCTGCACGGGGCTTTTTATACCTCAAGCTGGTGGGCATGACACGCTTGCCTAGACATCTTCCAACTAATTTGCATAGATAATTTTATTATTACAAATAAAATGCATACAAAGGAGCCCACAGACTCATTGCCCATGTTTTTGTGGGCTTTTCTGTTTGCAAAGCAATGTGCCCCATCTTCAAAGCTGGTGTCCATCCTTGACACATAATTGAATTCTTTTCATCAGTGTTCCATGATTTAACCACTGTTGTGATTGCATCATGTGAGGCTCTTTAAATCCTCTGATTATAAACTCCTCCCAAATGACATAGCTAAACCAAAAAAGCTTTGGCGACCATGTAAACACTTTTATAGCTTCTCGAAATTCTCTCCCTATGTCATTCAAAAACGTTGGTATCCCAACTATTTAATGAGTATGGAGTTTCTTTTGGAGTAAAGAAAATTATTTGGAACTAGAGGCAGTGGTTGCAAAACATCGTGATGCCCTAAATACCACTGAACGGTTCACTTTAAAGCAGTTCATTTTATGTTATGTGAATTTCACCTCAATAATTTTTTTTTTTAAATTTTAAAGCATTACTACAGAAAGCCATCAGAACAAGTCTTTCCACAGAGGCTGCAAGAACACTAAATAATAGGATGGTTATGGATAACCTAGTAGTAATTTTCATGTATTTCATTTATAAGCATTCTCCTTGTTAACACTTCTTTTTTTCTCGCAGAGGATATACAACTTCTGATTGTAAATCATCTTGAACATTGCCAAGCTGTCTTGTTGTGGAGTTGCCACACTGGGGCTGAGTGGAATGGTGCCCAGTTTAAAGTCATGTTCTACCATGCTTGGTCCTTACTGACTCCTGGTAAAACAAGCCTGGCTATCATGACCCATTACAAAATATCAGTTACATTTAAAAATGCAGCACTTCTGCTCCCATTGTGCTCTGAGTGGCCACTTCTCATGACAAAGGCAAGCTAGAAATAATTTGTGCTCAGCAAAGCTAAGACTATTCCAATTCAAATGTTTAGGAAAGAATTGTTTTTATAGAGCCTGGATTTTCTGAAAGTAGAAAAAAGAAAACTTCCCAGATACCAACTCCTTTTGCTTATCACCCCGCCCCTAACCCTTAATGGATGAGCATAGAGCCCAACAGGCAAAACTCATTATTTCAGACATCACTCGCTTTGTTAAAATTATGCCTCTCTCATGCTGTCTGACAGAAGAACTTCCCACGGATCATATTACTTAAGTTTGGACATTTTTTTAGTTTAAAAGTTTAATGTAGTTCCCCAATATATTTCATATAACAATCTTACATTAATGTTCCAAAACACATGGGCATTATCTGGTTTTACTTGTCACTAGTTGGCTAAAGCTTAAAGCAAAGAAGTATGACCGGATCTGCTGGGAGAGCCTTTGGTGCCTTCCTCTGGCTCAGGCTCGGGCTCAGGCTGATCGAGGCCAACCCAGGGTGCTGGCTGCACAGCTGCAGAGACAGGCCACCTCCTCACCCTCTGAGGGTGTGGCTGGGCAGCTTCCGCGGAAACCCCTCAGAGCCCTGTGCACAGAGACCTTTGCAGTCTTCCCCAGGTGGGTGCTGCTCGGCCAGATCTTGGCCACACTCCAGGGTTGGGATAGGCAGAGGTTGCCTACTCCTGTGTGGCTGTGAGCATGGGTTCTGCCTATTGTCTAGAACCAGTCCCCTGCCCCTCCTCGAAGACCCTGCTAGGATTCCCCTCTGCCTCTCACAAAGGTAGTGGGAGCAAAGACGTCCAGGGCTGGGCAAGAAAGGGACGGCCGACAGCAGGAAGCAGGTTTGCACCTGGGTGCCCAATGACGGGTGACCCATGTGGTGGGGACAAACAGAAGGATGGGTGAGGCCGAGGTCCAGTGACCCTGGGGGGTAAATTGGGAGTTTGGGATTAGCAGTTATGAACTACTCTACATAGAATAAATAAACAACAAGGTTCTACTGTGTAGCACAGAGAAGTATATGCAATAGCTTGTAATAACCTATAATGGAAAAGGATCTATATACGTATACCTGAATCACCATGCTGTACACCAGAAACTAACACAACATTGTAAATCAACTATGTCAAGAAAAAATTATATATATGTACATACAATTATACGAAAATTATATATATATGTACATATGTATACACAACTGAAAAAAATGTGAGTGGCAGAGGGCAGAGTGACTGCTCTCAGTTAATTGTGACGTGGTTACTTGAAAAATTGAACTGCTGATTCTACCTTGCAATGACATTCTCACCTGTAATTTGGACCGGCTGCCATCAGGTGGCAGTGGTATTTCCGTTACTCCGTCAGAACCACAGGGCTGGAGTCGGGGTTCTCAAATGCAAACAGGCAGAAGAACACCCTAAAAATGTGTTTGAAATTCACATTTCCAGGGGTCTCCTCTCCCACTACCACCAAGAGATCCTAGAAATCTATATTTATAATGAGTATTTAAAGTATTTCATGAGTATTTCATGAATAAATCATCCTGATAAATTCTGGACCAGTCTTTCGTGAGATTTCAAGGAATCTGCTTTGCTTGGCTGTGTGAAACTGCCCTGAGCTGCTTATCTCTCTTTGACAGGCATGTTCAGTGTCAGTCACAGGTGGCCTATTTCCTTTCTTTCTGGGTGATAAAGATAATTAAAGAAAAAACCTTACTCTGTCTTTTCCATTCCCCTGTGCTCTGTTTATTTTCTCAGGACATACCTGAACACAAAGGGAAGTAACAGGAGTGTGTCCAGGCATCTTCCCAGAGGTAAAACCCATCTGAACTGGTCTATAAATTTGTCACCCCCCATTTAAAAAAAAAAAAAAGCTCTTTTGCTTGTTTTTTTATCTTCCTATCTCCTTTTAAACTTTCTCAGAAAAAATGCTCAGCCAAGTATTTGTTATTCAATATTTTTTATTTTAAATATTAGTAATAATAAATATTCATGGGGGGCTCACTGCTAGGTTTCTGCTCTAAACACTTTATATGTACTGCTTATTTATATATTTTACTATATATTATATATATACTTGTTTGTGTATTTTACCATGTATCGTGTATATATATATATATATATATATATATAGTTAGAGGACTTACTATGCACTTTTCTAAGCACATAACACATTTTTTAAACATTTTTTATTGAGTTATAGTCATTTTACAATGTTGTGTCAAATTCCACTGCAGAGCATAATTTTTCAGTTATACATGAACATACATATGTTCATTGTCACATTTTTTTCGCTATGAGCTACCACAAGATCTTGTATATATTTCCCTGTGCTGTACAGTATAATTTTGTTTATCTATTCTGCATATGCCTGTCAGTATCTACAAATTTCGAACTCCCAGTCTATCCCTTCCCACCTCCCGCCCCCTTGGCAACCACAAGTTTGTATTCTTTGTCTAGCACATAACAAATGTTAATTCGTTTAATGTTTGTAATGATCTTACAAGGTGCGTGTTATGATTTTTCTAGTAAGAAAACTGAAGCCAGAAAGTTTAAGAGATCTTCACAAAGTCACACAGTTAATAATCAGCAGAATCAAGCTCCAGATCACACGGTGTAGCTCAAGGCCATGCTTTGGCTGTTTTGCTCTACTGCCTTTGCTGTTCCTGAGACTTTAAAGGGCTTCAGCTTATAAAGTGTTTCAGATCATTTTGTTCCTTTCTTGAACATATCAGTAAGAAAAGGCTAGTTTTCGCTGCTATAACAAACAACTCAAAATCTAAATGCTTGGAAGAATCAGAGGTTTATTTCATGCTCACACTGCACATCCCCCCCTGGGTTGGTGGGTGTCTTAGATGAATGACATTCTCATTCAAAGATTTAAGCTGACAGAGTTTTCATGATCTGAAATATTACTGGTAGGGGAAGAGCAGGTGGCAGATCACACACTAGCTCCCAAAAACTTCTACCAATTGTCGTGTGTCGCTTGCACACTGCCCACTCCACGACCCTACCTGACTTCACAGGTCATGGCCGGCAATGCTGCTGTGAATGCAGAAGGAGGGAATCCGTGATGTTGCAGGACGGCATTAATGACCCCCGTGGGGACTTTATACTCCTTACACAGACTCCAGTAATTCCTAAAACACAATTTAACAATGTTTCTAAACACATTTTCCAAAATTTAGATAATTACATAAAAACAAGTAAAAAGAATTTTTAAAGCCTTTATGTAACATAATTTAAAATGGTTCTGATACTGGACACTTTTAAGTCCATAATTTTCTGGGCAATTCATTGGCTATCAATCTGTGCATGGTTATAGATCACTAGATAGTTTTCATTACTTTTCTTTCTCTTCTTCCCTCCATATCTGCCTAGTCACTGTGTAATCTAATTGAGGAAAAGGCACTTCATCCCTTTTAACTGCCGATAGCATTTCATTGTATGGATGTGCCATGCTTTGCTTATCCACTCATCAGCTGATGCACATTTAGGTTGTTTCCAGTATTTGGCTGTTATGATTCATGCCGCCATGAACGTTTGTGTCCGGACAATTTTTAACATGTCAAAACTTGGGCGCCTAGTTTTCTCTCACACACCGATTCCTCCCCTAGCCTTTCCCACCTTAGTAAATAACACTGCCATCTAATTGCTCAAGACAAAAACTTCATTCCTTTTTTCATATAATTCCTTTATCTGGTCTGTCGTCAGGTCCAGTCAGCAGTGCCTCCAAAATGCATCTCAAGTCTGCGCACATTGCTCCATTGTCACTGCTACCATCCAATCAAACCAACACTGTCCCCACCCAGGACCACTGCCATCGCCTCCTCTCTGGTTTCTCTTTTCCTGCCTTTTCTCTCCCTCCACATCAGCTATGACCTTTTCAAAATAAAGTGTGTTTTGCCCTACCTACTTAGAAAGCCTTCCATGACTTCCTATTGCTCTTAGAAAAAAATAAAGATTCAAGCTTCTTACATGGCCTGGTTCCTGTCCAATTTCCCAACCGCACTTCGTACTGTGTTCTCTCCCTCCCTCTGATCCAGACACAGTGACCATCTTTCTCGCTGTCTGTCTCCCCTGATGGTAGGCACCTTGTCTGTCTTGTTTGTGCCTGACTAATATGGAGTTGGAGCTCAATAAATATCTCTCAATCTCTTAAATGAATAAATAGATGAACGAATGGGTGCGCCATGAAAGATGAGTGTGACTTGAACAGGTGAAGATAAAAAGGTCCTGTGGCTGCAGCAACGCCATTGGCAAGGGCAGAGCAGGAGCACCCGGGGTTTGTTGAGGGATTTGTGAGCTGATCCGTTTAGACGGAGGAATGTGCACCTGGAGGGAAGTGAAGAGGAAACTTCTAGTAAAAGGATGCCAGAGATAGAGGAGGGACAGCCTGGCATGCTGGGCAGGTGTGGGAAGAGATAAAGAGCCGCTACCAAAGGATTTAATTGAGGAAATGATGTGATTAGAACTGGCTTAGTGTGAATAATGGATTGTGGGGAAGCTACGGAGGGAGTGACACCTATTAATATACTATTAGAATTGTCAATTCAAAATAATAATCGAGCCTCTGAGTTAAGCTTGGGGCAATAAAAATGGGAATAAGGAGATAGATTTGAGTGCCATTACGGAGGAAAAATGCACAGGACTTACTTAGCAATGTCATCCAAAGAAAGAAAGGAACCCAGAGAGCCCCTCCTGGCACCCAGGTAAAAGGTGCGCCTGGTGATGGCGAATGGCAGCGACTTCAGGAGGAGGGCTTTACCTTTGAGGGGTCACGTGTGCCAAAGAGATTATAAACATTATGAAATAAAGGAAAACAGCTTAGAAGGGGAAAAAAAGCTAAATATAATGATTGAGTCTTCATCTTTCTTAAAGGAGCGCTTCAAGCAATGCTGTTAAAAGAAAAGGACTGAGAGCAGAACACTGGGGACACCCACTTTTAAGGGTGTGAGGAACAGCAGGGGTCAGTGGTGTCAGTAAATAAGGGTCATGGGGTCACAGAGAAGTCAAGATAAAACCAACAGGTGCCGTAACAAGTGGGAACTTGTAAGGTCAGGAAAGTTGATGGTACTAACGCCAGAAAGAGTCAAAGAGGATGTTGGTTGGGATTCCCTCACTGAATTTGTTCACTGATGACCTTTGAGGGAAAAAAAAAATCAATAAAAGAAAGGGGAAGATCTGCACAAGTGATTAAGAATTGCACCAATGATTTTTTTTTAAATTAATAAACATAGACTAGCCTTCCCAGATGATGATCAAGGAAGGAAAGAAAAATGATGAAAAAAAAGATAGCTTAAAAGGTAGAGGATCAAGCATTAGTTTTTGCTATTTGTGATATGAATGTATGTATATATGTTTTTTATATGTATATGTTTTATGTTATGTATTTTTACACGTTATATATGTTTTGTGTGTGCGCGTATAAAGAAATCCTCAATGTTAGGGCTGGAGAAAACGTTAATCCAACTTTTTCTTTGATTCATCATGAGAAAAGTGAGACTCAGGGGAGAAGGTGAAATATCCCATGTTACACCATCAGTGTTGATCTCAGCCTAAAATCAAGCAGCTTTGTGTCCTTGTCTATTACAGACTCAAATCCAATCAATTTCTCAGAGGGAAAAAAAATGATTCTTTTTCTGCACTTTATCTCCTATGATGAGCAAACCTAAGCTGGCCCCCATGACCCCTGCCTTCCAGGATTCAGACCTTTGAGAAATACTTCTCCTGAGTATACGTAGGACCAGTGACTTGCTTATCATAAATAGAGCATGATGACAGTGACAGGATGTCACTTCTGTAATTATATTACAGGACATTGTAACAGCAAAGCTGTGCCCAGAATCCCAACCCACAGAAATCAGAATAATATGCGGGGGTGCTGTTTTAAACCACTAAGTTTATAGTGATATTGTTACACAGCAAGAGAACACTAACACAGCCTGCTCACAAAAGCACACACACACACACTCACACAGGCACGGATGCAATCTGTCACTGATCCGATAGGCTCCAAAGTGCATCTCAAATCATCTCTGCTGTCACCAGCCACCAAGAGGCACTGCCTCTTTGCTCTCTACTCACTGCTTCAAACTTGAGGGGAATTACTCTTCTGCACCCTGCTTGGCGCAAGAAAGAAGGGCTTTATACCAGCTCAGTGAGTTGCTTCTCAGTACTGTTCCCCACGTCGTGGCACCAGGCTTTCAAAACTGCTCCCACCTGCTTCAGCAGTCCTGCGTGTGACCAGTCCTCTCTGCTTTCTGTCTTTAAGAGATTTCTTATTTCCGCTCTCCTCTAATAGCAGTTGTTTTCTTTCTCCCCAAGATTGTTATGATTTGTTCTTTAGGGAAAAAAAAAGAAATTATCTCTTCTATCACTTTTAGGGATGTGAAGAAGGAGCAGGAGGTAGGCGCCTGTGTTGAGTCTGTAATTTTGATGCAATAGCCTTTCCAGAGTAATTTTCACTATATTATGCTGGCTCCCCCTAAAATCCATTTATAGACATTTTTCCTGGAACTCAATTCTGGCAGGGCCTTTTTAAAATGGTTCTTGTAAGCACTATGCAGCCACTGCAAGTTATATTTATGAAGAATATTTAATGACATGGCCAAATTCTGACCCTATAATGGTAAGTAATAAGGCAGTATAAAAACTATATATGAGTCTTCATCTTCCTTGAGGCAAAATTTTAAGCCATATTATTGAATGATATTTACAAGGAAATAGAAAAGGAGGCTGGAAAGGGACCTTAGGAAAGCCCCAAGAGACTGAGAAGCAAGAAGTAGAAAGAGAAAATGCTACATATATATATATATATATATATATATACACATACACACATATATACACATACATATTTAGAGCTAAAGATATACATATACATATATATTTATAGAGAGAGAGAGAGAATGGCACTAAACAAGACTGTGGAAGTCCTGGGAGGCTTCCTGGAGTAAGACACAAGTGAGCTGATTCTTAAAGGTGAGTAGAAGAGATCCAAGAGAAGTGAGCGAAGGAATAACAGACCAAAGGGTCAGTGGAGGAAAAGGCAGAGGATGAGAAAAGGATTGTAAACTTCAGGCTTTGAGACACTGATATGACACAAAAGGATGCATTTTTTAATAATAAGCTTTTGTTTAATGAACTGGTGCTAATTGACTTATCAATAAAGTGAAAAAAAAAGAAAATCTGAATGAAACCAGTATGGTAGCCTTTTTAACATTTTGTATTGATTTATAATCATTTTACAATGTTGTGTCAAATTCCAGTGTAGAGCACAATTTTTCAGCTATACATGGTAGCCTTTTGATAGCAGCCAAACAGGCAATACCAACCTTGAACTGTCTCGGGAGCCGTGTCCTAGAGCCTGCTGCCCTCTGCAGGCCGTCATCAGCACAGGCACTGCCAGAGGAGCCGGGGACTCGGGCTGCCTCCAATTCTGGCATCACATGCAGGAGTCACCTAACTCTGAATCACCCCTGCTCTCTTTGTCCCAGTATCTTCTCAGGAATGATGCAGAGAGGGGCCCACAGAGTGGTACCAGGAATTGTTAGCTCCCAGAAACCAGTTCATCAACCCTCATTAAATACCTTTAAGCTAACTCAGCTGTGTTTCCACTGGTCAGAGCAGAAATGGTCCTAGAACAATTATTCTAATGGGACCTTTGTCCACCCCTTCTTCCTATATTGTTCCATTCCTCAGTTTTATCAGAGAGGAATATAACCCGGGCTTTAAGTAAGAACTGAGAGATGCCTATTGGCACAGTTAGTCCAAGAATGTCTATTTCCCCCATTTCCCAAGCAGAGAAACAAACTGGTTTCATTCATTCATTCATTCGTTCATTTTAAAACCATTATCAGGACTCCCGAATTTAATGAAACAGTGAAGCCTAAATCACCTTGGCAGTGACTGGCCTTGTGTTCTATGTATTTCTTTGTATATGAATCAACAGAACACTCCTTTGTCAGTGAACAACAGTTGTATTAAAATCAGAATTTTTCCTACACCAGGCTTAATGCCCGCTATAAAACTGAACTTCGAAATTCAGAAAACTTGGAGATAACATCAAAACCAGCAGTGAATGAGGAGAGATCTTAAAGTACCACAGAAAAAAAGATCCTAAAAAAAAGTTTTGGCCTTATGATTCAAGAGAAATAACATCATTAAATGTATTTATTCAGAGAGTCAACAAATATCTATTCCACATCCTTTATGTTAAAAGGACTTTCCTAGTCACCATTGAAAATATGAAGATTAAAACAGTCATGGACTTTTGGAAATTCGTGGGAGATAGGGGAAAATAAAGGTGATGGGTATGAGCTATGCCTAATACCTAAGAACCCCCAGAGCCGTTAGGAGGGAAACCCCCTGACCTCCTTGCCTGGGTTGAGAGTGGGTGAGTGGGAGTCATACTGGAAACTTGAGATTCATGAAAACAGTGAGGAGAAGCTGTGGTGAAGGATGCCATGATAATAACCATGAAATAAAAATGAAAATAAAAGTCCAGTTAAGAGCACACACACAAAAAAGCTTTATCTTTGAAATAACAGAGTTGGGTTAAAGAACCCACAGAGAAACAAAGTATTCGTATTAAGCCTGGAGAACCTAGCTGCCTTCCCAGGTCTAACAGAGAACTGAGACATCTCCTCACCAATAAAACCATACTTATTTTTAACTAGTCCCAGGCAAGTTGCCCAAATGTTTTTTAGCTATAAGCTATTTTCATCTTTTCTTTTCTGAGCACTCTCTTATGGCACAGATAGAAAATAGAACTATTCCAACACAAAGAGTCTGAGCATTGGATTAATATTTTAAAACCCTTTGAGGCATCTTCTAAAAGCCTATAAAATTCAGATTATTCCCTTAAGCAAGGAAGTGAAAACTCTCAATGTCACTATTTCACTGGGTAGGAAGAAAAGAAGTAGACAGTAGTGAAAAAAACTAAAATTGTGACCATTAGTCAAGATTAAGACCTGGATATTGTAAGTTCTAAAAATTATACTTTTTCTTTCTGGACACAAATATCATCCTTCTACTGCATTTGGAACATCAGTAGGGCTTCTGTAGACCCAAGAAAGACTCTTCTGACAGACTGGATATTACTAATATTATAATTAGCACCAATAAGAATAGCAACAAAAATTATTGTTTATTTAATACTTAATATGTCTGGCACTCCTGTAAGTGTTTTACCTACATTATTTCTTGTAATTTTTACAAAATCTCTAAGGATTACCTACTATTATTAGTCCCACATTACAACTGAGGACACTGAGGAAGAGAAGAGAAGTAATTTACCCAAGGTCCCATGGTTCTTAAGTGTCAGAGCTAGGCGTTGAACCCAAGTGGTCCAGGGGTATGATAAGAGTAAGTGATGGAAATGGGTAAACAACAGGTTCATACTGTAGAGCACAGGGAACCATATTCAATATCTTGTAGTAACTTATGGTGAAAGAGAATATGAAAATGAATATATGTATGTATGTGTATGATTGAAGCATTATACTGTACACCAGAAATTGACATAACATTGTAAACTGACTCTACTTCAATAAAAATATGTAAATTCAAGGGTAAATGCTAGAATAAGTAAGAATCAAGTAAAACAATATTTTAGAACAAAATCAAGGTTAAAGCTTGAGTCTGATCACATGAATCTGTATTTTGTATTATGATTTTATT
The DNA here is from genome assembly GCF_048773025.1 of Camelus bactrianus. Lineage (NCBI taxonomy): Eukaryota > Metazoa > Chordata > Mammalia > Artiodactyla > Camelidae > Camelus > Camelus bactrianus. Next base: position 12,181,835 of record NC_133539.1, on the reverse strand, counting down.
GAACTTTTCAGCAGGAAACAGTGGCTCAGAAAGAAGGAGTAGAAGATAGGGATTCGTGTGTTCCCTAAGGCTGGGTTCTAGCGTCAGGCAAGGAGTTAAGGATGGTGAGAGACGCTGGACTCCCTCAAAAAGCAAAAATAAGTTGGGTAACAATGGTATCTAAATAAAACTGAACTGATGCGCACACATGAAGGGAATAGGAAAATAGCTTCTTTCATTGCACAACTTTCATAGAAGTACTTGTTTAATATTGTGAATTACTCATAAAGTCATCATCAGAAAAGGAAAATGGCACAACTCCCATAAAGGGCAATTTGACACTGTCTTGCAAAATTTCATATGCATTTACTTTTTGACTCAGAGATTTCGTTCTGAGTATCTAACCCAATGATGCAATGACAAAAATTGGAAATGACATGTGCACAAGTTACTCATTGTATCGCTATTTGTAAAGGTAAACATTTGAAAACAACCCACACATCTACCAATAGTAGACAGACTGAGTAAGCTATCCTCCATCCTCACAACTTGTTAGTAACCAACTCTAAAGTGAACAGGGAAAGATCTCTGTGTACCCACAGGGATTTATATTCAGAATTTACTAAGCAAAAATGGCACAATGCAAAGTATTTGCATCATACTATCCCCTGGGTAAGACAGAGGGATATACAAGCATTGATCCATATTTGCTTACAACTTTTAAAAGAAAAAGTGTAAACATAAATCAAAAATGTATAAAAATCGTTACCAATAGGTGCAAGGAGAGCAGGATGGAGGCGATAGGATATATCTCATTTTATATTTTTGACTTTGAAATCATATAACTCTTTTAATAAACTTTAAAAATTAAAAGGAAAGAAAAAGGCATCTGAAAATTGAAAGCAATGTGAAGCAAATGAATCTAACTAAATGTCATGTTGGTGGCATAAGAATTAGTTCAAATGATTCTAACATACAGAATTTGGGCTGTGCATCCCTGCAGAGATAATATCCTAAAATGAAAAGAAAATTTTTTTAAAAAAAACTTAAAATTGTATTCAGTAATCTTATTGCTAGTAATAATATTTGTTTTGTTATTTTGAAACTATTATAGGTATAAGATAATGTAAATAATAAACTAGCTTAAGGAGGGGGGAAAGCTTAAAGTCAAAGAAGTTAAATAAAACTCTTTAAATTTAATTGGAAATATAAGGAAAAAATCCATTACATATTTTTCTCCTTAATAAAAGCACAGATTTCCTGGTTCTAGCTACTAAAATTGTTTACAATGACAGCTCGTAGCAATGAGGACAAACAGCACTCAGACTGTGTGCTTTTAGCATCTTTGTATCAAAAGCAAAGAACTCCTTAGGGATATGACCAATTCCAGGTGGGAAGCAGGAAATGTACAATATGCACCTGAGACATCTGTGTGACAGCCGGGGGTGGGGGGGGGACGGGGAGAAGAAGGGAGAGGAGGGAGGGGAAGGAGAGGAGAGAGAAGGAGAGGGGAAAGAAAAAAAGGAGCAGCCTAAATCTCACCAAGCCTCTGAATCAGGATTCCTCAGCCTTGGTGCTATCGACATTTGAGGCCCAATCGTTCTTCGTGTGGGGGCTGCTCTGAGCAACGTATGTTTTTCCAGCAGCATCTGGGACCCTACATACTAGACACCAGTAGCACACCCTTCTTTGAGTCATGATGATCAAAGCTGTCTCCAGAGGGGGTCCAAGCCATCCCAGTTTAGAGACACTACTTTAGAGCTACCATTTTGGAGTGTATAAAGGATACACAGAAACAAGTTAAATGAAGTACAGGGAAGCGATCAGCCACATCAAGGATGGGTTATCTCATTCCACTTCTCATCAACAGTAAAGCTTTTTTGCCATCAGACTAGTTAGTGATGCAGAATCCCTACTTGATGATCTGCTTCCTAGGACTATTTCCTGTCCTAAACATCTCAGTGTTACTCCGGAAGCAGCAGATGAGATAAGGTTTGAGGACAAGTAGTTCATTTGGGAAGTGCATATAATATCGATAGGGAAGCAGGGAAGGGAGAAAGAAGGAAGAAAGAACAGAGAAAGAAGGAAGACAATACATAAAACAGTATTAAGCCATCTGGGAGCTAGTGCAAAACTCAAACCTAAGAATTAACTCTCTGAGAGCTGAGAAAGCTGGGGTTGTCATGCACCGATTCCCTCATACTGTTGGCTGGGGGCTATGCCTGCCATGTTGGTTCCTTGGCATTTCCAACCTGCTCTGTGCCAGAGCTCAACAATTCTCTGCAGTTCCAGAGAAAAGCACTCAGGCACGGAAATTACAGATCCTAGTGGTTCGCAACATGCTGGAAGGAGATAAGGAAATATCAGCTATTTATAGTAAAATGACATTCAAGGTGTATTTTTAAATACACAAGTGAAAAAATGAGTGAAGTTAGGCCAAACAATACAGGCAAGGACTGATCATTGTTGGTGATGCTGATGATGGTAGGAAGAATGTTTCTAGGAGTTATCTCTTGTTTTGTTTAAGTTTGAAATTTTTCATGTTAAAATTTAATAAAAATAATAGCTCTACCTATCATATACTGTATTTTCTTAATTTTTTATTGAAGTGTAGTTGATTTACAATGTTTCAGGTGTACAGCAAAGTGTTCAGTTATACATACATATCCATATATATTTTTTTCTTTTCAGATTCTTTTTCACTACATAGTATTACAAGAAATTGACTATAGTCCCCTGTGCTATACAGTAGGACCTTGTTGTTTACCTATTTTATATATAGTATTTCATATCTGCTAATCCCAAACTCCTAATTTATCCCTCCCTCTCTTTGCCCTTTGGTAACCATAAATTTGTTTTCTATGTCTGCAAGTGTCTATTTTGTACATAAGTTCATTTGTATCATTTTTTTATATTCAATATATGTGATATTGTATGGTATTTGTCTTTGTCTGACTTACTTCACTGAGTGTGATAATCTCTAGGTCCATTCATGTTGCTGCAAATGGCATTGTTTCATTCTTTTTTATGGCTGAGTAGTATTCCATCGTATATATATACACCACGTCTTCTTTATCCAGTCATCTGTCGATGGACATTTAGGTTGCTTCCATGTTGAACCCATTGCCTTCTCAGAGTTCCATCTCTCCTTTTTCATTTGCCCTAAGTATTGAGAATTCATAAATATCTATTAGCTTATTGGCTTCATCATCAATAAAGTAACAGATGAAAATTACATAATTCTAAATTTTTATACTGTAGTAGGATTCACAGGATTTGAATCTGATTTAAATAAGTACTTTTATTCTGACTCAACCTTAATATATTACTCCTATTAAAATATTAAAGCTAAGACAGATGTAGATGAAAACAGTGTACAAAAAAAAGAGGTACATTCATGTTTATAATTTACAAGAAGAAAGTGAAAAAAAAAAACATTTTAGAAGGAAACAGGATATTAGGCACCAAAAGGAGAACTCTAATTCATTCATAATTTTTTGTATCTATAACTTTGAAAGATAGAGACAAAATGGCAGTCCTATGACTTTAAGAGAGTGCCATTAAACCCCTGTACTAAAGAACAGGGATGTGTTTTGTAGGATATCTTCTGCTAAGTGTGAGAAATTCACATTAGTAGTTTACTATTAAATGGAAGATTACATTTTCTTAAAGTATATTCATTTCTAACAATGAATAATGAACCCTATGAGAATTTTTTTTTAGTTTAACAGAGTTTATTTTGCAATGGCTTTATTTCACAAATATATGAATAAAACTTAATCTAACTAACAGTCCCCCAAAGTTATCACAGCCCCTGAGTTATAGAAACCTGCTGTGCACATTGAAATTTTCCCTACCATTAGTGGAAAGTTCAACAGGAACTTACATGGGCATAATCATGTGGCGTGATATGTTTTAACATCTACATGAAGAGAAAAGGTTTTTCATTTAATTTTCTGATATTCTCAGAAACACTCTTCTGGATGTCATCTCTTAATAGAAAAATTGATTAAGAGGTTGACAGCGGGATAATAGGTTATTCTTTTGTATAAGTGCCATGTACTCTTCAAGTCATTCATTCACTTTCAAAAACACTATTCCAAGAGATACTGCAATCTTGTCCTTTTACTTCCTTTCAAGGGAATATGAAACTTCTAAAACATCTTTCCAAGTGAATGCTTGAACTTCAGGGAGATATTAATGAATGAACCATCACATCTGTTCAAACAGCAAGCCAAAATGTGTGAGTTCTAGATCAGTTTGGAAGAAAAAAGAAAGAAAAGAAAATCTTTCTTCTTCACTTTTGGTGAAGAAATACCATGGTCAAAAATGATTAAAAATTGTATGTCTTTCCTGCAATATCACAATGGCTTCTAATATCTCTGCTTCAAGACTCTTTCTTCTTCCTACCCATTTTGCAGTTCTTCAAATGTGTCTTCGTAAAGTCCTGCACCATTTTGTTATTTGCCTCTTCAGCAGCTGTCATTGGGTCTCCATTGCTAAGTCCAAACCTCTCATTAGCTGCTAAGCTCCTCCACAGTCTGTCCCCAAACATTCCATCCACTAATCCTCTTCTTCTCTGTACACTGGGCAACAAGAATTGTCACCATTTCCATATATGCATTGCTGATTCCTATTCTAAAAATTTACTTCTTGTTGACCCTTCTTCCTGGAATGGCCCCTTCTCTAAAATCATCTCTGCCTTTGAGATACTCCCGTTTTAGTCCCAATTCAGTTAGATGCCATTTCTTCTAAGAAAGTAAATGGATCAGCCTATCGGAAGTCATTTTGGCTAGCTCTTTGACCCACTTTAGAAAAATATATCCCTTTTATTTTTTACCTAAATTTAGACTTGAATGACCTGAATTAGATCATGAGGTCCTTAATGGAAGAACTGGAGACAGTTCACTTAGACCTACCTTGCTGTGGGTTTGCCAAAGTTCCAATGAAGGTGAGTTATACAACAGGAGGAAATCAGCCCACCATCCCGACCAGCTGAACTCTCTCACAGCAGATAACATCGAATGATTGCTGCTGTGCTGAGCCGGGTGAGACATGTGGGTGAAACTTTGGGAAACTGAGAGAATTATAAATTACCTTACCTCTAACAACAGGGATAACAGGACATGTCGTAGAGGAAATTGCCCAGAAGGAACGAGGAGGGTTGGAACAAGCATGTCTGGAGAGGAAGGCAAAGAGGAGGCAGAGAAGGATGGAAAGTAGGAAACGAAAAGGTGAAAACAATGCAAATGAGAAGAAATCAAGTGGTAGATTCGAAGTGGGGTGGAACTCCAGAGGAGGGAACGATGGAAAGAGGGGTTTCAGGAACTTTAATTGCAACGTGTACAAGATAATCCCTTCTTCTTCATTCTCACCAAATGCCTTGACATTGAAATTTGGGGTGATATGACTGGCATTAAGTCAGCCCTGGGTAAGAGCAGCTGATGCACAGGAGCCTGGTTACAATGTGTTACAATTAATTCCAGAAGAATCACACTAAATCACAGTATCATTTGTCGACTTCGGTATTCATACAGATTCTGCTGAAGCTAGAGTTTTAGCAAACACTGCATGAAGGTTTGATTCACTCTTTCTCTACTATTAATTTCATCATCTTCGTAAGATTGTACCTGTATAAAATGAAACTCATCAGGTATTATTAAAGAAAGACTGTGTTCCATCTAACATTCAGAATTGTGGAAGCAGAATCCATTTGCAGAATTGGTCCTGGACAAAATTTGGTTTTATTTAGGTGGGCTGTATTTTACATTAGCAAAGTGCATTACTTTTTGACTCACTAAGGAATAAAAACTAAATAAATAAATTCCTCTGTCTCTAGTAAGAATCATAACTGAGATTAACAGAAGTTTAAGTCAGCGAGTTTTTTACTACCATATTAATAAATGTATATTTTGTCTGCCAAGGAAGCTTCAAGGCACTGTGAGTCCCATTCATTTTAATACTTAACACCATACTCTAAAATTGCATCTGTCTTTTCTCATCAAATTTTCATTCTCTCAGGGCCAAACAACCCCAGTCAGGTATAAACAGCAGGATGTGGGGTTTAGAGAATAGGTGGAAGAATCTGAATAAGTCAGTATTATTAAATTAATTTATAAGACCATCAATCTTTAATTGATGAAAGTTCAGTCACAGAAGAAGGGAAGAATTTCAGAAAGTGGAAATTTCACTTCTTTCAAGAGGCCTTTAAGAATGCCATAAATCGCTCCCTGGGTACTATTCCATCTACAGTGAAGTGGAGGCTCCTTGTGGGAGAGAATCTGCAATATTCGATATTCTCTCCCAGCCCCACTTGGGCGGAAACGGTATTAGTCTAGTCAAAACTTGGCTAATGAAGAATGGTGACATTTAAAATAACATGCTGGCTTCCACACTTTGAGAATTAAAAATCTTGAGACTGGGGGGAGGGTATAACTCAAGTGGGTTCAATCCCCAGTACCTCCTCTAAAAAAAATAAATAAACCTAATTACTTCCACCAAAACCCACTGAAAATCTTGAGACTGAATCTTGGTCTGAGATGAATTCAAGATCTCACCCAATGGAGTTAAGAATGAATATGCACCATCACATTTTAGCAAAGGCTTGATCACTTACATAAGGTATATACATTCAGCACACTGCTCATTATTGTCAGCTAAGAGTAAATGCTTTGAAGACAATAGATACGAAGATGATTCCTTGAGCTGCCTGCAATTGGCAGGCTGAAGGTACACCACTGACACAATTTAAATAAGTGAAAAGATGTGAACGCCACAGTTGTTTTACCAGTTGTGACTATTTATTGGAAAACAAAAGCAGAAAATCTTTACCTCCTTTAAACAGAGCAAACAGAGAAAAATAAACAGGCACCTCTGAAAATTTAGAAAATCTTGTCCTTGGTCATTCAATATTTAAGGAGATAATTTCTGGATAAAGACAAGCTGGATTCTTAAAAACTGTGCATGCAGCTAATGTACTGACAGCAACCATTAACTAAAAATTGATCTCTGAAACTTAGCCAGTTCAGAAAATGCTGTTGCAGAAGCGCCACACAGCCAAAGCACCCTAACTAGTCCAACAGGCTCCCGTCCGTGACTTGAGACTCAAGGTCATCAGAGCCCACTGCAGCCCAGGAGGGGCCGGGGCCACATGACCTGCAGCTAACCCCGCCAAAGATATTACTAATAGATTAACGAATTCAAATCCACAGTCTAAAGAGGTCTCAATGGCAAAAGGAAAAGCACAGTATTTAGCCTGAATGAGCAGGGGTTCTAGTCTTCCTAACTCAGACACTTACTAGTGACTGTTTACTCATCTCTAAAATAGAAATAAAAATCCTTAATATTTTAAAAGGACAATTTGGCATTTGAGGTGATGGGGATGAAATATGTTTCATAAACAGTAAAGCATAGTTTATTGTTATCAACTATGGCTAATTAATGCAAGTACTCCTACAACTAAGAGTGAGTTTTATAATCTGTTGAATAAAATCCCATTTGCATTATGTATTGAAGCCCCAAGGATAAAAAAAAAATGAGTCTTGAAATCTCATATTAAAGGTTTGAGAGAATGAGATAAGGTATAACCTAAACAGTTACTCTCTGATAAATTGTCATCATATTAAATTAGATATGAATTACCCAAAATTAAGAATTCTTAACATTTAAAATTATAAGATGTATTAAGTTTGATTACTGGGGAAAATTTAATGCTATTATTATTTGATATAATAATTAATATTATAATGATACTATAATACAATGGCCAAAAAATAAATGAAACTTTTATTTAGTTAGCTAGGCTTTAATGATAGATTTTATAATGTGAAGAGAGTGAAAAGAGAAGTGGTCTTTAAAGGTTTTGTTATTTCATTCTCTCAGGTTTTATTAGTAAAATCACAATGTACAAAATCGTACTATGTTCTTGTCAGATAATAGCTGTAGCGCTACAGTGAGTTCTTGGAATTACACTTTAAGAGGAAAATAAATGAATGCTAATGTGGTGCAGAAGGACAGAGGGTTTGAAAGCACATTATGTGCAGAAAGACTAAGGGACTTGGACTGCTGAGCTCAGGCTTTAAAAACAAGGAAGAAATAATAGTTAACTCCAAATATTTGAATAGCCATTATAATTACTCCCAGATAATAGCTTTAGAAATCATTGCAGGCAACTACAGACAAAGTAGACCACGTTTGTTGTTTGAGAGTGAAGGATATTGAAGAAGAGAATGGACAATGACTTGAATGCTGTTGAAGGGATTTGAATATTAAAGGAGGTGGGAAGGGAAAAGCTACGTTACATACAAGGTCTCTCACAACTCAGATTTTGTGGTTTAAAACGTTTCTTTTACAGCTCAATGTAAAATAAATACAATATAACCAGCTGAAATACGGCAACGATTTTACATGGTCCTTGTTTACATATTCTACTAGTGCAGCTCTACAACTTGAAGATGGAATTAGGTATGCTTTGGAGCTAGAAGGAAAAAAATTGACTCAGAAAAAAACTGTCGTCTCACAAACTTGAAATATGGTAATCATATCACACACACATGCATGCGCGCGTGTGCACACAAACACACATTGTGTGACAAATGTCCTTCCATGAGATACACTCAAGAGGACACTGGCGGGCTTTCTCTGCTGCAGGGTGTCACTCAATAACACCATTACTAATTAAAAATAAATGATTGATTATGAAATGAGGGAGAGTAATTATCCCCAATCCTCCTGTTTCCTTAAAAATTTAGTAGAACTTTCACTCCTTGGAAGGAACAGGTATAGGAATGACACTTTCAGGCTCATTCATTCTCTTTGGTTATTTTATCGATGCTACTAGGAGAAGAGCCTGTGCAGGAGAGAATCAATTCCTTCTGAGCTCTGTCTTAGAACATACATCATTCTTCTCCTTTGCCACATGGTCCTCCACACGCCCCAATGCAGTACCTTGCAGTTGTCTGGCCCTTACGTGTGACCAGGTGAGAAGCACTAATTGGGGGCGGATGGAGAGAAACATTAGAGTCCAGATGTGGGTAGGCTGCATTTTCTAATTAGATTGTAAGTAACCAAGCTGATATTTTTGTTTGAATTGCCATCTGTTGGCAACCTATGTTTATTTTCTGAAACTGACTCTAAATACTGTGGTGGGGGAAAGAGATGTGGTTAATCATTTGCTTCCAAAACTCTCACAAAATTTACCCAAGTGAGAAATACATCACATTATATGCAAACCCAGGGTGGCATTGTTGGAGTAAGCATGTTTATTGGAGAAACAAAAACATTCACAAAACTCAAAAAAGTAGAAAAGAGGAGATAGATACATGCTAAATTTAAAAAGAAAAAAAATCCTTAGTCAACGTATAGTGAATTTTGTTCTTTACATAAATAAAATTTGAATTCTGAAAAGTTATATATGGTAACTGTTGTCTAAGCTTAGGGCAAAAAGTTTATTGTGAATTTACTATAAATAAGCGGATGAAACACAGCTGGTCTTGAAAACTGGGCTGAAATATCAACACAAAATGAAATTATTTTTACTGCCTGGGAAAGAATTCTGCAGTAAATGAAAAGAAACTACTTCACGCAAGAAGAGAATGAAAAGCATTTTTCAAATAATTCATTGTAGGAAAAAGACCATTGTAAAGAATGCATACATTGTGACCTCAATAAAATAAAATTAAATAAGAAATAAAAAGATGACAATAAAATAAAAAGACAAAGTGAGATGAATGGGGAGCTTTCTGGAGATGTAAGTTGTGGTGAAAAGTTTCCCAAAAATAATAAAATATTATCACAGAAATGGAGTAGTAAGGTTTATCATTTTATCACATTGAATAAAGAGCAGAATTAATGGTACAGGAAAGTAAGTCTGTAATATGAAACATAAGCTTGAGAAGTCTTCTCAAAATGCAGAGGTTGAAAACTGAAAAAAAATTAGTAACAGTGCGTCCCTATTTTTGCATGGAGATGAATGGACCATAACAGATCGAAAATATGATATGATAAAATAAATTACAATGAATTCTGAAATTTCGGCTTCAATATTTTTAAAAATAAAAATGTTTTCTTATTTTATTAGTTTAAAATAGTGATGGTAAACTCAAAAACCTGTAAGAGTTATGCAAAAATATAAATATCTGAATCATGGTAGATGAATGACAATCAAAGCTTGAGGGATCAGGACAACAGGGGAAACATACTCTATCCAAATGCTTGGATCTTGATTTTTGAAATCGAAATTTAAAACAAATGGACAGACCAAAAAACAAACATATCAGCCGCATTAGATCTACTGTCTGCCTGTTGTAATCCTCTGACAAAAAACTTAGCTTCTCTTATTTTAAATCCTTTTATCTTCCTCTCCTTCATATATATGCATACATATATATGCACACACACACACAAATATGTACATAAGATATAAACATATATATATAAATATACCATGCTTGTTCAAAATGGTGTGAGTTAATGAACTAGTTTCAAAAACTATACACACATAGAATAAGTTTCCTAAAATAAAGTTTGAAAGCAAGAGTCATATGACACAGTGAGATAATGGCATCTTGAAGCCCAGTTAATTGATAAGAATAGAACACGGAGCTGAGCTCCTGGCAGCCTCTTTTTAGGTGGACGTTAGTTTTGGAATTAAAGAGACAAAGTCTGAAAAAATATGTGGAATGCAATCAACAGCACTTTATAATCTATTGGCTGTGAGCTGGCCGAAAGGAAGAATACAAAAGGGATCCAGGGAGAGTTAGACTCAAAACAAATTAGTTGCATCCAATCAAGTCTTAAAACAAAAATGGGGGCCAAAGACCCAAACATAAGAAAAAAAAATTTAATGAGTGCTAAATACTGAACACAATGTTGGTTTCAAAACAATCTCCATTTAAAGTGAATGGACTTGAAGTTCCTAATGTCACAGACTGTTGAAAGGGCTCAGTGACCCCAGACCTAAAGGATTGAGTGGTTAGCTGACCTCTTACACCCAAGCCCATTGACCATGAAATTTGTAGTTTCAAGTTTGGGGCAGGAACAGAATAGAAACTTTCTACAGCAAAATCCCCAATAATCCTGATATGTAAGTCAACTAAGTTGTTGATTGAGAGGGAAACCATTTATTTTAAGTTTCTTTTAGGGGGGAATGTCAGCCTCAGCATTCTGGTATGAAAACTTAGAAATGAGTAATAAGTGGGTCCATAAGGAAAGATAAGCCATGCCCCCTTTTGACCTTCCTAGGCCTCCAGGAGAAACCACAGTTATTTCTCTTCCCTACCATGACAGTTTGGGGCAGGACCAGATTCGAAGCTTCCCCACCATGCCTATTGAGGCCATGGTAAGGGCCTGGAACTTACACATAATGTCTGAAATGCCATAGAGAGACTGAGCAAGAGACCATGGTTGCAATTAGAAACCTCTTTTCCTTGGTAGCTAATACCATGGTGGTGATCATTTTGCAATTTGTAAATGTATCATCAAATCAGTGCTTATCCACCTTAAACTTGCACAATGTTATGTGTCAATGATAACCCAGTACAGCTGGAGGAGAAAAGAGAGAAAGAAAAACTTCTTCCAAAGTTCTAGTTAGTAGCTTCTCATCACGTATTTCAGACTCCTACACAGAAAACACAACATCTGCTAAAGGAAACCAACTGAATAGAGATATACGATTATCTTTTTGAGTTTGATGAAGTCAGTATGTTTATTTAAGTAGAGGAGAAGAAGGTGCTATGTTCAGAGTTTCCTTCCAGAAAAGTGAACTCCTTAATCAACATACACAGAGCTCAGTCGTGAATAAATAAAATCTGGAATTCTGACAGCTGCAGATGATATCTGCTGCATTGGAGAAATCAAGACAGCAGTTTGTCATTAGCTAAGAAATGATTATTGAAGCTTGAGAAACATAAAATAATAGTACAAATTTGTCTATATCTGTAATCCCTAAAATCCAAAGTGTGGCTTGGTAGATACTGCTGGCTGAAATTCAGTTGAATCTTCAATTTTTAGTAACTGTCACATCCTCAGCCAGAGCCAAATCCTCCTTGACATAGCACTGCCATTCTGTGTGTGTGTGTGTGTGTGTGTGTTGTGAGGGGAACCATAATGCACCTATCCAAGGCCATACTCACTGGAACTAAAGCCACCAAACCCAATACTGTGGAAGAATCCAAAATTTGCTGAGTTAACATGGCCAGGCCTATAAGCATCACCACGGAAAAAAATCCAAGATGGAAGAACCAAAGTGAGAACTGTATTGCAAAAGCTAAATGGAAATTCCCAGAATATGAAGTTTGGCTCATGGATCAGGAGATGGAGATGAGGTGTGTTGAACCAAGAGATTGCCAGAGTTCTTCTCTCGGGCATCAAAAAAATGAGAATTTACTTGAGACCATTCTTTCTCAGCATCCACATCTGTTTATTTGGAACATCCATCTGTTTAAAGAGGCAAAGAGAGAGAGAGAGAAAATGGATGGATAAATAGATAATAGATGATGGATGGATAGATGGATGGATGGATGGATGGATAGCAAACATACCCAGGAAGGGTCTATACAAATGCACATCCTGAAAGAATTTCAACTACTGACCGAGTAAATTAGGGATGTCCCTTCAAAAAGCAATGTGTAGTTACTGAAAAGGAACATGGGGATCCTTTGGGGGCTGACCATGCTGTTTCATGTTTGGTTTGGGTAGAGATTACATGAGTGTGTCACTTTGTGAAAAAAATTGACTTTGTTGCCATACTTATGTATACTTTTTTGCTTTCGCCATATTTCAATGAAATTTGCATTTAAAAAGTCAATGGATAGTATAAACTTGCAATTCACCTCTCACTGGAATAATTTTGGTAAATCAAGTACATTCTTATTCATTAACCTCTATTATCACTTGTTTTACATGGTTGGCATATATCTTCCTGTATTTCAATCTTCCTTCATCCCTAATGGCTTCAAATTAACATGTGACTGTAACATGTGGTAAGCAGCTCCTGACTGCATATATATCCAATCTATAAAGGCCAGACACCACAAAGCATCGCACAAATAATAAACACTATGTCAATGTGATTGACAGTTTGGGCTCTGGATCCAGATTGCTTATATTGAACTTAATTTTCCCACACTAGTCAGGTGGGTTTGAGAAAGTTATTTAACCATCTTTGCAAATTTTTGATCTGCATAGTGGGAACAATTATAGTGTTATTTCATAGGGTAGGGCTGTTGTGAGGATTAAGTGAGTTGAGTTGATCCATTAAACTCTTAGAACAGTGCTGACTCATGGTAAGTTCTAAATAAGGGCTAGCCATCATCAATACTGTAAATATTATTATAATTATTATCTTAAATTTTGCACCTAAATTGTAGTCACAAAACAGTGTGTTGGTGAGTTTTATATATTTATAACATGAGTTATTTTTTTCAGCTGCTGTGACAGAGTCCAAACGAGTATGACTTCAAAAGGCAAAAGTTTATTCTTCTCTCATGTAATAGTACAAATGTAGGCAGTGTTGGCAGAAAGTTCTCCCCTCCTCAAAAGATAGATTCCACATGGAGGTTTAAGCTAGCTGCTCCTAACTATTGCCACATCTCAGAAAATAAGAAACTTGCCAGAGGAGAACACACCCAATGCTTTTAAGAAGGCACATGACTTCCACTTGCATCCCATTGGTCAGTACTTAGTCACATGGCTGCACTTAGCTGCAAGGGATGCTGGGAAGTGAAGGCTTCAGCTGAGTAGCCCCATGCCAGCTAAAATTCTACTGAGATAGAAAAAGTGGAGAATGGATATCAATAACCAACTAAAAGTCAGCCATAATTACCAACATGGTGCTGTCTGTTATGCAGTCTTTAAGAGATCCAAGATAATATATGTACCACATTAATTTATATCCTTTCTCTTCTGAGAGTCCATTAAAAATGTTAGTAAGGAAATAGAATAGCCACTGACCCACAATAATGGATTGCAATAATGGATCTTCAATAATGCAGAACAAGTTCTCAGGGGCCATCAAAGGACAAAATATCTCAACAAATTTCTGGAAGATTGCATAACTGATGGAGAAGAGTGGAGCAATGTTAAGTTCATGAAGAGCATAAAATTGAGGATGCTTCTCTGCTTTGTAGAATGTTAAGAAGGCAGAGCATTTGATTGCGAAATATTCTGAATAACATCCCAAGTGCCAAACACATGCATGGAGAAGTTTTCAGATGATGAATAAAGAACGACCATAGCCAGTGTTTTCAGTTATCTGTAATATGCAGCAAACCATCCAAAAGTCAGCGGCATAAAACCTGAGCCACTTTTTATTATGCTCATGGCACTGTGGGTCAGGAATTCAGGCGGAGTACAGAGGAGATGGCTTGACTCTGCTACAATGTCCGGAGCCTCAGCTGGGAAGATGAGAACAGCCGGGAGTGACCCAAACTGCTGGAGGCTGGAATCGTCTGAAGGCTTCTCCACTCATGTGTTGGCAGTTGGGTTGGGATGATTTAAAGACTGATCTTAGCTCAGGCTATCTGTAGGTCACCTACATATGTCTTCTGCACAGGGTCTTGATTTTTTACAACAAGAAAGCTAGGTTCTGAGAGAGGAAATCCCAAGACGGAGTTTCTAGGGAGCACGAGTTCCAGGATGAAAGAGAAAGGTCTTTTATAACCTGTCTCAGAAGGCGCCTCGCGTGGCTTCCTGCAGACTTCAGCTGTCAAGGCAGTCAACAAGCCTACCCAGATTCAAGAGGAGGGAAAATGGACCCCCTCTCTCAACAGGAAAATTGTCAAAGAATCAGAGGGCCATGTTTTAATATTGGAACTTCTACATACATCCCTGTGAAATTTCATAATCCTAAGGCTAACTGCATACAAAGAAACAAAATTTAAATAACTTTGTGCTTTGTAAGTACAACAGAAAGAGAACCAGTCTGACAAAAGATATTACATCAAAAACACAAGGAGCTGAAAACAGGAAGGAAAAATGTCTATGTTGATATAGAAAGTTGTTTTCAACCTAGTATTTGATATCTAGTTTAACTATAATTCAAGAATAAAACAGAAGACATTTTCAGATGCATCCAATGGTTCAGGAAGTTTATTACACCCTCTTAGAGATTGTCTTGAGAACGTGCTCCAACAAAACAAGAATTTAACCAAAGAGTGGGAGACATGGGATCTGTCAAACTACAGATTCAACCCAGAACAATAGAGAAATGGAATCCTAGGAAGACAGTCAAGCATCAGTTTAGAAAGACAGAAGACAGAAAATAAGATCTCTGGCAGGAGGCAACAAAAACCAGGCAACGCCAAAGTTTCTAGGAAAAACTGACACTAAAACGAATTAAGATAGAAAAAGGCAAATAGTGTAAGAAAAAATAGTATTATTAGAAAGTATAGGAAAAATAGAAAGCTATTTAAGAAAGCCAATATAGTCACAGTGTGCTCCTTGGCTCTACAAAGTAACTAACTGTGTAGCCTTAATAAAATGAAAGTGATTATTGATTAGTCCAATAATAGCTGAATAACAAAATAGGGAGAACATGATGGGGAGTTATCAGGGAGTGCATTGTGTAAAGAGAGCTTCTTCGTCCATCATAAAGCAGTTTACTATCCTAATTAAGAGTATAGAAGCAACTACTAAAGAAGCAATCTAAAATAAAGTAAGGGGCCTGCTTTGCGGGAACAAGACTGAGGAAGAGTCGGGAATAGAATTTTTGCTCTATATTAAAAGTTACCCGGTACTATTTAATTGTTTAATTTGCATGTTTTAATTACATAAAAATTTTTAATGATTTTTAAAATGCTGATCATCATATTTTAATGTTAGCTAAAGACCAGGGGAAGACACAGAAAAGATTCATTATTACACTATTGAAAATTATGAGCCTCAAAACATAAATATACTCTTGTGTATTTAAGAATTTAATACATTACAAATATGAAATCATAAATCAGCAATAAAAGGAGAACATTAGTCAAGTAGTGGTGCTGAGATAACTGTTTAACATTTGAAGAAAAACAAGAAAAAAAAAGTTCATACCGTAAACCATATTAAATTATACATCTTTGTAGTTAAATTAAAAATCCAGAAAGCATGCATCCTGGCCAGGGGGCAGGCCTTCCCTTCCCTAAGTAGCAATCACTGCAATCAAAAACTGTGCCTGGCAACTTGGATTTTAAAAGAATTTTAAACTGTTATTTTTCTTTTATAAAACTAAGTTCATAACATATGAACGCAGAGAGTTTCTTTTTTTTTCTTTTTCTCTTGTAGAACACACAAAATCATACACCTGGAGGGAAAGGAGGTTTACCAGGAAAAGCTTACAACCGAGTTTTGGCCGGGTTGATAGTCCTGTTGGTGAAAATGGTCATCACTTAGAAATGTGAAGAACATGCACATCACCATCAATGGTATCTGTTTGGGGAGATTAGAGATGTTGTTTTTATCTTCAGCTTGTTCTACGCTCTCTGCCAACAGATTCCACAAATGGCTTTATTAAAAATTTCCTCTGATATATCTTATACATGAGATATAACCTTAGCTGTAATACTAGCCAAATAAATCAGATTGGTATGGCCTGGGAAGGTGTGGTGGGTTGAATAGTAGCCCCCAAATATATGTCCAAGTCCTGGCCCCCAGGGACCCATAAATGTGGCCCTTATTTGAAAATAGGGTCTTTGCAGATGTAACCAAGTTAAGGATCTTGAGATGAGAGCCTCCTGGATTTAGAGCAGGCCTTAAATCCAATGACAAATATCCTTATAAGAGACAGAAAAGAAGACACAGAAACACAGGAGAAGGTCATGTGAAGACGGAGGGAGAGACTGGAGGGATGCTGCCACAAGCTAAGGACCACCAGGTCCACCCGAAAGAGGCAAGGAAAGAATCTTCCCTGGATCAGGGAGTGGGGCCCTGGGCCCTTTGATTTCAGACTTCTGGCCCCATAACTATGAGATAAATTTCCGTTGTCATAAGCCATCCACTGTATAGCAATTTGTTACAGCAACCCTAAGAAAGTAATGTAGAAGACATCATGGAGGTAGAACACTGCCACCCACTCTGAGGGATGGGAGGATATTCAGCAGGAGAAGGAACAGGAACTAGTAAAGATGCTTAGGTACGAGAGCCCAGGGCCTTCACAGATGACTTTTTATTTCAGATGAAGTATCCTATTCATACAAGCAAGTGGTCAGCATACTGGGAATGTATCTGTGGGCCTGCTAAGTCATCCGCCACCAGCCTAAGAAATATGGACTTTGTGGAACAAAAGTAGTACTTTCTATGTATGTTTTGTTTCAAAGTTTACTAAGTCCCTTTATGTGTTATTTGAATCCCACAGCTAACTTATGAATTAGGCAGCGAGGGTTATAATATGAATTTTATAGACAGAAATAGTCCCACCTCTAGATGTGAAGTGACCTGCTCAAGGTTGCAGAGCTCATGAGTGGCTGTCAAAAGCATGACTTTTTCACTCCAAATACAATGTCCTGCCCATTACACCTTGATGGCTTTAATAAATGATTAGGAACTAATAAAGTTTGATTATGAGATCACAATAGTGCAATAAGAATACTAATTTGGATAAGAGGTTATAATTAGTGAAACCTATTAACTAGCTGTTAATAACAGTCAGGCGTGAGCTAATAAGGGCCAAGGTCAAGATGGTGTCAATTCAGATACACAAGAGTACATGAGGGAAATACTGAGAAGGAGCCTACATATTTTAAACAGTGTACGTATCATACTTGCCCAAATTTTGTCATATTTTCTTAAATCCTTTCCTATTTTGGATTTTGTATAAACATCAATTGCATTCATGTCTACTGAAATATATTATTCTTCTAACTACTTATCTATTTAGCATAAACTTTTAGGAAATTTGATATTGCCTTTTTTTCCCTCAAGGTACTAATCTCATTTTTGTGTCGGGTAGGATTATAGCCTATATGAAATCTAATTAAAAGAGCCTAGGATTAAAATTGGTTGGGTACACACACAAACACACACACACATGCTCATACACATATGCACATATACACATATTTGTGTCAATCGCCTAAAACTATGGTACTTATATGAGCTCAGATAAAAGATCCTGATGGCAAATCCCACTGTGAGAAACTGTTACTGCTCTGGTGAGTAAGGAAGAGAGCTGGTAAGATTGAACCCTGAAATTTGAAAAACCTACTTCCTTATAGAACTCTTTAAAATATTGAGACTGGATACACCTTAAAAACTCAAAAAAAAAAATAGATATCTAACATAGAAAGCCACATTTTAACCAAAATTATCCATGTTCAATTGGGTATATATCCCCTAATGCATGGTTTTAGAGAGTGTGTTTAACAGGGCTCTGGTCCTTGGTGATATCCTAAGGGAGGAAAGTGTTTGGGATGCATTCCACTCTCAGAGAGTCATGATGTATACCAGAATATTAGAAGCTCAGATAAAATCTACAGTAAAGAAACCAAAGAAACTTTACTTTCACTCATCCAGTATTTTTCAAATTTATTCTATCTGGAATTTTTTTTTTGAGGGACAAGGACAAGAGAGAGGATTATTTATTTTTGATAATTCATAGAACTAGAGCTCCATATAAAACTGTTCTAACATGTTGAGTCAACACGCTCTCAACAGAGTAACTATTTTGAGCTTGCTTCAAGGGAAAAAAGAAAACAGTTTTTCTTTGTGCAAGTGGCAGTCATTATGTGCATTAAATAGAACAATTCAGATAGATGACGTGATGTGCCAACCATGTCAACTGAGCTGGAATCATTACTTTTATCAAGAAGCAGAAAAATATTCACAGAAACTGAGAAAGCAAAAAAAAAAAGATAAAAAGAGAAGAGGAAAATGCTGATTTTTTTAAATATTGGGGAAAATTGTTTTCTCTTTCATTATGCAAACTACATTCTGGGTGACTATCATCTGGATTCTCAGCACTGAAGCACAAAGATAAATGAAACAACATTGCAGAAATCTGGATTCCAAGGTATAAGCAAAGAAAAGTGTGAAGATTCAGCATGTGCTCGAAAATTCTTCAACAGCCACGGTTTCAGAAGAAAGCACTACGGCCAGTAGATACAACTGTAGCCATAGACCTCAGAGTTGAGCTTTCAAACTCAAAACCAATGGAAGACATTGTGCCCACATTTTCCTTTACAGCAGACCTCCAAGGCCCGCTCTTCATGGGTTATAGCTCCCTTACGATTCAAAGAGCAAGTTCCCAGAGAAAGAACTGTGGCTGTCTGTGTCAGGAGAGAAAGATAAGGTGTAAAGGGGAAAATTAATGCCTGGATTTTGATGTCTCCTTCCGCCTAAAGACAGCTGTAGCCTTTTCCTCATTAAGAAGTGTGACATCACCTAAGGACCTTCCCTCTCAACATGCATAGTAATTGTTTGGAAAAATCCTTTTTTCTAATCTTAACATTTTCTGGCTCATTAAGAAATGCACCTACTTTGCAAAGGAATTAAAGCACACTCAACAAATCATATAAAATATACTATATTTTCGAAGTCAGTGGGTAGCACTAAACTTAATTTCATGCAACTCTGATATTTAGCAAGGGACTACTCTTTGTTGATATGACTTTATTAGTTTGTTCCTTGGATGTGTATTACCGCCAGGCCACTGTTAACCTAATATTTTGTATTATCCACAGTATCCAAAGCCTACCAATGATTCGTAAGAAAAATCATGTAAATTTATTTCTGGATACAAGTCATCCATAGACATATACGGAACTTGAGAGAGTCACCATGTGAATCTCAATCAGTTTAATCAAATCTATCCTTTTATCTACAGAAAAATCCATGTTAAAATAACACAGCCTATACCTGAAGATTCAATTGCTATGGGATCACACCCACCTGATGTTCTGCAGATGTCTCAAATGCAGTAGTCTCTAAAGGAAAATTATTATCTGTGGTCCACCTCATTTATCCTTCTACTGTATGCCCTCTCATGGGTAAGGACATCACTATCCACTGATCTTCCAAAATAGAAACTTGAAAGTCACCTTTGAGCACCAGTTACTTTTGAGCTCACCTCAAGCGTTTATCATCGCAGGTTTCTCTGGTTATCAGGTAAAGAGAATTCTTACACAATTTCAGGGCTCCTTCTTACTCACCCTAAAAGGCTAAGCTCGTCACCTGATATTCGAGATACTCAAGAAAGGGATTACTGAGTCACGCTTTGTGTTCCATGCCTAACCTTAATAATAATTTTTGGAGCCACACTGGAACTCACTGTTTTTTTTGAACTCATCATAAGCATTCATATCTCCACAATTTGGGCCTTACAGCTTAATCTATGGGGAGCTACCCTCCTTTTTTCTCCCTTCACTCTACCCCACCCAACACCACTTGTTTCAATGTCCCCTGATTTTAAATGTGTAAATTACCCTGCAAGAGTTACCAGAAACGCCCTTTTCAATATGATGTCACCTGAGGCCATCATATGCATTTCTTCTCTGGGTGATATGCAAAATTGGGTGATACAATGAGCAAGGAAAGCCATCAAATTATAACAAAAGAAAGAAAAGAATAGAAGGAGAATCTAATCATAATTCTAAACCACCAATCTTTCCAATGCCCTTGAAGAGTCCAGTCAGCAGCTTTGAAAAATCACTCGCTTGATAGGTGCTACACAGAAACAAGTTCTCTAGGGAGAAAAAGAAAAATCAGAAAACTATTCTAAAATGCCAAAGATTTTTGTCTGTTTTGCAGTGGGTTTATTTGGCCTTCAAATGTCACAACTCACTTTGAAAGGCCCAAACCACCCATGGAAATATTACACAGCTCAGTCAGCACTATTCACTAGTAAGCGTAGTTTGCCTTTTCAATTACTATTTCACCAGAGATATGGGCAGCCTCAAATAATTTTGTTGAGAGCCACTCATATAAAACATGGCCTAGACATGTTAGTTTTGCAGTACATATGGAACACTGGGAGCTGGCAGACTTAACCTTCAATCGGAGAAGAATTGGGTCAGCCAGCCTGTCTGAACTTTCATACTACAGAACACAGAAGATGAAACAATTCCATGATCCATCAGAATTGTGCTGCTCTTGTTCTCATGCAAGTCATATGGATATTTCTATTTTTCTTAATATTCATGGAACTGTCTTGGCCTTCTCATTCTTATCTTACTTAGAGAGAGAGTGGAATCCATCTTGAATGCTGGTTTCTCTGGGTCAGCTAGCACAGCTCTTCCTCAGTGTTCTCCAGAATGCTTTTCACAGAATGCTAGTCCCACTATGTGCTCCAAGGTAAAAGGGTACCATGGTTAAAGAGAGAGAGAGAGAGAAACATTTGAATACTATATCTCTCTAGCAGAGATTCACAGCAATTATTAATATAATAGCAATATTAAAAATCTGAGAGGATAGTGATTCTGTATAATCGAAACTAACACAATATTGTAAATGAACTATACTTCAATTTTTTTAAATCTGAGAGGAGGACACAAATCATGTAAAAATGAATTGGATTTGAACTTCTCAAACATCTACCCTATTGAACTCCTCCTCTCCATTCCAAAATTAATATAGCACCAAACTAGATTTCTGCAGAACTTCACAGATAAAATACAGAATCTCAGTTACATTTGAATTTAAAAGGTAAACAACACATTTTTAGTATAAGTTTGTCCCCAATACTTGTCTCAACAGGGACATATTTATAGTAAAAAAAAAATTTATTTTAAAAGACCAAGGCTAACAGTAGTAGACACAGCAGAGGATGAGAGTAGGGAAGATATCCTAAGGTGATAAAGAGAACTAGAGACTGATTGTGAGATACGGCATCTCCCACTAGAAGAGCCTACCCATTTGCAGGTGATGAGCTGTGTGCCAGCTTAACCTCACTGCACCATCACGTGCCCCTGAGGACTGGGGGGGGGGGGCACATGCATCCAGGACAGGACAGACATCAGGAGGAGCTGGCTAGTTCTCTGTGGTTAGATGGCTGGCTAAGTCCTCTAGAGTAAAGAGCAGTTGCCTAAGTGCACCCAGCATAGGATTGCCATAACAAACAAATAGAAATAAATGACTCCCAGTTACATTTGAATTTCACGTAAACTATGAATCATTTTTTACTGAATGAGGAAGATGTATGGGGCCCTTATCAAAGAGTATAGAGTCTAACAGTGGTTGACATAGCGTGTGATGCTCCAGGACAGACTAAGTGCAAAATAACTCATCAAGAAATGAGAACGGATAAGGAGCCACCGTATCTGAATAGTGCTGCTGCATATTTATAGAAACAGCACTCAGACACCATTTAGTGGTTCCATCACTGACTATGTTTATTGGGCAAACAAATCACCCCTGTTCTATTTCCTCATCCTTTAAATCAGATCGTTGTATAAATTAATCTCTAAAGTCTCTTCCAGCACCAATATCTTACAAAAGATATTGCTACACAATGAAAAATAGAGGTCAGAATGGAGGATTTCATCATTAAGATGATACTGTGTGGCTTACCCTTACTAGATGGAAATATAACATTATGTGCCTATGGTTCAATTATGGAGATGTTGCCTGATCAATTCCCATTTTACTTCAAGTTACAAATATCTAAATTATTCTCAGTCTTTGTAGGCATCACCAGAATCATTTACATCTCAACTTTCCAGAAGTATTTTCCTTTCAGTTTGAAAAATAACTCCTCCTAGAAAGATAGATCCTTAAATGCTGTGAGTAACCCCTGAATATGTCAGTTTAGTGCCCAAATGGAATAAAACAGGGCTACTTGGTGAACAGACAGAACTAGAAATCTCATTCAGATTCATCCACCACGTTCAGAGTGCCCACTATGAGTCAAACTTTTGCAGTATGTTCTTTCGTTCTTAAAACCACATTATGAATCATTGCAGATACAAGCTTGCTGTTCACCAGACTCATTTTCTCTTCCTCCTTTGCCTGCATCTACAATATGTGAACCAATGCTTTGCATTTAAGTGAAGCCATATGACTGGAAACTTGCCAATGAAATGGGGGCAGAAACAATGTGTGCGACTTTCAAGGCAGGCTCCAAAACCCTCCCCTCATGTGATCCCCACACTCCTTGCCCTTCTGTAGCCACATTAGAAGCCTTGTGTTAAAGCTAGAAAAGGTGCAGGACACTATGCTGTACACCGGAAATTAATACAACATTGTAAACTGACTATACTTCAATTAAAAATAAATAAAAATTTAAAAAACAAAAAATAAAACACACACAAAAAAAGGTACAGGATAGAAAGTTTCTGTTTCCAAATCATCTGCTGGAGAAGAGCCACCCATCACTCAGTGACACCCACTCAAGACTAGATCTAAGCAGGAAATAAACTCCTACTGTGTTAAGCTGTTTATAAACTATGCAGTTTATCTTTACAGCAATGAGCATTACCTTAGTTAACATTTGAAGTCAGCATTACTATACCCATTTTACACATGAAGAACAGAGCCTCTGAGAGATCAAACAGCATAACTTTCTGTCAATATGGTAGAATGGAATCCATCACTAGACCCAGCTCCAAGTCTTGTGATTTTTCCAAAACAGTGCTGCCTCTATTCCAAATTTCTGATTTCCAGAAGAGCATTACATATGCTTTTCAGAACATTTTCAGGCTTTTCCTTACAAAAGAAATTTTCCAGAATTATATGCTGACATGTGGGAAGAGTCAATGAGTTAATATCTTGGCAAGAGCTACCAGAAAAATTGAGTTACTTCCTTATTTTAATCAAATCAATTTGAAAATTTGAATCCTGGGATTTATAACTGTAACTTTTACCCAGGGAGTAAGTTTTAAGATAAAGTTTCTTCACTTTATAATAGTGAGTTTTATTTCCACATTTCATCCTCTATGGAAAACAGAAGGATGCACGGATTATGAAACACATTATTTCTTAATGTGATTTCTGGTCCTCAGCAACCTTTTACCTTTTCATAAATGTGTAGTTGAATGAATATGATCAGTAAAAAATATATAGTAACATAGACAATGGCTATACCTGTTCACCAAGCCTGCCTTCGACAAAAGAAGAATTCTGGGAAAATACAGCAATGAACAAACAGACTTGCCCTTGCAATTAGCCCAGTTAAGCTCCCCAAATCCGTAAAATGTAGGATGTTTCCATACCTACCTTTACAAAAAATCCAAAACAGTTTGGTTACAACTTTTCTATGAGAAAATCACTACAATCTTTTTTGAAAAATGATTTCTTCCCAGTCCTGGGCATATATTCAGAGAAAAATAAAATTCAGAAAGATACATGTACCCCAATGCTCATAGCAGCACTATTTATGATAGCCAAGACATGGAAACAACCCAAATGTTCATCAACAGATGACTGGATAAAGATATGGCACATATATACAATGGAACACTATCAGCCATAAAAAAGTATACAATAATGCCGTTTGCAGCAATATGGATGGATCTGAACACCGTCATTCAAACTGAAGTGGGCCAGAAAGAGAAAGAAAAATGCCATACGACATCATTTATATGAAGAATCTAAAAAATAATAACAATAATAATGGCACAAATGAGCTAATTATTATTTTGATTTCTTAAATATGTGTAAGCGCATTTGACTGTCCTTTATGATTGGATTACCACATTCTGTTGATTCCTATTTTGTGGTTGGCTTTACACCTTTGATAACTATGTAAGTTTAAAAAGCTTAAGATCTAATCTATTCTTAGAAACAATAATTATTACATATATGAAAACTAAAAAAAGTACAGTATACTGTTTATATGTATTTACATGCAATATAATGTGTATGTGCACAATCAAACTGTAATAATTCTACATAATAAAACTGGAAAAAAAGAAAAATGATTTCTTTTCTTTAGGATTAATACCCTCATCTATTTCTTCCAAAAGATTTTAAGATGCATGTGATGTGATTAAGTTTATGTATCAACTTGGCTGGACCAGTGTGCCCAGATATTTGGTCACAACATTATTCTGGATGCTTCTGTGAGGGTGTTTTGGATGAGATTAACATTTAAATTGGTGTACCTTGAGCAAAGCAGATTACTCTCCATAGCATGAGTGGGTCACCCAATCAGTTGAAGGCTGATTAGAATGAAAGATGGACCTCCCCTAAGCTAGAGGGAATTCTGCCAACAGAGAGCCCTTGGACTTGAGCTGTAGCACCTACTCTCCCTCTATATCCAGCCTGATGGTCCACCTTGCAAATTTTGGACTTACCAGTCTCTGCAAACCCATGAGACAATTCCTTATAATAAAACAATCCCTCTCTCTCTCTGTGTCTGTCTAACTCTACACACACACACACACACACACACACACACACACACCTTATTGATTCTATTTCTCTGGAGAACCTGGCTAAATATAGTACCTCAATTATTAATTACAGTTTGAATTATAGAAATAAATAAGAATCTAAAAACTCAAAAATTATCTTCTCCTTATATTTACTGAACATGCATTTAATAATAATCTTCTGGGAACTGTGAGTACCAGGCCAAGAAGTCTCAATAGCATTCATCAGGTAATGAATGTGTCTTGACATTTCTGAGTGGAAAACTGACATTATCAGATTTGTGGCTTTAGTGTTATGGGTTGGATTGTGCCTCCCTAGAATTCATATGTTGAAGTTCTAACCCCAGTATTTCATATTGTGACATTGTTTGGAAATAAGTTTTTTGCAGGTAGAATTTGTAAAGATGAGATCATACCTGAGTAAGGTATGTCACTAGTTCAATATGACTGGTGTCTTTATAAAAAGGGGAAATTTGGACACAGACATGAGCACACACACAGGGAGAATGTCATGTAAAGATGAAGGCAGAGGTCAGAGCGATGCTTCTACAAGCCAAGGAATGCCCCAAATTGTCAGCAAACCACCCGAAGTTCTGGGTGAGTCATGGAACAGTTTCTCCCTCAGAGTCCTCAGAAGGAACAGATCTCAGTAACACCTTGATCTCAGACTGCAGCCTTCAGAACTTTGGGACATTAAATTTCTGTTATTTAAGCCACCCAGTTTGTGATCCTTAGTTACAGCAGCCCTAGGAGGTGAAAAACAATAGATCTGGGAGTGCTATGCATAAAAGGAAGACACTTAGCTCACTTACAAGCTAATTGCAATGCTCTAGTATAAGGCAATGAGTTCCCATAGAAGGTAAGGCTAGAGAAAATGCTAAGAGAAAGACAGAATTGTTATGGTAGAAGGAATTAAATGTGTGAAGTTAGGGGGAAGAGAAGTAAAAAAATGATGACAGAATTTCAATCCCAGGTGACTTGGAAGATGGTAGCAGCATTAATCAAGAGGTAAAAATCAGTATGATTAGAAGCTTTGGCAAAAGAGTATTTCGTCTTAGTAAAACAGTCTTCTCTGCCATTATGCAACTGATGTGTTCCTAAGAAGAGTTGCATTAAAATGCTTAAATGGAGGGAAAAGGTAGTGCAGGGGGTTTGACTTTCAGGCCCAAAATGATAGAGTCACTTTTTAATGTAGGAATTCCAATAATAAATTCCGAAATAAATTTATCTAGAAATAAATTATAGTTGTAAGCATATGGCTATGAAACTTACACATATCTAAACAAATCTTGCCCTTGACCACACCCAACTCTGCTCCAGAGTAATCACCTGTCTTTTTTATAGGTACTAGCCTATCATTAGCACAATTTTTACACTAGATTGTCACTTCTATCATCCATTTTTATAGTAAAGCATAGAATGACTTACACAAAGCAAATATGTTTGCTTATAACAGGTTCTTGCCTGTGCTAATGGGAGCTGGTCCTTAATCTTAATTGTTTTATAATCTCAAATGTGGAGTACAAATCTTATCCCTGATTAATGTATTATACTATGGCTCATTTGAATTCTGAAAATTTCTTTGAATTTTATTATAAGACATCTTTCTGGAAATGCCCAGTAAGCAGTGAAATAGAGGAAAAGGAAGTATATGAAAGAAGTTGGATCTAGAGATCTTAGTCAAAAAAGACCTCAGATTCACAAAAGCTAACACAAAGTCCTACAGATATTGGGCCATTTATAAATTCTGAAGCATGAACTGTAGCTTACTAAAAATATAAAGAGACGAAGCAGATATTTACCAAGGCTAAGTTCAAAGTGCAGAGCCCACCTTCTCTGAAGGCAGAATGCAGTTTTAGAGGGCACTGGTCTGGGTCTGTAACCCAATGTGTCCATCATTCATTTCCACCATTCAGTCATTAACAGTACATTCTATTGAGTCTCACAAGCTTTCTATCTGCCAGATTTAAAGACAATATCCCAGAGGTTGGTTATATTTTCAGCTTTTATCATAGTTGTATTATAAATAAGCATCATATAAGAAAAATCTACCTTTTTCAGAGAACTTAGGGGACATAACACCTTGGTAAGCACTTAATGAGCATTTGTAAGAAAAAGGCAAATCACGTGGAATCCCTAATAGAAGATATAGAAGAAAATATACAAGGTCTAGAAGATATTTTGTGCTACATAACTAAGTTAGAGCTCCATGACAGCAGGAGTAAACCACATAGCCAGCACCTGGCATACAAACTAGAACATTACCAGTCCTCTAGTGTTTGTGGGTGGAAGGGAGGGAGGAAGGAAGAATGGAAGGAAGGATGGGAAGGAGGGAGAAATTTGGTTTTGAGCTGAATATGATAATGTCCCAGAGACAATGGCCTTCTTTGTGTCTAAAATTTACTTTATTGTGAATAGTGTTGCTATAGCCAAGACATGGAAACAACCTAAATGATGACTGGATAAAGAAGTTGTGGTATATTTCTACAATGGAATACTACTCAGCCATAAAAAAGAATAAGATAATGTCATTTGCAGTAGCATGAATGGAACTGGAGATTGTCATTCTAAGTGAACTAAGCCAGAAAAAGAAAGAAAAAACACCATATGACATCACTTATATGTGGTGCCTTAAAAAAACACAAATGAACTTATTTACAAAATAGAAACAGACTCACAGACATAGAAAACAAACTTATGGTTATGGGGAGGGGAAAGGGGGTGGGCAGGGATAAATTGGGAGTTTGAGATTTCCTCCAGATACTAACTACTATATGTAAAATAGATAAAAAACAAGTTTATACTGTATAACAGAAGGAACTATATTCAATACCTTGTAGTAACTTATAATGAAAAAGAATATGAAAACAAATATATGTATGTATGTGCATGACTGAAACATGCTCTGCACCAGAAACTGGCACAATGCTGTAAACTGATGATACTTCAATAAAAAGATGAAAAAATATTTTAATATAAAAAATATAAGGATGGGAAAAATAAAACAAAATTTACTTTAAAGTTGTTTTCATCACTAGAATATAAATGTCACTCTTGTACCCAGATTTTCAGTAAAGTCTGTTAAATACACAAATGCCTGTGTAAAGTGGACTTTGTGGAAATCAAGAGAAAGAAATAGTGCTACTATGTCTGAATCATTATAGTCTGAACAGAAACAGAGTAGAGAATAGGAAGAAGACCTGTAAAAGGAACTAATTCTTCTAAAGTAAAAATTCCAAACCAAGAAAGATTTGGAAAGTCACCATCCTCCAACCTCTCCCCTCTCAGATTCCTCAGTGGTCCTGAGAGTAGCCAGGACCTCCACCAGAGAGGGAAGGGAACTGGAGAAAGCCAATTCTGCTTTGTTATCAAATGACAGGGTGCCTCAGCTGGTACCTGGGATGCACACATGTTATCTGGGTTTATTCCTGAAAACAAGGTATAAGATGCTATTATTATCTTTGTTTTACAGATGAGCTAAGGTTTAGGGAGCTTAACAGAGCTGTAGCCAAGGGGCAGAAACCAGGATTTGAACCAAACTCCCTTAAACTGCTTCCCCACAATAGCTTACATACAAGATGATTTCTAGGTCCTAGACCAAGAAGAGAAATAAATCATCATTCTCCTATCTTTTAAAAGACTGTCTTCAAAGACAAACTTTGAAACTTTACAATGTATTATGAAATAAAGCAAAGAATGGAGAAAAGTTTCAAAGCTCAAGTACAAACAGAATCGCTCTAATAACAAAAGAGATGTTTCCCCAAACAGCCATAAGAGCATGGAAGTAGCTCGGCAGGAGAGCTACAGCATCCTTGGGTGTTCCCACCATCACAGTAAATAGCCCCAGCAAAGGCTTTGCTCATATCAGCCCATAAAAACCTGCGTTATTACATATTACCATTGCTTCGATCTCATACATCAGAGAAGATTAGCCATCTAAATAGAAAGAAAGAGAAGGTATCTCTGTTCTTATCATTTTTTACTGAAACCTAGAAAGCTAAAGAATACAAAAAAATTAGTGATTTGTCAGCCTCTGAGAAACTTTCTATTTTCTAAATCGTATGTGAAGTAACTGAAATAAACAGTTATAAGAGTCATGTAAACACCAGGTTTGAAGGGGCCATCTAGGGGTCCTCTCGTGATTTATGTTGTAGAATAAACCAGGGCATTTTTGAAAGCCAGCATATTATTTTTAAAAAGAAGAGCTATGAAACGGATGTATAATAGAAGCCATGAGTTTACTGTGAGTCATACATGCTAACATTTCTTTGATTAGAGGGATCATTTATTCCAAGAGTTGAGTCAAGAATAGGGAGAAATGAAAGTTTACTGTCCAGAAATTATCCATACATTTTGCCTCTCTGAAAAACCATTAGTGAAATAAGAAAACCATTCTGTGCTGACAAAAATCCATGATCGGATTCTTCACAAGGCACTAAGCACCTCTGTTATGAGAAAAAGCTCCCATTGCTCCTGGCAAGCACACTACCTGTGTCTCCGCTTTCTGTGAAAAAACAAACAAAAAAAACTTCCTTTTCTGTTTCCCCTTGAGCAACTATGAAAAGGAAACACAGAGGTTTGTTTCTGGTCATAACTGAATGAGGGAAAAAGGACACCAATTGGCAGTCAGTTCTCATTTTCTAAAAAAAAAAAAAAAAAAACAGGCAAAAGGTGTTAGCATTTCGACCACCAGTCCAGATGGCTTGTTTTACCTGTGTTACAGGGGAAAGCAAGCATGAAATAAGGCCCTAGGTATTAAAATTAACCAACATGTGTTTGAAATTTGTTTTTAAGTCTCTTCTGCCCAGATTGACTAAAACACGGAACTTTGGTTTACTCTGAACATATCTGGGGGTCTACCAATTGGCAGGAGCAAGTGAGGGAAATATAAAGCTACAGCCACCCCTTCGGATGCCACGAATCTCAGGGCCTGGAAACCACTTCCCCATCCTTCCTCCTTCTCCCTGCATCTCATCTGATCACGGAGGGAACCTCTGCAAAGTTTTCCACTGTGGTCCTCTGATGAAGTAAGACTCTGAACCTCTCTAACTGAATCCACTGCCTCGTACACTGTACAATTCCCCAAACAACTTGGTTTCTCAGATAACTTTTTTTTTGTCTTACATGGTCATTATTCTGTAAGCCCATAAAAAAATGGGGGAAAAGTAGAGGACTAGCCACTCCACTTGACTACAGGTTTAAAGACTCTCTAACCAGGTAAAATATAAGATGATCCCTTGCTTGTAATAAAACACCATGACTGAACCCATACTCCATGCTCAGAAAATAAAATATCAGACCCTGATCAGCAAAGGATGATTTATAGATAGCAAAAATTCTTACAAATAAAGAACTCTATTGAGACACACATTTGCAATGCCAAGCAATGAAGGTTTATTGAGAAACACAGAGTGAGACAAGTTCCCTTTTTCAGAGGCACAAAAACAGAAGCCAGAAGCCAGACAAAGCAGAAAGGTCAAGACGTGCCAAAACCATTAGAGACTTGCGCGTGGGTGGTAAATTTCTGGAAACATCCAGAGGTATACGTGCCACCGGTGATCAAACCCTTAAAATAAGATTGGTGCTGGCCAGGAAACTCTTAGATGGCCAAAGGCAGCTTATTCAGGGCTGGCAGCCAGCAATCAGGCAGTTAGAATAGCAGTCAGCAATGAAGAATTCTTCAGGGACAGACAGCATGTTGGAAGATCCTGGAAACACAGCTGACAGGTCATAGAGGCTTGATTCGCTCACTGGCTCCTGCACACTTAGCAAGTTCTTCGGCAGCTGGACACGCAAGATTGCTGGTACGTCCTGGAGACCCCGCAGGCTGGCTGGCAGATGGTGGAGACTCCTCCCACTGGCCGGCAGACAGTGGAGACGCTTCTCACTGGTTGGCACACAGTAGAGATGCCGCCCAGGGGCCGACAGCCACTGGAGACAAAGGAGAGCGGCCGGCTGTAGGCAGTTGAGCAGGGATTAGAGACACAGTTGGTTTGTCGAGAGCAGGTCACCTGGACAGGGCTGGAAACACAAGAAGTTTGCTGGTAACACGTTGGCTGGCAAACAGTGGGCTCACAGCAGATCTCCTGACAGTGGTCCAGGAGCCAGGAGCCAGTTTGGAAGGAGCTGGGCAAATGGATGCCACTCAGGCAGTCAGCATCCTGGGTAGAAGCTGTGACAACAGGGGTCACGGGGACAGTGTATTGTCCCCCAATCAGCCTGGAAGAGCAATTCCTTGTGGAGCAGTTGTAGGACATGTTGCCAGACAGACAGATGTGGGTAACTCGCTGAAGCTAGCTCCTGGATTGCGAATGCCACCTCAGGCTCCTGAGTCTTTATATACCCTTGCTGGTGGGTGGGGCTCCCACCCTGGTCCTCCTGGCTTCTTTGGCTCAGACCAGCTTGCCTTAGAACATCTTGTGACTCTCCAGGTTAATTGCCTCTTGAGAAGACTTCAACCTCATAAAGGAAGTTTAGTAGTTTGGTAACTAAATCATAAGGCTTCCATACTGTACTTAGTCCCAGGATGAAGAAGGTTGGTTGACAGCTTCAAAGCTATTGGTCATCAGAGCCCACAATTCATCTCTCATTCATCTTGCTTGGATACAATGAGTGTCAATCTGACAGTAACGTCAAACATGCCCCCTTCCTACCATCTCTCCCTTCTGACCAGGACTAATTACACACCCACACCCTGTGTGGGTTTTGTCGGTACTTAGTATGTTTTAGGTGTAACTTAATCAATCACTCTTCCATATCTAACGGGGCTTCTAATGGACAAGGAACTTCCTTCAACATGCTTCAAGATGACAATGACAACACCTGTCAGGGAAAAGGGCACAAAGACATATCCAGAGTACAGTCTGGCTTAGAAAAATCAATCAGGTGATCGGAGCAAGATTCTCCCAGGAATGTCAAAGGGCAGTGGGACTCACCCTTTATGTTCAAGCAGCAAAGTGAATCGGAAGCTGATTAGGTGGGACGGCACTTGTAGCCAAGTCTCTTTCTAAATAAACTGAATGAGCTTTATTCTTAAAATTTTTAATCTGGGAACAGTGGATAAGAATGACTCATCAATATGCCAGTGGAACAGGCTTAGTTAATTTTTAAAATTATTATAATGCTAATTTGAAAGGGTACAGTGCCTTTCTCCCAAGATGCTCAGTATATTCAAAAGACTTCTATTTTCACACAAATACTTATAGAGAGGATGCACTTTTATCATAGACAAACCAAGGCCCGTCTACGTCACTGTCTCCATCAAGGATAAGGGGAGGAGAGGGTGGGAGGAAACAGGCCCTTAACCAATATTTCACAATGAATGGATGTGTAAACAGGGTGCTGTAAAATTTAATTATTCTTTTTATTCTCGGGGAAACCATAGAAGGATATCATTCTCCTTTTCTTCATCTCACTACGATATAGTCAATTCTGAACACCAGAATGGCGAATCCTTTCGATCCTCCCGTACACAACCATTTCAATTGCAGCAAAATAATTCACTTCAACAAAGCTTGAGTGGTCGGTGATATTTCTACATCAAAACAGCTATAAGATCTGACTCATCTCATAAACTAGCTTACGCGGGGGTTAAAAATAAATAGACAAAAATGGATTTCCGTATATTTGAGGGCTACAGTAGACTACATTTTAAACATCCACAAAGCAAACAGCTTGATGTTGGAACTCAGCAGAGGTCCTTTTGTAAAATGCTTCATTCATCTCTATTCATTCCATTGAAGCCATGTTGGGAGCTCCCCACGGCTCTAATTGGAGGCTAATAACATGCCCCACAAGATGACGCTGTGCTGTGGGCAGTATTGAGATTCCCAGGGATCAGACCGCCTCTCCCTCGGTGACTCGCAGCGTGTTCTCAGGTATGGAGAAAAATTAACGAGATGACTACTTTCCGCAATGTTGTGACTCTGCACTTCCCACCGTGGGGAATGTCCCAGCTGGTGTTTGAAGGGCAGAGTCCCTGGTCCCCAGGGCTGGCTTGCTTGTTTGAAAATGAATGAGCAGTTTACAGGCTTCCAGGAGCCATGGATTCATAGGCTGCTGTGAAGAAGGACCTCAGCATGTGAATGACAAGTGACCAAAGTGAAAGGGCGAAGTCAGTAGCAGTGACCTGGGAGGAGTTTTCAGTGCCCACTGCCGTATTTCTGGAATAGCAGAGATTTTTATAGATCATTATTCTGCCTTGATTCCTCTTTTCCACTGAAATTTAAAAGTTACAAACAAAAAATTCTAGAAAATGTCTTTC
This sequence comes from Camelus bactrianus, assembly GCF_048773025.1. Lineage (NCBI taxonomy): Eukaryota > Metazoa > Chordata > Mammalia > Artiodactyla > Camelidae > Camelus > Camelus bactrianus. The sequence continues at coordinate 12,148,313 of NC_133539.1, read as the reverse complement.
ATCTGCTTCGAAAGGAAAGAAAGTGAACATTCGTTGAGCCTCTTCCAGGCTTTGAGTTAGAGGCTTTACATACACCATCACAACTGAATGCTTCCAGCAACCCTCTGGACTAGGTATCATGTCACATGAAGAAACTGAAGTTCAGCGAGTCTGAATGGCTAGCCAAGGTCATGCAGCTTATATTTGAGTAAACTGAGATGCAAATAAAACTGTCATGAGCTGTCGACCTGCGCTGGGAATATTTAAACATGGTGAGATGCCCTCATTAAAGTTCAAGCAAAAATTTATTTAAAAAAAAAATCAATCAATCAATGTTCCATTGATGACACTGCAAAGACAGCAGTCTTTATTTCTATTCCAGCTCCATCAAGTAACAACAATAAAAATAAATGAAAGTTTAAAATAGGAAGTTACAAGGGCCGCTGCCTTTACACTTCATGTGCTTTTTCATCCCATATTCCTTTGACAATTTTTACTTCACTAGAATAAAATGCAAGGTCCCTACAACAAAGCAGGAAGAGACAGAGAGCCTTCAACAGCTTGGAGCTACAATTTGAAATTAAAATTACTTACAATGGCGACGCACACAGTTAATTCTTAGCAAACAACAGAGAAGTGGATTGATTTTTCAGATCTGGGTGGCAAGACCTTTCTGAGAAAAAACAGGATTCACAAACTTTGAACTCACTTTAAGATGAGATTTTGTAGTTTTCTTCCAGCCACGAACTAAGCAAAATCAATAGATTCTCTGAGCAATTAAATCTAAGGAATCTACTCAACAGAGTGCTTTCTGTTTAGCACCTGCAAAATGGCTGGCTTTCTGGGAAACAGAAAAGACTGGTGTCTTAAACTATCCAATGTAGAGTTAGGAAAGCTGCTTAATACTCTTGGACATTCCATACTTAAGAGCAAACACCTAGACTCTTCATTTGGATCGACTGTAAGATGCAAAAGTAAATAATCACTCACTGACAGCCATGTGAAGCTTGAACAAACTCTACACAATCCTAAGTCTCTTATGTGGTTAAATGAAATCAATAAATCATCCTTTCATTGGAATGTGAGGAAAAATTACACTGCCAGCGGCTATCAGGACGTAGATATCTGCGATAGGAGACTTCAACTCAGCGAAAAGGTGTGTGAAGATTATTCTCGTGTCTGCAGGGCGTGAAGTTAGAGGTGGGAGTGATGAGGACAGACAAGGAGAGATTAGAGAAGTACTGAGCATTATCTCCATCCTTTGATGGGTAATTGGCCCTAGTTTCTATAGAACAATCTGAGCCTTATGCAATAATTACCGCAGACTGGAAATGAGCAGTTCATTCACTCGAAACTGAATCACAGAAATCACTTACAAGGCCAAGTGTTTGAGAGTAAAAGGAATTAAGCGTGCGTGGGAGGCCGAAGGTTTGAGATGCGGGAAGGATACTTTTTATCACCAAGTTGGTAATAATTGTTGACCAACGCCGGTTCAAAAAAAAAATCACTTCGTCTCATCCAATGCAGGAAGAGCGAACTCCCTGAAAAATTAATAAACATCAAATGAGATTTTTGTCATTCTGCCCTTTTTCAGGATGCTCAGACTCTCAAATGGAAGCTATTCATTATCTCTCAAAAAATAGAAAAAGGGAATTCAAACACATAAGTACAGAACATAACGGCTGCTTTAAAAATTAAATATATCTTGGCTGAATTGTTCTGCCGTCTTTTTCCCCCACACAGACCTCTGGGCTGAATCTCCAGAATCCTTATTAACCAAGACACGATAAACCCCCAAAGGCGGAGTGATTTGCCCCACAAAACCGAACTGAAATTCATTTTCCAAGCTCTTTTCCAAAAGCATCCATCATAAGGAGGTTCGACTCTTTGGGGCTAGAGGGCACTACAGGGCAGAAAGCAGAAGGGAAAAGAAGCAACAAAGACCAGCAAAATGGTTGCTACTTTCAGGACTTGATACAGCGATCACCAGCTCCAGGACCTGTAGGAAAAGAAACCCCCCGAGGAGAATGTCAAGATGGAAAAATCCTCATCTGAACCACCATTCTCTTTTTCCTGGTGCCTGTTTTCAAATTCACATATTTTTTCATGGGAACCTTAATTGAGGATCCAAATTAGCGTGCTGTCAATAAAGGTGAGCAGAATCCCAAGTTTTGGAAACACCACAAACTCTCCCGCAGGACATCCCAGGTGTGGCTGGCATGTGCTCCGGTCTTTCAAGTAATTAGACTTGAACCCACTTGTGAGCAGACATGAGTAACGTTTATGTACGGGGCCTGAGAGAGAAGGCCCCAAGTCACTCAAGATGTATGACCCTTCCTTGATTCAGAATTATTCAGGGCTTACTTGGTACCCAGCAGGGTAAGGATGCTGGGAGCTGTGTAGGAGACGGGAAGTCTTGTCTTCGCATCACCTAGCTGATCTGTGCTTGTGCCCTTTCAGAACACAAGCCTTCTTGGTCTGGCCCGCCTCTCTGGGGGGTTCGGAGTGGAGCATTAGACCGGCACTATCTCAGGTTAGTGATTAGACTGTCAGAACTGGATCTTAAAGTCCTTAAACCGAATTCTCTCATCTGACTGATGAGAAACTGAATCTCAGAGAGGGAGCGTCTTTGCCAAGTGTATCAGACATGCTTGTGCACTAGTTCACAATTGCCTCATCCTGTCTCTTACTGCCTCCTCTTTGCACAGGCTTACGCCAGCTTCATGGTGGGGCATCCAGACACTGCTTCCTTCATATGGGGACCAGTCACCTTCCTTCTTACTTCCTGTTCTAGGTTTTCTCTGATGCCACAGCAAGGGACATCCACAATAACTGACTCTGCTTTCCTATATTCACTGCCCAGAAATGGGGCCTCGCTTGAGCAATGGGAAGTGCAAAGCCATGAATGAGTGCTTCCCGCTTTGGTAGAAACAATTTCACAAAGTCCTGTGGAACCGTGCACGAGGTGCTTGTGATGGAGGCTGACTCAGTTAAGCCTCTGGGGTGGCCTTCCCCTCTTCCCCTCTCCTTCATGTCACTTCTCCTTTGTTGCCTTCCCTGAAATAAAATTCCCAAACTGTCAGGAGTTCTGCTTTTAGTGAACTCCGAGTAAGACACCAGATTCCAAACACTTTCCATTTGAAAGAGTTAAGGAAAGTAGTCCTTCGAACCCCTTGTTCAAATCCTCCAAGGTACGTACATGCCTCTATCCATACAAGCCAAAGAAATGTCTTGTACACAAACTGAGCATCAAACAAGGAATATTTGCATTTTTAAAGCAATTTCTGAAATGACCAAATAAGACAGTCCTTAAACACAGCTAGAATGCAAGCAGATTTTTAAATTTCTTCCAAATAATGTCAATCATGCTGGTTTGGTTCCTCTACCTAGGCTAGTCCTAAGAGTTGATACCCCAAACACTAAAAGACTGAAAGATCTCACTGTCAATTTGATGTCACAGTTGTTTTCCAACATGAAGGATATTTTTTTCAACATGAGATATACGCTAACTACGCGATGGGAGATAATTTTAGGCAGTAAGTGGTCAAAAACTTTTTAGTTTTAGTAGTCATGTATCTATTTTTAAATGTATTAATAAAATATGTCTAGGTTATACAAGCCATAATTTATGGGCATTGTTACATAGGATGAAGCTTAAGCAAGTTTTTTTTTGGTTTAAAAAGGGAATTAATATAAATAAAAGTATTAGTTGAATAATGAATTTAACACGAAAGTATGGCAAAAAGTATCAGGATAAAAATCATGGCAATGGTTTAATAAATATTTAAGTGGTTTATGGTTTAATAAGTTGGTTTAATAGATACCTAAATAATACATTTTTTGAAGTATAGTCAGTTACAATGTGTCAACTTCTGGTGTCCCATCTTTCAACCTTTTAGTGTTTGGGGCATCAACTCTTAGGACTAGCCTAGGTAAAGGAAACAAATCAGCGTGACTAACATTACTTGGAAAAAATTTAAAAATCTGCTTACATTCTAGCTGTGTTTAATGTCCCAGCCATTTTTATATATACATATATTCATTTGCGTATTCTTCTTCATAAGTAATAAATATTTAAAGTGGTTTAGTAAATATTTTTTAAAGTTTAACTCATTTTAATTCAGAGAAAGTCACCATTTAACAACACCCCACTCACACATACGTATATAATCCAAAAGCCCCATTCCATCTTCTCCCCATCAATTACTTGTTACTTTGTAATAAATTACCCTAAAATTTAGCAGACAAAACAACCATTTATTATGCCCATGGGTTCTGTGGTTCAGGAATCTGGACAAAGAACATCACGACTGGTTTCTCTCTGCTGCAGGCTGCACGGAGGGGCGGGGGAACCTGGGGGCTGTGGTGCCTGAAGTATCATTTGTCCATGTGTCTGTCAGTGGAGACCTGCTATCAGTCGGGATACCTATGCCTGGCCCCCTCACGTGCACAGGGCTTCTCCAACATAGGGGCTGGTTCCAAGAGTGAGATCCCCAAAAGGGAGAATTAGGCAGAAGCCTTATTGCTTTTCCTGACCTAGGCTCCAGAATCACTCATCATCACTGTGGCCATACTCTGTTTCAAGGTATCACAAAGGCCCACGTCTGAAGGAAGGTGAAGTAAAGTATATTTTACTTCTTGGTGAAGCAGTGGCAAAATTCTAGGTGAGAATGTAGGACTGAAAATATAATATGAACATGAGATTAAAATTATTGTGTTCCCTGAGTTGCCAGGATACCAGAACCAGAAATCCCTAACATGGACTTAGAGGACCCTCAGAGAAAAATCTAAATTTCAAGTCTTATATTATTAGAAATATTCAAAGTAGGCAGACAGCTCATTATCCCCTGTGAATCCTCTGTGAAGGGGCTTCTTACAAGAATTAGTACCAATGTGATGATCTCAACAGCTCCCTCAAAACTCTCCAATCTGATAAGACTCTGACTTGGGGTACCATCAACTTACCTGCAGGTCTGTGCCCCAAATGCAATGTATCTGGCTAAAGATAATTCCCAGTACTTTTAAGTAGCCTCAGCCTCTCAGTAGTAATCTTTTCCTCTGATTTTATTTCGCATTAAACACTATGAAACTCCACAATCTATGGGCAACATATGAGTTCTACAACAGAGGGAATAGTGAGACATATGGGAGCCCCAGGAGGTACTGGAAACTGAGAACTCTACCAGTCTCAGCCAGCCCTTTAAAGACTATGCAGTCTTATATTTTAGATGGAATTTTTTTTTTTTGCTATTTGTTGTGGATTGAAAATTCTGAAGGTGTAATTAATAGTGGAAGGATATCCAATAACAGTAGTAATGCTGAGAAGGGTGAATTGTTTCCAACTGCTAGACTGCCTTCTACCTTCTGCCTCAACTTTACATTCTAAGAGTTGGCTTCTTCTGGGTGTCTCTTTATTTAGGGTCAGGGTGAATCTGAACACAAACATCTTTTGTGTTTTAAGATGATGTGTCTTTCCCTGCAGACAACTTAGCCAAGGTCAGGAAGGTCACAGCTTAAGGCAAAGGGCCAGTCTTCTTAGAAGAATCACAGAACATTTCTTAGTCTGTGCCTTTCTGACCATGGTTATTTTTGATATTGAACTATGAGGTGACCCTAAAGCCAGAAATTGCTTTTGCTGAGTAACAAAAGAACTAAAGGTTGATAACATGACCCTACAAGAAAAAACTCAACTGGGCCTGATACTGAATTTCATCTTTCACTTCATCCCTTAACTTCAGTCTCCTTTTTCCCCTCATTATACCAACAGAGCCACCAAATTCTTTTTCTTTGCCCAGAAATCCACCGTGAGAGCCATAATAAAAAAATCACTTTTGGTTCTGAAGCTTTCAGATTTAGATATTATTATAAGAGAGGTACCAAAAAACCGAAGTGTTTCAAAAAAAAGAAATAGAAAATGAGCACCAAAGGGAAAAACAACAACAACAAAAAGCTAGGAAGAGCTAAAAAGAATGATTAATATGCAATTTGAGGGATGAAATTATGTTATATGTAATTTATGAATAAAAACTCATAGACATAGAATACAAACTTGTGGTTGCCAAGGGAGGAGGGTGGGAAGGGACAGACTGGGAGTTCAAAATTTGTAGATACTGACAGGCATATGCAGAATAGATAAACAAGATTATACTGTATAGCACAGGGAAATATATACAAGATCTTGTGGTAGCTCACAGCAAAAAAAAAATGTGACATTGAATATATGTATGTTCATGTATAACTGAAAAATTGTGCTCTACACTGGAATTTGACACAACATTGTAAAATGACTCTAAGTCAATTAAAAAAAAGTTAAAAAAAAAAAAAGAATAGTAGTAGTCCGAAATAGGTAAATAACAAGGACCTACTGTATTGCACAGGGAATTATAGTCAATATCTTATAATAACCTATAATGGAAAAGGATACATACATACATACATACATACATACATACATACATGCATACAACTGAATCACTTTGCTGTATGTTTGAAATTAACATAACATTGTAAACTAACTATACTTCAATTTTTTTAATACTTTAAAAATAAATAAAGATGGGTCTTATATGTAATGCATGTAAATATAAATTTGTGCTATACGATTTTTAGATGGCATGGAATAAGCTGAATACTGCACTGGGAAAAAAAAAAGAAGAATTGTAGTCCTGAATTTAGTGCCATCCCAGAATCTGGAGCTATAAATCAGAAGATGGGCATGGTAATAGAAGCTAATGAGAATCAATCTGAAATGAAAGAGATAAAAATGAATGAAATATGCATACATCATCAGAAATAATCAACTTTTGAAAAGATGGCTTCTAAATGGATTTTTTTCCCAGACTAGATTGTCTTCTACATCTCAATACCCAGGCAAATGATAATTATCATTAGAGAACCTGCAGTCCCATTAATGGAAGCATGTCAAGGGTAATGTCATCTTTGCAGAAGGGCAGAGGCCTGCAGGGTATCTGATGAGCCAAGCAGATGTTCTCACTGTCCACTGGGCAAATGCATCTCCTTCACACATAATGAATATGTCATTAAGATTATCCAGCTCTCGAACTAGAATCTTCAAGTAGAATTCTGATATCAATTTGGTTTCCCAGTTGGCCTAGCCTACTAGAAATACAATTCACTAAGTAAGTATCCAGCACAAATAAGCTAATTGGATTTCAATGTGAATTAAATGTCCACTCTTGTTTATACATCAGTCTCTTTAGAGTTCGGCTAACTTAACTCGGTTCTCCAGAGCCACCAACCCAAGTAAACTAACAAAATCAAAAGGCTCAACAGGCAAAACCAAGAGGTAGAGCCTGGTCCTCTGGCAGCTCTAATCAAAGTGCAGACCCCAGGCCCAATCTGGATAACTGATCTACCTCACTCAATGATTGAATCATTTCTCAGGCAGCAGATAGAGGTACACATGTCATTAACAGACCATTTCTAACATTACTTAGTGAAGTTCTGCTTCTTCAAGTACTTTTAGCAAATAGGATTCTTTCTTAAGTGGAATGTTTTAAGAGTAGCAGAAGTTGGACTGACTGAATGACCTCTGTGTAAAGCAGCTTCCAACTTTTTAATTGTTCACTGTTGCATACTTAGATATTACACTCAATCGATTGAAATTATTTTTTGCATCTCCCACTGTACTTCCTACTGTTGCATAGTTTAAATGTCTTCCTCTGTAGTAACTGAAGTCATGTATCAGGAGCCACCAAAAATTGCCCTAGTCGTAGTCTTGCAATCTTCCATTTACACCTACTTCAGTGCTAGATTCAAAAGTCAGTTTGCCTAAAAAATCTTATGCCTCAGTGAGCTGCCAGGAAAAAACATACTGCAATTTCAGATTCATTTCAGCCAAGACACCATTTAAATAATTCATTAGAACAATTAATGCTCATTGCAAAACAGTTCTTCAAATAGATCTCCATTTACCTTGCTCATTTATTTATTAATTCCCCACCTTTATTAATGCATCACATTCAAGATGCATGTCAAAATTTCCAGGAGCCCCCACCCAGCCACCCACCCACTTTCCCACTGACTCATTGCCTAACGAGAGGCTGCTCATTGAAACTCCCCCAGCCTGATCATCTGTAAAACAGTGTTAATGGGATCTGCTCCCACCCCAGGCAGCTGCAAGAACTGAGTTATGGTTTGCAGAATGCTTTGTGATTCACACATAATAGGCTCTACAAGGAGGCAGGCTGTCATTGAGCCTTACAAGCAGTTTTTATCCCAGTTATTTTAAAGCAAGGAGAGATGACTATCCTAAGCTTCCAAAAGGTACTAAAGTAGCGTGATGTTCTGGAGAATTTCCAAAACTCAACGTGGGCGATTGCTGACTCAAGTTTGCTTCTTGAGGAATGGGAAATGTCATTCACAGCTAAGTGCAGGGAGGGGCCAAACAGGGAGAGACATAAAGGAAATTCTTGGCTCTGGGATCTGGGAATAAGAGAGTTTGCCACTTTCAAATGACCCACTGGGATCTGGCCCAATAGAATTACAGACGAAAAATCCTCCTGGTCTTCAGCCACCTGCCCAAATTTAACGTTGATTTTATACTTCCTAAAGTTGCAGCAATGATCTTCATGTCTTAGGGGTAAGTAAATTAAGAGTTAATCCTATTAGGTTTGTTCTTATGTTAGAGGGTATTAAAACTGAAAAACTAAATTCTAAATTGTACAAAGTGATGATGAAGTATCTATGCTGTACTTTTAATTTCCTACAAACATCTTAGAAGACTCTAGAGAAAGACATTATTCATAGCTCATAAAGTTACAATGTTTGACACCAACTATTAATTTTATTTAGCTGCATTGGACTTATTTTCACCTTTAAATTATAACTACACAGGGAAGAGTAAATTTTTTCCTGTTATCATTTGGTGGATTTCCATATTAAAAAACCTTCTGGGCACTCTTGGCACTGAAAATATCATAATAATAATTTAAATGATTAACATTCACCCCCTTCCAATTAAGAGAGTGCCTTAACTGCAATGATCCAGCAGTGAATGTCAATGTCTTGGCTATAATAGGCATACTGGGACTACAAGTTAGCAACAAGGAAAGAATGAAAAAAAATTTTTTATAACCACGGAAATTATTAAAAAAACTTTTAAATCAAGGAAGGGTAACCAGCACACTCAGGAGAACAACAGAACTACTGGAAAAATGCTGCAAATTCAAGCTTCTCAAAAGTCTTACCAGATTTCCATTACAGAAAACCCAATTATTGAGGTAATTTATGTAATTTAGATTAAGCAAGCAAAACACATTTATTATGTCAGTTTCCTGTGAAGATTACACATGAAAACTAGGCTCTAGGACTTAACCAGCTATGTGACCATGAGCATTCACCTCCCTAAGCCTCTATCCTTATCTGTAAATGGAAATGATGATAGGACCGGCCATATAGAGTCTGTGTAAGGGGACCCTTAGATACTCACTAAATAATTATTCCCCATTCCTCTTTCTCTTTTATTTAAGTCAAGGCTTTGTAGGGATCTGATTTTTCCCAAATAAAAATTTACAATTTATTTAAAATTATAGTCGATTCTTAACCACATATAACTTTTTACCTATATTTAAATAGCATGCAATTAATGAAATACAGAGCCCAAATGACTTGGAATTCTTACCAGTTACAGTTCTACACTTGTAGATCATGAGTGGGACTCAAGATTCCAACACAAACCCCTCAGACTCCCTACTAGCTATAATTAAAGTGCTTTGGGACTATGATAGTCTTCATAGCTGTAGCCAAGAACGGCTCACCAGGTTGTCACTGGTCACCACGTGACGGGGTAAAGGTGGTCCTTCTAAACTTGAGAATGTAAAGCTCTGAAAGAGGATTTCTGAAGTGGTAAAAAAAAGTAATTCTTGACTTGGGGATTTTCAAACTCATCCATGCTAATTCCAATGACAGTGAAAAACAAACAAATGTCCCTAAGAAATATTGGTAGAGACCTTAAAGAAATGTCTTGTTTGCAAAACTGCTTTGATAGGCTCATGGCATTAGAGATGACTATTGTCAGCAGATGCCAAGGCAACAGAATGTGGAACTGCTCTGCCACCTGCACCAGAGAAACTGCTGGGGAGGGAAGGGGAAGGTGTAGAGAGAAGGGAGAGAGAAGCCACAGAGAGCACAGGTGGGAGAGACAGCAATGAGCCAATCCAGTACTGCAAGGCTGAGGCGTCTCCCTGAACAATACCACAAAAATTCCTCCAAAGGCGGTGGTGTGAAGTGAGTATCTGTTTTCCCATTTGAAATTGTCAAATGTTGCTATATAAAGCCCTCTACTCGCTTCCTCCCTCTGATACCTGTCAATGCTTCATACCTTGTGTGTGTGTGTGTGTATCTGTGTGTGTGTTTCACATCTGGCCAACTCAATGTTGACAAAATCAGCATGCATTGGATAATTCCCAAAACAATTCCTGGAAATAGGGACCCAGATTCAGGGGTGACAGGCGAATATAAGTCCTAGGAATACATTAAGACCTTGTATCTTTGGACTTCCACAAGGTCAAAGTGGAGTGATCATAGCTTGATACCAAGCAGCTGTTTGAATTGCTAATGCTTTAATTACTGAAGAAGCCGAGTTATTTGTTTATTGGTACAGTTCATTAGCTTTTGGTGAATTGTCTGCTTGCATCTGTGCCCAATTTTCTATTAAGGCATTCATTTTTTAGTTTATAATAGCCCTTTACATATTCAGCATATAAGCTCTTTGACAGAGGTTTGTGATTTTTTTTTCCTCTTTGGCTCTTATATTTAATTTGGATTATTGTATTGTCGATATTCATTTATGAACTATTTTTTCTAGTTTCTACCTTTATTCTTATGTTTAAACAGACCTTCCACACTCCAAAATGTTCATCCATATTTCCTACTAGTTTTGTAATAAATCTTGAACATGTAACTCTATCATCTTTCTAGAATTTAACTTGCTATAAGTTCATGTTGAGACTATGTTTATAAATGAGATTGGGTTTTGGCTTTCTGTTTTGTAGTTTCATAACCAAGTTTGGGTAACACTAGTTTGTAAAATAATGTCAGCCCTTTGTGTGCCATGACACAGGTCATTCATTGGTCACAACACTGATCTGTGTTCTTACTTGTCCTTAACAGAGTGAGAGGGCCTACCAGCTCAGTATTCTGGTCCCAAAGCATTTTCAGGAAGTAATTTTTGACAAACATTTTCAATATTTAGCTCAATCATTTGTTCATATGCTGAGATTTTATTTTTCCCTCTTATTGAAACCCTTTTTATAATTTATATTCCCTCCTAGTCCTCCATTTTTTTAGATTTTAAAATTATTTAGGGTAGAGCTGTAAATAACATTTGCTTATAATTTTTAATTTTTTAATATCTGTCATTCCCTTTTTTATCTAGGCATCAATTATTTTCTTTGTGTTTTCTAACTTCATTAATTTTTTCATAATTTCTCCATTCTCCTTTAAAGTTCCAATTTGTTATTTTTTATCTAATTCTTTAGCTGTGTACTATCTTTTATTCTTATCCTTTTTTATAGAAAAATAGCTCAATATATATCTAATAAATCATCTGCATTTATTATATTATTCAGATATGTCTTTGGCATTTATTTATTTCCTATTTTATCTGTCAAATACTGAAAAAGTCATATTAAATTCTGTCAGTTCTATTGTATTTTTAAGTTGTTCTTGAACTTCTAACACTTTGCTTTTTAAATATATGCTGTTTTTTAGTTTGGAGCATAAAAATGTACTGCACTTTTTAAAAATATCATGGACCTTCTTTGTCCTATTTAATGATTACATGGAGTCAAACGTTCAGAAATAACAGAAGTAAAACCAATGAATCACCAAAGCAATAATTAGCAAACTTTTATTGTGCACACACCAAAAAGTTTTCAAACCAGGAGCACTCAAACCAAAACACAGAGTGAGGCTCAGGGGTATATTGTTATCAAGCAGCTTCTATAGTAAGTTTACATTCTTCACAGGGATTGGTTACAATATTAGAATTTTCTTAAATAGGCATTTGGTTAATGGTTACGTCATGTCAACCTTGGGAAACAGTTCAAGTTTTGCTTTTGATTTCCGGAAGCGTAGCAAGAAATGCCCCAGGTCAAGTTAGTCTTGCAAAGTAAGCTAAATTAAACTTCATTTGTATGACTAAACTGGTTTTGTCTGCCCAGGGAATTTGCAAAGCTGGTCTCCACTTGTTTTTTATTTTAACAATGATGTCTCCTAGTTGTTTAATGTTACTGCTGTAACTCCAGTTGTTTTGTTTGTTTTTTGTTTATGTAGATTTTCCTACCCTTTCACCTTTAACCTTTCAGAATTGTTTCATTTTCTGATTATCCATGGTAAGAAGCTCTCACTCAGATATTGCTTTGGCCCAGTCCTAAGTCAAAACCTTTTAATAAAGGATACCATAGTCACAGTTATTCCATGTAATTGCATTTACTTTTATCCCATTTTAAGGCTCCTATTTTAAGCTTCCTTGCTGTTTTCTTTTTACCATTATTTTGAGGTATAAATTATGTTCAATTTATTTTTTCAACCATGCATCTTGTTTTCAATTCTGTATGTCATCACCTTGTAAAATATTTAAAGACATGCCTCTATACAAGCTAAGAACTGCAAATAACTCAAAAGTTCATCAATAGTAGAAAATATTAGTAAAGTGTATAAATGACAATAAACTTGTATAAAGTAATAAAAGCAAATAAACTAAACTGTATCAACAAACCTGAATGATACAAACTGTTGAACCATAAAAGCAAAACAGAAAATAATGTATATATTCTATATTAAGTTTAAAAGCAGGCAAAGGCAAACCATATTGTTATCCAAAGGCAACAGAAGTTAGGACCGGGGGCAATTAGTGGGGAAGGATGGAACTGTGATCAGAGAGGAACAAAGAAGGTTTCTGGGAAGCTGGGATAAGGCTCTTTCTTCACTTCAGTGGTAGCTATACTGCTGTCACTTTGTAATTACGCACGAATTTCTACACATCCATTGTGTGCACCATTCTAATAGAATGTTTTATCTCACAATGAAAAAAAGTCACACGTAACTATATTTTTTTAATTATGTCAGAAAAGGCATATCTATTTATTCTCTTCCATGTAACTTAAAAACATTTATTTCTACCTGTACCCTACCTTGACCTCCTATGTTCTGTTTTTTGTTAGTATGACTTTTTTTTTATTTTTTATCGCCTTTCAATACTATTTATGACCTATTCAATTGATTTTATACTATAATCAGAATAATCCTTTAGATTCCATTTTATTTCAGATTTTTTCAATATTTACTATTAGTTATTTTTTTAATAAAACAGCCCCATTCTAAATTTGGATTTTGCTTTCTTTTTTATCATTTTAAAAAATCTCTCATGGAGAGGAGAGTATGCCTCAGTGGTAGAGTGTGTGCTTAGCATGCACGAGGTCCTGTGTTCAATCCCCAGTACCTCTGTTAAAAATAAATAAACAAATAAAAATAAACCTAATTACCTCCCCAACCCCAGAAAATTAAAATAAAATAAATTTCTTTAAATCTCTCATGGCTTAAAATGAGTATATTATTAGTAGAATACTTTTTTAGACAATATCTGAACATGCACTTCAATTGCATTCTTATGTAAATGAATAATCAGGTAAAAAATTCTAAGGAATATTTCTTCCTCAAAAGTCTGAAAGTCTAGACCCATTTATTCTTGCAGTCAGTATTTCAGAGGAAGACTCAGAATGTAAGGTCATTCAAGACACCACCATCCTTCTGTTACATCCCCAGGATACATGGACCATGTATATCATCCTCTTTCTCATCAATTTCATCCTTTTATCCTCGTCATCTGAATTCTGGAAAAGCTTCTCAAATTTGTCTTCCACATTAGGATTCCTTGCATCATAGAAAAAGCTTTTTGATTTTAATCCTTCTAATGCAAATTTTAGTCGTTCTCATGCAGATTTTAAATGGGCTATTACTTTTTAGTTCCCATTCTTCTTTCCCTACCTCATCCAACTCAGGTTGAATTTCTATGCTCTCTGTCTCCTAGCTAGCTCCTCGTTTACCTCTGTCTCTTATTTTATTATCTCATGCTTCAGCTCCATATTTTCCAGAGTTTCACTGAAAGCACAAAGAGCCTATTCGAAATTTGTTCTCTTTCCTATGGTTATTATTATTATTAGAAATAAGACTTCTGCATCATCTTCCTTTCAGGACACAGACTATTTGCTTTGTCCCACACTGAGCTGTTCCGCTGTGGTACATCCATATTTAATGAGGTTGGCTTATACCCTTAGGTTCCCCCTCACTGACTTTTACATTTCTCTTAAAATTTTCTTTGTAGACCTTAAGCAGCAAGGTTGCATGTGTAGCTGGCTGTCCCAGAGATGGAGGAATTGGAGAAAGAATTCTTTCTGGTGACCCACTCTACTAAAGATCGGCTTTTGGTTTTTTCTTCTCTTCAGTTCACTTGTAATGCCAGGTTCATGGAAAATCTTATCCAATCTGCTTCCCCAGGTTGCTGCTGATTTACCACATCAGACAGAAAACTAAGCATGTCTCGAAGAAATCTCACCTCACTGCCAGCTTTCTTCTTGATGTGAATCCTACGTGAACTTTAAGGTCTCCTAATACAGTGCTTCCATCTGCTCTGGATTCACATCCAGGAACAGGCATCGGGTAGTCACCCTGGGCTTTCTCTGAGGTCCACCATGGCCTGCAGGGCCCGCCCTCCAGACTAGCCACCAGTGGAGCATCTCTGAAAGCATCAGTCAACTCTGTGTCCTCCTTGACTTGCTTCATTTTGAAAAAATCTGCATTAAATGTAAAAGAAATTATTCACTGTTCCCAGTTTTTTTTTAGCAACTCCTTTCCATAATTTGCAAATAGTGATGTCTGCTTCCTGTTATTTTGTATTTTCTTCCGTTATTTCTAAGATGATTTGAGATAGAAGTGGTGTCTTGTGCAAATTACCACAGCCCTTATTACTGACGCGAAGGTCATAATATGAATACTGTCAAACTAACCAATGAGCTAGAAATCCCAAAATTTTCCAAGTGGATCAGCCTTGAGAAAAGCAAAGAGAGGGGTAAAGAGAACAGAACGCCTTTAAGAATTGTACTCTTAGTGAGTCTCAAATATCACATCTGTCATTTGGGCAAGCCGTCTTATTCAGTCTGCTTTTAGCTCAATTTTTCAGGTGAGTCACCTCAAAACCATGCTGCAAAATGGCCCAGTTGCAGCAGGGAGCAATGAAGCTTCCCAGAATCTTGTGAAATAACGTGATTTGTGAGCAGAACCTCCCAAACAATATTTCTCAGGGTTATTTAAAGCTTTTGCTTTTCCTTTCTCCCTAATAATGTTAACTCAGATGAGTACATGGAGCTTCATAATGCTAATCTATAAAAAAAGAAAATATATTATTATTATTATTATTAAATAAGAATCCACTTATAGAAACAACATTTGCATTGTGTTCCATATTACACTGTCGAAGCATCAAGGTGGAATTAAACATTGTTCTTAAAGTCAGAAATCTTTGTCTTTTTTTTAATTGAATGAAAGATTCTTTAAATTGCTTTACAATTTTCAGAAATTTCACACACATGATTTCATATAATCCCATAATAACCCTTCTTTTCCCCATCCCTATATTGCTCCTCCTTCCTTCCCTCTCCCCACTGATAATCACTTGTTTGTTCTTTATATCTGTGAGTCTGGATTTTTGTTTGTTTGTTTGTTTGTTTGTTTTATTCACTAGTTTGTTGTATTTTTTAGATTCTACATATAAGTGATATCATAGTGTCTGTCTTTCTCTGTCTGACTTAAAGTCAGAAATCTTAGAATGTATATAATCTGAGGTTCCCCCATAACTCACTGAACAAGATGAAATAATTATTTAGCAACTAGAATGATAGACACTTCTTAAGGTGAGAAGTTTTTCCTGGTGGTTTTCTCTTTCCATTAAGTGAGGACGTATCTGACCAGTCATCAAAGGGTAGAGCACATGGAACACAAAAGAGGAACAGCCACATTCAACCTCTCCATGCCCCTCGGCTGACGAAGGAGTCTACGTCAGAGTCTGTGTGGAGGAAATTGCTGTCCCCAAGCTATAGCTTTGGTCACGAGTCCCTCGTCACCTGACTCTACACCTGTTGCCCCCTGAATCCAGGACTCAGCTGCAGGTGAGAAGGGGCTAAATAAGCCCCTCCGCCTTACATCCCTGTATTTCCAAGTGATCAAGTTTCAAATGTGTTGAAATTCCCTACTCACCAACTCTGACCATCAATTAAGTAAAATGAATGACTTTGGGAAGTGTTTCATCACCAATTCAGCCAAAAACATAGATGTTAACAGTACCACCTTCAGTTATCTATAATCATGGTATATAAACATTTATAAACATTTATTTCATAAACATTTATTTCACCTACAAGCCTGTGTTGTTGATTCAGGTTGGATTCAACTGAGCAGTTTTGGCCTCAGCTAGGCTTACTCTCAAGTTTGGGAGCAGCTGGTTGTTGGCTGATCTAGGATGGCTGGGGTGCCTGGCACAACTCAGCTCTGCTCTATGTGTCTTTTCTTTCAGCAGGCCAGCCAGACATCTTCTCATAACTATCACAGAGGAGCAAGAGAATAAGCAAAAACAGCACAAACTTGGCCTCTGCTTTGGGGGGTCGCATTTGTTAACATACCATTGTCCAAGGCAAGTCACGTGCTGAGCCCAGAGTCAAGGGGTGGAATAGAACAAATTCCCAACCTAGAGCAAGACAAAGGGAGTGGGTACTGGGAGGGATATAGAATGGAGAACAACCGTTAATGCAAGCAAGCTAATGTACTCCTTTAATGCCAGTGTGTCTCCTCTTTAAACCAAGGCGATCCTGAGTAGGCTGGTTACTTTATAACACACTTGATGTTTCATTTAGGGCCCTAAAATCTAGAGCTACTCATTCACAGGAGAGTATCTAGTCAACTAACCTCAGAACAGTTAAAACTGAGTCACTGAATAATTATGATTATAAACAGAGGAAATTTAATTGCTAATATGTAAACAAAATTGGCTCATACCCCAATAACACTTGAAACTACAGTAGGTCCCTCTTTGTTCCAATATGCAGTGCAATGCAATATTTTTCACAATGCAAGACAATGCAAGATTCTTCTCTAACAAAACAGCACATCCCGGATAATGGTTAAAACCATGATTGTGCCTTAAGGCAGACATAGACAAGCTAGATGTAAGCAAAGAAGTGAGAGTCCCTAAAATGACAATATAAAATCAGTCCTTAGAAGTGCAGCACAGAAGTCACCAGGGGTCTAAATAATGCAAAAGCAAATTGGAAATCAAAGGTATGTTTCTATCTTTAATAATAATAAAATTAAAGATAGAAATATATCATCACTTATTTAAAATGAGTGTATTAAGAATTTTCATGATTATATCTGCGCTATGCTTTTGAAGGAAGTTCTGTTCCTATCTTCAAGATGCTTGATGTTTGAAACAGAACACTTAGCTATACAGGTGCTTTGTTGTTGCATGGATTTGCTTAAGATCACTGAACTTTGTCTTTAAAAAGTTGCATATGAATTAAATAGTAAGTGAATTCTGAGTTCTAATTTAGAGTGAATTTCCCACTTCCATCTGCTTAAATGGGAACCCCAAATTGCTTGAGGTGGTTTCAGTGTTTTTTAGTAGGAAATAATGAAATAAATTAAATTTTTAATATTAATGTTCTTATAATAAATTCAGTAGCAACCTTTCTTGATCATTGGTATAATTCTTAATCTAGTCATCTGATTTGGATGTTTGGTCAGATGAAATTCTGGCTAGTTAGGGCCACAATGAAAATTGATTGGATTTTGCATATCTCTTAATATTTCTTGCCTCTATGATCCAAAAGGTAAAGTCATAGTAATGATAGTTACTTCCAACCAAGAGGACTTTGAGTAAAACAATTCTTCTATCAAGGCAGCAGAAATACACTCCATTCCTGGCCCAATTCTTTTCTGGCTTTATCTGTGAAGTTTCTCTTCTGTTTCTTAATCCATTTTGTTTGTAATCTCCAAGCCAGAATAGAACTCTTTCTGAGAGAAACTGCTGCACTACCAGTTTTAACACTCATTTTATTTTATTTTTTGAGACTTAAATACGGAAGCAGATCCCATAATACAGTGTGATAA
Organism: Camelus bactrianus; assembly: GCF_048773025.1. Classification (NCBI taxonomy): domain Eukaryota; kingdom Metazoa; phylum Chordata; class Mammalia; order Artiodactyla; family Camelidae; genus Camelus; species Camelus bactrianus. The sequence goes on along the minus strand of NC_133539.1, from coordinate 12,130,151 downwards.
GAATCCTAACAGCAGTTGGCACCCTTCCATCCAGTTTCTCTTGTTATCAGCACACGGGTTGTTTTAAACAGTCAGTTGGGCTGAGGTGCTGTCAGGGGCCATAGGATACGGCAAAGTTTCCTCAGCCACAGAGAGTCCTGTGCACACTTGGAACATGAAGTCTTTTCAGCAACCCACAAAGGGAAAATGGAAAAATTCGACCAAGTAGCTTCCTTTTGTATAGCTGAGACATCTCCTGCCTTCCTTTGATTTTCAATCCCAGATGTCAAATGAAATGAGCAAAATTACAAAAGCAGCTTTTTATAAGACAAGATCTGTTTCTCCCAAAATCAAATGTTAGTGCTATTTGAATAGACATTCAAATAAAGATAAGGAACCAACACTATCAGAATTTTATGGAAAAGCATCGGGAAATAAAAGAGCAGATTTATGTCTTTCTACTCTTGAACCAAAAAAAGAAAAAAAAAGATTTAACTAACAGCTAAAATGTACCAGAATAATGAAAATAGCAAATTTTATTTTCTGTCCTTTGCTTTTGCTGCCAAACACCAATGAAAGTAATTTGTTAACTGTCGTTTCTACATCCTGCCAAGCCTTCCCCACGTTAACCTGTCTCAGTAATGTTGCTGAAACTGTTCTCTTGAAGATCACTATGACCGCTTTACATCTTCTCCTCATTTTATTGGAAAGTATAACACACAAACAGAAAACTGCATGAAACAAAAACATCAGTAATTTATCACAAAGAAAGCACCTGTGTACCACCTTCCAGAACAGGAAATTGAATATTGTCAGCACCCCAGGAGCCTTCCCTCCTGTTTCTTCTCAATCACTAAGGCTTCTCTCGCCTTCAAAATGTTCTTTATCATTATGCCTAACACTGGAGTTGAGTTTTCCCTGTTTCTCAGGTTTTTATAAACGCAATCATGTTTCTGCCTTATTGTGCAATTGTCTGGCTTCCATCACTCAAAATTCTGATGAATAGTCACCCATGCCATTGCACGCAATAGTAGTTCATTTATTTTTGTTGTACAGGTACTTGCATTGTATGACTGGCTATTCTGAAATTTTATTTACTCATGTTACTATTGACGTATGTTTAGGATCTTTCCAGTTTTAACTATAATAAACAATGTTGCTAGGAACATTCTTTTACAGTCTCTTAATGCACACAGACACACCTATCTGTTGGACAGCTAGGAGTAAAATATCAAGACCGTGGAGTGTACATATAGTAACACTAGTAGATAATTAGCAATTGTGCTAATGTCTATTTCACCAGCAATAGACGAAAGTTCTTGCTGTTCCAGGGACTTTCCAGAATTTGCAACTGTCAGTCATTGCAAGTTTAACCACTTTGGGGTGCACATTGTACCTCACTGTGCATTTAATTTGCAATTTCCTGATAAATAATAAGGCAAAGCACTTTTTGTGTACGTTTATTGGCCATCGGATATCTTCTTTTGCAATATGCCTGTTCAACCTTCTTGGTTATTTTTCTGTTATCTTTTCCTTATTGATTTCTGGTGGTTCCTTATACAATCTGGATACAAGCCCTTTGTCAGTTACTTGTTCAGTAAATTTCTTCCGCCATTCTTGTTTTTTAGCTTCTTTATGAAATATCTTAATTTTGGTATTACTCTAGCCTTGCCCTTCCTAGAGTCGCAAGTAAATGAAAGAATATGTAGTCGGTTGTGTTTGGCTTCTTTCACTAAACACAATATTTTTGAGATCTATCCATGTGCATGCATCAATATTTCTCTGCTTTTTACTTCTGAACAATATTCCACAGTACAGAAGTACTGTGGTGATTTGATTATTCACTTACCACTTAACGGCAACTTGGATTATTTCCACTTTTAAGCCTCTATGGGTCATACTGCTCTGTATATTCTTGTACATAAATGTGCACTCATGTTCCATTTTTCTTGGGTTAAGTAACTAGTAATGGGATCTCTGGGTCAAAAATGTATGTGGTGTGTAAACAGGTGTGTACACAAGCTTTCTTTTGGTTAGTGTTTGCATGCTATACCTTATCTCATCTTTTCTCACTTTTAATCTTACACTTTTGATGCATTTCTTATAAACTACATATAATTAACTTTTTGTCACATTTGATAAACTTTGGGTTCTAATTGGAGAATTAGTTCCTTTACAGTTAATATAATTAGTGATAGATTTGGGGTTATATTTATTATCATACTCAGTCCCTTCTATTTGTCTCATTTATTCTTTTTTTTCTGCTTTTTTTTTTTGGATAAAGTACTTCTATTATTCCATTTTTTCTCACTATTTTCTAGTGGTAATATCTGCCCTTACAATTCTTTTGGTGGCTTCATTAAAGACAGCAGTACTCATCCTCAAGTTGTCAAAGTCTAATGTTACTTGGCACTTTTTCTCTTTTCCAGGTCAATGCTAAGAACTTGGAAGATTTTAATTTCACTCATTCCCCTTCCATTGATACTATATGGTCCTATTTTCTCATAAGGCTCCACTATTATTTTTCATTTAGTCATTATTCACTTAAATCTGTTCATCTTTTCCTCATTTTCATTGTACCTTACTCCTTTCTATATCTCAAACTTCAAGCCTGAATAATGTTCCTGCTGCTGTTGGTGTAGATTACAGGTGATAAATTCTCCCAGTTTTCACTTGTCTGAAAATACTGTTTATCTATTTTTGGAAGGTATTTTCATTGAGTATAGCATTCTCGGCAGTAATTACTTACTGTGAACGCTTTAGAGATAACATCTCATTACCTTCCTGCTTTCATTGTTTCTCTTCTGAATTCAGCTTGTCACTGTAATAGCTGTTCCCTTGAAAGTAGTTTGCCTTTTTCTCCTCTGGATGCTTTTATTATTTTTTCTTTATTTTGGGGTTTCAGATGTTTTATTACGACAAGCCTATGTCGGTTTGTTTGTTATTCTCCTGCGTGGGGTCTGTAAAGATGATTGAATGTGTGACAATATGTTTCACTAACTTTAGAGAACTCTTCAGATTCGCTCCTATCACACACTGCTTCTGACTGTTATCTCTCCTCAGTGCTCTGGGGCCCCCAAATCATTTTTCTCAGAGTGTTGTTTATACTCTCTTTTCTATTTCCTAATTTTAACTCTCCATACTTCACTTTGTGTTTTGCAGTTGTAAATTTTCTGTGTGGTTCATTTGTTTCCATATGGAATTGCCTCGCATTCAATTTCAGGAATTGAGAAAACTTAAAATGTGACTTCAGTCCCTTCAAGGGCTGGTTGACTTCCAATCCTTTCTGACTCCCAGAGTGTAATCATTTGGGTTCTCAACCAAAAATAAGAAAATTTACCCTGTCCTACTAGAAGGTCCTGGACTTTAATTTTCTTGTCCCTGGCTACAAATGGCTTTTTAAATTTCTGCCCAGTCTCTCAACTTCTCAATTATTTCTTCCAGAATTAGCAGATGCCAAAAAACAGCCCTAATGCCAAGTTCACCACAGCCCTAATGCCAAGTTCACCTTTCTGAGTGAGTCAACTCAGTGTTTCTGTAATGATATTAAACAGATAAACCATTTTTTAACATTTTGTTCATAATTTCTAGTTGTTCTTAGTGGGAGGTTTAATCCAAATTACCCTGTTCATCATTACTGGAGAACAATAATTGATTTGTTTTAAAACTTAATATTCCTTCTTGAATCATCACTCTCCTCTAATCTTCTGAAGGACTCAACTCTATTGCTTAATTTTTTACTCAAGATTTTCTTTTCACCTTCACCAAACTGTGCATTTTTAATTTATTTCTGCCCTTTTTTATTTCTCTTCCTAACTTTTATATTCCTACACATACTCTATACTCCTTCCTCACTTATCTTCCAGGATTTTGTTTTCCCTTTATACACATTCTTTTGTCTATATGTCTGTCAGAACAAATAGCCCTTCATACATATGCCTTCAATAAATTTATCTGCTCCTACAGCTATAGCTAACTGGATGACTCTCACATCATCTTCTCCAGTCCTGAAATATCACTTATGCTTACATTTCACATTTTTAACTACATAGAGAACATCTCCATTTAGATATCCAGTCTTCATGTCTCATTAAACATGTCTTTCACCTCCCTCCCAACTAAACTATTTTAAAGGGGTCCAGGACACCAGAAAGGGGAAAAAAGAACAGAAAGAAATAATGTGGCCAAAAGAGCCACATTAAACTATTTGTTGGCTTCATGGATTAAGGAAATAAATATTTTTCTGAAGAAGACATACAGATAGATGGCCAATAGGCACATGAAAACATGTTCAACATCGTTAAACACCAGGGAGATGCAAAGCAAAACCACAATGAGGTACCTCAGACCTGTCAGAATGGCAATCATCAAAAAGACAAGATACAACAGGTGCTGGCAAGGATGTGGAGAAAAGGGAGCCCTTGTGCATTGTTGGTGGGAATGTCAATTGGTGCAGCCACTATAGAAATCAGTATGGAGGTTTCTCACAAAATTAAACATAGAACTACCATATGATCCAGCAATCCCATCTCAAGGGATATTTCTGAAGAAAATAAAATCACTATCTCAAAGATATATCTGTATCCCCATGTTCATTGCAGCATCATTTACAGTTTAGGGACACAACCTAAATATCCATCAACCAATGAATGGATAAAGCAGATGTGCTGTATATGTACAATGAAATGTTATTTTGCCATTAAAAAAAAAGGAAGTTCTACCATTTGCAGTAACATGGATGGACCTTGAGGGCATTTTGCTAAGTGAAGTAAATCAGACATAGAACAACAAATACTGTATATTCTCACTTATACGTGGAATCTAAAAAAGCCAAACTCATAGAAACAGAATAGAATGGTGGTTGCCAGGGGCTGGGGGTGGGGTAAATGAGGACATTTTTTAGAAGTACAAATTTCCAGCTGTAAGATGAATAAATTGTGATGATCTAATGTACAGCATGGTGGCTATAATTAACAGTACTCTATATTGTACTATATATTGAAAAACTGTTAAGAGAGTAGACCTTATGCACTATTATCACAGAAGAGGTAATTGCATGAGAAAATGGAGATATTAACTAACTTTATTGTGGTAATCATTTCACAATATATATTTGTATCAAATCATCACATTGTATATCTTAAATTTATGTGTGTTGTATGTCAATAATATCCCAATAAAGTTAGGGGGAAAAACTCTATAGCATAAAATTCCAATTAAAAGGTAAGAGGTGGCAAACAAACTGTGCTCCCACCATAATGATGAGAAAATACCAGATAAACTAAAAAGTCATAGTAGTCTTCGAAGCCATCAGAGAACAGCAGATATAAAGTCCAATTGAATTAAATTCAAAAAATAAGGAGCTCTTTCTGAGTTAGCAAAGATTGGTGGCCTCTCCAAACCCTAAGACTTGGAGCATGGCAATTAGAGGAATGAGTCTGCAATAGCAAGGAGAGTTAGGACAGGAAAGAAAATCAGATTAACTTTTTACAGACTCATGTGGGCTAGCATGAAGATTTAAATCTGGAGGACCCCCAAATAAAGAGTTAGTCCTCCTCACCTGCCAATTCTCTCTCTCCCATAGAGCTTTAGCTGAGTAAGTAGCAGCACAAAGAATCTAGGGATAGGAAAGGAAAGAGAGAGACCATTAGTCTTATGTGGTCAGTTAGCAAAGTCCTAGTTAAGGGTATTTAAACCATAGGCTAATTGAAACTAACTAAAGCATCAACCAATTCATTACTGAGCCCAATTCCTGATTTGTTTGAATACATTGGATTTCTCACCCTAGCCGCCTAAAAAAGGGGGCAAGTCTTTTCTGAGTTCACAAATATTTACTTCTGTTTCTACTACACTTTTATACACTATGTCTATAATGCTATAAAATGTTATGAGATAGGTAAAGAAGCAAGAAAACATGACCCATAATGAAGACAAAAATATTCAATAGAATAAAGCTATAGTAATCAAGACAGCATGATTATAACTGAAAGAACAGTCAAATAGATCAATGGAACAGAACAGAGAGCCCAGAAATAGACCCCCACAATAGTCAACTGATTTTTGACAATCAGCAATGGCAATATAGCAGAGCAAAGATTATCTCTTCAATAAATGGTGCTGGAACAACTGGACATCCACTATTTTAAAAAAAAAAAGGAATCTAGACATAAATCCAACACCCTTCACAAAAATTAACTTCAAATGGATCACAGACCTAAATATAAACACAAAATTTAAAACCTCCTAGAAGATAACATAGGAGAAAATCTTGGTGACTGTGACTCTGACAATGACTTTTTAGATACAGCATCATTGGCACAATTCATGAAAGGGATGAAATTGATAAGATGAACTTCATTAAAATTAAAATCTTCTGTTTTGTGAGAGACAATGTCAAGAGAATAAGTGGGAGATTCTCAAAATATTCCCAAAGACTGGGAGAAAATATTTGCAAAAGACATATCTGATAAAGCACAGTTATCCAAACTGTACAAAGAATTTTTAAAGCTCAACAATTAGAAAATGAAATACCCAATTAAAAATGGGCAAAAGACCTGAACAAATACCTCAGATGGCAAACAAGCATATGAAAAGAAGTTCAACATCACATGTCATTAGGGAATTACGAATTAAAACAATATCTATTAGAAGGACCAAAATCCAGGACATTGATAACACCAAGTGTTAACAAGGATATAGAGCAACAGGAACCCTCGTTTAGTGCTGGTGGGAATGCAAAATGGTACAGCTACTTTGGAAGACAGTTTGGTGGTTTCCTACAAAATCAAACATACTCTTACCAAACACTCCAGCAATTGTGCCTCTTGGCACTTACCCAAATGAGCTGAAAACGTATGTCCACACAAAAATCTGCACAGAGATTTTTATAGCAACTTTGTTCATAATTGCTAAAATGTGGAAGCAACCAGAATGTCCTTCAGTGGATGAATGGATAAATAAACCATGGTACATCCAGGCCACAGAATAAATATTTAGGGCTAAAAAAGAAATGAACTATCAAGCCATGAAAAGACATGGAGGAAACTTAAATGCATATTACTAGCTGAAAGAAGCCAAACTGAAAAGGCTACATACTGTATGATTCCAAGTATATGACATTCTAGAAAAGGTAAATAAAACATAAAACATCAGTGGTTACCAGGGCCAAGGGGAAGGAGGGATGAACAGGCAGAGCACTGAGAATTGTTAGGGCAATGAAACTGTCCTGTATGTGATATTACAACTGGGGATAAATGTCATTATACATTTGTCGAAACCTACAGAATATGCAACAGTAAGAGTGAGCCCTCATGTAAACTATGGACTTTGGGTGATAGTAATTTCATCAGTTATAACAAAGGTACCACTGTGGTGTGGGATGTTGATAGTTGGGGAGTTTGTATGTTGGGGGGGGGGGCGGGTGGAGAACAGGGAGAGTATGGGAACCCTGTACTTTCTACTCAATTTTTCTGTGAACTAAAACAACTCTTAAAAAAATAAAGCCTATTAAGAATTTTAAAAATGAAAAAAAGTCAATAGAATCAGACCCAAGGATGACCCAGATGATGGAGTCATTTTAAAATATTATAGTAAATAATTATAAAACATTTTAAATGAATTAAATAATTTAAAGGAACAGTGGAGACCTTAAGCATAAAAAAGGATCAAGTGGGGATTCATTAGGTGGGCTTAGTAGAAGACTGGGCAGGGCAAAAAAAAGGGTCAGTGAACTTAAAACAAGCCAATAGAAATTTTCCAGACTGAAACACAAGAGGAAAAAGAATGAAAACAAACAAACAAAAAAATCACAGATCTGAGATGAAAATACTGAACGAGCTAACATACATGTAATTGGTCTTATAGAAGAAAAGAGAGAGAAAATGAGATGCAAGGGAATTTTGAAGACATAATAGCCAAGAATTTTCCAAAATTGATGAAATTCACCAACTGACAGATTCAAGAATGTGACAAACCCTAAAGTGAATTTTAAAAACAAACGAAAAGAGGTACATTATGGTCAAACTGCTGAATACCAAAAACAGAGGAAATCTTAAAAGCAGCCTGAAAACAAAAGCCTCATGTATCAAGGAAACTGCAGTAAGAATAATCACTCATTTCTCATCAGAAACAATGGAAAACAGAAAACAATGGAATGATCTTTATTTTTTTTTGAAAATGTACTTTTAAATGTACTAATGACTAAATATTATTTTTTTATTGATTTATAATCATTTTACAATGCTGTGTCAAATTCCAGTGTAGAGCACAATTTTTCAGTTATACATGCACATGTATATATTCATTGTCACATTTTTTTTCTCTGTGAGCTACCATAAGATATACATATACACCATAAGATCTTGTGTATATTTCCCTGTGCTATACAGTATAATCTTGTTTATCTATTCTACAATTTTGAAATCCCTTCTATCCCTTCCCACCCTCCGCCCCCTTGGCAACCAGAAGTTTGTATTCTATGTCTATGAGTCTGTTTCTGTTTTGTATTTATGCTTTGTTTGTTTTTGTTTTTGTTTTTTTTAGATTCCACATATGAGCGATCTCAAATGGTATTTTTCTTTCTCTTTCTGGCTTACTTCACTTAGAATGACATTCTCCAGGAGCATCCATGTTGCTGCAAATGGCGTTGTGTTGTCGTTTTGGCGTTATGTTATGTGTTTATGGCTGAGTAGTATTGGAATGATTTTTAATTTGTTGAAATAACTCTGTTAACAGCAAAGGTCTCTTTCAAAAATGAAACTGTAACAAAGATACTCTCAGACCAACAGAATCTCAGAAACTCATTGATGTAAAAAATAACAAAAGAAGTTCTTCATGAGGCAGGAGTGAAGGGAGCAGGGCACAACCACTGGAGGAATGACACAGTAACTGAGAACAGGACAAACTGGTTAGAACCAAAATGGCAGAAGATTTGACTTTCAGTAGACCTTGAGCTTCATGGCATTCCCACAGGCATCATGACAGTTCCTAGGTTGACCAAAAAAGGTCAAAAAGTGGGCAAGGGCCCAATTCCTGGAAATCCCTGCCCCTTCCCCAAATAGTTGCAATAATCCTCCCACCCATTAGCATATAGAATTACCCAGCCCATAAAAACTAACAATGTTGCACCTCTCTCTCTCTGTCTTCCTCTTGCCTTTTAAGATGGTCCCCATTCTGCCTGTGGAATGTGCATCTCCTAAGCTGCTCTCCCTTCTGAGTAAGATGGACCACAGTCTGTCTATGCAGTGTGTATCTCCTTAAATAAACCTACTTTCCCTTTACTGTGACTTGCTCTTGAATTCTTTTTTGCAAGAGACAAAAACCTGCTCTCAGCAACATTCACACTAAAGGGAGAGATGAAGACCATGGGAAAAGGGCAGCAGCAGTACAGAGGACATCGTGTCTTGCTGTTTCCTCTGCCCCTGATTCCTCATCATGATATCGTCCAACCGTGAAGTGGAGAGCAGGAAGGGGTGCTCCGTCTAAAAGAGCAGCATCTGCACATGCAAATAGAAAATGGAAGCAAAGGCAAACCATCTACTTAGAATCTGTTTTCTCTTAAAGAACGGCAGAAGCGGAAAAGCTGCAGGAGCCAATAGAGAAATCACAGCATGGAGATCCCGTGTGAGCCCTCAGTTTGCACCAATGTGGCGAGCTTAACCAATAATTGGACTAATCTGAAAGCAGAGGGTCACCCCTCCTGCAAAGGAATTAGTTTCTGCCTAATTTGGGGGAAAGTGGAACCCAGTTGAGTGGTTCCAACAATAGAAGAGAGAAATTATGACATTTTTGTAATCTTGGAGGCAAAATTATTGCTATGTTCAAAAGAAATCATTCTTTTCCTGGAAAAACCAAAGGATTATATTGAAAAACTATTAGAAATATAATACTTTAGTAAAATGATTGCTTGCAGGTGAAAATACAAACATCAAGTGTTTTCTCATCAACCAAAAATAAGCAGTTAGAAAACATCCATAAAAGCATACTCATACACTTAACATGAAATGTAAGTGGTGTATAAAACTCATAAATTTCTGGTTAAAGCCATTCACCTTACACATGATCATAAAAAGTCAGTGATAATATCAGTTCTCTCCCAATTGATTTATAAGTGTAACCCAGTCCTCCCCAAATTCCAACTTAAATCAGAAAAAGGAGTGATGAAAACCGTGTACCATAAAAATAGCCAGACAGAACAATAAAACATATTAGAATCCAGTAGCAGATGCCAGGACCAGTGATAACTGAGGAAATGATCAAAGAGGCAGTTCAAATAGTAGGGAAAGGATGGACTGCTCAAAAAAAAAAAAAAAAAAAAAAAAAAGAGATGGTATTGGCTTAACTGACAAGCATTTTAAAAAAGGAATTTTGTTTTCTTAGGTCACATTTTCTTATCTCACATAAGCTTAATTTCAGATAGCTTAAAATGTAAATGTTTATTTAAAAAAAAAAAAAGCTAACTGCACTTATAGTAGGAAGCTCAGCATTCAAACCTAGAAGTGCCTGGCAATGGAAACCTCTTAATAAATGATTATTGAATAGAAATGAAACTGTACTCAGGGGCTATATTCCAACCATAGAGAAGCTAGAAAATGGGTACTTATAAGTTCACTTTCCAGTTTGGAACAATTTAGTATAAGGTGTATATTTTACCCTTTTTCATTTGCTCTATAGCACTTAATACAGTGTTGAGATCTACATGCTACATTTTCAGTACAGTATTGATTGATTCATCATAAATACTATGTTTCTTCTTAGAAGACAAGAAAATTTGCTTGTGAGATTTTCATTTAAAAGAATTAGGTTATTCATCAAAATTTTCACGCTGCCATCTGTTCTCAACATTTCTGTATTTCAAACTAGGTTTAGCATAGCAAAGCATATGAATTTTACATTAGAAAGCACAAGAAGGATGTAAAACTTTGTTTTCTAAACTATATTCCATAGTAAAATGCTTATTTTGAAAGCCTTATGTGCATATGGGCTGTTAGAATTCGTCATCACTTAAACTACTTCCTATAAAGGTGAGGATCAGTAAGATTTAGAGTATCGTTTACACTGCACAGCATGTGTTTTACATACTCTCAAAATGAATTTCTCTTTTTAAAAAAAAAAGCCAAAATATGTAAATTACTAGATCACAATTTAGCAGTATGTGTCTCAGAAGTTCTGACTCTCCAGCTGGCCCTTTGGGTGGTTTTAGGTTTACAATCCAGAAGACTAGAAAATGGGTTATTAAATCTAGATTTTATATTCTAAAATATTGCTATAAGTTGAGTCTTTCACCTTCTAGATTTTAGGAATCATTATCTGCCTCATGTGAAGTGGAGTAAACAGAATGTCTAGAAATGGCCAAGGAAGGACTACTTACTTGAAATTTATCATTTATACATGTCTGTAACTAGAGAGTCATTTGAGTTGACATTATTTTCTTATAAAAATGCAACTGTATCATGAGAAGGACAGTCATGTTAGAGCAGGCAGATAGCTAGATATGAGTAGAGAAAGGGGGACACAGAACAAATGACAGGAATTGGGCAGAAAGGAAGGGCACAGACCAAATGCAAGAAACCACACATCATGTAAGCACCTGGGGTCCCTGAGCAGAGAAAGAAAATCAGGAAACTCTGGACTGATAAGTAGTCACACCTTTTGGGGTGATGAGTGGCCTGGAGACAGACAAAGAAAGGTGAGAAAAGGCAGGAATTTCCAGTGTCCAAATGTAACCTTTTGCTCATTATGCCCTCATTTCAATAAAATTAGCCTTGCAGATTAGAAGTACCCATCATGAACCAATGCCATGACACTTCCAATCCAGACTAAATAAAGACAAAAATCCCTCCTCCCTTCGGAAAGGTGGAGTTGGGATGATAATCAGGGAATACAACCCCAAACCGTTCCCTCCCCAGTGACTATTCTGCCCATCATTTTTACACGTTATGTAACTAACTTTCCAAAGAAACACAGGGCAGCTGCTCACCTGAGCCTGCCCGCTCTCCCCTTGAGAGTGTACTATCCATCCTTTAATAAATTTTTACTTTACTTTTTTAACCACTACATCATGTCTCTGAATTCTTTCTGGGATGGGACAAGAACCTGGAACACTGGTTGCATCCTCCGGCAGCAGTCACATAACAATCTAAGAACTGAAATCTTCAAAGGAAGGAATAAACTTTTACATTGGAGAGAGGCCAAGGATAAAAGAAAAGAAGACCATTTTGGAGCACAGAACGCCACCCGGAAAGGCTGACCTGGACACAGCAGGTGGTGGCAAGAAGTGTTATCCCAATGAGAAACTATCAAGAGGAGGGCTTTGTGGATCCAGAGTGCAGGAATCAGGACAGAAAAGTCGCTGGGAAGCAGGAGATGGTAGAAGAAAAAAGCTGAAAAGATTTCAGAAGGAGAAGTGAGACTATTCAAAGTCCATTCCAATTGTAGCCGCAAAGTTTATTTGAGGAATTGAAATTAGCTTCAGAGATAGATCCTAAGTATTTATACCAATTGTTCTCAAAACGTGGGCCAATGCTAACAGCACTAGCACCACCTAAAAGTGCTCAGAAATGCAAATTATTAGCTGGCTCCCACCCAGTCTTACTGAATCAGAGGCTCTAGGAGTGAATTCCAGCAGATTGTTTCAAAAAGCCCTCCGGGTGACTCTGATGCTCTCTTACTCAAACTTCAAATAATGGTTTAAACCAATTGTGGAAACCCAGTCTCTTTGGAATGTGAAACAGCCCAAACAAGAAGCACACGATATTCTCTTGGCAATAATTTTGGGGTCAGGAGTGGGTCCCTGGCCTGAGCTGACCTCACCCCCAATTGAAGAGCTTTTTCTCTGTGTGTCCCCTGAGGAAATGAATGATGTAGCATTTAGCCCCAATTGCCTCAGCAAGAGAGGGAGCAAGGTTTAGAAGGATGCTAAGTCTTCAAATGGCAATGAGGACAGACTGAGAGAGCCTTGTGTTTGGTGACACTGTTGAACACAGAATGCTCTAACCTAAATCCTGCCGTGCCTGTGGACTGCTCACAGCTCAGTAAACATCCTTACTGTTTAAGCTTATATAAGTCAGATTATCTGGAGTGTTCCCTAACTGCTAGTTTGCAAACATCACTACTTCTGCCACAGACTCTGGTGTTGGCAACTGTATGATCAGGCCATCCAAGATGGCTGTTCTCGTGCTCTCTGTGCATCCCCTGCTCGTTCCTGCCTTGCCTACACCATCCTTACCTGACTGACCTTTCCTCTTCATCATAGAGCCTAATCAGTAAATGTCTGTGTACTTGTCCCTGAATCCAGCTAGTGACTGTTCTAATCTTTAGATCAGAACTACCTCCACTATGATAACTTACCAAAGGGACACGCCCCTCTGCTGGTTTCCCTGGCAACTGAGAAGCCAACCTGACATCAATTCCTCCTATAACTGGTTATCTCCTTCTTCCCCTGGAAGCAAAGACCACAGCCATGGCCTGCCTACTGCACACTGTGGGGTGCCTTCTGGGACACGAAGAGGGCAGGGCACAGCAATTCAAGGAATGCTACAGTAACTAACATCAAAATAGTGAAAGGTTCAACCTCCAGTAGGCCTTGAGGCTCAAGATGGTGGCAGATTTAACTTGTAGCAGACCTTGAGCTTCATTATACGCCCACTGTAATGTATTAACATGGTGAATAACATGCCCACAGGCGCCATGACAGTCCCAAGGCTAGCCACAAAAGGTCAAAGAGTGGGAAATGGCCAACTTCCTGGGAATCCCAGCCCCTTCCCCTGACTAGTTAGACTGGTCCTTCCACTTACTTCCATATAAAGCTACCAAAGCCCATAAAAACAGGCAATACTGCCCGTCTTGGCCTCTCTCTCTCTGTGTCTCTCTCCCTCTCCCTCTCCCTCTCCCTCTCTCTCTCTCCATTTGGAGACGACCTGCACTCTGTCTATGGAGTGTGTACCAACTTTTACTCTAATCTGAGCACCTACCCCCCACACCTCATGGCCTTTCTCTTGCCTTTTGATATATCTCTCTAAATAAATCTACCTTTACTCAACTGTGGCTCACTCTTGAATTCTTTCCTGTGCAAAGCCAAGGACCCACACTTGGCAGGGCACCTGCCAGGGGCTCAACCAAAGCCTGGGATATGGCCCTCCTCATGCCCCACATCTGTTTTTCCTGCATCAGTCCCAAGACCTTGTTTCAGACCCTTAAGACGCCCCTATCCATTCAACCATTGATGTCTTTGTCGCTGACTCAGTCCTTTCTTAAATCTTGAGGCTGGGCAAGAATATGGCTTGCAGTCCTGGGGGGTACAGCCCAATAGCAACCTTTGACAAACGCTCAGACATTTAACTGAAAAGTCAACGGCATTATGGGAAAAAATGGAATTCCAAGTAAAATAAGAGATGTGAAAAATGAAGAGACATTCCCAAATACCTAACAACCAATAAGAGTAAGCATAACTCATAGTCAAGCTTCCCCATTTCAAGCTACAGAGTTTGAAACAGATTTTGTGAATATAAACTGATCTTCCCCTCACTGGGTGGAAAACCAAGGAAACATTCATGGAAAGCACATCGTAAAGGCAACTTTGGGCATCTGTTCTCCAGTTACCTCCATAAAATGAAAATAGGTGGAATGGTTCCACCAAAAGGGTGACCAATTGTCCTGGCTCCCTCAGGACCAAGGAGTTTCCAGGATGTGGGACTTACAGAGCTAAAACTACTGCAGGCACACTGGGGTGGTTTGTACTTTACTCTTGGGATATGTCTTCGGCTAGAAACTAAGTCAAGTAGATGTGAAAATTTACTCTTCACTGTGTTTAGGGAGAGCCAGAGGACTACTTTCCTTTGAAAATCCTGTGTTCCTTTTACAACCAGTTACACCCTTCTCCACGTCAAGTGTTAACATCACTTGCATGGCTGTATCTAAGCTAGTTTTCTTGGAAGACACTCATGAATGGAGTCTCTCAGCCTGTTCTTAGCTGGAAAATGGAGGCTACCTCCAACCTCCTTTGACCCATCTTGTTTCAATCTTTTAAAATTCCCACTCCCCCTTGGACATTAGGGTAAATACCATTATTATGAGAGCCCTTGGAAATGGCTTTTTCTAAACACCTATCCACCAATAGCTTTCCCCCAAAGACTGTACAATTTGAAACTGAAGCTCACTTCTGAAAGGAAAAATAAAGAGAATTCTCGTTAAAGAATGGCAGACTGGATATATGTCCTATTTCTGGCCCTAGCTGTTCTCCCTCCCAACAACATACATGATGCACAGAATCACTAAATAAAATTTAAATGTTCTCCTTAGGTCAATACTGATGAACAAAATGGTGTAAGAATTTATTCGTTACACAAATGCTACCAGTTAACCAGAGGCAGCGTTGGAAAAGACATGTATCTCCTCAAAGCTCAGAAACTTCTTGACTTTCCTCATGCCTAAAGCCAATGGGAGAAATTAATAAGCATGTTATATAAAAAACAAACTATGGAACACTGAATTCATTGTACAGGTCTTGAAATTAAGCTAAACACCAAAGGAAACATATCATTGAGTTTTATAAGCATTAACAAAACAATCCAGTTTTAAAACTCTAGTGTGAAAATAAAAAAGAATTTTCCTGTTATTTGTACATAGAGAACTAAATATAGTCTTTTAAACTTCTCACCTGGTAGTGGATACATAATGCCCTGAAACTTACTCTTGGTGTTGCAAGAAAATATCTGTTGTACAGAATTGTAAACACTGCTGCTGGTTTTGACATTTAAGGGGTAGGTGATCTGATTTGAAATGCCTCAGCTTTCTAAAACCTGGCAGCTTGGGTCTCATACTTGCATGGAGGGGAGAAAGAACAGGTGAAATCTTTTGACCTCTGAGATTTTCCAAAGGACAAACTTAATTAACTGCATCCCCAGTTGGTAATTGGGGGTTGGGAAGGAAGAATGGGAACCAAGAAGTTCTATGGAGGATGAAGGAGGCGATACTACAGTGATGGACGCCCACAGGGCATTGGCACCGGCTGAAACAATAGCAAGATGAATAATTGTCCCCGAGAGTAGGGTGGTTGCAGCAATGTGGGCAGAACTTGATTGAGAAATAACACTTTAACCAGCTCTGAAATAAGCACTACATTCGACAACTGACTTCCTTATTTCAGGAGGATCCAGGTTACAAAAACAAAGCAATGCAATTGATCCATACAATGGGCTTCTTTCCTAATGCTCTTGCTACTCAGAGCAAGAATTTTTGGGTACACCAAACCAAGCTTCCTTCCTGAAGCACAAAAATCACATAATTTAACTTAAAATCTTGAGGTGGCAACCCTAAGGACAGTATTGTACTTGACAAGACTGTATATTATTAGAAAGCTTATGACCAACCTTTCCAGGATCAATGCATATACAGCATTGTCCCTTGCGATTTAATCGCTAATATTTGTTAGTTTACTATGTGCCAGGCATAGCTGTGACTCACTGAAGCCTCAGAACTACTGAATGAGGTGTGGGTGCTATAACTGCTATTTTTTAACAGACAAGAAATCAAAGGTACACAGATATTAGATAAGTTGCTCAAAGTTACCTCTCCCCACTCCTAAACACCATAAAATACAGTTTTCCTCATGACAAATAATTCAGTCTTGCTCAAAGCTGGTTACAAACACACTCAGCTTTCAGAAAATATTGCAGAATTTTCCTTATTCTTCCCAACTGGTTGACTTTCAATCCATCAGAGCCAAGGTCACCTTGGATGGGCACCAGGAAGACCTTGTCCCCTGGTCAAATTTTCCCCATTTTCTGTTTCACTGCACCCCTAGGACCATCCTCCCCTTGCCCTTGGTGGCTGAGGCTCAGGATGGTGAGTAAGCCTCATTTCAAGTTCAGGGGTTCTTACTCGGGTCCCCATTCTGGGAGCATGGAGGGGAGTGGCACCTTCCTCAGACTGAAGCACCTACAAGAAAATAAATCTATTTTGCCTCTGATTGCCACCCATGGCATGATTTGGCAGCGTCACCATGTGGAAGGTGCACTTCCCACCAGATGCTGGTGAAGAGGAAAGAAATGGTGATGATGAAATAAAGAACCTGTAATAGAAACAGGTTCTATCCAGAGAAACAGAACCAATAGAACATACCCAGATGTATAGAAAGAGATTTATTATGAGGGATTAGCTCATGCAATCATGGAGGCCGAGAATCCCACAGGCCACCTTTTTGTTCTTGTCCAACTTTCAGTGCATTGGATGACACACGCCCACCTTGGTGAGACCTGGTCTTCGCTCAGTCTACAGATTCAAGTACTAATCTTTTCCACAGACTCCCTCGCAGACACACACAGGAATAATGTTTCATCATAGCTGCCTGGACACCCCTTAGCCCAGTCAAGTTGACACATAAAATTAACCACACAGAACCCCAACCTGCAGAACACACAAAACTGTCCACACAATTTCAGCAGGTTCATAGATTCCTTGTCCACAGGAGGGGACAAAACCCTGGCTCTAGCACAATACTGAGTTTCCAGTCACAATACTTTAAGGCAATACTCTAGGGCAATTCTTTTATTTATTTTTTTTAACACAAAATCATATTCACTTGTTCTTGAGAAGAAATCACCTGTTTAGTGACAGCTGGAGAGGTAAGTCAAACATCGACTTGCTCAGCTGAACTTCAGAAGCTCATCCTATGAGGGGGCATGTAGATCTGGGATCTATCAAGGAGGCATGTCCTTCTGTCTGGACCTTAGCATGTAAGAAAGCCAAGTAGACCCATTAAGGCATGACCTGGCTGCCAGCATGGTCTAACTCAGTCTACTATGGGAGGGAGAACTCGGCATTAAGTGCCTAAACATAGTTGCTAGCTCCTCTTTTCCAGCATGGCTCTCTGATGTCTTGATCGGTCAGTCCCCTTCTGTAGGTCTCAGCTTTCTCATCTGTCAGATAAAGGGTTCCACTCAATTATCCTTAAAGTCCCTAAAAGTCTATGATCATTTACCATTGGATTTGATATTGAGAACCAATGAGATGAACTTGGACAAGTCCTGGGGATTGGTGCCAAGACTGGATAATCCTCAGACTTAGACCTCTCTCTGCAGGAGAAACAAACCCCAGCCAACAGGAAACTCCACAAAAACAATTGCCAGCTTTTGTTTGTCCTTCCTTAAGTGCACCTGGCAAAATGGCAGAGATGCTGTTAGACAAAGCAAATATAAAGGGTAAGGAACTGTCCCCACGTGTCCCCAAACCCTCACTCAACCTGACCACAGTCAATAAACACGCTGTTTTGTTTGGCCTTCAGCTCCCAAGAAGAACCAGGAATTAAGCAGATGCCAGGCCCTGACACAACACTAAGGGACAGCTTCCAGGGACATGGTGTCCCTGCTCCCAGACCTACCAGAACATTGCCTTCCTCATCTATAAAAATAAACAAATGGCAGAGGGTATCTTTAGAGGGAAAATGTCTATTTCATATCATATAGCACCAAGGCCTGGACCAGGCTGAGAAAAACAGGTGACTGAGGCCTGAAACTCAAGGAGGCAAGGTCATCCTTGTGCTCACCCGCACTGCCAGGAGCTGAGAGCGAATGCCTCCTTAGATTCTGTGCCCCGTGCTCCTAGCGCTCATGCACAAGTAGAATCAGCCCTTCCACAAACGTGCCTCCTTACATTTCATGCCCTAATCATCTGCTTGTCTCATCCTGGTCCAGACCCGGTGCAACGTGATGTGAGCAAGTCCATTTACTTTCAAGGACAACTTTGATTGTTGATTTTTGAGGGTGAAGAAGGCAGCATTGAGTCCATCTGGTTGAGTGTAGGAGGTTGGCCAAGTCCCTGGCGGCCCAGCCCCTCCGTATTGTGCCAGGACCTGGCCTCAGCTGGGAATCCTGGTTCCTCTTGGCCCTGAAGTCCAGACAAAACTCCCGTAGCCCTGGCCACACATTCTGCACTTACTCATCAGGGATTTGAGCGCTTGGATCTCCTCACTCCTCTTTACCTTTTTATTCCTCAGGATGATCCTTTCAATCTTCTGCTCAAGCAAATTTGTAAAACCAATGGGGTTCAACCAAGATTCATTTTTCCAAACCCTAAAGTGGTGATCCTTCCATCTTAGTGTACATAAAAATTCCTTGCGGAGCATCCTAAAAATGCGTATTCCACCTACATCCGTTCGCTAGGGCTGCCGTAACAAAGCAGCACCACCTGGGTGGCTTAAATAATAGAAGTTTATTTTTTCACCATTGTGAAGGCTGGAAGTCCAAGATCACACACAGTGCTGGCCTCCCTCTTGGCTTGTGAACGGCCGCCTTCTCCCTGTGTCCTCATGTTGTCTTTCTTCTGCATTCACGCATCCCTGGTGTCTCTGACTTGTGTGTTCAAATTTCCTCATCTTATAATGACAACAGTCAGATCGGACGAGGGCCCACCCTAATGGGCTTTATCTTAACTTCATGAACTGTTCAAAAACCCTAATTCCAAATATGGTCAGATTCTGAGGTCCTAGGGGTCAGGGCTTCAGTGTATGAATTTTGAGAGGACGTAATTCAGTCCATAACACCTCGCACTCCAACCCCCACATTCTGATCCAGTGTATCTGAGATGGTGTTAAAATTTTTTTGTGGTTTTGTGTTTTGTTTTCTTTTGGTTTGGTTTGATTTGGTTTGGTTTAAACAAGCACCCCTGGGATTCTGATTCCACAAAATATGGTTTGGAAGGGACACTGCTTTAGGCTTATTTCTCCTGAACTCCCTTGGACCACTCTCTCCACTTCCCTTTCTACTTCTTTTCATAAGTTTCCCAGGCTCAGTTTCTCTACAAACCTATCAGTTTGGGGCTTTTTGTCCTCATCCCTGTAGTTTCCATCTGTAATGTCTTTAACCACTCTTTCAAAGTACACAGGAGCTAACAAAACCACATTTCATCAAAGGGAAAAATGTGATTTGTTTTTGAGTGGCACTGGGTGGTCACCGAGTGTCAAAACTTCAACCAGAAATAAGAAGCCAGGTTTCCAATCCATTTTCAGAACCAGCCTCTTCTCCCCTCATATAGGAGCCCCTATGGGTCCTATAGAGAAAAGTTGGTAGCAAGGTTTCTAAGAGAACAGAAGTCTCCGTGGGATTAAGTACGGTTCCTGCCTTGGCGGCCCCCAGACGATGCCAGGGCCCACCCCTCAGGGGCCCCACATGAACACCCAAGGAGCTCAGAGTTCTCAGCTCTGGGCCAACCTGCCGGCAATGACACGCACACTAGTTCCAGCCAGATGTACCTGCTCCTCTTTCAGGTGCAGTGCACACTGACTCCTGGGAATTTCAAGAGAACACCTTCCCAGGAGAATCCATAGATCCTGTGTTTCCAGTTTGACTGCAAACTGCTGGGGCAGTGCTTTCTCCAGCTGGCAGCAACTCAAACTAGGGAGCAAAACACCCAACCCAAAACCACATTTCCCCTTGAAATTTTTGAACAGAAGCCTATGAATTAATCAGAATCTTAAAGGAACAGTTCAATTTGCCTTTTAATAAAATGATAGAGTCTAACAGAGACCTATATTCAAAATCTTGTAATAACCCATAATGGAAAAGAACCTGAAAAAGAATATATATGTGTATGTATAGTACGTATGTGTACAGCTGAGTCACTCCACAGTGCACCGGAAACTAACACAACATTGTAGATCAACCAGACTTAAATTAAAAAAGAAAAGTGGTAGAGTCTGTAGGCCATATATTTGCTTCCCTTTCAATCAGACTTATCTCCTTGGACTATAGCATTCTGCTTACAACACAGTTTACTCAAATGAAAGCATTTTATGTGGCATTCCAAAAATACAAAAACAAGAATCACTTATGATTTCCAACTTAGTCGGTTTTGATCAGATTAAAAGAAAAATGTTTACAGTGTCCTGATAAGAAAAATCAGAAGCAAAACTAAAAGCAAGCCAAAGACGATTTCTGATTAAAAACCATGAGATATTAAGATGTGGTACATGATAAAATTTAGTGTATTTATTGAGAGGTTTTCTCAAAGAGATTTTATGTTCCCAACTTAATCAATGTCTGTTCACGATAAGGACAGAAACAGCATTTCAAGGATGTTCTCAAGGCTACATTAAAAAGATTCAGACTCCAACTATGGGAAGATATTGACAGGGTCAGCTCAAGAGGAGGAGGAACCTACTTCAAGGGTATCAATAGTTTATAAATCCAAGATAGTGGCAGGAGTAACCAGGGCTGCTCTTTTTGCTTCAGGAGTTCAGAACTGGCCTCCCCAAAATGTGTCCCTTTGGCCTGTGGATTATTCTGAGCTAAAGGCAATGGAGAACCTGTGTGCTCAGGAGAAATTATTGCCTTTCCTTAAACCAGTAAAATTTAAATTGGGGATTTTTCCCGAAAAAGCACAATTACCAGAGATAAATTTTATCTAAGTGGCCCCATCTATGTGACATGGCAAATATGTCATTACCAAACATCCCCTCTTGTCGGCAGCCTTAAGTGAGTAGGCCATGGGGCCCAGCCTTAAGTGAACAAGCCGTGGACCCCAGGCCAAAGTTCACAATAGCTTGCACCTGGTAAGGAGTAAACATATGCATGTGCCAGTTATGTAAGCCTTATAAATAAAGAAGGAAAGGCACGCATGCGCTAGTAGCGTTATGTAAGCCTTAGGAACAAAGAAATGAACAATGCGCATGTGCAGGCAAAGTAGATAACAGTAGGACAAGCGCGCCACACGGACGGCGTCATCTTGTTGAACTAGAAGAATGTGCTGAGCGCCGCCGCCACCACTGCTGCTGCCCACCACAAGAGCCACCCGCTTGTACTGCAACAAAGTGCTATTTTGCTCCATGTCAGCTCCTCATGCATTTTTCCAGTTGGGCAGCTCACCTCCTCGAGTCCCTCTTCAGCCCCCTGTGGCTGACACCCTCTTCTTTTCATTGTCCTGTGGGTGACCATTCTGTCCTTGGTCCCCAGGCCCCTCTCCCATTCCTCGGCTCAGGTTGGCATATATACTTTATTTTGCCTTTCTGTCCTTGAAACTTTCACGTATCTGGGATCTATGAATCTCTCATCTATGTGGGGTTCCAGAACACATGAAATTAAATTTGATTTTCTCCTACTGATTCATCTCATGTCAATTTATTTCTTAGACAAGCCGGAAGAACCTAGAAGGGACCCAACAGAGCCAAGGAAAACATATCCAACACATGATCACTTGCCAGTCCCTAAATGGTCTCATCAGTCATCTCCAGTTACACATGTATCCAGGGCACCTGTCTGAAAAATACTTATGAGCCTTTCCGCTTTCCCTCCTCTGCTCCTACCTTTGATGGCTGTGTGGGGATGTGATGACCAGCACAGCAGCAGCTGTGTTGTAACCACCACAGAACATGCATGAAACAAAAGCCACCACGTTAAGCATGGTGGATTCAAAGCACAGAAGGAAGCTGGGTCCCTGATGTATTACTGGGCTGATAAAACAACTCTAGGAACCACTTGTCTCCAGACTTCTTGTTTATTAGAAAATGAATGTCTTGTGATGTAAGCCAGTGGTTCAGGCACCTGGACCGGCATCAGCATCATCTGGGAACTTGCTAGAAAAGCAAACCCTTGGGCACCACCCCAGACCTACGGAATGAGAGATTCTAAAGATAGAGCCCAGCAAGCTATGCTTTAACAAGTCCTCCAGGTGATTCTGATGCAAGAAAAGTGGGAAACCACCAGTTAGGAGTCATTGGTAGTATGTTTTCTGTTATTTGCAGCCAAAAGCATTCCTGATTAATATAAGCAATTGTGTCAGATTTCAGTAAGTATTACCTCTCCATGATTTATTCAGAAAATGTTTCTTATGTAATGTTTACAGAATTATTATTTACAGAATTTTTCTTCTAACCAGCCCTAGGATGCTGTTGCAGGGTCACAATTTACTCACACTGCATGTAAAACTTCAGAGAAAATACATGAACTTTATTTCTTTGCTAAAAGTTCTACATCTTTACTGCTACAAGGTGTTAGTGTGCACACAGGTGCACAAATTAGAACAGCCAATCAACAGTTTGATCTTTTTCTGGTTGAATGGTCTCTTTTTAGTCTAGTCCACTGAAGGTCAAATCCCCATCAAAGCTTTGGTTTAAATAGGATCATTAAATAGCCTCTTCATTAGCTGTGGTGCCTTGTCTCTCAGCATTTCTCTCCTGATGGTGGGTGGCTCATGTGACTGGTTGTCAGTGGGGTAAAGGAGTCTTCCAGCTCCTATGATCTGGGCTGATGGCCCTTGTCCACCTGGTTGTGCTCCTCTTGCTGGCATTTGTGGCTGGATTTGGTGGTTGGTAAGACCCAAGGTCTCGTTCCTCTTGCTTTGGCCAGTGTCTTGTGGTGCTGATTTCCTGAGATCTTGGAGTCTCTTCCATGCCCTGCATACCACATCTGTCCTTGTTTGTACTGGGACATCACCCCACCCCACTAGGCTGACATACAAGAGATTCTGAGGCTTGTCCATGCCATGAATGCTTCAAGAAAACAAAATTCCATCTACATCTTGTTTCAAGCCATAAAATTCACTTTGCTAGTCTAATCCAGGGTTGATGAAGGAGAAAACTTTGCGATATCCTCTTTTTAGAGTTTTTACAGTCCTTCACTTATCTAGCCAGCCAAAGACCCTACATCAGTGGTTCCCAATCTGGGTGATTTTGTTTCCTAGGGGACATTTGGCAATGTCTGGAAATGTTTTGGGTTGTCACAACTTGGGAAGGTGTAAGATTTGCTTCTGACATCTAGAGGGTAGAGGTTGAGGATGC
Source organism: Camelus bactrianus (assembly GCF_048773025.1). Classification (NCBI taxonomy): domain Eukaryota; kingdom Metazoa; phylum Chordata; class Mammalia; order Artiodactyla; family Camelidae; genus Camelus; species Camelus bactrianus. Next base: position 12,106,405 of record NC_133539.1, on the reverse strand, counting down.
TGCTAAACATCCTATAATTATAACACTGTAATAGGCAGCAGCCAAGGTTCCCATCTGCTCTGCATAGTCCACTCCCCTTGAGTATGGAGAGAATCTGCCAATATGATGGGATATTGATCCTGTGATTATGTTACTTTATATAGCAAAAGGAATTTTGCAGCTGTAAGATCCCTAATCAATTGACTTTGAATTAAGCAAAAGGAAGAATATCCTGTGTGGGCCTCACCTAATCAGGTGACCCTTAAAAGAAACAAGAAGCAGAAACTGACATGGTCCTACTGGCCTTGAAGAAACAAACAGCCTTGTTATGAACTGCCTATGGGAGGGGTCTCTAGAAGATGAGAGCAACCCTCATTTAACGGCCACGAAGCAAATGGAAATCCCTTTCCTACAACCGTAAAGAAGACCCCAAGCCTCAGATGAGAGGTAGGCAACAAGCAACACTTTGATTTCAGCCTTGTGAGAACGTGAGCAGAGACCCCGAGTGGAGATGCCAGCTATGCTGTACACGGACTTCTGACCCATGGAAACTGTGAGATAACAAATGCATGTGGTTTTAACAGAAATAGACTCATGGACACAGAAAACTAGCTGTGGTTACCAGAGGGGAGAAGGGTGGGGGAGGGATAGATTAGGAGTTTGAGATTAGTAGACACACATTACTACATATAAAATAAATAAACAGTAACGTCCTACTGTATAGCACAGGGAACTATATTCAATTTCTTGTAATGAGCTATAATGGAAAAGAAACTGAAAACATATATGTGTGTGTATGTATATGTATAACTGAATCACTTTGCTATACACCTGAAACTAATGTTGTAAATCTACTACACTTCAATAAAAAAATAAGAACTAAAATAAATAAATACATACACGTGGTCTTAAGCCACTAGGTTTATGCTAACTTGTTATGCAGCAATAGAAAACTAACACAAATACACAGCAACAGAAAACTAATACAAATACACTAATAAATTAATACAAATACCCCCTCAAAACAAAGACTTTCTTTAATCCAAAATGTCAGTGGTGCCACTGTTGAGATACCATACCCTACAGGAAAATGTGTTCTCTGTGCCTCTTTTTCCCCCAGAAGGAGGAGACTTCCAGGCAGGTCACTTTCTCAAGTTGTACCCCACATTTTATTTTATTCCAGCAAACCATATAACACTGCACAAGGAGTTTGCAGAGAGGAGCAGGTAACATATATACAGGAGGCTTTGGAAAATGCTGGAATCTGCTGGAGGGATGATATTCAAGGAGATGAGGCAGCTGTGAGATTTGGAAGAAGTCAGAGAGATCATGTAAGGGTTAGTATTGAGTTTTGTTGTGTGAGGTGCAGTGAAAGCGTGTTTTCGTAACACTGGTGATGCTTTCAGCAGAATCACTCCTCCTCGCTAATGCTATGTGACTTTAGATTTGCTTTGCGGTGTACAACACAGTACTGAAAATGACAGGATCCTGCCTCGCCATGAGAATGAGGCTGAGAACAGAGACTTTCCCTGGCCACATCTCATGGAAGGCTCCAAAAACCTGATGGAGAGGCATTAGTACGCCAATTATTATCATTTTACGGATGAGGAAATTGAGGCTAACAGATGTTGGGTAATTTCCCAAAGTAATTCATCTAACAATCAGCTGAATGAGAATTTGATTTCCAGGATGCCTAGCACTGCCTCCTCCCATATTTTGGAGACCTCAGTATTCTCAATGCTCTATTATCACGTCTTCACTATTTCCATATGGATTCTTATATAGGAATGGTACCCAACCCTGGTTACATTAGAAAGACCTGGGAAGCTTTTAACAAAATACTGTTGCCCAGTTCCTCTGCCTGGTCCTCCCATCCCCACCCCTTGATCCCAGAAAATCTGATTTCATTGCACAGGAATGTGGACCCAGGACTGGCATTCTGTACAAGCTCCTAGATGATTCTGAGGTGTACCCAGGGTAAGAATCATTATTCTAAATCTCCAGTTCTCTCTTTTCCACAATGTGATTAGAATACATCTGAGGCCATTTGTTCTTCTGGAATTTTCTCAAATGATTTCCCTTTCTCACTGAGCTATCAATGATGTTGTATATTCACATTTTTCATTCTAAGAGTCAGGCTTGTTTTTTTGTTTTTCATGAGAAAAACATCAGCAAAACAGCTGGCAAAGGCCAAGAGGGGCTGCACCCGTGTGAAGAGAAACACCACCACACTCCTTGGCAGCTCAACCCTCTCAAACATCACCCTTGGCATTTGCTGACCCTTTAATCTCAGTCACAAGGTCATGAACAAAGAACAAACAATAAAAAGCAGGTCTTTAACCCGTTGTGACTGGAATATATTGAGGCTCTGTCTTATGTCCCATCCTTTACTTATCTAAACATAAAGATCATAAGGATATATTCTTAGTGTACTCACTCTCCTATTCCTATCAGGAACTTTATTTCTCCTTTATTTGAAGGAGATTCGGAGGGGGATTGATGGAGATTAAAATACTCAGGTAAGATTAAAATCAACCAATCTCCAATCATGCTTACAGGGAAAATGAGGTGCCTGGTTTTTTCCATTCATTATCACTATTTAATGTAACCACATGAACAAATTACAGCCTCTTTTGTAATCTCACAGATCAAAAGCTAAACAAAAATATATTCATCTAAAATAATCAACAATAGACATTGTTTTTCATGGAGTGATACTTGTAAAGCTAAGCAAACTGACTGCCCAAATCAAACCCCTCAACCTGCAGTCCACCTGCAATGAATGTGGAATCTTGATGTCACCTCTGCCGCAGTGCAGTGTGGGTCCACCACAAACCTATGGAAGAAGCATCCCATCTGGAATCTGGTCCAGAGGGGAGGCATCCCAGACCATCAGTATCAAACCCATAACATACTACCCTACCTTGTTCCATGCATCCCAACTCTGACTTCACACTTATGGGTAAGGTTCTATATGGTACTATATGCATCTGGAACTGTCATGAGACCTAAGGAGGCAAGGGAGGTGAGCATTATCACAACAATAATCATATCTAATGTTCACAAAACCCTAATAGTGTGCCAGACTCTGCACTCAGCATCTGTCATTTAATCTTTGCCAACTGCCCTGTGAAGTGCACAATGAGGAAACTGAGGCCAGGAGAGAATAACATTCACAGGGGGACAGAGTATGTAAGTAGCAGAGCTGAGATTTCCATTCCAATTATCTGGTTCTAGACTCCCTCAGTTTACCCCCGTCAGTCCTTCCTGTGGGTAAAAGAAGAGTATGGCTTGTACAGAAACTTGCAACAGCTCAATTGGTACTTCCAGAAAGCATATTTCAGGCAAGTTAGAGCTAACTTCACATTATATCCACAAAAAAATTCCATGGAAAAATGTCCTATTTAAAAAAAAAAGGCATTAGGCATCACTGATATGTGGAATCTAAAAAAATAAAAAATAAAGGACATAAATTAACTTATTTACAAAACAGAGACAAACTCATAGACATAGAAGACAAACTTATGGTTACCAGGAGTGAAAGGCGGTGAGATGGATAAATTGGGAGTTCAGGACTTGCAGATACTAACTATTGTATATAAAATACATAAACAACAAAGTCTTACTATATAGCACAGGGAAAGTATATTCAATACTTCATAATGGCCTATAATGAAAAAGAATATGAACAGGAATATACATATAATACATGTATCACTGAATCACTATGCTGTACACCAGAAATTAACACAACATTGTAAACTAAATATACTTCAATAAAATTGTTTTTTAAATTTTTAAAGTCATTAGGCTAATTGGTGGAAACGTGTGTTCTGAGCAGGTCTAATAATAACCAGGACTTGGTTAGACCATAGGAAGAGAAGCAGTGGTTACCTTCTACCTGGCTTCAGGGCTCCCCAGGCTAGACCCATTCTTCCTCATTTCTCTTTGTCTCCTGCGTTTCCACACCTAATCTGCCCACCACCTCCTGCTAAAATACTCCCCACTTTGTTGCTCAAGTCATCATTTCCATATGCAAATCTGATCATCCCACTCTTTAGGCTATGTCTGTGATTTCACATCACCTTTTTGAGATGTAAATTCAGTTATGACTTCTGCAAACATCCCATCAATTTCTTAATTGTCCAACTTCTCAAAGGTCCAGATCATTTTGTCTCAGATTAGATTTAGCTAATAAGATGCAGTTTATCTCAGCTATGGAGACTAGCTGTGTGTTTCACTCTTTGGTAAATTTCCTTTTGTTGTTGTTACCACCAGGTTTATTTTTCCTTCAATTAATGAATGTGAACCATTCGTCCAAAGGAGTTTCCTTTAAGTTATAAAAGTAGATATTTTTAAAGTAACATGAATAGTAGAATTCAAAATAATGTAAATGTAAATGAAAACAGGCTTTAATATCAACATAGGACTTAAGTGTATGGGCACTAAGATAAGTGAATCTGTAAATATGATTATTTTATACAGGAGTGAAAAAGAAAAGGATGAATATAAGGTCAACAATGAATATTTGATTATTGTGTTTTGTTGGACTGGCAATCTGTCACCCTAGTGAGTATTCCACTGTGAAATTTTGTCAAATGATATCTGGAGAAATCAAAGCTCTTCCATAAATTTTAAAGCAAGTCCAATAACACCTCTGTTTTAATAACTTCACCTATACCCTTAGTCAATATACAGCTTCCAATCTATTATGAACTAAACTGTTAAAGAGAATACATTTCAATATTCATCATAGATAAGAACCAGAAAAGTTAAGAGCTTAAGACTTAAGGGCAAAGAGCTAATGATTGCTGTAGTCAGAATTAAAGCTCAGATCCTCTGGTTTAGTGTGTGTGTGTGCATGTGCGTGTGCGTGTGCGTGTGTGTGTGTGTGTGTGTGTGTGTGTGTGTTAGATTACAGGTAATAAAACATTCCCAAGTCAGTCATCTCATATTATGTAACATTTCTCATCATTTCCACTCAGTTCTGTCATCATTTACCTCAGATTTCTGCCCAAATGAACTTAAGTGCATCTATCTAATGATAAAAATACAGTGGTCAGCAAACAGAGGGCCTGTTGAAGACAAGAGACAGCCTTCGTATAAACTCTCTGGCATCCAGCCTGCCTCCCACCCCTCTTCTAAAGGACGATCCTGGTTTCTCATGGAAAAACTTTCTGTGCACCCTTAGCCATTTGAGAACCCCCTAGTATCCTATCTTCAAATTTACATTTGGCAATCCTCTGACCTGTATTCAGCCAAATCGACTTCAAAAACACCACCCTGGGGCTTTCGCAAACAAGTTCCAAGTCATGTAAAATGCTTTGTACACTTGTAGTTTCCCTTGTGAACTGCTGGGATAATCACCTAGGAAGTGGAAGCAGGCTCATAAGCTTTGATATTCAGCAGTTAGCATTAGCAGCCATGGTGGATAATTTATCACATGCCAGATAGATCAGGTAGCGGACCATGTGTCCTGGAACAAATGTCACGGAACCCTAGACGAAATGACCGTTCGACAATACGTTAAATCTGGTGGCAGTTTATATGTCTAGGGAGTGAGTTGTGCCCGAGTGCAACCAAGCAGATCATCCCATTTCCTCAAATCCATAAATTCTAATGCTTGCCATCTTCCTAAACTCTCCTGAACTTACGCCACTTCATCCATTCATAAAAATAAGACATTTTCCCTCACTCACAAATCTCAATGGACTTTGTTGTTACCTGGGACATGCCTCAAAAGAAACCCTCTTTTATTATCTTTAGATAATTTATTATCTTTGTTCAATTTAGTAAAATAACAATAACTTCAGCCAAGAAAACTGAATTTTTGTTCAAACAAAATTATCTAATTGGAGTAAATAATCCTATTTAATAAAATTTGGATACTTCTCTCCCACGAGGTACATACTTTGTACTTACTTTTCTTCGTATATAAGGATAGCACATCCAGTTACCTGGTTTTCCTTTTTATAGCTGATTAGAAGCAAGGAAAAATAGGTTGAGGGGATAAAATGTGAATAAAGCAGGCACACTTGAAGTAATGAATAATCCGACATCAAGGAAGAAGAGAAAAAAATTAAAACAAGAGATTATGAGAATCAAAAGTATAACTGACTACGCCTTTTAGTCTAATGCCAAGTAACCCAATATTCTGTGGTGGCCCTGAAGGCACTAGATTTTATATGATACCAAATAATGTACGTTCTTAATAATAGCTTGTATAAAGGTGCTCATCATATAGCACTCATAAAAAGGAAAAAATGTTGAAATAGACTTATCATCAAACAATGGAACAACTACTAGGTAAATTATAAATTTCCATGGAATTGAATATTCTACAATCTTTAAGTGGCATGAACACAGAAGTTTTTAAAAGATAATCATAAAAGCATTCTGAAAAAAGGTAAAACTACATTCTATATATTCTGTTCGACAAGGCTGAGAAGTATAATACACTCAAGTAGATAATGTTCAAGATGGTTAAAACTGAAAGGTACAATAATTAAAGATATAAAATTTGATTCCTGAGACAATTCAGTCATATGCAGTAGTTTAGTTTTTTAAGATCCAGGATAATGAAAGCTGTCGTAGGAAGTAGACCAATCACAACGTGCTTTGGGATCATCTTCCAAGCTTTCTTAAATTCATCCTAACAAAATAATCAATATCTTAATCCTAAATAGAATACTTAGATATAGAAATCACAGAAAAGATAACTTTTCCCTTAGAAAGACCTAAGAAATGTTGAAAATAAAGCATAAAGTCTAATAGCAGCTTCAACCACAGGTAAGAACCAGAAGCATGTCGCTTCACACAACATGGAAGAGTTTGGAAGTCATGAGTTGGCATTTATAACCATAACCAAACATTGTTCATCTGCGATGGAGGGATTATGTGACCCCAAGTGTCCCCTCCAACTCTTATGTTCTACGATTCTAAGTGTCCCACACAAAGGCTAGCCTATCTGGGGGGAAGCTCATCCACGCATAAAATATGAATGAACACCACTATCTCTGTCATATCTACGCTGTACTAATTTGCCTTCTTACATTTATTTCTTTGAAGTTTTAGAAGATTCAATTTTCTAGTCACTGTTTATTTTCCCCTTTAACAAGCCCACCTATTCTAAATGTCCTTTACTGCCCCAGTTTCTAGCTATGGCTTTTCCCACTTACAACTATCAATGGTCAAATGTTGTCTTGCATTATCTCATTTTGTCCAGTACATAACTTATAATGTCTTGTTCTTCACATCACATACTTTAGAAACAGGAATTCTACTACAGAAACACTTCTGTTATTCTAATTATCCTACATTTACTTCTACTATTTATCCAAGAGTTATATTCTAAATATTAATATTGGTGTATCTCAGGAACCAAACAACCAGAATGGAAGTGAACTCAATTCCAGTGGGTACATATGGTGAATAACTCTTATGCCTGTACTAGTGCATGCCAACTGCGTGTGAGCCCCATGTCAATCCCAAAATGCTCTGAAATATTACAGTTACACTTCTTCCTTTATCTCTCTTGGACAAATTAATTCTAGCAAGTTCTTTTTTATATTCCCCTAATCCATAACATTTTCCTCACATGTTTTACTACTACACCTTAAGCAACACTTTCCAACTATCTGTATCTGTAAGACACTAATCACAATTACATGCCAACAAATTAGATGACCTAATGAAATAGAAAAATGTCTAGACAGACACAAAATATCAAAACTGAGTCAAAAATAAATAGAAAATCTGAATAAATGTATAGACAATAAAAAAAATTTAATTAGTAATCAAAATAATTCCCTAAAAGAAAAGCCCAGGCTCATGGGTGAATTCTACCACATGTTTAAGAAGAATTAATACCAATCCTTAACAAATTTCTTACAAAGAACAAAAGTGAAGGAAACACTTCCCATCTCATTCTATGAGGCCAGTATTATCCCAATACCAAAACCTGACAAAAGTACTACAAGAAAACTAAAGACCACTATCCCTAATGAATATAGATGCAAAAATTCTCAACAAAATGCCAGCAAACTGAATTCAGTAACATTTGAAAGGATTATACAACATGGCCAACAGAGATTTATGTAGAAATTCAAGGTTGGTTCAACATGCAAAAATTAATCAATGTAATATACTAAATAAATAGAATAAAGGACAAAAACCATATGATCATCCCAATAGGTACAGAAAAAGCATTTGACAAAATCTAACAATTTTTTATGATTAAAAAAAAACACTCAAAAACTAGGAATACAAGGAAATGTTCTCACCTAATAAGTCATCTACAAAAAAATCAAAATTAATATCATACTTAACAGATAGAGATGAAAGATTTCTCCCTGATATTAGGAATAAGACAAGGATATCTGTTCTTGACATTCTAGAGAACATTACACTGGAGATTTTAGACAAGGCAATTGGCCAAAGAAAAAAATTAAAAACATCCAGATTGAAAAGGAAGAAGTAAAACTATCTCTATTTGCAGTTCCATAACCTTGGATATGGAAAATTCTAAGAAATCCACAAAGAACTAGTAGAGCTATTAATGAGTTGAACAAGGTTGCAGGATAATGGTCAATATGCAAAAGTCAATTGAATTTACATACACTAACAATGAAAAATTAAGAAAATTGTTATTAAGAAAAAGAAAGTAAGAAAACAACTCCATTTATAATAGCATCAAAAAAGAATAAAATGCTTAGAAATAAATTTTACAAAAGGAGAACAAAACCTATATACTGAAAACTAAAAAACACTGTTGACAGAATTTAAAGGCCCAAATAAATGAAAAGACATCCCATGATCATGAATTAAAAGACTTATTATTGTTAAGATAGCAGTATTAATCTACTGATTCAACATAACTTCTACCAAACGCTTTGCTGTCTGTTTTGCAGAAATTGACAAATCTGTCCTAAATGTGTATAGAAATGCAAGGGACTCAGAAGAGCCAAAACAATCTTGGGAAAAAAGAGCAAAGTTGGAGGACTCCTACTTCTTGATTTCAAAACTTACTACAAACCTACTGTAATCAAGATTGTGTGGTACTAGCATAAGGATAGATATATAGACCAATTCGATTAAATTAAGAATCCATAAATAAATGCTTACATTTATAGTCAACTAATTTTTGATAAGGATGTCAAGAAAATTTAATGGGGGAAAAATAATCTTTTTAACAAATGATGTTGTGACAAGTGGATATTCACATGCAAAATAGTAAAGTTAGATTCTTACCTCACATCGTATGCAAAAATTAACTCATAATGCATCAATGACTTAAATGTAAGAACTAACACTGCAAAACTCTTGGAAGAAAACATAAGCATAGTTCTTTTATTTTGATCTAGGCTTCTTCCTGTCTTTGGGAATTAACCTCTTGGCTGACAAATGAGCTGTAAGTAGCTTTCTAAAATTATCATATCTTTTGACTTTGCTCATGGTGGTTTTGCTAAGCAATAATTTCTTATATTTTTATGGAACTAAATTTAATCAGTTCTTGTTATGGCCAAAGTGTTTTGTAGCATACCTAAAAGGGCCTTTCATATTCTGAAATTATTAAAATATGAATGAGTAGTGTGAAAGAGATTGTTTTGATATTTACCAAAATCTACTCTTGTGGTGAAAGAACTGACGTCTCAGACCACACCGTTTGTAAAATTCAAACCACAAAATTATTGAGGGTGACACCTACAGCTTCAATTCTCCCCAAGAGTCCAGCAAGAAAAGGGAAAATACTCTATCTTCTTCCTGTTTCAGTGGGCAACTATTTTCTGATCCACAGATGGGTGCCACTCTTCAAGTGTCCAATTTAAGGCAAATGTGCAAGTACCAAGACCCACCTCTCACAGGGACAAGACTTACCCTCTTTCTCCTCACAAACGTTAAAATCCAACCCCCAACATCAAGACTGACAGCCCCAGCCAGTCAGAACATCACCTCACATGATTTCTGCTCTTATTTTTCCTTTGGCTTAGTTTCCAACACCTGGGTTTTTCTTTTCTTTCTTTGCTCAACTGTACTTTAGACTGACGTGTATTAGATGTCACTCCACACTTCTGACCGTTGAGGCAGCAGAGTTTTAGATCATTTATTTTGCCAGATTTCCTGAACCAGAAACCCACTCTTCAATTTTTTTAAGGGTTTCACTGCCAGTTGCTCTAGGAAAGCAGACAGAGTTTACTAAAAAGAGATGGGAAATCACAAAAATTTTTGAAACCTTATAAAATTGTTAATGCCACAAACTGCAAAACAGTAGCTTCTAACATCTTTTTTTTTTTTTTAATTGGGCTCGGAAGCTAAATTTTCTGCTGCTCTTCTTCCCTAATACAGGAGGTCGTGAAACCTTCCTAATTACTGACTCTTCACTTTCTACAAGTCAGGTCAACTCTTTCCTCCATAATGGCCCCTCTAGAACACAGAAGGTTCCTAAATAGGAGGAATGACTTCCTGGTACAATTTTAAAGCTCCTTCTCTTAGGTAGATCTCCGTGGAATACAAGAACATTGTAGGAGAAATCAAAGATACAGTATCTAATGGTATTTCATATAATATGTGGAACCTACTTATTCTAAAAACTTAGTTATTATTATCTGAAACTCAAAATTAACTGGATGTCCTATATTTTAATTTGCTATATTTGACAACCCTACTCTATAACAGTGCAGGGATTTGTGTGTGTGTGTGTGTGTGGCGAGTGGCCCTGTGTGTTTCTTGGGTAACTTCAGAGAAAACAAAGACTGATTGGGATAGTGGAATCCTGCTAGACTTAATTAAAATCCTAGTGCCTACAACTTCACAGGAGCTCAGATATGACTGTATTCTAACAGATATTTTCAACAAAGTTAATGAGAAAGAGAAACGAACTCTTTCCGGTACCTTTCACAATTTCTCCCAGATTCAAATCCTACATATACATCACTTGTGGTAACAAGTGGTAGAGTGGGGTGGATGGAGTGTGTATATTTCTCTTAATCCAAAGAGTGTTTTCCTAGAAGGTCCATCCCTGTGTTTTCCTGATGAACTCTCAGCATTTATTGACATAGATCTAATGCACTGAAGGATTTTGAACCTACTACATCCTTTGGCACTTGGGTCTCTTCTCCATGACTGACATTGGTAGAGCAGTCAGATGCCAAGAACTATGAAACCCTGTATATTGCCAGGGAAACAGTGAAACATTCTGAGACAAAAGCACTTTCTGACTTTACTAAGTGACTCCAGTTATGAAAACCTGGTTATTAAATTCACTTCAAAGCAGGTAGAGGATAACAATTTTCATTTAAATTCTGGGGAAGCCATGATACCCTGTGCCAATCTGCTGATTCCAATGCAATTTTAAGATTTCTTATCAGTCAACTTTTATCTCTAGACCCCAATTTAAAATAAGTCTCCCAGTTCTCACTGAAGCCCCCCTAATGATCCTAGCCTTAAAAAAATTATAAATCAATAAGAATTCATCAGAATATTCTTCCTTAAAACAATATTAAGCCAATAGAGGAGTCAAAACATGAGCAGGGGCCAAATCCTGCCACAGATGTCTTGTGAGCTATGGAATGGAGAGAAGGAGTTTAATTTTCATTTCCATTGAGTGTCTTTCGGTGAGGCAGGTACGCTCCAGAAACCCAGACCTTCCGTCTCTCCCGACTGTCCCACAGTTTACAGTTCCTACATGCCCCAGAAGAGAACTCATCCAATATGTTCAAGGAACATCCCACAAGCCAATCAGTTGGTTTTAAATGCAGTTTTTAGTCTGCCTATCACTAAACATTTTTCTCTAGACACGAAATTATAGAAATTATAGAAGCAGTAAAACTATGTACTTGTATGAATTTCAGGTAAATTTCTCATTTACTTGATCTTTTCTTCCTATTTCCCGCACACGGCTTCTCACATGCCTATGTGCCTTTGCACCCAATTTGCACCTTTCCTACAATGATTTCCTCCAACCCTGTTCCCACCCTAGCCTCCCTGCCATGCTCCACTCATTTTTCAAATCACAGCTCAAACATCGCTTCCTTGTGGAATACTTCCTGTGGCCATGGAAGCCTTAAATGGCTCTGCTACAACTTATACATCCCTTCACATCAGCTTTTTTTATTGTTTGTATTTAATTTCCTAGAGATTAGAGACCTTGTGTTTTTACAACTAATTCTCTTGTACCTAGCATGGTACCTGCTGCATAGTAGGTTTTCAATATTTGTTCAGTGAAATCATGATTACATAAAGGGATGTAATTGAGTTGAATCATAGTGTGCCTGAGATTAAAGTCGTAATTTCAACATTCATATGGACAAATAAGTTTCATTTTCCTTGAAAGCAGCATCTTTAGTTACCAGCCTAATCCCCTCATAACTTTTTTTTTTTTTCGGTGAAGAAAAATGCAGCATTTATTGTAATGTCACCAATACAAGGAAGACAGGTGACTTGTGCTCTAAAACCCCAAACTCTCTGAAGGGTTTCCCTCATAACTTTTATGAGACAAGTCAGATTTCATATGAAACAATTTTGTGCCATTCCTTCACCAGTACCCAGAAAAGGCACTGCCACTTGGGGACTGATGGTGGCATTATCTCTGAGTTTAGGTGACAACATATTTTCTTGGAGTTGAAACATCCATTATCCTAGGTTTGCTCTAGCTGTCTAAACATTTACACTCAATTGCTGAGGTGTGATCAGCCATTTCTTACTGCATTCTGTGGCATGGAAGGAAAAGAATGTTGCTTTTTTAAAAATCTTTCTCTTTTCTAGAGGTGAGAAGTTTGTCTCTGTCACAGATGTAAGATGGTGTGAAATCAAAATGAGACTTTTCAGATTTCCATTCTATGAGTCAAATAGCATTTCCACAGTACTTTACCTTAGAGAACTCAGTCTCAAACTTTCTACAGAAAAGGTTTTTTTTTTTTTCCGTAATAGTCATTGGTGCAAAGTTTGGTGGCCTGACCCCAAAGGTCGCCCTGTTGGAGGGGAGTCAGGTTGCATTAGTTTGTAGCCTTCAGTGCCTGGAATTGGGTGTATGGGCCAGTGGCAGCAGTGTCTCCTGGAACCCTATGGGAAGTGTAGGAGGTAGGGTCCCAGCCCAGAACTAATCAGTCAGATCCGCACTTTACTAAAATCCCCAGGTCATTCAAATATATACCAAATTTTGGAAAACACTGCTCTGGACTTTCCATTCTAAAGCACAAGCTTCCTCCTTGGCTTCTGATGTGTCCAGTAAGTTCAAAGCTTCCTTCCCTCCAGCTAATGGATCAGAATTGATGGTTTATGGTATGTATCCATTAGGAAGCTTTTATCTGCAAGTAAACCCAAACAAAGACATGCGCAGGTGGACACACACGCACAAAGGGACTTAAGAGGATTCGTTATCTCATGTAACAGAAGGTCCTGAGATGAGAAGGTTGCAGGGTTAGTCAATTAGGCATTCGAATGAGCTCGTGAAGGACACAGGGTTCCTTCTGTCTTTCCTCTTAGCCACCCTTCACATGCGCTCCTCATGTTAATTCCCTTGATTACCCCAAGATGGCTGTCATGGTTCCAAGCATCACATGCAGAAGCGAAAATGTCAGCAGCAGAAAACAGCTGTTACTTCATGACCGTTTATTTTTGAGTATGACAAAAGCATTTTTTCAGAATCTCCTCCACAGACATCCCTTTGTACCACACTGCCCAGAATTACATCACAGGACCTTGGCTGAGCCAGTCACCGGCAAGGAGTACAGATCCTCTCCTTGACTGGCTTAGACCAATCATCATTCACTCCTTATGGTTCATCTAAAGCTTGCTCTCCTAAAGCACATAAAGTGCAGAGACTTGTGCAAAATACTGTTTGGTTAGCAACAGAGAAGGTGGGCATGAGGTGGGGGTGGTTTGCAGTAGAGGTAGTAGCAGGACTTTTAAAACAAAACATCATAACCACAAACATGAGCCACATAAATGAAAGGAAATTTATCTTTTTTGACTAAGGACATGGCTTACAAGAGGCATATGATAGAAATCAACATAAGGGAAGGGGAGTAGATGGTACAAATCATTAGGTGTGAAATAAGCTACAAGGATACATTATACAACACAGGAAATATAAGCAATATTTTATAATAGCTATAAATGGAGTATAACCTTTAAATATTATGAACCACTGTGTTGTACACCTCTAACATATAATATTGTACAGCAGCTATATCTCAAGTTTTAAAAAGACAAATTTTTCTTAATTTTTAAGAGTTTAAAGAAGACTTTACTGAGACATGAAGAAAATTATTTCCATAAAGGATGAAGATTGAGGCATCAGAAACAATCATACAAGAGGCAACAAATTGTACTGAATCAAAAATTGATTTGAAAAGAAATATATCACTTGTTCCTGCTTACAGTTCGATTCTCTTTGACAATACTTAACTTTCTTCTCATACTAACACATTTAGTAAAAATTGTTTTTTCTTCTTATTTGTGATTTGCACTACAGATTCCAACTGGGACAGAAATAAATGGAATACGAACACCAGGACATCCCCAGTGATCCCACGTCAACTCATGCAGCTCTGCTGATGAAGGCAATTATAATTCTAATGAATACGCTTAATGCTTACTTACAAGGAATCTGAACTCAGAAAAGATTTGTGCCCTTTTGTTTAAATGTACGCACCAGCTGGCTCCCAAATGAGTCTGATACAAATGGCCCCCATCCTATTTTCCCAAGGAATAATGATAGTACCAGAAGTTATCAAATAAAAACTCTTTCTCAAGTATGGAGTGACTTGAAGGGATTACAGCGTCCCAGGGCCACATGCCTGTTTTTGCACAAAAACACAGTCAGGCACAATAAACCAAGAAGAAACACCTGGATGCCGCAAGATTTACTTACCAGACAATATTGTCCATAAATCCCAGCACTGCCCAAATCTTTGTTTTCTAGGCATGGAAACCTCAAGGACTAATTTTTATGACCTGGATTCTAGCAGGCTGAAAAATGGCCAGAGATAATCGGGTCCTAATTCCTGGAACTTACAAACGTTACCTTATAAGGAAAAATGATCTTTGCAAGTGTGATTACATTAAGAAGATTGACATGAGATTAACCTGAATTATCCAGGTGGACTCTAAAGGCAACCACAAGTGTCCTTTTTCAGAGGGAGGCAGAGGGAGATCTGACACACGGAGAGGAGAAGGTGATGGAAGACGGAGGCAGAGATTGGAGGGATGCGGGCATAACCGAAAGAATTCCAGCCACCCCTAAAAGCTGGAAGAGACAAGGAACAGACTCTCTGTCCCCCTCTGGAGGGAGCACAGCCCACGCCGACACCTTGATTTCAGCCCAGCGAAATTAAAATTGAACTTCCAGTCTCCAGGACTGTGAGACGATAAACTTCTGTTGTTTTAAAGCACCTAGTTTGTGGTAATTTGTCCCAGAAGCCACAGAAAACTAATATATGTATCCAAATTGTCTTTTTTCTGCTTCTCTTTAAGCCCTCCAAAGCCAGCTGAAGTGAATTCCCTGTTTCTATTACACACCCCAATGCCGTGTCTCCACATTTTCTTGATTAGAACACCCCACCTCGTTCCTCTAAAATAAAACCTATGCAGTCCTCAGGAATAATTCAAATGTCACATTCTCCATATTTGGGGTTTGAATTGCAATATATAAATGAAGGGTTTTCTTCCTAATTTTCCTCAAAATAAATAGATGTACACAGCAACCAAGAACAAAGACAGTTTCAATGCTATTTTTTATGTAATTAAATTTTAATCACATGTGCAGTATACCCACTACCCCCCTGTGCCCAGTTCCTGGGAAATTTCCAGTTGGTCTGGCTCAGTTCCACCGTGGCTGGGAGGACCCTGTCCTTTCAGACCCCAAGTCCTCACACAAATTGACTGAGTCCTCCACCCTCTGCTTCTTGTCGTCTTGGGAGGTTCTGAGCTGTTAGACCATGACCCCCAGTGATGGGCCACCCAGAGGTCCACACTCTGGTCCAGTGACATCCACACCTCTTTGGGATAGTGTGCTCATGGTCCTTCCTCTCCATCCACTTTGAGGACTGTCCACTCCTTCTAGTCCACGTTGAGAAACACTTTTCATGCCTTCTCCCCTCTTCTTCCAATGCTGGTCTTCATCCAGAGTTGGGGAGCAACACACATGTCTCATACTGAAGCCAACAGCATTTTTTATTCTCTGTCTTGATTTTTTAGTACTTTTTAAAAAAATTAACCTTTCATTATATATGCAAACCAATTACATTATAAGAAAGAAATGTAAACAGAATGGCATAAAATGAGATGTACAATTTTCTTTCTCATCTCTCCCAATCTCTCCTCCCTCTAAAAGAGTTGACAATATATCTTAAACCCTTCCAAATATTTTCTGTAACTAGAGTACCATGTATGATATCTATATTTTAAAGGGTTCTTCTTTTGTATTTTTTTTACTATGAAATATAGCAAACAAGGAGTATAAGAAAATATGTATGTACGATTTAAAGAATACTCATATCTGTAAACTTATGAACCAGGCAAGAAAGAGCACATTAACATACCTCATATGTCCCTCCCAAACTGCATTTGCCTTCCAGTCTTTCGAAGGTACCCTGATTTTTATGTAGAACATAACTTTGGTGGTCATTAGATTTGTTTATAATTATTCCAACTCTCTCCTTCTGGCCACGTGGTAGAGTTGCCCTTGCCCACACATTTGAAGGTGGTTTGGCCATGTCACGTTTCTGGCAAATGAAATGTGGTCAGAAGAGATGGGGTGGACACTTTAAAAGTCAGTGTAGTATGTATGCATGTTCTCTTTTTCTGTCCGTGTCCGCCAATGTTCTGGATAGTGGCTCTCTACCCACTGGATCCTAAAATGAGACATCAGTGTGAGAGCAGAGAAATAAAACTATTATTTTGAGCACTGAAGCGTCGGGTTGTTGGTGACCACAAGCAGATCATAGGTTCCCTGACTGATAGTCCCTGTGCTCCATGAGGACAACTTGCCATAAAATATAGTTCCACATGCCTGTCTGTTATCTTGATATAAATGCAAGCACAGAGAACATCCTCTACTTTTCAACATTCTGTCCTGAATGTCAATCATCCATAGGTAACACTCACAACTAAATAGCCTTCCATTGCATGAATACAGCATGAGTTATTCATCCCACCACTGGTGGACATTTAAATGTCTCCATTTGGGAACATCCATAGCCATCTTTCTTTTCCAGGAGTAAGATTTCTCTAGATATATAGTTAGTCACAGAATTTCACCTCAATTCCAAGCTAACCCAATAGCTCACTTCACTTTTGCTCACCTGACCTACACAGATAAGATAATTTAAGGCCAGCATGTATGACCTACTCATTGCTCTCTCTCAAAGTTTCCTGGGCCCGAGGCATTTCCACACAATCAATACAGTCAGCAGTGAACTGAGCCCCTTGGTTAAGAGATGGCATCTCTGTGCCCTTAAATGCCACTGCATAAACAAGAGTTTTTCTTAAACCATTTTTTAATTTTTTCAAAAAGAGAAGCAAGTCCCCTTCAAACATCTATGAGTTTTTCTTTTAACTCTCTGTCAATATGGTTTGAAGGCGTTTACTTTTTTCTAGTCAAGTATATTATATGAAATCAAATTAAATGCAGCCACTGTTTATTTAGCAACTATGAGGACTACTGAATTCGCTGGGCATCGTGAAAGGCATCAAGTCACACAAAACAGAATACTGGCTCTCAGGAAGCAAACATCCTCCTCACTGAGAAAATATTTAGGCCTTTCCCTCCATTCAAAGAAATATGAAATGTTGTAATTCCATCTTCCAAAATCCAGATAATGGACAACTTTATCTACTGAGGACTTAGCCAAGAAGCAAAGTCCTTGTAAAACAGATGCCACAAAGTGCAGGCATGACACACAGGGGATTCCCTTGGTCCTGACTCATAGCCTCATAATGCTTTTTATGTGCCCACTATTTTTATTAAGCTAGCCACCTGGTTTATAAGCCTACCACAAGTCAGGACTCACAAATAAAAAAAGACAAATAGTATCATAAGGACAAGTGACAGCAAACTTGCGACAGCAAGGGAAAAAACCCAGAAAGCATAAAAAGCAGACCAGCACACTGACACCCTAAGCGATGTACGCAAGGACAAACTGGCCTTCATGAATCAATAGGTCCTGAGGCACTTCCGCATTTCATCAGAGCCCAGGGACAGCTTCGCCTGTTACTGGCCTTGGTGCATTGAGATAAAGTCAACTCAGGCTATTCCAGGGAAGAAAGCAAGTGAATGTGCAATAAATTTTTTAGATTTTCTATCTAAAGGGTTACACATTTAAAAAGCACTGATGCTTAAATCAACATTTTTTTTCTAGGTTAAAAACAGGTACCTCTCACCTGTCATTTCTTAAGCTCTGTTATATGCCATGAGCTATATATATATATATATATTCCTCTACCTCAAAAGAGAAAGACCATTATTCTTACTAACAAGATTCAGAGAGGTTAAGAAATTTTCTCTAAGTCACACATCTGCTACTAGATTGATCCAAGATGCCAACTCTTGACTTTCTGACTTCAAAATCCATGTGGTGTGATTATACCACATGGCTTCATTTATCCCAGAGTCACCTTTCCAAGTTCCAAGGGTTACTAATATGATGACCTTTTTCTCTATGTATATTTCTTAAAATTAAGAGTAAAGAGTTTATATATATATATATATATATATATATATAACCCAGTATTATCAGCCTGCTTGATTTACATATTTGCCTCAGGGAATAATTAGATACCTAAGTTACTACTGTGTTTAATTTCTACCTACCATCTGCCCAGTGCCCTGTGGAGGGACAAAGGAAGAATTCTTTTAGCCGACTGCTGAGTTCTCCAGATCCCTGAGTTCACACACTGCTGGGAGATAGGGCCAGGCTCACACCAGAACTTCTGGAGGTCAGCCTTGCAGTGAATGAAGAAGGGTGTCCCATCTAATCTCCACACAGAAACAGAGGCCGCATCACATGGGTATATTTCCTCAGCAAATGAAAAGACCTCAGAGTTTTGTTCTAAAAGAACTGTTTAAGGAAACAGCTGGGATAGAAAGAAAGCTCTTGGGTACCCCTAGTGACATTCTCAGGAGAAGAGATGAAGGTCAGATCCCTGGAGGCCACAGTTCATCCAGACATACATTGATGAAGAGCAGGGCCAGAATCAAGAGGGAGCCCAAAACTCAGGAATCAAAATAAATCACATTTTAATGCAATACTTTAAAAAATGGAAAGTAATACCAAAAGTTCATGATAAACAAAGTATCCTAAGTTTAAATAAAAACAAGGTGAGTGTTACTGGGTTTTTTTGTTTCTGTTTTTGTTTTTGTTTTTGTTTTTGCTTCAGGATTCAATATGACTTTGCACAACACCAACAGAGAGTTAATTTAACATAAATGTCTTTTTTTAAAAAGGAGGGTGAATACATGGCTACAGAAAGACGGTGATTTGGAAGATTTTTTTTTCTTTCAAATAGAAGTACTGGGGATTGAACCTAGGACCTTGTGCATACTAAGGATGTGCTCTACCACTGAGCTATACTCACCCCCTGATTTGGGAGATTATTTTTAAATTACAAGGTTCACTAGTTGGAGGAAACAATAATTACATTCCTGGACTCTTGTTAAGTCTGGGAGGGAATTGCAGCATGAGAGAGTAACTCTCAGTTGTAACTCTGCTCAGTACAGCCCCAGTGAGTAGCATGGCCAAGGAAAGCAGCTTAAAAGTTCCATTATATTCCAAAGCCTGTTGATGTAGGGCTTGGCCATGTGTCTTGCTTTGGCTTGTGGAACATGAGCAGAAGTGAAAGTGTGACGGTACTTGCCTAGGCCTTAAGAGACATCACAAGTTTCTACTCACTTGCCTTGCAATTTTATCATTCCTAGGAAGAGAACATGCCCCGAATAGCCTGTTGGTCCCAAAAGATTGAGAGTCACATGAACCCAGGATGAATTAAGCCCATGGCCTGAAGCTCCACCCAGCCAACCACATTGGAATCAGGGCTGTCCAGTCTCCCTCAGAGATGCATGAATAGACTTTGCTTATTATTGTGGGATTTTTGTGGTTGTCTGTTACACAGCAATAGCTGACTGACACATTGTCAATTAAGTCAAAACATTCAGTAGTTTCTTAAGCCTTTGCATAGATCAGTGATTCTCAACCCTGAGCATACAATAAAATTGCCTGGACAGCTTATTAAAAACACCAATGTCCAGGCCCTCATCTGAGACCAGTTGTTTCAGAATCTACTGATGGCTCTTAGGCATCAGATATTTTTAAAATATCCCCCAGGTGATTTTAAATGTGCAGCCAGGGTCAATAATATTGATGTAGATAAAGATAAAAATCTTATCACCAGCATGAAGAAGTACATCTGTGTCCCCATCTGCTCTGGCTGGGCCATCCTTCTCCCTTACTGGAGACATTTAATGAAAAGCAGGACTGGCTGGGATTTAATAGTGTCCAAGATGGCCATGAGGTGAGGTGACTAATATACCTGGTGTGCTCTTAGAACCAGAGGATTATACTAGAATGTATGTGCTATGAAAGTATTGCATGGATAGCAAATCTAAACATATTCAACAAAAAACAGAATAGAGGGGGAATGGAAGTTAATGTGCGGAACCAAAGGAAGGGGGAAAATGGGGGACTGATGAAACACAAAAACCAAAAACCAGAAGTAGAAAATAAAAAATTGGTTGAAAGTTTGCTGTGAATTCCAACAGCACTGGAATTATCTAGGAAATGTAGAATCCCAGGCTCTACCCCACATCTCCATAATCAAAATCTGAATTTTAATAAAATGCCCAGATGATCTGCATACATGTATCCATATCCAGATTAGAGATGCACTAGCTTAGAGGGATCCTGGAAATGAGGTACAGGTACGTCCGGGTGATTTTTACATTCTTCTTATGGATGACCATGTGATCAGCCCAGGTATATTTAAAGGGGATGAAATGGGGCATAAAACATCAGGTGTTTAGACATCCAATGAATCCAACAGCTATTCCAATAATTTAAATTTCATACTTTAAAAAGTGAGGGTTAAGACACCAAAGAATCTGATTTACTCTCAGGTAAGACCCAAGCAGTGATACTTTTTAAAACTACCAAGATGATTCTGATCAGCCAACATTGAGACTCACCACTTTTTTTCCTTTAAAACTGAAATTTGAACTGTGAAGTGACTGTCTTTATCAACTATAATTCTTGAAGTAGTATTAATATATATGCTTTTTCATTGAAGTACAGTTGATTTATGATGTTGTGTTAGTCTCTGATGTACAACATAGTGATTCAGTTATACACACACACATAATTATATATTCTTTTTCATATCCTTTTTCATTATAGGTTACTAGAAGGTACTGAATAGAGCTCTCTGTGCTATACAGTATGGCTTTGTGGTTTATCTATTTTATATATAGTAGTTTGTATCTGCTAATCCAAGACTCCCAATTTATCCTTCCCTCACCCCCACATTCCCCCCTAGTAACCAAAAGTTTGTTTTCTATGGCTGTGAGTCTGTTTCTGTTTTGTAAATAAACTCATTTGTGTCATTATTTTTAGATTCCACATGTAAGTGATATCATATGGTATTTTTCTTTCTTTTTCTGGCTTATTCCACTTTGACAATCTCCAGGTCCATTAATGTTGCTGAAAATTGTGTTATTTTATTCTTTTTATGGCTGAGTAGTATTCCATTGTGTGTGTGTGTGTGTGTGTATAACAACTTCCTTATCCAGTCATCTGCTGGACATTTAGGTTACTTCCATGTCTTGGCTATTGTAAACAGTGCTGCTATAAACACTGGGGTGCATGTATCTTTTTTGAATTAGTGTTTTTTTCTGGATACATGCTATATACTTTTAAAACTCAGCTGCCTGTGTACCAGTCCTGGTTAAACCCCTTACTAGCTGTATGACTTTAGACGAGTCACTTAATCTGTGTGCCTCCATGCTCTTATTCACACAAGGGGGGTAATAATGGTGGGTACTTCATAGCATCATCATGGAGAGTAAATGACATGTGTGTCTGAAGTACTTAGGAAAGACATCTGGTATACAGTTAGCTCTCAATAAATATAAGCAAAAATTATGCAGATAAGGCAATTTTGGAATTAGAAGAATGACTTTTTGTGAATTGTTATGAGCCAAATGTTTTGTGTCCCCCAAAATTCATATGTTGAAGCCCTAATTCTTGATATGGTGGCATTTGAAGGTTGGGTCACTGGGAGGTAATTAGGTTTAGATGAGGTCATGAGTGTGGGACCTTGTGATGGGATGAATACCCCTATAAGGAGAGGAGGACAGAGAAATATCTCTCTTCTTCTTAAACAGTGTCTATTGTTTAAATCACATGGTCTATGGTATTTTGTTACAGCAGCTTGCATTGAGTAAGACATTGAGTAAACTCCATTTGTACATAGTATGAGAGAATTATGCCTGAAAGTTCATAAATAAGGATAAATTAGTTTGTAAGAATTGAGATCCACCATTCTGGATAAGATCTAAAAAAACTCTTTTCATGGCAAGGGATTTTCTCCTGAGGTCCTGTAAATTTCCTTATGATTGATTTGATATTTTAAGGTGGATTGGATAACTACTCCTAATGAGGCAAAACCTAGAATCTCTAAAATGGAAAAAAAGTGGGATCTGGTATCAGAGGGTCTCAGCTCCTATCCCAACTCTGTGACCTGTTTGCTCAGAACCCTTGAAGACACCACTTAAACTCTTGACCTCTCTGAGCCTCAGTTTGTCCAACTACCAAAAGGAGATCATGACAAAGCTGTATACAGATAAAGTTAAATAAGATGATGTATGAGAAACAAATCCTGAAAGTGTCATGTGAAGGTTAATTGGTATCATTAGCAGGGAGGCATTTTCCAAAACATCTTGAGCACAAGGCTGAATCTTCTTTAGATTTCAGAAAATTCCTTAAAAAAATTGGAGAAGTGTCTCCATCTTAACCTCTCTACTCCTGTGATTTCCAGGCTTTTATTAGATATCTGGTCAGATTTTAAAATAACAAGTTTGAAGGAGAAGTAATCATTTTCAACAGAGTCTTAGTCAATTATCTAGTCCAGAGGTAAGTAAATAAGGACTTATTATGTAGATAATCAATAAATCTAGACCTTGATCAGAGATGTGCATGCATTTTTTCCCAGCCATGTTCTACAGGTTTCTGATCAGTATCTATCTTTACCCGGGATTGCCACATATGGTTGTGCAGGTCGTGCACTGCATACACAAGAGGATGACATCACACAGGCTAAAGCTCTCTCAACCTATGCAGAGAAAACCTACCCAGCTCTGCACAGCAGCCTGGTTTGGCCAAATACATTTCACCTCTCATTTAGGGAGCTTTTTCCAAAGAAATGGCCCCTGAATAAATAATCTTCACCTTCTAGTCTCTCTACTAATCAAACTTTAGAAATGTTGTTAATCCCAGCCTTCCTGTCTCCTATCATCCCTGCCAGCTAATAAAGGCTGAGCAAGGCTGGATTCATAGGTTTGCAACCTGCATATCTCACCAGGCCCCATACCTGTCTAGTGCTTTGCTGTCCCTAACTTGAAAGTCAATAATTTTTTAAACAAAAATCTCCATATGTTCATTTTGTATGGGGCACTGCAAGTTATGTAGCCAGTCCTCATGCTTAGAGTAAATAAAATTCAAAAACTCATCAAACTGTATCTATATATTAGAAGACTTATTAACAGATTGCTAGAAGGGATTAATATAACTTAAGACAGTTCCCTGCATATACCTCCACAGGTATCCCACTCCAGAATCATTTGGGGAGTTTGAGAGAGCATGCAGATTCCTGGGCCCCATATGCTGGAGATTCTGATTTAGTAGGTCTGGGTCTTAGGTATATTCTTTTTTTCCCCCAATATCATGAGTCATTCTAATATGTAGCCAAGTCAGGAAATTATTGCTCTGGGATGTGGGCAGGCTGGTCAGAGGTGGAATCAGGAGGCCTTGATTTGAGTTAAAGTTCATAAACTCTCCTTTGGCTGTTCACTGAGATTAGGGTAACTATCTACTCTAAGCCTCTATCAAAATTCCTTTCCTAGGTGCCTCAGAAAAGGACTTTAAGCCTTGAACATGAGAGGAGTGGTTTTTAAAAGACAGGGGTCTTTTAATTAGATGATGCTAAAATCTAAGATTGAAAAGTAAGAGATATTTGCTTTTTCCCCCTCTTCTTGTCACTAGAGGATTTTAGTGACTGGAGTTTGTGTTCCAAAATACCCCTGAAGGATGGCAACTTCAGAAAAGAGAAAATGTGGAGGGAAAGTAAGATAGGATGTCTTGGTCCATAAGTGCTGCTCTGGAAAGTTCCATGGATGGAATAATACTCCAGGGTTGCATTTCAAGCAGTAACTGAACACAAGGTGCAGTAAACTCTCCTTTGCTGAAGTTTCTAATGAAGACCTGGCCCTCATGTATCTGTCAGTCTTTCTGGAGGGTTCCCAGCTCCCCAAGTCGGCAGCTGGCCCTCCTCCAGGAGCTCAGCAAGAGTCCCTCTTCTGCTGCTCCCAAGACTGAGACCCCTCACAGAAGAGCGAGCCCCACACGGTCACAGCCCATCATGTGCATTCCATTTTCAAGTCTCTCCATTGTTTGTGTGTTTGTTTGTTTGTGATATGTTTCTATGTGTTGTCTAGATAAATAAACTGGTAGGCAAGCCACCACTATCCCCTAAAGATCCATTTGTCCATTTCTTCCCTGCAGGAAAGAAAGAGTTCCTATACATTAGGTGACTTCTTGAAAGTCTTCCTAGGTAGAAAGTAAATTCATTCAGTCAAGTTTATTCCAGGCTGGCTGATATCAGAATTATGATAGAACATCTATGAATCATTAGAGGGGATTATTTGGGAGATATTTGGAACAGAAACATCTCCCTGGCCAGTTTAAATCCCTTCCCATGGCTACAACCACCAACTTTAGAACAGCTGAACTTTCAAGCCCCCTTCCCCAGAGCCCTACAGGAATGTCTCAGACCCCCTGTCTATTGTTGAGAGTTAGACTGGTGAAAGCCCCAAGGAGTCTCTTTGCAGTGTGATTTCCTCCCGCTTCTCAGTGCGTGGCATGGGTTAAATGCAGACTGGTCCCAGGTCAGGACTGATGCTCAGTGGACTCCACATCTCTCACCATACAGACTTCCTATACAGAGTCAGATTCCCTTCACCTGGGAAAGCACTGAAGAGACACGTCGCTATCTTAAGGAAACACTCTAGCTTTCAATTTAACGGTTGCCAAGAGCGGCAATCTTAGAAGTGAGGCTGTCAGCTCTCCAAGGAGGCTTCTTCAAAGGTCAAAAGGACCCTGAGGAACTGACTCTTCAAAGTGTTAAAAGAGGCCATGCTGTGCTCACAAATCATAGGGGAAAAAAGACATTCAAACTCCCCTCTGGGAGGTTATGACGTAGGCTGTCTTATCTGTGCTTTGTTATTCATTAAAATAATTAAAATGTGAACAAATAAAGTAAAATATTAGTCAAAGCAAAAAAAAATACTTATTCCAATAGAGTTTTTAAAAGCATTAGGTCCATGATGAGACTATAGATGAAGTTGGAGAAGATGGGCTCTTTGGCATCCAGGAGACTGGAAAACTGGGTGCAGAGTGAACAGGAATGAGAAATGGGCTGAAAAGAGGGGATTTGCTATGGTCTTTACTCAGAGCAACAGCATTCATTGGCACCCATACCTGGGTTGCCCACTTCCACCCAAGGCTGGAGACATTGGGCCTGGAGGGAAAGAAATGCAATCTAGTCCCCACGTGATCCAGGAATAACCCAACCTCACAGCTGTGTAAACTCCAGCTAGTGGTTTTCAACTTTTCACACCAACTGCAAGAGAAGCACAGAATATTTGATGATGTTCACAGAACTACACAAATGTTAAAGAGCCTGGAATGGTTAGAGGAAAGGAGGGAACAAGGAGGGAATGTTCACGTAGAGAATATAGAGAGAGGGAAGTTGTGAGAAAAATTAGGGAATGAAAAAAATGAAATACCTCGCTGTTATTTAAAGTTGCAAGGATGATCAATAGCAGTACAATATTTTAAAAAGAGAGAAAGGGAAGGAAGGATCACGTGACGTAAGTGAGGAAAAAGTTTATCATCAGCAGAGAAGTAAATCAATAAATTGCACCTAATTTTTTTAATCAAGGAATTGTCTTGAGTTGGAAAGTTAAGAAACAGAACTAAAACAAAAATGATGAAAAGGGCTTTTCTCTGGGGAATGGAACCCCTGGTTAGAAAAGGGTAGAGGCAAGACCATTGCTTCTTATAAAATCTTTAGTAGCAGATCACTGTTTGCATGCATATGTATGAGGTGACAATATAGGTGAGCTCTCAGGTCCTTACCGTCTGTGTGATTTTAGGCAACTTCATCTAACTTCTCCATGCCTCAGTGTCATTTATAAGGCAGGATTACTAATAATTCTTATTCCATATTGTTGGAAGAATTTAATGGGATGATGTAATTAAAGCATTTACCACAATGACTGACCAAGAGTAACTTCTCAGTAAAGATTGGCTATAATAACAATAATTATTATTATTATCACTTGTAACTTGCTTTTATCCACTTAATACATCATTACCACGTCTACAAATTAAGACACATAGCTCTAACTCACTCTTTGGTAGCTGCATTATAGTTCACAGTATAGACTGCCATACTCATTCAGCCTTTTAACTGCTAAGGTCCAAACATACTGCTTATTGAAACCAGGGTTTCTCAGTCTCAGCACTATTGGCATTTAGGGTCAGATCATTCTTTGTTGTGGGGGGTTGTCCTGTGCACAGTGGGATGTTTCACAGTATCCTTGGCTTCCGCTCACTAGAAACAATACCTCCACCAAGTTCTAGCAGCCAAAATGCCTCTATACATTGCCAAATGTTCCTTGGTTGCAGGAAAGAAGCGCAAAAATGCCGCCAATTAAAAACCACTGATCTAAACTAACATGGTTAAAATTCATCCTAAAGATTTCAGTGACTGCCCACCTACAGCCAAATGTCTTCTCATGGGAAGCCTTCCTGAAGCTAGTTACAGACAGACATAAAATACTGCAATCCCTTTTGAGTGTCACTCGTCTGAAATCCAGGGTCAAAGAGACAGTTGTCTTGGTGTCTTTGCTCTCAGATGCACTTCATAAGACTTTGGAAAAGAAATAAGGAGTATTATTCAAGGAATAATGTTAACTTCTCCAATCAAGCCAACCCGTGGCAAACCATCAGAGCAATACTATACATGCTTTTGGATCTTGCAAACTCCATTATAACTTTATCACATGAGGTTAAATGGGTATAATTTCTGAAGAACCAGTTAATAGTTATTTTGACATGAAGAAACTTGTTCTTCCACAAATTTTCCTCCTAAGCAAGACCAATAGCCTTGTCACTGTGTGTCAAATGATCCAAGGGACACAGCAACTCCACAGAGGCTCAGCCCCATGACTAGGTGAGGACAAAACATGAAATCCACATCTAAATAACACTAGCTCAGAGTTTACCTTCATATATGGAGGGTGGCAAATAATACAAGTAGAATCCCATGATTATATAGCGTTTTAATTTAGAATTCTGATTAGCAAAACTATATCCACATCTGTGGGGACGGCTTATCCTAACAGTACTTTGCTGATGTGGTTTCAGAAAATTATATTAAATGAAAAATCTTGTAGAACAGATGTGTTCACAAGTCCCCATCCACACAGCAGTCGATCTGCTTGATGAAAACACTGTCACGGTTCAGAATTAGTGCTTTCTACTCTACAGTATTGCTATATTAGGGTCTCAGAGGAGTAAAGAAAGTTTAAAAGAAACGAGAGTGAAGAAATTGCCAGAACGAGGGGTCAGGGATAGAATATCTCCAAGGCAGGTACCTCAATATGGTACAGAGGAAGGAAGATGAAGAAAAAAGATTTTTAAAAAAGAAGGAAGAAATAGCAAAACCAGGACATAGAAGCAGAATGCCTGCTTTATTTAGATAAACTAAATCAAGTAAATAACACCACCTCGGTGCTTCCATACATTCCATTTAAATATAATTGGAATATAACAAAGCTACTTTCATATCACTCAAATTTAGTGAAATGAGATTTTTACAAGTATTCACAAGCTATTTCTTACCCAGATCATCCTGTACCAGGAGGGTCCTATGACCACTCTGCTTAGTCCTCAAAAGTCATGAATGAAAGTCTATTTAGATCTTCCACATCAGTTCAATTTGTAGTGACTGTTTGGCTAGCTTTTGAATAATTAATTGTTTATGTTTTGTCTCCAAAGCAAACAGGAACAAATCCATCAGAATAGTTGTCTCTACCATGCGATGGACTGATTCGTGCTCCCCCTAAAATTCATATGTTGAAACTCTAACTCCCAATGTGATGGTATTAGGAGGTGCAGCCTTTGGAAGTAATTAGACCTGTGGATGAAATTAGTGCCCTAACGGGAACAGAGCAGAGTCGTTTGCTCCCTCTCTTCTCTCTTCTTTTTCTCCTTCTCTCTCCCTTTCTCTCCCCCACCATGTAAGGACCCACCAAGAAGACAACTACACACAAGCCAGCAAGAGAGCCCTAAACTGGAACCAAATTGGCCGGCACCTTGATCTTGGACTTCACAGCCTCCAGAACCATGAGGAATCAATGCCCGTGGTTTAACCATCCAGTCTCCGGCATTTTTTTATGGTAGTCTGAGCTAAGACATACAGATGGCAACGTATTTCTCTTTCTGTTCTGCACATGCTTACACGTAGCAGAAATCACTCGGCAAGATCCTTGCCCCCGCAGAGCTACATTTCCAGTCAACACAAAGCCCATTTACACCCTATTCATCTTGAAATCACAAAGAAGGCACCTTTTATCTGATTTAAAATAAGATAATTTCGAATAAAGTCATAATTTAATTTTGGATGATAGCAGAGTGAGCTAATAACCTTGCAAGGAATAACACTGACAGCTTTAAATGACACAAAACAAAAGGATAAAACATTGATTTATTCATGAATGTTAATCCTGGTTAAGAACTATCAAAAATGTTGACGTTTTTATCAACTAGTATGCCTCTTCCTTAAGAGGCCACGCACACATTTCTAACTGGCAATTGAGTTTATTTTTAAAAGTAAAAAGTTTAGATCAAAACTGGGAAAATGTTTCTCATTAAGGGATGTAAAACAAATATTTTCATAAAATCTATCCCCTAAACCATTTCTGAGGTGACACCAACTCTGTATTTTCACAGATCTCAGAAACTATTTGCAATAGAAAGTATATTATTACCCAACCACAGCAATCAGAGGAGAAAAAGGTAAAAGGAACCCAAATTGGAAAGGAAGAAGTAGAACTATCACTGTTTGCAGCTGACATGATACCATACATAGAAAATCCTAAAAACACCATCAGAAAACTACTAGAGTTCATCAATGAACTCAGTAAAGTTGCAGGATACAAAATTAATATACAGAAATCTGTGGCATTTCTATACACTAACAACAAAATATCATAAAGAGAAATTTAGGAAACAACCCTATTTATCATCACATCAAAAAGAATAAAATATCTAGGAATAAACCTATCCAAGGAGGCAAAAAACCTGTAGTCTGAAAACTGTAAGACACTGATGAAAGAAATTGAAGACAACTCAGATGGAAAGATACATGATGTTGCTGAATGGAAAGAATCAGTATTGTTAAAATGACCATACTACCAGGGCAACCTACAGACTCAGTGCACTCTCCATCAAACAACTGATGGAATTTTTCACAGAACTAGAACAACAACAAAAAAACAGTTTTAATTTGTATGGAAACACAAAAGAACCCAAATAGCTGAAGAATCATGACCCTTGACTTCAAAATATACTACAAAGCTACAGTGATCAAAACAGTATGGTACTGGCACAAAAACAGACATATAGATCAAAGAAACAGAATAGAGAGCCCAGAAATAAACCCACATATGTATGACCAATTAATCTATGACAAAAGAGGCATGGATAATCAATGGAGAAAAGACAGTCTCTTCAATAAGCAATGCCGGGAACACTGGAGAGCTACATGTAAAAGAATGATATTAGAACATTCTCTAACACCATGTGCAAAAATAAACTCAAAATGGATTAAAGACCTAAACGTAAAACCAGATACTATTAAACTCCTAGAGGAAAACATAGGCAGAACACTCTTTGACATAAACTACAGCAATATTTTTTTTTGATTCATCTCCTAGAGTAATGGAAAAAGGCAAAAATAAACAAATTAAACTTAAAAGCTTAAAAACTTAAAATATATATATATTCTTTTTCAGATTCTTTTCCATTACAGGTTGTTACAAGTTACTGAATATACATATACACACACACATATATATAGATACATATATATGTACATATATACATATATATACACACACATACACTATATATATATACACACACAATATATGTATCTATATGTATAACTGAATTACTTCACTGTACACCTGAAACTAACACAACATTGTAAATCAACTATATTTTAATCAAAAAAAATAAATAAATTATACTATTAGTTGCCTTCCAGCTCTTTTTAAATAAATAAACAGCAAATGTCTTATCTGAATTTGCTGACGCAGGCAACAGTAGAGTTCCATTACATTTGAACCAAAAGGTATAGCTTGATGTCTTTTTCCACTGACTTTATTAAGAGACTAATATATGTGTATATATATGGTTCTTTCAGAGTTTGCAATGCATGTGCATTATTGCCTTTACTCTTTCCAACAAGCCTGTGAATTCAGTAATATTATCACACTCATTTTTTTTTTTGGAGCTAGAGAGGGAAAGGAACTTGCCAAGTGTTAAATACAAAAGTGGTACAGCTAGAATTCAGCAGAATCCACAGGCTTTTATAGGATTCGTTTCGTCTTCTCCACACAAATGAAGAGTGGGCCTTCCCCAACAAACACTTACCCATTCACATGAGACATAACTTGTTTCAGAGACTGCAATCGGCCACATTTCTGAGAAAGTTTTCATAGACCTGGGGTCCTTGATGACCAGTTTTCTCCTATGGTCTATCATCCTCATTTTGATTACTTAATGACTTACACATTAGATTTGAAAGTAACACACTCTGCTGGTTGGGGGGCCTATTGAGTTCCCCAAGGACAATCAGACCCACCAAGTCCCCAGTGGTTTCACTTCAACTGCACTTTTTATTGTTAATTCTAATAATACACATGCAAAGTCTTGAAGCCTGCCCTATCTTTGGTATCAATCAACTAATCAGTCAAATAAAGCTTTCTTTCAACACTCCCATTTTTTAAAAAATTTTGGAAGCCTTCCTGTGATGATCAATTTCCTGCTAAAATCAAGTTATTCAAGAATTTTTTAAAATATGTTTTGACTTGAAATAAAAGATTGCTCAGCATTCTTTCATCCTTCTGACTTTGGAGACCACCTCAAAGGCAGGTTCTAAATGCGAACAGCCTGCTAAGTTATGTAGACCTTGCGGAGAACACTCCAGCAGAAAAACAACATGGCAGGCGTCACTGGGTGTGTGACGCACCCAGTGGGTGTGTTTCACGCACATACGTGAGAAACTAGCATTGTCGTTAAGCGCACCCATGCTGGAAGGAGACCGCTTGGGTGTGCATCCTGGCCCTACTATTTTCACTAATACCGAGAATTTGGACAAATCATTTAAACTTTCCATGCCTCAGTTTCCTTGTCTGTCATGTAAGTATGGTAATGAGTACTTGTCTCTGCTTTATTGTGAGAATTAAGTCAGTAAATAAAAGTAAAGTACTTCAAAAGGCATCAGGCATATAGAAATTACTAAGAAGTATTAACTGTTCTTATTACTACCATAGCCATGTTAAAAAAATAATTCTCCCTTGTCAGGGGTAAAATTTGCCCACTTGAGGGACAAAAAATTAATTTTTAAAGCAATTTCTTGATAAAAATCCACTTTTTTTTTTCCTTCTTGTTTCCCAGTCAGAGCTTGGCAAACTATAGCCCATGGGCCAGATCCAGCCCACTACCTGTTTTTGTACAACTAGAGAGCTAAGAATAGCTTTTACATTTTTAAATGGTTGAAAAAAATCAAAAGAAGAACACTATTTCACGACACATGAAAATTATGAAATGTGTGTTTGGTGTCCATAAAGAAGGTGTAAAAGGTACCCAGACGTGCTTATTCATTTGCACGGCGTCTGTGGCTACTTTTGTGCCACAAGGCAGAGTTGAGTGGTTGCAACAGAGATCTAATGGCCCACAAAGCCTAAAGCATTTACTATCTGACCCTTACAGAAAAAGTTTGCCAACCCATATTACAGGTGATCAGTGTGTGCTCTATAAAATCCAGAAGAATCCAGTGAACTGAGGGAGACACGGACAGGACTTGAAAGAAACAATTCACATTCAAGAAAGTCACAAGGCAATATTCAATTGCTTAGCATTATTTCTTCTGAGGAGTTGAAGCAAAGAAGTCCATTGAAAGTACAGGTTACATTTTATTTATCAACTAAATTTTATATATTCTGTGGGATTTGATTATTCATAATAATCAAAAATTATATGAGTTTATATGATAGATGCTCAATTTTTTATTCTAAAAATTGTGTACAGCAGCTAAAATGTACAGGAAAGTTCATTTCTATCACCCTACACTACTAACTTTAAAGCTTTTTTTTTTTCACATTTTAACACATTGCATTTTATTCCTCCTTTTAAAACTCAAATTTTGAATCCAAATAATTAAAAATTAACCATGAAATAAGTGTATCTAAACTACCCACTTTCTCATTGATCTCCAGGGATTTTTTCTCACACCCTCAAGGAGAATTTCTTCTTTCTTTTCTCAATAGCAATAATCCCATACTTAGTCTTCTAAGTAATTTTTTCACTCTTTGTTACAAAAATGTTCATGTGTAGAATTTTCCCATCGTGATGTCTTCTCACCCAAAGCCTTGCTAGGACTGTCTTCAACTTCCCTCGTCACTTGTAAAATCTTTCTTACAGTTTCTCTCACAAGTTTATGCAACAAGAGCTCTGGGTATGTTGTGGCTAGGCAAAGCTAAGACTCGAGTTCATTCAAAAGTGAAGGGAGAAAGGGTCTCAGCCTTGAATACCCCCACCCTCTCAGCTATGGCTTCTAACTAGTCCTCCAGGACTGGAGCAAAGGAAAGGAGAAAAAGTAAGAAGATAGGAAAGAAACCACTTAAGTGGCACTCGTGTAATCTTGTTTTGTTTCTAGCTGGTGTTTAAAATCAATTCTGCTGTAAGATGGTTTGTGGGCTCTTTAGACAGCACCTCCAATTTGGAAATCTCTTGCCTGCCATTGCCTTGATGAGGGTCAGTTTATCTTCTTGCTAATAGCTTAGGATTCCTACATCAGTCTTGACATCTCCAACCCCTTCTTGTTGCCACTTTCCTACTTCTCCCAGAAGCCCTCAGGGAAGGATGTAGAACCACCCCAAGCTGTTGCTCTCACAGTGGCCTTCATCTGGCCCCAGGTGACAGGAACTTCTGACCCACCATCAGAGAGAGCATATCACCTCCCAAACACAGCTCTGTCCTCCGCTGCCACGGGCCAGTCCAGCCAGTCTCCCACCCAAGAAGACTTTTTTGTAGGCATATGTTATAAACCACAGGACTCATAGCTCAAGCTCTGCACCTCCTTGAAGCCCTCTGTCTTGCCTGGAGACAGGAGAACCCCTTCCATGTTGGGAGGTGAGAGAGTGAGGGAGAGGAGTAGGAAACTTAGGTGAACGTGAAACTCAAATTCCAGCTTTTCCCAAATAAATCCTGGCCCCAGACTCCAGGCTCTTTTCTCACACACCATGATCTCTTTCATAGCCTGGGGTAGGGGGCCAGCTGAGAGTCACAAAAGAGGATTTTTGACTACCTCCTTTGCAAGTCTCAATTAGGAAGCCCAGTTTCTCACTTTGGAATATGGGAATAGTTGGCACATTATCTGGGAATCTCAACCAAAACTAAAACAGGAAAGAGTCCTAGTAAAAGAAATACTATTTTCCCAACACATTTAAATTTACCTTTGCATTTTTTTATCTCAGGATGGATACCCCCCAAAAAATCGATTTTCTCATAATGTCTCCAGTTTATCAGCATTTAAAATCTTCACTCTGGGAAATAAATTATATAATAACCCATTTAAGCATGTTCTTAAAACAAGTCAACAGAACAACCTTTGATGCGTGGCTGAAATCTGGGACCGTAATGAAATCTTAATCTCATTTTTCTTTTCAGTCTCTAGGCTTCTGTCCTCTGCTTTGATCCACCCTGTATAAAGCTATTGGCAAATGTATCACTGAATGAGATGTTATAAATTGTACCTAAATTCACACACCCTCATATTTGACTTGTAACAGAAACAGTAACCTATAAATGATGACACAGCAATGACTCAGCAGTTTGAAGCCCTCCCAACAAGTAGCTCACCTCTTTATATGCAGTTTCACCCACAGTTCTCCCCTGGGAAGCTTCCTGGCTGATTGAGGGGGTCAGGAGACAATCAGGCATCTGCCTTCCCCCAAATGCTGGCAGACATCACCCAAGGAGAATCTCAAGACAAGGAGAAAGGAAAATAAAGAAAATATTTTTAATACATATGGTGGGATATTATTCAGCCAGAAGAAAAAAAGGAAATCTTCCCATTTTCAATAATGTGGATAGACCTTGAGGGCATTATGCTAAGTGGGCTAAGTCAGACAGAGAATGACAGACACTGTATGATACCACTTACATGTGGAATCTAAAAACGCTGAAATCATAAGAACAGAGAGTAGAAAGGGAGTTCCCAGAGACTAGGGGTGGAGGACTGGGGATATCTTATTAAGTGTATAAACTGGAAATTGGTAGATAAATAAGTCATGGAGGGTTAATGTACACATAGTGATTATAGTCAATAATCCTGTATTATCAGCTTCAAAGTTACTAAGAAACTAGATCTTAATTACTCCCATCACAGAAAAGAAATGAAAACTGTGTAACTTGAGAGAGCTGTTCATTCTGTCTCTTCTAGCAATGGTAGGTAATCATACTGACATATATAAATTGTATCAAATCAACATGTTGTGCACCTTAAACTTATACAATACTATATGTCAATTCTATTTCAATTTTTAAAAAAATACAGTAGATGTCTCTGTCTCTAAAAAAGAAAAGATTTTTTTAAATAGAGAAATAAATATGGGGCACAGTCCAGAAGAACGGGGTACACGAAAGAGCATAAGAAAGAGAGGCTGACAGTTGACATAAGAAGCCAGGGCACACTGGGCAGTTTTTTTAATCTCTCTGGGCCACCACCGGATCACCTCGAAATGTAGAGATAAAGAAAATAATTCTAAAATTCTGAGATCATAACTAGGGCTGAGAAGATTATGTCCCCTCCTTATGTTGAGTTTCTCTGAGCACCGATTCTAACGCGATTCATCGGGATGTACATAAGGAACATTCCATAAGGATTCCCCACATCAGGAATAGGCCAATTGTGGGCCACCAGCCAAATCTGACTGCTGCCTGTTTTTGTACCACCTGTGAGCTAAGCATGACTTTGTGTTTAAATATTGAGAAAGAATTAAAAGAAAAATAGCATTTCCTGACATGTGAAAATTACATGAAATTCAAGTTTCAGTTTCCATAAACAGTTTAATGGAACCCGCCACACTCATTTGTATCGTCCATGGCTGCTTGCACATGATAATGGCAGAGTGGAGTAGCTGGGCAGAGACCAAAGGGTGCACAAAGCCTGAAATATTCATTATGACCCTTTGCAGAAAAAGTTTGTCAACACTGCTTTATAATCATTAAGAAGGCCATGGGCGAGGGGGATGCATCAGTAGTAAGGGGTAGTTTGTGTCCCAACTCACTTCCTAAAACTATGGTAGATGTTTCCAAGTTAGCATTAGCATCTCTGCCTATAACTCAAAATGAAAAAACCCCAGGGGTCTCTTCTCCAGAAGAATAAAATATGGAGAGGAGATGGAAGGAGAAAAAAAAAAATCAAGGAAGTTGCCTTCATTATTTCTCATAAACAAATGATCTAAAAGTTGAATCTCTTTGGATACCTGGTAAACCAACGGGATTGGGCCAGATAATCTGTGCTTCATTCCAAGTCTAAACTGTTCTGACATCCTGTCTATTTTTATTCTCTTTCAGGCCTCCGAGTTTCAAAATCTTATGCTTATCCTGTTATATGTCACTATAAAAATAGATTAGAAGTTGGCCTTAGAATATTAGTGTAGAGATAGCAGGGACTTGTGTACTAGAGAGCTGAATTCTTTAAAGGATTTGGAGTGGGGAAGATATAGCTCAGCAGTAGAGCACATGCTTAGCATGCACAAGGTCCGGGGTTCAATCCCCAGTACCTCCATTAAACACAAAACAAAATAAAAAATAAATAAATAAACTCAATTACCTCCCTCTCCCTTACAAAAAATAAAAACCTGAACTTTGTTAAAGAATATGACTGCTTCACCTCCAAATACTTCCAAAGATTTGTCAAGAACTCGTAAGCCAGTAAGGAGCTCATACTTGTGGTTGACTACCAACGCAAAATCACCATCAGAGTGTAAGATTCCCCAATGAAACTGTGACTTCCCCTAATTAAACAGATAATCCCTCAAGGGCAGAGTGTACGTCAGCTTCTGCTCTCCTCAAAGAGCCTAGCACCTTGTAAGACGCCACCATCAGCAGTGATGGAATAAATGTTTTATTTATTCAGGGAGCTTACTTTTTCATTTCATGCTGCAATATTAATTTAAATCAGCACTCGCATGCACAGATCACTATGCAAAGCATAAAGAAGTCAACATACACAGATGAAATACAATAAACACACTCACTGTTCCTAAAGACCAAACCAGAGATTTGGGTCCCATAGACCAAAATAATATCCATTCACTGAGTGAGACTCCGTCATGTGAAATGAGCACTGTGAAAACAGTTCAAAAGTGACAAGTGACTAAAATCCATTTGTAAATATGCATGAAGCAAACAACAAATTCCTAGGGAAGCAATGGAGATGGACTTTAGCTGCTCAATCTGGGTGAACATTTGGGGATAAGACAAAGAATACACATCCAAAGTAACGGTGAAGATGGTCTTTGGCTATTTCTCCCCTAGAAGTTATTATTTTCTCTCCTAAAGCCAAGAATATTTACAGAATTTCTCTCATCACAGCGTGAATTCACGGGCAATTGCAGTGGGGTTATCTACAAAAGGCATTAGCAGAGCCCACTGCAATAAGAATTCAGAGGAAGTCTGTAGCATCGGCATTTGTATGGGATGTGCAATTAGCCACTAAGAGCATGAAGCTTTAGAATAACAGAAACACAGTGGCTGAAAGTCTCTGTACTTCAAAGACTTGACTCAGAATATATATGTTAGCCAACAAAAAGTCCCACTCCCAAGTGCAAAGAAAACTTTCTTCTATTGTTATAAAGAGGTACTGGGTCAAATAAACTCTACTAACTTTGTAGTCAACGTCCTGGGCCCAAGAACCCAGGGTTTTTGGTTCCATGTCATGGAAACCCACTCTGATTACTCGAAGGCAAGGAGCAATTTATCCAAAGGATGTGGCAGAGATCACAGGATTCAGGCAAAGCTAACCAACCAAGCACAGGAAGCGGGCAAATAAAGGGAAGCCAGAACACAGCCAAAATCATGACAATGGGACTCTGTGTAGGACCCCCTTGTGGCTTCATTATTCCAGCACCACCTCTGGCCCCACTGCCACTAGATAGCGGAAGCCACTGCCACTACAAGACAAATTTGAGAATGGCCGTCGCTTCTTTGCACCACTGCGCTCAAGTCAAAGTCCAAGATAGGAATACAGTGGGCTTAGCTTTGGTCAAATACCCATTCCCTAGCAGCAAGGGAGTGGCAGAAGAACACCCTGAAACAAGCTCCATAGAACCAGGGTCCTGCTTCCACTGATCTTAGCTCTCCTCAAAATAGGGACGGTTTTCAGATGTGAGGCTAACATCCTTTTTGGATGTGCCTCCCCTCATTCAAGGAATTGCCCAAAAAACACAGATACCATGATTACACAAGAGAGGAAGCATATTGCAATGCAGAATGAAATATTATAATTCTAGGAACATATATCATATTTCCATCTGATACAGAAATAACACTTTACTCCACTTCTGCATGTTCTTCAAGTTCTTTCATAACTGAAACCAATGAGAAGGACATTGAGGTCAGCTCCTTACATCCCTTCCACAGCCACGTGCTGCCAGCACTCCAGTCCCCCTGAGCATGGCAGTTTGGGAGAACAGTAGAGAGCAGAGGATTTGGTCCCAGTGACAGGAGGAAAGACCTAAATGTCCATGTTCACCCCAATGGTGAAGTGCATGAAGAGGGGTGTGCAGAGCCTTCAGCTTTAACGCCACAGCAACAGGGCAAAGATTCAGACCTGGAGCGTCCCTCGTTAACAATGAGACAACAATGAGATGGTCAGGGCAGCGATATCTCTGTCAACTCCTAACCAGTCCAGATATGGAAGGCTGATCGATAATACCATTATGTGAAGCCAACACATTGGCTTCTGCTTTGGGCTACAAGCCTCTAGACTCCTTGAGGGACCATCACAGTGCCAAGGTTCACCAAAATCTACAGCCATCTGGTTCCTAATTGCTTCTCTTTTATAATGGAAAAGAAACTCAAACTGTATTTCTGAACTTCTTTGGAATACTTTGGAAACTTTAAGGAATATGTTGCTTACTCAGTTGCTCTCCTGGATTACGAAGTCCTGATGAGTCATGCCAAAAAGAATGGTTTTTGTTTGGGGAGAAAAAAAAGACCCCATTTTGGAAAGACATATATTCATCGACACAATGTACATTACAGTATGATAAGTACCTGCACTGTGTTTTTTGGCTGAAATATGTGATTTATTTTATGAAACCTGCTCCTTAAAGTCAAGGATCATTAAACTGAATGAGTCCAGGAAACACATATTGACTCTTGTTACAACAAAACCCCTTTCCCACAAAGGAACGCTGTAACACGGAAACGGACACGGACACGTGCTGGATGAGAACGCACGCGCACACGCCCACGGTAATTATGCCTCAGTGCCTCCTCCTTTTGCTTATTTGCATTTTTCCAATTTGTCTACAATGAACATGTAATTCCACGATATTTTTTTAAAAATACTGTTTAAACTAACCATATGCCTTTGACAGGGGAATTATTTCCTAGTGACTGAAATGATAAACATTTATCAGATCCAGGGGAAGGAGGTGGTCCTTGCCACTGAGAAAAATAATAAGTACCCAATCTTCATAGCAGAAATGGTAACCTGCACCATAGGGCGGAATACGGCCCTGGATCAGGTTAGGATTCACCTGGTTTCCTATCCTCGAGGCACAGACACACAAAGCTGGGCTGATGAGCTGACAGCCGTGAGCCCTCATTCATCCAGCAAGTAGTGGGGAAGGGGCTAGGTACCCCATCCCAGAAGCCAAGCATACCCAGACAACCTTTCCAAGGCATGGCAAAGGCATCCTGTAATTAGGCATTAACATCTAATAAATAATAAGTGAACACCATTATAAAGCATCTTGCAGATGGAGACTATATGAGTACCTGTATAATAATGGTGCTGTAGGTAATCACAACATTCAGGAAGCAGTTCAGACATAGAAGACCTCGGCAGGGAGACCTCTCGTATCCAAAGAGCTAAGCACAAAATGTTTTAATACCTCCTCTGGCTGGAAGGCTGCCCAGAAAAGAAGGCAAGCGCACCAGGCTCTTGAGATGATGTCTGACAGCTCCACTGAAGATGCAAACATTGCTGGGAAAAACCATTGCAGTTCCTTAACCAGTATTTGGAGCAGTGTTCTCATTCATAGTTTTACAAAAGTGACCCCTTCCCCTTCAGAGCCCATAGAAGAAACTGAGTAAATCCTCAATAATCCAAAGGCTCAGCTACCTTGGCCAGCCAGCCACCTTCATGATCACAGCTGATTCAAGGAGGAGGTTAAAGGGCATATGCTGTCCATTAGCACAATTTCAAAAAAAAAAAATTCTAAGCCCAGAATATTCTGGTTTTTCCCTTGATGTAATAGTGGTATTTTGCAGAGACTTGAATTTTTATGTTATTTTATATTTTACTTATTTCTAGTTATGCAAACCTTGTCATTGTGGAGTTTATCAGAATCTGGTAGCCTTCATGCATTTGTTCATTCTTTGCATGTCTACAGCACTGAAGGTGGGCACTGCACAGGTAGATTAGTTTTGGCCTCAGTACATTCTCTAATTTTTCTGTGCATTTAGATTTTTCTCTTTGTCTCCATGATAAACCCCTAGAGACCAAGGACAACGTTCAGAGCACTGCTTTGGGTTCCCTCTGGGACTCACACAGTAACGCTCATTAGTAGACTGGTTGCATGATAAAATTGCCCTCATATGGGACCTTCTCATTGGACAATTTGGATCTCAAGATTCAGAACACTTCGAGCAAATGTTTAGGTATAATTGAAGCAGCAGTTCAGTGAAGTTCACCTTGGCTTGAAAGTCCCTACTTTTTCCTGCAGGCTAATCATTTCAACAGCATCGCAGGGAAGAACGTTCAGTACCTGAGGACACGCCAAGTGCGCTCAAGATCTTCCCAAGTTCTCGTTTGCTCCACGGTTGACAGGCTCACCGCCACTCCCTGAAAGGGGAGGAAAAGACTGGTAGTTTTCTCTAACAAAAATTTTTGGAACACTTTGAGGCCTCCCTTTTTTGAGTGCTTTTTATAAGAAATACCTTATTGAATTTTCCATTTATCTACAGAAGCAATATAGAGCCAGTGTCCTCAAGCAAACAACACAAAGACATTAAAGGAAAAACTGAAGAAAGGAACTCATTCCTGCCGCTTCCTAGATGACCGACCGGTGCCAACATTTTGAAGTATTCTTTTATGTTATTTTTTGATGCTTAAACACATCAAAACACGTTTATTCACATATAGTTTTGCTTTTTTGTTTTGTTTTTGTTTTTTTCAAAATTGTGATCATATGGCACACATTACTTTGTAACTTGCTTTTTTTCAGCTCAACAATGTCTAAGAGACACTCCTCCAGGTCACCATATCAATAATTCTCCTTCTTTTTAGTATTTGTGTTATATTCTGTTATATAGTTGTACTTTCTTTCCTCACCTTTTCCTATCATCAAATATTCAGGACGTTTCCACTTACACAAGTTACCTCAGTTTACACTATAAGCATCTCTCTACCTCTAAAATTTGGAATTTACTTAAAATAAAATTCAGTTTTTTTTTAAAAAAAAAAAGCTATTTTCTAGGTCAAATTAATAAATATTTATTTAATTGCATTTCTTAAAACTACTTTGGATTTGAATTTTAAAACACTGTGATAGTCCTGAGGAGTATCAGAATATTCTAGAATCATCCTATATACCAGGGAATGTTCCCACTTCTATAATTCCTTTCAAATAATTAAAATGATGGGTTAAAAGTTCTGGCACATTTCTATTACTATGACACAGAAATTCAGATAGATAGATAGATAGATGGATAGATAGATAGATATCCATACAAACACTTTCTACCAGGTGTTCTAGGAAACACTGTCCAGGGGAGTGCTAATAGTGATCAAATAAGTTTAGAAAAAAGCTGTTTTAGCACTATTTACAATAGCCAAGACATGGAAACAGCCTAAATGTCCATCAACAGATGACTGGATAAAGAAGGAGTGGTATATTTATACAATGGAATACTACTCAGCCATAAAAACCAACAACATAATGCCATTTGCAGCAACATGGATGCTCCTGGAGAATGTCATTCTAAGTGAAGTAAGCCTGAAAGAGAAAGAAAAATACCATATGAGATCGCTCATATGTGGAATCTAAAAAAAAAAACCCAAAGCATAAATACAAAACAGAAACACACTCACAGACATAGAATACAAACTTGTGGTTGCCAAGGGGGTGGGGGGTGGGAAGAGATAGACTGGGATTTCAAAATTGTAGAACAGATAAACAAGAGTATACTGTATAGCACAGGGAAATATATACAAGATCTTATGGTAGCTCACAGAGAAAAAAATGTGACAATGAATATATATGTTCATGTATAACTGAAAAATTGTGCTCTACACTGGAATTTGACACAACATTGTAAAATGATTATAAATCAATAAAAAATTTAAAAAAAAAAAAGAAAGAAAGAAAAAAGCTGTTTTAATCTAAACATGCGATTTTTTTAATTCTGATTTTTCTTGTGAAGGTGGTGGCTCCCTAACCTCTTCTCCTAGCTTCTCTCATTAAGCAATGGAGATACCTTTCCATACTGTTCCACGTGATAGACAGAAAGTCATACACCACGCAGAGTCCCCAGGAAAATCCACGTGGCGCCCCCCGCATCCTGCCCACCTCCCTCCTATGCTCCCTTCCTCCCAGGCACATTGTCCTTGTTGAAACATTAAACAATCAGTCAAGACAGAACTAAAAAATCATCTTCTCGCTTACTCTATGCCCTCAATCTTTTTTATTCTCCAAGTTGAAATGGAAGTGACATCTGGACTCACTTGTTAAAGTGAATCATTCATGAGAAACTATCTGAAAGTACAGGACAAAGCAGCTTCGTTTTAACTCAGAAATCAGAAGACACCTTAAACATGATGATTGAATTCTCACCTCGAGCAATAGAGAAAAATGAGGCTTGGCTTTCAGGTGCCCACAGGGAGGAAAGCGGAGGCAGACCCAGGAAATTCAAAACGGCCTGAGTCCTCTTCACAGAGCCCAGCCCAAGCCCTCCCAGCCGCACAATTCAGTACTCACTTTCACAGTGTATCAAAGGAATTCATAGGATTTAGTAATTCACAAGAATTATCTTTTTCTAACCGGGTGATATCCACAATATTTGTTCTGAGTATTCTCCCTCACAGGAATAACTGTGCTAGAGGCTGAGAATGGAAAGAAACTTCTCCCAAAAGGCTCACTCCAGCTGGAACAGCGGGCCAGACACTCAGAGACAAGGGCCACAGGATGCGATCCCAAAAGGGATCGACACTATTCTCAGAAACGAAAACACCTGCATTTTC
Organism: Camelus bactrianus; assembly: GCF_048773025.1. Taxonomy (NCBI): domain Eukaryota; kingdom Metazoa; phylum Chordata; class Mammalia; order Artiodactyla; family Camelidae; genus Camelus; species Camelus bactrianus. The sequence continues at coordinate 12,063,325 of NC_133539.1, read as the reverse complement.
CAGAGCAAAACTTCTCAGGCAGACATGAGGACCACCTGAATCACAATTAACCTGGGCTTGATTTTTTTAAAAAATCAGACCCACCCAGACCCACCTCATCAGACCCCAAATCTGTGTGCCCTGAATCTACCTTTTTACCAGCATCCCAGAAGGTGCTGATGAACATGAACATTGCAAAGCCTTAGGAATCACAGTGTTTCTCTAAGTGTGGTCCCCAGACCAACAGCATCCAAGGCACCTGGATCTTAATAGGTGAAAAAAAAATGCTCAATATCACTTATTATCAGAGAAATGGAAATCAAAACTACAATGAGGTATCACCACCATTCAAGAGTCCACAAACAATAAATGCTGGAGAGAGTGTGGCAAAAAGGGAACCCTCCTATACTGTTGGTGGAAATGTAGTTTGGTGAAGCTGTTATGGAAAACAGTATGGAGATTCCTCAAAAAACTAAAAATAGAGTTACCATCTGATCCAGCAATCCCACTTTTGGGCATGTATCTAGAGGGAACTTTAATTTTAAAAGATGCAGGCACCCCAATGTTCATAGCAGCACTATTTACAATAGCCAAGATTTGGAAACAATCTAAATGTCCATTGACAGATGACTGGATAGGAAGTTGTTGTATATTTATATAATAGAATACTACTCAGCCATAAAAAAGAATGAAATAACACCATTTGCAGCAACATGGATAGACCTAGAGATTGTCACTCTAAGTGAAGTAAGCCAGAAAGGGAAAGAAAAACACCATATAATATCACTTATATGTGGAATCTTAAAAAAAAAAAAAAAAGACAAATGTACTTATTTACTAAACAGAAACAGACTCACAGACATAGAAAACAAACCGATGGTTACTGGGTCAGGGGAGAGGGTGGGAAGGGATAAAATGGGAGTTGGAGATTTACAGATACTAACTACTATATATAAAATAGATGAACAACAAGTAACTATATCCAATATCTTGTAGTAACACACAATGAAAAAGAATATGAAAATGAATGTATGTATGCATATGCATGACTGAAACATTATGTTGCACACTAGAAATTGACACAACATTGTAAACTGACTATACTTCAATTTTTTAAAAAATCTTTGAAAAACAAAGCACCTGGATCTCATTAAAGTTGTGCCTGTTCTGCACCACCACAGAGCTCCTGATTCAGACATTCTGGCAGCTGGGGTGGTGGCGTGGGGAAGTGGGGCTGGCAATCTCTGTTTAACAAGCCTTCCAGGTAATTCTGAGGCATGCCAAAGTTTGAAAAGCACCGCCATAGCCCGCTTCTGCAGAACTCAGTTTGGAAAATATTGGACTGGCTGATGAAAACAGACGAATTTAAAAGCTGGAAGCCATCACTTGAAGCTGGGATAGCATGTAGAACCATAAGAGAGGAGCTCATGTTTAGGGCAGGGGATTTAAATTATGGATTACATAGTGGAAAGAAAAAGAAAGGGCATTTGAGACAAAGGGAAGAATGGGAGAAAATTATCATAGGCAGGAAAATGCATCTGTCCAGAGCTGAGAACGAGCTCAGCAAGCTCAAAAGTTTCATGCCAGTTTTGAGTTACGGGAATTACAGCCGGACAGCCTTGCTAATCTGGGACCTGAGAGAGCTTAAAAGTAGCACTGAAGAGTGTGGCCCCTCATGTTTGGATATTGAGGAAACATTAAAGAATAATGATGTGAGGAATGACAAGGCACAGAGTTGGGTTTAGGACCATGTTTTTCACTAGTGCCCATCAGGGAACACGGTGGAGAGGCTGAAGATGGGTAATTAAGTTCAAAGTCTTGCAATATTCCAGAAATAAAGGGATGAGAGTCTGAATGAGGGTGATGGCTGTGAGAAGCAAAGTTACCAGGTAGACGTAAGAGACTTAAGAAAAGATGGGCTGTACCTGGTGTTTGGATGGGGCAGGGGAAGAGTGAAGGAGGAGGAAGAAAAGAGAGGGAGGAGGGAAAAAAATGAAGTGACCAAAGGTGACAACTCAGCTTCAAGGAGCCTTTACGAACATGGGAAATCTGAAGGGCGTGCAGGTCTGCTGGAGCAGAAACTGAGTTTTCTCATCCTCCCTCAATCATCCCCACTCTTTTCATCACTGTAGTTCTCAGAGCAGATTGGTCTGCCGTGAAGGAGAGAAAGACAATCATTCTGCAAGATAAGTAGCGACTGGCTAGCGAGTCCTCTCCGGCTGACGGAGAAAGTCTCCAATTATGAAAAAAGAGTTTTCATTTCTTCATATTGCATCTGGAGAGCAATGGCCTTTGTAATCCTCAAGTCTTCAGGTTCCTCTGGGAAGCTAAGATGCTGGCTCTCATTTCGGTGAGCTAAAGACACCCTGGCGAATCATAAAGTATCTGGAATTTCTAATTTGCCAGCAGAAGACTTGACTTTACCTCCTAGTGAAAATGTATCAGTTAAGGAGGCCAACTCTGAAGCCGTCTGAAAGGATGTTTCTGCTTCTGTCTCCTCTCATGAATGCAATGCACGGATATCACTAAAACAAGTAAAAAGAAAATGAGGGGCATAGAAAACCCTGCACAGTGCCAACATTCTTGCTTAATTCTTTTCTCCACTGGCAAGCCTTCTGGAAAGCAGAGCTTAAACTCCTGGGTGTACTGATGGGTGCCAGACTGATTAAGTGTGATAAAACGTTAAAGGTCACTTTCTGGTGTAGGATTTGGAGGGGGTCTGGCTCCAGAAAGAACTGACTCAGAGGCTCTGCCAAGCAGAGTCAGGCCCTGGGTCTCAGAGAGGGGTGTTCAAAGGTCCTGCAACAAACAGCCAGGGTGGGAGGTAGGGATGCCTGGGGAAAATGACTGCTGTCAACTGAAAGAACCCGCAGTGGCCAGAGCTGGAACAATTTAAGCAATGAAATGAATAATGTGCTACTGGATTATAAAAATATGCTCATATATAAAAATAACATTGCGTGGGATTATATACAAAAAGCCCGTATATAAAGAACGTAAGTATCTGTGGCCCGTACTGATTGTATCCGTTTCCTAAGGCTGTGGGGTCACAGGCGACGAGAAGGTGGGTGGCTTAAAACAACAGAAATTTCTAAAGTTCTGAAGACCAGAAGTCTGAGGTCAAGGTATCAGCAGGGCAATGTTCCACGATGGGAGCTTTGGGAGAATCTTTTCTTTGCCTCTTTTAGCTTCTGGTGGCTCTGGACCATCCTTGATCTTGGCTCCATCACTCAGCCTCATCTTCACATGACCTTCCCCTCTGTTGTCTTCTCTTCTCTCTCTTATAAGAACACTTGTCCTTGGATTTAGGACCCATCCAGATAAATCAGGGGGATCTCATCTCGAGATCCTTATTTAATTACATCTGCAGAGACGCTTTTCCCAAATAAGGTGCCACTCACAGGTTGCAAGGGCTGGAATGTAGACATATCTTTTGAGGGGTCACAGTTCGATCCTCTAGACTAATATAAATAAATGATTGATAAGCCAATCTCTAGGGCTTAAAAATCCAAATACATAGCTACTCCCTCAGCAAGAAGATGGAGCATAATTACCCTCTCCTCACGTGTAGGCTGCACGTAGTAAATTCTAACCAAAGAATAGAGTACAGAAGGGAGTGGAGAGAGAGTAACTTTACCAACAAATGCTAGCTCAGCCAGGTGATGAGGTTAACGTCTAAGTGACAAGTCATGTTAATAGCGCATACTTCTGATATGTAAATATGAGAATAACATTTTTTTACCTCTGTATTCTCCCTTCAAAAGGCCCATTAACGTGTCAAGGGAAAAGCATCAGACAAACCTAAACTAAAAGACATTCTACAAAATACCTGACCAGCACTCCTCAAAGTCGTCAATGCCATCAAAACCAAGAAAAGCCTGAAAAACTGGCATCATCTAAGCAGCTTAAGGAGACATGACAACTAAATGTAACATGGGGATCCTGGATGAGAAAAGAGACATCGGTGGAAACTAAGGGAATCTGAAGAAAGCACGGACATTGGTTAATAACAAAGGATCAATATGGATTCATCAGTTGTGGCAAACGTACCATTCTAACACAAGAGACAGATACTGGGTGCAGGGTATATGGGAACTCCCTGCACTGTATTTGTAACTTTTCTGTTAACCTAAAACCATGCAAAATTTAAAAGGTTGTTTTAAGATCTATAGATTGCTACATTCCTGTGACAATGGGTTGAGGGCTTAACCCGGGCTTTCTCAGCCTCAGCACCCCTGGCATTTTATTGAGGGGACGCTCCTGGGCGTTGCAGGATGTTAAACAGCATCCCTGGCCTCTACTCACCAGACGCTGGTAGAATCTGTCCCCTTCTCCACCCCACTGCAGACGCCAAATATGTCTCCTCCTGTTATTGTCAATTATTAGCTGTTACTATTATAATCTTTATTTTATTTTATAATAATTTCTTAATTATTTCATAATTCAATTCTTCATTCTCAGAAAGCTTAATAATGTCCTACCAGTAAAGGAAAGGAGCCCTTGAATTAAAACCCAGCCCCCCAAGCCCTTAACAGTGGGTACAACCCAGGAAAGCAATGCAATGCATGTTGGCAGCTTCTCCTGAACGTCTTCATGTGGGACCAAAGCTGAGTAACCAGCTTTCTGAACAGCTGAGATTCAATCAGGAATAGGCTTTATTTTCCTCCAGTCACTTACTTCCAACATGCCTCACCCAAGCTCTGTTCCCACTTCTTGTTAACGTCTCAGACAGATAAATGGAGCTCTTTGGTCAGTTTCAGTACTTAGAGGAGCCTCCTTATAAGATGATCCCGGCAGACCTGACTCACTCATTTACTGTAAGCTTCGATCTCAGGTCTATTTCACGGCACAAGCCTGGCCCTTGAGGCCCTGGGGCCATGCACCATCCACACTCCTCTTCCTCCCTCCCCATCCCGCTCCCTCTTCCTCCAGATTCGAGCAGATAGAAGCAGTAAAAGAGATGCAAGTCTGTCATCCAGGGTGCTGGTGTGTTTCCCCTTGGGCAGAGGTCCACATAGTGGCTCTTGCTTGGGGTCCATGGAAGGGTTTCCCAAAGCCCATGGGAAACTGCCCTGGGGGTGATCTGCTCTCCTGATGATTTTGGCCACAGCTGCAGCCCCTACTCCTGTACTGGTGGTCCATCCACACAACTGCTACTGCTGGAATTCCCTGACCACCAAACAGCTCTTGTGCCTTGTACCTTTGAGACTTTTTTTTTTTACCAGGTTACCGCCCATGATTCCATTTGGCCCATGGAAACGTTCACATTTGTACCATATGAAAACGTGTGAGTGTAGCCTTCCTCACTGCCTTCTCTAGCCTTCCAGACATCACGGACTGCTCCTATCAGCCTACTCCCTGCACAGTTACAAAGTCAAGAAGTATAAGCTCATACATTCCTGGATATGTCCAAACTCTGGGGAACACTGTCAGGTTCTCCCAAGAAGGATCTCACTCTCACCACCCCTGCGCTAGGAAGGACATGTGGATTTCCTCAGCCAAGCAAGTCTCCAGCCAGGCAGGCAGCCTCCCCTCTAGGGGGTATACTCGGACTCTGAGAGTTTACCTTGAAGCCCTGGTCCTCATTCGCCGAGCTATGGGGAGCGCTGCCTCCCTCCCTAAGTCTCTCTGCTAGGTCAGTATCCCACTACTTTCATGAAACCCCCTGCTATAATTCTCCCCTTGAATGAACTCTCCTGAAATTTCTTGTCTTCTTTTTACATAGAGTGTGGGAGTAGCAGAATAATCTGTTGTGTTTTGGTAGTGTTACCAAGGCCATTGCCACAGAATCATACCCCTGCCCCTCACTCGAATAGAAACCAATTACTCTTATCCAGGTTTCAGGAGGAAGGTGCAAAGAGAAAAAAACACAAGAACTGGTTAGAATCAACTAGGCCCAAGATGGTAGAAGACTTGACTTCCAGTAAACCTTGAGCCTCATTATATGCTCATTGTAATATATTAGCATGCTAAATGACACACCCACTGGCACCATGACAGTTGACAGTTGACAGTTGCCATGACAACAACCTGAAAAGCCCATCCAAGGACTGAAAAGGAGTGTTGTATCAGTTCTGGGTCCAAACCACACCCCAGTTCTCAGATAACTCATGAAAAGTCTTCCCTCTCCAGTTCCCTCCTTTTTATCTTGACCTTCCTATATATTTGGTGTCTCCACCCAAACTGGGTTGAGAAGTTGATTTGCAAACTAGGTTCCCACTTCCCCATTCTTTGGCCATTGAATAAAGCTTGTGCTTTTCTAGTCTTGCCATCTGTTTCATTACTGGCTGCGTGAATCCAATCGGAACAGGAAATTCCTGGCTGAGATAGGGGGGCTTGGCTTGGGCTAGGACCCCAGAGCAGATCCACTCAACCAATTCACTAACAGTAGAGCTATGGAAGGGGCCTTAGCCATTTTCAGGCATTCCCCTTAAACTATGGAAGTACTACCTTTACAGGCCTGTAGCTGAAAGGCCTGACCACAGCCAATGTCATCCATCGTCAACATGCTGTCAATCTGTGTACAGCTGTATTGTAAATGGCATTGCTTAAGTTCTTGGCAGTTGGAGATGTTGACCAGGTAGAGGGTGTATCCTACAGACATGGTAAAAAGTAAACTATATTGAATACATAGCAGCTCAGCTAATCAGGCACAGTGCAAGAGCATTCGAATAGGACACTGCGAAAACAGGGCAGTGATGATAGGAAGAAAAGATAAGGGATAAATAAACCTATTGCATGTAAGCATCATGAAGACATTACCAGGATCCCTTGACCCTTTGGGGTTCAGTAGTCACACAAGGAAGCAAAGATCAGTCTTGGTCATAGAAATGGAAGGAGTCTATGGTTGTCACAAAGTCCCTCTCAGGGAGCTGGGGGAAGACCAAACTTGGCATAGCTCTCAGGTGAAGGAGCTCAGCCAGGCTCGCATCAGGAGGAAACAAAAACCCGTATCCCATCACAACTTTCAGCCTCCTGATTTAGCCTCCATGACCACCAGGGGGAGTCAGGCTGGCACTCATTTGGAGATGTTCGTGCTTGGGGCCACCTGTCTGGTCTTTGAGAGCTCCCAGATGCTGTGTGGCTCACCTCTACATCCTGGCATTTGGATTCTTCATGCTTACATCAGAAGATTCCAAATTATATAAATCCTACATAAGTAAACAAAGGAAAAGTATCCCAAAATGTAAGGAACAGCAAGTTATCACCATATTTTATGGATATGGAACTGACAGATGATAGAGGGTTGTGACATTACCAAACCAGGAGAAAATTTAGAAGGAAATATTATCAGAGTAGCTTGGACTCCAGTCAGCCCCCCATTTCTTATGGGGGAGAGAGTTAAAGGGAATCAGAAGAGCTCCTAAACTTCCTGACAAAGATTCCTAGATCCACTCAATTCAAAGATACCATCAATTGTGAGACACAACCCAAAATATGAGATAAAATAAAGAAATACTGGGGGAGGGTACAGCTCAAGTGGTAGAGCGCATGCTTAGCATGCACAAGGTCCTGGTTTAATCAGCAGCACCTCTTCTAAAAATAAATAAACCTAGTTACCTCCCCCCTACCAAAATAAATAATAATAAAATAATAAATAAATCAAATATTTTTTTTAAAACGAAACATCAAAACCTTAAACATCTGTATCAATAGTAAAGTGTTTCCTAGTTTTAGAAATATTAAAATAGGAGGGGGAAAAAATCAGAAAAAAAGCCAGAATAATTAAATGGCTCCTAGACTAGAAAAAACTTTGAAAAGTCCTTTAGCTGACCCCATGCATTCAGGCAGGCTCCTACACTCCCACCCAAATCAAAGGAAGTCTGGCTAATTTTAAAGATTAGGCTTTTTTCATTTTCAATGGCGTTCCCTCAGTGGGAGTGAATTATAATTTGCCACTGGTCTAAATAAGAGAAAGGAATAGTGCATACAATTTGCATACTCAAAATTGGAATACGAATGAAGACAAATCACGCTTCTCAGTGGAATGGTCTACCACTAAGATCCTCCCTTTTCCTCTACTTTTAACTTAGAGAAAACTTAAAAAAAGAAAGAAAGAAAGAAAGAAAGAAAGAAAGAAAGAAAGAAAGAAAGAAAGAAAGAAAGAAAGAAAGAAAGAAAGAAAGAAAGAAAGAAAGAAAGAAAGAAAGAAAGAAAGAAAGGAAGGAAGGAAGGAAGGAAGGAAGGAAGGAAGGAAAGAAGGAAAGAAAGAAAGAAAGAAAGAAAGAAAGAAAGAAAGAAAGAAAGAAAGAAAGAAAGAAAGAAAGAAAGAAAGAAAGAAAGAAAGAAAGAAAAAGAATTTCATTTAGGAAGCGCCCTCACTTTGTGATTTTAGGCATGAATTTCAGTAGATGCATTTATCTTTTTTATATATTGTGCACACATAGTAAGTTTCTCATGCTTAAAACCAGGTCTTACAAGACGGAAATTAGGATCTACCCAGTTACAGAGAAGAGTCTAATTGGGGATTTAATAAATCATACACTGAAAGCTCTTCATCATACAAGACGGTGTGAGGAAATGGCGAAGCTCCGTCTGTGGAGTCAGCAGGAGTTAAGTTGGAAATGGAGCTCCATGACTTACTTGGGCATGCTACTTCCGCTCTTGTGTTTCTGTTTTTGGTTTATAAAATGGGGCAAATAATTACCAGATGTTAAATTTAGGATTAAGTGAAACAACATGTGTAAAAGCGCTTTGCACTGCATCAGGCGTTCAACAGGGTTTTAGTCTTTTCTCTCTTCCTTGCCCCTTAAAAATACCACAGAGTTTCAAAGGAAAATGTGGATTTTAAAGTGAATTGCTCTGTTATTAGTTAAGCTGGTTTAGGTCTCAATTTTCAGGGGCAGTTGAAAGAACTTTGTTTTTATTTCACGTAACAAGCAAATAGTGCTACTTTACGCCAGGCACAGTGCAAGGGGCCGCTGGGCATGGCGGGTGCCTCAGGGTGGTGACAGACCACCTGGAAGTCTCCACGGAGTTGGAGGGACTGGAGCGTAGGGAGTTGTCAGGGAGGCAAGGGTGGAGTCAAGGAGAGTTGGGTGCCATATTCTCCAGAAGGGAAGGAATCTATTATCATCATGCCCTTCAGCCGGGGGACCCAGGGAGTGGGACACGACTTCTGTCTGCATATCTGCTGGAGAATCAAGAGGTCCAGAAACGCCTGGGTCCTTCAAGCTCCTTCACCCAGTAACCTCCTTCGAGTCTTCAAATCAGCTTCCTGCCCTGCTTGGCTTCCTTTTCTTCTGCCTCAGGTTTCCATTTCCGGCAGGCCTTGTACGTTGCATTGTTTCATGGCTCTCCCTTATTTTGAGTCTGATTCCTGATGCCTCAGCCCAAGACCAGTCTCCCCAGGAAAGCCTTGGAAACTCTCATGGAATTGAAGTTTAAGAAAGCAATTTCTTTCTGGGAGGTTCCTGGGAGGGTCACTCTAGGCCAGTGGATTACCTTTTGGGACTTGACATTTCTACAGAATCACAATGACCCCTGAATGCCATTGCAAAAGAAGGTCCAAGATCAAGTTCAGGGTCCAAGCTAGAGAAAATGTGAGCGTTGAGGGGAAGGGGGCCCAGGATGTGCAGCCTCTAAGCCCCCATGGGAGAGATGGAACATTGATCTACCGGGAGATGAAACCATTAGCCTAGGAAAGAAAGACAGGCGCTCTACCAGTTAACACAGCAAAGAGAACGTTTGCAAGAGGAGTCCTCAGAAGAATTTGGAAGCCCGGACCTCTTTCTGAGCCACCTTGTTCTTGCTCTGACATTTCTCTGCCTCCTTGGATTTTTCTTTTCAAGCCACAGATTCATACTTGGCACAGCAACGAGCAGCCCCTGTGGCCTGGCATGTTTTCCTACCTGATACCCCACCCACACTGGAGACTGATTTATGGATAAATTGTCTCGGCATAACAGGTGACGCCTTGTGACTTGGCTGTCCTTCCTTGTCAACAAGGGCCCCAAAGGAGACCTGAAACCCTCCTTTCCTGCCCGCCTGGTGACTCTGCACCTGTCATCCACTGTGCCTGCACACTCACCCTCTGATTTGCTGGCAGAGGCTGAGCTGCTGATGGTAAGCGCTCCCCTCCCCACAGCTGCCCCTCTCAGGTCTCAACTCCAAGAGGCAGAAGGAAGAAGGGAAGACACGGGCACCTCTGTCGTCATATCTGACGAACACCCTCACCAGGTGTTGGATCAGGCAGGGCTCTTGCTGGGGGACTTCTGTTCCAGAACCTTCCTCAAGCTGTGAATACCTTTGCATCTCATTTGGCAAACGTTCTAAGACCAAATGACTTTGGGATAAACTCTTGTCCAAGGTTGGATCTGTAGCTCTGACTGGATGCTCCCAAATAGAGAGGAGGAATCCTAAAATCTAAGACCTCCCAGGAAAATAATTTGAGGCTAATTAAAAATAATTTAACTTCAATACAGGTGGGGGCTCCCAGAGCTAAACACATCCCTTCTGACTGCAAGGATGAGAAAAATTACATTCAAAAAAAAAAAAAAAAACCCAATGCTATCAAGCCCCATTTGCAAGCATTTGGCCTTCCTCTGAATTTTTGCGGAAAATATAAATTGTCTGTAGTACATTACAAAGAACTTCACCCGGCAGCGCAAGGCAAAGTGCTTACATGGCACAATCTTGATGTTCTCAGCCCACCCTCAGTAGCTGATATGTTCTCATGACATGAAGAATTTGTTATCTCAAGTGTGAGTATGATTTAAAGTTTCTCCTAAGAGCCTAAAGATAATACTGTGAGATTCTCTTATGCATTGGCTCAATTTCTCTTTGGTTCTTAAAATGCAGGGGGGGAAAGTGGATGTAAGATAGAGAGCGTATCCCTGTAATCTTCCTAGTCTAGGCTAATTATTTTATTTCATGATCCACTGCAGACTAATTGCAGGTATCAGAAATAAAAAGCATCAGCACTTAACATGGTGCTTACAATATGCCGGTTACTGTTTTAAGTGCTTTTATGAACTCATTTACTCCCCAAAACTATTTTAGAATAGGTGTTATGATTATAATCCCCCTTTTTAAAGGGGATGAAACAAGAGAACAGAGAGGTTAAGTGGCTTGCCCAAGATCACACAGCCTATCTAGTAAGAAGCTGAGCCTGGATTCTCATCCAGACATTCTAGGTTTGGTGTCTGTGCTCTTACCCATTATACTGCTATGTCTCTTTTAAAATGTCACATGGGTGAAAAAGTGAAGCTTTTCCAATGTGGTTGGAAAAGTGTTTTTGTTAATTTAGGGGTGTTCAGAGAGTCTCCAAGCAACATTTGATAATTACATGATTGCTTGCGTTGAAAAGAACCTTAGAGACCATCTCGTTTAACTCTTCTATTTTTTTGACAAGGAGACTGAGGCTCAATAAAGAGATTTCCTTAAGAACTAGGACTTAGGTCTTTTCATCCCAGTCATTGGTGTTGAGAATGCCAGGAAACGGGCGCCTGGATTCAGGTGCCGAATACCCTTAATTAACCTTGGGTTAATCCTGAACAATTCTCTTCATTCTAAAATGAAAGCTTTAAAGCAGTTGTGCTCCAGGATTCCTTTAGGCTCCACTTTCTCTGCTTCTAAATTGAGTGACATGACCAGGGTCAAACAGTTTTGCAAACAAGGGAAAAACAGAGGAACGGTAGAAAAGTCAAGTCCGATTTCTAAGAGGAGTCTGGAGAAGCGGGGCTACAGCATCCTTTGAATGGGAACATGATTCTCTATATTCTCCTCTAGAGACTGGTTTGAGGAGCAGGAAAGGAGGAAATCAGAACATCAGAACTTCATCTGATCTCTGTGTGAGTTAACACGGGACCTGGAGGGGATGGTCCACAGCAGGGTGGAGCTCAGTTATGAGTCCCAGTTATACAAAGGAAGGCTTGGAGCAAGCTGGACCTGGAATTCTAAATAACCATGCACAATCAAGCACTGAGGAATTGGGTTTCACTGGGGTGCCGGAGGGTTGAGGGCCTGTAAAACTGCTGAACAGAATTGTAGGAGAGAACAAAGACAGCAAAGCAACGCGCAGGGATGACTAAAGATATTTTAATAGCCTGTCCTCTGTTACTTTGTAACTCTGAAAAATATAATACCCTCTCACAAAATCTATCTCACCGCCAGAAAGAAACCATCAGCAGAGTCTTACACTGATGCCTCATTTGAGAAGGATTTTGTGAACATATAAAGTCAGGGAGGTCAAGTTCCACAGTTGGTTTGAAGGTGAGCGGAGAGAGAATACCATTAGGAAGGAAGATGGGGTTAAACTGTGAATTTCCTGGGAGCAGAAGGCCAAGCCTGAGTGACCTTGAGCACGGGAGCTCCTTGTCATTTGCAAAAATCTTGAGGAGGACATTGGATCTCCCTCGGAAGACTGGCTTGACCCAAATATAATGTTATCTTCTCTCCAAGCACAGAGTGAATCTTGGGTGACATCTGGGTTACAGTTTGAACAGTTAAATACCAGAATGGGGACTCCCCAGTCTAGAACCATGTAGGAAAAATTCATGATTTCCCACCCTCAGCATCACTGATACTTTGAGCTGGATAATTCCCTGCTATGGGTGGTGGTCTGTGCGTGGTGGGAGAGTGAGCAGCATCTCTGGCCTGCACCCAGAGGATCCAGTAGCATTCTCTGCCCAAGTGTGACAACTAAAAATGTCTCCAGACAGTGCCAAATATCCCCTGGGGGCCAAAGTGTCCCCATTTGAGAGCCACCAGAGGAGAGTGAAGTGATAAGAAAGTCATCTAAACTCAGAGGTGAGGCACTGAAACTCAAAAAGATAGAAAAACAACAATCAAAACCAACACCTCATGTGTTACTATAAGGCACTTTAGTCATGTTAATCAAGCTAAAAAAATCAGCGATGATTTGAGATTCAAAGAATTATCACAAATTATTTTAACAAGTACCCTCCAGATGCCCATTGTTTTTTTCAAATTTTTTTTTTTAAACACCCGTCATTTCTCACTCTTAGGGCTGTCAGCTTTCGTCTCCAGTTAAAATTTAGCAGAAGCGTTATTATTTCATTTTTCCCTTCTTTGTGCTTGTCAAGGTTTAATCAGCCTGATTACCAGATTGAAATGAATGGCTGTAAAATGCTGGTTTCTAAAAACAGGAGATCAATCAACACAATTGTGCACACCTAATAAAGGGTTCCAGCAGCGGGTCCCCCATTCCAGGAAACTGTGGCCTTCAAGATCGTGTCACTGCATAATAGATTAACCCTCCTGCTACCAGAAAAGCCTGTTAACTAACCTCTCATCCTAGAGTGACTCATAATAGCTACTTAAGTGAAGTGCTATATCAGAGTCTTCACTCTCACTAATGAGGTGCTGGAGGTTAGGGGCAGAGTATCTGAGACTCTCAAGTGAGCAAAAGTGTTATAGGCTGAATTATGTGCCCCCCAAGTTCACACATTAACCTCCTATTCCCCGATATCTCAGAACGTGACCTGACTTGGTGGCAAGGTCATTGCAGATGTAATTAGTTGGGAGGAGGTCATACTGGAGTAGGGTGGACCCCTAATCCAGCGTGGCTGGTGTCCTTAGAAAGGGGAGATTAGGACACACACACACACACACACACACACACACACACACACACAGAGAGAGAGAGAGAAGGCCACAAGAAGATGGAAGCAGCAATCAGGTGATGGACCTACAAGCCAAGGAAAACCACAGGTGGCCAAGAAACCACGAGAACCTGGAAGAGAGGCCTGGAACAGAGTCTCCCGTACTGACTTCCAAAGGAAGCAACGCTGCTAAGACCTGGATCTCAGACTTCTAGCCTCCAGAACTGTGAGACAATACGTTTCTCTGGGACAGCAGCCCTGGCCAGCTGTTTATACATATAATCGGCTCTGATTTGCCCCATTCCTGCCATATCCAGGGCATGTGGCGAAGTGATCTTCCATCAGCCTGACATGGCTACAACAACAGCTCCCACTGGACTCAAATAGCACCAGTATAAATTGTCTTTAAAAAGTGAGTGTAGTTTCAGGACTCACTCATCTATGCAGTCGGTCACATCAGAACCCAGAAGCCCGAGGAAGTCTGATGCTTCCCAGATGACTTCCGGGTTTCAGCCATGACTGTGTATGTGGTCAAACACAAAACCACTGGCCTGCACAGCACCTTAGTCTGGGTTCTCCAGAGAAACAAAACCAATGGATTCTTTTGCATAGATATATATGAACATACAACTTTATATAGGGAGAGCTTTATATGTAAAGTTAGATGACATACATACACAGAGAGAGAGAGACGAGTTTATTATAAGGAATTGGCTCATGTGATTATGAGGCTGAGAAATCTCACCATCTGCCATTTACAAGCAGGAGACCCAGGAAAGCCAAATCTGAAGACCTGAGAACCAGGGGAGCCTTGGGAATCAATTCGAGTCTGAGGGCAGGTGAAGATAAGATGAGATGTCCCAGCTTAAGCAGTGAGGCAGGAAAAAAAGGGACAACTTCCTCCTTCCTCCACATTTTTTTCTATGCAGACCCTCAGTGGATTGCATAACGCTCCCCCACATCAGGAAGGGCCATTTGCCCTACTGAGTCCACTGATTCAAATGCTGATTTCATCTGGAAACACCCTCACAGACAAAAGTAATCTAGACACCCCGTAACCAGTCAAGTTGACGCATAAAATTAACCATCATACTATCAGAAGATATTTTCTGTTTCTTTGTATCAGCTCCAGAAGTCTGCAGGAAACACATTTTTAAAAGGCACTTTTCTTTTCTTTTTACGTCACTTATATAGGTGCAGCTAAAGGAAGGCAGTGCTCCCAAATTCCTTATTTGAGTGACTGTAAAAAAGGAAAAAATGACTTCAAAAAATGCACAATTTTCTCCAAAGAGGTCCAATTCCCTTTTCCAAATTAAAAACTTTCTGAATTAATAGGTTTAACAAAGGTAACCCACACCTATCTCTTGGACTATGTTCTGGATTGTATTTATAAATTGGCTGTGTTATGAAGCATTTTCCCATAGTAAAAAAATATTATGAATGAAAGTCAGACTCCTAGGCAGGCCCAGAAAAACCTATTTAATCAATAATGTTTCTGAACTACCATTCCTCAAAAGAGTAGGCTGAGTTTGAGGCCCTAGGAACATGTGTTCATGTATTTCAAAAGGAGAAACAATTTTTCTTAATGTTTAATCCTTATTTTTATTTTAGTCCCAGGTAGAAGTGAATGTTTTCAGGTTAGTTGCAACAGGACATTAGAATGGGGCTTCTGTTCTCTTCATATTGACTTGGGCACCACTGAACAATTCTTATAACAGTGAGACTCAGATGTCCACAAAGGAAATTTACAATAAGAATTGAACACCTGTTCCAAGACCAATTTCAAGAACTGAAAATGTTAAAGAGACTGACAATTTAGAAGAAAGACTTCTTTGGCAAGAGCTGCTTACCACGCTTAGTTGAGTACCCTCCCCCACCATGGGGAGAGCACTATGGGGTGTGGCTTTCTCCATCTTAAGCCTGGTGAGAGAGACTTCTGTGCACCTTCAAGGTACTTTAAAATGTGTTTTCTGCAATTGAGTTATTCAAAGGACAAGTGCCTGTTTACCACAGAAAAAGCGAAATGAAATTGTGAAACTTCAACTTGCATCTTTGATGGCATAGCTTGCATTACACCATCTTCTCCTTGTGAAAACTACAAAAGCTGAACTTTTTGTTTAAAGTAGATCTTTATCAACACCCATTTATGATAAAATCTCTCACCAAAGTGGGTATAGAGGGAACATATCTCAACATAATAAAAGCTATATATGACAAACCTACAGCCAGCATAGTACTCAATGGTGAAAAACTCAAAAGCTTCCCACTAAAATCTGGGACAAGACAAGAATGCCCACTATCACCACTCCTATTCAACATAGTCTTGGAAGTCCTAGCCACAGCAATCAGGCAAGAGAGAGAAATCAAAGAGATCCAAATTGGAAAAGAAGAGGTAAAAGTGTCACTATATGCCGACGACATGTTACTCTATATAGAAAACCCTAAAAGGTCCACACAAAAACTACTAGAGCTGATCGAAGAATTCAGGAAGGTAGCAGGTTACAAGATTAATGTTCAAAAATCAGTTGCATTTCTTTACACTAACAATGAATCAACAGAAAAAGAAAGTAAAGAAACAATCCCCTTTAAAATAGCACCCAAAGTAGTAAAATATCTAGGAATAAATCTAACCAAGGAGGTGAAAGAATTATACACAGAAAACTATAAACCATTGATGAAGGAAATTAGAGAAGACTTTAAAAAATGGAAAGATATTCCATGCTTTTGGATTGGAAGAATCAATATTGTTAAAATGGTCACACTGCCCAAGGCAATCTATAGACTTAATGCAATCCCTATCAAATTACCCAGGACATATTTCACAGAACTAGAACAAATCATAATAAAATTTATATGGAACCATCAAAGACCTAGAACTGTCAAAGCATTACTGAAGAGAAAGAAAGAGGTTGGAGGAATAACTCTCCCAAACTTCAGACAACACTATAGAGGTACAGTCATCAAGACAGCATGGTATTGGTACAAAAACAGACATATAGACCAATGGAACAGAATAGAGAGCCCAGAAATGAACCCACACACTTTTGGTCAACTAATCTTTAACAAAGGAGGCAAGAATATACAATGGAATAAAGACAGTCTCTTCAGCAAATGGTGATGGGAAAACTGGACAGCAGCATGTAAAGCAATGATGCTAGAACACTCCCTTACACCATACACAAAAATAAACTCAAAATGGATCAAAGACTTAAACATAAGACAAGATACAATAAACCTCCTAGAAGAAAATATAGGCAAAACATTATCTGACATACATCTCAAAAATGTTCTCCTAGAACAGTCTACTCAAGCAATAGAAATAAAAGCAAGAATAAACAAATGGGGCCTAATGAAACTTACAAGCTTCTGCACAGCAAAGAAAACCATAAGTAAAACAAAAAGACAACCTACGGAATGGGAGAAAATTTTTGCAAATGAAACCGACAAAGGCTTGATCTCCAGAATATATAAGCAGCTCATACGACTTAATAAGAAACAACCAAACAACCCAATCCAAAAATGGGCAAAAGACCTAAACAAGCAATTCTCCAAGGAAGACATACAAATGATCAATAGGCACATGAAAAAATGCTCAATATCACTAATTATCAGAGAAATGCAAATCAAAACTACAATGAGGTGTCACCTCACACCAGTCAGAATGGCCATCATTCAAAAATCCACAAATGACAAATGCTGGAGAGGCTGTGGAGGAAGGGGAACCCTCCTACACTGCTGGTGGGAATGCAGTTTGGTGAAGCCACTATGGAAAACAGTATAGAGATTCCTCAAAAGACTAGAAATAGACTTACCGTATGACCCAGGAATCCCGCTCCTGGATGTATACCCAGAAGGAACCCTACTTCAGGATGACACCTGCACCCCAATGTTCATAGCAGCACTATTTACAATAGCCAAGATTTGGAAACAACATAAATGTCCATCAACGGATGACTGGATAAAGAAGAAGTGGTATATTTATACAATGGAATACTACTCAGACACAAAAACTGACAACATAATGCCATTTGCAGCAACATGGATGCTCCTGGAGAATGTCACTCTAAGTGAAGTAAGCCAGAAAGAGAAAGAAAAATACCATATGAGATCACTCATATGTGGAATCTAAAAAAAACAAAAACAAACAAACAAACAAAAAAGCATAAATACAAAACAGAAATAGACTCTTAGACATAGAATACAAACTTGTGGTTGCCAAGGGGACAGAGGATGGGAAGGGATAGACAGGATTTCAAAACTGTAGAATTGATAAACAAGATTATACTGTATAGCACAGGGAAATATATACAAGATCTTATGGTAGCTCACAGAGAAAAAAATGTGACAATGAATATATATGTGTTCATGTATAACTGAAAAATTGTGCTCTACACTAGAATTTGACACAACATTGTAAAATGATTATAAATCAATAAAAAATGTTAAAAAAAAATAGCTCTTTAAATCATGAGAGATCAAGCAAGGCAGCAAAGACTTGAGGGATCAAGATCTAGAGAGAAAGGAAAGGCACCTATGTGATCATACTTTCTGCCACATTTCTCTTCCAGGTGTTGGCCAGTTTCTCAGTTACATGGAAAAAGAAACTAAAGAGCCAACATAAACTGGGAATTAAGAGTCCTAAAAACTAAACAGGACTTTGTCTGTTTCAAAACAGCTATAAGGACAAACTATGGAGTTCAAAGCTGCATGACTCTGAAAGTCTACACCCTTAGGAGTGAGGGTAACCAGAGTTAGGCCAACCTGGGTCAAGCTGACTGATCTGGATCACAATTACCTGTTTCTACTGTACTTGCATATTGGAAGGATGAAAGGTAAGTTCTCTCTGAAGAAGAAAGATCATCCAAACCTCTATAGTTTTCTTATATGTAGTATATGACAATCGAAAAGTTCCAGGCCTGCCAAGAAATGGAATCAAGTGATTGTAAAAAAGAGATAAAATAGACACTAGAAACACACCCACAGCTCATTATGTCTTTAAAATAACTGTGATATGTTCAAAAATTTAGATGACAAGATGAAGAATTTCATCAGAGAAGTGAAGCTTATTAAGGAAAAAAAATTTTTAGAAATAAAAAATGCACTTGCTGAAATTAATAACTAAAGAAATAGAGTTAACATGAGATTAGATAAATAGCAGAAAGAATTAATGAACAGAAAGATACTGCTCAGTAGAAGAATAACCATACTGAAGCATGAGAAGAAGAAAATAAAAACAGAAAATACTTTAAGAGTGGAACAGTTTTATGGAACAAGGTCAAAAGGCCTGAAACATGTATAAAACATGTATAAATAGGGTCCGAGGAGGAAAGGGAAGAGAGAATGAATATCAGAAATATTTGAATAAATTATGCATGATAATTTCCTAGTACTGATGAAAGACACTAATTCACAGACTCAAAAGCTCTGTGTACCACACGCAAAACACACATAAAGAAAACTGCACCTAGGTACATTATGGCAAAAACTTAAATCAAAATATGGAATTTCCAGAACCCTTCCTGCTGAGGCTGCATTTCTATGAAGAAACTTATATTGACTCTCCTCTTTTGATCCAAATCACCGTATCTAATACCCTATCTAATGGTAACCAGGTAAGGAGAATTTCTCTCCTTAACAACTCAGTTAAGCTTTTCCTTTCTTGAATTGGAAAATGCACTCTTAATCTGCAGCAGAGAGTGCTGACTTCCTTCTCAGTTGCTGTTCTCCTCTTCTTTACACACAGAAACCAACCAGCCCAGCTAAAAACAAAGTGAAACAGAAGCCCCTCCGTTTCCCAGCATCAATTGTTGATAGAAATAGCAATGTGACAACTGTTGTTGCCAATGACAAGTAGAAGTCCTCATGTGGAGCTTCCAGTGAGCATCTTTAAGTAGGGGTAGAATCAGTTGGCACACATCATGTTTACCCCTCAGACTTTCCACTTTTCTCCTGCCTGAAAAGCAGGTATCATGGCTGAAGCTGCAATAGTCATATTACAACTAACTGTGAGAGAAAGCCCCAAAATTACATATACTGAACTTGACATCCTTGAACTGCTCTACCAGCTATGGACTATTTACCAAGACTTCTTTGTTACATGAGAGAATAATTACACTTATCTTATATGTCCTTGTTATTTGGGTTTTTTTTTGGGGGGGGGGGATATGTGCAGCTGAACCCAATCCCTGTCAAAGCTTCCCTCTCCTTGTGGCTTGAAATAACCCCATAAGGAATTCTTCCATTGAATTCAGTTTTGTTGCTACTTTGAGACTAAGAGAAGCCTCAAAATATCTGGCCTCAAAGGAAACCAACCAGCATCTTATTCACACTTTGAGCAAAAAGAAGAGACAGTTTAATACAAGATATATGATCATCAAATTCTGGGCTGTTGCTCAATGAAAATCTGAGTGGGGAAAATGCTGGTCAGTCTTGCTCTCATTTCTGGGACCTACATCAGTTAGAGATTACAGGATCTAATTGCTGTCTCAGACCCAAAACAGAGGGGAAGTGAGGGAACTAGTTTCCTTCCACATGTGACTGTAGGATGAAGGGTGGATGTTTCCAGTACATCACAGAGTGGTAATTTTGTAAAATAGAATAAAAGTGAATTGTGAAGAAAGTGAAATTTTTAAAAAGAATAATAGCCCCAAGATTATATTATCAGCATCAAGAGTCATAAAACAAATCTGTCAATTTTTTTTTTAAGTTTCTTAATCTTACTCTCAATTTTAGTCCTTACTCCCCGTGGGCTGCTAACATCACCTCATAGCCTGGCCCTGGTCCACAAACACACTCTGAGTAGACAGCTCTAGAGTTATTTTAGTCTGCTAGGATTACTGTGGCCACGCACCACAGACTGAGCGGCTTAAACAACAGAGCTTTATTTTCTCACAGTTCTGGAGGCTGGAAGTCCAAGATCAAGGTGTCAGCAGGCTTGGTTTCTCACAAGGCCTCCCTCCTTAAATTGTCGGTGGTGAATTTCTTGCTGTGTCCTCACATGGCCTTTTCTCTGTGTGAGCACACCCCTGGTGTCGTTCTCTCTTTTTATAAGGACACCTGGCCTATTGGATTAAGACCACACCCAATGACCTCATTTAACTTTAATTGCCTCCCCAAAGGCCCCCTCTCCAAGTACAGTCACATCAGAGGCGAGGGCTTTAGTGCATGAATCTGGAGGGGGCACAATATAGTTCATAAAAAGAGTGAAGTTCATACAAGTTTCTGCATTGTGTCTACATTAACCTTGTAAGAGTCTGAAGAGAAAGGCCTCCAGATGCCCTCTCATCTTGAAGGGGATTCAAAAGCACCAAAAAAGAAAAAGAAACAGTCACACACACAGGATTCATCTATGCACAGTTCATCCCCAATCGGTAAAGATCATTGCAACAAATAAGCTTGTGTATCTCTCCACCTTGATCCCCACAAAACCTTCTTCATCTGCTCTGTTCATTGTTAATTAGACTTCTTCCAAAGAATATCTAAAGGGCCAAAAAAAATTTTTTTAATAAATATTTCAAAGTACAATTGAACAAAGCAACAGATTTTGGGAAAAATAACCCAACATTTGCTCACCGTGACAGTGGGCTTGCTAATTTTTCAGGATATATTTTTTTTGTTTACATTTTGTTTAGGTTTCCTTACGATTTCATTTTGATGTGTGAGTTCTAGTGTGTGTTCCCTTAGTTCAGTGACGGGGATGGAGCTAATGAAGGCCAGAATTGTAAATCAGATGGTTTTTCTATAACACATTTGAAAAGTGTGTTGTAACATTTCTGCGCTAGAATCTGTCTCTCTCTCTTGCCAGCTGTGCCCCTCTCGTGTGTGCCCGAGCAGATCAAATATTTTGTCAGGAAGCACATGAACCACAAAAGCGTTGACTTCGTCTTGGAGTAGAGATTTTTTCTTTCTCCTTTCCCTGTGACAGCATGAATTGGTACTGCCAGATCATTTATTTTGTTCCTAAAGATATGTTCATTTCTTTTTCTATTGCCATAGCAATCTGCTGATTTAACTCATCTGTCTGTAGGAAGTGACTATTTCAGAAATCTGGCACTTTGAACCCAATACCTCTAATCAGTTCTACTCTTGGCATAATGTCTGGCTCAGCTAAGTCTACTATTGTTGACAATATTTCCCCCCTGAAAAAAATGACGACCGTCAGGCTACCTAAAATTGTATTTGTAATCAACAAACGAATGTTTGAAAGCCTTGCTGTATATTATTTACCTTTAAAAGCCCTTCAAATACAGCCACTCAGAAAGTGCTTACTTAAGTATCTGCAACTGTTTTATTTAGTAAGAGATAAATTAGAATTTTTAAGTAGAGCAATTATGTATAGACTGCAAAAGTACACTTTTAAATCACTTATATCCTGATTGTCATATATCATCATGCAAAATTTGGATATGATTCAATCTACAGGTAAAGATGGATGAGAAAAGTTGTCTTGTGGTACCCATACTCACCTGTAAGTGTTGTGAATGTTCACATCATGGCTAACATCTGGTCGTATTTTAAACTATATTTCTATTTTTTGTTTCATGGAAGCATTTTACATTATTAAGACTTGCTTAAAATAGCCTTTGTTTCTTGATCTGCAAAAATCAGAGCATTGGATTAAAAGTTTGGAGTCATTTTACTTCCTTTATTCTTTTTACTGAGCTGCACACTTATCATCTTGGGATCCAGTTTTTGCTGTCCTTGTTTTAAAATATCATATTATATTTCTTCAACTAGAATGAAAGTTCCCAGGAGCAAGAGTCATTATATCTGTTTTATATCCCCTATAGCAGGGCTACTTAAAATTTAGGTTCTCAAGCTATTCGTTACTCATCCTTGATGAAGTCAGGAGCTTACACCAAAATATAATTCAGCCACATGGTAAATCAACTACGTCACTAAGCACAGCATTTAGATCAACTAAAGATTTTTTCTTAGCAGGACTTTCTATAGACTATGGATAACAGTATGGAGGTCCTTAAAACACTAAAACTAGATATGATCCTGCATATACATCCCTAGAAAATTCTGACTCGAAAAGACACATGCACCCTGATGTTCATAGCAGCACTATTTACAATAGCCAAGACATGGAAGCAACCTAAATGTCCTTCAACAGATGAATGGATAAAGAAGATATGGTATATATACACAATGGAATAATAGCCATAAAACAGAATTATGCAGCAACAGAATTTGCAGCAACATGGATGGACCTAGAGATTATCTTATTAAGTGAAATAAGTCAGGCAGAGAAAGATAAATATCATATGATACAATTTATATGTGGAATCCTAAAAAAAAAGATATAAATTCTATTTATAAACCAAAAACAGACTCATGGAAATAGAAAATAAACTACGGTTACAAAAGGGGAAAGGGCGAGGAGGGATAATTAGGGGTCAGCAATTAGCAGACACACGTTACTGTATATAAAACAGATAAACAACAAGGACCTACTGTATATAGCACAAGGAACTATATTCAATTTCTTATAATAACATATGATGGAAAAGAATCTGAAAATAATATACATTACAATAGCCAAGACATGGAACAACCTAAATGTCCAGTGACAGATGATTGGATAAAGAAGTTGTGGTATACTTATACAATGGAATACTACTCAGCCATAAAAAAGAATAAAATAATGCCATTTGCAGCAACATGGATGGACCTGGACATTGTCATTCTATGTGAAGTAAGTCAGAAAGAGAAAGAACAATACCATATGATATCACTTATATGTGGAATCTAAGAAAATGACACAAATGAACTTATTTACGAAACAGAAACAGACTCACAGACATAGAAAGCAAACATGGTTACCAAGGGAGGAGAAGGTAGAAAGGGATAAATTGGGAGTTCAAGTTTGCAGACATTAACAAATATACATAAGATAAACAAGTTTCTACTGTATAGCACAGGAAATTTATTCAATATCCTGTAGTGACCTATAATGAAAAAGAATATGAAAAGGAATATATGAACGTATATGTATGACTGAAACATTATGCTGTACACCAGAAATTGACACATTGTAAACTGACTATACTTCAATTAAAAAAAAAAATCTTTTCATGGGGAAAAAAAAGAATATTCTTTGAGAGCCCACATGTCCTGCATCTGCTGAGAGCTGGATCTGATATTAAACCCAGAGATACAACCTCTATACCAACACCCACCCCAGGACCTGGTCTATATGAGCTTCCATAGGCTCTAAAAATAAATAGGACCTCAAATCCCTCACGAGACCTGAAACTGCCCCCCATCAAATACTTGCTTAATTCAGGGTGTCCAAAGTCTTACGAAAACTAAGGACATTTGCAGACACGTGAGGCACATACTGGGAAACTAATCATTTAAATGCCTTGTGTAATGACCGAGAACTCCACACAACCTAAGATCTACTGTGTGGGGACTGGGGAACATTTCCAGAGAGAGGGTATGAGGTTTTTAATCTTCATTTGCGAATGGTTCTTTTCTCGTCCTCAGGCAAAGTAAATTTCATCACTGGTTTTGATGTCTTTAGTTTTCCTATTTACCGAGAATTATACCTTCCACTGAGAGACATTGTTCCAGAGATTACGGTTCCTCATGTATTTCTAAAACATGCTCATTGGCCATCATAGCTATTTCACTGTCACCATTAAAGGGCATTGTTTTGCATTTCTAGAGAAATCTGAAACCTTTGAGGGTTTCAGTGTCATCAGCTGGCTAGTGCCCTTTGGCCTTCTTAAACAATGAGATGGCTCCTTCTACTTTTCAAATAATGAATGGAAACAACACGCCCATCTTCAGCAGAGCTGGCATTTCAACACACGAGACCCCAGATTCCTGCCTTTTATTCAGGCAACTCCGTTTTTAATCCTGCTTTATAAACCCATACGTCTCTTTTCTTTCCCGCTGATTCTAGATTGCAACTGTGTCTGCTTGCTGGGGTCCTCAAAACACAAATGTAATCATCTCTTCTGTGCCTTGTTTATATTTGCTTCTTGAGAACTGCAGTCATCCCAAAAAAAGTCTCACCACCTTCTATCTTAAAATCTGGGACTCTGGGCAGTTACTCACCAGTTATGCACCAGGCACATAAGGAAATAAACAGAGCTTACGGGTAGACTCCCCAGACAGTCAAAGAGAAAAAATTCATTTTAACCGGATTGGCAAACAGTACAATCAAGATCTCTCTAGGACTTTGTCCCAGACATAAATCAAAACAGCTTTGCAGAAACTGTTTTGAGGAAACCTGAAATGCTTAGTGCCCTAAAGGGAAATTTCCTAAATCTTACTTCAAAAGAAATAGACAAGCAGGCACAGATATTGTGCTGCGATGATTCGATTAAGAATTGCAACGGACTTAGCCAACATCTCAACAGCGAGTTCCAGGATTGCCAGATTCTCTGAATTACCTCAACTCAGAGCCAAAACTCCCAGTTTAGGGATGCCAGATGGAGCCTGTGCTCAATATGTAAGCTTTGAATCAAACTTTAAAAAGACTGATTCTATTTCATTGTTGGTAGTGTCTGGTTTCCATTTTAGTTTATGCTCCTTTCAAGGTTTCAGCTTCTTTTCTCTACTAAGTAATCATGAATCACGCTTGTACAGAACAGTATATGTGCTTGAAATCTTTTTTTCTTGTCTGCTTCCCAGTTCTTCCTCCATCGATAAGACGACTGCTCTCATTCATGTGTCACAGATGAAATTCAGAGAGGTTAAGTGAGGTCTTAAGAAAAGTCCACGGCAGAACACATCCTTTCCACCCTCAGAAGGTGCTGGGAGGGAGGAAGGTGAGCCCGACTTCTGCTAGATGTTCTGTCAGTCCACCTGGGCTCTCTCATCTGGGTCATGGGACTACCTAGGGACCTGTCACTCAGAGAATTGTGCAAAGCCTTGAGGAGTACCCACAGGAAAGGAGACATTTGTTTATTACAATGCTGTTAAATATGTGAATCTGATACTTTGACATCTCGGGGTCTTACTGACCCTGGAAGCACTGCCTCTCCCAGGGAAATTCCTAAAGATACTAAAAGACTCACCCTGCAAACATGCCTTTCTTTGGCAAACCAACCAATTGATCTCATACTCCCAACCACCCCTTTTTTCAGGTTCTGACATTCTGGGGCACTCTCCCCCTGCCCTAATCACACCAGGGCCAGGTACCAAACAACTCAGGAAGCCCCTATGCCCCAGAGCCCACTGAAATTATTCAACTAGCCAATCCTCAGCCTGCTCACCCTGCCTCACCGTTCCTCCCTGCAGAAGCCACAAGGAAATCTCTTGTCCATGCTCTCCTCCTGCTCCTTCTGCCTCCAGGCTGACCCTGTTACTTCCCCCTTTAGCCCTGTGGGGCCCCCTCCTCTCGGGAACTATGAGCAACAGGTGGTCTTTTCAATGGCAGTCACCTCCTGATCTGTTGACCTCATCATACCAGAATAATAAAACCTACACTTTAAAATAAACACTTTTGAAAATAATTAAAATAAGCTTGGGCCAGGCAGACAAAAAATTCAGGTAAGAGAGGCAGAACAGTTGTGACTTTAGGGGAGATCCTCTGCCAGGAGGAAATGGATTGATTTCCCTTCATCAAGCCGGCACTCCAGCAAGTTCCCAAAGACCCTAACATCTGCTCTAGCCCTCCCAAACCTGCGCCAAGTCATCACAACTGCAATCCACACGATTGCCAACGCGGAAGGCTGTCTGCTCAGGTGGACTCATCCCTCCAAGCTGAAGAAGCAACCAAAAGCGGAGCAGAACTGGCCCAGCTGATGATGAATGTCTGAATGAAGAAATCACAGCAGTCCTCCTCTAACCCAGCCCCACACACTCTCCCACCGTCAAGTTGGTCCATCAGTTCAGGGCTTGCTGAGGGAAGGGACTGGTTAGAAGGCAGCTTAAATTCCAGTACAACACATTTGCCTTGTAGTGGGCGCATGGCACACCTGCCCTCATTTGTTAGGCCTGTACTGGGGATAATTTGGGAACTGGAACCAGCTTTTGAGATTTATTCTGAAGCTGGGAGTGGGAGGTAGGGCTGGAACCAGCTTTTTTTTTTTTTTTTCTCTACCTGTGGTTTTCTCAAGGTTCTTTTACATAAGACAACCAGAGAAAAGAAAAAGCTCCCGTCTATAACAACTTCTTCATCCAGATTCTAAATGAAGTAAGGCAGAAAGAGAAAAAAATATATATCATTTGATATCACTTATACATGGAATTTAAAGGAAAAAGACACAAATGAACTTATTTACAAAACAGAAACAGACTCACAATCATAAAAAACAAACGTATGGTTACCAGGAGAAGAGGGTGGGAAGGGATAATTTGGGAGTTGGAGATTTGCAGATACTAACTACTATATGTAAAATAAACAGCAAGTTTATACTGTATAGTACAGGGAACTATATTCGATATCTTGTAGTAACCTGTGATGAAAAAGAATATGAAAAAGAATATATGTACGTATGTGTATGACTGAAACATTAGCTGTACACCAGAAATTGACACCACATTGTAAACTGACTATACTTCAATTTTAAAAAAAAGTTCCCATATATTTGAAATGCAATCTGCTTGTTCGAGATTGGTTTTAAGGTACTATATTTCTCTTCTTATTTCAAATAGCAGATAAAAATGGAAAACTGTTAGCTAGTCTGAGAATCATAATTATCAATTTGAATTCCTATTGCGAATGCTTGCAACCACAGTGAAGTGATTTATCATCAAATGCATCTCAGGGTTTTAATTGTGTGCACTTGAATGTATTTGCATATTCTCAGCACACTTCCTCATTTTAATTCCTGATAAAGCACTTCAAAAGAAACGAGGCTCTGTCAGTTCAAAAACATATTGTTCTTGCATATCTCTAAAAATGATGGGTAATTGCTATCATATTCTGAATATGTTTAGGATTAAAGGGAACCTGAATTTTATAAAGTGGTGCCACGAAACAGATTTCAAAAACGCTGGTTGAGGTATCCAATGTTTAATGTTATTCACATGCACATGCTATAATGTTAGTTAATGGTTTCTTGTGTGGCAGTTGAAACTGGGGCAGCAGTATTTCCCTTGAAAGTGAAACTTTCTAAAAGCCCATCTCCTTCCTGCCTCCTTAAGGAGCCAAGAAACTACAAAGGGGAAGGAAGATGCTGACAGGACTCTTCAGACTAATAAGACATTAACCAAGTGGGTCCTTTTCTGTGGCTCCTTCCCTCATCTTCCTCCCATCGCTGACTCATGGCCTCCAGCATCACATTTTTCCTCTTGAGGGACAAAAAGGCTCAGAGAGTCATGAACAAGTTAATGCACCACATATGAAAAGAAACGATACGAAATATATTTAATGACTCCAACAAAAGGAATACAAACTCAACTTCCTCACCACCAAAACAAAAAACAAAAAAAAACCACCAAAGCTAATAATTTGCATACATGCTGCTGGCATTATTTACACATTCCACTCATCTAATGCTTTCTTTTATTTGTAAACCTAAAACACATATTAATATACATTCCTAGACAATAGAAAGATCTTTGGCAGAGCTAAAGTTGTTCATTGAAAATTAACTCTAATCTAGCCATATGTATTTACTCAATTCTCCCAGGTATCAATGTCAAAGAAGGTTTGAGATGCAACAAAACACTAAGTAACATAGCTTTAAAGCATTTAAAGCAAAAATGGACAGGAATATAGGGAAAATATGCAATTATAGTGCAATATTTTAGCATACTTTTCCCAAGAATAAGTCAAACACAAAAAAAAATTGGTAAGGATATAGATTCAAACAATACACAAAATATTGTATCATATACATTATCTAATATACTATGTCCTCAGAATACACATTCTTCTCAAGTACATGAAACATATTTATAAAAGTGGGTGACTTAGTAAATTCCTAAAAAATGTCAAATATGCAACTTATCAAAAGAAAATTTCAAAATATATATGGAAAATCCTAGGGCCAGGAATAACCAAGACATTATAAAAGAATAAAAAGTTAGTGAAACTTGCTTTATCAGATTTTAAAAATTCTTATAAAGCTTTGACAATTATGATACTACCATTTTGTCATAGGGAAAGGCAAATAGATGAATAAAACATATTAGAGAGTTCAAAACAGACCTGAAATTTGATTTATGGCAGGGTAGGCATTGCACAGTGGGGAAGAATAGACTTTTAATACACATATCTGAAATAATTGTTATTGCTGTGGAAAAACGAAATCAAAGCCCTACTTTACCTCATGCAAAAAATAATAATAATAAAGAAGAAAATCCAGGTGGACTAGAGACCTAAATATGAAGAACAAAACTATGAACTTTCTAGGCATAACAAAGGACAACATTTTTGTAACATTAGGGATAAGGAAAAATTTCTTAAGCAAGATACAAAAACTATGAATAATAGAAGAAGATATGGGTAAATTAGCTAAAGCAAAAATAAGACCCTTTATTCACCAAAAAATATAAAAAAAAAAGTAAAAATGTAAGCTACAAACTGGTAGAACATGTTTGCCATATGTATTATTAACAAGGGAATAGTATCTAGAGTATATAAAGAACCTCTATGAATCAGCAAGGAAAAACAAAGGACGGATAGAAAACTGAAACAAAGTATTTGAACAGCTCTTCAGGGAAGAGTATATCCAAAGGTCCAAACAAATATAAGCAAGATTTCAGCCTTGTTAGTCATCAAGAAAATGAAAATTCAAACCACAATGAGGTAGTACATATACAACTTCCAAATTGGCAAAGGTTAAGAATCCTGGCAAAATCTAAAGCTGGCAAAGATGTGGGGTTACTCCTCTGGTGGGATTATAAATTAAGACTTTATCTCTGAAAACTTTGAAACCGCATCTTTGAAAATTGCATCACCTAGCAAGGACCCCTAGAAGACAAGTGCATATCCATAACAGCATTTTTTGTCATACAAAGAAAAATAGAAAAAAAAACCCAAATGTTCCTCAATTGTAGAAGAGATAAACTACATGATAGTCTTTACAAGGAAACACTGTATTCTTGTGAAAATTAATGAATTACCTGTATATGTAAAAACATAGATAAATCTCAGGAACATAATGTTGAACTAAAAAAGCAAGTAGCATAAGACATAAACTATTTTTGCTTATATTAAGTTCAAAAACATGCAACACAGAACAATATATTATTTAGGGAATTACCATCTGGGAAAACTAAACAGAGAGAAAAAGAGAAACAGAGAGAGAGAGAATGATAAACATAAATTTCAGTGGTTTTCTCTGAGCAGAGTGGGATAGGGCTGGGACAGGGACTTCAAAGATAGCAGTCATTATTTTTGGTGGTGGTAACTGGGCAGATTACTTCAATCTTGTGTTGTTAGTCTTTATGTTTTGTGTATATTTTATAAGTATTTTTATCTCAATACTTAATAACATTTTTAAAGAATGATCTTTAAGAATTAGTTCTCAAGTATTGATGGAAAAGATAGATGGAGAGAGCTGAAACATGAATATTCTGGCTGAAATTTGGCAGGATGATCAAAAGAGTCATCTGTAGACCCTCAGCCTTGGAAGCAAGAGGTGGGACAGAGCATTGAAAACCAGGAGGGAGGCTCAGATGTATGAACATGGGCTGGGGATCCAGTTACTAGCATGTGGTTATAGGAAAGGGTTGGATGACTAAGAACTAAGCCAAAACCCAACCAGGGTTCAAAACTCCAAGTGGGGCAGTATCAAAACTGAGCCACATGAGCTACTGTTTGGGTTCCTCCTATCAAGAAAGAGCATGGATTTCAGAGCTGGTATCCAGGGTTGAATGCAAGGGAGAAGCTAAGAGAATCCAGCTGTGAGAATGAGAAGGCTGCAAAGATGGGAGGTTAAGCAGGTCTTTATATCATCTTCCAAAAAAAAAAAAAAAAAAAAAAAAGGATTTTCTTATTTTCTTCTCATTTCACAAGTAGAGATACTGAAAAAAGTTAAAGCGACTTCTCTCATTTTATCATCATTTTGGAACCAGAAATAGAATCCACCTGTCTTAACTGCTTTTGTTGGTGCCATCACTAACCTAGGATTCTTCATTCATAAATGACTTAGTGTCTATACACAGGCTTCAGAGGAGACTGACTATGATTCACAGGCCAAGGTGTTTCGGGCAAAGTTTTATTTCCTTGTTTTCATGATTCCCATCTTTTTTATGCTCTGAAGACAGCAGCTGTGCCAGACAGTAGTCAACAGAAAAAGAAAAGAACTCATTTATAAAGCAGAAGACAAAAATAGTTTGCCCAGCATTTATACTGTGCTCTTTGGGGCTCAGGGTCAAAGAGTTCGGTTTGAGTTTTCTTTAGTAACCTAAACTTAGTTGCTTTCTTTTCCTACATCAAAATGATTTTCAACGTCTATTCATATAACAATGGATGTGAGGCTCTATCAAATGCCAACCAGTTGGAGCACCACTGAAGTGGAAATGGCATGGTTTAAACAAATCAAGAGAATATCACTGAGGTCACTAAAAGACATTTTGCTGGCAAAATCCAAGAGGCTGGGATAATGAAATGTGTCTAAAAGTGAGAGTAGAAAAACAAACTATAAAAATTTCCCTATGTAAATGTCACGACTGCCTCAGACATTAAATCTACCTTAAGAGGAAATTTTGCCCCAAAGAGTAAGATTTAGGAATCATGCTTCCTAAAGGGAAGAAGATACTTTTTAACAAATAAAAGCACATTGAAACAACCCAGATCTACCACTAGTTTTCTAGGTACCATTACACAAGTCTTCTGACCTCTGAGCTCTGTTTCCTAGCTGGCAAATGGGCTCAGAGACACCATTCCAGGTTCCCCCAAAGAGAAATATGTCTGAAAGTGCCTCACTGAGAATAAAGAGTCATTCAAATATGTCTCTGAAGTGGAGCTGGAATTGGTTTCCATGAAATTTTCTCATGCTAACGTTAGGGGAACGTGAAGAAATTTCAGTAGAAGATAGGGCAGCACTTTTGATTCACAATCGACGGATCAGATTAGCCAAGGAAGGTAGACTGATGGATTTTTTTTTGAAATCTGAGCGGATACATTAGTTTTCTATTACTGTATAACAAATTGCTCCAATTTTAGCAGTTTAACAACACATTTTATTATCTCACAACTCTGTATGTCAGAAATCCAGTGAGCTTGACCGGATTCTCTACTTAGATTTCACAAGACCAAAGTCAGCCAGGTTGAGCTGTAGTCTGGAGGCTCTGGAGATGAATCGAATCCCAAGCTCATTCAGGTGGTGGCTGTAGGTCCGAGGCGCCCGTTTCCTGGCTGGCTGTTAATTAAGGGCCGCTCTCTGCTCTTAGTGGGTGCCCCCAGTGCTTCACATGTGGCCCCCTGCATCTCAAAAGCCAGGGACTGTGTGTTGAATCTCTTTCATGCTTTGAGTCTCAGACTTCCTCTTCTGCTACCAGTCAGGAAACCTCTCTGCTTTCCAGGAGTCATGGGATTAGTCAAGCCCACTCAAATAATCATGAGGTTAACCATGTCACAACATAACACAATCATGGGAGTGATATGGCTTCATATTCTCAGCAGCTTCCATGGATTCAGGGAAGAACATTTTTGTGGAGGCCACTGTAGAAAGTCTGTCTATCACAGAGGAAGTAGGGGATAAAAGTCAGGACCATGGGTTTTGGTGACACTGACTTGGTTTCAAATTCTAGCACTGTAATTTGACTGGATCTGGGTTTAAAATCAGTTAAGTTGCTAAACCTCTTTAAGTTTTACTTTCTTTAGATTGCAGTCTACTTAGGAGCAGGGAGTTCCAATAACCACTTCCCATATGCTTTGCACAGTGTCTAGAATATGTCAGTGTTCAATAATATTTGAATGAATGATTGAATGGTAGCTAACACTGAAAGTCAACTCCAACACACACCATAAAACTATATTTGGCCCCATATTGCTATTTTATTTTTTTCATTGACTTGAGTCAATGAATTGAGCCAAACTGACTTGGATCAAAGAATAAGGACATCTAAGAAATGCACATTAAAGAAGTAAGTGAAACCAAGCTGGACCTAAGTTTGAGCAACAGAACCCAAGATTTTGCCATCACGTTTACATTTGGGTGAAACCAACAAATTAAAGTGAAGCAAAGGGCCCCTGAGATGTGCAAAACAATCTTGTTCTGGCTGAGGAAAGCAGTCATAGCAGAGACCACTGATTCACCCTATGCTGGGCACACAGAGACATATGGCTGAGTGCACATCAATGGGAAAAGGAACAGAGTTGATATGTTACATCCCATCCAGAGCAGTTAAGAGCAGGTATGATTTCTTATGTTCTCTCCTCTCCCTTCAGCATGACTAGGACAATTAGATACAGGATGGAAGAGGCTCAGATCCCTAAGCCACTCAGGAAACCACAAGGAGAGCTGCCTGACCTGTATAATACAGAGACAAAACTCATAAATAAACCCTACTGGATTAAGCCACTGAGAGTTGAGGGTATATTTGTTACTGCAGCATAGTCTAGCTGTCCTGCCTAATACACTCTTCCCAGTCATAAATACAAATATTGCTTGATTTGAAGTCAACTGGGATTTAATGGTCTTACCATAAATTTGACATTAGAGAGAACCTAGTAAACGTTTTCTTCTCTAATTATAAGTTTATCACTTATAGTCCAAATAGATAAGAAAATAACCAATAAATCAAGGCATTTACAGAATGTATAGTTTCTCTTTTTTTACTACTTCTAACCATTTCTAGATAGTAGTCAGCCAGCATTTAATGAGAAACACTAGTTCTCAAGCAACGCTGAAAAATTATTCCTAACAGATGGTCTGAAATTTATGATAGCCTAGATGGTTAATGCTAATTTGGATTTGAGCATGAAAAGGTGGTTTTAAAGCCTCAGCCTTAGCCTTGAGTGGTGGCATGGATGCTGCCCCTTCTGGGGGCATCAGATCTTTGAAGCCTTCCTTTCAAGTATGACATGAGCTTGGCATACTACTTAGCTGGTGAGCTGGAAATGAATGTGCAGTTTCTCCTAAGCCTTGAAAGTTTAATCCATCTTATGTGAGATAAATCTCAGCAACCATTCAGGGAAAGTTGAATTTAGTGAGAGGTTCATGTATGGTATATTTTTTCTGTCAAGTAGAAGATACTAGTCAGCAGTGGGGTCATAAAAGCACCTGCCTGGCCAAGATTTGTGCCGATCTCCAAGTTCAACAGCCCTCGGGAGTAACTCTTGGTTACCAAGCCATTGTTTTCCCATATACGTTTTTCAGACATACTCAACAGCATAAGGAATGTTGATAGCCACATCAATTTTGTTAAAGCTCAGATCAGCTATCCCAAACCCATCAGGCACACCGTTGAAATAGTGAAGGCTTTATGTGGAAATCATTAATACTGTTACCTAACTGAAATACCTTTCAGTAACACAAGAACATTACAGCTTTACTTTTCCAAACCTCTCTAATAGAGTAAACAAATTAATTCAAGGAATGGCAAACACCATTTTATCTAATATGTTGGTATCTTTCACATCAGGATAACAATTTTTCTAACACAATATCAAAGAATAATGAGCCCACTACATAATTTTCAAAAATCATTCGAGAACAACTTTTACACATCAAAATTCCAAATGAAGTCCTATTACTCTTCTTTCTAGAATTATTTTTTAGATTTTTTTCTCTGCTAATAATACCCATTCCCAACTTTTATCACCAGCAGAACACTAATGCATGCCTTTATATGGCAAATATAGTCAGCATTCATTGAGCAGAACGTACTTGCAATATAAACTAAAAAGAGAAACCAATAGGTAAGCAAGTTTTTTTTTAATTCAGGGGCTTCACTTCATTTTCTTTGTGGTTACTGTTCAGCTTTTTGTCTTATTCCTTCAGGTGTGATTAGTTCTGAGACTACAGATTCTAATAACGTATAGATAACCTAATGTTGGAGCATCAGTTGGGTAATCAGGAAAAACTTCCCTAATTCTCTCCTAGATTTTAGAGCAGAAACTCATCACCCCCTTCTCATGTCTCCCTCCTAGAGATGATTAGATTTTGAGTGTCTTAACACTAAAAGCAATGTGCTATTCATCTGAAACTCCCATATTTCCTAGTCTGTATGGATACAAGTTAAGTACCTAAAAATAAGTTTGGTAAATAATTTGAACTATCTGTTCTTAGAGGACTCTGTTTAAATCATACAGTGTTATCAATTTGAAACTGTTTTTAATTAGAATATACATGCAGAAAAATATACACACAAAAAAAATAAGTTAGCCCAATGACATTGCAAAACACATGGGTCAAAAATGCAATATTTCCAGCACCTCAGATGCACCACACCCCTGACCTCAGGCTCTTTCTCAGATACTACCTCCTCAGAGGTAACCACTATCCTGACTGCTAACCCTATGTTCTAGATTCTTCTATCTAGAAACATAAATAAATAGGCTTATATCGCATTCTGTTATGGCTGGGTTCTCTCACCCTACATTGTGGTTGTGAGGTTTATCCAGATGGTTGCACGGAGCTCCAGGACGTGCAGCAACCTCTAGATGTCACTCTGAATTGGTGATTGCCATTGCTGTGTAGTATTCCATTGTAAGAATATACTACAATTTATTTTTCCATTCTGCTGTTGATAAACATTTGGGTGGGTTCCCATGAGCACACATTTGCCAGTTACATATGTTGCAGATATTTCCCCACCCTATGTCTTGCCTCAACAGCAACAATTTTTAACTTATGTATTTTGACAAATTGCAAAGTATTCTGCCTGACTCTGTAAGGAGGTATATATAGAGAGTGCTCCTCAACTATGGAAATGTTGGGGTATTTTTAAGCTCCTGGAACAAATAGAAATTATACCCCAGGGGGAGATGTTCAATCATAATGTGTGTGTGTATGTGTGTGTGTGTGTGTGTGTGTGTGTGTGTGTGTAGGAGAAATAGGGTGAGTGATCAAACATCATGATTCCAAAATGAATATGAGGTTCCAGGTAACTATTGGGCAAATTAAAAATAGCTTGTATATTATAAAAACCATGAACATGTTTTTTAACCAGCAAACATTCTCTGACTGCCTTAGATGTGCCAGATACTGTCACGGCCACAGAGCACACAGTGATGAATAAGCAAGCCTAGTAGGTGTCCCCAGGGAGCTTAGATCTAGTTCTGCAAAATAAATTAATAGAAATGAGACTGTTTGCTCTACTATTGACATCAGTTAATTGAAATGTGAGAGTTGGTAACACCT
Source organism: Camelus bactrianus (assembly GCF_048773025.1). NCBI lineage: Eukaryota > Metazoa > Chordata > Mammalia > Artiodactyla > Camelidae > Camelus > Camelus bactrianus. The sequence continues at coordinate 12,027,555 of NC_133539.1, read as the reverse complement.
CAGTCTGTTGAAAGGGAAGTGGGGGAGAGCAGCTTGAAAGGTGAGATTCCAGGTCATTCCCTTCCTGCTGTTGCTGCTTCTGGCGTTTGCTGCGCAAATGGATTCTTGATTTTGAAGAGCTCACATGTCAGCCTCTGCTGGTTTATATGGTTTATCAAGAAAGCAGCTACACAACTGACACAGGGGATAAAAGGACCTGAAAGCAGAACTAAGTCAGGAGGATATGATGATTCCAAAGGTTAGAAGAATGAATTCACTCTTCCGTAGAAGCTGGAGGATCCTTATCCTTCCTCCACAGCACGATGGGCAGCAGCAGCCGTATCTGTAGCCTCCATCAGTAGCCCCGTGGCCTAGTGCATCCACAGCCATAGCCACAGCCTAGGCCACTGCAGCATCCATAGCCACAGCCCCAGCTCCATCGTAGTTGCCATGGTATCTTGTGGTGTTAGGACCTGCAGAGTTGTCTGGATGTCAAGGGCAGGTTTCCTGAGTATGACTGTCACCAACTGTCCTAGGACTTTTATTTACCCTCAAGTGAAGGGTGGGGCAAACCACACAGAGGTGCACATTTCTCATTGTGTAGATTAACTTGCATGAAAAAAAACTCACCCATTGTAATTGTGTAGAACTTTAGGATAATTCTTGATACTATTTAGAAATGTTTTCACTTGATTTCTGTGCAGTTTGGATTTCACAGGATGACTATGCTATCTTCAAAACCCTCTTTCTTTGACCTTCATGTTTAAAAATCTATAATCAGACATCACAACGTCAATCACCTCCAATTTCATCAGCTGGAATTGTTCTTTCATTAAAGTCCCTTCCCAGCATCTCTGAATTTTACTTATTTGTTCATATTGCAAATATTTAATGCCCACTTAATGTATCTCAGGTACTATGCTTGGAGCTAAAGATATGATTGTAAATAGGAACTGCCCTTCCCGATCCCATGAGTTCATTCCCTTCATTTTTGTTAGTTCAAGGGAAGGGAAAGGCTAACACTTATTGTACAAACCCAACAAAACATAGTTCACATCAACATAGGATGAAATTTATATTTTTAAAGAGAGAAAAAAAGAAAACCAACAGCAAAGTTTTGTTTACTAGCTCATATTACTTACACCCTTTTGCTCCATGTTGTTTCTGAAAATTTTGATGGCTTCTAGCTCTTACTGCAAGATTTTTTCCATTGTTAAATCTTTATATAGAAAATGTTATTATGAGCAAGGATAGAGTGGTTGCAAAATAATACCATATTCTTCATTGTCATCTTCTTTTTCTTCTTTTTTTATGAAAGGCTCTTCTAAAGACATTAGCATTCAGGCACTGGCTCCACCCATCCAATCACACAGCCATGTGACAAAGCAGACAACCCTCTGCCTTACTAAATTCGTAACACAACCAGCAAAGAGGTAAAAAATAAATTTAAAAGATGTTTTCCAATTTCTGGGACTCTATCATCCTGATCTCTAAGGAAACCTTAATTAAACTATATATTATTTCTAGAAATATGAAGTTATAACATTAAAAAAAACTAAAAAATAATCAGATATGATACTTTCTTTTTAAAAAGGAAGCCCACTAACACGTTCATGATAAGGAGCTGGAATCACCCTTACTTAGCCATTTATATCAAGATCATCAAGGTCTCCCATCGCGCCACTCTCTCTGTTACATTTTTGTAGGTGTTGTATGAACATGGGTAAAAGCAAGAGACATTTCATTACTGCAGTGGAGGAATGACCGCGCTCCCGTTCTCCCTCTGTGGGTGAGCTTCCTCATTTTGAATTTTGATCTGGTTGCTGATTGGCGATTCCTTCCCACTTGGCTGAAATTCAAAGGGCTAAAATTAGCAAGTGCAAACTGGAAGCAGCATCCACTTACTCTCAGTGAGATTAAAATCAAGATCCTTGTTGCATCGATGGTGTAAGAAATGTACAATTAAGAGGGAAAAGCAAATATATAAGTCCGGAAGTTCTAGAGTCGGAGCGGAGCGGGGCGGGGGGTGGGAGGGTGATAGCTCAGGGGTAAAGCCCGTGGTTAGCATGCGTGAGGCCCTGGGTTCAATCCCCAGCATCGCCATTTAAAAGGAAAAAAAAAAAAAAAACCATGTACCTCCACTTGCTTAAAAAATAAAATTAGAGTGGAAAACTGAGAGACTCCAGGGCAAGATGGCAACATAGGAGGCTCCTGACTTTTCCTCCTGAATGTACAGCCTCACAAGGAGAAGTCCCCTCTGAAAGAAATCCAGAGACAAGCTGAGTGGCTCCTACACATCAGGTGAATGAGGAAAAACCCACAGCAAGGTGGAGTGGAGAGGCGGCCACACGCTTGTGCCGTAAGTCCCACCCGAGCACAGCGCCACACCACCGAAGAGGACGCGTGGCTCCCAGCTTCTTCCTGAGGAGTGAAGAGTTCGGACCGAACATCCAGCATCCCAACTTTTAAGGGTCCCGCTTGAGAAATGGGGCCAGAAAATATTGAGCTGTGAAAGCCAACGGTACCTGTGTTCTTGAGTCCACAGGACTATGGCAAACAAAGAGGCAGCTCTTAAACGGAGCCTGAGCACTTGTTCCCCCAGGACTCAGCATAGAGGGAGCGGGAAACTCCCATCTCCCAGTCTTTCCCTGGAGGGCGTTGGGCTGCGCACTGTACAAGCTGCTGCCTAAGGGTGCCGTTTTCTAAGGAGCATCCGTCCGGCTGCTGACGGCCATCCTCCCCTGGAGCCTGAAAGAACTGGTGAGCAACCCCGTGCCTTCTCCCTCTGACTCCCTCCGACAATAAAATCAAGCCATCGGTTTCTCCCTAGAAGGAGCTTGTCCACACATCCAGAGCCCCAACTTTCATGGCTGATGCCTGAGGGACAGGCCTACAAAGGCGATCACCTAGCTCTGATCGCTAACCCGGCTTGCATCCACGAGTCCCACTGGACTCCAAAAACAAAGAAGCAGAGTTGTTTGTTTGTTGACATATAATTGACATGCAACATTATATTAGTTTCACATGTACAACAATAATACTTCGATATTTGTATATATTGTGAAATGATCACCACAAATCTAGTTAACATCCATCACCACGCATAGCTATAATTTTTTTCTTGTGATGAGAGCTTTTAAGATACATTCTCTAAGAAACTTCTAAATATACAATACAGTGTTACTAACTATAGTCCCCATGTTGTACATTATAGCCCCAGCACTTGTTTATTTTTCAGCTGTACGTTTGTGCCTTTTGACCATTTTGGCCCATTTCACCAGCCACCCACCCCTGACTCTGGCAACAACCAATCTGTTCTTTGTATCTATAAGGGTTTGGGTTGATTTTTTTTTTTTTTTTCAGATTCCACATATAAGTGAGATCATACAGTATTTGTCTTCCTCTGCTGACTTCTTTCACTTAGCCCTCAAGTTTCATCCATATGGTGGCAAATGGCACAATTGCCTTCCTTTTATGACTGAACAATATTCCATAGTATATATACATATATATATATATCACAATTTCTTTATCCATTCATCTATCCATGGACACCGAAGTTGCTCTCATGTCCTGGGTATTGTAAATAATGCTGCAGAGAACATGGAGGTGCATGTATCTTTCTGAGTTAACGTTTTCGTTTCTTTCAGATAAGTACTAAATGGACTTGCTAGTATAGTAATACAATTTTTAATTTTTGAGGAAACTCCATACTGTTTTCCACAGTGGCTGCCCCTGTTTACATTCCCACCAACAGTGAACACGATTCCCTTATCTCCACATCTTCACCAGAACTTGGTATTTCTTGTCTTTTTGATAATACCTATTGTAACAGGTATGAGGTGATATCTCATTGTGGTTTTGATTTGCATTTCTCTGATGATTAGTGATGTTGGTGCCTTTTCACATACCTGTTGGCCCACCTGTCTATCTTCTTTGGAAAAATGTCTACTCAGATCCTCTGCTCATGTTTGCATCAGATTGTTTGTTGTTAAGTAGTATGAGTTTTTCATATAGCGTGGATATTAACTCCTTATCAGATATATGATTTACAAATACTTTCTGCCATACCATAGGTTGCCTTTTCATTTTATTGATGATTTCCTTTGCTGCAGAGAAGTTTTTAGTTTGATGTAGTCTCTTTTGTTTATTTTTGCTTTTGTTGCCTTTGGTTTTAGTGTCAAATCCAAAAAAAAATCATTGCCAAGACCGATGTCAAGGAGCTGACTGCCTATGTTTCTTCTAGAAGTTTTTCGGTTTCTGGAAGTTTGAACATAAACTTGTTCAAGTCTTTATCCATTTTGAATTAGTTTTTGTTTATAGTGTAAGATATGGTCCAGTTTCATTCTTTCATATGTGACTGTTCAGTTTCCCCAACACCATTTATTGAAGACAGTGTCATTTCCCCCTTTGTATATCCTTGGATCCATTGCCATAAATTATTTGATCATATATGCACAGGTTTATTTGTGGGCATTCTCTTGCATTTAAATAATATGTGTCTGCTTTCATGCCAATACCATACTGTTTTGATTACTATAGCTTTGTGATACAGTTTGAAATCAGGGAGTTTGATAACTCCAGCTTTATTCTTACTCAAGATTGCTTTGGCTATTTGGAGTCTTTTGTGGTTTCATGCAAATTTTAGACCTGTATGTTCTATTTATGTGAAAAATGCCATTAGAATCTTAAAGAAAAAGTACATTGAATTTGTAGATTGCTTTGGGCAGTATGGACGTTTTAACAATATTAATTCTTCCAATCCATGAGCATGGAATATCTTTCCACTTATTAGTGTCATCCTCCATTTATTTCATCAATGTCTTATAGTTTTTAATGTACGAGTCTTTCACTTCCTTAGTTAAATTGATTCCTATAAAGGTATTTGATTCTTTTTGGTGCAATTATAAATGGGATTGCTTTCTTAATTTCCCTTTCTGATGGTTGGTTATTGGTGTAAGAAACTCCTCATGCTACCTCGGGCTCCTGCTGCAGATGCTGTGGTGACTGCCTTTGCTGCTCAGATCTCCACTGTGGGCCGTCCTCCCACAGTTGGAATCTGTATCACTGCCGGCTTTGCTGAACCACTGAAGGCAGCTTTGCTCAGGAGAGAGACTGGCTGAAAGTGCCAAGAATTGATTGCCCACCCCTCTTTCAGCAGCCTTTAATCACTGACTCTTAGGAGTTAAAAAGTGCCCCAGCTCCCTGGCCCCTCCGTGATGTCCTTCTGATGTGTGTGTTTCACACAGTTCCTTGAGTTTCCACATGAGATTCAGCTCCCATCCCCCACTACAACTGACTTAATAATTCACCCATGATCGGCCACCCTCTTTCCCATTCTCAATCTCCTAGTCCTCTATCAGTGTTCCCCTCCCCTGCCAAGTAAACTACTTATACTCAAGCCCTTGTCCAAGGATCTGCTTTGGGGAGAATCCAAACTAAAGAGTTCCCATAGCAAAAAAAAGAAAAAATGCCTGGTAGACTTTGAGGATGGAGTTCCTTTTATGAAGGCTGATCAGTGGAGATTAGTGCTGCCTGGAAGAAAGAGCTTATAGTATAGGGAAGTCCTTTCCAGGAAGGAAAAGAAAAAGTTAAACCTACTCCCATCGTGCAATGAAAGATCAAGGATTTCACCCTTGCTTCGTCTCCAGATGAACAATAGCTAGTCTGCTGTCAGAGGACCTGACAACACCACTCATCACACAGAGGTCGTCCCAGATTCACCTGGTAACTGACGTAGCCATCTGTGTTTGCTAAATTGCCTTTATCCAGAGAAAATATAAACTTCTCACATCTTTATGACAGAACGTAGTCTCAGAGTCAGCCACCTGCCAAAATTAGGCTCCGCCCCTCTCACAGAAATTAGGAGACGGGGCACTTGAGAAACATTCCTGGGCCATAAAGCTGACAAGAGGCTTATGTAACTGTTAAAAAGATTTACATACATTTCAAAGAGACAGAGAAAGAATTTATGAGTTTTCTAAAGGAAATGCTCTGAGGAAAATGAGGGAGAATTAAGCATCTTACTTTTACTTGAATTTGCCCTTACATTATGAAGGAACCCCAATACTTGAGCAGTCTTCCTGGAAGGGGCAGTCACAGATTGTACTAGGCAATGCTCCAGCGGCTGAACAAGGGGGAAATTTGCGGGAGACAACATCAGAGGGGACCAGAGAGGAGATCAAGCTGCCTCCTGCCAACTGCTGTACAGCTTTGGCTTTTCCTGTGAGTGAGGTGGAAAGTCACTTAGACCAGAGAGTGCTGTGGTCTGACTTGCATCTCAGAGTCACTTGTTATAAAACTGGTAGGTACCTACTGAGCGACTCTGTTCCCAGGACTCCTGTAGGTGCTGAAGGAGATAAGCAAGAAACAAAGCTTCGTCTTGAGATTGTTTACTCCGCCAACGGGGGGAGAAGGGGAAGAAACAGCCTTTAAATAACAGGAGGTCGCGCAGGTTTATCTGCCCAAATGACAGCAGTCGGTGTGCAGAAAAGTCTAGAAGAGGAGAAAGCCGAGTAAAGAGGAGACGCTGAGGGCTGGGGGAGCCACAGAACACACCACGGAGGAGAAGGGACCTGAGCCACCCCTCGGAGGGATGAGAGATGGAGACACAAACAGCGTACGTGAAAGGACAGAGGTCACCCTGAAAGGAGCCTGTTTGGAGTAGGTTGAGAAAAAGTAACAAATTAAGATCACAGAGTCCTAGGTGGGGAAGATACAGCTCAGTGGTAGAGTTTGTGCCTAGCATGCAAGAGGTCCTGGGTTCAACCCCCAGTACCTCCACTAAAAAAAAATAAATAAATAAACCTAATTACCTCCTCCCACCCCCAAAAAGTAAAATAAAGTTAAAAAAAAAAAAAAGCTATATATATTGCAACTATCTAGGGAAAAAAAAAGGATCACAGAGGCCTGATGCCATGCAGACCGAGTATTACTGATAAGGAAGCGTGATTTTTTAAAAATAAAAAAATAAATAAGGAAGCGTGAGGAACAGACTCTCGAGGGGCTGACCAGCAGACATGTACCCATCCTCCGCTCTGGTATCTTTACCTCTAGCGGAATCCAGCCTTCTCCTTGTTACTCCTTCCCAATGAGCTAGGTTTAACAAAATTACAGCAATCGCTCTTAGTCATAACAATGACTCCTCATCACTCTGCCATTCCTTCCTCCCTTCCCTCCCTCCCTCTCCTTAGAAAAGCTCACCCCCATTGGTGGGTGACATTTAAATAACTTGGGACCTTGAAGCAAAATGCCATTTTACTGGCAGGATGAAGGCTTGCAAAGAGACAAGAATAGAAATTATGATGATTAATTGTACGTGTCAGATTGACCGAGCTACCCAGGGTGTCAGATATGTGGTTAAACATTATCCTGGGTGTTTCTGTGCAGGTGTGTGGGGTGAGAGGAACATTTTCATCAGCGGATGGAGTAAAGCAGACGGCCTCCCTCCTCCAGGCAGGCCTCATCCCATCCAAGTTGAAGGCCTGACCAGAACAAAAAGGCTGACCTCCTTCAAGTGAGAGAGAACACCTGCCTTCCTGGCTGCATTTGAATGGAGACATTGAATTTTTAATTCCTGCCTTTCGACTTAAACTGAAACACTGGCTCTGGGTTCTGAGCCTGCTGGCATGTGGACAAGAACTACAAAATTGGTTGTGTTGTGTGAAAGGAGAGAAGGTGAGAACTACAAAATTGGCCCCACTGGTTCTTGCTGTCTCATCCTGAAGATCTTGGGACTTGTCAGATTCCATAATCCTGTGAGCCAATTCCTTATAAAAAATAAATATAAATATGTATTATATGTATATGTCGAGAGACAGAATATATGTATATATTCTCTATATATAGAGATATATAGATATGTGTGTGTGTCTGTATATATATGTGTGTGTGTGTGTGTGTATATACACATCGTTGGTCTTTTTCTCTGGAGAACACTCACTAAAATAGAAATGCATCTGAAACTGTTCCTTCTTCTGCTTTTGTGGTGTTAGTCACCAAGGAGTTGAAGGCAGAGAAAGCAGGAGACTGTGGGAAAGGATATTATAGCTCCAGGACTTGTCAGAGTGACTGGGGGCTTCCCTCAGGCGCAGGCTAGGGTCTCCCCTATTCACGTGGTGTGATGAATGTCAGGGAGCCGATACCATCTCCCCAGACTCTTCTAGGTAATAGCCGATGTCACCTTCAAGCCTAAGAGACTGAGGCTGGAGGAGGGAACACAGGCTGTACCAGTAACAGCTGAATACAGCTGGAGAAGCCACCTGGTGTGACGCAGCCTCCCGGGAGGAGTGACAAACACAACTGCACACAGGCTGGGGCAGGTCATGGAAGCCCTTGGACACAAGGTGAAGGACATTTTCCTGTAAAAGTCATCAAAGTGAATGCAGCTTTCATTGAATGCTGACTCTGTAACGGACACTGTGCCGAGGGGCTTTCTGTCCAGTCTCATGCAATCCTCATGACAACTTTAGAAGCAAAGATTACTGCCCTCATTTTTCAGATGAGAAAACCAAGATCTAATGAGGTTCAGTGGGAAGTTATAGATGAAGAGATTAGGGGTCTGAGTCTCTAAGAATGTCTTGTAAAGATGAAATGAATCATTCGAGGAAATGCGTGGAGCTAAGTGTCTGGCATGTACCAAGAACTCCGTCAATGAAAATGACTGTCTCCACACTGTCATCATCACCATATATTCCTCCTCTGTTACAAACACATACTCAGCCTAACTTCTCTGGCTCTCATAAAGCTACCTGAAAATGACTTTCTTAAAATGTTTTCTGCCAGAAGTGTGAGAAGGATTTTTTTTTTTTCTCCTTCGCTTAAGAAACAAACAAAGATCATTCTTTCACCAGAAATCTGATTCAAAACTTCTCGCCCGTTTTCCCCTGCCATCCACAGCTCTTTCCCGTTTCCCATTTTCCAATGTCTCCTGACTGCAGCAGCGAAGCTCACGGGCGTCCATCTGCTACCCTTTCAGATGTGCTCCCCTGGAAGTAACTCGAGGCACACAGTAGGTACGACAGAGTTATGTGCCTAACGTAAGTCACTTTCCAGCTTTCTCTTCAGCCTCCTCCCTCCCTCCGTTAAAAAGCAATTTAAAATGAACCACGTAGCTATCATAAAAGACTGCCTACAGTGTTTTAATTGTCTTTTATCTTTGATACCTACTCAGGAGAAGTGGAGAAATGTCCTTTAAATGAATTCTTCCAGCCTGGGGGTTACCAGCAACCTGATTCCCCTGGAATCATTTCCGATTCATTGTCATTCATTATTTGTTCTTTTCTGACGGCTGTCCTGGCTCTGCTGCTGTGTTTCCTCTCCAGGCAGTGGAGTTGTACTGAAATGTATTTATTGGTTGTCGCACAGGTATCTTGCAGTTTCCTGATTCCTGTTTTCACTTCCCTCCTGATTACATTCAATGTGAACTCTGGCCTTGGATGAAAAGAGAGGCAAATTTATCAGTGCTCTTTGAATTTAGGAGGATGCTACATGATTTGTCATGATTGGAGATAGGACAGCGCTCTGCAGAGCAGGGCTGATGAAGGAAGAAGCCCATGAGGCCTTTGCCTCTGATCTTGGCGATCACTGGGGATCCACAGCTGGGACTTGGCCTGGCTTCCCCTAAAGAGGCTGCACGAAGCTCCTGGGGAATCTGGATGCTTCACTGACGTGGCATCTGCTCCTGGCACATCGAGACGGGGAAAGGAACGGAATCTACGTTGTCCGTCATCTATCACCAGTCTACTCACCACACTAAACACTGAACAGTTGACCTCATTCACGTTTAGCACAGTGAACAGGTTTTATTAAACCGGTTTGAGAGAGAAAGAAACGGGAGCTCAGGGAAGTTAAATAACACGACCAAGACCACACAGCTGTCAGTAAAGAGGCAGAACAGGGTTTGCAACCCAGAACTATAATTCCAAAGCGTGGGTTATTTCCCAGCATGTATGCAAGAAGCCTAAAGAAGAGAAATGTGTTAAACAATGCAGTAGAGTTCAGGAAAAGGGCAGTGGTCCAGCTGGCGGAGATGTTTCCCCACCGCAGGCGGGGGATCTCACAGCCAATCAGCAAGATGTGAGATTTTCTTCAGCGAGTCCCAGAAACCACAGTCAGTATGGAGAGAGCAGATGGTTTAAGATTTGGGGTCCTCATCAGGAGGTTCTCAAGGTGAGAAATCAGAGACAGAAACCAGCGCCAATGTGTGCACTCCGTGTCCCAGCTGTGTGCAAGGCTGACGAGCTCCAGAAGTGAGGGGGGACAGACTGGGACAGTCTGGGACAGTGGGGAAAGGTCTCCAGACTGAGGGGAGGTGACAGGGTGGGATGGGGAGTCAGGGACAGTCAAGGGAAAGAATGGGTGACGCTGTTCCGGAGGCGAGTTTCAGCGGTAGAGAGCAGACAGCGCCCAGGACATGTGTCATTCTCCAACAAGCTGCTCCCCTCCAGCTGTCAGCCTGTCAGTAGGTCTAATGAGACAGGCTGCCAGGGTTATCTGCACTCAAACAGGAGCCTCCTCCCAGACAAAGCAAAGGTACTTGAAAGATATAGGATGCTCTAGTGGTAGAATGGCAGGCTCTACAAACCGACTCTGAGGATTGTGAAAGCTGGATCTCTGGATGAGGACACCCCTCAGTACTTCCTTCAAATCCTGCTGCACGAGCAAGGTCCAACGTGCACCGGCTCTCCCTGGGGCTCGCCTCTTGCGTGGGTTTTGTCAAAGGGTTATAGTCCCCGGATTGGGATTCTCTTGCCACAGCCAACAGTTTGAAGGCACTCTCTCCTGCTTTTCTCCCCAACCTGACTCTGCGCTCCCACCCTGGTCGCGGTTCCTGGAATATTCCTTTCTTGCTGAAAGGCTGGGCACTTGCTAAGAGGTTTCTTCTGTCTGGAAACCTCTTCCATCATCTTACCAGGAGGCAGCACCTTCTCACTGTTCATGTCTCTGACTGAATGTTACCACCTTATGAAACCACACCCACCCACCGGCCTCAGACACATGCCGCACCCATCCACAGTGCTTGTCCCAGAGCGTAATCATGGCGTCTGTCCCCCTTTGTCTCCCTCATGGGAAGGGAAGCCCCGTGCAAAGAGTAGCAATGCTGGTGTACCCTCAGTGTCTAGCAAGGTGCCTCAGTACAGAGGCACGGACCAGGTAAGTGATGTTTGAATAAATGAATGAATGTGTGATCATTAGGTAAGCATCTCAGAGGGGATGGAGGAAAGAAGGAAGGGGTTCCATCAGTTGCCATTTATTCTTCTAAAAATATACCTTTCTACTCTTCCCCGTTTGTCAATTCTAATTGAATTTCCCAGTGTAAAAAGTTTGTATGGAAGGGAACAGCAGGAATTTACTGTTTTCTTCAGGGATCCTCTGTGCCCAGGGATCCTTGGTCCTCCACCACCCACAGCCTGGCTCTGGCAGTATAAATACAGTTATCAGCTCTACTGTGCCCCCTATAAAAAATTCATAAGTTGAAGCCCTAACTCCAGTACCTTAGACTGTGACTGTATTTGGAGACAGGGCCCTTAAAGAGGTGAGAAGTTCAATGAAGCTGTGAAGGTGGGCCCTAATCCAGTCTGACTGGCGTCCTATAAGAAAAGCAAATTTGGACCCACAGAGAGACATCGGGGATGCACGTGTGCAGAGCGAAGACCACGTGAGGATGCGGTGAGAGCATGACCCTCTGCAAGCCAAGGAGGGAGAGCTCAGGAGGAGCCAAATCTGCCACCACCTTGATCCTGGACTTCCAGCCTCCAGAGCTGTGCAAAAACAAATCTTTGCCATTCAAGCCAGTCTGTGGAGCCCTGTTAAGGCAGCTTGTGAAGACTAGGACAAACATAAATGTAATAGTCATATCACATGATGAATGACTTCCATAGACGACAGCAAGTTAGGCCGAGCTGACCTCACGGTCCAAGGAAACCCTGCAGTGGGCGCGAAGTACGCAGGTTGAGCAGTCACATCCCAACTGTGCCACGTGTCACCTTGGAACGTTTGCCTCACCTCTCCCTGGGTCCACGGCCCCTCCTTCAAAGTGGCACCAGTGGAAGGATTTCGTGGGATAAGGTTTATGAGAGTGCTTGACACAGGTCTTGAAGGTCACTGCTCAACAAATGTTAATTCCCTCCCGTCCTCTTCCCATCCAACTCAGTCACACTGGAGGAAGGGGTCCCTGTCCAGAGATAATTGTGGAACGTGGAGCAGGGCAGTAAACGCTGCTGAGTGAAATAATAAATTCACATAAGCCTGAGCATGTGTGTAGGCGCACGGGTGAGGTCCCTAAGGCTGGCACGGCGGGGCTGCCCTCCCAGCTGAGTCTGCTGCTGTGGTTGGCATCTGCTCTGATGGTCAGGTTTCTGCCGTAGTAAAAGTTCAATGGTCTGAGTCACACTCCAGGCCACAGGGGACCATGGTGGCAGGAATATTCAGCGAAAAAAGGCAGAATTTGACAGAATACCTTCACCAGTTTCCCAATGGCTGAATAGAACCAAAATCAGACTGTTGGCCAACTGAGGGGTATACCTGAACTCTTGAGGACAAGGGTCATTCAGGGCTCCCTGGAATTCACCAGGACCATAGGAGACCTCGGTCTAAAGATATTCGGGTGCTCTGCGCAGAGATCTCCTAAATGATGACTTCTAGGAAAATGTGGCTTTCTGAAGTAGGGACCTCGTGGAGCCCTCGGTTTGTGCCAAACTGCCAGGTGTCAAGGTGGTCACTTAAGACAAGGAGCCAAATAAAAAGGAACATCCAGGTCTTCTTTTATCCACTCACTGCAAGAGTAAAGGCAAGAGGTGGAGGGAAAGAACGGTGCTCCTCCTTGTTCTGCTTTTCTCCTCGGATGAGGGAGGAGGGATGGGCTGGGAGTGGAAGGTCATGAGTCAGAGTGCAGAACAGCGAAGATCTTTGGAGTCAAGGCCCTCAAGACAGGGCTCCAGTCTCGGTGAAGGTGCCTGGAAAACATCCCAGTCCAGACCCTAGATAAGGAGGCCTCCGAGTGCAGGTGCCTGGGCTCAAATGCAGATCTACAAATGAGCGTGGCTGGTGGGGTGAGGGCTGCAGGAGTCAGGGAGGCCTGAGTCCTTGACTGCAGCTCCCTCCAGGGACATCAGTGCACCAACTGTGCACCAAGGCTGGTGTGGGGACGGCAGTCCTCCCCGCAGAACCTACCAGGAAAAGCTTTGCAGTTGCCTGGGGTCAGACACGAAGGATCACACACAGGATATCTTGGCCTGGAGCCAGGCTCCTCAGAATTCATAAGGTCTCTCCCCAACACTGGTCTGAAACCATGGGTCTTAACCTTCTTTGGGTCTGGGATTGCTGGAGAGTCTGCCTGAAGCTATGAACTCTTTCCCCTGAAAATGTACATAAACATAATTGGCATAAAATCTTCCAGAATTTATGAACTCCTAGTGTTCACCTGTGGTTTAAAGGTTAAGAAATCCCAGAGGGAAATAGGCCTCTTTGTTGGAGACTTTTAGTGTTTATAGACCTGTGTGTTTCCACTGTGAGATGTCACAAAAGGATGAAGTCAGATAAAGTGGCCAGTGATCGCAATGCCCAGTGATGGCATGATGGCACTCATTCTCAAATTAATGGAAGTCATCTTTCAGTCTGCAATGCCAAGAATTATTTTTCATGGGTAATTTCATATTTCTAAATGGCAGTGCATTTCAGTTTTGGTAAACCTATACATTTGATGTCTGGGGCTCTTCCCTGCTACCTCAGCTGAGCCCACATCGCCCCTGGTAGGGGATGTAGGACTTACCTTCACATCTATAGCCTTAAGTTTTTCAAGCTTATTTGGGTGGAGGAAAGAGAGAGGAAGAGTCTTTTAAGTGACCCAGAAAGTCTACAGTGGACCAGGTTTGAGCCATCTCCATCCAAGGGCAATGAGTAAACCACTCAGAGAAGCAGAAACATAATTTTACTCATTTCTCTTTAACTGAAATGATCTTGGCTCCTGACAGCCCGTTTCTCTTTGGCAGTTGAAACACCTAATCTTGCCACTCAAGCTAAATTCCATCACTGTGATTTTTTTAAGGTAGCAATTCAAGATTTAAACTCAGTCATATCAACTCCTTTCTCCCTGAGAATGATTCATGATAGTGGGTGGAGCTTGCATTGTCCCTCGTCAGGTAGAAGAGGTGACTAGAGTCAGCATCCATGGCTGACTCCTCCACACCCAACTCTACGTCTTTTCAGGTTCACGAGCTCTGTCCCAGAATGCCCCAGCACACCTTGGATAGGGGCAGGTGCAGACAAAAAGGTATTAGGCAACTCTCAGTGGCTTCTTCCTGCTCCACACACACAGGGAGCTCCAGAATCTGGGGCTCTCTCTGCTCACCGCCCGGACACCACAGCAAAGCAGCTAGGATGCCACATTGGGCATTCTTGGGGTAAGAAGAGCAAAATGCAGTGAACAAGGCTGGAGAGACGTATCTCCAGCCCCCACCAGCATCCAAATCATATACACTTTCTCTCTGAGTCTCCTCCTCACACCAGCTACGTGAACTTTTATCTACTCCTTTTTACTAAAATATAATTTACATGCAGTACAACATACAAAGTGTACATCGCAAGTGTAGTCTGATTAGTTTCAACAAATGTATACACCCGTGTAACCTGTACTCTTACCAACAAATAGAATATTCTATCACCCAGAAATTTTTCTTATGCCTCTTCCCAGTCACTCCCCAGCCCCAAGCAAACACTTGTGATTTCTATCATCAAAGGTTAGTTTTGTGTGTGTAAATGAATCCATGCAGCATACACTTGTTGGCGTCTGGCTTCATTCACTCAGTATCATGTTTTTAAGACTCATTTATATTGTTTTGTGTGTCAGTAGTTTGTTCCATTTATTGTATTTTATGAACATGACACGATTTGTTTATCCAGTCACCTAATGAGCATTTGGGTTATTTTCAAGGTTTTTTTTTGTCATTATGAATAAAGCTGCTAAGAACTCTCACATACAAATTCTCTTTTTTTTGATATATATTTTCAGTTCTCCTAGGGAAATATCTAGGTGTAAAATTCCTGGATCATGGGAGTAGACATATGTTTCACTAATTTAGGAACTTAATTAGGAAACAAAAAGTCTCAGTATTTAAGTTACAAGGTATTAAAGGAAGAATATGATGCAGCTTGAAGAGGAATAACATCACCTGGAAATGGATTTAGTGGCAAATGAGCCTGTACCCTTTTGGGAAGATAAAGGTAGCATGTTTTAGGTTGTTTGAGGATCGTTGCTTCATCTTAGAAAGTTAAATGCAGGTTAGAAAGGTGAATACTGATGCTGAGTTGATTGGGAGTGGAATGCCCTGGTTTTATACTATGTCAGCTTGTCTACTGGCACTGTAAGTCCCAGAATTCCCTTCTGGGAAACGTGACTAAGATTTGGAAGACAAAGTGAACAGTATCTATTATTCTTTGAAGAGCATCATAGTTAGACAATGAGGAATAGAGGCAGAAGTGCTGGCAGATTTCTTGCTCTTATCTTTGTTCTTCTTCCCTTTGTATCCAACTCTTCTTAACTGCCAGCCTTGCTGACTGAGATGATGAATTTTATGTGTCAACCGAGGGGGTGTTTCTTGGATGGGATTAACATTTATTTATTTATTTTATTGATGTATAGGCAGTTACAATGTGTCAATTTCTGGTGTACAGCATAATGTCCCAATCATGCATATACATACATATATTCATTTTCAGAGTCTTTTTCATTACTGGTTATCACAAGATATTGAATATAGTTCCCTGTGCTATACATAAGAAATTTGTTTTTATCTATTTTTATATATAGTAGTTAATATTTGCAAATCTTGAACTCCCAAATTTATCCTTCCCACTCCCTTTCCCCAGGTAACCATAAGATTATTTACAATGTCTGCAAGTCTATTCCTGGTGATTAACATTTAAATCAGTGAATACTGGGTAAAGCAGATTGCCCTTTATAATATGAGTGGGCCTCATCTTATCAGTTGAGGGCCTGCATAGAAGAAAAAGACTGGCCTCTTGTAGGAAAAGGAAATTCTCCAGCAGAGACTCTTAGGACTGGACCTGCATCATCAGCTCTCCTGGGTCTCAAGCCTGCTGGCCTACAGTGCTGATTTTAGCCTTCCCAGTGTCCATGATCATGTTAGCCAATTCCTTGTAATAAATCATATATATATACACATATATATATAGTATAGACACACATATATACACATATAGAGACACATATATATCTTTACATATAAATACATTAATATGTATATCAGTATATATATCCCATTGGTTCTGTCTTTGGAAAACCCTGACTAATACACTGACCAACAACCTTTCCAGGCTGACAACCAGACACAGAGGTGACAGCCTTCCTTAGACTCCTCCACCAGGTCCCCTTCCAGGTTCACTCCTCAGGTGACGTCCCTGCCTTCTCATATTCCTTGTGAGCCCTGCCCCGGTCAACTTGAGCTGGTGTTTCCAAAGGCCTGATTAGTGGCGTGTCTCTGATCCTCCAACCCCTCCTTTTGAAACCCTTACTTCTCCAGCTTCTTCCATAATTCTGTAAGGCCTTATTCCTATAATGAATCCTATTCTACAAAACTCATAATAATTCTACTTTCCTTATTGTACCAAGAATGATATGATATAATTTAATGCAACAGAAAATGTGCTCACTTCCTCAGGGCAGACAGAAAAGCATTAATACTGTTAGACGGTTCTCACTTCTTGTCTCATTCATTCATTCATTCATTCAGGAAACAGTCAATAAGGTCTTGCTACAGGCAAGTACTACTCTCTGAGAGCAGACTAGAAATCCACAGAGGGCAGTGAGGGTCCTCAGGAGATGGATCTTTGGCTACTGAGGGAAAATTGCCAAGAGGAGATTTCGGTTCAATCCAGAGAACGTCCTGACAATTAACTGTAAACGGAATGGCCTCTCCATTCCCAGTGAAGGCCTAGTTACTACAGAAATTAACTAGCAATTTACTTAAGGAGGGATGCTTCAGAGGGCATTGGCCCATCAATCAGCAGTGTCTAAACTCCAGATTCACTTTTCAATTGCATATTATATGATTCCCTTATGATATGTTCTAAACCCCTTCTGAGACTCTGAGATTCTCTCAGCTGTCCATGCTCTGGGGTGACTATGAGGAATAGCAGGGTTATGATTGTCTCAGAGTAAGACCACGGGGGTAAAGAACTAGTGTTTATTGCACACTCTGTATACTCAGGCAATTTTCATTGATTAGGAAATAATCAAACTCTCCTTCAAACTCCAAGAGATGAGTTCTGTTACCCCACTGTGTGGATAAATACACTGAGATTCAGCAGCTGAAGTGACCGGGCCGAATTTCTCAGCACCCAAGCAGAAGAGATTGAAATCTGCCCGCCCTCAGAGTCCGGGTCTTTTCACCTATGCTATATCACATCAAAGTTCAGCTTTGGCATGTGAGAATTGATAAGATTATCCATCACAAACCAAAGCACAATCTTAAGGTATACACTTAATGAATGCACATTGTCATCTATGTTTTAGAACATGTATTTCAGTCAATACATTAAGCTAGTAACGTGACATCATTTATCAATGTTTTGTATCTTCCAATCACTCCGATGTTCTTCACCTTCTCATTGAATCCTCACAATAACCCTGCCAAAGGAGTTATTATTTAGCTTCATTTTACAGATGAGAACAATGAAAATCAGAGAGGCTGAGAAATATTTCCAAAGTCAAACAGCTACTAGGAAAAGGCAAGGCTGGAATTCAAATTCTATTCTGACATTGCAGACAGTTCTCCACACCCTGGGTTAATTTCTCCCATGGGCTGGGGCGGAGGGCTGGACTTTGTTTACTGTATCTTCCAAAATGGTTCACTCCTCCTTCTACATGCTCCAAGATTATTTTCTTCTTCTTCTTCTCCCTCTAAATGCTTCCCTAAAACAGCTTCTTATTTATCTTGATGCCAATTTTTACTTTCAACCTCATTTAAAAATGTGAAAGATTCACCCCATCAAGGCATTTCAATGTGAGAAATTGGTTGAGCAAATAAAAGGAAATATTTTAGAATACTTAAATTGCAATGAATCACATACAATTACCATTTGGTGCAATTTAGGTGTTCTGAAACATTTCTTTTACTTTGCCCAACCAAGCACTCATAGCTAGATGATTTTGCTTCTAGGCACAACTTAAACCCACAGAGGATTTTATTTTGCCTTTAAGCTATAGCTGACGGTCTCTGTATGAGATGTTTAAGACAACAAGGTATATAAATAGCCTCCTCAACAATTAAGGGAAAGACAATTGTGCCTTTGTAATACAGACCTTGGAATAGACACAGCCTAGTCTGCTACCGGCTCCGGCTGCCAACATCAGCTCCAAAGCAGAAAAATAAAATTGGAGGGAGGAGAGATGCTTTTCAGGTCATTAGAGGGAAAGGAAAACTACAGTTTTACATTTGAGTCATATAAAAACAGAAACGTATACACAAACGCACAGTGGGAAAGAAGGAAGCTGACATTTATTAAGGGCTTAATGTATACCAAGAACTTCACACACCTTACACAAACCTTCTAAGAAAGATATTGTTATTTCCATATTGTAAGAGAAAGACTTGCCCCTCAAAAAAAATAAACTCAACTTGATAAACCTCTGTCCCTCAAAAACCCAGGCTTTTCTCACCACAATACATTGCCTCTGTGTACATTACATATAAGTTTCTCTTAGAAACGTGGAACTTGTTATATGAGATGTCATTTACCTTTTTGTGCTTCAGGATGAAAATAAAGTCATGAATCAGAGTCATCACAGCCTCCGCTGATTGTCCCTCTGCTCCAGTGTTGATTACCCAGCTTGCAAGCACCCTCGTGTTTAAGCCTTGACAAATGTGTTCAGAAACCTTGAAGTTTATGATGGAAGTGAGTAGACAAATCTGTCCTCCCATCCTGAAACATGAGAGAGATTCTAGCTGTCGGGAGGTGAAGGCTGTGATTGCTGGCAACCCGAAACTCTTCTCACTGATTTTGGGATCAATCCCTTGCCTTCTCTCCTCCCTAAGGAGAGAGATTACCCGAGGCTGATGGTTTTGATGGAGCTGTTTATCACTCAAAGTGCCCTTCCGTCCCTGACCAAGGGGAGATAAACGAAGGCCAGGTCCTCCACATTCCCACCACAGATTCAGATTTTACACAAAGACATTCAAAAAAAGAAAGCAATTGGAAGAGAGTCATCCCAACGATGCCCCACAGACACCACCCACTATTTCCTAGCTCTCCCCGGGCTCTTGTCCGGCTTATGGCTCATTTGTCCGCCTTCCCTTCAGGTCTGTGGGCCATCTCGTATCCTCCCAATACATTTATTTATTTCCCCTTTTTTATTAGCTACTGTCAGTATCTGTTGCCAGCAACCCAAGTACCCGAAATGATAAACCATTCAAGCCTTCACAGATTAGGTGGGGCCCCAGCCACCCCTTCTCACATCATCGCTAACACTGGGCTCAGCTCCAGGGGTCCCTCTCTCCTGGATGCCTGTGACTCCTGTCACATGTGTTTGCAGGGTGTGGTCTTCCCTTACCAGTTTGCCATCATCAGCTAATCCCACCTAAAATGGTCATGGCTCATGACAGCCCAAACTGTATCACCTACTGAAAAAGATTTTAGTTCAATAGGAAACCCAAGAAAACTAGAAAATGTGCCAGACACAGAAGAGTGAGATTCTAATAGTGGGCTCACACACATTCTAAGCAAAATATTTACAGGAGATTGTTCTAGAATAATCTGATCTAGATCAATCTGTAACAATTACTGTTCTGTAATCTGAAGTGTCATCCAGGACTCTCTACTCCAAGATATATCCATAGTTTGTGGCATCTTGCACTTAGGGAAACTCTCTGTATAGAGTCTTAATTAACCACTTACTGAATATTGTACCTAAGACCATGACCATTTATACTCAGTCACTGCTACACTCAGATTTATTGGTGTTTAATTCAAGTCTTTTAAAAGAAAAATCTAATGTTAATATATATAGTATATCCTATATATAACATATGTTTTATATATTATATATATAACATATGTAGTATACCCTGTCACTACTAGGAGCAGGCTTCACTGCAGACTGCTCAGGTAGTAAATTCCTGGGATCGAAGCCCATCTGCTCTATCTCGTGCTGCTGGTTTTCATCTTTGCACACGGCTGGTGCAATCATAGTAAACTACCGCCGTCCTCATCACCTTGCAGATGTTTCATTATTCAATTAACATCTGTCCACTTAATCTGCAGGTGAGTTAAGGGCCAGAGACAGCTGCATTTCCCCGGGGGCCTCCAACTAAAAAGGATTAAGAGCGCTTGCACGTCCTGGGCTTCCCCGATTTCTCAGCATCGTCACTCTTACTCCCTCTAAGAACCTCAGCGGCAACACTGCCCTCTAAATGCCAGCATCTCTTCAGAAAGACTCAAATCAGACAAGCAGAGCTGCATTTGCAAAGTCAGGTCGAAACAGTTTAGGACCAGGACCCTGCAACTCTCCAGACTCTCACTTTCCTGTCTGTGACACACCCTCCTCTCTGCTCAGTTACGCTCCCCTGTCCTCTGAGCAGAGATTATTCCCTTCCTTCATGGAAGGCTCTGTGACTCACTAACCTCCTGATGCATCCCTCCCCTGGGGTCCTCTCATCTTCTGAAATTCCAGGAGTCTCTTGAGGCTCTTAGCATAGCTGGTCATACACACTTTGCCCTCTAGGGGGTGCCCAAGGCTCCTGGCCTCCCATTTAGTCCCTAGTGAGGCCCTAGGATGTGATAAAGCACTGAGGCCAACGGGACCACAAGGCTGACAGGACACAAGAGGGAGATGTTTCGTGGATGAATAAAAATGAGGTAAATGTGCTGCTTTGAAAATGATTTCCTTCCCTTGTTTGTGATGGGAGCTAGTAAGCATTTGGTACAGTCTTGACCTGCCTCTACTCCATCTCCAAATTTACAGGGCACAGGGAGCTTCTGAAGCTGGGCATGTTCATTCCGGAGGCTTAGGGAGAAACCTGTTTCCTCGTCTTTCCCAGCTTCTAAAAGGTGGCCTGCGTTCACTGACTCATGGCCCCTTCCTCCATCTTCAAAGCCAGCAGAATAGCATCACCAAATCCCTCTGACTCTGCCCTTCCTGCCTCCCTCTCATGAGGACACCTGTGGTTACATAGTTTGTATATAAAGGGCCCACCTGAGTAATCCCAGACAGTCTTCCCATCATAAGATCTTTGACTAATCACACCTACAAAGCCCCTTTTGCCACATAAGGTTACCTATTCACGGGTTCCAGGGACTCAAGCATAGACATTTTGGGCGCCATTATTCTACCTCCCACCCCACCCACAACACACACAGAGAACACACACACAGAGAACACACGCACACACAGAGACACACACACACAGAAACACACACACAGAGAACACACATACAGACACACACAAACACACACACACGGCTATGTAGCCATGTCAGACCTTTGTGAAGGACCCGAGTGGCTGAAATGGAGGGTTTTGAGAGTATCCAGCATTGCTCCCACTACGGAGGCAATGAGGGAGCAAAGGAAAGCCGACACAACCCCCATCTTCCCGGGAAGAGTCGGAAGAGGGGACATGCCTTCTCTTCGGAGCAGCTGCCCTCAGCAATGGCCAGCCTCCTGGTGGCCTCTTACACCAGGATTACAACTTCAAAGTTCCTTGCCAGTTGAAAATGAATTAATCAAATCATTGTTTCTATGTGATAGAAGCTTATATGAAACTCTTATAAAAATAATGACTCTTCCAATTAATCTTCTGGGCAAATATAAATTTTCATACAAGGGATTACTTAGAATTGAGATGCACCCACATGTATTTTATTAAGCTCAGTGTCCTGAATTCCACTCAGAAGGCTACAGCCCCCATGATGCCTTAGGGTGTGAGCCCCAAAGATGAAGGAATGTTGGGACTCCTCCCCCAGAAAAACGACTCTCTATGATCTTATTTGAAACAAAATAAGGGATAGAGGAGAACAGAGGAGAGAAGAGAAAGATGACAGAGTGAAATTTTCTTGGCAGGGTTCCCTAGGAAACAAACACTTGGGCGAAATGTTACTTGGGGATCATGTGTATTGGAAGCCATAGGGAGGGGGATGGATGGCAGAGTAGGAAACATAGCAAACAGGAGGAGGACCCTTACCCATACGTACATTCTGCCCCATCCTGGGATGGTCTCCAGAAGCTGCATGGAAGTCGGGACCCAAGAACCAAATGAGGCGGGAAGGAAAACCGTGTACCTGCAGGCCGTTCCTGCTGCTGCCTCCTGTTGGTCCAAGGGCACCCAAGGTGTGTTACCTGGCCCCTCTGGGCAGCCCCAGGGAGCCAGATCTCACAGCCCAGGTACGGCCCTTCATCTCAGCTCTGAAGTGGCAGACTCAGAACAGAGCAGTGCCCTGTGAGTCTGGTCTTGGTCAGCTCCAAATCCAAACCCAGCCGACCCTCTGTCTGTAGGGCTGCCTTTGCTGGACAGACCCGGGCGGGGGCTGGGGGCCTGAAAACCCTCCTGGCCTAGCTTGTTAGCAACTGCATTCAGGGCCTCTGCCAAATATTTAAGACAACTTTTCACCAGGAAATCTAGGCTGTGCCTCCATCTTGTCCCTTCTTGGCCACTGGGCCATCTCTGCATAACATGAGCCCTGGACCTGCGGTGGCTCTTGCTTCCATAAGCACAACAGCAGTCCCCAAGGCTGTGTGCACAGCCATGGTCCTGCTCTGTGCTGGGGAGGAGGGGAGCCAGGGCTTCTAGCCCACAGGCAGCTGCCCGGAGCACCCTTGCCACAGAGGAAGTTGGAGTCTGAGACATACTGAAAAGAAAACACAAAAGGCAAAATGCAAGGGTATCTGACGCTTAGCAAGCCAGGCACATACAGTTGCACTTGACATAAACTCCAAGTACACGCTAAGTTTTACATCCTACCAAATTATGATATGGAGACTGAATACTTCAGGATTTCAGTGGAAGGAAAAATCCCCCAGGGCTGAGGTCGGGGCAGCATCAGAAAGGAAACAGCTCTCAGGCTGAGCCACGAAGGAGAGATTCTAATAAGAACAACCATCACTTGGACGTCACATGAATGTGCCAGGCACTGTCCTGGACTCTTTCTAGGAAATAGTGCATTTGATCTACCCCTCGGTCTGGGGAAAGAAGTCTTGTCACCTGCTACACAAATCAGAAAGTGGATGCACACTTAGCAAAGGGCATTCAAAGTAGCAGAAAGAGTCAAATCCTGTGGAAGAGAAGAATAAGCTGAAAAGAAAAAGATATAAGTAAGTCCCAGACCCAGGAGGGTTTTCAGAGCCAGGCTGTAAAGTTGGGCCGTCATTTGGAGGCTTTGAGGTGAGCAGGGAGAGGTTATCTGCTGAGGAATGACATGTGTACAGGTGTTCAAAGGATCATCCCATGGGTGGTGATAAGCAGGGAGGCAGAGACAACCGAGGGACAGCTCATGAGACTTCTGCATCCCATGGGGAAGAAACAGGGCACTGCAGGTTTAATAACTTGAACTTGGGCGACATGATGGCAGGAAGACGCAACCACGACCCTAAGGTTCTCCTGGGAGCACAGCACAGACGCGCCAGCACAGCTGAGGGGACTCTAATTCCTCGTCACTGTTCTGGGCTCACTGTGCATGAACAGGACTGTGCAAAGCCCTCGCCACGGGACCTCACTCACCCAAATGCTCCTGACACAAGGGTGAAGCTTTTGATCCACTGTGACGAAGGGGCTGATTCCCAGGGGTGGGGGCAGGGTGGGAGGCATGAGGATCAGTCTCATTATTCGCCTTCCTTTCTAGTCACAGAGTAATATCACTTGGCACCTCAATTTTCAAGGAGCGCCTAGAGCTTTCCGGGTGCTCTTGGAATTACCGCAGAACCACCAGGTGCTGGGAGAAGCAGCAACAAGGAGTGACAGCCACCGCCAGCGCAGGGGCCCCGCACTAAGTGGCTGAGTGACAATGACGTGCACTTGACCAGCACCTCAGCCACGGGGCCCCACATCCCCCGGCGCAGACACGGGAGCTGTGAGTCATCCTGGTGAAACGAGCCACTCTTTAGGAAATGGTGACCAGCCTGGAACGGGAGGGAATTAAACTTACTATCAATGAAACACGCAAGTCTACATGCAGATGCTAACAGGAACAGCAGGTTGATGAGCTGTGCATTCTTACGGGGACCTGAGTTTCCCTGGAGGCCCTGACAAGGGTATCACACACGATTTCTCACTGTCTGCTTGTAAGGAACGGGGTAAGACAGTGTCTAAAGCAACTGTCTGCCTTTTGATGCAATGAGGGTTGGACAGGCCTGCTAGGAGCCAACTTTGGACCACAGAGGGACGTGGGCGGAGATGAATCAGCACAGAAAAGAGATGGACTGAGGGAAAGGGAACTGGGTCAAGCCCCGAGACATCCTGGGAGCCCCCACATCCAACTTGTCTACCCCTGAGCTTTCCAGTTTGAGTGGGGTAAACATGTCCTTTTTTCATTAATTTGAGTTGATTAACCTTCTTTCACTTACAACTGACAAATTTGGACCCAAAACACCCGAGACCCTAAGAACATCCGTGATAACTGAGGCTTTCTAGGAGAACAGCCTGAAAGCCAATGCTCATTTGATTAATAATTCCTATCATTTTGTGTTCTTAAAATTAAACCAAGAAAAAAATGAAAGAACAAATCAAAACCTTCATTTTATCTTGTGACACAGTTTTCTATGACTTCATCCCAGTTCTGACCAATTAGTCACTGAATTACCCCATCTTTTCGGCTCAAAGTCGGTGATTAAATTTGACTCCTGTCAGCATCTCTAAACCATTCTTCTAGGCTTCAGGGAAGTGCTGTACAAAATAATAGCTTTGTTGACATGAAAAAAGAGCAGAATGTACTGAACACGAAATTAACTAGGTAAGGGCCTTGCTTCTTGTCGCACTGGAAACAGTGACCCGTTCTCACTCCTCTTCCTGGAGGCAGTGTCTGTCCAGGCTGCAGGCAAAGGTATCGATGATGTTTGAGACTTCAGCACTTCACAATTTGTAAGTGCTTTTTCATCTGCTTTCTCATTCAGTATCCCCACTGGTAAACTGGGACAGAATGATGCCCTGCCTTGTTACCAATGAGGAAACTGAGGCTCAGGAAAGTGGACAGACCAACCAGTTCTTGTTCCAAAACAGGACTCATTCCATTGCAGCACAACTGGTGAATCTGAGAATTTCTTTGTTTTTGTCTTTGTTTTTGTTTTTACCTCAATAGGAGAACAATGAAGCTTCGCCTCCATTCAGCTATCTCCCAAGTTGATTTAAAAAAAAAAAAAAAGGTCTGGAAGGCTTCTCTTTTGGGACACAGTTAAGTACAGGTGTAGGTGACAAAGGAAACAGAGGGGGATGTGATCCCAGAGCTGGGAAAGCCCTCCGTCCCCAGCTCCCACCATTCCAGAAACTGGAGCAAAAAAGCCTTTGATTTTACAATTAGAGATTAACTTTTGTGAACCCTGGGTAACCGGGCAACACCCAGCAGTAACTCACCGTGACTGTGAAGGGTCCTCACAGCCTCCTTCCCTGCCCACCTCCGCTACCTCCTGCCACCTGTCCCGACCTAAAACCTTCCTATGAGCAGATTTGGATGTGAGTGAGGAAGGGAATAAAAACTGCAGGACCTCGGGGATATGGCGCGTCTGTGCTTGGCGGGGGGAAGGGACAGGAGGGATGAGCTGGGTACCACGTACTACACAGGCTGCCTTACATCCATCGTCTTACGTAATGCTGACGCAGCTCCTTCATGGAAGGCATCCCCTCCCTCACTTGGTAATTGAGGGCATCGAAGATCTCAGAGGTAAGATAAACCACCCAAGACCACACTGCCAGGTTCAAAAACAGATCTGACTAGCGCCCAGTTTGGTCTGCTGGACCACACTGCGCCAGCCACACACAGCTCCCTCACCTCACCCCAGGAGCTGGGGAAGGCTTGAGAGGCTTCCCAAATAGAAATGTCAATTTTTCAAATTTGCCTCCTCCAGTCAGAAACTCTGGGATCGATTTGCATCCATTTCCAACCACCCAAAAGCAAGAATTCCTAAATTGTCATCATTCAAGAAATGAACTTCAGTTGGTCCTTTCTGATTGGTTGGGAGCACTGCTAAGTCTACCGCAGGTCAAAGGAAAGGGCAGAGTAGATTAAATGGTAGAGCAGAAAGCACCCCGAAGCGGGTCATCTCTGGAAGACAAGAGTGTGTTTATGCAACACCTTGGAGCATTTACATGTACCTTGTCAGATGTACTTGCCTTTTTAACTGAAGCACCTGTGTTCAGTCCCTTCCTCCAAAGCCTCAGTTTTTCAGGTGGGGTCATGAATCTTAGGTGGGCAACGTCCACCAGAGGGAGGTCAGTCCACGGGCACTGCAGGGCTTCCTAGGTAAGATGCCGAGGAAAGACACCATTTGCTTTCAAGGCAGGTTTCTGAGGGCTGACCGAGGAGGAAAGGTGGACACTTCAAGTTGATGAAGACTGCTGTGATAACCAATGTCTCGGAGCCGTCTGTAAGGCGGTCCCAAGTTCAAGCACAGCACCATCTGATAACCTACGTCTCTGAGAGGGACAGGAGGAGACGCAAACCTAGAGACTGAAGAGCCACAAAACGGCATTCCAGCCTCAAACTCCCAGTGAATCCAGCAAAGGCAAAGGGGCTCTGACCTGCGGGGCAGGTGGGAGTCAGGGTGGAAAGGGGAAGAAACTCTCCTGAAGGGCACAGGTTAAAAGCGAGAAAGAACCCAGCATTGCTGAAGCCACTTGCCACAGACCAATGAAAACTGGCCCTCAGCTGATCATCTTTTTATATTGATTTTCTTAATTTGCTCTGTAAAATATTTCCATCACACAGAATAAAAAGAATGGCATAAGAACACCTGGGTTCACTGGATCATTAGAATCCTAACAGTTTTCCAGGCTTGCCCCTCATCTTTTTCAAGAAAAAAGTCATCAGATTGCAGCCCCTCCCCCTCTTCCTCCTTCTCCCTCCTCTCCTTCCTCAGGAATAATCAATACTCTGAATGTTGATGGCCATTCCCAAGCGTGCTTTCCACTATTCTTTCATGTAAACATAGTACTGTGTTGTTTTCAAACTTTATGTAAACAGAATCTTACAGGACACATCCTCTGTCAATGCTGTTTCCCTAAACTTCAGGTTTTTGAAATTTATCCACTTTTCACTGCTGTATATTATTCTGTTAGAAAACAGACCAGTATGTATTTATCCACTCTTGCTTCTGGACAATGAGACTGTTTTATTACCTTTTCCCCCAAACATTATTGCAATAAGCATTCTTACACACTTACACACTTACCTCTCTGTGTAGTCAAGGTGTGAGGTTTCTCAGGAATATTCCTAGAAGTGAGGTGTTGATACTCAGCATGATTTTAGCAATACACATATGCCCATTGGGTTCAGGAAGCCTCCGTTCTGATTGGAGAAGGTGCAGATTCTGATTGGTGGATGGCTTGCCCTCTGGGATGTTAAGAATGTCGGATATCATCCCCGCCTAGAAGTGCAATGACTGTGTTGAAGATCACAAGATTCTTAACTTCGCTAAATCGTGACAGATTTTTCTCTAAAGTCACTAGGGACGCAATCCCACCAGGCATGACTGATAATTCCCATTTCTCCAGATCCTTGCCAACCCTTGGTGTTATCAGTCTTCATTTTTTTTTTTTTTTTTTTTTGCTTAACTGATGGTGTAAAATATTATCTCACTGTGGAATTATTTTGTGCAGCCTTAATTCCTAGGGAGGCTGAACATCCTTTCATGTTTACTAGGCATCTAGCGGCCATCTTTTGTGAATTACCTATTTAAAATTTTATCCATTTTTTGAGTTTTTCCTCTTATTGACTTGTAAATCATACATCATAATCCTTTATCAGATGCATGTACTATAATATGTATTATATAAGATGTGCTTTATAATTATACACAGTGTACCATACACTGTAATTATCTTTTCCTGTCTTGTGTGGTTTTCAGCCTATGAAGCCTGTGTGTTGGTTTACCCCAGCTCTTCTTCACCCCGGCCGTGATGGTTCCCACTCTCTGAAGGGGTATCAGCCAAACAGCCACGGAGGGGGAGGCATCCAAAAGTATGACCTGTGACCTCTGAAACACATTCCTGCACCGGCCCCGTCTCAGACTGTTTGTTTAGATTTTACTAATATGTTGAGCTTACTTTTCAATTTGATGGTAAATACTACCAGGCAGGAACCTGGGGCCAGAACAATGTGTTCCACAAAAATGAACGTCCCTCACACGTGTTGATGGGTCGTGATTAGGAAAGGAAGAAGCTGGTCTCCTAAAAAACACAGGTAAAATTTGGCAGGAATAGTCGTTGTGGTGACAGCTGTCACCTTATTAAACACAAACATATACACTGAAATAATTTACTCTTCTCAACGATCCCATGAGGCAAGTGTTCTTTTTATCCCATTTCTTGAGATGAGAAAATGATGGCGAAAAGAATTTTAAAAGCTTTCCCACTTAGATCATAAATGGAAGAACTGAGACTGAAACCCAAAACGTTGGGCCCCAAAGTTGTGTTCATCTTCATGCATTTTATTGTTTCCTCTTTCCTTTCCTCATTCCTGTCCAAATAAGGTCTTGGAGTGCTGGGAAAGGTTTTCCACAAATACAAATATTGTAATTACTGCTAGCCTGGAATCCGTAACTTCTCACTCCAGCTTTGCTTCTCTGTGGTTTCCGCTAAAAGTCCATTTCCGGCAGGGCCAGCAGGCCTGGGAAGCTGTAGGCTCTAGCTCTGCTGGCCTGGTGCTGTTATTTCTTGGGATTGAGAGAGGAAGGAATGTTGGAATGCTTCTCTTAAATAGATAGATTGATAGATGTTAGCTAGATGTTCTATAATAAATACATATTGTATTGCTTTTATATAAAGTTGCCTCTCTTTAGTTGGTTTGAGTGTTAGGGCTGTTGAACTGTAATATGGTACATTTGATCAGTAAGCTCTCAATGGCAACAATTGTGTCTTTTTTTCTTTCATGTTCTCCCTTAATAGGTGTTTCACATGTGAATAAATGTACATTGATCCATCTGAAGTAATTCACATACCTTGGTCTTTAAAGCAGATTCAGTTCCACTTTTGTGCAGGGGCATTCGGTCAGCGCGGATTCTCCAGTCCTAGAGGCATAACAGCACATAGGAATGAGTAGGAAGGAAAAAAAAGAAACGAATTTCCGTCTTCCCTCTACCTTTGTGAAGCTGTATTTTTATTTTAATTATGCTGGTTGCTGCTTTATTTGAGGTGAGAGAGGATGTATATAGTTTGCAATCAGATTATAAAGGCATAGGTGTAAAGAACTTCAGGATAAAAGGTTTTAAATAATGTGAATTATTTTATGAGCTCACAGGGGGAAAAATGTTGTAATTACTGATTATTATCTCTGCCTTTACTGTAATGTGAGGCGGTTGTTTGGTGTGATAGTTAATTTGATGTGTCCACCTCAATGGGCTAAGGGATGCCGGAATACAGCCGGTAAAACCCTGTTTCTGGGTGTGTCTGTGTTTCTAGAAGAGATTAGCATGGGAACTGGTGAACTGAGTGTAGCAGGTGGTCCTCCCCAGGGTAGGTGGCATCGTCTAATCTGCTGAATAAAACAAAAAGGCAGAGGAAGGGAAATTTCAGTGTGTCTGCTTGAGCCGGACATCCGTCTTCTCCTGCCCTTGGACATCAGTGCTCCTGGTTCTCTGGTCTTTGAACTTGAGCTGAATTATACCAGCGGCTCTCCTGGATCTCCAGGAACAACATACCATAGGACATCTCGCCTTCATAACTGTGTGGGAAATCTCTCTCTATATATATATAGTTATTAGTCCCATTCCTCCGGCAAACCCTGATGAATACAATTGGGATGGTAAATCAGAGTCAGATCACGGTGCCTCAAAGATTAAGGCAGTAAGAATACTCAACTGGCATTTGAAAAAATCTAGCAGATGACGTAATTCCATACCTTATTTTGTGACTCAGGCAGCTGAAAACTGGGCAGAGTAAGAGACTGGATCAAGGTCACACAAGCAATGGAAAAATTAAAACCTGTTGAAACCAGTTTGGTGCGCAGCCTCCTACCACCCTCCTCTCACTGGTTTAAACAGCCTGTGTGAGAAGCACAACCTGGAACAGGGAAGCTTGTCTCCCTCCTAACCAACCCCCCCCCCACCGCCCCAAGACATTTCAGGTCATTAAGAACTGTGGAGTCCAAGACACAAAGACTAAGTCCATCAAAGGTCCACTAACCAAGCTGGGGACACGGCACTTCTGACAGGCAGCATTTCATTGGAGCTTTAGATCGCCTCAATCTCACATCAAGGTAATTTAAAATAGGGAAGACATTGTATTTGCCATGCACCTTTCCCACCCCTCAACACATACACACACACACCCTGGCTTTTTTATTTCTCAGGCTCCAAAGTTCTTTTTTTTTTAATATTTAATCAACTTTTTCTAACTGATAAAATGTTATTTTGATTGTTAAAACTCTCAATTAAAAAGATGGATACTTCTCTTGAATAACACAGGTGGCGAGCTGGAAAAGAGAAGATAGAAACCCTGGGTGAAAACATGAAAAATAAGTATTTTTTCTAAAATCATTTATTAGTGATCAGTTAAAAAAAAAAAAAAAAAAAAAAAAAAGCCTAAATTTCCTGTCAATTGTTTAAGAAAAGAACTTCTGGAAAGCTAGTCTCCGGGCAGTAAATGAGTTTTACCTATCAAATGTCAAAATCTCAGGCTTCCCAGATTTGACAATGGGTTTTTCTAAACAGCTCCCACACTACCCTCTCTGGGGCCAGGACAGTGGGGGAAAAGGAACACTGAACCTCAGCCAGCTACTTGGCTGTTCAACTGTTTATCTACACACAAGAATGAACGTCTATTTCCATCCTTAAGAGCTAGTAAACTGGAAGGTTAAATATCTTTGCCATTTGGCTCATTTACTCCGGGAGTTTGTCATTCAGGGGAATTGTATCCAGCAGGCAAAGGGTGAACGGATGTTTAGAGAACGCGGTGAGCAGAAACATCACTCTCCTGCTATCACAGCTGATGCTGACTGATTGAAATAATGGAGGGAGATTAAAAAAAGGGAGAGGTGGAGGGAGGAAGGGAAGGAAGAAAGAAGGGACAAAGAGAGACAGAGAATGAGAAGGATGATTTTTGGTTAGAGCAATAGTCCTGAGTTGCCGTGTACCAACAAAATATTCATAGTGAAAGAGCGACCTCTTCTGGTCACATGGAGGAAATTCAGGCACTTTCTCAACAAAGTCAAATTTTAAAGATGGATGAATTACTACATCGGAAAAGAACTGCATTCAAAATGTAATGAATCTGCCATTGTGCACCAAAATGAACCCCATAAACTAGCAAACTCAACTCAGAGTCAGCGCCCGGAGGGTGATGATTTCCAGCAAATCCAATGAGAAAGCTGACTTAGATAGGTGTCCTGATCCCCCGGTTAAATTACAGGAAGCCGGCTCAAATGCATCCTCATATGGTGAAGCAACTTTTCCAAAATATAAGTCAGGAGTAAAGAGTAAATTTACTGTTCCAAGGTAGCAGGAAGCGGCAGAATATCCGCGGTCGCCATGAGGTCACGATAGCTCCCTTGGGCTCCACTGGGAGCCAGTTAGATTTGAAACCTGGGTTTATATAAACAGGTAACTTTGGGCTAAGGCTTCACATTCTGTTTTCCCACCTGTAAAATGGGCAGAGTAACGTCTGTTTGGGGTTTTTTCTCAGGACTCCAAGAGAGAGCTCATGAAGCCATAGGCAGATAGGGAAAGCTTGGCAAGGCTTTGCCCTTCCTGTGTCCATCACTGAGTACAGCACAGCTACGGTTAACTAGATTGTACAGCCAACAGCCATGTATTAGCTCTTCTGTTTTTACATTTACTCTTTCAAAAAACCCAAGATATACATTTATTTGCCATTTCTTTTATTGTGGGAAAGTAAATCATTTTAACAACCTCGAAGTAGCGTTAATTACATTCCCCAATTTTGTGCCACCATCACCACTGTGTATTTCCAAACCTTTTCATCACCCTAAACAGAAACGCTGAACCCGATAAACAGTAACTCCCCGATCCCCTCCTTGCTTCCCCTTGCCCCACCCCTGGGAAACTCTAACCTTTCTATCTCCATGAATTTGCCTGATCTAGATTTTTCATATAAGTGGAATCATACAATATTAGACCTTCTGCGTCTGGCTTATTTCACTTAGCATATCGTTTTCAGGGTTCACCCGTTCACCCGTGTTGTAGTGTGCATCAAAACTGTTTTCCTGTCTATGGATGAATAACATTCCAGCCATTAGTAGCATTCTGGTGTGTACATGTTGCTTACCCATTCATCTGTTGATGGACACGGACTGTTGCCACCTTCTGGCTATTGTGAATAATGCTGCAGTGAACAATGGTGTGCAATTACCTGCTTCAGTCCCTGTTTTCAATTATTTGGGGTATATACTTAGGAGAGGAATTGCTGGGTCACATGGGAATTCTATATTTAATTTTTTGAGGAACTGCCAAACTATTTTTCACACCCTTTGCACCATTTAACATTCTTACCCACAACATACAACTGTTTCAATTTATCCACATCCTTGGCAAAACTTGTTAGTTTCTGCTTTCTGATTATCACCCTCCTAGCAGGTGTGAAGTCCTATCTTGTTATGATTTTGATTTGCATTTCCCTAATGACTGACAATGTTGAGCATCTCTTCCTGTGCTAATTGGCCATTTGTATACCTTTTTTGGAGAAATGTCTATTCAAGTCCTTTGCCCACTTTTTCATTGGGTTTTTGTTGTTGTTGTTGAGTTGTAGGGTTTTATTTTCATATTCCGGTTATTAAACATTTGTCAAACATATGATTTGCAAATATTTTCTCCCATCCTGTAGGTTGTCTTTTCACTTTCTTGATTTGCCAAAAAAAAAAAAAAAAAACAAAAAAACAGTTGCTTTGTTGTAGGTCAAGCAAATCTAAGTAGAACTGATGAGCTGGTGGGGTTGTGGGCCCTGATGGCCGGCACAGCAGCAGATTCTGTTTGGAAGCAGAGCCTCATATGGAAGATGCTGATGTAGGAAGTGGTATCTGAGTAGGTAAATCAGTTATTTTTTTCAAAATTCAAGAGAAGGATTCAGTAATGGATTGGATGACAGAAGTATGACTAGTTGTCTGGCTTCATCAGCCCAATAGGAGACCAATAGCCCGTCTACTAGATAAAAAGTGATGAAGGAAGGTCAAGTCAGGCTGGAAATAGTGATTTCAGTTTGGGGAACAGCTTGAGGGACTTGTTAAGTCTGCAGCTCAAAGAACCTTCCAGACTTTCAGGCTCAGGGAGTGGCACCAACCATCACCTGAGAGCCTTGGGTGTGGCTGGCTCCCAGCAACTGTTCTCACTCACCATCACCATCAGCATCACTAGCTGATTCTCTTCGCCAAGCCTTGGTTCCTCCTAGGAGGGCCTGAGTCTCACTCTCCTATCCCTGATCACCTCACCCCTGCTAAACCCCACTTAACCCAGTTCCCACGTGTGTGAGCTGGGAAATCCACTTCACCGCGTGCGGCCTCAATTCCTCATCTGTACAAGGAGAGAGGGTTGGAAGAGATGGCCTACAGGAGTCCCTTGTCCACTCCGCTCCGATTCCGGAGTAATACGGAGCACGTCATTGATCCATGACCAGGGGGCACCAGAGAGGCGTCCTCACGCGGGCCATGGTCGTGCCCTACGCCAGCCAGAGGGCCCCCTCGGGAGGCTGCGGTGGAGATGAAAAGAGAATTGGAACACGGTCTTCCCACACTCTCCTTACTCAAGCAAGGCCTTAGATCTGAAAAAAAAAAAAAAAAAAAAAAAAAAAAAGTTCAATAAACAGCACTAGCCACCAACTTTCTATTATATTTATACTCTTTATCACTTTATTAAGATGAAAAACATTGTCCCTCTTTTCACTGCAGAAGTTTGAGTCAGTTAGATATATGAATTGCCAATGTAAATTAGATCCAAGAATTTTCAATCTCATTATACAACAGACAAGGAGAAAATGCTGAAGTGGTTGATACAGACTTGTAGTTCACACCTCTATGACGCCTTAGAATCGCCTGAATGTTTTTAAATATACTGATGCCTCCTGATTCCAACCCAGAGCAGCAGCTCCCCCTTCCGAGGCCACAGCTCTCCTTTAGGCTAAAAGACGAGCTTGGGGCAGATTCCAGCTCCCTACTCACCTCCCGCCACCTCTCTCCCTCAAACTCACAGCCTAGTTGCTAAAATCAATGTTAAGTGCCTTCCTGTGTCAGTCCTGCAGAAGAAAAACTTGAGACCATCCGGCAGGCCTCCAGCAGGGGGCAGTGGTGTACACGCGGGACCGTCAAAGCTGCTTTCGTAAAAAAAGCTTTTAACGTGGCAGTTAATACAGGCCTTGTCCTGTTATCATCCTTTTGAACGAGATAAACCCATAAAGGAAATACCATTGGAGACTTTTAGAGGCTAGAACATTCCGTTTGTTCTTTTTCAAAGAAGCAGGATCGTTGTCTTGATCCTTGTAATTCTAGCATTGTTAGTATAGCCAAGCAACGGATTTCTGGCTGGAAATGCGTGGATTTGCCAGTCTGTCCCTCCTTGTGGGGGTCTAATCCTGGTCATTAACACTTAATAGAAAAGCTGCTACAGTGTGCAAGTCACAATGAGCCTTCTTTTCTCACCTCTGATATAGCAATAAGATTATCTGTCCAATCCATCTCACAGGACTTTGTAAGGGTCAGACAGAATAACATAAAACAAGGTGCTTTGTCATGTTCAAAAAGGATGCAAATGCCTAATGAAACTCCTTCAGAGGTGAGGATCATATCACAGTGTTTTACTTACAATTAGTCAAAAACGAACAATCCAAACATCCAAAATGATCAAATTTGAGGCCCTTATTTTTCAGCATGTATTTGAGGGCAGGTATGGTGTGTCCATAAAAAAATAAATAAATAATAAAACAGAAAGGTACCCTACCTGGATGCACAAGTTTCATCTGGCTGTGAGGGTCATCCAGTTCAGCGTGTCTCCTCCGCCCTTTGGCGGTTCGGAAGCTCTCCCTGGGGTTGCAGGCAGGTCATCCTTTAGTTACAGTAAACACAGAACAGAATCTCAACAGCCAGCTTCAGTGTCTCTTAATTTCTAGTCTAGTCCATCTTGCTGTGGAGTTTAAACGACTGAAGCATAGCATGACTCCAAAGTTTCTATCACCAATGCCACCCCTCTGGTGGATTTTTCCTAACTCTGGACAGCTCAGAATTTTCAGGATTTCCTTTTGGCCATCAAATTGCTTTTATTAATCAATGTATTTAATTGCGTAAGTATATATCACAGATAGGGAAATACATTGATCATTCTAACCAGCATGTGTGTACCAGGGTGGTTGCACCGAGTTAGTATGAGCCCAGGTTCAAAGTGAGGACATGTAGTGTTTGAATTTATCTCAGACTGTTTTGAAAGCTGATGTATCATTTCATTAGGCTTTTTGAAAAACTGAAAAAAGCTCTGGGCCTCTCTAATACTCATAACAAGTGAATAAAAGCTGCGGTTTTACACAGCCTAGCATTTAAAGAAAATACACTGATGCACTGGTTGCAACCCAGAGATTGTGATTCTCTCGGTCTGCGGTGTGTCCTGGCATCAATCTGTTTCCAAAGTTGTTCAGGGTTGAGTGCCGCCGATGGGTGAGAATTTCTGATAACATTTCTCTTGTTACTACCAGAAGATGTCTGCGTGCACATTAAGCTGTGATGTGCTTTCTCTGGAGGAAGGGTGGCCTCTTCCGGAACTGCAGGAAACCCAGAGAGAAAGTGTCCTACAGGGCACGACAGGGAATCGCGGTGGGAGGGGGTATGAGGAGGGGTTTAGGGAAGGCGTCCACTTGCCGGGTCCCTTCACTGTCTGCACACAACCATCACTGCTGCTCCTTCTGAAAGACCCAGGAACTCGCCCTTGTCCCTCCTCTTCAGAGCTGCCTCACCCCAAGTTTTGTAACGAGGGCGGATGCTTAGTCAAGATGGAACGATTCCCCACTTTCCTGCTGTCTCAAAAAAAAGAGCATTTTTCTATCTAGGTTGAAATTTCTCTGAAGAAATGGGAAATGACAGCCCTGTGACGCCCCTCCCAGGATTAGTGATGCTGCTGGAGGGTGTAGAGCGTCAGAGACAGCTCTTCTTAAATAAAACCCATACCAAATTTTTCAGGTTATTAAGAAAAATGAGCAGAAGAAAATAAGTCAATTGCAATTCTTAAAACTCAAATATCAATTAAAAAATAATAATTTCAAGAACTATCAGCTGATTGAAGATTTGGGGGGGAAAAAAGGTGATGCATCAATAAATAAAAGTGAAGTATTAATAAAACGATGGTAGAACTCTCCAGTGTGTTCCTTATAAAAATCGAGTCAATGATGTGATTTCAATTAAGAGAAATTGCATGTGTCCTGGATAAGATTTAGTAAGAAAAGGAAGGAAACAACAAAAAACAGCTGATAGAATTCTACGCATATTTGTGTTTTTGATTTCTTTATATGTGTAAAGATACGTGAGTGATATAAAATTCAAGCAGAAAACAGATTTTAGTAAATATTTCCTATCTTAGCTAAGACAGACTGTGCAGTGGGTTTTCATTCTTTTTTTAATTTTAAAATCAGGGTGCATCAGACTGAGACATCCAAATGTGAATTACTGAGTAATATGTAAGTGACATAGGACACATCTACAAATTGCCATTTTGATCAAAGCCTCCTTTTTTGTTTTAAAAATTAAGTACATAAATTAAGTTCACTTTCGAGGTAGCTTTCCCATTTTTTTTAAAGTTCTATGTAAAAACTTTCTTATTCTAATCACTTATATCACTACCAATTCTAAATTTACTTTTGTATATTTACTGGGGTGATGAATAACTTTACTAATTCTATTAAGAATAAAGTATTTTCCAGCTGCTTCCCTGAATAGACCCACGTTCAATTTTCACTTGATTGGCCAAAACCAAAGCCCGAAATTTCCAGAGCAAACTTGGCATCATCTCATCATCTCACTGAGCTGTCCATGAGGTTGAGGCCCCACTGCCTCCTGGTCCTGGGGGGTCAGGGGCGGGAGAAAGCAGGAAAGGACCATTAATTGAGTCACATGATGATGTAGGTATTGTTAACCCACCTTAGAGGAGAGGAAAGAGACTCAGAAGGGTCTGGTGTCTTGCCCAGGATCACACAGCTGGCAGACGAAAATGTCAGGGTTCAGCACACAGGCACCCATGCCAAAGCCCAGCAGTTTCCATCCACTTGGGCTGAGTGGGAAGGTGTTGACTGCCCTCTAAAATAATCCCAATTTCTCAGGCAATAATTTTCCATTTTTTCTCAGAAGGTCCCCCAAAATAGTTTTTGAAAACTCTGTACCCTCATTGACACCTAAATGTTTTCCATTATTAATTTAAATCATTGCAAAGGATGCCATTTCTGCTTACAGTAGATGGTTCCAGTAATGGTCTCAAATGAGTCATACCTCCGTGGGCCCAGACCCTCAGGCACTTCCTTCCCAACCTGCCTCTGGGATTGGCTACCTGACTTGCTAAATTTAGCCAATGGGATATAAGCAAACTTGGGTCAGAAGAGGCTTGAAAATGGCTTGTGCTCTGGGGATTGGCCCACATGTGCTTTGAAACCCTGAGGCCATCATGTGTTGTAGACTGAATGTTTGTGTCTTCCCCTCAAAATTCATATGTTGGGGTCCCAACACCCAATGTGATGGTTTTAGGAGGTGAGGCTTTTGAGGGGTGATAAGGTTTAGATTAGTGCATGAGCGGAAGATATTTATGAGGCAGTTAATGCCCTTAACATGAGAGAGAGAGCGGCGTGGAGAACACAGAGAGAAGGCAGCTGTCTACAAGCCTGGACACAGGCTGTCATCAGGAACTCAGTCTGCTGGGACCTTGATGTGGTATTTCCAGCCTCCCTAACTGTGAGAAATTGACGTCTGCCATTCAAGCCACCAGGTCTCTCTGTGGTGGTGGACATACGATTGTGAAAGGGGAGGGGGGAGGGAGTTACATGCCCGCCGCAAGCACAGTCCTAGGTGGGTAAAATTCAGGAAGGACTGTTTGGGTGTGGATTCCTCTTAACCTGTTTGCTTCCTTGAACCCCCTGGAAAATCACTTTTGGGTTCAAGGGATGCCTTGCTTAGTTGTATCTGATTCATCTTTCTCTGTCTCTCTGAGACTTGAAAGGTTTATTGAAAAATCCACCAGCCATTGTCCTTTTCCCTGGTCTATAAAAAGCTCTCTTGTTCCATAATGGCTTTTAATCAGACATCATGATTCGTTGCAAGTGAACAGAAACTTCACCCACCAACCATGCCTCGCTTGATTTTCTATTCATTCCCAAGACTAAGTAATCCTGTTCTTAGAGTCGTAATCACTTCCCCATCTGCTAGATTTTATTAATGAATTGTTAGATTATGATCCAGTTGAGCCAGAACTTGATTCTGTGGCATCTCTGTTTCCACTATTAAGTCTTATTTAAACCTAAAAGAAAAGGTCTGTAAACCCTTATTCTTCCTCTCAAGTGTCATTCCCTTTACTAGTATACGCTGGGAAGAGGACTGGATTGCCCAAGCATGCCTGTGATATAAAGCTGATTTTATCACTACTATAAAAGCTCTGTTTTCATTTAAATCTGGAGGCAAAACAAGCAGCAGCATGTATGGGGTGAAGGACACTTAAAATCCCTGGGGTTTTGAAAGGAAGAAGGCATTGACGTTCAACTTGTGTCTCATAAATACCCCAAATCCCGTAGACTAATGGCCAAACATCCCAGTAAAACTG
Organism: Camelus bactrianus; assembly: GCF_048773025.1. Taxonomy (NCBI): domain Eukaryota; kingdom Metazoa; phylum Chordata; class Mammalia; order Artiodactyla; family Camelidae; genus Camelus; species Camelus bactrianus. The sequence continues at coordinate 11,988,638 of NC_133539.1, read as the reverse complement.
AGTGTGGACCGGATGGACGAGGATGGAGCAGAGAGAAGGCCCAGCTCACCAAGCACATCCAGCCCAGGAGTCTAAATACAAGCTCAGGTGAAAAAGCCAGATTCCCACGGCAAAGCCACAGGCATGTCTGGGACAAAGTAAAGACACTGGACAGGAAATAGGATCCTGGTCACTCACCAGAAGTCAAAACAGGAGCATGGTATCCTACAACTTAAAAATGTGCTTCAAAATGTTTAAGATGCATTATAAATACACCCAAATTCATTTCTGTGACCAGGCTCTAAGGATTTAATTGGACCCATGCACAAAGAATATACAATATGCATGTTCACAGTGTTTTTTTGTAATGGTAAGCAGTAGAATTCTTAATGTCCAGCAGCAGGGAATTGGATGTGTGAGTTATGGTGAATTACGGTCCGTATATTAAGATGGATTACGATGTAGTTATGACTTAGAGTGACATAGACCTATTCATAATGTCATAGAAAAACATCCCATGATTTGCATCATAAAGGCTAAAAATCAGGTTAATAAAATAATGAGTTAATTATAAAATAGTACGCACCCACCGTGTGTGTGTTTGCACACGTGCGTGTATTCAAGGAGCAGTCAGGAAAGAGTAAGCCAAAATGGTAACATCTTGATTGAAAGTGAAGGTGTAATAATCAACCAACCCTTCATGTCTAAACCTCAAGACAATGACACTAGGCAGAAAACACAAGCACAGAGCAGAACACAACAGAACACAGGATGTCCTGTTTAAGATGAAGACACCGAAATCAGAAACGAAGAAGGAGCTCCTGGGAACAGACCAGGAAGACTCAAATGACTCTCAGAAAAACAGACCAAGTCCTGAAGCCAAAAAGGATGGAGATGAGGCTCAGAAAGACGACTGCAACTCTGTTAGGGTCCCACTGGCTTAAAAACTCATTTTGGTTTGGCTTGGGGGTGGAGCACATTGAAATATGGAAAATAGGGTCATATTCTATAGTGGCTCCTGAGTTTTCAAATATTAAGGACCATGGATTTAGGTTTTACAAAGAGGATCATGCCTCCCCTACCTGGGAGCGGTTGACGGTTCAGATAATTCTACGTGTGCATGTGGATAATAATCCCAAACCACTAGACAACAGCAGAGGACCTACTGCCCACCAGTCAGAAACCACCAGCCCACACTGAGTCTGCCGTTAAAAGCGGTGACGAGGACTTGTCCATCCATCATTTTGCACTGAGCACATGGTTGAGGTGGCAGACACGGGTGACGGCAGACACTGCCTTAACTCAACAGGATAACTTATAGGCTACAAGTTGCTTCATACTGTAGAAATGGTGGGATAGACCAGAGTAACCTATTGTAGACGAGTGGTATTTAATAAAGACATTCTATTGGTATCAGGAGGAGCAGGTTATAACAGGGAGGACAAGGTAAACAGAGTGATCCAGGGACATGTTTTGGGGAGGTTTCCACCTCTGCTTCAGGCAGTAGAAGCTGGTAATTTACCAACAGCCTCCGTGTGCAGATGGGGTTTACAGAGCTCCGCATTCACAATTTGTCTTTTGAGTATTCCTTGGTTTTTCTACAAACAATGGCATCTTTGATTTAGAGAATCCTGTGGAGAATGTGATACTGCAGTTCTGATCGCACACATTTTATAAATGAGTGGCTGAATATTTTGAGTATTTTTATTATTATTATTCTCCCTGTATTTTCATTGCTCCCTCTTCCCTACCTGCCCAATACTTACCTCTCTTCTAAGAAGGGACAGTCACAGGGATTCCTTACTCCAGGATAGGTTTGTAGCCAGACGAAAAGCAGAAAGTGCCTGGAAGACTTGGGTAAAATTTGAGTATCAACAAAAACTCTGGGGTAAAAATAAGGGCTTGCCTACTCTGCTCCCCACCCCCGTGACCCACACTCACCCACACACAGAAAGTCATATGCACTGGCTGGGGATGCAGGCAGAAGGGAGAGGTCTGAAGGATGGAAGGAGTGACAATTGGGCAAGGCATCCTTGGCAACACCCCAGGGAGGACACAAAATGCCAGGGGACCTGGTTGCAGAGGTGGGAGAGCTGAGCTGGGCAGAAGGAAACACTGGAGAGCCCACCATCAAACTTGAGCGAGCCCACGGACATTGACAAGGACATCCCCCAATGACAAGGACAATGGTCATAGCTATAGCGACCTCAGTGGACTTATGGACTCTGAGACTGGAGGGAGGACCCCCCAATTACCCCCAAATCTTGACAACCAGCGAGAGAAGGGTGAACTGAGGGCATTTTCTGCCAGCCCGATGGGATGCAAGCCCGGAAAAGAAATTAAGTTCAGGTAAAAAGGCACGGTTATTTCTGTACGCTTGACTTCAAGCACTCAATTTCTCCACACTGACAGATTCAGAAATTGGACAGGAAAGCAGCCCCAAGTGCCTAAATCTGACTTATACTGGGTGCAAAATGTTGGGATTATTTCCTCAGCTGGCTTCACTCATCTCCCCAAAGGAATACAATGGATACATAAAGAAATCTTTCTGTATTTCCAAATGTACATACTGGTGTAGCAGAGCCTGAATGTACTTAAAAAGGTACTTGTTCCAAATCATCGTTCAACATCAAAGAGTTCAGAGACCACCAAATCAACACTTCCCAACCTTGAACGCGCAGATGAATCAGCTGGGGATCTTGTTGAAACGCAGGTTCCTGTAGGTCTGGGTGGAACCCTAGTTTCTGCATCCCTAACAAACTCCTAAGATCTGATGTCGATGCTGTTAGTCCATGAACCACACTGAGGAGCAAGGCACTCGATAGAACTTTCCCAGTCTGGGGAGTGCAGGATGAGAAAGCTTGTTCACCTGGAGGGCAGTTGTGGGTGGGGTCAACTGTGACTGGGGAAGGCTCAGTCCAAGTTAGGTTGGAGAGGTGTAAGAAGGGGACACTAAAAGGGTAAGGCAGCCCAAGACTGCATCTACCCTTTCTGTGAGTCTGCAGGCAGCAAGACTCTCAGGGACAAATATGGAGGCAGACCCTGGATTCAAGAGCTTACTTCCCAGGCCAGTCTAAGCTCTGCATTTCACACCCCAGTACTTCCTCTGACAACCCTCAGCCTGCTCCCACCAGGAGGGGGCAGGAGACTGGAAAAGAGTGCTCAGTATGGGTACAGATTCACATCTGTGCTATTTCCTGTACTCCAATCAGTAGACCAAGATGCCGAGAAACTATAATGTCTTTTGTTGTTGTTGTTGTTGTTGTTAAAGCTTCAAGCTCTACCAACAGCAAAAGATAAATACCTACCGTATGCTCCCACTTACATGTGTACTCTAAAAAACAAACAAAAAACAAAAGACACTGAGCTTGTGGATATAGAGAACAGACTGGTGGTTGCCTGAGCTGGGTGGGGGATGAGCAAAAGGGGTGAAGGACAGCAAGAGGTACAAATCTGCAGTTTCAAAGTAAACCCGTCATGGAGATGAAATGTACAGCCTGGTGACTGTAGCTCATAATACTGTATTGCATATTATTTGAAATTAGCTAGAAGAATGGATCTGGAAGGTTCTCATCACAGGAAGAAAAAATTCCTGATAACTATGTATGGTGACAAATGTTAACTAGACTTATGGTGGTGATCATTTTGCAATATATACATTATGTTTTGTACTTGAAACTAACATGTGTCAAATACACCTCAATTTAAAAAAAAAAAAAACTTCAGGAGATAGGGGTATAGCTCAGTGGTAGACAGCATGCTTGTTTGGCATACATGAGGTCCTAGGTTCAACCCCGAGTGCCTCCATTAAGGGAAAACCAAACCAAACCAAACCAAACAGAACTTCAGCCTCTACCAAGTCAATTTTCTTTTGATGATCACGATAATTATTTATGGAGAAAAAAAGGGCATTCCCAGGAATTTTCTCCCACATACTTTGTTCCCACCAACAGTTCCTACCCATCCTCCCACTAAAAAGGTACAGGACTGTCCAGACACTTTTCAATGTTTTTATTGTTTGACAGGCATTTACAACGTTCCATTCATAGACCTAAAAACATAAAAATAGACCTTCTTTCAGCTTATAAAAGAAATATATAAGAACTTTTGACATAGACACGTCATGACCTTATATACAAGAGACAATGGCACCCTCTCCAAGCACCAGACTTTCCAGCCTTTTCAGACGAACCCGTTGCACTGGGACTCGTAAATGTGACTATTAGAAGCCGCTGCTTCGGTTTTCCATCCAGACACAATCGAACTGGAGATGATATGGAACAATGCAGTGATACAAAGGGTATAGAAACCATTCTAAAGCTTTTTAAGAAAATCAGAAGATATAGCAAAAATTTAATAGAATAAAACTCTCAAAAGATCAAGCTCAAAGCCCTGGAAACCCGAAAGGGGAGGAACAGAGGAAGGAAAAGCAGGTAAAGCTAAAGCAAGCAGGGGCACAAGAGCATGACGTTCTGAACTCTCTATTGTCTGGAAATATAAAGTCAGAACTGATTTTTATAAAATATAATTCCTAAAGCTACTATAAAATTCAGGTCTTTAAAGTACCTACTGATGTGTCAAACACCAAATAGATATTTTCCCCAAAAAGAAAGTTTTCATATTATTTAACCCTTTCTTAGGAAGTGGACATTGTGAAATGGGAAAAAAAGAGAAAAGCTATAAACCTTTAAAAAAAATTTGAAAGTGCTTTAAGTTGTTTTTGTTCTTCCTATTTGGAAATCTGTTTAGAACGTTAGATCTTTAGCATGCTTACCCTGTTTGTCGGCATGAAGAAAGTGTTAAACACAAGAAATGTTTTTGAAGAGGTTGTTTTGTTAAGAGATTCAGTTATGGACTGCCAGGGAAGGGACATGTAACCTATGGATGAAGATGTAACTTTGATGGGAAGACCAATGATCGTCATGGCAATGTCTCACTCTCATGAGACAGAGTCCCCCTCCCCCGCCATGTGCAACAGACACACACACTGCCCATTCCAGTGTCATGTTTAATCCAACCAAGCTCCCATCTCAGAGATTCAAACATTAAAAACAAACAAACAAAAAAAAAACTGCTTCTTGGGAAAAAAAGTTTCTCCTAAGTATTTTGTTGGCCTTTCATATATAAATATAAAATCACCATGCCTCACTCTCTCTGTAAAAGGTAAAATCCTCATTTTTTAGACTCAGAGTTACACTAACACTGTAAAAGTCTCCTCTGTTTGTGCCCCAGCATCTCAGGTAAAATACAAAAAATAGTGTTTTTTTTTTTAAGTGATAAATTTGGATCTCTTTTCAAAGAGTTTGGCATCTTTATAATTCTATGCAAAACTAGAACTTCCGAACACTGACATCGAGTAAGACCAGCCATAGACCGAAACAGAAGAGAAAAAAAAAACAAAACGAAAAAAGGCTCATCGAAACATAAATCTCCACCCTCTCCTCACACATTCTTAAAATACACAGATATTCTCAGACATTTAAGAGAGAAAAGAGAACACTGCAAGCTGTACAGTTGCTTTGTTTTGTTTTGTTTCCCCAACTAGGAGATGGCTCCTGGATTGATTTCAGATAGTCTTTATTATTTTTTCGTGTGCTATCCCTTAAGCTAATCTGTTGTATATACTTAAACTCCTGGGGGTAATTCGCTTTCCAGTGCTATAGGATCGCTTTTATTTTTTCTTTGTCTTTCTTTTTTAATTCTTCAGGCCCTGATTAATTGAGAATAAATAAAAGCCCTTAGTAATCTACAGGAGATAGGACTCAAGCTTATTTGCGATTCTTGAACAATTCTCTCTGACGTTAGAAATGACGAAGTTGGGTGGCTAGGAGGCTTCGGAACAAAGCCAGCTGCCAGAACGGTGTGTGCAACAGTGCGACTTGGGGGAGCGCTCTCCCCCATCCCAGGGGCCGGGGCCGGGGAGGAGCGAGGGCCGCGCGGGAGGCGTATCTACACAGGCTCTAAGGGGACCGTGACACCGTCAGATCTCAGTGTTCAGTTTCCGGGAGGGGGCAAAGTCTTCACGCCTAACCCAAATGACCTCCTCGCTCGTGCTCTCCAGGCCTCCATTGATGCCCGGCAGGGCGGCTTGCTTCTTGAGCTGCGCCAGGCGGGACGCGTGACTGTCCGGGGCTCTGCGGCCTCTCTCCCGCTGGCTGATGGAGGCGGCCTGAAGCCGCTCCCGCAGGTCTCCGTCGGCGGCGGCGCCCTTCGCCGACTCACAGAACTCATCATCGTCACTGAGGATGTCTGTCTCCTTGATGTCATCTTGCTCCTCATACTGAGCAAGATCAAACTGTTCCTCTACCCATCGGTCAGTGTCCCCGCCACCGGGCGGCTGCTGGGACTCTCTCTCCGGGCTGCTGGCGGAGATGGCATCGGAATCAATGGTAAACCTGTTTCGAGCCAGTCGCCGCCTCCTCCTCCCAAGAGACTTGCTTGGGGCGGACACTGCACACACACACAAAAATATAAAAAAATAAAACCCCCACAGGCTTTACGTGAGATGAAAATCCAGAAAGCAAATAAAAGAAAAGGAAAATAAAGACTAAACGGATATGCATTTTAGTGCCTAGATGTCACTTGGGACATCAAAGTCTGGATTTTATCAGTCTGTCTCGGAATCTTTACCTCACACAGATGTCTGGACTAAGAGGATGTTACAGCCACTAATGGACGGGCAAGTAGGCGGGGGGTGGGGGTAGGGTGGGGGGACATGGATGGGTTGTAGGTTATAGGGAAAGGGGGATTCAACTCCGTCTGAAATAATCAACTTCTCTGCCCTGTGCACCTGGGAGACAGGTAATGCAGATTCCTGCTGCTGTCAAGTCAACCACTGATCTCGGGATGACCTAGCGCCCTCAGTTCTGACCGTGGCCCAAGGCACAGTGCTCCGAAGATCCCGAGGAGCTGGTCGAGAGTCAATTAGCTGGAATAGGTATTTAGTAAGGATGCGGGATGATTTTAGAGTTTCACTGTCCTTTGTAGAAGTCACCAGAAGAAGTATCAAGGAAGGAAAAACACTGGTCCAAGTTATACGGCTTTCTGGAAAACTGAATGTAACATTTCTTGAGGATCTGCAGTTACATTAAGGGCACAGCATCATTTTTGGAGAATCAGCAGAAAAGAGTGGGTCTCAGAGATATCAAGTCCTCTTTCTGACAAAGCCCCACATGAGCTGGGAGGCTCAGCAAACGTGAGCCTTAGTCCCTCCTGACTCTGTTCCGTGTATCACCAGTTCCTCTTTTACAAAGCAATTAAAATACCGATGCCTGAGTGGAAGGAGAAATAAATAATACGACCCCCAGGCAGCTATTGGCAACGTGCTAGATAAAGTGACTAACAGTTAAGAAAAACAAATCTCTGAATTCATTTTCACCTTACTGCCCTCCAGGGAACCAGAATTATTAAAAAACAAACAAACAAACAAACAAACAAACAAAAGACACCACCCAGTAAAGCAAACGATCCCACCACACACACGTTCGCTAACCACACGTGGAAATGCTGCCACTTCTCGCTGGATAGTGAAATGCACCATGGGCTTTCCAGTGGGAGGGAGGAGTCTAGACACCAGTGAGGAGCTGCTTGCCTGAAACCTAAGCCCGAAAGCCTGTTAAATTGCTTCAGTGCTGCTAGAAGTAAGATGACTATTTTTAATTCCTGCCAAATGTAACCTTGACTTCACATCCAGCAGATACAAGATCAGTGAGCTGGACGATGGTCTAAACTGGCTCCCATTCTGACCATCCTCTGTCTCAGATCCCTGGGCTTCCATCATCATTCCTGAGTGTTCTGTCATCTTAAGACATGGAGTAAATGGACACCACTCTCATTCAAGAAGGGGAATGAAAATCATTTCCAGGAAAAATGGGGAGAAAAAAGAAAGAATAGGAAAAAAAACCCCAAAAAACCTAAGACCACTCCTCCATTAGGAAGAAGCAAAACTTCCTGTTCAGTTCTATCTCAACATCACCTTAGTGGAGCCTGGCTCTCTCCAATCACTCTATTAGAACCACTTCAGTTCAGAATTGGACTATTAGAAATATTTGTCACTGATCTGCAATTTGAAGTATTTAGTGATACAATATGCTAATATCTGTATTCTTGAAGTAGGTCAAAAGTAAGATGACTTGATGGATGGTAGATGAGTAGATATGTCATAACGAAAATATAGAAAAATGTTAATGGTAGGTATGAATGTCCACAAATAAAACTTGTTCTATGTTTCTGAAAATTTTCATAAGAAAATGTAACAAAAAAAATATGTAATTGAGTTACCGCAGACATACAGCACTTTTAGACCAAGTGCAGCAGGATATTTGCCTTTGCTGTCCTATTCAAATAGAGCAGAAGGAGAAATAAACTAGCTGGGTATTCATGATAATGAATAATGAAGCATAGAATCTATCCTTTTTTAAAAGTAAACTTAATAACCCAGCCAGCTTTATGGGGTTCCAGGGGACAATCTTTGAGTATTGCCATTGTTCGTTGTTAAGACTGATTAGCTAGTGCCATGCTGACCCACTCAAGCACCATTTTTAAATCATGTAACATGAAGAGCCTGATCATGGGAAGGAGCTTCAACAGCAGAGTGATAAAGACTTTCTTCAGCCAAAAATGAACCATCAGGCAAAAAAATCTTCCAATCAGCCAAAGCCAACAGGCTTTCTCTCTTGGTGTTCATGATGATGATATAGGTTGTAGCAACTTTGTTTCTTTTCTTTCTAAAGGGATCTCAGTGGCAAAACTTCTGAATGTTCTACAGACTGAAAATGCTTGTTTCAACGTGAATGCAGCTCTGACTTTAGGTTCATTGATTAGCAACTAAAACCTGCCCAATGACAGCTGGGGTTTCCTGAGGTTGGGATACCTATTCTCAATCCTAATTAAATATCCCTGGTGAGTAAAAGGAACGGGTGAAACAATCCCAAGGTGAAATTCTCTGCTGTGAGCTCTAAAGGGATCAGCAAAGCTTTTTACATGAGAAACCCATGAGAAACTGTGGACAGGGAGGTGTGCAAGACACTTAGATACATTGGTGAACCCAGAAAAGTGCTGGGTGTTCACCTTACTATGTTTTCAATAAACAGTTATCAACTGATTGGAGAAGAGATTATTAGGTAATACTAATTAAACTTAATTAGTTAATTAACATTAGTTAAACTTAAGATACTTAAAGAGTGTAATATACCCTGTCAAGCTAGGTAGGTTGTATCTATGAAACCCTTCAACCATTCACAGTTCCCCACATGCCTCCTCAACAAAACTGAGAACAGGTGGAAAATTAATTGAAACAGAGGTCAGAAGCCTTTTTGGCAAATGCAAAGGAAGCTTTTTTTATGGGAATCTTCCCTGCAAAATTCTAGACTGCCTTTTAATAAAGGAGTAATAAAAATGTTAATATCTTGATGTCATTAATACCTAAGTGTTATAATAAAAATATCTTCCTTCCTAGATAGATTTTAATGCCATCTACAGTTGGTAGTACTGATCTTTAACTGCTCCAAGGTGATAGAATGAGTCCTAAAAGAATGTTTACTGTGGGACCATTTAAATTCTAGATTCTTCTTTTCTAATAGCAGCTCAAGGCCTCCCCAGATTAACACTGAAAGTAAAAACAAAGTTGCAGGCACATGATATGGGTAAAATCAGATGTATCATCTGGTCTACCAAACATGGCCTCCTTACTGAGAACAGGCATTGCTGTGTTTCTGGAGCACAAAGCCACCATGTTCTCAGGATGCTGAGACATCACACACCGCTTTTTGCTGGACAAAGCTGGCTATCATGCAAAGCAGCGACTCTCATTTGGCAAGCAGGCTAAGACAGCCCCTCCAGAGAAAGAAGGCATTCCCTTCCTGGCTTGGCGAATGAGAACGGAGCTCACCAGCCACAAGGAGGTGAACAGCGAAGGGAAAGCTTGAGGGAGGGAAAAAGGAGTAGACAATGGGAGGGAGGCAAGGGACCCTCACACCAGGGAAGAACCTACTCCAACGTCAGCCCCCCACGAGGCTTCATCTAACTATCGCCCCACGAGGCTACATCTAACTGTCGCCCCACAGGGACGTCAGCTCACTCAAGTCCTACAGTGGAGTAGGGGTGACGGGGATCTTGAACGTCTGAATCCCCACAGTACCTGCCCTGCTCATGGCTGGCCTGGCCCCTTTCAGTGCACACAATCGTTTTCCTCCAAAAGGGACATATTGCTGGGACGAGGGAAGGCTCTCAGTCTTGAGGAGCTGTCTTCTGTGCTTGTCACGCAGGATGGAGTGCACAGCCTTCAGGAAATCCTTTCGGCTCTCTGGGGAGCTATGGAAAGATGGACACGTGTTAGAGAAACAATTCTCAACACACGGCGAACTTCTGATACCAGGTGCGGCCAAACAAATACCTCAGGAGACCAAAGGTTAAAAACTGAGGCCACCACTCCAACTTCACTGCTGAGCAGTGTTTTCATCGCTGGGGATAAAGAACGCATATTCCTTTCCCTTTATGCTTTGTGGTTCATCTCCTGCAGTCGGTCTGGGACAGAGCAGCCCATTAATGAACAAATTGATGGAGATACAGATTCTGCACCGCAGAGTTGCCAGATTCTGCTCTTGGTACTTAAGGTAGAGCTTTTCATTCTAAAATGTCTTACAGACAAAGGAACCACAAGATTGTCGAGGCTCTGTGGCGCACCTAAAAACTGATGTCCAACGTCTTTAGCCTCCTCTAGATTTGGCCTTCTGTTAAATATCAATGCCTCTCAGGACACATCTCAACATGTAAATATTAAAGCTACACTGTTAAGAACTGGAAAAGCTTCCCAAGTCCTAATTAAGAAAAGAAAGAGAAAGAAAGAGAAAGAAAAGAAAGAAAGAAAAGAAAGAAAAGAAAGAAAAGAAAGAAAGAGAAAGAAAGAAAGAAAGAAAGAAAGAAAGAAAGAAAGAAAGAAAAGAAAGAAGGAAAGAAAGAAAGAAAGAAAGAGAGAAAGAGAGAAAGAGAGAGAGAGAGAAAGAGAGAAAGAGAGAAAGAGAGAAAGAAAGAAAGAAAGAAAGAAAGAAAGAAAGAAAGAAAGAAAGAAAGGGAAGGAGGGGAGGGAGAAGGAAGGGAGGAAGGAAAGGAGGAAGGAAGGGAGGAAGGAAGGGAGGAAGGAAGGGAGGAAGGGAAAGAAAGAAAGAGAAAGAGAGACAGAAAGAAAGAAAGAAAAAGAAAGAAAGAAAGAGAGAGAGAGGAAGGAAGGGAGGGAGGGAGAAAAAGGGAAAAAAGAAGTGCTTCTTAGGTCGGGGTTATTTTTCTTGTTACGTTCTCAGTATCTTTACCCAGGTACTGGTTTCCCTTATTAACAATGAATATGGCATCTCAAAGGACAAGCTCATTGGACCCTGCGGATTTACCAACAAAACCACAAGTGGATTAGCCTAAATAGATAGTAAAGATGGTGCTCAAATAACATGTAGATTATCTGAAAAAAAAAATTCCAATTCTGGTTCTGATAGCTTCTTGGGATCTGCCTTGATTGATCTCTGTCACCCAACACAAAGAGGAGATGCAGAAACACAAAACGTGGGCTTTGAAGTCAAACCTACTGAGTGTCAAACCTGCTAAGTTTGAGCTCAATGTTCATTGGCTATAAGGTTTTAAAAGCAAAGCACCCTCTATGAGCCTTGATGCACCATTTGTAAAAGGGAGTAATTGTACCTCAGTCTGACTAAGGGAAATACTGCATGTAAGGTGCTTAGCACAGTTCATGGTGAACGTGCCAGCAAAAACATCACAGAGTATTGCTAACAACCATAAAGTACTGATTCTGTTGAGTTGTTTGTTGCTGTTTTTGGGTTTTTTTGTGGGCAACTGGTAGGATACTACCCATGGTGTGGGGTATTGGGTAAGTATTGAATACATTACTGAGCACTTATGATGAAATTAATGCATAATTGCATACAGATCATCTTTAAAGGCAAGTGTATCAGATCGCTGGCTGTTGAGACTGCCCAGGTTGGTATTTTTAGGCAAAAACACCAAAGAGAGAAAGAGAATTGGCTGCATTTGAGAAAAGACCTCAAATCGTCAAAACAGAGCCCAAAGAGGAGGAGGAAGAGAAGGGGGAGGGGAGAGGGAAGGGAGGGGAGGGCGTGAACACAAAGAAATAAGTAGGAGCCCACATTATAATCTCCGCTTCTGCTCAAGATCTGTGGGCGAACCCAAGGAACGTGAGCCAGCCTCTCTGGGCTGAAGTTTCTGTACGTGACGAGGGGGCCCAGCGGCAGTGGCGCACACTGTCAGCCTCCTCCCAGCTGACTCTCCACCTGCTGCACCTCAGGGATGTACAGTATAAACAATGGATCCAAACACCAATGCAAAATATTGTAAGACAACCAGGTCCTTCTAACCCACCAAATGTACATCTGGGAAAAAAATCTCTCATTTGTATGTTGAATATATATGAAAACTCCGATTTCCTCTTAGAAAGATAATAAATTAACCAGGTGACTGCCTACATTCTGATGAAATCAGTTTAATTTATCCAATAACTCTTACTTAATAAGGGTGAAATAATTTCTCAAGTGTACAAGAAAAGGATGTAGCATCTAAGGATGCACAAGCCAGTCTGTAGAAACCCAGAGGGGGTTGTGGGACGCTGAGCACAGTCACAACCCTTCCCTCGGGGCGGCACGGTCCACACTCCACGGCTCCAGACTCACCTGCAGCACAGGTGGAAGACCCTCTCTGGCCTCCCTTCAGACTCCGACTTTACGTGGACAATTTCACACATGGCATTTGCTTCTGCATCTAGAGAAATTAAAACAAGTATGAATTAGAGTATGTTTCAAAGAGATTTATTTTCATTTTTGCAAAAGCATTTTCCATGTAAGTGTAAGATTAAATCATGCAGGGCTGCATAAGACCGAAGGAACTTCACGCCTATCTGGGTAATCTCAAGAGACAAAGTGCTTGATAGCTTAATGGGTACAAAGAAAAAGAACGCCTGGAAAATTTCCAGTTGTTAAAATCTCCTTCTCAAAGGTCTAAAAGGACAATCAGTCAATCATATGGATTGCAGAATTGACCGTTTTTAGCTGCACAGCCCATTTGGTTGAATCATTTCAATTAAGCGATTAGCTGTTTTGGCTATAACTGGACTAGACAGACAGAGCCCGAGATTCCAATGCCGACTGCACCAGGTCAGTGATATAAAAAGGCAGGCCCTTGTCACCTGCGGGATAGCCCTCCCCCTGAGCGACCAGGCCAAGTGCCCGGGACCAGCAAGTCCTGGAAACAAACGGGGCTCCTCCTTCTCAGCCTTCCCAGCCCAATCTGAGTAAAGCAAAAACGGTACACTGAACAGGGAACTATTTTCAATATCTTGTAATAACCTATAGTGAAGAGGAATCTGAAAACAAATACATGTATGGACGTGGACGACTGAAACATTCTGCTGTACACCAGAAATTGACACAACATTGTAAAGTGACTACACTTCAATAAAAAAATGGTACCCCAAGAAGGTGAGAATCCATTTTATTTAGAAGTAATGTCTAAGTCTTCTGCTGCCTGAACATCATATTATTTTAAGTCATGTTATTCATTATTACTGTTTATGAAAGAACCAATTTCCTGCAAACATCAAGACTGCACATTGTGAGGTCTCATCCTTACCTAGTGGTTCAAAACCTGGGCCACAAACATGCACTGTGCCCACATTCTTCAGCCCCAACCAGGACCCCTATGCAGAAAGTTTCACAAGTTTTCCCAAACTAAGAGAAAAATCTAGAAATGTTCACCTTCTGAGTCTCACATCCACTAGACTTTATTTCATAACAAGGGACATGTTGGCTAGTCTCTCCATTGAAATAAACTTCTATCCTGACAATGTTAAAGTGGATTTGAGTGAAAAACCGAGGGTGAGCATGGAATGTCATATTCACAAAGATGGCTTTGTTTTCCAAAGTTATATTCTTCATGTATTTTTGTTCTCCATGAAGGCAAAAGTCCTGGCTGAGAAGCCTTTGCAGTCTTCCATTAGCATAAGCTTTCCCATTTATCAACCAGGCACAAGGAAACCTATGAACGAGACCATTCACAACCTAAGACTGCAAAGTAAGACAACACTAGGATTTAAGTGCCCAAACCTCAAAATACTATGACAGCTATTTGTAGATCTATGATTGATAGGTTCCTGAAAATTTATGTGCGAATCAATTCTACAAATCAAACCATAAGTAAAAAGGCATGAGGGTAAATCTCTGTGCCAGAAGATTAGACACAAACTTTCTTAAGGCAAATAATCATCTCCAGTACATTTCCTAGACATAGTTTGTGCACTGGAGTTTCCCTCCTACAACACATAACGACCGTGAAGGAAGCGGCATCTCGTTTAACTCGGGTGAGTAACTGAAGGTTTATCAAACACTGCCAATCTTCATGTCACTTCATGATACTGGATTAGGGAAGAGCTGGTTTTATGAGGATTAGAGCCAATTTTATGGCTCAGGGAGGTGACAAATGAAAACAGGTAAAAGATGTGTCACATCCATCAGACACAAAGTACTTAACGCTCATGTGAGATGCCAGAAGCACGAAACAGAAATTCAGATCCACTGCACGCCGGCAGAGGTCCACTCCCACAGCCTCCCTTTACTACCAGAAAGCCGCACCTGCTGTCCACGTGGGACACAGAATAGTGTGTCCTGAGAGTTTCCAATTGACCACAAAGCTGCTCCTCCCACGGTGTGTCCAGGAGAACCCCTGGATGGTGCCTCCGAGTCATAGAAATGTTGCTCTTCTTAGTCAATACCGTGCTGATGATCACTTCTCGCCTCAAGTGCTAAAGCCTCATCTAATTAATATTATCAAGTACATCCATTACTACTCAACCACTTGTTTCACTGCTATTTGGGTTGGAGAAAAAGAATTGACATTTCAAAAGCCTTCACCCTTATATAAAGATACGGATTTATAATGCTTCAGAAAAAAAAAAGAATGTATTCAATGTTCTTTTGCATCTACTAGTTAAAAGGCAAGTGAGTTATTTACATATGCTTTGTCTGTTCATGGGCTCAAAGATTCTTTCCAGAAGTACAAGACTCATTGCTACTTAGATGTGAGTCACTGTAATATTACTAATATATAGAACAGAATGACTAGAGCTCCTGGGTACAATATTAAAGGCAATTTACCTTCATTCACTTAGTTCATTCATTCAATTATTTATTTATGTATTTATTTATTTATTTACTTAGGTGGGAAGTAGTTATATTTCCACCCAACCTTTCTGTATTTTTTCCAATCAATTTATAATGTTGTGTTAATTTCTGGTGTACAGCAAGTGATTCAGTTACATACATGTGTGTATATATATATATAATATATATTCCTTTCCAAATTCTTTTTCATCATAGTCTATTACAAGATATCGAATATAGTTCTGCGCTATACAGTAGAATCTTCTTGTTTATGTTATATACAGTAGTTAGCTCAAGTATTTAATAAATGTCTGGGTAGATAAGAGGCAATGGAGAGGCTGAGGGAAAGGAGAGTTAAGCAAAGAAGGAAAAAGATAAGGTGGCTAGACCAAGAGCGTGGATTCAGAAACACAATTCATACACCCACAGAAATATGTACCCAGCACGCTTCAGAGTTTACCTGCACTTGCCAAAGCTCGAACCTGCAAAGCTTCGGTAGGAATCATGTGTCGAAATCGAAAGGGGTCCCAGTCCTCGTAAATTGAAAGCCTGTGAGATCCTACCTGCAGGAAGAGAAGGAACTAGGTGCATGAGAACTATCTGCTCAGCCTGGACGGAACCCCCACACTTTCTAAACCAGTGATGCTGGAACCCAGTTCTGCTCCCATGCCTGCACTGTTGTTGCCCCAGCAGAAAGCAAGAGGCCAAGTGGTAAAAATGCTAAGGGTGTACAATAAGCCTGCTAACCAAATTCAGGCAAAAGAGAGACAAAGGAAAGAGGAGAAAAGGGATCCCAAAACAAGAACAGAACAGGAAGAACAGGGAAAGGAAAAAAAACAGTGTTAAGAAGGCTCTGGCCATGATAGGCGTAACAGCTATTGACTTTCACGCTCTAAACGTTAGCCTGCTGCAGGAAGCAGGATTGGTTGCCCTTGGCAACACTTTTAAAAAAAATCATAAAAGATTCATGCTTGACAGAGGTGCAGAATTATAATTAGGCAGATATAACTGAGAAGCAGATAGAAAGGGAGATGTTTTCAAACTATGGAGTGAAATAAGAAGTCTTACCAGTTTCTTCTTCTGTTTGGAACCATCTTTATATACAAGGACCACAGCAGTTTTGAAGACTGGAAAAAATAAAATAAAGGTTGTTATGGCACATAATGTGTTGGGTTTTCCCCTTTACTTCAATAACTTGTGGTGACAAACACTACAGTTATGAAGAGGACAGAGAGTCCCAGGTACCAGCTCCACCGCGTCCTCCACTCACTCGTCACATCTGAGAGATGCAAAAATCTACTGAGACAAAATTTTCCAGGTTCCAGATAAACACCCAAAGCCTAAATCAATGGAAATAATGCTTCCTGCCCTGCTGGAAACTTTTGGGTAAAATATAGTATTTTTAACTATGGTATCACTTCAAGCTTAAAACTTCAGCTTGTACACATTTAACAAAAATAGACTAGTTCAGCAGCTGAACGAACAGTACAAACGTCAGTAATAGCAATAATGATGCTTAATCTACATTTATGCAAATTAAGCTAAGATCACACCCACAGAGAAAGTTCATTAACTCAGGGAATAGAATTCATCATTTTGACTGAAATGAAAATTAGTTTAGGAAGTAGAATGTTACTCTACTTAATTGTGATTCATCCTGTTTGGAAGAAGTAGAATGTTCCAAACAGGATGAATCACAATTAAGCTATTTAGAAGCAGGGAGTATACAGTTTTGTTCTTTTTTTCCCCCTGCGTCTATTGATAAAATCTTTTTTATAATTGAAGTATGTAGTTTTATTCTTATATTCTTTAGGGGCAGGGGGAGATACAATGGCGTTATGCATAATGGTTCACTGAATTCCTTAAACAATGCCAAGCATGTTTAACACTCAGCGATTCTGACTCCTGGAGGAGAAAGAAGAATTGGCGCCCAGAACAGTAAGAAGGGGGACCCCAGCCCATCCTTGGCTCCTTGTATGGGCGTCTCCATCTCCCTTCACACTGTGACCCCAAGGCATAACAGGGACGCCGTCAGTCACACAGCAGCTGGACGGGGCACATCTGGTATACCAGGCACAGAATTACAAAGGGAGCAAAGCTTCAGAGAGTTCTCAGGGACAGGCTCCCAGGCCCTCTGGAGAGCAATCCAACGTGCCTGGTTCACTTTTTATCCTACTTACGATGGGTCAGTCTCCTTTTGGGTAAGATCGCTCTAATCTCCACTGCAAGAAAAGAAGCCTTAGGATACAAAGAAACTGACCCCCAGTCATTGGGTCTGGACTGTCCCCAGCCCTTCACAACTTAAAGCATCTGACCTCTTAAGAATCCCAGAGGACAGCCTGTGAGGTTCCCTCTGACCCTCAGAGGCCACACCGCTCTGCGTGGAGGCGGGACATCACCACCTGAGCAGGCCCTCTGTCCTTGCCATGAAGCCTTCAGAAATCACAGTGGCCAGGACAGCAGGGCCCTTTGAAAGTGAGAGAGCCCCATGCTGGGAAAGGGTGACGGTGTCCAGTAATCTGAGTCTCAGAAGACCCACCATCCCATTGGGACCACAGCTCAGCAAGCGTGTAGCCGTGACCCCAAGAAGGCTACTGGTCTGCACTGGTTTACCTCAACCATCTTGGGTCACAGTGTGGGAGCCAAAGTGACCCTCAGCCTGGGCTCTGAACACTTTTGCCTTAATTCCTCCCTGATCCCAGGGGCTCCTCTCACTCAACTGACTCCAAGTGCTGTCAGTCCCTTCAGACATGGCCTTGATCTCCAAAACTCCTGGCTGCCCTCGCCAGCCTGAAGGCCTAAACAAACTATGTCTTTCATTCTTTTAAAGGTGATGATCGTCAACACCAAGTACATAGGAGTCATCCTGGGAATGAAAACAGCAAGGTGCTGGGTTGGCAGCCGGTCAACTTAGTTTCAGAAGAAAGCTGCACTATTTCCTGAGATCAGACGTTTAAACGGGAAACAGAAGACAAACATGTCTTAGCCCCAAAGCTGCCTGTTTGATGTAATTAACTTCCTTCGCAGCAACTCTTTTTGTTTCAAAACGCAATTCTAAGTCTCTGTGAGTTCTGCCTTGCTGCTTAAAAATCTCACCCAAACTGCCACCTTTTAAGGACTGGGAATCCATAAATAAGCTCATTATGATGACAACAGTCTGCCTTCACTCATAATCGATTGTAATCCTTCCGCCTTCTCTGCTGTGACTCAGGAGAGGATAAGGTGCTTGCTTCCTTCCTCCTGTGAGTCTTGGGCAGTCTTCCCTTGCTAACCGTGGTCCCTGCGGGGTTTGCTGGCAGTGGGACCGGAGGAGGCAGCTTCCATCCACAACCGGACACCCACCCTGTGCCTCCCTCTGGTAAACACCCTGCGGGGCAGGGAGCACACACACTGCCCCCTGCTGAGCCTGTGCACCAAGCGGCACCTAAAGCCCCAAACCTCAAAACTGACATATTCGTGAACCCTTCCTTCCACAGTCTGGCAAACTCAGGTCCGACACCTGTTCCGTACAGCCACCAGTACCACTGCTCATTTGTTTACACAGGCTGCGCCTGGCTACATATGGCCTCTTGGTCCGGGAAGCCTAAAATACTGACTACATGGCCCTTTACAGAGTAAGTTTGCCAACCCCCTACATTCCCCCACTCCAATGATTTTCTTATTCTAAATCTGTTTCTTTCTAACAACTGGACATCTGTACAATTCAGGACATAGACAGGAAAAATGCCAACGGTGACCACTGGAACTGTTCATCTCTAGCCTGGAGGCAGAAACGGGAGGCAGATGATTTGGTTAATTCCTTCAGAATCCTACACCTCACCAATGACCTGCCAAGAAGCCTCAGCAAGCTCCCAGACCTCTCCAAGAAGAAACTGCAATAAGTAACACAACTGGTAATGATGGAAAAAACAAACAAACAAACTTGAAATTATATCCCTCCCCCTTTCCAAAACACCTACTCCTATCAAAAAACACCGACATGGAAAAACCCCCCAGTACTCCTCTGTATGTCATATTTAGTCATGTTTTTCTTTCACACTCATATGCTTTTTTGTTATTTTTAATGAAACAGCACCAACAGCTACAGTGGCTCTTTGAAATTTTTAGGAATATCACGAAGGTTTTCAATAAGGCTGAGTGATCTAATTAGGAAGTCCAATAAATCTTTGTATTAAGTGCTCTGATTTTAACATCACTAGGATGTTCCATTTGGGAATGCTTTGTTCACATCGTAAAGAAAAAGAGGGTTCAGTTAAAGCAGCAGTAAGCCACATCCCCCTTTCCCCACCCCCTCGCCTGGAAAAATAAGGTAAAAGGAAGGAGATTAGAAACCCTAGACTTCCTTTATGCTGTGTTCCTGCCCATGCATCTTTGACAGGGAGGCCAGGAAAAGACACGGTAAAACAAAAGCATGGCCGTTGACCATGGATGGTGGTTGATCGTTTATAACACCGCATGCTGTACAAGCTTTACACAAAACAGTGAGCTGTACTGCCTGAATTATGCCCAGTGCGCTAACCCATAGTTTTTCTCTCTCAAAAAGCATTTTCCAGTACAACCACGTGAGGTTTCTAATTGCACCAACTGCAGCCATCAGAACTGTTTTACTGAAAAATGAATCATTCATGAACATCTCTACTTTTGCTAGTATCAGCCACGATGTGATGGAGAAGTACCTCGTAACTGATCGAGGCACCCAGTGTTGCCACAACAGGTGAGCTGAGAACCATGTCCTGAATCCTGGCATCACAACATACAACAATGCAGAGTTGGGGAAAGAATAAAAGACACTAGATTGTGGGTCTCAGAAACCGCTTTGTCTTGATTTTTCACTTGATTTTTCCTTGGCTTTTTATTAACTCATTGCTTTGAAAAGATATTCAGAGCAGCAGCAGCAGCAACAGCAACGTAAAAAAAAAAAAAAATCTTTTCCTGCCTGTATGTCTATACCTGGGGTCGACTTGAACACCCAATCTCTCCCTCCAATGTAGCTGGGTGGCCACACAGGTCACACTTAGCCGGAAGGTTTAATTTAGTACCTGTGACATGTTGGTGGCTACGGCAGGAAGACAATGCAGATAAGTGTGATTAACTCTACTTTAATAAACTGTGTCTTGGAAAATAAATGTTAACTTATTTTGAAAAATAAGCCAGCCTCCTTCTTCCCCTCCAAACCCTGATACATACCAAAAGCTGCCAATTCTGGTTCCTTTTTCCACTTTCCCAGCGAGGCTGGTGGGTTTGGCCAGATCACGGTGGTGTGCAAAAGTAGGTCCCCCATGCTCAGATCTGCAACCTGAAAACCAGGGACAGGGTAAAGCTTACTGGGTGGTTGTTAGAAGCACTCAGATTTTCGTGACGTTTGAAAATTCAACAGGCTGATGTCAATCCTACTTCATGAAAATATTGTCTCTAAACACACCTGGTCATCTTTTCTTCCTTTATCTTGTGTTTTTCTACCAGAATTTCAAGAATAAGCTGGCAAAAAGGTAACAATCGGGGTTCCAAAATTCGCACGTAGTAAATCTGTGAAAACTGATCTACCCAATTGGAGTTTTGTGTTCAAATAGAGACAGTTTCTCAGGGGGGACAAACGGCCATCAACGGCAGAGATCTACCCCAGGGAACTGTAGCCATTTCCACCTGTGAGTTTAAATCCCTTTGGAGCCAGAGTCTTCTGGGAAGCAGTGGAATCAATTATTTCTTATTCTTCCAACTCATTTTAAAGATTTCATCTCACTTTAGAGGAGGAAAAAGAAGCCGACAGAGGAGTTTGAAGACTGCCCTCCAAGCATGCGCAGGGTGAGCTCTGGGATCCTTAGAAACCCTGAGGTCCAGTCCTGCCCCCTCAAGTCAAATGCTAGAACCCATCTTAGACGGACAAGTTCCTTTGCTCCCTGTGGAGCCATCGTGATGCGATGATCCTGAGATTCTGCCGGTTCCCGCCTCACAATAGTCATGTTTGCCTTTCTCACTGGAGTCCTTGATCCACTTCCAAGTTTACCAAAATGCCACCCTCCCACCTACTCAGCAGCGTAATCACAGCTGGGAAGATCATCTGGTCCCTCAATGTGCTCCCTGTGCAAACATGTTAGAGCACAAGGCTCCACAGCAATCAGGGCCCATGGTCCTTCCTATTGGTAAACCACAGATTGGCAGGAGGGTCTTCCCCGAATATGCCTCCCTGAAGCCCTTGCCCATCAGCCTCTTGCTTCTACTCTGCGGCCACAGAAACCAAGCCTGATTCCTTCTCCCTTAAGGCATCATTTTGGGGTGTTTGTTGGCCTTTATAAAACATTTATTATTTATTTATTTGTTTGTTTGTTTGTTTATTTATATTGCAGTTTTTGATTTACAATGTTGTGTTAGTTTCTAGTGTACAGCACAGAGATTCCATCACCCATATACACATACTCTTTTTCATTATAGGTCACTACAAGATATTGAATATAGTTCCCTGCGCTATACTGTAGGACCTTGTTATTTATCTATTTTATGTGCAGTAGTTTGTATCTGCTAATATCAAACAATTAGTTTATCACTCCTCACCCTTTTACCCCTTTGGTAACTTTAAGTTTACTTTCTATGTCTGTGAGTCTGTTTCTCCTTTCGTAAATAAGTTAATTTGTCTCATTTTTTTCAATTCCACATATAAGCGATATGTGATATTTGTCTTTCTCTGTCTGACTTACTTCACTTAGTATGACAATCTCTAGGTACCTCCGTGTTGCTGCAAATGGCATTATTTCACTCTTTTTTATGGCTGAGTAGTATTCCATTGTATACATATACCACAACTTCTTTATCCAATCATCTGTCGATGGACATTTAGATTGCTTCCAGTCTTGGCTGTCGTGAATAGGAAGGCAGCATTTTGAATAGTTGAAAACTTGACGTTGGGCTTCACAAGAACAAATGGCTCCATTTTATTTTGCTGCTTTTGATCTGGCTGGGTATCTAGATACAGCAGCAACTGAGCAGCCCTCCCCGGAACACAGTGTGGTTTGGCATTGCCCTTTTCTCAAGCCACCAAGCCAGGTTACAGTGTGGAGCCGGGGCTCCAGCAGTACAGAACACAGCGGTATTACTGCCACTATAATAACTGGGATCATGATACTAATAGTAATTACTCTAATTATTATTGAGCCATATTATTAGTGGTACAGTCAGTGGTTAAAAACATCAAGCAACTATATTACTTTGTACACATTAGGCAACTAGTCAACCAAACTCCCAGGACAGTCTCCACTACTCATGCTCCAAACACCCACAGAAGGGACTGCTTATACACATAAGTCAAATTCCTGGGCACCATTCTGGGCCACAGCCTTAGGGGGGAATGTCTTTAAGAGTGATTAAAGGTCACTGGGGTAGATCACTGGCCAAATTCGACTCCTTCCCTCTAATGAATTATATATTTGCACCTTCTGCCATGTAATTTTCTAGTGCCTTCCACTAGACTACGCCAAGCTCTGAAGACTCTGGGCTTGGCCATATAGGCTGGGCCTTGAACTTGGCATGGTAAGTCTCCACCAGCCCTCCTGAGCATCTGCCTTCCAACCATGGGAAGGACATGCCCAAGACAGCCACTGCTGCTTCAGTCTGGATCCTAGAAGGAAGAGACATATAACCCTCTGAGCCCTAAGCTCTGAAGCGCACCAAGACAAGCCAAAGCTCAGCTGGCCCACACACTGGGAGGGAAATAAATATTTGTTGTCACGAACACTAAGATTCTGAGATCTTTGTTACCCGCTCAAAATGGGCTGATACAGTACCAATGCAAATGGTTCTCTCTCGACAAGTTTCCACTTGTAAATGTAATAAGGGGGTCAGGGCTGCTCCCTCCAGCCAGCAGCCTCTACCCTGGCCTTCCATTGGTCGCCTTCCATCAAAACCCTAAGACTAAGTTCCACTAAGGAGCCTCTGCTCCAGCAAGGACTGGGATGCCCTGCTGAGCCAGGTTTTCTGACCACTGCTTCTAAGGGGAAATGCCCTCTTCGGCTTTTCCTTCCTCCAACCTGAGCAAAAGGGATGTTCTATGTGGGTCACTCACCAGAGTTTAACTGGGGGTAGGGGATGAAGCCCCACCTCCATCATAAAACTATTTCTTTGTCTGTTTCGTTCTCTGTGAACACATCTGCCTCCAGGGACCTCCTGAGGAAAGCTGGCTGGTGACAACATCAGGTACCCTGTGTCCCGGGATGTCACCATTTCAGTCTAGGCTGACCATTCCCAGCAGATACTGACAAGTGTCCCATTCCTAGCTGTTTACAAACTGCTCACAGAGCCAGACTAGGATTTTTCTGGATATTATCATTAAAAGGTTACTTAATGATCAGGAATCACCTTTGTGAAAATCAGGAAGTAACTTGTGTATGTCTGAATGTCTGCCTCCCTAAGTTTCCACGGCTGTTCCAACACTCTGCTGTGAGTGGCAATGCAGAATTACAACTGATCATGGCACAGAGCACACTATTTCCCCAGGAACCATTCTCCCTACAGTTTTATTTTTGTGGAATCAAGACCACTCTATCCTTTCCAGTTTGAAGACTATTCTCCACAAAGGAGAAAAAAGAGATCAAGTAGAACCTGAGTCATTGTCCTTGAGTAAGCACTTGTCTTTGGCTATGACACCTCAGGTCCCTTTTTTTAGGGGGTGCCATCTCTTTCTTATCCTTCCTAGAGTGCTGAAGCATGATCTTCCATTGGTCCCTTTGGCATCTTCTCCAAGCCTACATTTTTGTGGTCTTTGGATGTCCTAACACTGATATGGCCTATTCTGTAATACTGCTATGTAGTCAAATGTCCCTCCTTCCATCTTTCGTACTTTTTTTTTTTTAACCCTAACAAGATCCTTGCTCAGAAGAGACTGCTTTGTATAGAACTATATCTCTTTGTTCCTCGCTGGAAAGATTTCTCACTTGGTTGTCAGAATTTTACTTTAGAGGACAGGCAGTTTCACCAAAGCCATATCCCCTTTTATAGTCTCTGACTTTTGAATCACATTCAAATTTTTTTCTAAGTTATTTGCAATCTGCGATCTATATCACCTTCTAGTCCTTAGCATAATGGTCCTTTGCCCTCAAGATGATTAAAATCCAGAAATCAGTTTGGAATATAATGAAAAATGTAATGAAATACAATGAAAATGTTCATTTCCATGACCTCAAAAAATTCACCCTTTGTCAAAATGAAATAAATTAAAATACATCAAGCACAGAGGAAGCCTTATGATCAAAAACGTTTGCAGTGTTATTCACTGTAGTCAATAAATGAAAAGAATTGCCTGATAATAGGAATTAAGGAAATCATTGTTCAGCCACACAATAAAATATTACACAATGATACTTTTGAATAATTTAAAATAACATGAAAATTAAATAATTCTTTGTTCAATATAAAAGAAATCAAAGTACAAAATAGCTTCCACAATATTCAAGAAAATAGAAAAAAACTATACTCAATATTCAATCCAAGCAAAGAATATATATAATTTAAAAAAAAATTAAACACCCAACCATCAAAACATAAGTTTTGCGTTTTGAGATTGTAGATAATTTTCTTCTTGCCTTCTTCGGTACGGTGCCCTTTTCTTTAATAAACATGGTATGGTTTTCTTACTACAAAAGTTTTACAAGAAAATGAGACTAAATTCAAAGTAGCAGTGTCCATCTTTTCTACTCGAATAGATTAAATTATCTACCTGGTAGACTGAGAACATTCTCATGCCCTGCCTGAAATATCATGTAGAAAAAATTAATTTTGTTTCAGTGGAAAACTATGCACCCTCTACAGCACACCCTGGACTATCAGAGTCCAACCCTGTAATGTCCAATTTATCTCCATTCACAAATCATCTCAACATTTCTTCACTACATACACAGACCTGTGCTATTTCGACAGTTTCCAATGAACTGTTACACCACCCGCCAGGTTCCCCCACAACAGATGAGTGAAATAAATTCCTTATATATGTTCACTTTTACATCTCTTAATAGTCCAAAAATGTGTTTTGTTTCACTGAGGACATAAGCGTGAACCTGGATAATAACACTTTACATCTCTGAACGTAAGGCTGTTTTCTCTTGCCTAAAGAGCCAAGCCCTGCTCCCTGCCCCATCCCCACCCACTGCCTTTCCCCCTCCCTCCTTCTAATCACAGCAAGAGAGATTTTCTTCCTAGATCCCTCCCAGCTTGTCTTCTTCTTTGAGGCAGAAAGCAAAACGAGAACAACATTCCAATCGAATCAGGAGGTGCAGAGGCATTTGATGAACATCATTACATATCATCTCCATCTGACTCATCTCAGTATTCGCAGCATTTTTATTCACGCAAGCTCTTCTCAATGATTCAGGCACAACTCATAGTTCATGCTACGTTTTTCTCAAGTATATCTGTTCCTGTGACTATTCCTTCTAAGTAGATTTGCAGGCAGCAACTTAAAAAAAGGAAAGATTCAGATTCATTTGAAACTTTCATTCAATCAGTGAATATTTATTGAGCACCTGCTACATGCCAGTTATCCTAATCTCTGGGGATACAGCCTTGGCCTTTAATGGGTGTTTAAAGAAACAGCCCAAGTTACGGTCGTGGAAATTCACTCTCTCATTTAACACAAAACAAAACCAGAGGTCTCCAGGGTGAAGGGCTGCAGTCAGGACACATTTCCCATATTAAGAAATAGTTCAGCTGAGGAAGAAAGCTCACATCATAGCCTTGGGTAAAGATAAAAGTGCCACCAACAAAAACACTATCGTCCTAACTACTGTACTTACAAATAACCTTCAACACACACACACACACACACACACACACACACACAGAGAGAGAGAGAGACAGAGAGAGAGAAATCCAGCTCTACTGACAGATACGCTGGGAAGAACGGGGAGAGGGTGGGGGGTCCTTACCTCTTTTTTCTCACCCGTCTGTTCAGCAATCAGCTGGTCAAACACAGCCCCGAACTCCTCATGGATCTTCTGCATTTCATTGATGTGACTTGCAACCTTATTCATTGTCTTGATGGCCACTAGAGGGAAACAGGTCACGGAACAGACAAAAAGGTGACGCGGAGACTAGGGGGGCAAGGAGCGCGAGGGGCAGGCGCGGCCGGCGGCTCACCGTCCAGGTGGTAGTGCTCCTCGCTCTCCGCGTCCGTCAGGGCAAAAAGCTCCTTCAGCAGCAGTGGGTACTTGAGGATCCTCTGGATGGGCTTGATGAGGTAAGACTCCAGAGTGGACGAGTGCTGCTGCTTCGGGTTCTGGGCATCTAAGAACGCCTTGAAAGCCGTGTCCGTCTTGGCTGGAAGAGTTTGAACACAGGGTGTCGGGGCGGAACGGCCCAGGGACTCCCTTCTTAGCACCTCACTCACTCATTCCAAGGTGCCTTTTCGCAGGGCTGAGGGTACAGTGAGTGGTCAGAGGAGGGAAGGAGGGCTCAGAGGGACACCTGGAAGGGCCTGTCGGTTACATTTACTTATTTATTTATTGGGGGGGGGGGGTTCCCGATGAGGTAAGGGGTAACAGGGTCTGTAAATCCTACACACAGAGATTTTCAGGGGCTTCTGTTTATTGTCCTTGTGTTAAGAACGTCTTCTTGTTCTGGTATGTTGACGCCTGGGGCTTTCCCGATCCTGGAGATATAACTGTGCAGGACCCTGTGGGGCAGATTCACCCCTCAACCACCCCACCCCATGTCCTCCGCCTGCCTCTTCACTGTGGAAAAACCTTAGTCTCCTAGGCTTTCCCAAGTTCCAAAGAGTATCTTTAATCAGAAAAGTGAGAAAATGCAGAAAGAAGGGAAAACAGTCAAGCAAGACAAAATAATAGTTGATCCATTAAACAGAGTCTGGGACCTTTTGTTCTTCTTCAGTATTCTGAGCTGGACCCTTTGCGCTGTTCTGCAGTACTGCAACCCCCGCCAGGTGGCAGAAGTTAACTGTATGCTGCCCACAAGCACACAGACCCCAGACTGGTTGGAACCAGAAGGTTGATGATATTGACTGCAGGTTACCTCCCACCAACCAATCAGAAGAAAGTCTGTGAGCAGACTGCACATCCCTCAACCCGCCTCCCTCACCCTGTCCTTGAAAACCTTTCCCAGAAAGCCCTTTGAGCACCAACTGCCCTGACTCCTTGCTCGGTGTCCTGCATTAAACACTGCACTTTCTTTCACCACAATCTGGCGTTAGTAGACAGGCTTCCCTGCACACAGGCAAGTGGACCCAAGTTTGGTTCAGTAACAGGGAGACTGCCCATCCCAGAGCTGGCCAATTCCTAGAGACGGTACAGGACTCACCTAGGAACACACCTTTCACATGCAAACCAATCAATCCAGAGCCACCTGCCCCCATCTCTCTTCCATTAGACACTTATACTCTGGTCCAATATTCCCCCTGCCCTAATCACCCCAGGGCCAGGTACCAGACAACTCAGGACAGCCCCTTTACCCCAGAGCCTGCTGAGATTCTTCAGACGGGCCAATTCTAGGCCTGTTCACCCTGCCTCACCTCTTCCTTCCTGCAGAAACCACAGAAAAGGCTCTTGCCCACCTTTTCTGCTCATGCCCTCTGCCCCCTGGTCGACCCTGGTGCTTCCCCATGTGGCCCTGAAGGGCATGGCATGCCCCCTCCTCTTGAATCGTGAGTAACAAGCTATCTTTTTGATGGCAATCATCTCCCAATCTGTTGGCCTCACCATATCTGAACAACAAGAAAGCCTACGTTTTAAAACACTCCTCACACTGGTTTTTCTAAACTTTCAAGCTTTTCCTTGCTGGGAGAGCCTCTTTGGAGAGAAGGCAGGGAAGCAGAAGCAGCAGCACCCTGCAGCTCTGGTAAGTGGAGCAAGGCCGCATCTCCCGCAGGGAACGCCTTTTAGGTTCTGTTCTGTGTCAGTTCAGTGCTGCAGCTATTATGATTTATCTCAGAAGGAAACATATATTGGGCCTAAGTTAACTCAGGAGGCACTTTCCTCACCAGCCGGGCTGTTACCTGCGTCCCAGCTGGGCTGAGGAGCCGCCCTGGGAAGTTGTGCGTCTCCAGACAAGCAGAAAGGCACCTGCCAGTGGAAAATTAGGAAGACACGGCTTATGTCTTTTAGGTGCAAAGAAATGGCGAAGAGAGAGACTGGAGTGAGGGCAAAAAAAATGGGAAGTGGAAAGGACAGTATATCAAAGTGACTTAACGGTAGGCAAACTTTTTTTTTTAAAGCTTCTAACAAAAATGTATTTCCATCTCCAGTGATTAGGAACGTGAGCTAAGAGGTGAGGGTGTTGTAAAAGGGTGTCATGAAATTGTAAAATCATTCCTCCATCTTTGTCGGGTTAGGGAAACCAGCAACCATGGGGGGAAGGCCTCGTCAAAACCACTGTCTTTTCATCCCTTTTAAGCCCCATTAAGAGGACTCACACTCCACGGGTCCGGCCACCACATCCATAAAGAGAAAGAGGACTGGGGATGAGGTCGCTGAGGAGGGGCCCACGTGCCTGGGCGGTGCATCCAGGCCCAGAGCTGATGCGTGAGGAAACTATGGCTTCCGTGGACATCCCAAGTCTTGGTCCACGTCCACAGGGGGTCTAGGGATTCCCCCTAAAATCCTCAAGTCCACAAACATGGCTATGAGCGTACCACCCATCATCTACATTTCACATCGGGGCAGAAGAGGGCATGGGTCTCAGTTCTCTGTGAGCTGAAGTGTCACCCCCAGGCAATCTCGCTGTGGTCTTTTAGGAATCACAGACGTGCTTTTTGTTCTCAGAGTTCTCTTCATCCGCTTGGCATGTTTGTCCATTAGAAAAATGTGGGTCATATGTAATGTTTTAAGGGATGGTTTTGAATGATACGATAATATTTTTCAGGTGCAAAAAAGAATGTTTTCGAAATTAAGAAAAATCTACAGGGGCAGAGTTTAATCTAATCGAGTGATTAAAAATAACACAAATTGCTCTAAGGACTGTGATGAGTACATAATTTTACCACAGAGCAAAATGCTCTAAAATTGTTATGTTAACACTCTCATAATGTGAGAAGACACACAGAGAGCCGAGACGCATAAGACCAACACAACGTGTGTAAAACCACAGATGGGGCCATGCAGCAGGGCAAGGAAATTCCCAGGTTCCCTTTAAATTTCTGTGCTAAACTAGGACTCTTTTGCATAGACTATCATTATCATTAAGTATGGCATTATCTGGGGCAGGATCTTCTGTAATCCAGAGACCTGTGTTCTACTAATACTTCTTATAACAGGTTTTGAATTAAGGCAAGCTCGTTCTCTTTGGCAGCAGACATAAATATAAGTAAATGACTTATATATTCAGCAGCTATTTACATGGCAGCCACAGTAAAGTGTCAAGGAAGAGCAGGCTGATTTCCAGAGATTCACTGAAATGGAACTTCCTATTGGTCCTACAGTTTACCAAGTAAATGTCTTTCTAATCCTTTAACTTGTCCTCAACAGCCACATGCAGAACCATGGAAGGAAGACAACTTTCTGGAGACTCAGAACACTCTGTCATCCCCTCCAGAACACTTGGGAAAAGGAGCTGGTCAGTACAAAAATTCTACTCTGTTCGGCACAAGATATAATTGCAACTTGAGTGATTTTTGTGAATAATTGAAACAGTTTTAGCAGTGATGGTGGTGACTATGATCACACACCTGGGAACAAAAATGGGTGAGGGAAAGATGAAAGTCCACAAAAAGGTGTGTGAAGTGTGGTAGATTATGATGAAATTAATAAAAAATAGAAATAAAGCAGGGAATTGCTAAACCCCCTATGTTTTTGCATAATTGCAAAATGACTCATCAATTGTGGCCCCAAGGATTGGAGTGGAAACTTTCATTATAAGAAAATTGACAAAACTGGTAATTCAAGATGTTAATGCTCTTCATTTCTCAGTACTGTTGGCCCTCCGTATCCGCAGGTTCCATATCCACAGGTTCTGTACTGTGGATTCAACCAACCATGGATAGAAAATATCCGGGGAAAAAATTCCAGAAAATTCCAAAATGCAAAACTTGAATCTTCTGCACACTAACAAAGCATTTACATGGCACTTATATTGTATTAGGTATTATAAGTAATCTAGAGTTGATTTAGAGTGTACAGGAGGATGTACGTAGGTTATATGCAAACACTATGCATTTTATATAAGGGACTTGAGCATCTTCGAATTTTGGTACCCATGGAAGGTCCGGGAACCAATCTCCCGTGGATACCAAAGGACAACTGTACCCTTATTTGTTGCTTGCTGGAACATCTATCTGGCACAACAATGACTCAGATTTCTGACCAAAAGCCCCCCAAAACAGTCCACCACACAAAGGTGAACTGACAATTCACATGCCCACTGCTGCCCAGTCCTCCCAGGCCTCACCTTTCACCAGGACCTTGGGGACCTTCGTGTGGCTGGCGCAGAAGGCACTGTAGAGCTTGAAGCGGTCAGCATAATACAGAAAGGATCCCCCCAGAGAGAACAGCACTTTCTGGATTTAATGAAAAACAGTACAGTTAGTTCGTGCTCCTCCCCATCCAAAAATATAAGCAGGATGTAGCCGGGAGCTCCCGTCTGCCTGACCCTCCCCACAAATCAGCATTATTCACACCTGTCACAGCCTGTCTTTGCCACTGATGGCCTCACATGTTTGTGCAGTAGATGCTGGATTTGGCTTTCTCAGTAATTACAGTCAAGGTGTCACTGGTTTTCCAGGCTTGTGTCTTTCAATGCCCTATCTGGGATGTGTGAATGCTAATGAGAAAGCAGACACGGCATTTTGGAAAAGACAGAAATCTCCTGAATTCTCTCATTAGTTTCTGCTGGGAGATGGAAATGACAAGCCAAATAAAGGCAGGAAATGCATATGACCCCCAAAATAGAAAACACATTTCCCTCATCACTGCCTGCACCCTCTCCAACGCCACGCCCTCTTCTGGCAGGAGCAGGTCAGAACAGGAACAGGAATCGGGTGTCACCTCCCACCCCACACCCTCTGCCCCCAAAGGCTCAAGCCGAGGTGGAAGCCTTCCCTACTAGGGATTTAACATGCCTGAGGTAAGATACCTTTTATCCTACACAACTTCTACACATGTATGAAACAGGCCTCAGAAAAACACCTTCTTTGGGTTTCCCATTGATCTAGTCTAGTTCAAAAAGAGGTATTGCGTATTTAGGTTTAGAATTTAAAAGTTAGGTTCCAAGCCAAAAAAAGAAAAGAAAAAAAAAGATTTTGGTTGAGTGATCAGTTGGGTTCCACAAAGTATAATTTATAAAATGAACAATTTATTAAATGAACAAATGCTAGGAGACTATAAATAAAAACAAACACAAAAAAAGGTTTATATGAACCACACATACCTGGTAATTAGAGGCCTAAATTCATTTCCTGCATGTTTTTTCCTTTACTTTTCAAGCCTCATCCCTCCCCAAGCCTCACCCCCTGGATGGAAAGGGCATCGGGAGGGGCAGTCAGACTTTGCAGGGACAGTGATCCTCTGAGCCACAAGCAAGAATCAAGAAAGAAAAGTTGTAGAAGAAAAAGCTCTAAATGCAACCCTTCACTTTAGCCCTATCAAGTCACTTATCTACTTAACTTAGTGTTTACTAAGCACTTCCTACACAGCAAACACAGAACATTAAAGTATTCATTTGTTCTTCCCGCCTTAAAAAATGATCTCAGAGCACAAAGTGTGCACCACACGAGGAGTTTATACACAGACTGCATTTCCTCTGTGTTTCTCTGCTGTAGGACCTCATGGAGCCTCTTACTTGCTGATGGACATTGCAGATTTCCAAGGGGGAAATTTTATCAAAACTTACTTGGCCTCAGAACCAATTTTTTTCCTAATACTGTCTGAGAATTAGTGCTGTCTATGACACAATTTGAACATTTTAACAAGGTTTTATATTTTTAGCAAATATACAATCAGGATTTAAAGGAAGCAGCAATGGCAGAAACCAGCAGTCACAGGTTTAGGAGTGAACACTGACTGTCCGAGGCCAACTCAGAGGTGCTGGAGAGCAGCCCCAGGGCTGTGAATATTCCAGGTGCACAGCTGTCATGCCTTACAGGTGGCACGGAGATTGTCAGGTTATGCAATAAACCAGTGATGTGAAGGTCGGGGAAGAGGCTTAAAATGTGGCTGCTCAGAGTGAATGTGCTAAAAGGATCATACACCAATCCCTCCCTAGAAAAACTCTGCTTATAATACAGTCATGCTCACACCACAGTTCTGATAATGAAATTCTCCTAAAGTGATCATCCGATTCTAAACTCCAAGAACTGGCCCCATAGCGAAAGCCTACTCAATGAATAAAATGAATGTTTTCAGACATTTTAGATTAAAACCAAGTATTCTAGACTTATGGTTACCAAAGGGGAAAGGCAAGGAGGGATAAATTAGGAGTTTGGGACTAACAGATACACAATACTGTATATAAAACAGGTATAACTAAATCACTTTCTTGTACACCTGAAACTAACACAACATTGTAAATCAACTATACTTCAGTTAAAAAAAAAAGAACTGTCGCCAAAAAACAAAAAAAAAACAAAAACAACAACAACAAAAAAAAAAAACAACAAAAAAACCCCAAACCCAAGTGTTTTAAGGTCTGAATGCATTTTCATTGTGCTTCACATTAATCAACTTTTTTGATTAACTGACAAACTACTGGCCCTTATCACAGTGTTCTACTGACCTATTAATTCATTTGCCAATGAACCAAACTGTATTTCAAGTGGAGAGTATGGCCAACCACCCTGAAGAGGGTACAAATGAATTAACCCAAACAATTTCTAAACACACAAAAAATGAGCTATATGCAGTAGTTAGGGCCAAAGGGGTATCACGCCTGCAACTTACTCTTAAATCGTTCAGGGGAAAAATATATTCTATACACACAAATACACATAGGAAATAGGGAGGGAGAGACAGGGTAAAGCAGCTGCGGTCAAATGTTAATGTTTGGAAAACCTGGGTAAAGGATGTCTGGGACTCTGTACTATTGCAACCTTCCTGTAAGTTCGGAATTATATTCAAATAAAAATAGGGAACTACATATGAATATATGTTCATATGCTTATGTGTATGAATGTGTGTGTGCATTCTAAATAGCTCCTGTTGCAGAGAGGGACTGTACAGAGATCACACACACACACACAAAACCATATTGAAGGGGCAGTCTTCACCTCGGCTCCTACAAACCTGTATACGTACCAACATCACAGCCAGGTTTCTGCAAGCGTTAGATAGAACTAGTGTCAAAGTGCAAGGGGGCAGGGAGCCCACAGCTATACGGACAACTGAACCCAAGTTCAACACAAGTGCAAAAGGAATTTAGTAGAAAAGAACCGAAGGATAGTCATTTCAAAAATAGTGCTAGAGAGGGGAAGGGTATAGCTCAAGTGGTAGAGCGCATGCTTAGCACACACAAGATCCTGGGTTCAATCCCCAGTACTTCCTCAAAAAATAAATACATAAATATGTAAATACATAAATAAATAAACCTAACTACCTCCCCAAAAAAACTCCCCAAAAAATAGTGCTAGAAAAATTATTCATATGCAAAAAGATAGACTTGGATTCATACATCACACCAGATCAGAGACCTAAATAGAAATCCCCAAATTACAGAACATCTAGGGGAAAACACAGAAGAAAATCTTTATGACCTTGGTTAAGGCAAAGATTTCATAGCTATGACCCCCCCAAAATTTCAAAAGTATGACCCAAAAAAGAAAAAATCTGAGAAAATTGGATTTCATTAACACTAAAAATTTCTGCCTTTTGAGAGACACTGTATGACAAGAGGGAAACATTTACAATCACATATCTGGTAAAGGACTTACATACAAAATTTCCGAAGCAGTCTCAAAACTCAATAATAAGAAAGCAAATAACCTAATACAATAAATGGGCAAATGATTTGAACAGACACTTCACCAAAGAGGATATATTGAAAGCAAATTAGCACATAAAAAGATATTCATCATCATGTCAGTAGAGAAATTCAAATTCAAGACACAATGAGGTGCCACCACACACCCATCAGAGTGTCTAAAACTAATGAACTGACCTCACTGTAAGAGCGAGGAGGAGCAGCTGGTGGGACTGTACACAGTACAACCACTTTGCAAAATAGTTCAGCAGCTTCTTCAAAAGTTAGACACACACTTACCATATGATCCAACCATTCCATTCCTAAGTACTTACCCAAGAGAAATGAAAGCATATATTTATACTAAAACTTGTACACAAATATTCACAGCAGGTTTACTTGCAATTACCAAAAGCTGGAAACAACCCAAATGACCAAGAAAAGTGAAAGGATCACAAAGTGTAGTACATTCACACAAAGTAATACTACTCAGTGATTTAAAAAGTATGAATTATGGATACATGCCACAACATGGATGGAACTCAGGATAATTTTGCAGTAAAAGATGCCACATAAAAAAGAGTAAATGTTGTATGATTCCATTTATGTGAAATTCCAGAGTGAAAACTAATCTGTGGTTAACAGAAAGCAGACATGGTTGCCTGTGGCTAAGAGGACGTAACAGGAAGGAAACAAAAATCACAAAAGAACAGGAAAAACGTTTGGAGGTGGTAATTATGTTCATTATCTTGATTGTGGTGACGGTTTCACAGGTGTACACATATGTCAAAATTCATCAAGCTGTACACTTTAAAATAAATGCAGTGTATTATATGTCAATTATACCTCAATTAATCTGTTTTTTAAAAGTACATGAGGATGACAGGTAAGCCAACACCATTGTGCATGAATCGATGAGCTTTGTTGACTGGAAACAGGAAATCTCTGCACAAGGGAAAGCCAGCCAAGGAGGAGGAAATAAGCTGTAAGCATCCTCACGAAGGTACTAGCCATAAACCCTCATTAAGGGTGCAAGGACCCTGTGCGCTGGAAAACCGTCTTCCTCCTGGATAACCATAAGTATTTCCATTGTCCAGTTTCCCAGAACAAGATACATTAATCTGTTTACTGGAAAACCAAGAGTGCTAGTCTTATTTGTGAATAGCAAGTATCAAAGTCCCCTACATGAGTAGAACAAAAGGTTGGTACATCTTCCAAAGTAGAAGCCAACAGACACACCAGTTTAATGCAACTCGATGGTACTGGTTTTTTACCTTAGCCAGACAAGCGAGACATAGTCAGTTCCCCTCCCAGACTCCCCTTAGGAACCGACCCCACTGCCAGTCCAATGAAGACTCAACACCATGGCAACAATGCCTCCTGAGATGTTATCAGGATTCGACTTGACCTACAGGACAGCCCACCCCTGACATGAGTAGGCAGCTTTACCTCATTTGAGGATGAGACATACCTTAAATTGATCAACTTTCTCAAGTTTTTCCAAATCAGGTACCAATCTCACTCCATCTTCTAGAGTCTTAAGGAATTCGACTTGAAACTCTACCATTTCAGTTAAATTTCCAAAGAGCACATCAAGCTGGAAAATGGAAAAGAATTTCATCAACCCCATATTTCACAAGTGCGCAGAGCCTTTATTTGCTTCTGATTTCAAACTTTTTCTATCCATACTTAGCACTTAAGGTAATGATCCCACCACCAGAGGGTGGGGCGGCTCCTTACTCTTGGAGCGCACGCAAGAGCTCCACATGCAATACTTTGACCTATTTACTCCAATTCAGTGAATTCTAAACGCTCTCAGTATCGTGTGTGCTCCCCGCTCCTTCCTCTTCACCAAGTCCAGCTGCGGTGTGACCCTCACCATGTTCAGACGATTCCACCATACCTCATCTTGGGTGAGAAAAGTTTCTTTCTGAAGAGGTTTTAGGTATCTCTCCATGAGACAGTTTAAGTCCTAAGGGTTGAAAGGATATCTGATTAGCCCATCTAAAAGTCTATAAAGAATGTAAAGGAAAAAAAAAATTATTTCGCAAATGCTAACATTCCAATCTTTAGGTCATTAAGGTCCACTGAAGCAGAAGCGAGCCAACGTTTTCTCAAAATATTTCAGACTTTGCAGGCCATATGTTCTCTGTCACAACTATTTAACTCTGCTGCTACCTAAGTCACACATGAATGCATGTGCATGGCTGTGTTCCAATAAAACTTTATCTGTAAAAACAGGCAGTGAGCTGGATGTGGCTCAAGGGCCATAACTTGCTGACCTCTGACTTCAAGACCAAAACATATCATTAAAAACAGATCATACTGTTCTAACATATAACTCTCCATAACTAAATTATACAGTTAAAGAAGTATATAATCCTACAACTATTATAGTTAGAGGAGTTAGAGAGTTATAGAATATATTATAAATTATACAGTATTGCAATAACTGTCGAGGCCCAAGATGGAGTCACTCATGGTCCTACGTCCGCAAGCCTAAATTTAGAGATCTTCTGGGTCCCTGTCAACATACCACTTGACCAGAAGCATAATATATCCAGGCAGCCAATTTCCAAATGCCGAGCCAACTCGGAGCTTTCTCACCCCAACAAGGTTGACTGTGTGGCCGCAGCCAATCAGACATTTTCTGTTTGTCCCTTCCTTATTCTTTATTCTTTATCCTATAAAAGCTTCTTGCCTCCAGCCCCATTTCACAGTTCTACAAAAGGAGACTGTCCACTTCATGAATAAAGTTTTAAATAAAATTTGTATCACTTTGAAATGGTCTTCTTTAATCATTTTTAAACTACAGTTGTATATATTATAAATTATATGGGAATAAATTATATAGCCACAGAAATATAACTAAATTCAGAACAGATAACACAAAACAGACCTAATATCCTTCTTCCTAAACTCAAAGGTAATTTTGACGATGCTGCTACTTAAATTTGCCAAAAACGAATGCAACTTTAGTGTTAACTAAACAACATTTTTAGAAAAGTCAGAAGGCTCACTTAATAGTCACCATCATCCCCTTTCTGAGTCAACTGATCAGTTATTTATATCAATCAATTGTTACAAGAATAGCTGTGCTTCCTTAAAACACAAAAGGAGATTGAAACATTCAGAATTAAAGCCAAATTCCATAGGAGAGACCAAGATACTCTTCATTAGCATGATTTGGCTTTACTGTTAGCCAAAATCAGGATAAACACACAAGTTCATCCTTCAGAAGGACGGGAGGAAGGATGCAGGGAGGGAGGGCAGGAGAAGACGTACCTTCACGTAGGTGCGCTCCGTCTCCAGGAGCTCACAGACCACCTTGCGCAGCTTATCGGCATCCGTGAGCTGTCTCATGGTGGCCAACTGAGGTCCCGCGGAGTCCTGGGGGGACGGGCTCGGGTCAGAGGGGTTCATCTCATGCAGACTGCGGCAAAATGCGGCCACCTGTTCTGTGCTCTTCAGAGCACAGTAGAAAAGGCAGGGCAGATGAAGTTATCCCTCACTAGAGAGACTTGCCTGACATCTGCCCCTCCTGCAGATGTTCCTCCTGGTTAATGAACTGCCACGCACGAATCACATCTCTCATTTCCCTACATTGCTCCACACATCTGAGAGCTCACTGAATGCTCAAAACAACCATAACAATGACTGCTGATGTATACTGAGTGATCACGGCATGCCAGACTGGTCTGATGTATTTAATCCTTCCATAGGGTAAGTAAGGGCTGTTATCATTCATATTTAACAGCAGAGACAACGGAGGCCCAGAGATGTCAAGTAACTCATTCAAGATTGCACAGCTCAGATTTGAAACAGGCAGTGTAGCTCAAAGCCTGTGTCCTTAACCATTTTGCAAGAAGCTCACCAATGAGGAGACGGAGATACAGCCAAGTGCGTTCCACCCAAAATACAAGGCTAATTATCAGGCTCTTATTTCAATGCACTATACATACTTACTTTGCACAGCTGGAAGATGATTTTACAAGCTAAGATTCTTCCTGTCTCTGTTAAAAATTGACACCAAGGCAACTTTTTAGATAGCAACAGATACCCATTTTTTAAAAAACAAAATTTCTCTCTCTCCAGCTTCTCCAAGACAGATAGATTCCACTACCACCACCCATCATCACCTCCCTTCTCCAGCTAAAAATAAGGGGCATTGGGCCCCAAACAAGACCTCAATAGAACTCAGTCCTCACCCAATCTCTGTCCAGGGTGATTCAGGTAGAATTTGGGGATTCTAGAATTCTAAAATTCCAGCTTGTCTAGTTATGCAAAACAGCTCTCCAAAACAAGGGCTATAGACGGACTGCTGAAAACACCGGGGAATCAGCAGTTCTCCACCCTGGCTGCATATAGGAATCACCTGCGGGAGTTTGTAAACCTCCCGATATCCAGTGCCCCCTCCAGAGCAATTCAGTCGGAATTCTGGAATGGGATGTGCAAGTGTTAGAATTTTTTAAAGCTCTCTACAAAATTACTCCAAAGGCTATTCTGTAGCACAAAATCTAGTTTATTGATATTTGTTCAAATGCACCACTCTACAAATGTTTGATGCATAGCTCCCTGAAGGGACTGGCTGCCTTCTTGTACGTCTCTTCCCTGTTCTATTGTCTAATTCACCCCTAGGCAAAGTATTCCCAATATGGTATTTCCAATACAGACCTATGCAAATAAAGAATTACTTCTTCTATCACCTACCTCCTCACTCCTGAGAGCAAACATCCTGAGATGAACAGCTTTCCAAAACCAACTGTTGGTGCACAGAGCTGAAAGTCAAGGCTGGCATTTTGTGGAGGGCAGAGGAGACAAACCAAGTGTATTCCAGCAGGGTAATTCTTAAACACAGAGGAAGGCAGCTAACATTAACATGTTTTTCCCTCATTAGCGTATCCCAAAGGGAAAGAAGCCAGAAATAAAGACAGGACAAGGACATGGGAAATCAGAACCTATCAAGGATGCATTAGCAGCAGCAATGTCATGACAGGAAAGAGAAGAGCCAGGACCCAAATCCACATAATTATTAATCCAATTCTCTTATGGTTACACAACTTATTTCTTGCTAGCACTAACCCGGGTCTTATGTGTCAGGATGTGTTAGTCACCTGTCAGGGGCACTGTTAAATGTTCCCTATGGAACTGGTATGCCAGACGCAGAATAGCCCCACAAAGAAGACTCCTTTTGGTGACTGATGAAAAGCTCACCAAAATGGTCTGAACTGTATGGTATGTGATTTCTATCTCAATAAGGCTGTTAAAAAAGAAAGACTACTTGTTTGTAATCAAAGTTTGTTTCAGTAGAAATAAACTAAACTATTTTATTTAGTTACATTAGGGTTTTACTAACTCAATGTCATCATTAACTATACAGTTAAATACGGCTTTGTCTTAATACTTAAAAAGGAACAAGTAGATCCATTTTAACAA
This sequence comes from Camelus bactrianus, assembly GCF_048773025.1. Taxonomy (NCBI): domain Eukaryota; kingdom Metazoa; phylum Chordata; class Mammalia; order Artiodactyla; family Camelidae; genus Camelus; species Camelus bactrianus. Next base: position 11,949,177 of record NC_133539.1, on the reverse strand, counting down.
AAATGTCCACATATCTTTTAGATGATCTGATGATAACCATAACAGGCAATTGCATTATAACACAGACATTATGGAGGGGGGTGGGGCACCTCACCAAAATGAAAACTCCATGGAAAGACAGTGATAATAGCTGACAGCTTAAGTGCTCTACCCTCCAGCTAATCCCAAAATCTCCTTTGTCACTTTGATTTGTCACTCAGTAACACAACAAATGTATAACTGGCACCTTCAATTACACAATGCTTTTCTAAATGTCCTGACAATAACTATAGCTGCTTGTCATTTACATGCAAATTAACATCATGGCTATTACTCAGGATACATAAATCCATCACTGCCTTCCCGTCTGAGACATAGTAGATGTGTCTGTAGTTTTATCATTTAGACAAATTGCCATGTGAAATCCAATGTCCTCACTGATTATACCAAGGATGCCTCATACTTGAAGAAAAGCTAAGTTATAACCTTGGGACTCTGACACACATCAATGGCAGGAAATTTAAAAGACACTTCCCTTTGTGCTCCCAATTCACACCACACTGACTTGCTGCCATTATGGCAGTATCTGGTTATAATGATGAAAGGCGTGGGATGCAGTTTCTGGGTTTTCATCCCCTCTGTTTCACCATAAATACTCTGATGTCTCCATTTTAAGAGTGTAAGTAGGGTTCTTGGCTTTGCCTGCGTTAAGTCCTTCACCTTGGAGGTTTGGTATCCTGAGTTTCAAGCAGGCCCACTGGGAAAGCTCAGGTTAGTGGGGTGTGGGCTAGGACTTTAAACCGAGCCATCTCTTACCCAACCTCACCTCAAACAGCTACGTCCCTCATCTTCGTCCTGGCACACCCCTCCTGAACCAGGTCCTGGATTATATTAGGAAATATCTTTAGCATCCCAGGGGACACCTAAAAGTTTCCTTGAGTCCTCTTCTGAGAGTTCAGAGCCTCAGGCACCCCTTCCTTACAAGATGCATTTCAAAGCTGGGATAGATTCAGCCAGGTGGTCTCTGAAGTTGACAAGGGGACAAAGCAATTTCTCTACCAGCAACCCTGTTCTCTGATTCAATGTATAAACTCTTTTATCACAAGGAAATGGGTCAGGGGGAGAGTATAGCTCAAGTGGTAGAGCACATGCTTGAGATGAACGAGGTCCCAGGTTCAACCCCCAGCACCTCCTCCAAATAGAAATAAATGAATAAACCCAATTACCACCTGCTCATTAAAAGAAAAAAAACAAAAAACAGGGAACTGGGTCAAAATGGACATAATTTTCTTTTACTGTCAATTATACATTATTTAAATAAATAAATAAACAAATTTAATAAAATAAATTGACTTAAATAAAAACATACAGAATAACCAGTTATACTGTGTATATTGTTAAGGGGTGTTATTTATAAGGGTCTTCATGAAACTTTTGTCCGGGAACGATTAACTTAAAAGGACCTCATCAAGTTTGAGAATTTTGTTTTACTGAAATATTACCTCTCAAATGTCCTTAGAAGCAAGTATGAAAAGCAGGTCGTCTTTAGAATTTTAATCTAGAGATTTTGCATGTTTTGGCCCAGTTTTTAAGTCCCCCTGCCCCCATCCTGTGAGCAAACGCCTTTGCATCAATTCCATCAGGACCTCCTCTGTATGGCTGAGCCATGACACTGGATATAGGAAGAGGTAAGGGCAGTGCCTTCCTCACTCCATCACTGAGTGTCACGTGGCATCCTGGTCATTTACACATCAAGTAGTGTAGCCAGAAGTACCCAGGAAGGGAGCTACCATGAGAGATTCTCCACCAACTTCTAAAAGCCAAGTTTCCTGGAACTGGCACAAGCAGTGAAGGACTGCGGAGAAGGAGAAGACAGACCCAATCTCTCCATGGGAAGAAGTACAAAGCTCTCCCCCCTTGAGCACAGCCATCAGTCACCCTGGAAATGGAAAGCACTTATGGGCATTTCAGAGCTGCTAAACCCATTCACAGGTAGCAGAGCTGTTCCACTGTCAGGACGAAGAATGACCCGCCCACATCCAGAGATCAACGGGACAACTGCGGGAGGAAATGGGCTACTTTCCTGAGGTCGACACGAAGCGCAATGTTTAGAATATCGCTTTCCTCCTGTGGAAGATGAAAAGAAAGTACAAAAGGAGGGGAGAAGGCTTTTAAGTACACACTAGCACTTCAAGCTACCCAGCTGTTAACGCTCTTCCTGTTATGCAACCACTAAAGGCAACTTCTATCTCGAGACGAGTTCAGAGTTCTAAAACTGTCCTTGGAGTCTGACTGTTTTAACACTTCCCACGGATTTAAAAGGGGCCAGACTGGCCTAAAATCTTATTGTCCTTATTTAAGCCTTTTTTGGAGACAGACACCAAAGTAACACACTCCATAATTTCAGAACCATCATATACAATGATAATCCTTAGAGTTCTCTGTCATCTTCTGGGTCTCCTTTCGAGCAAACTTTGATGAAGAAACACCCCAGGGAGGATAAAGGCTTATTTGAGTAAATCAAGTGTATTCACTGTCCGAGTTTGAATTTCATTAAATGACACAAAATCTAACAGTTGGCAGACTCTGAAATTAATATTAAACTCTTAAAAGTTTTAATTTGATTTTAAGTTATGCCTCCCCATTAACCCACTAAAAATTTTTCTCCTTAGAGAGTCAACAATTATCACAGGAGTTGTCATGCACAATATAGGTCAGTGGACATTACATCATTAACACATCCCTTGAGCCAACACTTCTAAATCCACCTCCTTCTCAAGCAAGCAGAAATAAAGTCAGAAGCACTTAAAACTTTATAGGAGGCAAGTAGAACATCCTCCTCCCAAAAATGCTTGCTGAACACAGGCTACCTGATTGGAGGTGTGGGTGGAGAGACTCATCACACATATAACACAAACACGTTCACAATCCCACCAACCAGAAGAAAGGGGGAAAAAGTCAAGAGACGCTTAATTTGAAAAATTGTAGCCATCCATCTTCCTGCCATTTAAAAGCTAAAAAAATAGGTAAACAACAAGGACCTACTGTACAGCACAGGGAACTGTATTCAATATCTTGTAATAACCTATAATGGAAAAGAATCTGAGAAAGGATATTTAAGTACAACTGAATCACTTTGCTGGACACCTGAAACTAACACAACATTGTCAATCAACCATACTTCAATTTAAAAAATTTTAATGAAAAAATAGATACTTATAAAGATTCCAGGCAAACTTGACTTCATACCAGTTAGCGACGCCCCACCCCCAAGCTAAAGTACACATTCTTTATCAACAAGGGAATCTGGAGGGCAGAAGGATGCAATACGGGGACACGGGGCAAGCATAACCACCATCATCTGAACTGGGAAACAAGCCAGCTAGAAAGTCGTCACATACACAAGGCAAGCAAGATAGAATTCAAACAGTGCTCACCACGCGAAGCGACCGATAGACAGAATCCCCAGACTTGCCATTGTTTTCAGTCCTGGGCTTGCGCTTTATTTTCCACAGTGCAGACATCATCAGGCGTGTATTCTCATGACAATTCTACCTCCTGACGTGCTCGGCACAGAAACAGAAGTTTCTTAAAATACTCGGAGAGCACCAAATGCCTTCTGGCTCCCGAGAGAGCATCCTCTCGTCCAGACAGCCCATGCCGGTCCTGCCACGGAGACCTCCGGCTGCATCTCCATGCAAAATGGACAGCGCCCGTGCGACCCCGAGAGCGGCTCCCACCTCCCGTCAGTGCCCTCTGTGAGGGTGTCAAAGGCTAACCCGTGGACGAGAACTCATGCTTTGAGTTCACCTGGCAAAACAGAACTTTCAGGAAGGGAGAGAGCCAAGAGGCAAGAAAACAATGCAACAAAACGCCTCCCCGGGATGTGAGCGGCTCTGCTCTGCGGACCAAGATCAGCTGATTGGCCAGCCCCCTGCACTGCACAGGATTACTAAACCCGCAGGCTCCTACAACTTTGAAGACACCTCTCACACAGTCGGGAGCGGGCACGAAAAAGCAAATTGTTTTTAACAGTTTATATGTTCACATTTCCCTCCCAATGCTTTCTTAACAAAAGCAGACGCGTCTGAGACAATAACAATTTGGATTTTTTAAAAAGGCTTTCCAATTGGAAAGGCTCTGAAAATTATTCTAATACTTTGGCTAAATGGAAAACAAAATCACAGTTGCCAGGGGGTCTGGAATGCAGGACAGGACTGCCCAGAGCTAATTAGCATTCATTTTCAGAGAGAAGAGTTTTCCATTAGAAGCAGGGAAACAAGTGGGGGTGGGGGGGAGGTGGCTCTTTGAGGTTGTCACCCACAGTCACAAGAGGAAGGAGGCGGCTTACAAAAGAGAAAGTATGCCAGACTGCCCCTGTGGTGTGAAAGTCCCAGCCCCCATTCCGTGGATGTGACATTCCAGTGCCACCACCGCTCAGCAGCAAACTCGAAATTATCTACTTCCTCAGCCCCAAAGACCACTGGCAGCAAAAACTGCTATCTAAAAAAAATTTTTAAAACACATAAAACTCCCAACATGTGCCCTCTTTATCCTGTCCAATATTTCATAAAACAATTCATTTCAGAAGAACAGCAAAAATATTAAACAAAAATTCAACAGCCCTCACGTATTCAGCCAGAATGAAAAAAAAAAAAAAAGATTACTTGTTTCATTTCATTTATTCACTTGTTTGGTTACTTATTTCTTTTCACATTCTACATGCAGCCCAGTGCATTCAAATTAAGGCTAAAATATCCTTCCATTTTTAGGTAAATTACAATTTAAATATTAATGGTCGGTTTATTCCCAAGAAAAAGTATACATGGATAAAGAAGCCACATCAAAAAACATTTAACCTTAATCAAGGAGCTTAAGATATATGCTTGTTCTTACTTTAAATCATTCTTTTAAATGCACACACAAGGCTTAAGCATTAGGAAGATATTTAAGTGGCTAATGAGTATATACACTTGATCCTTGAGCAACTCAAGGTTAGGTGTGCAGATCATCTGTGCAGTCAAAAATCTGTATGTGACTTATAGTCTGCCCTCTATATATACTCAAATTCAACCAACCACAGATCGGTAGTACAGTAGGATCCACTATGGAAAAAAAAATCCACCAATAAGCAGACCCTCGCAGTTCAACCCCAAGGTTCAACAGTATATCTAAATTGGCTTGTAGTACCACTAATTAATTAATTCCTTCCTTTTTTTGAAACCTGGTATTTAATACCAGACCTTAACAATCTGGTGAGAAGGTAGTTTTAGCAAAGCAGTTAACACAGAGCTTCATTTTGCTATCTCAGAGCTGTGTGACCTTCAGCGAGTTGCTTGACCTCTCTGTTCCAATATGGTCATCTATAAAATATGCGGAATAACAGTATCTCTCTCAGGAATACTGTGAGGATGAGATGAGTTAATATGGAACAGCACTCAAGATATATGACACTACATAAGAATTAGATCTCATTTACTACTAATAACACACAGTAGGACCCGATTTCCAAGAACCATTTGCCCAGGTTTTTGCTTTCAAATATCTTAAGTGAGAAATTTAACTCATTATAGACTATTTTATCTAAGTAACTTGGGTTACATTACAAAATAGTTCAAATAAAGAAGATAAAATCTGAATCAAACCAACATTAAGAGTATTTTCAGGTACAGAATCACACAGTGCTCCCTACATTCAACCTAGAAAAAAGGACTATGAACCTATGGTGTCAATGAGTTGAACAATATTCAGATCATCCATCACCCAAACTTGTTGTCAATAACTGCGAAGAAATTGTCTTTTATGAGAGCCCAGCGTGCATTTCTACAGTGAAATCCAGGAACAGCGTCGCCTGTTCTTACACGTGACCCTGTCTGTTCCAGGCATGTTTCAGCATCTAATTCTCTGGAGAAAGAGCCATGAAGTCAGACAGGCACCTGGGGTAAGTCAGCAAAACCCTGGAGCCTCTTCCTTCCTCTCGGCTGCCAGAACCTAATATTATAGAGGATCCTGTTGAGGACCTCATGACTCACTATATTTAAAACGGAAACAATCTCTCAAAATCCACAAGGGGAGGAGAACACTGGGCTATTGCAATGAGGTAAAAATGATCCAAATGACCAAGTATTCAGAAATAAACGTCTTAGATCCAGGAAAAATAACTGTATTCCCAAATCAAATTAGAAACTGAGAATTAACATTTTCAGTGTCTGTAACAGAACAATTTAATAAATACCCTTCAAAATATCTTACCTAGGTAGGTAAAAGTCCTTAAAAATAAAAGGTAACTTTAAGCAAGCTTTTGTCTGTCTTTTTTGGCTTTAAGTGAAACATGTATATTTCCATTTTTTAGCTGTTTAACTCATAACCAACAACATAAAACCTGTTAGTCTATAAATATTACATTTCTAAACATTAAAGTTATTTTCAAATACTAAATTTTATACTGTGCTCAACTTAGACACTGAGAATGACGATCCCAAGATGGCAAAAGAGAAACATATGGGTAGAAAGATGCTGAAGATAGTCACCCATATGCAGTCAAGAAAGTCCTACGCTGAAACATTATGCTGTGCACTGGAAATTGACATATTGTAACTGACTATATACTTCAATTAAAAAAAAAAGTCCTACAAAGATACATAAAGACAAAAACAGACAAAAAAGTACACATGTAGGAATGCAGGTTTTTAAAATAATCATTCATAATTGAAAAGCATCTTTTCATTATCAATATCCATTATATTACTTGACCCACCCAATCATCCAGTCACTGGACAAGGTCAAGAATCACCCTGATACTGTAGATGAGAAAACAAAGGTGTAATTTAAAGTTATATGATATGCTCAGGTTACGTGACAGGTAAATGTCACAAAAGAATGGGAGATAGGTACAGCGACCAACATAAATATGTTCACAACATTCTGAAAAAAACAGATGAATAAATACAGGAACATAATCACACACACACCTGTTTCCACTGGGGAGGAGTCTTTGGATATAGGTAACTGAGTTTTAAAATTGTTACACTTTGGAGACTATGATGAGAAGAGTTTATTGACACATGGACTCTTTAGGAAGGGAGATAAAAGCATGATGAATTATAGAAAACAAATTCACAAATTGCATCCAAGTGTCAGAATAAGACCTTTGTTACAGTGCGCAACCAGCTGAGAAACAGAGTTTGAATTAATAAAAAGATTGTTTCCTTCCTTTTAATGTAAAAGATGCTCACCTTTTCAAGAGCTAAAGGAGTTCATTAGAGAAACCATGAGTTGCAGGAAAGTAAAACTGACCCCACGGTACACATTTTGGATGCCATTTCGTCACACACAAGTGGAGGCATAAGAAGGAAACAGGGTAGAATTAGACTTAAACTCATCAAGAGGGATCTCTGCCCTGTGTCCTCACACATGGGTTTGTTCTCAAGGCTCTAATTTGGATTTCATATCCTAGTTAGTGACATCTCAGAAGTAAAAACACTTTGGTCCTGTGGAGGGGCCTTCTAACCACATACAACTGGAGAGGTGACGTTCTTTGGTGGTTCAAGACAGAGGATGTGAAAATGGAAATCTCTCACCTTGCTGCTGTGATCAGTCTCATCTGAGGATTCCAAGTCTGGCCCCTCGGGCTCCTCCGGAGCGGTCTCGGCACTGCTGCCCTGCTCGCTGCAGAGGCTGTGCCCTGCGAGAGGAAATGGGAAGGAAACGTGGGTCAGAACGTACTGTAACTGCTAAAAGCCACACTGGTGCAAGGGAGTATGGCGGTCAAGTTCATGATGCGCACATATATTGTTAGACCCTCCAAGTATATGCTCCATGATCTCAGTTCAGTAAATGTTAGTTTTGGGATGGGGGACATAGCTCAGTGGTGAAGCATGTGCTTGGCATGCATGAGGTCCTGGGTTCAACTCCCAGTACTTGGGGAAAAAATAGGGAAAAAAAGTTAAGTTTTTGTTGTTTTTATTGTTACCACTATTGTTATTTTAAAATAGAGTATATTTTATTATTCATAATATATATTTTATAATATATAATAATTGCTATGGACTGAATGTTTGTCTTCCCCTCCATCCTCCGACAATTTCATATGCTGAAGCCCCAGCCCCCAGAGTGACTGTATTTCGAGATGAGGCCTTTGGGAGATAATTAGGTTTAGATGAGGTCTCAAGAGTGGGCTTAGTGTCATTATAAGAGGAGGGAGAGACACCAGAGCTCCCCTCCCCCGACAGTCCCTCATGTGAGGACACAGAGCGAATGACCTTGGACTTCCTGGCCTCCGAAACTGAGAAATAAGTGTGTGTTGTTTAAGCCACCCAGTCTGTGGTGTCCTGCCACAGCAGTCCCAGTGATTTATAATATATACAATAAAATTTAAACAAAATTAACTTAGTTGATTTGATTTATAGTCAACAAATTAATTGCTACATCAATTACTTAATTGCTAAAATAACTGAATAAGCCAATTTGATAATATTTTTAAAAAATAACTGTTTCATATAGATTACCTGGAAAACTTTAAACATCTCACAACACCCACTATCCCACCACATTCTACGCAAAAGTGCAGGCAACTTTCTTTCCTATTTTACAGAGTCCCTACTACACTGGTTGGCTAGGGTGACTCCCCGCACTAGGGAAAAGAATATTAAAATCACTTTCCTCTGGAGGGCTTCTTAAATTTAAAGAGCATCTGAACTGCCTGAGGGGTCATGTTATACAGATTCAGATTCAAAAGCTATGGAATTAGACTTAACAATTCTGCATTTCTTACAAGCTCCAAGATGATGTCAATCAAGTACTGCAGGTCCACGGACCACACTTTGAATAACAAGTCTTTAGGACATTTACAGACATCTAGCTCATCTGGTTAGACAGTGGTCTGATTACCATTATCTTAGACTATGCCAGGCACTGGACTAGGGACTACGGCACCGTCAGTGTAACTAGATGAGAGAGAAGGAAAAAAAGAGAAGAAACAGGAGTGGAGGGAGCCGCTTCCAGACTCTGGATGAACATGTCAGTCTGCAAAGAGGCCACCTCACTCCAGTGACACCATTACAGTCATAAACTGTTGGCATCACTTTCTGTTCAAATTCTAGGTTGGTTGGGAAATGAAGGGAAGAAGCCAGCCTCTGAGTAAACCCTGCTCCAGGGCTCCTCTCCTCCCCTGGGATGAAGGACCAATGAAGCAAATGCACTTTATGTGATTCGTAGGTTTGTCTGTTTCCCCCTCTTGCTCTGGTGCTACAATTTCCTTATAGTTCTTTTAATTACTTGTTCACTGGATAGCATGGTGGTAGCAGTCAGAGAAAGAAGCCTGGTTCACTTGGTGGACACAAACAATGTCACACTGTCACTTCTAGAGGAAAAAAAAAGGGACTGAACAGTTGAAGTGGGGGCAATGACCCAGATGCTGGGGCCAGTAGTAGGGGAAGTGCTGATTCCCAATGTGGAGGAGGAGGGACCCTTCCTACAAGCACTAAACTCCAAGATGGCAGAAACCACGGCTCTCTGAGCACTAAGCAGGCGGCCAGGCTGTACCACACACAAGGACACCTTCATGCCACAGTCTGCAGAATGGTGACCCCAGACCATACTGCCAAACGCTGTGACCCTGTGTATCTCCACTGCATATCATAATAGAGATGCTCACAAAACAGTAGAAAAACAAATGAAAGCATTTTCATTGTTAACAATCCTATGAACCAGGTATCCTGAAAAGGAAGCAAAAAACAAAACAAACCCTAATTCTACAAAACACTTAAAAATGCTAAGTAAAAGAGAACAAAATCCTTTTTAAACATAAAGCTGAGCTCCAAGAAATCCCCAGAACCCAAAATGAAGAAGACAAAGGAAGTGGGAGTGACGGGCCAGTCCCAAAGCCATGGCAGTGCTGAGTCTCCAAACCCCAAACCCTGGAGCGGTGTTTCCCAAAGGGAACGGGAACCTCTTGGTGTCTGGAGAGGACGATGTCTGAGAGGAAAATGGTACGTTTGGCAGGTACACCTGGCACTGGCCTTCCTGGGACCCTGGGCACCAAGTACCTTCAGCATGTCCCAGTCACTGGGACATTCAAAAACGTACCACACATATCCCAACAGCAGAACCACCTGAGCTTGGGAACCACAGCCCTGGACACTTTGGCTTTAAGTGTGAAGCTGTGAGACAGAAAATAGGTGTTGGGTCAGTACAAGCTGGAGAATCAGAACAGAATGTCTCACATTCATGTGGTTCCCCTGAAGGGATGCACCCTCACCCTAAAAAGATTTGTAAAAGATATATTTTTTTTAAGTACTCACTGGCAAAAGAGGAAAAAAAGAAAAGAAAAGGAAGCTTATTTAATTCTGCCTGTACTCTGGGATAGGAGAGGGCAAGGAAGAAGGGTTTCTTCTTGGAGATCATAACCACAGGCTGGCCTCATGGGTGTTTAAGAATCAAATTACCCTAAATACTGCATCGAGACGCCAATGTCTCAGTCTGCTTGAGCTGCTGTAACAAAGACTGCAGACTCGGTGGCTTAAACAAGGGACACTTACTTCTCTCAGTTCTTAAGCTGGAAGTCAAAGATCAAGGTGCCAGCAGACACTTTTTGGTGAGCACTTTCCCTGGCTTGCAGACGGCTGCCATCTGGCTGGGTACCCATGTGACCTCTCTTTGTGTGTGCAAGGTGACAGGAGTTGAGCCCTGGTCTCTCCTCCTCTTCTTATAAGGACATTAATCCCACTATGGAAGTGCCATGCTCATAACATCATCTAAACCTAACCAGCTCTCCAAAGCCCCGACTCCTAATGACCCTCACATCGGGTAAGGGCTTCAACATAGGAATTTTGGCAGAACACAAACATTCAGTCCATGGTACTCAGGATGAAAAACTGCCTTAAAGTCATTCTAAAATTGCATTCCAAGGGCATCTGGCAGAAGCCAAAACAAGTCTGCTTGGGTGGGATTCACCCTTAGTGATGGTATCATATTAATGGTCAGAGGTGAGCCTGTCAAACAAGAACCTGTAATTCATTATTACAAAACACAAGGAGAACCAAGTCCTGGTGAGGGAGAAGCAGCAGCCACAGCAAGCAGCAGGACCAGATTCTCAAGGAACAACATCACAATTATAGGATAAAGTCAAGTAAGCATGAGTTTCAAAAGGAACAAGAAAAGAGACCCTTTTTCAAAAAAAAAAGGTAAATTAAAATTTTTAGGGATGAGAACTATAACCACTGAAATTAAACACACAATGGATAAGAATAAAGGTGGAAGAAAGATTGGAAGACTTAGCTGAAGACATCACTTCACAAGAGCACAGAAATCCTCAAATGCTGACAATTCAATTATCAATATAGAATTGTACTTCAAGCCATAGTATTCAAGAAGAATATATTAAAAATCATTTAACAAAGAATGAGAAAGTTTACTACCTACAGAACCTCACTAAAAAATAATCTCTAAAGGATGGACTTTAGGTGGGAAAAAAATACACACACACACATATATACACACACACTGGTATATAAGGTGAAATGATAAAATAAAGAGCTGATATACACACAGGCAAGTCTTAGTGTATAAAACACTCCACTTACTCCCCCAAAAGGCATTTGGAGGTTACAAAAACACAAGATGAAACTAAAACAATGGTAGGGGCGAATGTATTTAAATCACTTCATGGTCCTTTGAAGTTTCAAGAGGAAAATAAAAAGAATTTGGTCTTTGTTTTGTTAGGAATCATGTTAAAATTTTAAAGGCAGCCACTGAAAGAACAGAATTTGACTGTGTGAGTTTAAAGGGGAAAGTGGAATTTAGAAATTCAACCCAAGAGGGCAGGAAAGGGCAGGAAGGACAAACAACACCAAGACAGCAAAATATGATGACAGAAATGAGCCAAAATACATGGCTCTTCTAAGTAAATGGAATGTAGACTAAACTCGATATTTAAACTTCATGTTTAGATAAAAAAACAAAGCAATGTCATCCAAAGCCCCACATATATGCTATTTGCAAGAAACAGACCTAAATACAAAGACACAGAAGATTATAAGTAAAGAGATGGAAAATATTTTAGGCAAACGTCAAGAAAGCTCTACAAATGCCAGACAAAACAGATCTAGTCAGAATGTGTAGAAGATGTAAACATCACGAATTATTCAGCCTGATCCATGAATCTATGTCAAACCCTATTCACAAGATTTGTGAATATACCCCGCCCCAGGATCAGCAACTGATGCAAACAGGCCACGTATGAAGCCATAATATAAATCTCAGCAAATACCAAAGAATCTGAATTCAGACAGACCACACCAGCAGCATTATTTTTGGAACTAAAATTGTTATGAAAGAGCAAAAGGCCAATAACACCAAAGACAGTTTTAGAGAAGGCAAACAAGATTGGGATACTTTCTCTAACAGATATCAAAATGTATTCAAAGTTGCAGTAATATAAAGCAGGGCAGAATTAGCAGGAAGACAGGCTGACAGAACGGAGTCCCAGAAGCAGCCCCACCCGTGTATGGAAGTATCATGTACAGCAGATGTGTCATTGCCGATCTGGGGGAAAAGAATGGAACATCTGACAACGTGGCTGGGGCAGCAGATTACCCACATGGGAAAATAAAATGTTGGACCCTAACTCACACCATTCACAAAAATCAATACCAGGGAGGTATAAACCAGAGAGTGAAAGGTCCAAACTATAAATCTTTCAGCAAGAAGTATCGAAGAAAATGCATGTTACTCAGGGGAGAGAGAAGAATTTCTTAAACAAGATAGAAAAAGCACAAACCATGTGAGATAGAAAATCAGATTTTACTAAAATTGAAAACTTTCTTGATCCAGGGGCACCCTAAATACAACAAGACACATTCTAGACTGAGAAAAGTTATATGCAACACACATAACTGGCAAAAATATTAATATCTAGAATATAAAAGAAAACCTATGAACCAATAACTGTGGGTATATCTGATTCTAAAGTATATATTCTTTCTTACCCTGTTAGCCATGCTTCTGCCCTTAATTGATGGTAAAAATTAATAAAATAGGAGAGAAAGGGAAAGAGCAATGCAGCTGTGAAAGCGGTTGGCAAAGATGACAGTGATGTTTCCTCCCACCCCTTTAAGCACAGATCTGTGTGTCTATTTCCCTACCCCATGAATTTGGGCTGACTTTGTAACTTGCTTTGGCCACAAGTGGAGATATGTGAATTCTGACCTAACGCTTCATTCAAGTGGCCTTGCAGTTTCTGGTCTGGCCCTTCCAGGAACCCACCTTGCAATGAAACCCTTCTTGAGGATAAGAGACCTCAAGGAGAAAGGGGTCCAGCCAACCAGTCATGAAATATGTGAGTGAGGCCATTTAAACCAGCCCCAGTCACACCCAGGTGACATGAGTGATTGAGACAAGGACAGCAGAACAGCCACTCAGTTGAGCCCAACCCAAACTGCTGAGCATAGACAGTGAGCAAATTAAATGGTGTTTCGAGTGGTTTGTTACGCAGCAGTAGATAACCAATACATGGTTAGGGGGAATACAGTGATCAGAGAAAGCCAGAGAGGCAGGAATTGAGAATGATGCCCTTCAAGAGAGCTGAAGAGAGACACCAGCATGACAGGAACAGGGAACCCAATCAGGAGAAGTCTTGTTCTTGCTCCTGTACTCCAAGGCCTGCTCAGCATACTTCCCAGCTTAAGAAGCATATATAACAACACCGTCAACTTTCTTGGCAACCCCATACAAACACAATTTTATTTTCCTTAACTTCAAGCTTCCTTCACTTCAAGAGACTTTCCTCCAACAACAGATACTGAAGGAATAATCTTTGTGGTGGAGGTAGCTGTCCCCATTTACTCACCAGTACACACACAGATGGCCCAAGAAAGCCAAAGACAAGGCTGGGAGGTGGTTGGAGAAGTATCTGAGCAGGGGAGCTGCCGGTCCCACCTCTCCACTCTAAGCCTAGCACTTAGCACACCACCTGGCAAAGAGGAGGTGCCCAGTAACCACCCGGCAGCTCGGAGAGGGAGCGGGGCCAGAACGAAGGAGACAAAGGATGAACGGAGTCTGTTATTCAGCCATAAAAACAAAGGAGATCTTACCATTTGCAACAAAATGGATGGACCTTGAGGGCATTATGCCAAGTGAAAAGGCAAGGAAAAGACAGGAAAAGGCAAGCGCCCCATGATCTCACTTAACACGGAATCTGAGAAAACAAACCAAAAACTGAACTCATAAGAACAGATGGGTGGAGGGTGGGAGGCAGGTGGGTGAAATGGCTGAAGGGGGTCGAAAGGTACAAATTTCAAGTTATAAAAGGAATAAGTCACGGAGATGCAGCATATGGCATGGTGACTATATTTACACTATATCGTGTATTTGAAAATGGCTAAGAAGTTGATGCAACATTGTAAACTGATTACACTTCAATTAAAAAATTTAAAAATTTTAAATTTTTAAAAAATGGCAAGTTGCTAAGAAAATAAATCTTGAAAGTTTTCATCACACACACAAATTTTAACTATATGTGGTGACAGACGTTAATCAGATTTATTGTGTTCATTTCACAATATACACAAATAGCAAATCATGTTGTACACCTGAAACTAATATAACATCATATTCAATTACACCTTAATTTTAAAAAAAAGCAGGGGGCTGGGCAGCCTCAGAAAACGAGGAAGCGGGGCTGAGGCCCAGCAGGACAGGAGCGACAGGCGATCTCAAAGCTGCCATAAATAACAGTCATTGCTGTGAGGAGGTGTGATCTTTCCTCTGCTTCTTAAAATGCTCCTCACATCATGATACTGCTTTGGGGACTGAGGAACCCTTTGCAGAAGTACGTCCCACTTGCCATTAGCTGGATAGACAACAATGTACAAACACATGAATACAAGCTTATGTTTTGATTTATCTGTGATTTACTTGGATAAGGTGCATTCACTCAGGCTCCATCCAAGCCCATTTGGGACTTAAATTTAATGGAGGAAGAAAAAACAATTATTTGTCTTATCAGATATATTAACAATGTATGTTAAACTAGCAGAATTTCCAACTCAAACATTTCCAAAAAGGAACCAGTTATAATTAATTTTTTTAAAAGTCCTTATTAACACCTGAGTTTAAATCCCTGAGTGAAAAAAAACAAACGTTTAAGGGGAAGGGAGCAAAAACAGATTAGATATGGCCAATCAAGACATTTAGCTGGAATCCAATTATCAGACTAGTTTATTTTGCTTTTCAGCCAGTTTACTGTCATGTGAGTATAAGAATTCCACAGAAACACTCATAATATTTAAGATCACATAAAAACTCGACCCTCCCCCAAGCTAAAAAACCAAAATCAAAACAATTATAAAGGAAAAAAAATTGTTTGTGGAGAGCTAAAAAAACACTATTTTTAAAAAAGGAAAAACACTACAACTTTAACTTGGTAGACAAATAATAACTTCTTTCCAACCAAATTTCACAAAACCCCAGCGTCTGTTTCCCTACAGAGAAAAAATTTTTAATCCATAAAAACTGTAGGTAGTTTTTCCTGATCCCGTCGGCCTGCTGTGAAAGTCAGATAGTACCTAATCCACGCACGTTCTTTAAAATACACAAATGGAGGCTCAACCTCTGAAACAGTGTTTTTTTCTCACGCACAGGAGTTGATGGATGTCATTAATCAAATCCAGCTGGAAATCAGAACAAGGCGCTGGGATCTTCCCAGCAGGGCGGGCGGAAGCAGGCCATGTGCTGTGTGACAATAAGCATCTTGCACAGACAGTTTACAAAACACACACGGCTCCAAGTTTTATCGACAAACAGAAGACCGCATGCCGCGGGTATCTGGGAGACCCCAGACAATCTGGAGAAAGGGACCATATTTGTTTGCAGGAAGATAAATCTGTGCGGTTCCTCCTTCTTTGCTGCTCCTCCCTGCTGCCTAGTTGTCTGCTGTTTGCAGAACGGAGCTCCAGACCATCTGCAGGGAACATCAGCCCGAAACAGAGCCCTGCATTTCCCAGGGCGCCGCAGGGAAGCCGGTACTGCAAAAATCAAAGGCTGTTGAGAGCTTAAGGGCTTAAGGACTCCTCACTCTGACCAAGATGCCTAGACTCTCCTGGTGGTCACAGAAGCCTGTCCTGTTACACACAACCCACACTGCTGAACTGACTTCATGCCGGAGGGCGAGCTGTACTCACTACACACCGCAATCCTCCACTCGGCATCAGACAGATGTGGGCTGGCTCTCCAAACCCAAGGCTGGTCTAATTGTCTTTAACGCATACGGGCTGGTGTGAGCCACGGCCACTTTGCTCTCCCAGCTTGACTTCTGGAAGGACCACTTTGCAAATCAGAGGCAACCTCAGTTCACTGAGCTTTCCTTGTAATACCGTGAACTAACTGCTGAGCTAACCAAAGGCACCTGCTTCACCCCAACTGGTCAAGTTGAATTTTAGGGAAGGTGAAACAGAGCCGTCTCCACCACAGAAGTCAAATGCACATGAACCTTAATGACGACTTAAAATGAGGGAGACAAGCAGGTGTTCTGAAGCCTTGGAAAGACCCCAGGGATGCCACTGGAATTATGATTCTTCTCACTGGCATAAAATTGGGGGTTTTATTTTATAAAACTTTTATTTTTTAAATTATTTTAGATCTAGAATTGCTTTCCTATATTGATGTTTGTTCACCGTAATATTTCCCTAACTGGGTGGTGGGGGCATTCACTCTAATAAACCAGGCCAGTGGCTTAAACCAGGGAAGATTCTGCCCCTCAGGGGACACTGGGCGATGTCTGAAGGTTATTTTTGATGGACACAGCTTGGGGGAGGGGTTCCGACGACCAGCTTAGAGGGGTCTGCAGGAATACTGCTCTGACATTGATGCACAGGACAGCCCCCACAGCAAAGAATTATCTGGACCAAAAGTTAGTAGCACCAGATGAGATCGGCATTCAAAATAAATCACACAGGAACATTAGACAGGCTTTTTGGAGACTTCACAGAAGCAGAGTTTTGCAACTTCCTACTCCAGCTTCCCCTTGACTTCAAGGTTCTTTCTACAGTAACAGCCACTGAAGGAATGATCTTTGTGTATGCACATCCTTCCCTCATTTTCTTCCCAGTATGTAACAAAACAACTATTGGGGAAAAAAAGGACGAAAGTAGCCCCAGATTTTAACAAGGACTCATGGATGGAGGGTGGCCAAGAATGGGAAACTGAGTCTTGGAGAGAACACTTAGGGTGGGGTCTCCTCCTCTTTCTAAGCCAACACAGCAACCCAGTCACCATGCTTCCTTCTCATACAGAGGAAGAGGATGGAGAAGGAACTCCAGATCACCTAACAGCTTTTCATCACAAAAACCTCAGTGAAGCAAAGCACAAAGTGTTATCCACAAATCTCGCTGTAGATGGTTTGTGTGTGACCATAACACTCCAACCATCTCACCATTCCACCAGGACGAAAAAAGAGGGTCAATGACCAAGCCTCCAACCTTAGCTGCACATTAGAATCACCTAAGGATTTTTAAGCAGCCACCCAACATGTGCACACCCAGGCCTGACCCCAGACCAAGAGAACTGGGATCTCTGAAAAGGCCCCCAGGGTCTCAGCCTTCTAGACTGCAGAACTCACTTCTTCCCACCTGGGAAAGGAAACTGTTTTAAGTATACTTCATAGACTTAGTTATCAGACAATCTGCCTGGCGCAGATTGAGGTGGCGTAGAGGGCAGTGAGGAGATCCAAACTGAGTTACAAACCAGAGGACCTTCCCGTCCCCAAGGCAGGCTGTGCATTAGATGCCTGACATTTACCGAGCGCCTCCTAGGACCTATTCTAAATACTTTACTTTTATAACTCAATTATTCCTCACAACCACCTAGCTTGAGAGTAGCCAGGTATTATCCCCATTTTATGCTCGAGAAATGGGACACAGAGAGATTAAGCATAATCTGTTCAAAGTCATGAAGCTAATAAACTGAAAAACAGGACTCTCAGCCATAAAAAAGAATAAAATACTGCCTTCGCAGCAACATGGATGGATTATCATCCTAAGTGAATTAAGTCAGACAGAGAAAGACAAATTTATGTTATCACTTACATGTGGAATCTAAAAAAAAAAAAAAAAATACAAATTCTATTTACAAACCAAAAACAGACTCACAGAGAAAACAAGCTATGCTTCCTAGGAAGGGGAAAGGGCAGGGAGGGATAAATTAGGGGTTGGGGATTAACAGACACACATTACTATACATAAAATAGATAAACAACAAGGACCTACTGTACAGCACAGGGAACTAGATTCAATTTCTTGTAATAACCTGTAATGAAAAAGAATCTGAAAAGAAAAAACATACATGTATACGTATATATGTATAACCGAATCACTTCGCTGTACACCTGAAACTAACATTGTAAATCAACTATACATCAATAAAAAACTAAAAAAAAAAAAAACCAAAAAAGAAACAACCAAAAACAAACTCACTGCCAAGGAACCTGGTTCCAGAGCCCACTCTCAGCCACTGGGCAGTGGTGCTTCTACAGAGTAGAAACAAACCTTTTCATGAAAAAGTGTTGGGAAATAATTCAGCTCCAATAGCTAATCACATATTTCAATCAGGGTTCTCAGGGCAGGATCGGCGCAAGCTCGCACGCTTGGACTTGTAAGATGGGGCAAGCCTCAGGGCCAGCCTCCTGCAGACAGGCACCAGCCGGGTGCACGTGGTCACCACACGATCCTCCGTCAAGGTTGCCTAATACCCACTATGACCACCCTAAGATGATCCCCTGCATCAACCCTCAAATCTGTCACTTGAGATGCTTCTCCTTTGTAGTTACCTCTATATTTAGGCTAAGGCTCTCGTCCAGCCTGCCCGTTGTACACATTTTCTCAGTTGTTTTCTATTTTCACTGCAGCTGTCGGTGCAACCTGCTTTATCTCTGTCTCATTATGGAATCATCTTCCAGGTTATTTTATCCTGTTTACTTGCATCCCCTTTCATCTTTCACTGTTCAACGGGGACCAGGAAGTGGTAGCAACCAGAAGGCAGAGAGGCCGCGGCCCAGGAGGGGAGCCCGAGTGCCTGCTCTCCCTCCAGCCAATCTGACCGGGCTGCTGCTGCCGCCTAGAGCATTTGCGAATTCTGCTGGAACTTATTCACGTTGAAACCAACTTAGCAACCTTACAGAAAACCTACGCTGTGGCTTGACTTCCAGGCTGTATTCTTAAACCAGTTTGATTAACGAACTTGACTGAGCAAGATTTGTTCTGAAGGGTTTTTGATCACTGCACAATATTAAACAGTGAAGCAATTAAAAAACAGAAGACTCCACCACTAAAATGTAAGTTGGAGGATGGAATCATGTCACAGTCACCATGATAACCCGCAGCATCCAGCTCAAAGCCTAGCACAGAGTAAATACTTAAGGAATGTCAGCTTCAAGTTGTGATGTAAATAAATAAATCAGTCTTCTAAGGATGATTCCAAAATAAAAGTTTAAATGTGCTTTAAGCAACAGTAGGTTCAGTGGATGTGCCACGCAGATTTCAAAGGTGTGTAATCTGCAGGAGACACACACAGTAGGATGTAAGGTCGGCTGCTGACAGAACAGGGCTGTACTCCCATATTTCTAACACAGACACCTATGTACAAACACATTTTTAAATTAAAAAAATTAATAAAAAGCCTTAAAAATGTGCCAGCTGTACACATACACACACAAAAATCTTTTTTTAAAAAAAGAAGAAATACACCAATACAGTGATTGTCTTTAAAGGAACAAATCGTGAGCAATTTCAATCACACTTTCTATCAGGGGTCTGTAAAGGGCTAGAGAGTAAACATTTTCATCTTTGCAGACCATGCGTCCCAGTCATAACTCCTCAGCTCTGCCATTGCAATGGGGCAGTAGCCAGAGACAAAACATAAATGAAAGGGTGTGACTGTGCTCCAATAAAGCTTTATTTACAAAAACAGGCCATGGGCTGGATTTGGCTGGTGGGTCTTAGTTTGCCAACCCCTGCTTCTTATCCATAACCCACAGGAAGGGCTGGGGGGCGGGGGGGGGGGGATCCAAAAAAGGTTGAGCGCACACTGTTTTGTTTTGTTTTGGGGGTAAGCACACACTGTCATTTGAAGCATAAACAACTAGACCTTATAAAATCCTTTAAATAACCTAATCTAAGACTTTGCTTCAATCAAAGTCATTTTACAGAAATAAATGTGAACTGAGTTTTATGGGATCGAGCCTGCCACCTTGTGGTGACATAAAAGAAGAGCCTTCACAGTACCCATTCCCTGTTTTTAAGGGAACACAGTTCACTGGAGTCGTCTTCCAAATATGTGACGGGCATGTGGGTATTGCAACAACAAAATGAGTCAAAAATCAATAGTAACGAAGTGTGATCGATTCTCTGAAGCCTCAACTTGTTGAATTCTTCCAGGGGGCCACAAAAAAAAGATAAACTGTCACAAGGCATCTGCTTGTGATCCATTCTTACCGAGCCAAGCTTCAGAAGGGACGCTGAAAAACAAGAATACTCCAGGTACCTACGCTCAGATGTTGAAACTGAAGACTTTTTTTTCAACCCAAGTTTTAAAAAGAAGATAAATCTCAAACCCCAACGAGCTAAATCAACGCCAACTCTAGAAGCAGGGCATAGTGAGATAAGAGACGGCAATACGCTATTCACGAGTGGGCTCAGTTCCTAATCCTCCTGCTGAACAAGACTGGGTGCCTGTGTAAGACCTGAGCGCAGTCCCAGGAAACAAATTCAGGAGAGACACAAGCAAGGACGAACAGTCAACCGGAGCAGGGCCCGCATGACGAGGATGGAGGATGGAGCTCAGTGGGGTCCCGGGAAGGCCTCCCAGGGCAGGTAGCATTCAAGCTGCTGCTTAGAAGGAGCTGCTTTTAGAGGGAGCAGGAGGAAAGGTGTAAACAGGAAAAGCAGCAGATGGGGCAGGGCAGGGGTTTCCGCCAACGGGCTCACGTTCAGACACTAGGGCAGAGGAGCCCAAGAGAAAAGTAAACCAAACACCAGCTCTGGGGCACATTTCTGCTCTGGGCATCTCACCTCCCATCCTCCTCTTACGCAAGGAAAAGTAGGGTCGGCTGGTTTTGGTGATGTGGAAGGCAAGGGTAAGACCAAGAACCCCAGCATCTTAAGTGATTCCTGGCACACCTGTGTCTCGAAATCTCTGTCCATAGCCAAGGGACAGTGGCCTCTATCCATCTATCTTTCTCCCAGATGAGAAACAGCAGCAGCATGACAAAGACGTCCACATGACAGGTGGATCTACAGCAAAACAGCAATTTCCACCAGCACAAAATTTCCCAACCCCTTTGCCATTCCACAAGAAGCTCAGTAACCGGCTCAGCTTACTCCCATAGCCAGACGCAGGAAGCCCACGGAAACAGGCAAGTGGCCTGGGCGGCTGCCCGGGTGCCTGCAGACCTGGGCCCAGCCCGGGGGCAGCCCCGTGTCCAGCCGTACCTGTGTTGCTGGTGAGAAAGGCGAGGGGGCTCTCGCTGAGGTCGGCGGGCCCGTCCAGCCGGTGGGGTGGGCTCTCCAGCAGCTCGGCTCCCGCCTCCAGCTCGGGGTGGGTCCTCACCAGAAGGCCCAGGGACGGCTGCGTGAGGAACTCTTTGAGCACGGCTGAGTTCAGGGTGCCGGCAGCGCGATGATTGATCTCGAGAATCTCGTCTCCCGCTTTCAGGCCTGCCAAGGCGAGATGGAAAATGTTTAATTTTGCACACACATAAAAGCAGTGGCAGCATCGAATCAGATCACAGCTTTTTGGAGGCCTGCTTCTAAAGGGCACATGGAGCGCTCTTGTTACAGGTGCTGCTGCAGCCAGGCTGCAGTGCTCAAAGGGATCAGCGGGTGATCACGGTGGGCTTCGGTGTCAGAAGATTCTAGACTTGGACTCGGATGTCACGGCACACCTCTCTGGTCCTGAATACACCAATGAAACAAATTTACTCCTTCTGGAATCTATGTGCTCTTGGCATCTGCCGATTTCTCCTCGCAAATGCTAATTCTAAATGCTAAAGCTATCGTCCTATAATTTCGAGGGGAAAAGATGGAAATGCTCCCTGATTACAGCAATCTCTGTTTTGTACATGCTCATGTGACAGGGTACACGTGTGACACAGCAGTGTCCAACAATCATTTCTACAAAACCAAAATGCAAGTTTCCTCCGGCTACAACCCCTGACAGTTATCCCATTGCAAACACATTTAGAGACGACAGTTTATAGAACCAAATGCAATCATTTTTGCCACCCCCGCCTTTTTGAATCTAGATTAGGACCTCAGGGTAAATGATCTTTTGAAGGTCTCCAAAGGTTCTGCTACTTTTGCAAAGTGCACTGAGGACTTGCCAAATTTTGGGACCCAGAGCAGCAGCCGTGAAGCAGCCTGATCCGACCTCAGAGAACAGGAAGCCGTGACCAACCCGGGGCAGTTCCACCTGACATGAGAAGAACATTCCAGCAGCTTGAGAACGGGAGAGGTTAGGGAAGAAGAGAAGAGGAGTCTGATTCTTATTTTCTAGACTAATGTGGAAAAACAGACTTGTAGAAGGGAGTGACCGAAGGGCACAAAGGATGAACCTCAAAATGTGAGGCCACGCAGCCCCTCAGGCATCTGCACATCTTGCCTCTGATTCTGCAGAAAAATGATCCCACAGAGAACTTTTCACGTCCCAGCTTCACCAAGTAACACCCGCGGGCCAGCTTTTCTTACTTAGCTTTCAAAATCCTTGACATCAACTTTCTATCATAAAATACTCCCAGGAACATCATGGGTGGGAAGGCAATGGAACGAGAAGGCTTTTCTCCGCGTCGGAGGCTGACTTCTGGGAAGCCAACTGTTCCATTTTTTAGGTGAGAGAGTTTGGTGTCATCACATTTGAATTGCAGATACAAAATTTCCACTGGGAAAAGTAACTGCTGTTTTTTAAGTTTTCTCTTGGAGAAGACTCAGTTAGATGTTAGAGGAGGTAATAGAATGGAAAAAAAGAAGAAAAGACTGAAAAACTAAAAACATCTGCAAGTTTTGTAGGTTTTTTTTTTTTTTTAAGAATTTCCAGGTTTATTATGACTGGTTAAACAAGAGGGTGTAGTCGGTTGAATGGTGGTCCCTAATAGGGTATGTCCATGTCCCAGAACCTGGGAACATGGCCCGATTTAGAATCAGGACCTTTGCAGTTATAATTTAGCAAAGGATCTTGAGATAAGATCATGCTGGATCGTCCAATGGGTCCTAAACCCACTGACAAGTGTCCCTGTAGGAGACACACAGACGAGGGACACAGAAAGGAGACAGCATGTGAAGACGAAGACTGAGCTTGGAGGGATGTGGCCTCAAGCTGATGAATGCTTGGAGCCACCAGATGCTGGAAGAGGCCAGGCAGGCTCCTTCCCCAGAGCCTTTACAGGGACCACAGCTCTACAGACGCGTTGGCTTCAGACTCTGCCCTGCAGAACAGTGGGAATACAATTCTGCTTTTTAAGCCACCTGGTTTGTGGTTCTTTGTTATGGCAACCTCTAGGAAACCAACACAGGGGCCACCCGAGTGAGTGCTTCTCAGTATCAGCGAGTGAGAGGAGGAGTCTCAGCACTGCGGGGGGGGGGGGGGGGGCGGTGATGCAGTGCCTCACTGGGTCCTTCTGTCACAACCCCCCCACTGTTTATTATTCAATCTCTCCCAGCCTCAGTTTCCTCATATGTAACAGGGGACTGAGCTAAATGAGATTAAATGAAATGATCCATGTAAAAGTCTTCGCACAGCACTTGGCATGTTGAAGACATTCAACAGATGTTAACTCTCACTATTAATACTTGGTAGAAGAAGATAACTTTTAAAAAAAATTTCAGCCTACTCAAAAATAATCCCCACCTGCCCACGGTAAAAATCGTGAAGTATCCAAGCTATCTAGAGAAATGTGGCACGTGGTTTTCTCCACTGGGCTCTGCCCTGTGCAGCCACAGGAAGACACCTAGATGACAGCAAAGAAGACGCCTGATGTAACTCCAAGAGCAGAGTACTGGGCCAAAACAAACATGCCCAGGACGGACAGAGAGGTAAGTGCAAAGTAACACACTTTGGTTCAAAGGGTCCCTTCCACAAGGACAGCCAACATGAGATGCAACTGCGAGCAGGGGCAGGGACAGCAGGAACATGGGAGTGAAACTGCCACAGGCCAAAAGCCGAAGGTGGCTCACAGAAAGCAGTAAGGTGCAGGGTCAGTTAATGCCAACAGGATGTTCCATTCTAATTAGGCTGCATCTCACCAGACTCCCCTTGGTGGCACCACATTCTGGTCATTTTAAGGAACACTGGCATCTGGACTGTGTCCAGAGGGCAGTCACCGGAGTTGGATTCTACATTCTAATGACTTGTTGAAGGATCTGGGAGCGTCAAATGTGGAAAAGACTTGGCAGTTGTAGCATGATGCATATCAACGGATAGCTATAAAGAAGGAAGCCGGGGGAGGGTATAGCTCAAGGCGTAGAGCGCATGCTTAGCATGCACAAGGTCCTGGATTCAATCCCCAGTACCTCCCTAAAGATAAATAAACCTAACCACCTCCCCCAGCCCCCCCAAAGTTAATCAATTAATTAATTAAAGAAGAAAGCAAAACAGTGACCAAAAGCTGAACGAGGAGGATGTCTTCTAATCTGAGATGTCTGCAAAGAGGCAGTCCGGTCCCCAGTGAGCTCTCCAGCATCAGGAGGGCTTCGTGTAGAGGCTACATTTAACATCAAATACCCCAATATCTCCCCTGACAGCCTGACAGTGTTTGCCCCCTAGGAGGACGAACGGGCATGACGGCCGCACCTGGAGGGAACAGCGCGCTGTGGGGCAAGGGGGTTGGAGCAGACAACTGTTTTTATCTAACACCAGGGTTCTTGGATTCAAAGGACTAAAACAGGATGTGACTAAAAGCAGGGCCGCGTATTCCCCCACCTCCGCACCACGCCACCCGGCACACTCACTGAAAGAGATAAAAATCAGTTTGGGCCTTAAAGGGGAATAAACCCCGTCACCTCTGCTCTTAGCTGAGATACACTTAGTGAGTGCGTCGAACTCTGGCCTCCAGGTCGCCTTTGGCCTCGAAAATATGGAAGGAAAAATGAAGGGAAGTCCTCCTCCATGACAGCTAGCGATGGATAAATTACTGGGACTTCAGTTCCCGTCTGTCACACCTTCGCCATGTCTTTGCAGAGCCAAGCTTGTGGGCAGCAACGCCCCAGTGCTTACAGCACAGGGCAAAGGGTAAGCTGCACAGGGAGCTTGCAAGCCATGAACACCCAGGACTAAGCTGCGCCAGAACCGGAAGGAGGGAGGAAAGGTGGGCAGACACTCCATCCTTTTCCCGCGGCTCCATTCAGCCGTCCTCAGTGGAACAGACACAGGCAGACTGCATCCAAGCACGACTGGCCGAGACAGCTTAGACTTCTGCCTTCAGTGAGCGCTATTTTGCCTGGAGGAAGCTAAACGTTCTACAGCAAGAATGAAATGAAATGAAGGTGGATTTTAAACCTTACTTTCCTGCCCAATTTGTTTACAGTGAGTATGACGACTTGACTAGTGTCCCCCCAAAATTCACATCCACCCAGAACATCAGAACGTGACCTTATTTGGAAATAGGGTCTTTGCAGAGGTAATTAAGTCAGGATGAAGTCATACTGGATTAGAGTGGGTCCTAAATCCAGTGGCTGGTGTTCTTGGAGTAAGGCCATGTGAAGACACAGAGAGATGCACAGGAAATGACGCCACATGAGGACAGAGGCAGAAATTAGAGTGATGAGGCTACAAGCCAAGGGTGCCAAGGGCTACCAGCAGCCAGCAGACTCGGGAAGGAACCAGGAGACAGATCCTCCCGGCAGAGGCTCCAGAAGGAAACAAGCCAGCCAATACCTTGATTTCAAGCTTCTAGCCTCCTGATCTGTGTACATTCCTGTGGTTTTTAAACACCCAGTTTGTGGTGATTTCTGAATGCAGCCCTAGGAAACTAACATAGGAGGCAAAAAATCTAGGTTGAAAGGATTCTTGGAGTCGAAAAGTGATGGAGAGCTGAGGTTGCACAAACAGCCTAGACGGCAGGGCCGCGGGCAGGGGTGGCGGAGAAGAGCCCTCAGGGGCGGGGCAGAAGTCTGAATCCTGAAGCCCTGGATCCCTCCATCCATGGCAGCAACAGAACATGAGGGGCTTCGCAGGTGAAGGCAAAGGCCACTGTCACCTTTGACCAAAGCACAGAGGGGTCTTCTGGAATGTTCTGCTCCAGGCGGACCCCCAGGACCCCCATTCCACCTCAGAAGGCAGGGAAGGACAAAGACAACCATCTACCATTAGAAGGAAATTTCCCACCAGCCCCATGGAAATGGGCTCAGAATCAGATTTAAAATTCAAGAAGGCAACGTTCCCTGCACAACTGAATTTATGGAAATAATATGCACATTCCGTGGAAGGGTTTTCAATAAGACAACATTTAAATGGTCTTTACAGATGAACCCTTTGGGCATATCCTTCTCACCCACCAACTAGAGAAAGATGAAAGGGAATTTAAGATAGACAGACAAGACACTTAGTGACCGACCTTTCTTGGAAGCTAAGCCAGTTTCCTTCACACTGTTCACGTAGAGCCTTCGGACACCATCTTCTTCCACAGAAGAAAGTGAAAACCCTAGGAAACACAGAGACAGCGCGGTGAGGCTCACACCTCCTGAGTGCTGAGCGAATGATCGGAAGTACCTGCTGTGAACCAGGCATGTTTGTTGTTTTGGGTTATGGATTTTCCTTGTTCATATTGTTTTACAAAGCAGAATAACATTTTTTTTAGATCATGCTAAAGGAAGTCACCACCTGTAAAAATGAACATTTCCAGGTGCATCTATCTTCACTACAACCTACCTCTCAACTCAAACGGAAGGAAGTTACTTTGTTTTACCTTGTTTGCTAGTAAATGCCATAGTTTTGCTTTTTTTAAGTTTCCTCCTCAGCACAAAACAGAAACAATGAGCTTATCTCAAGTGGGTCCCGCTGACTTTGTTGAGCAAATCCGTGCCCTAGGATATGTCACAGCAGAACAACTGTGTATGGTGTGTGTTCATCCTTGTACATTGCTGCTGTGTGGACCCTGCTTTAGTTTAGTAAAACTCTGCAAACAGGCATAAGGAGCAACTCACTTCACAAATGGTTTTTCATGTTTGAAACTGACTGGACTGCACATTCCCCGAGTGTCTGATCATAAGATTATCTTATACTTGTCCAGGCTTCCAGAACTCAAAGCCGTTAGTCAGTTAATCTTGGTGCTACATCCTTTAGAAAAAAAAAGGTCCCAAGGTCCTAAATGCTCCCAATCCTATGGCTACAAGCCCTGGTCACCTCTGCTTCTAGACAGTCTCATAGAAAACTCTTTCCTGATCAGTTAGTGGAATGCCCACAATCAATACCTACTTTCCCTCAGGATAAAATATCTTGGCGGATACTCCTAAAAGGACAAAGGGAATGAATGCAATTATAAAAGATTTAATACAATTTCAGCTCTGGGAGAGAGATAAGGCTTAGGCAAAGGAAAAAAGACAGAGGAAGAAACAGTGGTTAGGCAACTAACAAAAAACCCCAATAATTAATGACAGGACTGGGGCCCAGGGATTCATTAAGACTTCTTAGGCTGTGTCATAATGAACATGTGTTTTCCTGAGTCATTCACAGGACCAGGAAATAGATACCCACACGTAAGCAAAACTGCCAACTGCCATCGCCCACCAGGGTATCGTTAACTCCCCCAGACAGGGAACAACACAAGGCCACCCCCGGAGGACTTTCCAAAGGCTTTATTTTATTCTCGTATTTTAAATTCCATTCTATAAGCAGCTTGTAGCTTTCAGATAACTCTTCAAGGAGCCCTGCTCAAATAAAAATCACTTTAGACACGAGCCATTTAAGGGACACGAGCCTTAACACAGGTGTATTTACCTGCATTTCAGGCGAGATTCTTTTTTCTTTTATCTGTTAGAATTGATACAGAATCAAGGACTACATCGAAGGAAAGGATGGAGAGAATTCATTAAAATACAGGCACTTCCCATTTTAAAACGGATTATGTATGTACCATTTCCATGCCTACTTTGTCCCGTACATGTCGTTCAAGGAGAAGTGCTATTTGGCGGGAGTGGAGAGGAAACACATTTCATGAGGACAGCCAGCTGTACTGTTCCTAAGTCAGTGTTTTACCCCCATAAGGCTGTAGTCGACTCACTCTTTCACCTTCACCTGTGCAAAGATTAAACAGTGTGATGTTCTTTTTAATACAACCATTTATACTATCAACAACAACCAGCGTTTCCTTTCTAAAACGTTCCCATTTTATGAAGTTCTGAGACCAAAGTTTTTAAAGTCTGTTTTTTTTTTTTTTTAATTCAAAAATAAAATGAACACACTGCTGGGGGCCAGCGGAAGAGCTCGCCTGAATGGAAGATGCCAGGAGAGGTGATGTGCTACGAGCCTACCGCAAGTCACCTTAAACCAAGGGCAGTGGTGATGGCTAGGCAGGTATTCAATTGCTGCGTTCCTTCTTTACTTGGTGCTCCTGTTTAACGATCAAAAGGTAATAATGAGGGAGAGGATATAACTCAGTGGTAGGATGTGTGCTTAGCATGCACGAGGTCCTGGCACCTCCATTAAAAAACAAACAAACAAACAAATAATAAATAAACTGGATTGTCTCTTCTCCCCCTAAAAACAAATAAACAAAAAGTTTTTTTAAAAAAAGGTAATAATGGGAGTGGGGTAGATGGTGGGGAGCCATCCTGTCTGAAGGCTGCCAGTGCCCAGGAAATCTGCACTGGGCAACTGGGTACCAAGAATGGATCTGAGAAACAGATTAAGCTCTACAAATTGGTGGGGAAATCTCCATGGTAGGAAAGAGGACTGAAAAAGGATGACGGCAATAAGGTCCTTTGGGAAGATCACATACATGGAAGCCAACAATTTGCAAATGTAAACAGCACTTGGCTTTGCTCTGGATTTCACACTGGAGGACAAATTTAGGGATCAGGCAAACAGGAGCTCCTGTCTGTTCAGAAAGACAGCCCTCCCCACTCGGCGGTGCAGCATACACTACCAAGGGCGTCAAGAG
Organism: Camelus bactrianus; assembly: GCF_048773025.1. Classification (NCBI taxonomy): domain Eukaryota; kingdom Metazoa; phylum Chordata; class Mammalia; order Artiodactyla; family Camelidae; genus Camelus; species Camelus bactrianus. Next base: position 11,920,061 of record NC_133539.1, on the reverse strand, counting down.
TCCCAAGGAGCAGCCTCCATTTCAAGACGCCAGTAATTTGCACCCTTGGGGGAAGGTGGGGATTATAACACCTCCTAGATGTGACAGTCTAGGACATCCTCTGCACATCAGGTAGTGTGGGAAACATAAAGAAAACATCCTACAGCTGGATTATTTTAAGGTTAACGAAGAGCACAATGATCTCAGTGAATCAGCAAAGTCAGGATTTTTTTAGCTGAAGTACAGTTGAACGACAATGTTGCATTAGTTTCAGATGTATAGCTTAGTGAGTCACGGTTGTTTTTTTTTTTACAGCTTACATTCCATTGTATGTGTTTCAAGATACTGGAAATAATTCTCTGTCTTATACAGTAAATTCTTGTTGCTTATCTATTTTATATGTAGTAGTTTGTATCTGTTAATCTCATGTCCCTAATTTATCCATCTCCCCTTTCCGTTTGGTAACCCTTTGTTTTCTATGTCTTAGTCTGTTTCTGTTTTGTATATAAATTCATTTGTATTACTTTTTAGATTCTACAAATAAGCAATATCATATAGTATTTGTCTTTCTCTGTCTGACTTATTTCACTAAGCATAATATTCTCTAGGTCCATCCACGTTGCTGCAAATGACAATATTTCATCCTTTTCCACGAGCAAATAATAATAATATTCCATGGTATCCATGTCTTGGCTATTGTAAACAGTGCTGTTACAAACACTGGGGTACATGTATCTTTCTGAATTGGAGTTTTCTTTTTTTCCAGTATACACCCAGGAGTGGGGTTGCTGGATCCTGTCGTAGCTCTATTTTTAGTCTTTTAAGGAACCTCTATACTGTCTTCCATAGTGGCTATACCAATTTACATTGCCACCAATGGTGCAGGAGGGTTCCCTTTTCTCCACACTGTCTCCAGCATTTCTTTGTAGACTTTTTGATAACCATTCAAGTCAGAATTTTTTTTTCCTTTAAATAGGACAGCAACAATCTAATTTCCAGCAAACAAATGTAATACAGTCCAAATTGACTGCCAATAGAGGGCAGAGAGAGATATTCAATATAAACTCAATATATCCACCCCATCAGAAGGCTTATAGTTGCAAAGACCAGGAGCCACCGTGAGTGGCATATGATCTTGAAAATGAAGGAAGTGTTACCAGTGGGGGAAGCGGGCGGGAAGGGATAAATTGGAGTTAGAGATTTGTAGATGCTAACTAATATATATAAAATAGATAAAGAAAAAATTTATACTGTATAGCACAGGGAACCATATTCAATATCTTGCAGTAACTTTTAGTGAAAAAGAATATGAAAATGAATATATGTATGTTCCTATATGACTGAAGTGCTGTGCTGTACGCCAGAAATTGACACAACATTGTAAACTGATTATACTTCAATAAAAATATATTTTAAAATAAAGAAAGAAAATGAAGGAAGTGATTAAAACTAAGAAACCAAGAAGACAAACTCATATGCTAAATAACCAGAAGATCCCTCATACTGAGATTCATGGCCAAAGACAAACCATGACAGCAGGATAAACAAAACAGAAGGACTCAAAACCCAAGTCCAGGATACTGTGAAACCGAGAGAGAGAAAAGGACAGACATCTCTGACATCAAGGGGACCCAAGACCAGAAAGATACCAGGATAAGAAGCCCCCAGAGAGGAAGGAGTGCTCAGTTGCTGAAATGATGCGTTCTTCCACCTCGAGACAGCCTAGGGGATCAGGGTCATGCTTAGCCTATTACAAAACTATTTGAACTAATTTCAACAACAAGGTCAGAGTCCTGAGGGCTGAGGTGGAGGGAGGGGCAAGACAGAGAAATCAAGCCAGTGTTAAATCTTTCCATTGGTTTAGTCAGCAGGATTATTAAGTCATATTTCCTCCCTAAAGTGTCCTACCACAGAAGGCAGCATTTGGTTTCTCATTAGATTGTGTGTGTGTGTGTGTGTGTGTGTGTGTGTGTGTTGACATGTGCTAGGAACTTTTACATTGAACCCTGTGCACAGCAGGAAGCCACACTTCGGGACTAACAAGAGAGCAAGATGGGCTGATTTTAGAAGGCTTGGTGGCTTTTCAGGTCAGATGCAACCCTGTCTTCTAGGACTGGGAGACTCGAACTTCTCAATGTGCTGTGAGAACATCTTCTGCCAACTGGGCGCTGAGAAGGGATGGTTTAGCGGAGGTTATTAGCCTTGGATGGCAGGCTTTCCAAAGCGAGGTCCAGGAGCTACAGACAGTTTGCTACTGACAGCCATGGATGGACAGAAATCAAGACTCTGCACTGAGAACCTAGTCGTCCTATGCTGACACAAGCAAGGGCTTCCGTAGTTTACAAAAGCAGTGGTGGTCCAGGACAGATCTGAAATGAAAACAAACCCCCCAGCGCCCTGCTTCTGCGCGTCAGGTAGCGTGAGAAGCACTGCTGACGAGACCTTCGAGGCCGACGCGTCCACACCTTCAGTGCGGAAATGTAAACAGGCCCCGTGAGCACTCGGTCACTTTAATAAAAAAGTATAAGAAAGTATAGCGGTTTTATGCCGAGCTTCTGAGTCCAAAAACCAACCAATCTTGGAATCTGACTCCAAGAGCTTTCAAAATTCAGCCCTCTCTTGCTTCTTGCTACATTTTTACCGTTACTCAAGAGAAATTGAGTAAACCAAAGAGAAAAGAGTGACTGTCGTGGTGCCTTTCACTTGGCGGGGGACGCAGATGCTTGTTTACAGCGCTGCTGCCAGTTACTGCTTAGTTACTGAGGCCAGGCCTCTGCTGCACAATATGCCTCTCACACACGTCTATCCCTTGCCATCCAGAACATCCGCTGGCTATCTGATGTCTTTCACCGTAAGGTCAAGAAGTAAACAGCGTGAAGGTGTAATGCAAGTGGCCAGGGTTCAAAATTAGGTTCCCATCATGGGGCCAAAGCACTCCAGGAAGTGCTCCGAGACACAGACTGGTGGCCTGCGGGAGAGGCTGCGGAAGGAATCGAAGATGCTGCAGCCCAGAAAGGGGCTTAAAGATTATCAAATGCACAGAAGCCTCGTAAGTTCATTCAGAGAGCACTGGCAAGGGAGTGGCCTTTCTATCTTTTCACCAGGTTTTCTAACTCTCCTCTTTCTGGCACATAGTAGGACTACACTTCTCTGGCCCCCATCCAGGCGACTTGCTTGTACAAGTGAATTGGGAGTGAGCCAGCACCCGATTCACCACCTCTTCTCTTCCCCCTTTGCCAAGAGACAGACAATGTCCCAGGTGGCAGCTGCCCCAGGCCTCTGTCCTAGAGTGAGGGCAACATACAGAAAGAGTCCCAGCCAGCCCAGGGAGGAGGCATGGCGAATACGAGAAAGGATTTCGCTGTTGTGAGCCCCTGAGCTTTGGTGACTGTCACTGACTCAGCTAACCTCGCCACCTCTGACTGATGGAGCCCCAATCCAGGACAGATTTCCCTATGTCTTTTACTCAACCGTCAACTCTATTACTATCCAAGTCATACAGTGTAGTGCTAAGAAGACCAGCCTTAAATATATGGAAGGGATTATATATTTAACTACAAGGGAATGCAGACAACTGTGTGAAAACTGTTAACATAGCAGGCCTGACTGCTATTCTTTGAAAGGCCTGCTTACAAGTCTGGCTCCTGGCTGGCATCTGGGAACTTGGATTTTGGGAGGGTTCCCACTACACAAATGTGGCACATTGTGTCTAAAATTTGTACACAGTGTGGTTGATGCTGAACACCTGCTTTCCTCCTGGGAGTCTGGGAGGTTCGGTACACACTGGGCGGAGGGTACCAACGTGACCAGTCTCCCAATAAAAGCCCCGGGCACCGAATCACTGACAAACTTCCTACTAGACAAAATTTCACACACATCATCCCAGCTCGTGGCTGGGGGACTTGTGGACATCCTGTGGGACCGGGGCAGGACTTCTGGAAGCTTGCACCTGGTTTCCTTGGACTTCACGCCACGTGCCTCTCCCTTTTACTGATGCTGTTTTGTATAATTTTGCTGTAACAAATCATGGTCATGAATACAACAGGGAACTGAGTCTGGTGGACCCTCTTAGTGAATCGGGGAGCCTAGGGATGGGCCTGGAGACCCCAACACACACCAAAAGAAGTCCTTTTAACATCATTTGTGGGGGAAGGGAGAATATTACATATATTTGGGACACAGAGGTGTGAAAGGATCATTTCCTCATCACCAGGGCACATCATCATATAAAAGTCTACTCCCAATGTATCTATTTCTTTTTGAAGACAGTAGACACCCTCCCCTAATGATCAAAGTTATGATATTTAAAGCTACAATCTTGGTCATGCCCTGGTAAATATCTCTTTTTTCCCCAAGTTTGGCTGTTGTGCAGAGCACAGAAGCCAGATGGGCTATCTGTTTTAAATAGGCCTCCAAGGCATTTTATTGAATTGTAAGTAAGTACATGTTTACACAGGAATTGTTTTAACTTGAAGAACACCCAAGATCAAAGAAAAGTAAACATACCATAATTATCACTGGCTGTATCTGACTTCTCAATCTGGATGTGCTGAGTGACTTTTGGACAGATTTCAATTTCTTTGTACAGCTGAAAATGACAAAGAGAAGTCTAATTAGGACTTCATCATAAATAACTTATGAGGCATGGTCATCAATTTGTAAATCTATTTTTTCACAATTGGTACTTGAAATCAAATGCTCATCACATCCCAGGATTTGTCTTGTGCTGACCCCATTAAGACTCAGAGTGGAAACTTAGAACTCATATTCCCAAATTTAGCTACAGTTCTGGCTTCTAAACAATTCCTCAACATCACTCTGTATGTCTTTTCCCACCCTATACATGTCACAGACCTGAAAATTAATGCTAAAGTAATCAAAAATCTCCAGTACAGGGGGGAAAAGATTATTAACCTCAGGAAGAGGTTGTAAGGGTCTTGATATGGGACCCAGAGAAATAGGAGTAATCTCTGTGCTTCCGTTCTCTTCTGTCCAGATACCATTTTTGCTCAAAAAGTCCACAGTAGTACAAATACATAGAGAAAAGTTACAGCATTGAGACAGGCAACAAATTATATAAATGAGGGTATTCCCTTTGAGCCCCCAAATTATATCAAATTAGCTAGAAGACTTAAGTACATAAATCAATCAACTCTGGGAAACCCAAGGAAACACAGAAAAAGAGGTGAGGGAAACTGGTGGTTCACAGAGAAACTTTATTTCAATTAATCACTTAATTGATACTTCATGTTTGTACGTCTGGACCTGGTATCGTCATGGACCATAACTTATGAAGGTTTTACCATGTATCTTTGCCCCTCCTACGCCCTCTATGAGACAAACATGATCCCCATCTTACAAACGAAAAAGAAAAGGCCACAGAAAAAGTACTTTCATAAGGTCAGAGGCAAGCATGGGCAGAGCTGGATTTGAACCTAGATCTCAGTGGCTTCAGCACTGAAGTTCTCTCCACTAATAATGCCTCCCAGACCGCCCCCTGGTGGAACTTAGAGGGACCACAGCAAAGGGTACCAAACCGCTCTTCTTAGGTAAGTAAGCCGTTTCCCAAATTTGTGATAAAAAATCCAAAACAAATAAATGTGTCAAAGGCTCATATGGAATTTAAAAATTGTCATTTAATTTCAAAATGAAAAATCTACTTCAAGGCAAAGTCAAAAACAGAAAGCTGTCCTTCAGCACTAAAGAGAGGATTCAGCAATTATTTCAACTTGCTCCCATCTCTGACCACACAGTCATTTGTCCTGAAATAACTGCATTCTGACAAGTAAGAAACAAATGTAGGTTTCTTTCTCTTCACTGTCTTAGCGCAGTTGACAGGTGGGAGAGGCAAGCATAATGCTTAGAATTCAGAAGCCTGGAAAACAGGTAATGTTTCCTGCTGCAAAAGAAAGCCAAGGGGGGTGAGGGGGGTGGGCTAGGAGCGCCGACCCCACAGCCCAGATCATCTACAACACCCCAATTTAATGCAACTGCCACCAAGTGCAATGTGCTAAGGGCATAACTTAAAGTGTTTCTATACTTCAGAAAAATTTTCACACAAATAAATTCTGCAGTCAGAAGAAAGCAGATCTAATTACTGATCTTTAGTTCAGAAAATACAGTCACCAAAATTATACATACCAAATAGAATACATTTTATGACATGTTTTGTAATGTCACCGAATGCTCAATAAAATGTTACGACATGTATTGACTTCAACTTACTTTGAAACTTAGTTTTATTTTTCAATTTCCTTTCAAGCCAAACTCATCCACCACTAGGTGGCAGTATACCACCATTTGTTCTAATCATCTCCAGAAAGTTCCAAATGGTTTCCCATCGATTCAGTGGGAATTTAGCTTTGTAAATAATCTTTCCTGTTCTTTCATTATATTACCTCCTCCTCTTCTTTGTAATGGGTGTAAAAGTCTGTGTGTGTGTGTGTGTGTGTGTGTGTGTGTGTGTGTGTGTGTGTGTGTGTGTGTGTGTGTGTGTTTTCCAACCAGTCTCAGAAAACAACAGTATAATACAGACAGGACCCCTTGGTCATGGCCCTTAGGCTGGTTGAACAAAAATTGGGTTTAGTGAAAGGCTCTAATAAAATATGTAAAATTTCAAGTAGGATCAGCACTTTGAAATATATTTTTGATATAATCACAATATCTGAAACCAGAAATCCTGAAATTGTGTAGTTTTTAAACATATTTCTAAAAAAGAAGAATCACACACATACATATTCCCTTTATTTTATTACATCAAGAAGGTTGCGTATTTTCCCCCTTTTCAAAAACCAGATTAAAGACCATCAGACTTTAAGAAACAATCTGATTACCCCAGCACTTGAGATATCACAAAATCACGGTAATTTCTTACCATGTCTCCTTTAGATGCCTGGTCCCAGCCACCATCACCCATTGCCTGGACTACAGCTCATTGGCCTCCTGCCTGCTTTCCCAGCTCCTGCCCTAATGCCCTAAGGTTCACTGGCCACACATAAGCCACAGTGAGCCTATAAGACAGAAGCCATGTCCTTCTTCTCTTGGGATTTCCCTTCTCATTTGGGCCCAACAAGACCAACGGTCCTGCCCTCCATCTCCTGCAACCACCTCCCCATACCACCTCCGCACTTACCCTCCCCATGACAGGGGCAAACCACCTCCACCGCTGCCTCCCTGCCCCTGCCAGGGCCTCACCTGGCTTTGTTATCTCAGCCAAGAACACTTCCCTCCAAAATACCTCTGTGACTCACCTCAGTCACCACCCTGTTCAAACCTCACATCTAAGGGAACAGCACAATCGCTGTTAGATGTCTGTTTTTCTCTATCTGTTTGTCCTAACTTTTCTTCCCAAGCTCTTAACATCCCTTGAAATATCACACATTTCTTTGTTTTCATTTTTTTAAAATGTACACGTTTTAAATCTGTCTCCACACACTTGAATGTATTTTCCGTAAAGCAGGGATTTTTCTGTGCCTCTCAGTGTCCAGAACAGTTAGAATGGTGCCACGCACACAATAAGTGCTAAATAAATTTTGCTGGATGAATGAATGAATACAGCAATCGATCAGTATTTCTGCAAACTCTTTAATCCCACCTGTCACTTTAAGAAAAACCATTTTTAATATGGGGTTTTTAAAAAACCCAGTGCCTCTATTTTCATGATCATTCCATGGATTGGACTCAATAACCAGCTTATCTTGAAAGAGAACCAAACTTTTCTTTTCATATAAACTTATGTTTTATATTAAAGCATAATCAACGAAGCAGGTAAGTAGATGGCTAACTATTCACGGTCATTCATAAGCAAAAGAATCACTGGCCCCATCAAGTAACACACTAGATTCCTGCAAAAAAAAAAAAATATGATACACACTTTTACTATTAACTACGGACCTTATGACTCAAGAATATTTGTCCAAACAATAGCAGAGAATAAAATGGTTTGGGATAGTCATCTGTGAATGAGCCATTTTTAAGGATAGGACTTGAAACATCTGTAAGCTTCCACAGTCCATCAAAAATAAAATGGAGGTGGGCTATGGAAACCAATTAGCCATGAATAGTCGGATGCTTGTTCAGTAAGGGACAATAAATCAAATATCTGTAAAATCTCGAAAAAGCATCCAGGAACACTGTGTATCCAGAAACACCCTGCCCTGGAATGACACCTCACCCAGTTTGATGGCCTCAAGTAAGGATCGGAAACCAGGGCTGTATATGTATAGAATTTAAGGGGTCTGTGACCTGGGATGGTGAGAAAACCCAACATTCTCATATTTACTAACCAGTGACTGAAACTTAGCATTTCCTTCAATCATAAATGAATGTGGGCAACAAACACAGCAATACGAGCAGTGCCTGTGACCCTGTCACACACAGAAACCACAGTTACTTTCATATCACATTCTAGCTAATGCTAATATCTCAAAATATTATTTATGCTCATCCCTACTCAAAACAGTGGCAGGTATCAGACACGGCTGGGTCTTACTATTTAATGAGTCAGTAAGTAAGCACATATATTTTCTATAATTAAGAAAATGTTTGTTTATGTATTGTACTTTTTATTTATTTATTGGGGGGAAGTAATTAGGTTGACTTATTTATTTATTTTTATAGGAGGTACTGGAGATTAAACCCAGGACCTTGTATAAGCTATGCATAACACTCTACCACTTGAGCTATACCCTCCCCCACAAAGCTTTCATATTTCGTATATATATATAATTTTTCTTTTTTGGGAGGGAGAAGTAGCTAGGCGTTTTGTTTTGTTTTGTTTTGAATTTTAATGGAGGTACTGGGTATTGAATCCAGGACCTTGTGCATGCTAAGCATGTGCTCTACCACTGAGCTATGCCCTCATCCCTTAAAAATATTTTTGATCACTATTTCAACACAGTTAGGCCACAGTAATCCTATATATTCTATTCCATGCAACTGAAAATATTATTCTGAGATGGGATCTAGAGGCTTCACCAGACTGCCAAAGGAATTCTAAAAACAAAGTTTAAAATTCTTGGTAAAAATAGAGGTGCCGGTGAGCAATACTCGTTTACAATCTGAACAATGAAGTGAGAAAGGCAATGACATTTACTTCCTTAGGAATCTTGAAGCTGGAGAAGTTCTGCAACATGGCAAGAAAGAATGCCACGATCTCCCTGTATTTTAGATTCTTTTTTTTAAATTGTAATTATAACATGGATACAGCCAGTGTAGATACAAACAGAGTAAGCTTCGCACACCTTAGTCTCCTCTATCGGATGAGACCACACCAATGGCCAAGACTTAAAAATAATAAGTGAGTCAGTATCATTTCAAAAGATATGGCTTACGCATCTGCTATAAGACATGAAGGACATGGAAGCTGGTTAGGTGTGACCCCTGTCATTTAGGATATATAAGATTCATTTACCCCAAGATGCAAAATACTTGCTCTAATAGCTATTCCAGTGTTAGCAGCAAACTGCTTCCTTTTTTTAAGTAAAAAAAAAAAAAAAAAGTAAAAAAAAAAAGATTTTCTTTCCTCTACTCAGAGAGCACAAAGTCAGGGCTTTCCCCACGCCAGAGAAAAAGGAAACCAGCCGCTGTTACAAGTGCCTTCCTCTGTTAACACTTCACTGACTCAAGTGATGGTTGAAATTGGTCTTTTTGTTCTTCCACTTCGTGACATGGTAAGTGTTACCAAAGCACACTCTCTCTTATATTCAATAAAAACACATAGAGGGAAACGAGGGACGTTTTCAAGATGACAGAAATGTTCCAAATTATGACTGCAGTGGTGGAAACAACTACCTTTGTCAAAACTTATCAAATTGTGTGCTCAAAATTGGTGAGTTTTATTGTAGATAAAGCCAACCTCAAAAGAGTTGATTTGGAACTAAATTCCCTACTAAATTTTTAAATCACGCTTCCCCTTTTTCAAAAAGAGACTATTTGGGTTTAAATTTTCAGTGCTGTTTTCTGCGGTGAAACATGGTCTGAAGTCATACTGTTATCATTCACATATCCGTGGCAAGCAGCTCGGTGGCCCCCAGAGGAATGACCAAGTGCAGAGAAAGGAGAACAAACTCCAAGACAGAGGAGCCTTGCTCCCAAAATGTTTCTTTCCTGGAACTGAAAAATGTACCCCTTGGCGAACAAAAAAGGAACTCCTCATTGTTTTACCATGTTACCATGACAACAATTTACTGAGCATCTACTACATGAACCATTATCACTGATCTTTGCAAAATCCTAAAAAGTATCATCTCCTCTTTTTTTTTTTTTTTTGCCAAGACCACATAATTAGTAAGCAATAGAGCCAATATAAAAATCCAGCTCTAGTTCAAAACCCAAGTCCCGTAACAAAAACTGAACCTACATCAGTGTGCCCAAGAATCTATATAAATTTAATTCCAAAAGGCCAGGACATATAATTAGATGTCAGCTTTTTCACTCAACAGGATTTTGACCCATCAATTTCAACATGCAGGAGGAAGTCACACAAAATTGGAGTTCGAACTCTATATGAGAACAGCCAGCTCACCCTTGAGTCACCCGCTTAAAACAAAAGACCATCAAAGCCGCAGGGGAAGCTAAGAATAATAGCAAAAATTCTATCTGAGAGTCAGTTCTGGATTTCAATTTGTCATGATAGCACAGCCTCATCCCCTGCATAAACTAAGGTGGCATTTCCGCTCTGTAGAAATATTGTGATATGTAAGGCCATCTCCACCAACTTAAGAGCTCTGGCTGAGGCTCATTTATTTTAGAATTCATTCCACTCCACCAACCACAATTAGCATGAGCACACATATTTAATTTAAAAATAATCTCCTGCAGAATGTACTTGGATGACAGTCATAAACATTACCAGCTCGTAAATGTCCTCCTCGGGCTTTGGGACGTAGTGCTGCATTTTGTTTTCTATTAGAAATTTCAGGCGCAGGTAATGAGCGGAATGATCCAGCTGATGTGTCTGCGATGCAAAAAAAAAAAAAAAAAAAAAGGAAAAGAAAAGACAAGAAAATGTCTGTTCAGTAGTAAATAGACGTAATGAGTTCTCCACTGACTTACTGTCACGTATTCCTCAGAATAATGGAGCTTTGTTACTGGAGGGGGCTGGGGGGATGGGGAGTGTAAAATTTCTATGCTTCTTAAAAGGTTGACATCCAAAACCCAAACTTTAAAATAACTGTCATTGAACATCATGTCACTGAACAATAATATCCCGTGGGTATCTTATGATCGGTAGGAACAAGACAGTCACATCTTCACTTCTGCTTATCTGGTCCATCCGGCTCTTTTACACTGGCTTTGCAATGAAACCTCTCAGATCCAAAAGGCCCTTACACGTAATTTCAAACATCCATAGGTGATTAGAGAAGAAAAATGACAAGAAAGCCAAGGAAGGATTTACAGTGACAGAGAAAAGCTGTGCCTGGGCAAAGCTGTTTTTTTAACCACATGGGGACATCGGGACAGTTGTTAACAGTTCATTTGCAAAAGAGTCGGCGTGACGATAAGGCATTTGGATCTCGGTCTTATTTATATACACCCCAAGTGAGACTCCCTCCGGGGGCAGGGCAGACGGGCACGTGTCCAACTTTGGAAACACACTGAATGACTCGCCCAAAGAAAACAATTCTAAAGCAGATAAGGATTGAAATCTCCAGGCCTTCTCCACTGGTCAGGATGGGTCAAATGCTTTTTTCTATCTAGAAAGTCATTCTTAAATTAGCTTCGAGGAAAAGGAAAAAAAAAAAAAAAAAAAGATTTTGAAAAGTTACATGGCAACATGAAAATGCCCAGCTAGAGAGAAAATGTTCTTATCAAGTCTTTTTTTTTTTTTTAAAGCATCCTTATCTTTGAGAGATTTATCTTAAAGTACTAGCACGTAAAGGTATGCCTGGAATCTGCTTCCAAAATCACCCAGAGCTGCGGGTGGAAACAAGTTAGTAAATGGATGAAACCTAATTTGGTAATTATGGAACCTCAGTGCCGGAGTTCAGGACACCGTTCCCTACTCTTTGGTAAGTCTGAAGCTTTTTCATACATATAAAAATCTCTTCACATCAAAAGCTCAACAGACGAGAATTATTTCAAAATAAGTGAAGTTAGTTTTTCACTAGTTTAATACTCTTTCTACTTACCCTCCCCCCCAAATGTTAAGGCCAAACTAAGAACATTCCAATAATTACTCCAATAATAGTCATTCAGTTACATCTAACAAACTCTTAAGTGGGCAGCACTTCACTGCGAAGAGGGAAATTAATAAACTATAAATGCAATGTTCGGTGGGGTGGGGAGTGTGGCTACGGGGAAGGGGCAGAACGTGGGAGGTGGGGACAGTGGTGATCTTGCTTTTTAAATAAATGTTCATGCAAGACAGGGATCTCGCATTATAGAAAAGCACGCTTCCGGATAGTAGATGTGAGCTTGTTCTAAACACCTAGCAGAACGATGAGGAGGTTTCCTGTGGTGATCCTCGGGACCCTCCAACGTGCATCCTCTCCCGAGGGACGTGAGGGTTTGCAGCCTGTGATCTGAACACAGGCACCCCCGAGCCAGCACCTTCCTGTACACCTGGCTTTTGGGCTTTCGCCATGGGTCCTAAAGACCAAACGTTCGTTGTCTGCGGGATGCAGAACGTTGACGTCAAACACTCAGGGTGGATGGCTAAGCCAGGGAAACAGAAACAGAAAACTTCCCAAGTGTGCTACCTACTGCTTGTCAGAGCCACTAAGACCAACAAACCACCACAAAATAATCATCCCCAGGGCACAATGATAAGCAGGAAAGGCTCCCTCACAGAGACAGAAGCTGCCAGGGCTCCCACCGACCCTGGGTCCTCACTAAAGTCTTTAAAACTAGAAGCAAAATATTTTGGTTCACCATCTGTTTCCGACTGAAGTGGGAGGGAAAGAGAAGTGAAACGTCATGGGGTCTTGGTTGACAGGGACAAATCCACTCGGAAACCTGACTGTCATTATTAATAAACACCCGGTGGCCACTCCCAAGGGGGCTGCCACTTACAGAGTCTTCTGGAAACCAGACCCACAGAGCAACCTCATCTAAGAAGCTCCTGGTTCCTGGAACCTCGGAGTGAGAGAGAGGCGGCCCACTGTCAGGCACCAAGAACTTAGGGTGGTCCTGATGAAGCCTGGGGATCCTCGCCCCTTAAAAGCGACTGCGCTGAAAACATCTATGCAGATGCACAGAGAGCGTTAAACAACACCATTGTTAAGGTACCTCACTTGAAGAGTTTAACAAAGCAAAGAGACCAGAACAGTGGTGATAAAGGTGGTTCTTGCCACCCCGCCCCCCACCACGTTTTTCAAGCTTCGTTAAGTTACAATAATGTCTTAGTAACTTTAAAAAATAAAAATGAGCACGTACACTAAACATAAAAAGTATAATGATCTTACTTGTAACCTGGGAGTCCGTGGTTTGGTCAGCAAATAGTTACCCTAAAAATGGAACTCTGGACCCGTATACCAGTGTGTCTTATCATTTTGGTAAATGTTTTTCAATTATGAGTTCTCATTAGTCATGGCTGGTCTAACATAAAGGGAAAATCCTAATGAACTAACTAAATCGTTCATTAGAACTCTCAAGAGTTTCACGCTCCTCCAATATCTGCAAGTCAATATTAAGGCAGATTGAACATCATGTTCACAATGCATCTGTGGGCAAGAAGAATTCCAAGTACTAATGCATATTTTAACACAGGGATTCTAAATATTTGGCCTGCTTTAGACTTGCCAAATGTTCAAGAGGAAATTCCCTATCCCAAGAGAAACTCAGGTAGGAAACTCCTCAGCAGTCCGAACCTGTCTTCCAGTGTTCATTGACTTAAGTTGCTTGAAAGAGCACGTGACTCATTTTGAGACAATGTAGCCACAAATGATGCCATACAGCGAGTATCATTTAGTTTGGTTGGCGTGTTTTCTGAAACTTGCCTCTTAATTATGACTACTTCAAAGGATGAAACAGCAAAACATAATGTAGGTCTTCTCAATAAATAGTCTGAGCCAATCACAGCAGAAAATAACGTGACCTTCAAGTCCACCATGCTTTGCTCATCCATTCTCTTCATATTCTTGCATGTCAGTCGAACTTGGAAACACAAATGCAGGCAGTTACTACATACAGACACCCACGCACACACACAAACACACACACACACAAAGTGCTACCGCAGAATTTCCAAAGCTATTTATCCTCCCGTTCAAAGTGACCTTTTTTTTTTTGAATGCCCACAGTTATTAGAACTCCCAAGGCCAGAGGCCTACATAGGGAAGGCATGGATATACGCCCATGGTCACACGTGAATTATAACTGAGTAGGAATGAATGAATTTTTTTGGCAATTATTTTAGTAATTGCAATGATCAGAAAGTATCTAAGACCCACAGGCCAACATGGTTACCTGCTATGTTAAGCAACAATCATTTTCATAACATTCATAACATGAATTGTCCATGAAATGGAGAGCTTGAAACAGTTACTGTACCAGAACTCGACTTGTGGCTCGGATGGCAGATGACAAACTGATGTGAAATGATGTGGATCAGACAGAATAGGAAAGAGAATGAGCTGAATGCAGGAGACAGAAGAAAGAGATCCATTATTAAATATTAAGGAAAGCACCCATCACCAACGTTGAGAAAGACAATAAGAAATAAAAGACAGACATTCTGACAATCACCTTTGTTTTCAGTCCCTCCTCCAAAGGAGGGGGGAAAAAATAACACTCAACATTAATTAGATCATTAATAACATGTGGCACTGTTTCCCCCATTATCTCTTTCCCTCCTAAGAATAAAATCAGCTCCACTAATTACAATAAAGTGTTTTCCAAAGAAGCAGCAAGCTTTAGAAGGCACCTGGCTCTGAGCACACTGTATAATTTATCCTACATGGGCGCTCTTCTCGAGACCATCAATTTCTTAAAGTGCATACACAAGTTTTCTGTTTTTAAACTCAAGAAGTGGAAGCTTGTTCCACACCATATTGGTTTTGTCTTTATTTCTATGTTTGGGAGGGAGGGACCTGAGGATCCAGGGAAAGTTAGGTGGGGTGACCTTTTATTATTAGAGAAAGGGATGTGTGTCTTAACAACGCCATCAAACACCTGTCAAGAGACAGAAAGGGACACTTTATAGGGGAACTGGTCTAACTCATGATCTAAAGATGGTCTCTAAGTTGCAGTGACAATATTATATCTCCCTCAGTCTCTTAGTTTCTACCAAAGCAATAGCTTGAAAAGTACCTAACATCACTCTTTTCCCCACTCACTGTTCAATTTGCCCCCAGAGTTTACTGCTTAACTCTGACTGACCCTCCGATTCGTGATGGGGTCTAAAGCCGATGTTCCCAGGAGGCTCCAAAGCAATGCTCCCCCTTGGAGGGACCCTCTGGAGTCTGGCTTATTAAAAGAAAAAAGGCCAGAGTCCTACTTCTGACACCTTCAGCTGCAGTTCTGAGAATAACTCCCACAGCTCTGCAGAATATTAATGGGTCTGTAAAGAATCACGCTAATCTATAAATAAAAGAATGCAGTAATCCTCAATAGACCAAATCTGTTAAGTAATTAAAATGAAAAATGTGAACAGAAATACCATTATCTTTAAAAAGCTAGAACTCGTGTACGTGAAGGAGTCAAAGCACGCAACAGTGTCTCACTTATTTTTAACACCTACGTGGGGGCTGAGTCTAGCTTTGTCCTGAAACAAATGCCCTTCTCCCTTTCCTCCACAGAGGACCACCCAATAGGCTTATCTGAGCCAGGGTGTTCCATTTCTCCTTCATATGAAGCCATATTTTTCCCTTACAAAAGTCCTAGTGATCCGTTTAAAAAAAAAAAAGTACAAAAATTGCTGATTGCAGGATTACAGAACTGAGATACTTGCTGAGGTAGTGAAAGTTACTCCATCTTTATAAACCACTGTGTCAAATGAGGAGGTCCAAAAACATCATCGCATTCATCCAGCTTCTTCTAGGATAAAATTGTGACCGAAAAGGTTTCCACTTTCCCTTCGGTTTCCATCCTCCCCAGAGAAGACCATTTCACACCCCTAAGAATATTTTCTAGATCCTCCCACCCCTTACGGACCGGCCTTCCTGATGACTGACAGCTGCTGTAACCACCCGCTTGGCACAAAGCCCAGATGTGGCTTCAGAACCTCCTTTGAAAGTGACTGTGACAGTGCTGTGAGCTCAAGGCTCACTCTCTGAGCCTCACCTTCTCTGTCTGTACAATGGGGAAGTATCAGTTCTCTCTCAGACCTGATCTGACTACTAAATAAGACTTTAGTGCAACTAATTATGCAAAAGTAAAAACAGTAAGGAAAGCCCCTCTCCTCTTTCCCTTTCCTTGCTCAAGGCCATCCAATTCATCCAGCCATCCTTCAGGGAGGGAGAAAGAAAAAGAAACTGGGCTTACCTTGAAAAAGATCAAGTTTCTACAGCTTAAGGTAAAAGTAGAGGAAGTGAGCTCAATCATCTGTCACTAAAAAAAAAAAGAGGCTAACTGTGTGTTCATAGGAAGATGAATTTCCCATCATGGAGGTCAAATTCATATTTATTTCAGTTTTTCCCTACTCTAAAGATGCCCATGGTGTATCAGTTACTGTCAAAGAGCAGGTTACAAACAGTGCACATGATATGATGCCATTAGATACACATACATGTGTGCGTGTAGAAGCCAGAATGCAGGCACAAACACCAAAATGTTCACCGAGGTTATTTCTGGATTTTGTGAGTAAGGGTGGCCTTAATTTTCTGCTTTGGTCTTTACCTAAATTTTCTCAAATTTCTGCAATGAGCATATACTAGGCTTATTACAAATCTATCAAGTACACATGTTAAAAGAAGGAACTTAAAAGAATCTCTCTCCTGCCAGCACTGAAGAATTCACTAACGTGTACTATGCATATCATCACAAAGGAATCCGAAGCTGCTCTGAAATGAAACGGAGGTAGGCCTTAAAGCACCTTCCTGCGCCTCACGCTTCTGAGGGTCCGGGGCTTCCTCCATCTCTCCTTGTTCTCTCAAGAGAGCAACCCCCAGTAGCCTCATACCTTGCAGATCAGCTCCAGGGTGTCCCGGGCCGTGTCCCCAGGCCGGACGACGGTCAGGGCTGGCTGATTATTTGGCAGACAGAACCAGGATGGAGTGCAGTACTCGTGGACCCAAATGTCACAGTCAGGGTTGTGCTGGTGGACGCTGGGTAAGACCATTTCTTTCTCCCTCTGGGATAAGAAATAAAGTTAGCAGAGCAGCAAGTCAGTCTCTCAGGATCCTAGCTCCCCAGATGGGGCACAAGGATTATCCGTTCCTAGGAAAAGGGCCCCGGGCAGACGTGGCTGCAGTGGTGAAGGACAGAGGGGACTCCCCAGGGAGAGGAAGACGTTGTAGAGAAAGGAGCTTTCCTGGGGGTGGGGGAGAGGTGGAGTTCTCAGATTCGAGGCAGACCTCACACCTGATCCACGCTTCCTCGGGTGGGCACTGCATGAATGAGTGGGTATCAAAATTAGGAAGAAAGAAAGAAGGAAACGGGCCATCCATCCAGCTCAGCTTATTGCTATGAGTTCTTCCATAAACCCATTTCAAATTCAGAGCTGAGAATTCCTACGACCAGACTACCAGCCACGTGAGTTACACGTTTCAAAGGCAACAAAGCAAATTTTTAAAGAAAAGCTGGTGCTCTAGCCCTGCCTATTTACAAGCAGCATCTTTTGAGGGGCTCACATTTGACCTCCAGCACAACTCTGGGAGGGAGGCAGCTCCACTTCCCAGATGAGGTTCAGAGAACTTCAAGGATGAGCTTTACACCTCCTGAGGCTGTTGCCATCACTCCATCCTCTGTATCACTCTCCCTGAAGATCAGGGAGTAGCATCAAGTTTCTAAGAATGGGAGAAACTGCATCCTGTGTATGCAGTCAGCAGCTGGGTTATATCTAAGCCAGCTAAGCAGCTAAAGCAAAAAAACACTCCATAAGTTGATGACATATTAGGAGCCTAATCTCTCTGTAATAAGCAAAAAATAATTACATTAGGTTTCAGCAATGTAAAAACAATACTGATGCTTAATATGTGGTAAGTAATAAGCCCCGATTATTGGACTATAACCAGGCCACCGATTGGTATATAGGTATCCGCAGGTTACTGAGGATTTGCTGCTATCAGCAAATTACAAGAAGAAACAAATTTCCACAGGAAGTCTAGAAAGAAAAAAACAGAACAGATTCCAGAATGGGGGAAACACTTTCGTAAAGGCTACTAAACAAAATTCAATTGAAAAGACAATTTCAGCTCTGCCTTTGATGGTGTAGCTTTCATGGATAAATTGAACCCCAGGGAAGGAATTGTCAAAGCACAATCAACTTGCCTAAATCCCGTTAACTATCATTGGAATCTTCCCACTCTGTCCCCACGTGCCCCGTTAAATAAGTGCCCTTAGTACTAGAGAAACCCAAGTGTTGCATCTAAACTGCTCTTTGAGAACAAGGCATTCCAGCCAAGCAGTGGGATAGAGAGGAATCTTGGAAAAATGGAAAAACAAAAAACTGACACAGAAATCCAAGGGAAAAACTTGTGCAGTTTCCAGGATCTAGACATGCTCATGTTAAAAGTATACTGATAATGGTATGTAAGATGAATTTGCTAACTTCAGAAATGGCTACATGAACATCAGAAACTAAGCTTGGATCGGCACAGAGGGACAGCAATTTAATTTCATCAGATTTCATCAGAAACAGACAGATGCTCAAAGAGAGGGCCATGGATGGGTATTTCCAAGGACGGCTGCCTTTGTATCCACAATGACATAACCCAGGAATAGTTTAGGTATCAGACGGAGAAAAGGCCTGTACACGACGACTCCTCCCACCCCATCCCCCTGATAGCCAGAACTCCCCCCACTGCACTCTGGTTTCGGAGGCTCAGCTCCGTCTAAAACGTGGGGCGAGCCACTGCTTGGTTGCATGGCAACCGAGAGCTAAACTCTGTCATATTGATTCTGAGAACCAGAGGATCATACCAAGGTCACATTATCAATATCAGAACCCCCCAAACAAAGAGGCTGCTGGTATCACCATAAGGGTCTTTAAAACAAGGAAGGTCCATTTATTTAGAGGCTGAAAAAAGTGGCCTAGAAAAAAAAAAAATCAATATTCTTTATGGGTCCTCAATCAGAGCAGTTTGAAAGCTCCTTTTAAATCCAAGCACAAGGTTGAACCAAGTCTGTGAATCTTTAATTGAATACTTGTCTTGGGAGGCAAATGCATTTTTTTATTTTTCAAAGAGCATCCTATCATAATAGTTCTTTTTTCCCCCATACTTTTACCTTTTTTTTTTTACTGAGGTATAGTCAGTTTACAATGTTGTGTCAATTGTGTGTATAGAACAGGGAACTATATTCAATATCTTGTAGCAGCTTATGGTGAAAAAGAATAGTTCTTCGAAATTAATCGAAGCAAAACAGCACTGTGGGTAGAGAGGGAGGGCGGTTAGAACTCACCTCTGGAGAAGGAAGTTATATATGAAAGGAACTGACAGTGGCATAAAATCCTCAGCTACCCAGAACCCCAATGTTCTTTCACATTCTAGATGGAAACTCAAACATTCAAATGATAACTATTGAAAATGTGATGTCAGCAGAAGAATGTTCTTATCACTATCAAGTTTCAAACATATAATGCTTCTCCATCTCTTGTCAACCTGTTACATAATTTTAAAGGACTGATCATTTCTGCTTTTAATACTGGGTCTACTTAATTTTAGGATCCCAAGAAACCACTGCATTGTGAATGTGGATGCATTTGTGGTACTTTTATAAAAGGAACACGTGTTTATTTTTACCTTGCCATCTGGAACAGTGTCATCAAATATTCCCTCTAAAGATTTCTTTTCAGCCTCAGTTCCCTCACCGAACACCTGCACATACAAAAGTATCATCTTAAAAAGAAATCTAGGCAAAAGGGCAAATGAAGCATGGGAAGGGGGATGGAAAACAAACAGGCTATTAAAAAACATTATGAACGTTTGAGATAATCTTACCTCAAATTCTAAAGCAGGTAAAACAATTTATAGTAGCAGACCATGAAAAACATTTTCGCTATCTAAATCACTTCCCACATCTTGGATAATTTTTTTTTTAAAGTTGGCTTTTCAATCTGGATAATTTATCTAAATTGAAACAAAATAAACTTGCAAAAGCAATGAACTAGATTCATTCACAATGAAGAATTTCTGTTGTGGCATCATACACCTAATCAGCTAATTATCAATAATAATTAGTTTACTTTTTAATCCTCAGAACCTGAGAACATACATGTGTAATTATTGTATCACAAAACCACGGAAAAGCTTTTTATTAAAAAAATAGAAACTTGTCTATCCCTTGAAATTTAATGAGTCCTGCAAACTTAAAGATGGTTAAAATCACAGCAGGTTACCAATGCCACTAGGTGGTGAAAACCTAAACATGTAGACATGAGAAATTTTATATATTGTCTCTAAACCAAGCATATACTGTCAGGATAATATACACAAACTAAGAAAAAGCCTTCGCACCAAGATATATAGAAACATACAATCTCTATTGTATGTTTATTGTATGTACTGAATTAACAGTAAATTTCTATTGGTATGCGTATAGCTAAATAAGAAGTTTTTTTTTTTAAACTCTTACTATAACAGAGAATAACAAGTGTTGCTTATAAGACATTATATGGTCCTTTGATTTAAAGAAATTAGTTAAAACGTTCTCTTGGATTCATTTAAGTTCGGTCATATATTTCAGCAGCAATGGACCATAACCTGCACCCATAAAGCAGAACCCCACGGCTGAACTAAAGCTTCTGATAGAAGAGAAATTCAACCCGAGTTGCCAACTGTGAAGTCCTGACATGCATATATAGCCATGATCTGAGTCATCTGCAGGGACAGAGGAGGCACACAAATGACACCACCACCTCCCAGAAGAAGGGGAGAAACGCTGATGGTTAATGTCCTCCTTTGGCAGGTTTAATCAAGAGACATCTAGTCTCTCGTGTGATTTTTCTGATGAAATACTGACTTTCCTCTAAACAATTTCTCCTTCAGATTTACATGGAAGCAAAACCCCAGGTGGCAACACGTCGCTCTACTGCCACCAGAGGCCACAGGACAAACATGACTGCGCAGGCTCGGGCCCCCTTTCCATCTGCTCACTGGGTCTCCTGCACATTCCATTAGGGGTCCAGACAGGGTTTAAATAATGAGTTTGGGGGTCAGCTAAGAACTTAGTACATCAGCCTTCAGGATTCATTTCCCTTTTAAATGCCAGTTCTTAAGGACACAAATGGCTGGAATGGGTCAGAACAAACAACGGGACATCTTGTTATTGAATCAGTCAATGGACTGCTTCTCACTTTGCTTAAGGCTCAGAGTGAACAGGTCAAACTGGCAACCCTAGTCATGACCTCAAAATGCTCAACACCTCATTTTCCAGCCACTGCAGCCCAGGGATTGGACATTCTCTTCCTCCTGAAAGACAAATATCCATTTTCTTTCAGTCCCTAATATCTGAAGCAGTTCCGGACCCACCTGTTTTTCAAAGCCGAGGAAGAAGGATGACAATGACAGTGGAAAGAGAGTTTCCCAGAAGTGACTCCAGGAGGAAAGTGGCCCCAGCTAATAAAGAAGTCCAGGTAATGAGGCCGGAGCATTTGGTTATCAGAGGACCAATGATGCTGCATCCTAGGTGATGCCATTCAGGATGCACTGAGATCCCCTGAAGCCCTGGGACCTGAGTAGCAGAGAGTCATGGCAGGGAGTGAGTGCTGTCCGATTCCGGGTTCCTCACACAGGCAGGGAGAAGAACTGCCTATTTGATGTCAACCCCCAAAAGTCAAGGGCCAAAAAACAATCAGATATCCCGGAAGGCTGCCTTTGATCCAGCTCCAGGGGCAGCTTAGAAGACTGGTCAGGTGCCCACCTGGCTTCATCCACAAGTGCTACTTTTTCTCTGAAGACTGAGGAAGATGTGCACTTTCAGTGCATCTATAATTAACCAGGGTTTGAAAAGGATGCAGGTGAGAGGCTGGAGCTTGGTGGGAGACTAACAGCAGAGTTCAATGTTATGGGCATTCGTGAGCTAGTAAAAGCATCTAACATAACTCAATTCTTTGTGTCAGCTAGTTGATGTGAAATCATACTCAGTGTCAATCAAGGGACCACACACACCCACGCACGTCCATCCCAAAGTGAGGTGTCCACGGAGGCAACTACATCTGCTTTCTCGTCCACCCTGGAACCCACCTGATTGATGCTTGGGCGTCCCTGCTTCTTTTTGGAGGTAGTGTCCAGACCCCAAAGAGAAGAAAACCTGCTCCTTCGCTTGCTTGCAGATCTGGACATGGCCTGAGTACGTCTTCTGACTCCAGTTTCACCAGTGCGTGCGGCCACCTGAGGATGGCAAAGGGAGCATCACCAAGAGGGATGTGTCAGGACTGCTCACCTGTTCCTTCAGGTCCCACCCTCCAGTGACCACTCCCCCTCCCTCACGCCTGCCAACACTGACCCCACCACCCAAAGCGCCTCATGCATGACTTAGACCTATGGGGACTTTGAGCGCCCTTCCTGGATTCACAATATAAACAAAAGGTTGGCAAACTCAATCACTGTCTGAAATCATCAGTAAAAATACATAAAATAGAAATAAAGTGTATTCTATGTTTCCAAGAACTAGATGAGCTTCTGGTCACCCACTTGAACCCTAGCATCAAGTTAAATTAACCATACTTTCTTGAGAGTCTCTCCAAATGGTACAGTGCTGTTTCTCCACTCTAACAAAAAAAAAAAAAAAAAAAAAAAAAAAAAAAAAAAAAACGGTGCCTAAGTGTCGGCAAAAATTGTGAAAACAGCACATGTTGGTTCCTGTGATTCCATTTTAAATCTAATTTTACCAATCTCTTCTATTTAGTTTTCTCAGAATTACACAAAATCACTTTCCTTATTAAGCAAGTGGTAGCTGTCCCTCAATATCATTCTGCCTTCTGCCCTAGTCAGATGTCACTGAGCATCTAGCCAAAAGATGACTTATCTTCCTTGTAGCAGGGAATGGGCTTCTGATAAAGTTCTGGTCAATGGGAAGTAAGTAGAAGGGTTATTTGCAATTTCCAGGACTGGTCCTTGAAAAGAGGGAGTTTTCGATTATCGTTCACTTTCCTCCATCCTGATGACAGGAAGGGCCACATGTTAGCTAGTCTAGGACACCTGTGTAGAAGCCTTTTAAGGATGGCAGAACTACTGGATGGAAGGGACCCAGGTCCACGAGGATAGTGAGACCACCGTACTAGCCTTGCATACCGTATGGTTAGGTGGAAGGGGAATATAAGCTTTATTTTGTTTAAAAAAAAGGAAGTGACACTCTGTTGAGATATTTGCAAGGTGCCAGCAACCCAGACAAATATTTCAAAAGGGAACACGCCAAATCTAAATCTGCCACTGCGCTAGCTGCTCAAGTCTGTGCGGAATCTGTGAAGACTCCATAAAGCTCTTCCCAGGCAATCACTCAGGCTCGAACTTTATCCTGTGGCTTGTAAGCAAAGTCGCAGGAACTTGAGGGAACCTCTGCCAGGAGGTCTCAATAGGCCACCCACGGGCTCTCCTTTCAAAAAGAGGGCGTGCCAGGAGGTACAGCCAGACTAGAAACGAAACTTCCCGCCTGCTCTTTGTTGCTGGAGGTACATGTCTCAGAACTTACTTGTCACAGATTCCCACACGGGCAGCTCCCAAAGTGACGGTTGCCAACTGGCAGCATCCTTGGGGATGAATGCTGTTGGGTAACACACGGAGCTTCCCCAGCAGTCAGCACGTTGGTTACAAGGTGCGCAGCCCTGGGGTTTTCAGTATCAACAGGGTAAACTGCCTGGAAGCCCTCTGAACAGACTGGCCAAGACCCCCACGCCCACTTAGAACAGGAATCAAAACAGCTTCTCTGTGAGGGTGTTAGGGGGGAGGTTTCCTCAAAGCAAATAAGAGGAGGGAGCTAAGAGGTCTCGTATTTTCTCAGCTTAGCGCATAAGAACAACCCAGATCAGGGCAGGTGAAAAGGTGGCATCCACGACAATGATGGGAACGCTCTCCCAGAAAGAGCGCTAACCTACAATTATACTCAAGGTGCTGTGGGGAACAGAGTCACACAGCAAAAGGCACATGTTTACATTAAACACGTAAACATTTTCTCTTCTCCATTTCCACCACTTTCTAAGCTAAAGGTAAACAAAGGTTGTAAAAGGAATAAATTATCATATGCTGACATACATAGATGCTCACGTAACTATGTCAATACCAGTTAAGTCTATCTTAGCCAAAATGAGGCTAAAAACCACTGAATAAATAATGCTAACGGTAAAAATTCTAGAGAAAAAACATCCATGGGGTCTCTTATTTATAAACAGCTACAGACAGAAAGGCAGATGCGCGTGCACGCACGTGCACAAACACACACTGCGCCGTCCTTCAGTACCCATGGAGAATTGGTTCCAGGACCCCCAAGGATACCAAAAATCCTCCCACGCTCAAGTCGCATTTGCATATAACCTACACACATCCCCCTGTGTACTTTAAATCACCTCTAATTACTTTTACTACCTAATACAATGTAAACTGTATGTACATAGTTGTAAGTACCATGTAAATACTATGGAATTCATTGGGCAAATTCAAGTTTTGCTTCTGGGAACTTTCTGGAATCTATTTTTTTTTTTAATATTTTCAATCCTCAGTTGGTTGACTCCCCAGACAGAAAACCTGGGGAAAAAAGGGGTCAACCGTGTGTGTGTGTGTGTGTGTGTGTGTGTGTGTGTGTGTGTGTGTGTATCACAGCACACATCAAAATCTGTACTTACTGTGTTTATCTGATGGCTTACTCATTTATTTTCCATCTCTCCCACAAGAACATAAGCCCCAACAGGACAGGAACTCTGGGGCCATTTGCTGCTATAACCCTAATCAGAGGACAGTAACTGACATGTGCCAAGCACCACATGTATTGAATAAATAAACAAACATCAAAAAGCAGAAGCAGAGGGCCCACATAACATGGTTACGCCAATTAAACAGTACCTCTTTAGTTTATAATTTGAGAAAAACAAGAGTTCAGAAGAGAAACTCAAACAGCCATAAATATTCTCAGTTACCAGCTGACCAGTTAGTTTACTCTGTTTAACAAATGAGCTGTTCATTTAAGGTTCTTATAGCAACGATTCTAAACTGCTGGGGGCCTTGTAAACTGCAAAAGTAACTGCTACCCCCAAGACAATAATGGCTCAAAATGAGCAAAGGGAAGGGAAAAAAAAGCTGGCAAAAGAACTGCTGGCCAAGAGCTCTAGAGTTTCTCAATGATCTTTGCCCACACAATGTCTCCCTTTGTGGCCGGAACCTGATTACTCTATCATTCTGCTCATCTGTGCAAACAAGAACAATGATAACCTTCTTTCAAAGAGTACAGCGGGGACCCTTCAGTTAATTACTGCAAATCACTGAGCATTATGGGAAGCCCTCCTGGTGAATGGTACTTAAACTGTAGCTCAGATCTCCTCCCCTAGCCCTGTTGCCCTCACACCTCCTCCTCCTCCCATGCCCCCCACTTAAAAGAAGGGAAAAAAAAGTCTGGACAAAGGCTAGATTGAAGAATGTTTCAATCCTAAGGGGGAAAAAATTTCTCTGGGGTCAAATGACAAGGATAGGAGGAAAAAATTAGTATCCAATAAATCAGACTGTAAAAATTCCCTGCCCAGAATCTTCTATAGGAGACAGAGCAACAAACAGGAACAGATACCCAACAGGCTGAACTTGATCTGTCTGATTGAAACCCCTCATGGAAAAGAGAAGTTTGCAAGGACATACAGACAGCCAGATGGGCGACACTGGTGCAGCTAGCAAAAAACTAACAAAGGAACAGAGAGTTGCATGTATGGAATTAAACAGTCTTCTTTAAAATCACTGACCAGAAAAACCTAAGAGTTACTTACCCTCCCACCCCCAATCTTCAGCTGGCCGGGTTTTAACAGCTTGCCCATCAAAAGAAAAGTACGCACAAATCACAGATATTGAAGATAGAGGAAATTAGACACTCTGGAGACAAATTATGGATGGGTAGTTCAGTGGCTTTTACTTCCTTGTCTCAGAGAGGTTAGCTCCAATGGCTTTGCAGAAAATAATTAAGGCATAGAAGTTTTAGGGAGACAGCAAAATTATTTTCTCCAAAGTCTATCAATTCCAGGAGAAGGAAAGAGCCACTTGGGTGGCTTAGGATTAAGTATTAATACTGATGCCACATCGTGGGTATCATAAGCTCCCTTAATAAAAATGCTTCCTTGCGGGGAGGGTATAATTCAAGTGGTAGAGTGCATACTTAGCATATCCAAGGCCCTGGGTTCAATCCCTGGTACCTCCTGTAAAAATAAAAACCTAAGTACCCCACTACCACAAAAACAAACAAACAAAAATTTAATAAAAAGTTTCCTCAATTTATGACATTCTCATAATATGGTAAATAAGAATTTTTTTTTTTTTTTTTTGCAGAACAGGCAAACTGAGATTTGGTTAAGTTACAAAGTGGTGTCCAGGTCTCAAATAACCCAAGAGCCACAAACTGAAAACCATTTGCAAGATTTATTCATCACAGCACTTTGACCCATCCCCATTAAAAAAAAAAAAAAAAATTAGGACTTAATAGCTATACGGAGAGGTGGTAGCCAGGGAGACCAAGAGCTGAGCTGTAATTAGTAGAACAAATCAGGATGCCAGTTTTAATAACTCCAGAAATTGGTTTAAGACTTCTTTAAAAATGTAAATCTACCCTAATTATCTGAATGATGATGCTAATCTATTTATAAAGAACACAAACGCCTCTGACTGAATTACAGCTCTGAATTCAATTGAAGGGTACAGCTGACAGGGCGAGCCAATTGCCGCACAGCTAAGGTTCTCCAAAGCAGTTTCTGGGATCTGGGACTTAATATTTAATTCCACAGCAAATGTGCTAAGGTGCAGTACATTTTAAGTGGGTGTTGATTTGGATAGGCTAAAACCGTGTTACTCACACAGCAATTTTTAAGAAGAAAGGAGCCCAAAGTACATTGAGCTGTTCGCAATTTAGCAAGTACTTGAAATTACAGATTGCAAGCACACAGCACAACTATACAATCTGCCGCTCCGGAGGTCAGCGGAAAATTCTCTTCCCCAAGTAACTACGTATGTGGGGCTGATTAACATGGAAGATCTTGGCCATCCTGCAACGCATCCGGTATTTATGGCCACCAAAACTATGATTGAAAAATAGCGAAAAGGGAGATTTCGAAAGGGATCTATGTTCAAATACACAGTGAAGGTGTTTTCACATGGGCAAGTGAGAGAGAAAGAAAACACATTTTATGTACGAGAGAGCTAGCTTTCCACTTACCACTTCCATAAGGTTAATATAAAAATGTCTCTGGGTGTGGAAAAGATGACACTGTCTAAAAATCACGTGAGTTATCCACAAGCACTACATGCAAAGATCTCTGAAGGTAATACCACTCATATTTTCTTTGCACAATAATTGAGGGCCCATCAAGAGAGACTTAAGTAATAAATTTCAGAATAGATTCAAATGAAGATTTGCATCCACAGCTGAGGGAGGACAAATCAGAAATCCACACAGAGCAGTAAACCAGAAAAGCACTTCAGAGACTCTTGTCAAGTTGTGCCCAGGATTAACAGTCAAGATGAATGTTTCTCAAAAAATACCTTAGCTTCTACTCACCAGGGCATGAAAAGATGACACAGAAAAGATTCCAAGGCGGCCCATTGCCACTTTCGTTGGCCGACTTGCAAAAGCAAGTAGCCTTTTAGGGTTCGGCAGCTCCCCACCCTGGAGACTAGCTAAATAGCAGCGGTAACGAAATAGGTCCATTTGGAACTGTTCCAGGTTTTGCTCCCAAACGAAGATCTACAGGGGTGAAAATATGGGAAAAGAAAGGGGAGGAAAGAGAAGACAAACGTTAAGAACTTCATCCTACACAAATGTTACAAATCTATGTGTTGTAAAGGTATTCATTTTAATCCTAAGGGGTAAACAACAGGGACCCTGAGTTTCTTAGGTAACAGCAGGTTAAGTCTTACTGTTTCCATAGTTTACATGTTTTTCTGCAGAGATCTATAGTCATACATTCGGTATGAGAAATAGAAAGGATATCCTTCATTGCTCTGTGTCTCCATATGATGGATTTCATGTTTGTGGGCATGACAGGGCCACCAGCTATGGGGTCTGGACCACAGAGCCATGGCAGAAGAAGTGAAAAATGGAGGCTATCCAGCACTGGAAAATTATATGACTTACCAGGAAGAAGCTTTTCATAGGAAGGCAGAGAAGAAGAAAAGTGACTTAAAAATCAGAGGAAAATAAGCCAAGAGCTTTGGGGAGGAGGTGGGTGGAAGCACGTACGGGGTGGGAAGTGGAAAACACTTAGATGGAGGAGAGCCAGACTCTGGAATACACAGTTCCAACCAGAGGATACCTCTGAGATAGTTCCACAGTTTTCAAAGAGGCAAAACAATACCCATCTCCTGAGGCTGATATGACAGTTGAACAAGATAATGCAAGAATAAGACTTGGTACAGGGCCTGGCATGTAGTGAAGGCTCAGAGATGTTAGCTGTGCTGTGGACATTGATTAATGGTTGGTTATCTACCTTCTCACTTCAACTTAAAATACAGTGCTAGTGTACACACCTATGCACAGCACTATTCACAAGAGCCAAATGGAAACAGCCCAAATGTCTACCAGCGGATGGATGGGGGATAAACAGCCTGGGGTGTATACACACCACAGAATAACATTCAGCCATAAAGGGAATGAAGTACATACGCTACAATGTGGATCAATCTTCAAAACATTATGCCAACTGAAAGAGGTCAGACACAAAAGGTCACATATTGGGCAATCCCATCTGTATGAAGCATCCGTAACTGGTAAATCCACAGAGACGGAACACCAGGGGCAGAGGGGAGCAGCTGTTCAACAGGTACGGGGTTTCCTTTTGAGGCGAATGACAGTGTTTTGGAACTAGACAGAGGTTGTGGTTACTCAACACTCTGAATGCACTAATTATCACTGAATTATATACACTTTAAAATGGTTAGATTTGCGTTATGTGAATTTCACCTCTGTTAAAAAAAAAACAAAAATACAGTACCAGGTAATAGACGGAAAGAATAGACAGAGAGAAATATGGAAGATCACATGCTGGTCCATGTCATCAACTGTTTGATTATTTAAATAGCATTTACTCACATAACGATTTCCTTCATATTAGGCAAAGTTTCAAAGCGGTACTAGATAGCTATCACTGACTTTAAAACAATTAAATAGAAGGCAAAAATGTCCTCTGTTATCTCAGTAAATCCTTCCTTTTTAGCATGAAATATACTTATGCTCATATACAGAAATTACACATGTATTTCTTAAAACACTCTCCTCCTTTTCTAAATTTAGAAGTCTAAATGTATTGAGGAGTCAGAAATGAATCCCCACCATAGCTGAGCACCAAGTCAACCTGGTAACGTGGGGGATGAAACTGCAGAGTTTCCAATTACACAGATCCCCCAAGAATAACGTGCCATTGGTGGGAGCGAGGGCCACCTCTATTAGATTTCCATCTTTCATTCAGTGTAATATTGTTCCCTTTAGCTCAAAACAATCAACTGTGAACAATGGGTGAGGAAAACTGACAGTCACAATAAAGATTTTAGCAGCCTGGATGACAGCTGACAACAAGATAACCGACGTTTCTCGATTCCGAGGCAGCAGAAAAACTTTAAATAAGACCTAAGGATTTTGCCCACATCTCAACACAGAAGAACAATTACCTGATCTAAAATAGTTTTCTTCTTCTTTGAATCGGTGACTGAAGACAGCTGCATCTCACCCATTTTCTTCATCTTTTCATCCATGTCAATCTTTTGTTCCAGTTTTTTGATTTCTGACTTCAGGAGTCGGAGCGTGTCTTCTTTGTGGTGGTGTCTTGCGACAGCGGCTGCACAGGCAGAGTGGATGGCGGTGATCCAGTTCTCCAGCTCCGTCTGGCTGGTGGTCTGTCAGGGGGAGCAGGGAGTTGGGGCGAAGAAGACACAGGCACTTCTTAGGAGATGAACCAGTGCATTTCCAGACAAGCAATGGCCGAGAGTCAAGGAGGCAGGTCTAGATACCCCATGGGGCAGGCTAACCTTTCTGACCTCCTCCTTCAGAGAACAGATAAAATAAGTTAGTCTTAGGTCAGACACCACCCAACCTCCAGCCCACAAGGGCTGTCGGAAATGAAGCCGCCATGTCTGCTAACCCAGTGTACTTATTGAACTCACTTGTTGCAATGGACCCAATGTCTGTGTTCCCCCCAAATTCAAATGTTGGAAACCTAACCCCCAGTGTGATGGTATTAGGAGATGGGTTTGGGGAGGTAATTAGGTCATGAGGGTGGAGCCTTTATACAGGGGATTAGTGCCCTTATAAAAAGAGGTCAACAAGCTTTTTTTTTTTTTTTTGGACCATGAGAATTGCCATTTATTCCCAAAGTTCTGAAGTTGCCAAAATCATCACCAAGGATTCACCGAGGGATGTGTAAGGGGACGAGGAGGCCCCGGGGGCTCCCTTCTGCCATGTGAGGACACAGCAAGGAGACAGACAACCAAAACCCAACCATGCTCCCACCCTGATCTGAGACTTCCAATCTCCAGAATGTTTAAAAGCCACCCGGTCTATGGTAGTTCGTTACAGCAGCCCGAACTAAAACACTCATGTATGTGATAATCCTATAGAGCTTAGTTTCTAGTTAAGAGGGTTGCTGTGAAGCAAAGGCCAGTTTTCAGAAAGTTCTGGTCAGTTCCAAGGGGGGAATGAGGCCGAGGGATATTACTGGCCAAAGAAGATGCAACAA
The DNA here is from genome assembly GCF_048773025.1 of Camelus bactrianus. Classification (NCBI taxonomy): domain Eukaryota; kingdom Metazoa; phylum Chordata; class Mammalia; order Artiodactyla; family Camelidae; genus Camelus; species Camelus bactrianus. The sequence continues at coordinate 11,889,133 of NC_133539.1, read as the reverse complement.
CCCTGCCCCCGTGAGCTGCAGTGACCTCCATCCTCAGGGCCCGCGCCAAAGACAAGCAGCCGTGACACCATGAGGGCTGGGAAAGTGGTTCAAGGCAGCCAGAAGCAGCACTGCCCCAGGGGACACAGGGAAGCATCTAGAAACAGCGATCACCCAGCAGCACTCCAGCCACTAAGAATGACCAAGTCAGAGGGGGTGTGAACACAATGTTGGACGACACCGCCAATGGGCAGGTGACTTCAAAGTGAGCTTGCTGTGACTCCGGGTGCTCTGAACATGGAAGGTGGAGAAACAGTTTGAGGAGACAGCTCATGTGTAACAATGTGCTATGACTAATTCTTTAGGAACTCAATCAATGACTATCCCCTTAAGCCCAGAGAAGTTTAATAAACACTCAGAAGTTAGCTCCACGGAACAAAGGGTCTATTTGGCAACCTCAATATTAAAGTAGCTGACAACATCACTTTTCATACACAAAACACTGGTGTATTCTTTTCCCTCTGATGCATCCTCTTAAGTTTCCGGACTCATTTGAACGATGACTTGCAAACAAAATTCTACAAACAGGTCATAACTGACATTTAAGTCAAGGCACCACCGCAGGTGTCTATACTATTTCTGAATCTCATCAGTTTTGTGTTCCACAAAGGAAACTGCATCAAATATTACAAATGGTGTCTGCCAGCAGACACACCTAGACAATCCGGCAGTTGTTAGATTTACAATGAAGTATTTGCCTGTGTCTAAAGAAGACTTTTCAATAAGCTAGAAATTCTCATAAAGAAACAGTAGAAGTAGCACCCAATAAAACAAATGGAATCATTCTGTGAGGACTGAGTGGAAAAAGAAGAAGAGATAAAGACACTGGAAGTCAAAGGTAGAGAAATTTAGGAAAAAAATGCACATGTCTGTATATGAGGATTCTCTCTTTTTTTCTTTTTCATTATGTACCTAGGACTTAATCATCTTATAGCTGGAAGCCTGTATCCCTGACCATCTTACTCTATTTCACCCACCCCCAACCCATCCTTTAAGAGTTAAAGATTCAGCGTAAAATGTTTAATATTTAAACTCCTCTTGGAAAGTGATTGCCTTACATTTTGCCTTTATATTATCACTTTAAAGAAAAACACAGAGTTTAAGATTCTCCCACATAGAAAACCACCATGCTTATTCCTGCCTAGTACAACCAAAATGTTTGCTGGTAGGGTCTCCTGGTGCTTCAACCTCCATGCATATTTTGCTAGGTGGGTTGTTTTTTCCTTCTTTTTTTATTTATTAGAGAAGGAATCAGCTCAGATGGGAAAACAACCAAGTAAGAATTCTTTCCTAAGAGAAAAACTTCTTAGAAAAAAAACACCCTATGTTGGTGAAGACATGGAGCAACCAGAATTCTTGAGTGCTGCCAGAGAGTACCCTGGTATAGCTCCCTTGGAAAGGTATTTGGTAATTCCTACTAAAGTTGAACATATACACACCTTATGATGCCCAAAATGCACTCATGGGTATATACCCAGCAGAAATGCATTCCTATGCTCACCAAAATACTCACCAAAATATATGTACCCCGAAGTTCACAGCAGAATAGTTTGTAATGGACAAAGCTAGAAACTATCCCAATACCTGTCAACAGTAGAATGGATGAATGGTGGAGGGTGCGAATAGCTCATTGGTATAGTGTGTGCTTAGCATGCACGAGGTCCTGGGTTCAATCTCCTGTACCTCCATTAAAAAAAAAAAAAAAAAAACTAGGGGAAAAAAAAAGAATGGAAGAATATAAAGTGTATAATCACACAGTGAAATACTACACATCTAGGAGAACGAAAGACCGGTTACTATACATTGTAAGATGGCTCAATCTCACACACATAACATGGCGGACAAGAAGCCAGACACCCAAGAGAATAGACTACAGGGCTCTATTTATGTAAAGTACAAACACAGGCAAAACGCATGTGCACTGTTAGAAGTCAGAAGAGCTGTTTGGTGGGAACGGGGTCGGGGGGTAGCATCTGGAAGGAAGCACAGGGGTGTCTCTGGGTTGCTGGCCATGTCCTGCGTCTTGATCTGGGTGCTGGCTATATGAGTGTATAACAGGTGGGGTGCCCAGTCTGTGAAACACCATCAAAACGCATACTTTTTGTGCACATATTTTATACTTTAATAGAAAGTTTTTAAAAGATCCTTGATATATTACATAATATTCAAGTATAATTTTTCTATAACTATCCTAAAAATATTATACTTCAGAGTCTATTTTCCATGTCCCTGGAAGGCTGTAATGGAAGTTCCCAACAGCAGGGCGTTCTCAGCATCACTCCGTTGTCCTCCAAAGAGCCTGGCAGCATCTGATAAACAGCTAGTCCCTCAAGCCAAAATATGCTTTCCCCTTTGTATACAACTCAGTGGAAACAAGGAGCTTTTAGATGGAGGGGAGCTGGTGTTTCACCCCGTGGGAATGTTTTGGATGAAATCCATGCAGAGGTAGCATGTGTCACTGAAGAGAGGATATGTCTCCCGTATAAACAGCTGGTGTGTCAACGCTCAGCGGGAGGTCAGTATCTACTCCCCAAGAGGATCCTCACTCATCTCTGCCTCCACTCCTCACCCCCAACCCCGAGGGGGAAAAGGAAACACCTACCACCCTGACATAACATCTGAGGAACAGAAAGAGCTTAAACTCTTAATACAAACTCTGCCAAGTACAAGCTACAAATTTCACATTTTAAATAAATATACTCATTGAGAGGGGGGTCCAGGTGACCATTTCACAGATGAAGAAACTAAAGCCCAGTAAAATAAGGGATTACAAGATAATTTATTACAAACTCCAATCTCCACCAATCCTACACTTTTCAAAGAAATTTTGTAATATGCTATGCTCCTAAATCCCCAGTCTTCGTCAACTGCTCTAAAAGTCTAGCTGTGGGTTCTTTAGTGTTGTGTACTCATTTTAAGCTCTCGTTAGGGACACAGGAGGATGGAATTTTCCTGATCCCTCTGAAGTTAGACATGGCCATGTCACTTGGCTGTAGCCAATGAATTCGAGTAGAAGTGACACGTGTCACTAAACAAGAGCCTGACTCCTCCTATTCTTGTCCTGTGAAAGCACATGGCAAGATAGAGCTTCTGTCAGCCTTCGTGGTCCCTAAGTGTCCAGGATGAGATCAGCTTCACAGCCAACATTCATCAGACATATGGCAGGAATGAAGAGGTAGGTTTAAGCCAAGGAGATGTGAGGGTTGCTCCTTACTGCAGCATAACCTAACCCAACCTGACTGATACATTAGCAAAATAAGAATTTCATTTCAAAATAACTGATGCTTTTTAAATAAAACTCTGTATGTTACACTGTTAACCTCCAAGAGGAGCCACAGTCTGACAGGTTCTGGAGAACAAGGGCCTTTTGCTCTCTTCACTTAATGAAAAGAGAGCCCCTCCTTCCTTCCACCTGGGAAGGTCTCCATCAAACTCTCCGTCAAGGGCAACACACTCCATTTTGATGTCAGAGAGTTTATGTTTGCCTCCCAGTTAAGGGGTAGAAATGACAGACATATACCAGTTGTGGAAGCTAAACATCCTTTCAAAGGTATATATGTAATCCTAACAAAATAGCTATCCTAGAATTTATTTATTTAAAAGAAAGGAAGATGGTGGTTGCCAGAGGCTGGGGAAAGGGGAGAATGGGGAGTTAGGGTTCAGTGGGTGCAGAGTCTCAAGTTCTGCAAGATGAAAAGATTTCTGGTGATGGATGGTGATGACAGCTGTACAACATTGTGAATGTACTTAAAGCCACTGAACTCTGCACTTAAAAACAGTTAAGTTGGTATGTTCTGTATATTTTATCACAACTTTAAAATTTTTAAATAAGACAAAATTAAAAAGGGGGGGGGGCATGCCAAGCCCTATAATCTAGAGAAAGATGTTTAGAAAAGTGTGATTGCAGCTTTATGAAATATTTAGCCATCAGCCCTTTCAACCATTCAGTACACTCAAGCCTCCAAACTCTTTTCAAACCTGTCAGAGACTGAAGGCAGTTCCATTAGAGGGAATTTTCACTCCTGCTGTCCTGTCTAAATAAAACAGTGGTCTCTGCCATTCTCTATCATTAAGACAAATCAATTTCTAAGAAGCACAATACACTAAATGCACTAAATTTCAGCAGAGTTTGTCCTTTGGCAGTGGCATACCCAGGGCTACATGTGGATGAGAGGGGTGGACAGAGACCGTGCCGACTGTATCAACAGCAAGTTAAACAGAGAAAACTGTTGAGACAGTTCACATACGTTTACAGGCTTAACACTTCAGAGCCGATCACCGCAGACCACTAACCTGATCCAAGGTTTTCCAGTGTGGCCACTCCAGGATTTAAACCCTGACATGCTAGAAAAAGCTTTTCAAAACCGCTAACCTGGCATCACCTTCTTGATCCAGGCAAGTTTAATTAGGGACACCAGGTCTACTCAAGGGCTCTTCATCAGAATCCAGTGGTCAAAAAGGTAGGAGGGAGAGACCACCCAGTGGTACCCTCTCAACTTCTTCAACCTTCATCACCTTCCATTAAACAAACGGCAGCTGACAGGTAGGGAGAGTAAATGGTGTGCTTTTTCCTTTGCCTGCTGGGGATGCTTTAGATACTGGATAAAGTTCAGTGAAGGGAATAAGCAGGGTTCTTGCCAACAGAGGAATGTAATCAGCAAAAACTGCCTTTTCCACGAGAGCGCCTTGGAGTGCAGAGTTAAGATGAAGCTCAGGGCTTCACCATGTATTGAAATAGATCCAGCTTCAATTATCCAGCTGAAGGGAGGATGCTCAGCCATTTCAGATAATCAGTGGTTTACATGAGCAGAAGGAAAAGGGAAATTCATTTTAAACAATTTTAAAAAACTAGACAATATAGGCCAGATCTAGGAAACTAAAATTTCACATAATTTGAGTTTATGGAAGTGCAAGAATAATTGCAAAGTAGGGTGCACTTCTTTTTTCCATTTTAAAAGAACGAAAAGGAAAATAGAGTTATGTATTTTTTAAGAGGCTAGTTAGAAATGAAGTTCCTGTGTGAATTCCTGAAAAATCTTTTCTCACTGGTTCTCTGTTTAACATATTTTAGAGTTTTATTCTTACAAGGCTTAATTAAACTGTCACTGCTAATACCTATAAAGAGAATTATAGATATTACCCTTTATTTATAATCTGGGGCTCCCTCATCCACTGGAGGAAGGCACGTAACGGGGCACCCCTCCCACTCTCACTTTCCCATCCTCTCACCCATCCAAGGTGAATTCTTTAGGGAAGAAGAGGGACTCCTGACTCCAGGAAGCCAGACACAAAAGAAGGAGGAACTGTATGCTGCAAACAGGGGAACAGTGAAAACTTCCCAGTGAGTGGCAATGGCCAGAAGCTTCCCTGGCAAAGCTGAGTAGACCCCAGAACCGGCCAACTATTATCGTCAACTGAATTCCCTTCGCAAAAGGCCTTCCCATCTGTTTATGCTGCAGGAGCCACCAGTAGATGATAATGTGCACTGATGCTATCCAAGCACTTCTTTGGTATCTTGTACTTCAACATGATAGGACATCTAAGGATCACCAGACATTTGATGAGAGCCTCCAGCGTGAAGGGCTGAGACCAAAGCACATGGAAGGAAGTGCATCAGAAGAGAAGAGAAGCAATGTGTGGAGTCCAAAAAACTTCCAGGAAAATCTACAATATACTCACACACAAGAGAATCTAGGGCTGTAAACAAACAAACAAATAAATGCACAGGTTACAACAAAAAAGGAATAATAAGATAGAAAGGAGGGAGAAAGAGAGAGAAGGGGGAAGGAAGGATGGAAGGGAGGGAGGGAGGAGGAAGGAAAGGAGAAAGAGAATAAGGGAGAAAGAGAACAAGAGAAAGAGAGAGAAAGAGAGAACTTTTAGGAATCAAAAACTAGAGATAAGGAAATGATCCTAAAGCTTCAAAAGACAGAAAAAAAAAAAGCACAGATGACAAATCTGAAATGAGAATGGTATCAGAAAATAAGTGAGCAAGTAAACCAAAATTCTAAATTACTCAAATATTATTCAAGTAAAAAAATTCATATTTTTAAATATGAATCATTTTGAAGGAAGTTACTATAAATTGTTTTTATGAAAATGAAGGTATCTACTAAGGCAAAAGGTTGCTTGCAATCCAGAAATCTAATTGGGTGGTAAAAGGATAACCTAGGGTGTCTGTTCTGCACGAAGCCTAGAGAGAAACAAGATTGGAGCAGGAGGATAAAGGCCCAGGGGAGGGCAGGCTCCAGGGGAGAAAAACAGTACTTACTGATCAACTACCTAATAAATTGGAGATTTAGAAAATACTGTGAAGTAACCAGAAATAAGCAAATCAAACAAGAAAAAAAAAGTTTTAAAGATACTCATTAACTACAGGCAAAGAACGAAAGTTGTTCCAGAAAGGAAATAAAATGAGAGTACACTACTCTGCTCAGCAACCAATCCTATTTAAATGGACATACAGCAGGGTAACACCATGACAGCATAACAGGGACTACTTATTTAGTGCTAAAGTTTCACGTAACTATACAGAAGATGAGGAAAGGAGAGCTGGTATACAATAAGGCTAAAGTATTCATCTGTCATAACCGAAAATCAGTAATGTCCATCAACGGATGACTGGATAAAGAAGATGTGGTATATTTATACAATGGAATACTACTCAGCCATAAAAACCGACAACATAACGCCATTTGCAGCAACATGGATGTTCCTGGAGAATGTCATTCTAAGTGAAGTAAGCCAGAAAGAGAAAGAAAAATACCATATGAGATCGCTCATATGTGGAATCTAAAAAAAAAAAAAAAAAGCATAAATACAAAACAGAAATAGACTCACAGACATAGAATACAAACTTGTGGTTGTCAGGGGGGTAGAGGGTGGGAAGGGATAGACGGGATTTCAAAATTGTAGAACAGATAAACAAGAGTATACTGTATAGCACAGGGAAATATACACAAGATCTTACAGTAGCTCACAGAGAAAAAATGTTGACAATGAATATATATATGTTTATGTATAACTGAAAAATTGTGCTCTACAATGGAATTTGACACAATATTGTAAAATGATTATAAATCAATAAAAAATGTTAAAAAAATAAAGTCAATTAAAAAACAGTATAAGCATATTAATGAGAAATGAGGGTTATGGAAGAAAAAACAAACAAAAAACACAGCTAAAATAGTTGAGTACAGTTTTTCTCAGGGAGTGAGGCTGGAAGGAGAGGGTACGGAAAGATGGGAAGAGAATTTCACTTTAAGTCGTTTAAGGTTAATTGAATTCTTTAAAACTAGGTGCTTATATTGACTTGACACAAATTTAAAATATGAAAAGGAAGACGAATACAGTTTGTAACATATAATTTGGACGATGCATAATAGCATACAAATTACACGCTAAAATCTAGCTCAGCCACAATTACCTCTGCCCTGTGCTTGTAACATACAGGGAGAAACCTCTGAACACACTAATAGTAGGGCACACACTGTAAACGATGACCAGCCCTGAGTATTCATTTTGCACTTCAGCATCCATAGAGGTCCCCTCTGGTGCCTGGAAAGGGCAGGGTGCAGGAAGGACCCCGTTCACTTTCTCCCCTTCAGGGAGCTCTATGACTCTCTATCCCAAGTGGGGCATCAATAGGATGCCCTAGGGAGCTCATGGACACGAGTCTACAGCTAGTGGGTCACACCTGCTATTTCTCTCACTGGATTGCATGACATTGAGCCTCCAAATGGTGCTGACAAGCTGATCTGAGTTGAGTCCAATTCTTTATATAGATTAAAATTTTTTGCCTGGGGTTCCACATATCCTAGAGGTGACCCTTCTTTGCAACTAATCTACGCCAAAACCAAAGGTAAATATTTCTAAAGCGGCTGGCTAGAGGCAGGGAAATGATCTACAATGATGGGGAAAGGACTTGGTTAGAGACGAAGTTAATACTTGAACCAACAAAGAAAAACAAAGACCAAACAATTCAGTTCTTCACACCTGCAGGTACCATGAAGTTAAGAGGGATATGAACACCACGGAAGATCCTGGATTTCAACTAGTTCATTGGAAGGACAAAACCCACAAAGTTAAAACTGCAAAGAGGTAAATTTAAATTCTGCATTTGGAGTTTTTGAAAAACCTATTTTAATAAGATGGAGAAGGCCTCGCTGGGTAAGAGCTGACGCTGACGGTTTGAAACCCCAGAAGCGTGGTATGAGTCAAGAGTCGGCTGTGGTTGCTGATGAATTAAGGAATTGGCACCAGCAGTGTGGAGGAAGTGAGAGGAGCAGGAACTGAAACGCAGGTGGCACAGAGCGGACCTCACGATGGCAGGGTGTCGGGTTCTGGAACACGATTACCGGGGAGAACGGGAGAACGTCAGAATGTCTGGCAAAGGAAGTGGGTCACAGCGAGCCTGGCTCCGAAGTCTCAGGGAAACCTCAACAGGAGACATGGCAGGAGGGCGATGAGAGCTGTTTGCAAGTATTTAGAAGGTTATGAGAACGAAAAACCAGAAAAGGCTTACCTGAAACTCTGGGGGAGAATATGGAAACAAAGGGAAATGGCAAAAGTCACCCGAAAGAATCTAGTATCTCAGCATGCTGAAGAACTCTCTAGAACTTGGAGCTAACAAGCAAAGCAGATGGTTCAAGAGCTGGGAGCGTCCCATGGATGGAAGTGGGCAGGTTCCTGGCTGTCAAGGGTCTGCAGAGACGGTGCCCACCTTGAGAGGGAGGCTGGATGTTAATCTCGAGTCCAACATGCTAAATCCCCTCTAAAGTCCTCTCTTCTGAGTCCACTTCATGCACCTTGTGAAAGGTGATTTCCAGATTTTCTCCTAAGCCAGCTGCCTCTGTCCAGGGCATGTGCCAGTGACCTTCGTGGAGTCTGACACACAGAACCAGACAAGATGACACTCCAGAGCCTGATAAAACTCAAAGCCTTAGACATTTCACAGAGAATCCACATGCGACTTCCATAAAGATACTTACGTGAGAGGAACACAAGGAACTGTCTCGTTTTCTTTACAATGAAAGTGATTATTGTAACATTTATTGGGCATTTGCTGTCCGTCAGACACTTGACTTGCATTCTCACATCTAATCCCTAATTCAACACAAAAGTGGAAATACTATTTTGTTTTTGAAAGAGTCTTTTAAAAATATGCCTGCTAGCCCCTCACACAAGTGCCATTCTAAACGATCAGAAAATTTCTTGGAAAGGCAATGATCCCTTAGAGATTATATTTGCTACCCTTCCTTAGATATACAACTGCATGTGATTTCCTACCCAATCGGGCATCGTTCTTACTCTGCCTGCTAATGATGTTCCCAGGGCATTTATATAGGAGTTCGAAACTAGTATTAGGATATGTTACCATGAAAGTCACTGAGCTTTTTGGAATTGTATGTAACATCCTCCAGTAATGGATGAAGAAAGGGCCAAGAGGAAATTGTACTTTGTAGGTGATAGGTGCTATTTCTGGCTTCCAGTTGGAAGGGAGAACTCTCATTAAAATAGTTTAAATGGAGGGGGTATAGCCTCCCTTTGCAGGCAGCATAGCACTTCTTCTATATAAGCTGCTCTAACATTCATGCCTATTTCCACCCCCATCCTGCACACAAAACCCCTTTTCTACTTTTGCTGGTAACACAAATCTCCGTTCCATGGGCAAATCTGAATAACAGCATCAGATCAGCAGCACACGGGCTCTGGAAACTGCGTGCACTGAACTGAGCCCTGGGGCTGGAATAACCTACAAATTATTTCCATAATTGTGCTTGATCTCCCTCGCTTTAACCTCACCCCCGACACACACAGGTTCCTTTCAAATTCAGCCCCTCCGGAGTCATGTGAATTACAATAAGTAGAAGGTAGAAAAATGCCCTTGTGGATCCCAAAGAGCAGTAATTTCCTCTGAAAAGGTTCATTTTGTGCTCTGTCCCACGTAAGGAGCATAAAAATTTCACCAAAACAAGAGGACACAGATGTTTTCATGAATAAGGTCCTATGTTGCCACAAAAGAATTTTATTCAATGTGACCTCTTGGGTATTCAGAGTCTATTAGCAATTTTACGGCCAGGAAAGTCCTTTCAAAAGGAATTCACATCAGAGATGTAGGTAAAAAGGAAGAACGTCCTGAAATCAATCAGATTATCATCTAACCTGTGTAATGAGGCCAGAATGACCAAACTCAAGTTACAATGTCAAAATATTCCCAGCAAGTGGCTTCATTCTAAGGATGAGAAAAAGTCACTTTTTACTGTAATCACTGACTCTTGCCCATGTTCCTCTTAGGGTAAACAGTAATAGTAATGGGAGAAATAATATACTGAGACAATAAGGGGCTTTAGAGAAAGAGAGGCTTGGTTTGAATCCAACCCCAACACTCAGTAACTGTGTGACCTGGCATTCAAATATTAGCCTTTGTAAGCTTCAGCTTCACCAAGAGGGATCACAGTCCACATCAATTGGTTAAAATTTGGACACACCATCCAACCAAACGATTGCTGTAAGAATTAAGTGGACTCTCACTGTAAAACACCTTCAAGATGGTGGTATACAATAAGGATTCAGTAAAAGACAACTGCTGATATCACAGTAATATTATTTTTGTTGTTACTGTTAGAGTCATCAGGCATTTTCTCATTTGCAAGATATCCAATTAATTAATAAAAAGCTATACCAGATTCAGAAAGGCAATGGTTTATAAGTTATAAAGAAGGATATTTCCATGATACACAGCATGTAGATTTCTTACTAGAACACACAAAGCACTACCCATTAGGGAAGACTTAAGAAATGAGACTACATTAAAACTTAAAAGTTTCAGTATAACAGAATACCTTTAAGAGAGTAGAAAGCAAGCCAAGCCACAGAGTAGAAAAAGATATTTGCAATGCATATAATCAACAAAGAAGTGATATACAAAATATGTTAAGAACTGCTATGAACCATCAAAAGAAGAGAGACAACCCAATGGAAAAGCAGGTGTGAGACTGAAATGAAAACTTCACAAAAGATGATAGTGAAAGGTCATTAAACCCCTAAAAATGTGCTCAACTTCACACTAAAAGCTTTAAAAAAAATCTGACAATAACACGTGTGGGCAAGGATGAGGAACAACTGGAATTCTCCTAGGATGCTGATGGGAGCATACATTATTTCAGTCATTTTGGAAACTGACAGTATCTAGCAAACTTGAATGTATGCATATATCCCATGGCCTAGCAATGCCACTCCTAGGTATATTCCAAAAGAAATCTGGAAAAATATACCCTGAACACAGTTATAAGAGTACTCACACCAACACTGCTCAGGATCCCCCAAAGCTGGGGTCAACTCAAAAGTACATATGGAAAGGTTGCCATCCATCCATCCCAGTTAGCCTGGGGCTACTGAAACCTATACCTATCATCCTGGCATAATTGTTAACAGTGCTGCTATAACTCTCAAAGTTGTCTAGTCGCTAAAGTGTTTTGGTGAATCCATCAGCAGCAATAGGAGAACAAGAACCTCAAAGAGCTGATCTTCCATGAAAACATTAACACTGGCAAAAACTGTCAAGATTAACTTTTTCAGGATTCTGGGAATTAAGTCTTGCAACAATCTGAGTTGCATTCATTGGGGGCAAAAATGGCTGAATCTCAGTAAGAATATCAATTACGGGGATATTTTAATGCACTGTGTTCCCATCTTTATCTCCCTATCTCCACAATCATGTGAAAACCAGCAGTCTAACAGCCACTGAAGGGAGCAGAATGGGTTTGGAGCTCCCCCAAGACACCACCCACAGAAAACTGTTATTATTTGACCTGACTCAGAACTTATTCATGCACACAACCTTTAACTCCAGGGGTGTTTGTGAAAAAACAATCAGTGACAACTGTTTAATATCACAGCTGCTTGAGGTTGTGGTGACAGCTAGGGCAAAAAAGAAGCTGAGAAATTTTAGGAAAAGCTGGGGAATAAGATACTCAAAAGATATACATAGTCATTAGAATCTAGAAGGCTACATACATGCACAGAACTGTACAAATGCTCAGAAAACCCCAAAAGGCCCTGTGCTCACCCCTCTGGCTGACCTTGAGGCTCTGTGCAAGCAGAGGTGAAGGCGACGACAGAGTTATAAACTAACTGCCTGAGTGTTGAAAAGGTACATACAGAGGTCCTTGGGAAAGAGTAAGAGAGTTATCATTTCTGAGCACTCAAGGTAATCTCTCCAATCATTAGAGAATATCAATAGTGAAATAAAAATTAGTCTTTCTTTCGAAAGAACCAAATACAACTCTGAAGTTAAAAATGTAGACTAACTAAAGTGAAAAATCCATCAGAGGGGCTCAAGAGCAGATTTGAACTGGCAAAAAAAAAAAAAAATCAATGAACTTCAAGTAGGTCAATCGAGACTATCCAGTCTAAGGAACAAAACAAAAACAAACAAAGAAAGATGAACAGATTATCAGAGACTATGAGACACCACCAAGCATGCTAACTTAAACATAATGTGTGTCCCAAAAGGAGAAGAGAGAAATGGACAGGAAGAATATTTGAAGAAATAACAGCTAAAAACTTTCCAAATGTGATTCAAACACACATACATCTATACACCCAAAAAAGCTCAATGAAAACCAGGTAGAATAAACTGGAAGAAATCAATATTTAAACATATCATAATCAAACTGTTTCAAAACAAGACAAAATCCCCAAAGCAAAACAACTCATCGATACAAGAGATCGTCATAAGATCAACAGCTGATTTCTCATTAGAATCTGTGGGGGCCAGATGGCGATACAGTCATATTTTCAAAGCACTGAAATAAGATTGTCAATCAAGACTTCTATATTCAGCAAAACCAGCCTTCAAAAATGAAGGTGAAATGAAGACATTCCCAGATGAACAAAAGAGTCCTGGCTTGGATGATAAAATACACGTTCACTCTATTCAACTAGGAAGTTGTATGTGTGCGTGTAAGGTTGAAGGGTGCTAGAACCTTCTGTTTCTTGTCCTGGGTGGTGATGACTCAGGGACACTTCACTGAGCAATACATTCATATTTTGTGCACTCTTCCTTATGTGTGTTTTGCATCAGAGATTTAAAAAAAAGAAAAAAAAAACAGGTGGTTTTTGTCTATTCACAAACAAAATTTACCACTTTATATTTTTTACTTTAATTGCCCAAATGGAAGTCATTGTAGGGGCCAAACCCAGACACATGGTGAAATAACCTGTTACTCGCTTCCATGCCTTTAATCCAACTCTCTCTTCTGCATGGAATATTCTCACTGTCAACTTCACTCAATTCATTCCTACTCTTCCTTGAATATTCACTGTCAAGGTTCACCACATTACAAAGATCCATCCCAGTGTCTGTCTGCCATATGAAATATGAACAATTTTAAGAGTATGAACTGGGTCAAAATCTTCTTGGGATTCTCAGTATCACTGTGCATAGCACAAAGGAAGTATGGAACAAAGGCTTGAGGAATTCCTGTATTACGGGAGTAAATGAAGAAAGCTTAACTAACTAACAAACACCACAAAAACTTTATCACACCTGACTGAACTCAAAGGATCCCCTATAAAAGCAAATGTTAACCTTGAAATGATTAGCAGGTTAGTATTTTTTTAATACAATTAACAGTCAAACTTCAAGAACATTAGGTACAAAATTCTTACAAGATGAGGAAGAAAAACTAGGTATAGTCAGTCATTTCTGAGATGTCATGATTTTCCTTTATGAGTAATATTAGAAGAGAACGTATTATGATCAAAAATTTTGACAGCTCACGTCACGCCCAGATTAAGGAATTCATAACCCTTTCTCTAAAGTGCTATACAAATGATATTGAGACTACAGCGCAAAAAATCCTTCAACCCACCCCCTCCTCGCGTTTCACCGTGGAAGCCTCTGCATGAGTTCAGTCATTCCTGGAATTCAGTGTCGATGTTTGTTTTGTCACTCCTTGTTTATGTCTCTACAATGTGCAAAAGACAGAACCCACCAGTAAAATGGTGAGGTACACAGGCAGGAAGGGAAGGTATCTGTAAGAAATTTGAAATGCCCTGCCAAAGGAGAACCCAACAAACCTGAAAGAGGAAGGCATCGCCCAGGGAGTTGCTGAGGCAGAAGACGAAGTCCTTCTTGGGGTGCTCCGGCACGGCCTGCACGATGCTGTTCTCAACCCAGACGGCGTGCTTGGGGATGCTGTTGTGGTCTATGCCGGACCTGCCGTCACTCTCGTAGAAAAAGAGCGTGCACCCTGAGGAACAAGAACGGGTCTGCGTGAGTATTTGGTGCTCAGGAAACCAAAAGTCTATAATGCAAACTGTCACTTCTGCCCTGAGACCATGAGAGGGCTGGAAATTAGCGTGAAACCCAGGAAGTAAAGAGAATAGGGCCATGCTTGTGCTTGGTCTTGGATGGGCTTAGCCAAAGGCAGGGATGCTTAAATCACAGTTTCATCATGCATGCCCTCAAGTTCTCTAAGACCCTTACTTTCTGTTTTAGAATGTTTCGTTACAGGTATCTTCATAGGCATAAGGGGGTCTTACTGTCTCCTTTGGCCAGTGGTCGCTGTAGTTCAGCTCTGCGGGCCCAAATGCAACAGTGCTGAGTGGGGACTGGCAGTCAGTACTGCCCCCCACCCCGGAGCCCCTTCCCAATACATCTCATGTGTTAGGCAACCAGGAAACACAAGGTACTAGGTTTCTTGCCTGTGCCCCTGGAGAAAACAAAACATAACACTGGCTTTATGTGCTTTCAGGATAAGGAAACAAATGCTAGATTTTTGGTCTCAGATCTTTTCTATAGAATGTTTTCCTGGAAGTCAACCACATCCTGGAAGGAGAAATGCATGGCACACACATGAAGACCCGAGGGGAGCCAGAGGCCAGGTCCACACTGAATTACACTGTGAAACTAATGAGATGGTAGCAATTGAAATCTTTTGCAGATTTGCGGCAAGGTGGGTTCAGTAAAGACCCTCCATCATCACCTGCTTGTGAAGCTCACTTTATTAGTAATTACTCACTGAGCACTTGCTCTCAAGTAATCGAATCCAATTTCAGGGGAAGTCGGGGCCCAATGTTACGACTCTTTAACTTCAACGTAAGCCACTCAGTCAGGCTTCAGCACCTTCCTTACCACAAGCAAGGGCCACCGTTTGTGTGAATTACAAAGCCCTTCAAAGCACGACCTATTCAGCTGCCGTATGAACTTCCATGAAACAAATCTGTGATCAGTGATGCAGAGCAATGGGGCTCAATGGAGAAGTCACATGAGCACCAAGGCAATTTTTCCTAGTACGTAATATTTCACGTGAGCATGTAATAGCTGCTAAACGCAACATCCCCCAACACGCTGTGCAGCTGGACATGCAGACTGGCACGCAAAGCCCAGTCATTTCACAACGTTTCCCTTGGTACAGTCTGACCACACGCTCTGCCTGGAAGTCCTACTGCACGTCATGACTTTATAGCTGTTGTTCTTGTCTCCGTAATTCCAGAGTTTCAGTTCTCCCTTCTATCCATTCAAGTTATATTCATTTTTTTTCCTTAAAGGTAAAGCCCTCTGTTTTCTGTGGCATCTACTGTTGGAAATTAAGATGTTAACTATGTATTGTTAGTAGGGTTTGGGTTTTGTTTTTAAGTTTTGGGTGTATAAGTTGCATACACACAATTTAATAACATGCCCACTGAGTTGTCCACCCGGACCCTATTTTTCTCATAATCCCTGCTATTTTGAAGATCTCAAGTTTTGACAGGCACACATAGGTCACGTTCAGAATCATCTATACATCCTGTCTCCATGTCTCATGCTAGCATGGATTCAAAGATAAATAGAAAAAGAAAAGAAGTGGAAAGGAGAGGTTATTTGCCTCCAAATCTCAGGTTCCCCAGGTGAGGTAATTTTGCCCCCCAGGGGACATGTGGCAAAGTCTGGAGACACTTCTGGTTGTCACAACGTGGGGGTGGGGAACTGGAGGTGTTACTGGCATCCAGTAGATGGTGGAGAGGGATAGTGGCAAACATCCCACAAGGCCCAGGACAGGCCTCACAACAAAGAACGATCTGGAAAATGCCAAGAGTCCCTCTGTTAAAAAACCCTGCTCTAAATAATCCTTAGGACTAAATACGACACTAATGATGAATACAGTTTTCACAGAAAAGGACCAACACAGCTTTACCATAGTTTGAGAACAGAGAATGAAGCTTGTGGATATGAACACGGGGTGTCCACACATTCTGGTGTGAGCACACGTTGAACATTTTAGGATCCTCCCAAACTGCCGTTTTTATCATTTTTCAGCTTTGGTTTACAATCACCCATGAGAGTGGGTGGTTAAAAAGTAGCTTTTACTCCATCATCTACACATTCCAATTTTAAGACTAACGAGAAGCAGCAAGTCTGGAAACGCGTGCCCCGTGGTAACAGCCCTTTTACCTTCGTCTACACTTGACCATGATCTATACGCTTTTCAGTTGTTGATGGAGACACTCCAGAGACTCCTTCTAAATGAGGTCTTTTTAAAAAATTAATTACTCTGTCGAAAGGGAAAGAATCTTTGGAGAATTCTCTACCCCACGGTTCCCAGGTACTCTGCTTTTCATTTCTCAATCTCCAAGCCCAAATCAGCGGCAAGCCCTGCCTTTGAGTGACAAGGACAAGCCTCGAGCCTGTCAATATATAATGGAACCCATCAGGAGCAAGACGCAAAGGACTCGGCGGCTCTGTGTTCTGGGCCTGGATCCTGACACATTGTGTCACTCGGATCTAGGTCACCAAGAAAGTGAAGGCTCCCTCCGCTAATGGGCTTGTGAGCTGTGCTCCTGAATGCCCACACCCAGGCTTCCTGGATCATTTATTCTCTGAAAGAACAGCAGAAACAAAACAGCCCCTGCTTCCATGTCCCAAGTAAAACAATTATTTTTATTCTATGCCTCTAACATGGTTATTCTCAACCTCAGTGGATCAATCCCCTGCGAAGCTTGTTTATACCACAGACTCAGGGATTGTCATGGGCTGAATTCCATTCCCCCGAATTCCTAGGCTGAAGTCGTCACCCAGGGCCTCAGAATACAGCTGTCTTTGGAGACAGGGTCTTTAAAGATGTAATGAAAATAAAGTGAGGTTATAGAGTGGGCCCTCGTCCAATATGACTACTGTCCTTACAGAAATGGGAGTCTGGGCACAGAATCTGGGTACGAAGGAGGACCACGTGAAGATACTGGAAGAAGACAGCTGTCCCCAAGTCCAGGAGAGAAGCCTCAGAAAACAGCAAACCTGCTGACACCTTGATCTTGGACTTCTAGGCTCCAGGACTGTGAGAAAATAAACTTCTGTTTAAGCCCCTCAGTCTGCAGTAATTTGCTACAGCAGCCCTAATACAGGGACTCACACAGGGCCCCGTCACTAAACCGTGAGAATCAGCAGGTATGCTTGTAACCCAGAAAGCACCTCCGGGGGGCCGTGGTGTTGTGCCTCGGGGCTTCCGATCACGCTGCTAAAAAAGCACGGATTAATAAAATGCAGGGCACGACGAGCTGTCCAGGGCACGGAGGCTGCAGTGTCCAGTGGTGTGGACCCTGGGGGAGGAGTGTGAGGGGGGAGAAGCGGCCTCACCCTTCATCTCACCTCTTCCCACCCCACCCCCAGCAGAGCAGCGGCCATGAGCAGGGAGGGCCCTTCAGACACGACCTGTGGTGACTCAAATTAAGCCAAGGCAGGTCCCGCGTGAGAAAGAACAGCGGTGATTCTCCAACAGGCTCCCACAGGAGAGCTGTGGTCCTCAGACAGAACCACTACATCAAACAGCCTTTTCCCAGTTCTTGGAAAACAAGCAAAGTGTGCCAGGCATGTGTGGAAACTGACAGAATTTGCTCAAATTTAAAGTTCCTATTTCACATCTGGGTTCAAAATTTCATACACATTTTATATAGACTGTAATATGGTATGTAATTTAGCACAGAAAAATAAAATTGGAAGTTTAATACCAATACTTCCTGAGGTTTTCCACAGAAGCCAGAATAGTCAAATATTCAAAGTGTGACTATAAAACAGTGATTTTTCACAAACATGTGCTGGTTTAGCCACTCCCTTAAGCACACTGGGTTGAACCCTATGAAATTAGCAGCATTCCATCATTTTTTACTCCAAAAATGACAGTTTCAAAGGATTCAAACTAGTAGTTTTCCCTCCAAAACAGTCACTTTGGGGGCATATGTTTTGAATGATTTCCCCCCAAAAAATGTTTTTGGAACTCAATCCTTTGAAACTGTCATCAGAACCAGCTGTATTCATGAGAAAACTAAACACGAGAGGGTCCAACAGCTTAACTGTAAAAACGTAAAAGAAATAGAACAACACTGGTGGGAAAGAGAAATGGGGAGTTACTAATCAAAAAAGTTTCTGTTATGGAAGACGATCACGTCCTAGAGATGTGCTAAAGCCCTGGCTAGTCAACAGTATTGTCCTGTCACCTAAAAAGGTTTGAAGAGGGTAGCTCTCATGTTAAGTATTCTTACCATCAATGGAATAACATTTTTGAAATTAGCATAAAATGGAAATTTCATGTAATTAAAAAACATCATTTGCACAGGTGCCCCGTGGAGCACAGGGTGTATCCAGCACTGCAGGAAAGATGCCAGGACGCTCCCTCTCTTACCTTTCAAGGACACCCAGTAGTGCTTCCACTTCCTCCGGGTGGCCGACTCCACCTTCTTGTTCTTCTTGTGCACCAGGAAGTTCTTGACGGCCAGGGCGCCTGCCTTGCGCACCGTGCCCTGCGCGGCCGTGAGCAGGATGTCGGACTGGCCCGGGGAGCTCAGGGTGCCGCTGCTCTGCTCGTCGCTGTGTGCGGAGCCCGCCTCCTCCAGGCTCTCGCTGTTGGTGGTGCTCATCTCCAGCTCCCGTCGGAAGTTCTCGTATACCCCCTGGCGGGCTGCATCCCCGGTGGAGCTGCTGCCACTGTCGCTGCCCACAAAGGCGCGGCCGGTGGGGGGCGAGTAGCTGGAGTTGGTGGCATTGGATCGCCTGGACAGGAGGTCCGTGTCGGTGGTGGCTCCTTCGATCCCACTGTCGGCAAACTCGCTACCCTCACCTGCATTAACATCCTTGGGAGCCGAAAGGGAGAAAAAAGAAGACATGCATCACACAGAGAAGTAACCCAGGCGCTCCTGTCAGTCCAGCCAGGGGCTGTGTAGCTACAGGTGTCCCACAGGGCATTGCTCTCCTGGACCAATTACTCCTCAGCCCCCTGACCTGCTCAAACCCAATTTGCCTGCAGAGCAGCTCAGTAAAACCCGAGCCACCCCAGTATGAACGCAAACAATTTGGAATGCTTAAGAAATAATAAAAAAACAAAACCCAAGACAACAAGGAACATTTCAAAGAACTTATTATTTATCTGACTTAGATAATTAAGTCATTGGCAAATCAGCTATTGAGATTCTCCCACTGCCCTGCTGAGTGAGCTCAGCGCCCTCACCCTCATCAGCCTGCCTGGAGCTCCGGGAAATTCTGCAGGGTAATTAGCTAGTTGTTCTGGAGGTAGGGGGTTCCAAGGGATATAGAGGTCTTTATAGCTGACACCTTTTTTCAAAAATAAAGGGCCTAGTTAGGAGTCTATTTTATAATCTGGTGACAAAAAAGAGACGTAGTACACCACCTCACCCACTCACCCAGCAAGGACCCACCGCCCAGGAGCAGGGACCAGTCCTCATGCTCCAATCAGCTTCACTTCTTCAAAACAAGCAGCCTCTCACTCCACATTGGGGCCCACAGCTCCGACGCAGGCTCTCCAATTACCTTGCCCTTTCAAAGCCGGGATGCTAGGAGCCCGAAGCAAGCTACTCACTGCCCCTGGGCCAAGAGACGGCTTGGGGCAACTGCCAAGATGCCGGGGGTATCAATTCCCAGTTTAAAAACATTGGGAACTTTCAAAGCACTGCCCCTGCTCTCACAGTGAACGTTTCCGGGACACAGACAGGTCTGTTCTTAAATCAGAATCTTAATTACCCTAAAGTGCTGAAGGCATTTCCGTAAACAATAATTAAATCATGGTAGTAATCAAGGGAGGATAATGACCGCAGTATAGGACAGAACAGCTCAACAGTCTTAATGGAAAAGAAATTAGACTGTTTTTCTCAAAGGAAGAGAATGAGAACGTGAGTCTGACGTAGGACGAGGATGGCAAAGTCTGGGGGCTTAACCACTTTAGTCTCATAAACAGTTAATTATGGTTTGAAAATGTAAAACCTAACAGGATATTCCGATCGCCACAAAAATGAGTGCTTTGTGCTCAAATCTTTGCTGAGAGGCAACGGAGCAGAATGAACCAAGCCACAAGCTAATTTTGATCTGCACGAGATCTGAATAGGTGTTGTGCCCGCATCTCTGCACATCTAACTCAGTCAATTCTAAGTTACAGCTTTCAGAGTTCACCTTCATCACAAAATAGATACTAAGTGAGACACTAAAAGATGGGCATAGCCAGACATGGAAACCAGCAAAGGAGACAGAAAGACAAACGCTGTATGATTTCACTTCTCTGTGGAATGTAAGAATGTCAAAGTCACAGAGCCAGAGAGCAGAATGGTGGTTGTCAGACGCTGGTGGCTTGGGGGAAACAGGGAGACAGACGTTGGTCAAAGTGTACAAATTTCCAGTTACAGATGAGTAAGTTCTGGGGACCTGACATACAGCATGATGACTCTAGTTAATTACACTGTATTGTACACTTGAAATTTGCTAGGAAAGTAGATTGTAAGTGTTCTCATCGCCAAAAAAAAAAAAAAAAGAAAGAAAGAAAGAAAGAAAGAAAAAGGTAATTGTGTGAATAACGAATGTGTTAATTAACTAGACTGTGGTAAACAGTTCACAAAATATACATACTAATTCATCACATTGTACACCTTAAAAAAAAAAACTCCACAAAGAGTACACTGCACAAAGAGTTAGAAAAAGAGTAGCTTGGTAGGGGAGAAACCTGGCAAATACTACCTCAGCCGGGTGCTCGAGGTTAACTGGGTGCCAGACATACGGGAACTTTCTCTGCTATCTTTGCAACATTTATGTTCTTCTAAAGCTGTTCTAATCACCTCTACAGCCCTGTACTCTACCAGCTGAGCTATTGAAGGGTGCTCTAAAGCTGTTCTAAAATTAAAAGTATATTAGAGAAAGGAAGAAAGGAAGAAAGGAAGAAAGGAAGGAAGGAAGGAAGGAAGGAAGGAAGGAAGGAAGAACAAGTGGGAAGTAAGGAGGAAGACAGTAGCAGGAAATGGTTAAGCAAATTTCTCAGAATCAACTGCCTTTACAATGGAGTTTAGACCCCTGGGATTTAGAGGGACTTAAGGGAATCAAAGAAACCACAGATGCGGCTCAGACATAGACCCTGTGACTGACGACGACTGATGCCGCCACCTTGCTACCAGCTGTTCTGCCTGTTAACCTGACATAGATGGTCATCGAGGACCCAGATCCAGTAAGTAAAAATCCTTGGTACAAACAAGAGACCGTCGTCATCAACCCACGCTTCTCCTTGGTAGGGACATTTACCTAAATCTGGCCATGACTGATTATTCAGTAACCACGGGTAGCGGGAGATGAGAAGTCTGTGTGAATTTCCCCAACATCTGGATTCATTTTCACATCTCAGTCTTTCTCTGGAAGAAGTGACAAAACCAGCTACAAACTCGCCTCCAAAATGAAGAAAGGCAAGCTGCTTCCCTGTAAGACAGGGGCAGATAAGCTACATGGGGAGCCTCCTGAGTTCACAAGAGAAAGACTTCAGAACAAAGAAGGAGGGAATGGACTCCAGGCACTCTAGAACCGGAAGGAACCTTACACAGCCATCCCCTTGGTTAATGCCTGGGGCTGCTGAGGCCCCAGCAAGTCCCAAGCCTGGTGGGTGGCAAACCGGAGGTTGGAACCCGAGCTTCCCGCCACCTTCTCCACTCTTAACGTGAAGGCTCAGCGGCATGCAGCGCCCGATCAGACCCGTCTCGGTAGTCAACGCCTACACAGTCAACTCAGTCAACGCTGAATGATTGTTCATCTCTTTGCCTTGACTTTCCTGGCAAAGAGCTCACACTCAAAAGCAGTGGCAAGGGGGAGGAGCACATGAAAGAAGATGAGAGAAGCAGAGGCAGAGACCGGAAGGCATGTCTCTGAACTGTCCAATCCATCCCCACAGAGCATGACCCCCTTTACAGAATGCCCTGACGTCCCTCCTGAACCTAAGGGTTAAGGCCTCAATAGACACTCACCTCTTTGTCGGACCTGAACATCTGTTCATGCCAAATGACGTCACAACCTCACGATGGCCCAGGCTGTGTGTGTTCAACTCTGGGACGGCCACTAAACTGAGCAAAGAAGTGACTCCTCCAGGTTCCAGGCCCGCTGGCCCCAGCTGAGCCAGCATGCTTCTGGAGCACACAACCCAGCGTAACCATTGGGGAATGCTCCCCATCTGTGACCCAAGCTGGCTCTGCCTCGTCTCCACAAGTGGTCGAGCAGGCTCAGGGATGCACAGCACCCAACACTGACACGTGACCCAGCCTGTTGGGAAACAGATCCCGGCTGCCCAGACCCAGCCCCTATTTGGTCATGAAGCTTGGGATGTCCCAGATACTCAGGAACCTGCGCTTCAGCATCCTGGGAAATGATGTCCACCCAGCCAGAGGTCATCACTCAACCCCCGAGTGGTCAATAGGGACTCCATGTTCTCTACACCAGCCACCCCCATCTTTAGAGCAGGAAAGAGTCATCCACAGCAGGGCTTTCTTATCCAGATGCCTAAGTGCCACAGGAGAAATACAAGTTTACAGGTCTCAGAATCTCTAGAACAAACCAAAGCCAGATACACTGACGCAGAGGCTCTAGGCTCACACACTGAAAGCCCGCTCTGAGGCTGCATCCTCACTGCCCATCCTTCACAAATGCCAGGGTGCATACCATTGTGATGGGGTTTCCAACAGCTCAGAAGAAAGACAGCATCACTAGGATTCAAACATTCCTGGTGCATCTTTCCGAAGGGCTCCTCCTCCTGCCCACCTCCACCTCAAGGACACATCACACCTGAGAAATCTGATTTGCCCCACACTCAGAGCCCCTGTGAACCACCCCACTCTTGCAGCAGCAAGAAACCCAGATGACCAACCCCAGGGAAGAGCCCCCCAAGAACCCAGCAGTCTTCAAAGTATGTTCCATCTTATCTAGTTAGACGTCTTAGCATGTGACCAGTCCTAGTATATTTAACCAAATACTGAAACTCACACCAAAAGTCAGAGGAGAGCAAGGGAAATGGTAAGATCCTCACTAGACAGAGGAATAACTCCCAACATGGCGCATGATCCGGCCAGAGATTTCCTGAAAACAGCTCAAAATAAACTCCCCAGGTTTGAACCACTCCACTGAAGAGGCTTCCGATTATAAACAACATTCATGGGCTAGAAGATGCTCTGAAACCCTGCTCTCTCTGGACAAATCCTCCCAAGCCAGATTTTTAGAGCACTCACCAGTTTCCATTGCATTGGCAGTTTCCCAGCATGAACGTATGCACTTTCCTATCGGATGCACAAGTGGCCAGCTGTTGCCCAGAACATTCAACAGCTGCCAGGCAAGAGTTTTCTTAGTCATTTTAGCTGGGCAACAAATGCTGAAATGAGCTCTGGTCTAAAACGGAGGAGGCAAGAAGCAAATTCAAAGCCTGTTTTCAGTGCCTTGAAAACCAGGGGATCACCCAGCCCGAATGTGGGCTGAGGACACATGGTACCAAGGCTCAAGATGTTTCCATGGGGGACTTATAGAAATGGCCTGAGGAACAGGTTTGCTGTGCACATGATATATGAACACAATTTTGAAATGGTAGTTAGCCACAAAGTTCAAGGGCCCTGGGACAATTCGGGGACCAGTGGGATCAACTGGCCACTTGTAGTTAGTTCCAAGTCGAATGCGATTAGAAGCTGCTATGCTGTTCACTTTGTCTAATTTCCCTGATGAATTCAGCTTTGTTGAAACATACCTGTACAGAGAAGGTAAATACTGCAGAGGAGAGGGCACTGAATTCCAGCAGGGCGAGGAGATTCTGACCTGCAGAAGCCTTGAACTGGAATCATTTCTGCCTTGTTAAATTCTAAACTGTTCTCCCTCAGGTTTATCATCTTCTTCTCATCTGCAAGTTCTAAGTGTCTGCCTCCCCAGTGCATGCACACACACGAAGACTGTCTTTGGTTCCCAATGTTCCCCTCTCTGTATGCTCAACACACTCCTCGGCAGTCTCAGGACAGCAAATGGCAGCTCTAGGCAAGTTATTGTGAACCAGTCTGTGCCTCGGTTTCCTCATCTGCATAAGGCGGGTAGCAACAATGTCTACTTTGATAAGATGCTATGAGACTGAAGTAACTCAACACAGATTTCTAGAACTGTGCCGAGCCCACAGTACCTGTTCATGAGTGTTACTTGTAATGACAGTCATGCCCATCCTCAGCCTTTCTTACATCTCAGCCCCAGGAGAGAAGACACCACTTGACCTCACTCACTACCTTTTTGCTCTAACATGGAAGAAAGGTCATCATCCAGGAACTTGGGAAAAACAAGGTCTCGTGGCAAAAGCAGAGAGGCAGACCAAGGCTGGTGTGAGCCAAGGCAATTATTTTTTTAATTATTTTCACATTCACAAAACTGCACGATGAATTAAGAAAAGAATGTTTTCTTGCTGAAACTGAGGAGCTGCTGGGCACCGCTGCTAATAATCGCCATTCTTGATTTACAGACATATCACAGGATCAGTTTCCATCATGGCACGGCTTTTCTGTTTCCCCTCTCTCTCTGCACAAATGTCCAGTGTCTTTTTGAATTTTTGATTCTGAAGTTTGTAAATTCTGCCTCCGGGGCCTCCCACTCTTAGCTCCTCTGTACGTGGCCCAGCTCGTTCTGAGCATTTCTAGAAACTGGCTCTATTTCCCTCTTCTTCCTTTTCCGAGGCAAAATCTCCATGCCCTTTTAAGTTTCAGACACCCAGTTCCATCCCCTCTAATGATTCCCAATGGGAGTGACTCAAGCTCTCTTTCAATTATAACCTTGGAACTGAAGTTCTGACTGTTACTAAAAGGGGACTCGGAAGGAAGTTGGCAAATGCTTGAAATGTGGCTTCAGGTTACTCCAGACTGGAGAGCACTCAGGGTCTGAGTTAATGAATCATCTTCTCTCCTTTCATCTGTTTTCCTAGGTGCGTGCCTCAAACCTGTTGTCACCCTTCCTCAGGATAGATCACACCCCCTGGTCCCTGTTCTGCTTTTCTGAGTGCCACATCCCCAGTTCAGTGACAAACTCCCCAGCTCCCTTCCTTCCATCAGTCCCTCCTGCACATCACTGTGGGGTCAGGTCTCCCAGGAGCTGGGTGGAGGGCTCCTGAGACTGTCCATCAAGCTGTCCCTGAATACCAGCCTGAGCACTGGCTCTTCGGATGCACCCAGTCACCAGTGAAACTGAAGAACTCATTTCAGTGTATGTTCCCAACTTTCCTTGCTTCCAGGAATCCTGATCCTTCAAGGCTCAGTTCAAGTCCCTCTTCCCTAAGCTGGAAGCCTTCTCGTGTCTTCCTCGAATCGCCATGCCAACTACTCTACTGCATCTCAACCATAGAGGGCCACTCCCATCTCCCCTTCAAATCCTGACTCAAGTCTGCCCTCTCCAGGGGACCAACCTGACCAGCTGATCTTCCTCAACTCGCTCTCCCCCGCAGCAGGCCACGTGCTTGTGGTGCTAAGTGTTTCTGCACACCCACACCCACCTCAACCCAACCAGCTCCCTGAGCTCAGAGATCTTTTCCTGACGCATCCCAAGTGCCAAGAATAGTGCCTGGCATGGCGTAGGCACTCCAAAAAAAAAACACCAAACATTGTTGAACAACTTAACGGCTGCTCATTTTCCACCCTCCTCTCAAAACAAGAAAACCATGCCTCAGGGAATACATTTCCATTTGATTTAACGTTCTAGTCATTTCCAGGCTCCGCTCACACTCAACTCCTGATGAAGTCACAGAAGAGTCCCGACTGGAAAGCCTGGCTGCAACCCTCGAGCCATCCAGGTTTATTACGTCTTTTACGGAGACAACCAGAATTCATCCACATGGTTTTTTCTTTAAGCTTTTGAAAAGTTGAGAAAGTGAGAAAGACATATTGGGCTGTTTCATGGCCCAGACTAGATATTCTGTCCACGGGCCCCAGTGGCAGAGTGAAAAGCCTTGGGAGTTTCCTAAGTTGGGCCCTGGCCTCCTGGGGAGATGCTCTCAGGGCTGCACAGCAGGCTGGCTGGGGAGGGGAGGTTCCACTCCCGCTCCCAGTCCTTTGCCCTCCTCAGTCATGCTAGGAAACCCGCATCACACATTACTGTGGGACACAATGTGCACCAAGGGGCACAGACTCTCCTCTCTTTATGCACTAAACTCAGCATGTGATTTTCAAAGGCTTGAAATTTCTCCAACCTGTATTAACATAAATGAGCAGCTCTCCAAGTGTGGACCAGGGGTCCTTAATTAATTTCAGGGGGCCCTAAGGCCCTCCTTTTTCCAACCACCTGTTCGATCCAGGTTTGCCTCCTACAGTCCAGCCAAAACAGCTTACCGCAAGGGAGTGAATGCAGAAGCCGATATGAGACTTTAGGGTCTTCTGGGAAGCCAGAAATTGTAGAGATTTGAAAAAAAATAAAGTTCTTCTCACTCTTTTTTTTTAATTTTAGAAAATAAATTTTTAAAAATAAACTTATTTATGTGAACATGTAATAGATTTGTTGATGTTATTTTAAGATGAATTAGCAAGCATTTTTTCATATTTCTGTCTCAATTTCTCATGTGATAAATATTTATAGATGTAACCCACATGAACAGAAGCCCTTCAGCAACTGTAACACTTTTTAAGAGTATAGACGAGTCTGAGAATCGCTGATATAAGCCATCTCTCAGCCACCTACTCACCCTCTCCCTCCCTAAAAGTTCTTGGCAAAAGAGATAGATATTCATGTTGAAAATGGATGGGCTGGTCTTCAAAACAAGTATCTCATTGCTTAAGTTACATGCCAGAAAAAGAAAGATCAAAAGGAAAGCAAAAAAGAAGAATCAAACAGGAGAAGGGAAGGAAGAGATGTTATTTTTAGAAGTGGATTTTATATGAAAATATTTTGTTTCATGACGAATTAACCTGAGGTTTTAACCAGAGGTTTCTCGATGGACCTTGGAGGACCCAAGGATCCCCTGCATGATAGGCAGAAGGGTGGTCCCTAAAAGGTGTTGATCCTAAAGGATCCACGTTTTTCATCTGGCTCTCAAAGGAATCTGTGATCAAAGGTTAAGAAGTTCTGGGATGCTGATGTCTGTTCTCAGCTCAGGGAACATACTTACCCCTGAGCCATTTAAGCCAAGTGTAAAACAAAACAAAATTTTAAAACTCAACACAGTTTTTGTAGGAACTCACGATCTTCTGACAAGGCTGCCCCCTTTATCTCGCTGAAATCACCAACTCTGTCACTTACTCATTTAAGCAAGAGAGTCACCAGGAATGACACCTTCTAAAGTTGTCTCTGGTCACATCTTTCGGGAGCCACTGTTTCGGGCCACAGTAGTGGCCAGTTACTATTTTTTTCCATTAACCTTTGTTTTTCTTTTGTTGGCTTCTGTACCAGAATTGAGGGTTTTGATGTTAAAATCTGAGGGCACATGAACTGAAACCTGTTTGAACATGGGCAGGTAGTGTGATGTGGGTTTGCTTCTGAAGAATGAACTCTCGCCTGTGGATCAGAAGACCTGGATTTTAATCCATTTGTGAGACCTTGCCAGCTAATCCCTGAAAAGCGATGGGGTTGGAGAGAGAGATGATGGGTGAGCTGGCAACTGGAAATCAGGCTGAAATGAATCCCCGCAGTGGCCCCTGGGGGCCCGGAGCTCGGCCTTCCCTCCGTCCCACTCTGTGCTACAGCGTGAGGAAGGCGTCAGAAACTAGACCAACACACCAACTTCATCACCAGCACCGCATCCCCGAGAGGAGCTCGGAGAGGGCCTCTGGCGGCGATCCCCTGAGACAGTCTCAGCACAGAGGCTCCCTTTTGTTTATCTCCAGGTGGATGAATGAAGCTCTCCTCACAAGTTATGCACAAACGCTCTGAGCCAAAGCTTCCCTTTGAGATATAGGACTTGGCTCCAAGACCCTCCATCAGGTGGTACTTTTCTCTCTCCACCTCACCTGCTGGTGGTCTTAGAGACACGGAAGACCTGAGCTCCAGAATATTAAGACAAACTTCACCATCACATTATTTACAGAGCACCTATCACATGCAATACTGTGCCAGGAGATTTACATTCCTGCCTGTGTGGAACCCTGACATTAACTTCATTCAAGAGTCACTGAGACCCTTCCAAGGTTACACAGCCAACAAGTAACGGCGTCCAAACTTGCAAGCTCAGACCTGCTGGACTTCAGAACCTCTTCTTTGCATGAAACCAGGCTGCCCCCTCCTCTGTCCATTAACCATGGGAAGACTGAGAGAATAAAGTTCAGGCCAAAAACACCCAATGAGGTTATCAATTAAATCAAAGGTCAGGGTGGAGGATACAGCTCAGTGGTAGAGAGCGGGCTTAGCACACACAAGGTCCTGGGTTCAATCCCCAGTGCCTCCATTTAAAAAAGTGAATAAGTAAATAAATAAAATTAATTACCTGTCCCTCCCCCGCTCACCAAAAAAAAAAAAAAAATCAAGGGGCAATCTACTCGGTATTTGATAGAAGTCAATACAAGAAAACTCGGCTTTAAGAGATACAGGTAAACCCTCCCCACAGATGACGACCAGACTGACTCACAAGATGAAACTGCATGCACAGTGCACACACACACACTTAAACATACTGAATTTAACACACAGAATTCCTCAGCACTGACTGTGTGGCAGACACATAAAACGTGTCACTTTTTAAAACCTAAATGTGAATTCTGGTGCCTTCCTGTTTCAGTAACATGTCCAACTCCTGAACAAACACAAAAAATAGGAAGAATGGCCAAAAACTCTTTTTTGATCATTTTCAAATAAAAAGATGTTGTTCATGTTATTTCAGATACAATATATTGTCTCCCAGGCCCAAAGGCCGTGCCTTTGGGCCAGCTGCCTGCCAGGAACTCTTTTCTGGGGAGTGACACTGCTGACAGGGCTGTTACAAATTCGACTGCATCACCAGGGCAGACGAGGAGACTCTCACATCCACGGTCCCAACTCGCTGCAGAGGTCCCCTGGGTCAGAA
Organism: Camelus bactrianus; assembly: GCF_048773025.1. Taxonomy (NCBI): domain Eukaryota; kingdom Metazoa; phylum Chordata; class Mammalia; order Artiodactyla; family Camelidae; genus Camelus; species Camelus bactrianus. Next base: position 11,859,812 of record NC_133539.1, on the reverse strand, counting down.
ACTTCTACCAAAATTTAAAAAAAAAAAAAAATCTTTTCAAGGAAGCCTTCACACCCACTGCCTCTTAAAATACACTGTTTGGAACATAGTGGGTTCTCAAGAAATCGCGTTGGATGAACACGCCAAACTTAGACTAGGAAGCGTGGGTGGATGGGTAGTGTTGTGCATAATTCTGGGGTTTGTTTCAAGTCATTAAAGATCCTCGCTCAACATGTAAAATCGAGACAAAAATAATACTTCCGTTCACTTTACAGACTCTGCAAAAGGCTTCTACACATGGAATCCCATGTGGTTCTCTTAATGGCCCTGACAGAGGCTGGTGTCACTCACCCTGGACAGAGAAGCGGTCTGCGATGGAGTGACTTGCCCAAGGTCACCAGTCAGTAAGGAGTGAGCCGGGATGCAAATGAACTTCTTAAGATTCCTCCTGCGTTGCACTTTGCATTACATTAAGCTACCACGGTGCTTTATGAGGCACCACATTGAGATGATCTCACTCCCATACATTAACCATGTTGGAAGGTGACAAGCCAAAGAATGGAAATGTCATACAACAATTACACATGAGAACTTTCAGGGGTACCAGCGTTGCCCCTCTTCTGGGGGTAGCCATGACTCAAAGGCTCACACCCCCATGGGTGAGTTAGGGGCTGGGAGGAGCAGAGAGCCAGCTGTCCCCAGTGCTGGGGATGTGGAGACAGGGAGCCAGGGTACCCCGGGGCTACCCCTGTCAACTCTTACACAGAATGTGTGCCAACTTAGCACTGTGCCAGGTGAAAGTGCCAGCCACAGGCAAGGCTGCTTTTCCAACAGTCTGTATCAATGTACCCTGCTCTAACTTGCGAGGGCCAGTAAACCAGCTCTTTGAATCGGGCCTGTAATGCCAATCTGGCGACATCCTCAAGACACAGCCTGCAGTGCCTTTCAGATGACCCTTTGATAGGTCACCGACCTCACCCGCATCCTGACAGGTCAGGTTGCCAGTGCAGGAAGAGTCCGCACAGAGCAGGCAGAGGGACCACAGAGGGGGGTTATTCAGTCATTTCTAACCTTATAATCTCGCTTCAGAAAAGAGATGGGTAAAAATTCAAGTCAGGCTTCTAGATGCAATATTCAAGCTCACCTTCTGAAAATCACAGAAATCAGCCTTTTTAGTAATTATGTTTCTAAAACACAAAATTTGATATAAAAACACCAAATTACCCTGGGTCCTCAACTAACACCATTAATAATAATGAAAACCACAGCAGCTTACAGAGTCTCCCCTGCTGGCAGCTTCCATTTTCTCAAAAAAACGTATTATTATCCCCATTGGACAGATGAAGAAATTAAGGCTTCAAGAGACTTAAAAATGTTGCCCAAAGTTACTCAGGTAAGAAGAGGTGAGCCAGGTCCTGGCTTGGACACCATCAGCAAAACCTGTCCTCCAATGGATGAAGTAGGAGGCATGGGAGGCGTGGGGGGTGTGGGGCGGGGTGGGGGAGTCGTTTTATCCATACATGGGAAGATTATTCAGCCTTAAAAAGGGAAGGGACTTCTGCCACATGCTACAACATGTGAACCTGGAGGAATCAACGTAAGTATAAGAAGCCAGTCACAAAAAGACAAATATGGCATGAGTCCACTTAGATGAGGTCTCCAGAGTGGTCCCACTCTTTGAGACAGAAAGTGGAATGGTGCTGGCCAAGGGCTGGGGAGAGGGGGTATGGGAGGATCGTTTAATGGGTACAGAGCTTCAGTTCTACAAGATGAAAAGCGTTCTGCAGATGACGGATGGTCGTGGCCGCCCAACACAGTGACTGTTCGTAACACCCCTCAACTGCACTTTAAAAAAAAAATGAACAAGATGGTAAATGTTATGTGTACTTTTACCACAATTAAAATACGTGTTTAAAAAGCAAAGTAAAAGGTCAAACACAGGCTCCTTTAACCTACAGAAACCCAGAGGAATACACAGTAAAATCTGATGATTCTAATACAGAAAGCTAGAGTGAAAAGAAAAAAAAAACTGTATCCCCAGATGACTTGTATATGGAAATTTAAAATTCCAAAATAAAATGAGAAACCTGAGATTTTTGAAAACTGAAAAAATTTTTTTTGTAAATTTGAAAAACCCTGCTCTCGGGCAGGAACACAGAAGGTCTAGTGCCAGTTTTCTTTGCCCCCTCCCCAGGTGCTCCACCATCTGCCCATTCTATTTAGACACCCTTCCCAAGCGAATTTACCCTTGAAATCCCCATTTGACTTGCACTGAAACAAGACCAGAAGGTGCAACACCGAGCCCTGCTGGCCAGGTCGGAGTGCACCTGCTGTTTTCCAGCTGACCTCGGTGGTGGTCACTGGTCACCAGGGTGGCTGAGACACCTTCCAAGGCAAGTGGGCCCCGTCTGGATCCCTGATCAGAAACACCATCCTGCAAACTACCAACCCATCCTCAACACAGGCCAGGACTCCTGGAACTTCACTACAGGGAACAGCAGGACCAGCAAAGGACCAAGGCAAGCAGGACGACTTGCCTTACCATCCTCATGTTAATTACCATGACTAATTAAGGGAACGGGTCCTCCTTTCGTTAGTAAGACTCGTTTTAAAGCTTCGAAAAAAATGTTTTCATACCCAGGCTCTCATAACCTAGACCCCGTAGCAAGCAAATCGAGCATCTTTCCCTCATTGTTCAGAAGAGCAACTAGAAGTCAGGGTTTGCCCAAGGTCAAGAACTAGTTGGCTGCAAAGGACGAACTGGAACCCACCCATGTTATTCCTTCCACAACACCTCCCTCCAGAGAGAGGGCTGGCCGGCATTTCAAGAAACAGGAAATTGAAATGGCTCCTGGTAAGGCAGTCAGCCTGCCAACCCCTGAGAGAAGCTGACATATGACCAGAGCCCGCCCTGAATCAAAAATGCCTCCTCCAACGGGCTGCCGACTAACCTCTTCCCACCTGTGGCGCCGAAGAAATAAGCGCCAAGAGTCCACACCCCACCATCCCCATCTGTCCACGGATAGGACCACGTTAGAACGGAAGCTTAGAATAAGCAAGATGCTGCTGAAGGGCTGAGTCGGACAGGCAGCTTCCCAATATGAAGTTATTAGCTTTATCCCCACTCCTGTCACACCACACACACACACACACACACACACACACACACACACACACACACTTTCACCTTAATCCCCACCCCTTAACCACAGAGCTGTAAGAGGGGCAAAGCAGAAAGATGAATCCTCCAGCATCAGCCGCAGCCCCAACCCAGCACACGGGGTAAAACCCGGCTAAAAGATGGGAAACCTCTAAGAGCAAAATCATGCACTTAAAAGTCATGCACCGTTTCCAAAATACCGAAACAGATTTCAGTCACTTTACCTGAGTTGTTTTTGCTCTTCTGCCTTGCATGCTGTTGCTATGGCTAATTTGCGGGTTGGCGGCACCTTCGGAAAGACAGTGAGATTTCCTACAGGGAAGTGTGTTATAATTACTGTACGGAAGAGCCTCTTCAGCGGCAGCTGGTGGCATCTTATGGTTTGCAAGATCGGGAATGTCAGACACCAAATTCCGACAACAGCCTGTAAATTTGCTCCTCGGCCCCCCGTTCGCCGCCACCCCTGAGTTCTTCTGAGCGTACAAGTCCCCCAGCGAATTGGCACGCTGACAGGCACTGAGCTGCCGCGGACTCGCCCGGGCTTCCATCCCCCGAGCCTCCTCACAGTCTTTCTCCTCGGCGGAACCCAAGATTTCTTCGTTGCTTGTTAAATGTTCTTGGCTCAGATCAGAGAGTGAGAATTCCAGGCTGTCCTCCCGCCAGATGTCTGCAGATTTGGAGCGTTTCTTCTTAAAGCTCGCGGTCTCCATGAAAGTGGGCCCATTGGGTGTACAGGGATGCTGCCTCCTGCCTCCCGCAGCCAAGTATGTAGCGTCATCCCCGTAAAGCCTGCTCTCCTCCGAGTCTGGCATGCTCTGCACAGAGGCTGCCGTGAGGACGATGCTGCTGTCTACGCTGGGAGTGACGGAAGAATCGGTGTAAGACACGGGTCTCAAGCCCATATCCACTCGGTCCACCCAAATGGGGCTCCCGAAGTCCTCTAGGGTGCCTTCCTGGGAGAAGGGCTCCAGGCCATTTTCGGCCAGGGACTGGGGGATGCTGGGAGTGCTGCTGGACCGGGTGCTCACTTCGGAGTTCCTGTGGATCGCCTTCCCCGAGGAGGCGTGCCTGGTCCGCCGCGCCTTGTGCGAGAGGCGCAGGGAGCGCGACGTGTGCTTGCGCCCCAGGCTGGCATGCTTTTCTCCATAAAACTCGTGCACTACATTTTGACTTTCTGCGTTTCCCATGGTTTTATGGTCTGTCGCAAAGGGGGAAAAAAAAAAAAAAAGGAGGGGATCACTGAGTCACCAGTGGGTATGCAGTTAACAGAAAGAGCTGAGCACGCAGGGTGGGCAGACAGCTTGGCAGGTAACCGCGCATCTGACTATGTGCACCTGGAAGGTACTTGGGCTCTTGCGCAGTAGCAGGTGCGAACTAACATCGTCTACTGAGATTACTCCTGCGGGGATGTGAAATACAAGCATATATAAGATCACGAGAGAATTACATTGTCTCTGCCCGGAGGGTATCTGCCCACCACGCAAGCCACAGTGTTGCTTTCTTAGAGCTGGCAACCCTTCTCTTTCTTCCAAAACTCTATAGTAGGATATTTAAAGTTCTACTCCTATCCATAAATGGAAAACTCTAAAAAGTACAAACCTAGGTGTCTGCCAAATGAGTAACTTTCTCTTTGAAATCACATATTTTAAAAAACCGAGCAAAACTCATAAGTGCCTTTGATAACCTCCCTCCTCCCAATGGTTTTTGGTTTCATTCTAACTCCATCTACACTTCAAAACCAATCAAAAATGTTAAAGCTGAAGATGTAAATCCAATCAACTCTTCTTAATAAACCCAAGGCAAGAAGAAAAGGGGCTTTTACCTTAAATTCCACAGCATTCTGAAAACCTTGATTTGGGGGTCTGGGGAGGGGGTGTGATGTGGGAGGGAGGGTGGCAAAACAAAATAGAAACTCCACTCTCTGCTGAGCAGCAAACTAATGGATTTATTTAATGGGTTTATTTCTGGGAGCAAATCCAACCTGAGAACATTAATCTGGTACAGAGTGCCCTGCAAACAGAAATTCACATTATGAAATCACTCAATGTGATTCAGCCTTTTGGGGCTACCTAGGTTAATTTAAGTCCCTCTTTAACATTTTTTCAGTTGCTCTTACTGGTCTGAGGATGGTGACCCACAGTGGGAAATACAAAAATCCTCAAAGCTTGACAAGTGTGACTCTATGTAGCCTGACTCTCCTTGCTCTGCAATGAGGTTTCTCTAGACCATTCAAATTGTATACACTTAAGGTACACATGTGAAAATGGCCAGAAAGGAACGGAGGAAAACAGTAACTGGGCACATCCCTGAGCTGTTTCTTTCAACTCTACATAAGTCATTCGTTCAGAAAATATATACCGAGCACGTCCCATGCTCTAGAAGCCAGAGAACAAAAGGGACACAGTCCCCACTCTCATGAAACTGATCTTCCAGCCAGGCAAGTCACACAATAAACAAAAAAGCCAAAGACACCAGAGGGAAACAAGGAGCAAATTTTACCGTGACCATTGCATACAGTTTGAAACACCCTGCAATATAACATACCTTCACATCGATCCACAATCACTCTATAATCCCACTGTTCAGTCTCAAACGTTGCTTAAACTCTCACAAGCACATCCTAACTGAAATAAAATTTGTGGCAACAGGAAGGGAAAAACCTCCATTGAATGTTCCGATGAGTTCAGAGGTAACTCATACAGACACCAGATGTTAAGCTCTTCCCATACTGGAATATTCCCTACCAGGTCACACATCATATGATTCTCAGAGCGAAGTTTCCAAGGAAGAGAATCTCCTTTTTACTAGTTGCTAGTGTACTTCAAAGCAGCAAGTTCACATCCCTCTGGCTGGCGACTTTAAGAAGCAAGAAAAACACAGAGACTCAATTCAGTATAGGGAAAATAGAAAGATCGCCTCTCCATGCATGACCATGTATGTGATCTATATCCCTAAGAATATCATGAGCTGCGTATTTGTAAGTAGAAAAAATAAATAAGCATCTCTGTAACACCAAAGGCCATGACCAATTTCTTAGACTTCTTGAATTGTTTAAGTGTACATTAAGATGTCTGGATGAGTCTAGGTACCTCTATTTGCCAATAACTAATTAAAAGCTTAGAACAAGTGTTAGCCACAGCTGCCTTTAAAGAATCACACAGATTTAAATTTAAGAGGGAAAGGATGATGGTGAAAGAAATTGAAGTGAAAAAAGGCAAAACTGTCACCTCAGATACGCTAGGATGTCCCCTCCTCTCTCGTATATTCCAGAAGTTTGCAAATATGAATTGACAGGCATGTTCTCAACAACAAATTTCTAGTTAGGCCTGTTCCTGCCAACAGAAAACTAATCAAGTTAAAAGCCTCGTGAGAGGTTTCTTAAAGGAAATGGCCCCAACCTTAGAGAATTACAGCATCCATGCATCATTCTGAAGGATCCGTTATATTAATAGCATTTTTAGTAGCAAGATTCTTTTCAGCCAGCCAAGGTAGGAAAGAAGCCATTTTTATCTTCAGAACTAGAATTTAGAGATGAATGCCAAATCTCTTAAATCCTACCAAGAGAAATTCTCAGGGGATGATCCAAGCAGAGTCAGCAGGAAGTCTGAAGCAACTCAAGTTAGGAGAAAAATATTTCTAGGGACTGCTGCAACACCCCTTAATTTGAAAGCTTTTCCCAAAAGGTCAGCGAGAACCATGAAGGCCCATGTGGGGTCAGTGGGGGGCCCTGAAATAACACGGGTATGAAAAATTAAAATTGTTCCTTGCATACAATAGACACACTCTCTCCTTTCAGGGACAAACCCTGTCCCACCAGCCACCCCCAGAACACTGGTGAATTGAAAGTCCTAATCCTTTTTACGTACGAATGTAAAAATACCAGTTATTTCCATCATCTTAATTTCTCCCTGTTCTCTCCTACCTAATCTTTATCATTTATTTTTATTAAAACAAAATACCAGGTTTATGTTTTATATTTTCACAAGCCTTTGTTTGTTCCTGTGAGTCTAGAAGCAACTTTGGGGCAGAAAGTGGCTTTCACTATATTTTGTAGCCTCTACAGAGACTGGAAGTGTCCTACTCATGAAAAGGAATCAATAAATGTTCACATGGTTTAGTAACAAATGCAAAAGGTGAGCAATCAGTCCTTCACCAACATAACCATCACACAGTCACTAGGTAAGAGATGAAAGATTAAGGGGGAGGAAGACACGCCAAAATGCAAAAACTGGGCTAGAAATTGAAAAGCAGAGCATGAGAATAAAGGCACTCAGCTCAAGCTGGAAGATAGTACCAGTTTTAACCTCATTACATTCTTCATTTCAGACTATGACTTACTTATGTAGAATGTTAGTGGCCCAGAGAGCTTGCACTTTTTGGGGGGAGTTAGTGGGAGAGGTATTAAGCAGGAGGTAAGTGGGCAAGATTGTGGCATAGGAACAACTCGTCAAATTTAAACCTCAAGTCTTATACTTTCTATCCAATGATCTCAGTTCTGGCTTCCTGGCCTGCCTCAGGGCCTTTGATCATGCTCTGGCCTCTGCCTGCCACCCTCCTGCCTTCAGGCATCTACCTGGCTCACTCTTTCCAGTTTGTTGAGATCTTAACTCAAATGTCACTTTTCCAGCGAGGCCTTTCCTGGAATGTCTATCCAAAATGACAACCCTCCCCTCCCAAACTCATGTCTTATCCCTCTTCTTTGTTTTTCCTCCCCTCTTCCTTAGCATTTATCACAATTGTGACAAACAATATACTTCACTTATTCATCTTTTCTATTCTCTATCCTTCCCCAACCAAACCTAAGCTTCAGGAGGGCTGAAAGTTCTGCTTGTCTTGTTTTTTGCTGCATTTTACCCTCAGCACCCAGAACATCGCCTGAAAGGGAGTAGGTACTCAGGAGAAAAAGACTGAATGAATGAATGAATGACAAAATAAACTTTAATCTAGACTGCAAAAACTCAACCTCATACAACTACAATAAGAAAGCAGGCGAGAACGTTAGCCCAATGTGAACTAGCAAAAATGCACATTGGTCTTAAATATGCCAACTCTTCTACTTCAGAGTGTCTGGAAAACATACTGGTTTCCAGTCTGCCCACTGGTGCTCCCTGGGCCCTGCAATCTGCAGAGCTGTGCAGGAGCCTCATTCCAGACCACTGGGTTTGGGATTTCCCTGATGCATGAACTGAGTTGAGGGGTTTGGCTTGCCCTGCTCCACTGTACTCCCCACCCCTAAATACCTGGGCAGAGAAGTAAGGCCCTCCTCCTGTCTCATTCCGCTTAATTCCTGCCCTCAGTTCCCACTCTCCTCCTCTTTTTGGAGCTATTCCTGCAGAAGCTTAGGAAAGGGGTTCAGAGTTGAGGAGGTACCCCTACTTGTCAGGGTAGACACTGCAGAGATGCTGAGCCAAAGACGACCCAGAGAAGATGGGGACAAGGAGACATGGCATGATGGGCAGGGGGTCATCTGAAAGCAGTAAGGGGTCAGAAAATCAAGAGATCCTCAGGGCCAGAGACCAAGGACACCAGAGAGGGTGTGACTTTCCCATTCTTCCCAACACCATGGCCTTTCTCTTTAAGTGATGAGTTAAATTATATATATGATTATAGTAATCATAGTAACCTCCTTTAAATTCCATCAAGTTAAATACACAGTGAAAGAGTTAAAAGAGATCTTAAGGAAACCTATGGATAAGTACAGTCATTTGGGTGGTTCACACATACATCAGGGAGGCGGTCCTTCCTCAGGGGCTGATTTTACAGACTGATTGCCTACTGAGCCTTATGTGATAAAAAGATGTAGAACTATTCACACACATTGGAAAAGGGTCAAACTCCTGGCTTTGGTAGTTTACTGCAATTATGTACGATGCAACTATTAAGGGAAACTGGGTGAAGGATCTGCTTTATCGTGTATGATTTCTTGTGAATGTATAATTATTTAGAAATGGAACGTTAAAATAAGGTCTTAACTAACTGGAATATTCTGGTTAAATGAACTTTTTGTTTAAAAGTGAAGATTCTTCTGGGGCGGGAGGGTATAGCTCAGTGGTAGAGCGCATGCTTAAGATGTACGAGGTCATGGGTTCAATCCCCAGCACCTCCATTAAACAAAAAATGTTTTTTAATAAAAAAAATTTTTAAATAAAGATAAAATGCAGTTCTTTCATAAAATAAATAAAAGTGAAAATTCTTCAAAATTAAATGGTTTTTTAATCTTCTTTTTCAACAAATTAGGCAACAAAAATTAAGCAGGCATTGGGCATTACTCAGCATAATATTATCAGGAAATACAAAGCAAACACAAAACAACAGTCGAAAGTGAGATTAAATAGGAAAGTAGGGCTGATTAACCAGCGGTAGGGCTTCTGTCTTCTTTTTTTGTTTGTTATAGTCAGTTTACAATGTTGTGTCAAATTCTGGTGTACAGCACAATTTTTCAGTCATATATGAACATATATAGGGGCTTCTGTCTTAATAAAATAGTGAACAAAACAGAAATGCTAGTGTCTGGTGCCAGCCAAGATGGAGTAAGGCACCATGGCCGATCTTTCCCCCACAAATAAATAATAAAAACTCTGGACCAAAGTGAAAAGCAACTGCCTAGGGATTCCTAAGAGTAAGCAAAAGCAGGTGGGTCGGGGGTGGGAGTCAAAGCTGGAAGAAGCCATTCTAACAAGAGTGAGTTCCCCGTTTTTGCTTCTCTTATTCCAATTTATCTTCCAGCCTTGCACAGAGGAAGAGCACACAGGGCAGCTGTGGCACAGGCAGGAAAAACTCCCAAGACACACCCTGTCATTCTGGCCAGAGAGACCAAGAAGCATGACCCCCACAAGCCAGAGTGAGGGGGATCTCAGAGAAAAGAGAACTGGAAGCAACAAATCACCTGATGCTCTGTATAAATCTCCACAAGTTCCAGGCACATGCGTAGGACGGACCCAAAGCAAGACAGAGAGAACTGAATTATTCTATAAACTACAGCCCATCTCCTGGTCTGACCCTCAGGTGCCATATGTGCGGGACAAACCCACAGCAGGGGAGCAAAGGCTTTGAAAACTGAACTGACTTGAAAACCACCACCCACAGGATGTCCAACACCACTTGCAATCTGAACCTGCCAGGTTGATCGCTTGCTAAGACTTTAAAAAAGAAAATCCAGCATTTTCCAGATGATTTCAACAGGATCTAGAGTCTCTCAACATAATATTCAAAATGTCTGCAGTGCATTCCAAAGAACCAGGAAAATCTAACCAGCTCTCAAAGGAAAAGACGATCAAAGATGCCCACCCCAAGGCGACCCAGATGATAATTCATGGGAATTATCAAATGAAGACTTCTAAAGCAGCTATTATATCCGTGCACTCTGAGTGATGGTCAACACTCTTGAAATAAATGAAAAATTGAACTGCTTGCAATGTCTATGCAAGGTCATTGTAAACATCAATTATTATACATGAGTGGAGAAACAGAACACAAATTAAAAAGGTAAAGCCTGTATGATACAAGCTATAACATGTAAGTTGCATTTTTCAACCATGCTGATGGTAGATTTTCTCAGTACTACATGAGAAAGCATTCCAGTTAGTGGAAAGACACCCATGGTCAAAGTCTCTGGGCAGAGAGAACAAAACAAACAAACAAACAAACAAAAAAAAACAAAAACCAACAACTCCTATAACTACAGATTGTTCAGAGGGGAACAGGGGAGAGAAAGAAAATAAAGGGGAACTGGAAATAACCTCATCACCTTGAGGACTATGGAGTTTAAAATATTTTTATGGTATAGGATGTCTAATTCCCTAGAGGAGACCAGAATTTCAAGCAGTACTCCAAACAGTCGGCAGAATGCCCCACCCTTCAGCTGAAGAACAGGAAAGCTTCACATGATCAAAGCCCAGCCTTGTGGGTCAGCCTGCCAGGGCTTGCCCTGTCCAGGAGTAGATAATCAAAAAGATCATTCTACAACTCAGCTCAAACACCTCTGGAACAAAACTCTTCTTATTCTCAAAACTTATGTTTGAGATGCCCATTCAAGACACTGGCTTTGAGGAAATTCAAAATTTAAGAATATTAATAATAATTCACTTTCTCTCTTTTACACATACACACTAAAAGAGAGAGAATAAAGACCTGTGTAAAAATTTTAAAAGTTACTATTCTAGATAGAGTGATTATGGGTAATTTTAATTTTCCAAATTATACTTTGTTTTTTCATGTTTTCTAAAGTCACTACACTAAACCTGTAATTCATTTTCAGGAAAGAAAAAAAAATGTTTTAAGTCCCTAGGTTTCCTGGGTAATTGAAGAGAGTGAGGATGTGGGCACTGTGCTGACAGCTACAACAAAACAGCACCAAACCCAAACTTAAAACAGATGGCCGGGGAGAAAGACCTAAGATAAAGAAAATATTACCCGGCTTGGATGGAATCACTCTTTCCCTCCGTCCCACTGGCCCGGCGCTGGCCCTCCTCGCTATGACTGTGGCACAGTTACCTGTACACTGACACACTTGTCTTGCTTTGTGTAGACCCTCTTTTCCCATCTTCTAATAATCAACCAGTGGCAGGGACCACACTTTACTCGTTAGTAAACTGGCCATCTAAATAAACTGCAGTTTTAGTGCAGCTCTTCTCAGCGGGACTGCCCATCACTCAGACTGCCTTAGAACGAGGGTATTTCAAAACCATAAAACATTAGAGCCCATTAGTGGGCACAAGAAGACCCAACTCACATCATAGTGAAGTCAAAAGTTAACTATGAAAGCCAGGTTTCTCTGTTGTTGGGAAGGGCATCGTGAAATCCAAGCATAAGGCATTTCATGACACATATGGATTATAATATCAATAATAAAATTTTTCACCCCCCTCCGAGGTATTTAAAAACTTATTAAAATAAACATAATGATTACCCTTCTATGACTTGAAAACAGACCTCCAAAACTGCAGGAGAAAGGATGAAATGTATTTATTTCAAAGTTAAATTTGAAGCAAAAATCACAAGACAACAGATTGCAAATTTAAAATTAGATTCTAGTGGGAGGTCTTGGTTTCAAGCCTGTTTTTTTCCCTACTGGAGGCTGAGCCTGAAGACAGGGTTGGGGGGGGGGTTGGAGAGCTAAGATTAAACTGAGACAAAGTTCTGAAACTTTTCACTAAATCTTTACAAACCCATGAGCAGCATTTTGCCAAGTTGCACACAAATACCCCTAACACAGGAGACTAAACAGGAAAGTTTTGCAACAAATAAAAGATGATCTTTGATTTAGAAGGATCATTATGTTGACTGTATTTATTTTGCTTTTTAAGGATCATCCAAACCAGAAATAAAATATAGCATCCTTTTAAAGTCAGATTTTGAAGCTAGGTTTGCCTTTCTCAAACATAATCCCATATAAAGATGGTAAAGCTCAGGAATAAATTTAAAAGATCCTGAGGGCAATTCACAGGGGAGAAAGATAAGTACCTGCTTTTTCTTTTTCTTTTCTTTTTGTTTTGTTTTAATGCTAACACTTTTGAATTGTTAGATGGGTGTAACCTTAATCCAAAAAAGTATCTCCAAATTCTTTTTCCCACAAGCTACCTACAACACAGCAGTTCCAATTATACTAAAATGTATCTGTCTCATCATCTCTGAAGCAATACCATTAATTCAAGGGGATACATACAGGCTCAGATACACATACGCAACTTACCTTACAAGGCAACAATGGTTCCCAGCCCAACTTGCCCCAAGAGCACTGTGGCATTTAGATACTGAGATTGGAAAGGGTGTCAGGATGAACAGTGACCCGGGCTGGGAAACGCGTCAGCACCTGCCCCTCGGCATGGCGTTCACAGTCTCATCTGAGTCTATAAAAATGCACCAGAAATCTGGAGAGGACAGAAAAGGAGAAAAAAATGGTCAGCCAGAACCCAGGAAATAGGATTTCTTCTGTCAAGCCCATTTTCATCAGTTCTCCAACATCCATTTTGTGTGTAATATCACACCCCAAATCAAACAATGTAGCATTTAGCTATAGGTATAAAATGACAGGCATAATAAAATATATCAATAAAAACATATTTACATTTATGGCAAGTTATTTTATCATTTTAACCTATCTCTATAGATGAAGTTATTGGAAAACAGAAACCGGTTACTGTGGCATGATGTCATGGTTCCGTCTTAATCTTTACCAAGTCTCAACAAACGGAGATGAATGAAAGGAAACAAGGGAGCCTCGGCTATTCTCTTTATCACAGAAGTTGAAGAAAATTCTAAAAGACAGTGAAACAAGAGCCCAAATCAAATACACAGACCTTGTCATCACATACACATTTGTAAAATAAGAGGAAACTCTTGCAGAATGAGCCTAGGAAAGAATGCAGGTAAAACATCCAGACTGTTATTTAACACGGAAAATAAATTGACAAGGACAGCTCCCCGGACAAGAACTATTAATGGTCTCTCTCTCTCTCTCTTTTTTTTTTTTTTTACGGCTGCCTTCTAAGGTGAGATAGCAGAAAGGAGAGAGACCTGAGGCTTCCTTGGGGTGGCTGTCCCTCCCTCCTCTCCTGCTGGTCATCCCTCTGTGCGCTGCCCACGGCTGCCCCCTAGAGCTGGTCGGCTCAGCAGGGTGGGAACCCAGGATGACAAGCACTTTGAGCAGGACCACGGAGAAAACTGCCTATGTTGTGGAAGGCGACCACATCAGGGCGGTAAATAAATGAATATATACATCCAGAGGGAACAGCACAATAAGCCAAGTTACACTTCTCCCTGTCTTGGAAAACGTGCCCTTTAACTGTGAACTTGGTGACTCAGGCTGGCCAGGGGAGGAGCACGAGTTCTCAGCAATACCCCATGACTATCCTCCAATACGTGTCCTTTCCATTATTCCCCCACTGCTACCCCGATCCCTCTCTTTTCCCAGACATCCTCCTTAAGCTGCTCTCTGCAGATTTTCAAATTTCCAAAGCAGTCCCTGAATTGCTTAGGAACTGGCAGAAATTAATAAGCAACAGCCCATTTATATTGAAATGGACTCATTACCATGCCAGCTGCCAATAATTTGCAAGGCCGGATTCTTGCTGGCAATCCGGTCCTGCAGGCGGCTGCCCTCCACCTGCACAACGGAGGCTGATAATGCATTTTTTATACTTAAAAAAACAGTACATCTTCTATCTACCAGAATTAAAAGTTTCCTCTATTATATTCTTCTAATCCCTGAGCAGAGAAACTATATGGGGACGGAGGTGAAAGTTACAGGGCATTATTTATAAAACATGCAGGAAAACAAAATCCAGTCTATTTGGTATAATTTTTTTCTGATTTTGGCGGAAAAATTTTTTTTATCTGTGACCCTGCCTATGGAACTGACCCATGATGGAGACCCACACTTCTTTTGCAATCAGCAAATACCCTACGGTTGCAACGTGCCGTCAAGTACTCTCCATGCATCAAGCGCTCATAGAGGGTGGGTTAACTCCACCACGGACTTGTGAGCAGATGTCATGGCAACCCAAGAACCACCAGGACTCCAGGGTTTCTTCAAGAGCTGCAAAGACTTCAGTTTCAACGGGAGGCAGCTAAGCACCAAACTCGGTGTTGGGAGTTCGAGCCTGGAGTCCCACTGCACGTAACCAGGTCAAATCTCATCTTTGCCACTTATCTGCAGGATGATTTGAGGCAAACTCTGAATACCACTGTACCCCTAGGAGATAAGAATTCCTAAACCATTCGGTTGATATGAGCATGAAATGAGACCATCTATGTTACATGCTTAGCTTCATGCCTACACCTTGGTCACTTCTCAATTAAAGTCTAGCAATTATTTCCATTATTATTCAACATTTGTAAACCATAAGGCACATGCTCCAGAAAGGCCACTGTTAATGGGAGCTTCTTTAAAACATGGTACCCACTGAAACTGGGTCTATGTTCTAAGTTGGATGAAACTGGTCACCTTAAATGAATCGTGGAACACCAATAGGCGATTAATTAATCCACCTGGAAGATGTGATCGAGCCAGTCTGCCACAGCTCACGCACACACACAAACCATGCTGACGAAATCTGGCAGGACCAGTTGGGCTGCGTGTATCACATTAAGATGACCCCGGGTGAAATGAATGAAAAATGTGCCAAGTTTTTCAGTCTCACTCTGATTCATCTCAGCTCATATAGTCAATTTCTGCATCAGATGTCAAATAACCAGTTCTCACAGGGAAGCGTGTGTGCTGCGGGCATTGGGGAAGGAATTACTACAACTAGTCCCAGACTTCAAATACCTCAAAAATAGACAGAACCCAGAAATCCCGTCACTCCAACCCGACAGTCTGATGCCAAATGAAAACATAACAACTGTCAGAAATACTGTGTCCACAGCAGCTAATCCATGGCTCTTCCTGAAAAGCCTGCCACACCAGAACTTTCTTTTTCACCTTCAAAAAACATTCACAACGGGAATCCTGTCACTTTTAAGTGCTTGAAAGTTCAAGTAATCAAAGTGTACAGAGACGTAAGCTACCCATTCTGAAACTTAGAAAAAATAAAGATGTGATACTATCTACTCGACTTCACACCTACCTGAAAGGCTGTCAGAAGACGGAAGTTGTAAAATCAACACGAAACAATATAAACCATACAAGACGACAGAAGCACGTCCATTCTGTTCATCATAATTTAGTGCCCAAAAGTGTTTCATAATTAGTGAATTAATGAGAATCAGAAAAGTTCCCTTACCCTGAACTTTAAAGGGGGCAGGGTGAGAGTAGTAGTAGCGTTAGATCAAAATCCTGAACAAGTCAGAAACCCTAAACATTTTCTATACGCAATGAACACCAACAGAATTTAGATTTTAGTATTCACACTTAGTCCAAAAATCAGCATTGCATGGAAGGATGGATGGATGGGTCGATGGATGCATGGGAGAATCTAGGACATTGGAAATTTGTAAATGGTTCAGAAATTAAGGTTAAAGAAAATTCTTCAGTCATTTTCTTTATTTATGTTTTTAACCATTGTTTTATTCAAGAAAGGACACGGGAGTGGTTTCCAAAGACACACAATCTAAAATAGAATAGAAGTAATTATTATTGGAAAAATAAAAGGAACCCAAAGGTTAAGACAAAGTGAAGGCGGAGCAACAATACAGAGCCTGTCAATCTGCCCAGCTGGCTCAGTTTGACAGTAAGCTTTTGTAACAGCCAATTCAAATAAGGGAACTGGAGCAGCTGTAAAATTCAAATGTCTTAATCCATTGCTCAGAAGGACAAATGTCCTCGGTACTACGATCAGATAGGAACTTCCACTAGTGGTCCTTTGAGGCCACTGTGATGCAGTGAGCAATGTTGTGACCACATCCTTTCACATGGGCTCAGTGACAAATTTCACATGGATGTTTCTTGCCTCGATCATTTATTTTTTAAAAATCACAACTTGGGGACAGAAGGTCTGAGGTGGTACGATTCTGCTGAAGAACAGAGAGGCTGCATACCCTCCAGGAAAATCTCCCTTCATATTTGTTTGCTCTCCACAGAGTGCTGGGTCACCACTTGGTTGGGGGGTTGGTGAGCTTGGGTAAGAGGGAGCTCTCTGGCTCAGTGCCCAAGTGTAGCTGGGTCACAATACCTTATCTGGCACAAAGGAACGGTTCCACCAGGAGTGAGCTTGTCTGGTTTGTGTAAAAGCAGACTGTGACAAGGGCCCCTGCACAGAGAAGAGGTGCTCACCCGCCCCCGCAGGTGAACCACAGGACCACCGAGGTTCCGGGGCAGGACCAGGATGCTCCGTGAAAAACAGAGCCCTCCACACAGATGGATGAGTGTTCCAGGGCTTCCAAAGTCCTACTCCACAAAACACGGATGAAATGGCTTTCACCCAACTGTGTTTTTAAGGCCAGTAAAAATAGACACCCAAATCAGCCAAATAAAATTCCTAAAAGTTCCCGTATCCAAAGGCTGCCCTACTTTTGAGCAATGCAACTTCTTAGCATATCCAAATGCATCCTGAGGTAACTAAGGGGGGAAACATGCTCATGGAATCGATATTTTTGAGCCAGCAAAATAAGTTGAGAAATTTCTACTAAAATGATAACTTTAATTTTAGAACAGTGAATCTTTGGCAATACTTAGCCAACAGGTTCAGCTGGGACAGACAGTACTGTGTTTCGTAGGCGCCAAGTCAGTGCACTTCAGAGTGAAGTGACGTGTTCCACCCCCAACTCAGGGAGATCTACCATTCTGGGATGCTTACTAACTGGCTGGCATCATGTTAGTGGCTTTAGGCCAAAATACTACTCTTTAAGTTTCCCAAGGTTCTTCGTATTTATTGTCCTGAAACCACACTCGGACACTGGCAAACACCAAAGCGCACAACTCCAACATTGCATCACCCGCTACAAAGCTCCCTCTCAGCTTCATCCAAGGGAGTTTGGAAGCCACCAGCCCCAAAGGGCTGCATTACACAGCTGGCCGTCAGGTCTCCCAAACACCCCCACAGCCTGGCTCTACAAGGGCTCCAACGAAGCCCCAATGTGCTGAAATGGATTTAGTAGGGGTTTTTTTTCAGAACAGACCATGAGAATCACGTAGTGTTTCAAAATTCTAAGCAGCATCATTCCTCCTAAGAAGCCACGAAGCTACTGAACACTTGAGAATTCCACCCAGCATTCCAAGATGAGTGACCACACGGCGTGAGTGCTCAACTCCGGGCTCCTGGCTCCTAAATTCTCAAGTTCAAGTCTGAGTCATTGTAAGAGAGAATGGAACATTAGATTCCAAAAGAAAATGGAATGGAGCCGACTACGTCTGATGCTGAAGTCTGTCCTTCATGACTTCACCACGTTGTGGCTTAACGCGGGTTCCCAGTGAGAGAACTGGGTTATGGAGGCGCACGCAGAGGACGGGGGAGGGGATGGCACTCCGGTGAAACTGCTTCCTTAGCCCCCGTGCAACATAAGAGTGTGTCTAGTCTTCAAACTGTACTTCAGAAGAATCCTCCAGAAAATCTATCAGTGCATTAGTTTAGAAGAGATGTCCACATTAAGTCATGTTACCGAACAGCGTCTTACCAGAATGGAGCCACCCAGCCTCTTCCCTTCGGCAGATGGGACTCCCCTCCCCTCACCGGGCACAGGAGGAGCCTCGCCTCCTGAGACACCACGCACAGTGGGTGGGGCAGCCGCTCTCTCACTGTCCACGACTGAACTCAAGGAAGGGAATTTGGTTTTAATTCCCCCCGGCTTTCCAAGTCTGAGGTTGAGCCTTGAATGGAGACAGGGGCGTCTCCATGCTGAAGGACATGGCCTTGGCCTTCGGTAAGCTGTCAAGAAAAGGGCCCCTCACACTCAGGAGCTGCCTCCCGCCTCCAAGACCTTCTCCAGGCTCGCCCAAGTGACCTGCAAGTATGTAACCACACCTGCAATCTCCATGACGGTCTGCAACCCCGACACCTGGCCTCCCCCTTCACCTGCTCTCTCACCGTGCAGCCGAGAGGGAAGTCTTCCAGCCCAAAACACAGTCAGGATGTCAAGGAGTCCCCGTTCTTCATCAGGAAACAGAGCAGGACTTGGTCACCCCGGCGACTTCTTTCCCTCACCACCACACAAGACACCGCTCCCTGGCCCGGAGCTGCCTTTCCCACAAACAGTGGGAGGCCACCTGTGAATCTGGGAAGAGCTCCCTGGGGTGAGGCCATCCGTGCAGGTGGCCGGTGTGGCAGCTCTGCCTGCCAGCGACGAGGTCTGGGGCTGCCTTCGTCAGAGGACAGAGGAGCAGTCACAAGCCCCTCTGGAGAGGCCAGCAGGCTGGGGCGCACCAAATCCACTCTACGGGTCCCTCACGCTCTGAGGCTGAAGGGCCATCAGAAATAATGACCTCCCCTGGGGACCTGCCACTTCCTCCTTTGTTCTGTTCCTGCCGCTCTGGTACTTGCAGAAGGTGTGTACAGGATGGCGAAAGTCTCTAGAAGGAAACGGTTAAAGAGAGAATTGGGCAATCCAGATACTAAGAATGGAGAGGAAGGAAGAGAAGCTAGAGATGTTAAGCTTGTACAGACGTGTGAATATCTGATCAGCAACTTAACTGAATAACCAGAAGTCAATGAGCAAGCATGATGGCTGAAAACCACAGCTGCCCTACACAAAAGGCGAAGCTGTAACAGGGCCCCGGCTAAGACCACTGCTCGCAAGACATTAGGGACCTCGGTCTTGGTATGTGCTTAGGTAGGAAGATAGGATGTTAATCAAATTTCAGGGCAACAAAGAATCTTCCACATTAAAGTCAAATAAAATAATTTTTACAAAAATTTTAAAGAACTTCCTCCCAAGGATTTTCAAAATGGGGTGATTCTTTACGTCTAAGGCCTCATCTTCTCAAAGAGAAGAGACTGAGGCACAGTCATAAAACAGTGACAGAACAGTGCTTCCCCAGCCAACCTCTGGGTGCTGAAAAATGCTCCTTTTACTCTCTCCTCATTTTAAAATGAAAAAAATCTTTTAAAACGACCTCAACTTTGTATTTGCAAATCGATTCAAATTGTTTTGGGTTATACATTTAAGACTACCAGCTCTTCATGGTAAAACACAATTCTTTATTTTTATTGGCTCTAAGAAACACATTTTTCATGTTGAACATCTTTGAAATTAGTATGTCTTACAAGCACCGTGGTGGAGTGTGGTTTCGTTGGCACCATTTTCCCTCTTGCTTAGTGGTACATAAAAAAGTGGTGTGTCTTATAGTTGTTAGCATGTAATAAAAAACAGAATATATAGAAATAGATTTTTAAATAGTTATCGCTCTCTAAAAATTGCTTGTGAGTGACTTGGGTAAAGCAGAATGTCTACATAGAACTTTCCTGATTGTTATCTAGTCAGTGCAATTCAACCAACATTTATTGGGAATCTAGTTTAGGTATGGGATGAGGAAGTAGACCGTTTTCTCATGATGCTGGTAATCTGAGAAAACTGTGGTCACATATCCACAATGAGATAAGGCTGAAAGGCTAACCTGGCATTCTCAATCATGAACAATGGGAAGAAACAGAACCGTTCTGCCAGGGGAAGCGATCAGTCAAACCTAGTCCTGAAGGGCTCACAGAATGTGGCTGGGCTTGTAGGGATGGGAGGAAGTGAACAGGGATAGGAAGGTGTTTGCAGGGAGAAAAAAAAAAGAACATTCCAAGAAAAGAACAAAGGTTCTGAGGAATGAAAGCACTAGTCCAACGTTGTGGAGAAGTGCAGGCTTGGAAAGGAGCTGGAGGTGAAAGATGGGCTGGGATTACAGACACCACACAGAGAAACTGGACGGTACTGGATTAAGGGCGTTACATCAACAGACATGGTCTCCATCCACCCCAGCCCTCGCCCCTGCGTAACGTGAGAGAGGAGGTGGAAGCTTTTTGCAACCAACCCATCAGGCAGCGCCTGGAGGAGATAAGGTGGCCTTAACTTGGACAGTAAGAGCCTTGGAACAATAAGAAAGGCAAAGTCACCAGGACTTGACAGCCACCTGAATGCCTGTGAGAAATGAGGAGGGAAGGAGAAAAAGAGGGGGAGAAACGCCTCTGACATTTCTAGCTGAGTAACTGACAAAACAGACAGTGACAATAACACCTGCCACTTGTGAGTTCAGAGGGGGCATCCAATTCAAAAGTTGTATGTTTGAGGGGCCAAAATTCACCAGCAGCGATCTTACTGGAAATCTGGTGTCCATTTAACACAAGGCCTCAGCACAAAAGAACCAAAGTTGGAACACAGTATCTCAGGAAAGGAGGGAGGGAGGGAGGGAAGGAAGGAGGAAGGAAGGAAGGAAGGAAGGAAGGAAGGAAGGAAGGAAGGAAGGAAGGAAGGAAGGAAGGAAGGAAGGAAACATCCTCACAAAATGCTTAGATCAAGAAGAATATCAAAATGGAGACACAAATATTGGCCAATTCCATTGTATAATCAAAGAACTTTAAATACACACGCGCGCGCGCATCTGATAACTTGTGAGAGCCACAAGTTGAAAACACTATCTCAGCTACACTTTTATTGACTAAGCCAATACCTGGAATAACAAATGGATTGAACAGCATCCACAATTTAACCCAAAAATAAAAGCACGATGCCTCAGGTTTGGTGCCACAAAGTTAAAAGGTAAATCAGATTAGAGTTCAGCCCCCAAAGCTCCCTAGGGCCACAGGAACAGCCACTCTGCTCCTAACTCACGCCTTGAGGCTGGGTTAATAATTTAAACAAGACCACGGACGGCAAGGCTGATGTTGCACAGCTGCACAGATCACAGTGGAATGCACCCGGAAAGTAGAAATAAGTGTGCTTGATACCACTTCAAAGAAATGTAGCGTTTAAGGACAATCACTTCACCTTTCCGTACGTGAGTGGGTGAAACGATAAGCTGACAGCCGGGCACACCAGGGAGATCTCAGGCGATGCGCTGAGTTAGTTATGCTCTGTGAGTGACCGGGACAGGGGTGGCTGGGAGTGGGGCACGTGGCCATGGGGACACAGAGATGCAGCAAAGACATGGACTATGGGACCACAAGGACTCAATCCGACATTTCTGGCCATCTATTCTCTTTAAAATTAGGAGACTGATGGTCCAGAAGTTTCTGTGCTCCTTGTACTTGAAAAGAACTCCACGTGTCTTTAACTTGGTAACTCAATATCCGTAAGTATCAGAATAAGAACCACCATGAGATTCTCTCTGAGGGGATTCGTTTTACAGTAAGTGGGTGGTTCGATTGAGGCAGAAAGTTCCATTGAGACGAATCCCAGAAATGCAAGATAGAAAACCAGTTCTTACTTTAAAATCTTTTTGGCTGAGTAACAACCTAACACTCATCCCCATCCCAGCCAAATAACAAAGTTGGAGAGAAATAAAAAGCACCCAAAGTCATTGCACACTGGACTTTTAAAAGCAGAAGAAAAAAAAAATCAAACAAAGCACATACACCCCTCCCTGAAGTCATAAAAGGATAACCAGCCTCTTTCAACATAAAGACGGTTCCTGGGAAGCCATGGGAACATTTCTGAAACAGTGATACATCAAAGTCCCCGCGCAGAAAAACCGATACACAAAATCACAAAGCAAATCTGTTCCTTGTATGACAGCAACCAGCTTAAAAAGCTTGACATTCATTGCCAAGTAATATCGGTGAGACCACACACAAGGCGAGTGAGACAGACACCAGGCCCTGCCTTCTTCCCACAGTGAATGAGCACACTCCTGTCCAGGGCACGAGTGTGCAAATGGCTTTATGGGGCTCCCCACTCGATAAAATAGTTCCAAGCACGCCCACCCAAACCAGAATGAATTTAAGTAACGTACAAGTTACATACATGGGCTATTGTTCAAATAAATTATGCATATTTTCAATATATGTGGGTATTTAGAATGTGCATAATTTATTTGAAATGAACAGAAATACACAGAAATTGAAACGTACAATGTAGAGAGAAATATAAATTCTTAACTTTCCTTCCCACACCCTAAGGACATTATGTTGCACGTATATCCAGTATTGAAGACCACTGTTCTAGGACATAAAAAGCCGATCTGGAAACTAAGAAAAAATCGGGAAAGACAGTGAGTGGAAAACTCATAGGAATGCCTCATTAACTTTACCTACATCTCAGCCTCATTGTAAAGCAACATCATAGCAATGTCAAAATCTCCCAGAATCTTCAAGAAGGGATTAAT
Source organism: Camelus bactrianus (assembly GCF_048773025.1). Lineage (NCBI taxonomy): Eukaryota > Metazoa > Chordata > Mammalia > Artiodactyla > Camelidae > Camelus > Camelus bactrianus. The sequence goes on along the minus strand of NC_133539.1, from coordinate 11,836,995 downwards.
ACCACCACTCAGAAGACCAGGTCAGTAGACACATGCTGAAAACTTTAGGCTGCTTGAAATTATCTACTGATAGCATTAGCTCTCACTAGGAGCCACTAAATTGTGTTTTTGCAATCAAGACAGCAATCAATATCCCTTCACCAGTAGTTAATGAAGCAATGTCGTATAGAAAAAGAAAATGATATAAAAAAGGAAGGGCTCATTTTTGCAACTTCCTCATCCCTAGCCACTGCCAGGCAACACAAGGATTGGCCAAGATGCAGTAAGCAAAAATACCTTTCCAACTATCAGTGTGTGTAATCTCAGACCCACCAGGACGAGAAGTCAAGAAGTTTCAGTTTATACAGCCTGGAAGAATAAAGGCTAACAACAACATGTAAAGAAAAATCTTAAAAAATATTTTCGATGATATGTGATTTGGGATATTTTTTGCACAGGTTTTGTTTATGCTGATTTTTAATAAACATAAATGTCGGAGAAATATTTTTGAAATAAAATTTTGATCCTCGTAGGTGGGAAGAAAATGTATCATCTTCTGGAAGAAATCCTCTCTCTCTTTCTCGCCAGCTTCCAATCCAGAAACCCACTGGTAAACTGGTGTCAAAAGGAGCCCTCCTGTGGCCAAGACCTCCGATCAGCATCTGACTCTGCTGCTCTGCCTCCCTCCAGAATAATGCTCCCTTCCCTTGGATTCCACGCCCTTAGACTTCACAGATACACCTCTCAGCCCAACAGTCGTTTCTGTCCACAGTCTTCTACCTAACTCTCCACATGGAGTACTTTTCTCTTTAACAAATGTATTTACTTCCTTCCACACTGTCATCACCTAAGTCTCAGTCTTCAGCACAAATCCCTCTTTCTCTCCTTCTCTGGACACCTCTGTAGGGCTATGCTGTTGATAGCTCAACTCTGACACCCCATTTAGGGTCAAAACTTTCTACATTATGATCTCTCCCAGAAGGAAGCAAGATTTATAAATGTAACAGAGTTTAGATTCAGTCAGAGCTAGCCTTTGTCTGCCATTTAATGTCCCTGTGAACTTGAGCGAGTTACTTAACATCCCTGTGGACCACCTTCTCCAACAGTAAAAATAATCTACCTTGTAGGTTTGTGCTGGAGACCAAACAAGACAACGTGTGAAGATACTCTTCCTTGGCATTTAGTTAGGGCTTCGCGAATGTTAATTTCCTTCCTTGTGTCTTCCCCTTCTTCCCCTATCCTTTCTCCCAGGTCCCTGAAGAATCTTCTGTATCTATCCTGTCCCTCTATTCTTACCCTTTTAATCCAAGTCTCTTTGCCTTTAATCCCCATCACTAATATCTCTCAATTTTCTGCCCAAACCACTCAATGCATACATCACTGCAAACCCAAACTAATGCACATTCAAGATGCATTCAGTGTCCTTCAAAAATGTCACAACTTCAATCCCTGCACCACTAAATGACATACAAACAGCCGTGGCATATCCAGCAGAGACCAGAGTCACAGGACTAAAGCAACGTCCTTCTGAAAAATCAGTTTTACTCAAAGATTTACTCAGGAGATTAGGGAGAGCAAGGGTGTTGGGGCAGTTGACAAGGAAATTAAATTTTAAATGTGTATGATTTTCTAAGATGAAATACGCACCTTCCCCCTCAAAATAAAATGGCACATGGACTGGTTAGAAATTAATTCTCTTTTTATGTTGTAGAGTTTTATTGAAAAAAATTGCAAAGGTCTTTTCTTCCAAGATATTCTTCATCACAACTCCCTTCTGAATCCCCACAGCTACCACTTATTTGAATACTTGTATCTCCTCTGGTAGGATCACAAGTTCCATGAAGGAAGGGACCATACATAGCTCATGACTTTTTATCAGTTTCCATGGCACATGGCCCCTGTATTAGTCAAGGTTCTCCAAAGAAACTAAACCAACAGCAGGACATGCATGGACAGATGCATGGATGGACAGATGGATGGATGGATGGATGGATGGATGGATAAGTATTTCAAGAAATTGGCTCATAAGATTGTAGGGCCTGGCAAAGCCACCATCTGCAGGGCAAACCAGCAGACTGGAGACCCGGGAAAGAGCTGATGCTGCTGTCTTGAGTCCAAAGGCCTCTAGCGTGGAATCACTTCCTTCTAGAGGACCTCAGTCTCCTTTCAAGGCCTTCAAGTGACTGGGTGAGGAGAGTAATCTGCTTTACTCACTGTCTGATATAAATGCTAATCACATCTAAAAAACACCTCACAGCAACATCTAGATGGGTGTTTAGCCAACTTACTGGGCATCACAGTCTGGCCAAGTTAACATATAAAATTAACCATCACATGTCCCAGTAGACTTTTTCTCCAGGACCTAGTAATGGTATCAATATCAACCAGCCAAAGGAACAAAAAGAATAAAATGCATTTCCACACAGAACATCTACAACAGAATACCGAGCAGGTGTTCTAGGCTGACTACCAGCCCACAAGTCCACCTGATTTGAGCTCTGAAAAGAAGGTCTACTTGGGGTGTTCCTGGTAACACTTATCCCAGGATTCAGGGCATGAAGGGGTCACTGAGACCAATGGCCTGACTTTCATGATGTTCCTTGTGCCCTGTATTTCTAGACAACTGCATTTCTCCAAGCTCATGTCTCCTAGAAGCCAACATCACCAAGAGTGGTGGCTCTCTTTTACTTCAATATGGAAAAGTATCAAAACATATCTGCAAACCTCGAACTCCCAAATTTATCCCTTCTCATCCCCTTTCCCTGGGTAATCATAAGATTGTTTACTATGTCTTTGAGTCTGTTTCTGTTTTATAGATGAGTTCATTAGTGTCTTCATTTTTCTTCTTTACTACTATATATAAAAATAGATAAAAAACAAATTTCTTCTGTATAGCACAGGGAACTATATTCAATATCTTGTAATAACCTTTAATGAAAAAGAATATGAAAACAAATATATGTATATATATGTATGACTGGGACATGATGCTGTACACCAGAAATTGACACATTGTAACTGACTATACTTCAACTTAAAAAAAAAAACATATTTGCAGATTGGAAAACACAAGTACACAAGCCCCCGCCTGAATCCTCCCCCAGCCCTCACACACATACACAAATGACGTATCCTAGGTACAGAAGCTTCCCTGCAGCGACATTTCTGCTCTAGCCTTGGATCTGAAATTACCACCCTCTCCCACCTCTGAGCCAAGACTTCAAGCACACAGCAGGTTGGGGGTGGGGGGTGTCCCCAGCAAGCCTTCAATTCTGTTGCAGCTGGGCTTAACATTGAGCTTGAAAGCCCAGCGATCGAGGGGCAGGGTCAGAGTGATTGTTCGACACCCTCCTGCACCCTGCTCATGACTAATGAAGCACTTTGGGAATGCAATTCCTCCCAGCTAGTGGGAACTGACAAGTCCACACTTAAACCAAACCAAACCAACCCTCGGGAGGTTCAGGGGTCACCGCAGCCCTCCTAAGCCCTAAGTGTGCCCCTTTCTGAAAATATTCACCTTTGACAGAAAACAAGCTGAGACACTTGGCTTAGGAGTGCTAATTCTGCTTCTCTACAGGGCAGGGAGCTTGAATTCTCAGGGACCAAACCAAAGAACATGCCCAGTAGGTAGGCAATGGGTATCCCTCCGGGAGCAACAGGAAAGCTTGTTAACTTGGGCAGATCACTTAGCTTCTCAATGGCTTCTGATTCCTCCTTAGTAAAATTCAGCTCCGAGTAAGCACTTTCAAAACGCTGGGCTCTGCAGAGAAAGGAGCCCAATGATGGGTGTGGTATATAATGGGGGCGGGGGGGGGGGGGTACTGGGTACATCATGGATGCAGGGGTTTGTTTTTCCAGTAGTGATTTTCCATTCAAAACGGCATCCGTGAGAAGAAAGAAGGGGATTAATCAAGTGTATTCACTAAATAGAACTCCGGGATCAAAATAACATCCGCCTTCTAGTCCTGCCAACGGCTCACACGCGCAGGCACGAGGACGCTGGGACTGCGCGCGGCCTGGACTCCTGTCGGCACCGGGGTGCCAGCTCTGGAGCCACCTGTTTCGTTCTGTTCCTCTCACTCCGTCCCCACACTCACAGGAACAGGCTGCCATCTGTGCTGTACCAGCGCAGTGTGGTTCTCCATGAAGGTAAATAAGATCCTGATGCTGATTTTCATCTAAAAAAAAAGAAAAAATCCCTCCAATTATTGCCTCCAGACCTCAATCTCAATTCAGCTCAACCCGATTCAACTTCAGTCTGTGCTGAGCACCTTCTCTGCATGGCTCAGTCCAAGATTCCACAGGGAGGCTGAGATGGGGAAGGCTCAAGGCTCTTTAAAGGGTCTTAAGGACCTTGGAGCAGGGGGCGGGGGAGGGTGATGGTAAGGTCAGACAAGGACCCCAAAACGCAGTATAAGACCCAAGAGCAGCTAGGTGTCTATGATGGGCTCTGAAAACACTATGAAAAATGAAAGGTACAGTTTAACGAAAACGTTTTTGCCAAGAGTGGGCCGATAAGCTAATACTTTTTACAATGAAATATATGACCTTAACAGGTCAAAAGTTAAAAAAAAAATGTATTTAGATTATAAGAATATACAGCACAGGACAAGATGGCAGTTAAATTTGACTATGATTTTTTAAAAACAAGTGCTATGATTACTCAGGAAAAAATATGATGATCATTTTGGAATCATTTAATCTATAATCAGAATACTGAAAAACACTTAGAAAAGCAAACATTTCTACTTTTGAAAATTAATAATGGTTATTTGAAAATAATCTTGCTATAAAATCATGATGTAGAGGAGAATGTTCATCCCAATGAAAACACACACATTTCAAAGGCCTTATTTAAATAAACGAGGACAGTTCACTTCCAGTTTTAGGCTATTTAATTTTGAAATGGATAACTGTCATCCTAAAAGTTACAGAGGATTTCCCCCAAAAAGCCCCAAGTCAAGAGCCACTATTTTAAGACAGGTAAAAACAATGAAATACGAAATTTTAAAAAATCTTTCCTGTGCATAAGTCATCTACATGACGAAGATAACTTAGGCGTTGAAACTCATGTCTCTTCTATTTCAAATACTGATTTAAGAAGAAACAAAACAGGTCTCTTTTGTCAAGGAGAGCCCGGGTCACCTTAGTTCTAGTGTGAGGATGGACTAGATTCCTTCTTTTTTTTTTTTTAATTGAAATATAGTCAGTTCCAATGTGCCAATTTCTGGTGTACAGCATAATGTCCCAGTTATGCATATATATACATATATTCATTTTCCTATTCTTTTTCATTAAAGGTTACTACAAGATATTGAATATAGTTCCCTGTGCAGATTCCTTCTTTTTAACTTTTTTAAAATTCGTTTTTTCTTCCAGTTTTATTAGGATATAATTGACACACAGCACTGTATGTATAAGTTTTAAGGTGTACAGCATAATGGTTTGACTTACATACATCATGAAATGATCACCACAGTATGTTCAGAGAACATCGATCATCTCATATAGACACAAAATTAAAGAATTAGAGAAAAAAGTTTTCTTGTGATAAGAACTCTTAGGATTTACATCTTAACAACCTTCTGATATAATGTACAACTGTGTTAATTATATTTATCAAAAGGTACGTTACATCCTTAGTACTTACCTATCTTATAACTGGAAATTTGTACCTCTGGACTCCTTGGAGGTTGGACTAGATTCTTGACCAGCTTTTCTTAAAGGCACATCCTTAACAGCCCTCCTCCTAAAATCGTGGTGCACAGCCCATTTACTATTCTAGAGGAACACGGGGAGTTTGTTCATTCTTTTCTCATCATGTTATGTATTAAAAGAACGGCACCAGGGGTAAGTGAATTAAGAAGTTAAATTAAAATATCACATTGTGAAACTTAGAAGACATTCTTGAAGACATTATACTAAGTGAAATAAGGACAAATATTGTATGATTTCCCCTTATATGCAGTACCTAGGATAGTCACAGAGAGAGAAAGTAGCGTGGTGGTTGCTAGGGGTTGGGGGACGGGGGAGTTAGTAATTTAATGGGTACAGAGTTTCAATTCGGGAAGACAGAAAAGTTCTGGAGATGGATGGTGGCAATGGTTTCAAAACAATGTGAACATATTTGATGCCATTGACCTGTACACCTAAAAATGGTTAAAACAGTCAATTTTACATTATGTATATTACACCACAATAAAAAAATTAGAGGGTTTATTAATAACTAATACTTGCAGAATGCTTCAAAATTTGAAAATCACTTCTACATACATTAGATTATTTAATGACCACAGCAACCTGGAGGAAGGGTATGTATATTACTCTTATGCTTGTTTCTCTTTCTAAGTGGCAGGTCTGTTGTCTAGTGGATGACAGAGTGGCTTGAGCATCATCGGAACCCTGGTCTACATCCTTCAAACATGTACTCATTTCTCAGCTCCATGATGTCTTCCGATATTTGTACACATTCTGAAGATATACAGGAAACATTCATAGATGCTCCAAAAAGTATGCATTTTATGGTCAAAGTTAAGAACTCCAACTCACCCATTCAACAAATGAATTTGACTTTATTGAACTCAGTGTTTCCCAAACTTTCATAATCATGCAATCTTATTTTGCAGAATATCTATTAACAACCTGTGAGCAAGTGAGTATTTCCTGGGTTACTATCATAGGAATTCATCTAAGGAAATTTACTCATCTATGTTAAGATTCAGAAGAAAGAGCCAAGTAATCAAGGTGTTCACTTAACTGGCAATTCCAAGTACCAAGACCATCACCAGGAAAAAGAATATGAAAACGAAAATATGTATGTTCCTGTATGACTGAAGCACTGTGCTGTACACTGGAAATTGATACAACATTGTAAACTGACTATACTTCAGTGAAAAAAAAAAAATCACTGGCACTATCCTCATCTGGTAATCTTCCCTCTCTAATTTTCTATCTGCCCTCATCCAGATCCTTCCATCAGCCATACAAGGACAACACAGACCAGGAGAAAGATAGTATGGATGCAGCATTATCCTTGGCTCCCAGGCTTCTTACTCCCTGGGCATGGATCAGCTCAGAGCCACTTAAGGGTGCACACACACGTGTGTGAGGGCTGGTGTGCATATGCATACATGTCTACGTGTATACGTGATAACTGGAATACAGGCTTTAAAAAAATAAAGAGGATAATGGTATATACGCCCCCCCAAGCCCATTTTTATAAGTTCTAGTATATTCTAGTATAAATGAGCAGAAACAAATACCTTACGCTGTGTTAAATAAATCTACCAGAGGAAGGAAGCGCAGTGAAAAGGAACACAGGTTTTACAGGTGATTTTATACAGTAACAACACTTCGATTTGGAGTGTAATGTATCTCATTAGCAGTTTCTTCCCACTCATTAAAACAAAAGCAACAACAATCCCCCAATCTTTAAGACATAGCAATGAACTGCTCACAATTAATTTGTAATATGTTGTGCATATTTAATTCTCAGAAAGACTTCGGTATCTCCCTCTGGGACGCAATCAAAACTAAATCTCCTGCGTGCTTTTCAAAGTGAAGGAAAATACAGCCCCGATTTTTATGGCGTAAACCTGGCCATGTGACCACCCCAACACCCTCCTCCCCTGCTTCCATGGTATTTCTGAGAACGCAATTAACTGCTGACATTGGCCCAGGCTTCAGGGGAGCGAAAGCCAAACCTGCCGACTGAGTTCTTGTTGGGGCTTGTGCGGTTTGTTTGTTACGTATCTCCAATTTATAATGGGAGTTTGTCAGCTTCTTTTGTTTGAACTTGACACAATGGGAAAAGCCCTTAAGGGTTAATTAATTAATCTCAAAATGAAATCTGAAACAGATAATGAACAGGTCTTGAGCAACTGTGAAAGACACCTGGCAGCATCAGCCAAAATCAGGCTGTTCCCAGACCAGACTCCTCTCAAACTCAGCTACATGTCATTATTTCATAAGTGACTGGGACTAAGAGATTAGTGAGCGGAGAATGGAGAGAGGAGCCAGACAGAATCGGGTGGGAATTTTGCTTCTGCTGCTTAATATCGAAATTAGTGGAAAAGTTATGTCATATCACGAAGACTCAGTTTCTTCCTCAGTAAAATGGGAATAATAAGAGTAAACGGAGCAATCCGTTGGAAACCACACAGTCCTCTCGCTGTCTGAGCCACAGAAGTGATATTAATAAATGATACCTCGGGGGTGAAAACATGTGGGATCTTTCATTACATCTAAATATCGGCTAGCAGTCACCATCTCTAGGCTCTTGCACCACACTCAGAAGCTTTCCCAAAAGAGCAAGTATGAAAAAGAAAATCAGTGAAGTCAGTGCCTGAATTTATGAATTCTGTTTCCCTATTACTTACAGTGAAAACACACGAAGCCTTCACGTGGTGCAGAAAGGGAAGGCACATGACAACAGTCATGGGAGGCAGCCGGTGTCCCTCTTCAGGGACACAGTGCAAGGGTGAGAAGTGACAACTCAAACAGCATCACCTTGTAAAATAACACACCAGTTCTCTCGTTCTTTTACGTCTTTGCAAGCTTTTTGAAAAAATTATTGTTATTCTATGACTATATATAAAATAAGTAAACAACAGAGACCTACTATATAGCACAGCGAACTATATTCAATTTCTTGTAATAACATATAATGAAAAAGAATCTGAAAAGAGAAGATATATATGTATGCACGTGTATAACTGAATCACTTTGCTGTACACCTGAAATTAACATTGTAAATCAACTACACTCCAATAAAAATTTTTTTAAAAAAGATTATTGTTACCCAAATTAAAGTGACAGAAAATTCATCTTCTAAATATAAGTAACTATGTTGATTAAAGACAACCAGAGACAAAAATTTCAGTATCTTGGAAAGATTACTGTCAATGGCAATACATTATTTAGTACCCCAGAACCTGTCAGGAATGCACAAAGCCAATCAGACTTCCTAGATATAAATGCACTAAAGTTTAGACATTCCACTTAGATTTAAAAAGTCACAGTTTAGAGGACTGAAAACCAAATGCCTGCTATCTCATGTTTATTTCAGTGGAGGTGCCAATAATAAAATGTGTTTGCTGCCAAATTGACTCAGAAAAAAAAAGCCAGCACCAAAAGTATGACTCATATGTTTGGGCAGATAAACCCTAGTTATGGATGGATTTGAACTGTAAATTTTAGAGCAAAGTTCATCTACAGAGCGAGATTATATGACGTAGTCACTTTTCGTTAATAAGCGTAAACAAGAGCTATTAGGTACGAGACACTACATGCTTAGCTACGTAGGACTGGGAAGAGTCCTCTGGGAAGAGGACTCTGACCCCATGAGCCAAGACTTGGAAACAAATGGCTTGTTCCTACAGGGTCTCAAGAGCTACATTAATACAGCGGAATTTAAAACTATACAGTAAAAACCCTGGGTTCAATTTCTCACTCTCTAGGCTCTCCTATTACACAACCCATAACTATGGAACACAGACAAGGGCATTACATCAGGACACTGTTGGGACCAAAAAGCATTAAAAAAGGAAGCTCAGGTAGGAATTACAGTCTAGGTTAAAACCATCAAAATACACCAGACGTATGTAGTTGATCTGTCCCTGCTCTTCAGGCAGGACATTAGGCTCAGAGAATAAAAACATTGTTACTCAGCATATAGTTGAGATGCCAAGTATCTTGCAAAACTCTCCCGCAATGCTATCCACCATCGATTTTAAGTAACTTCGGGATTACAGAGAAAGCACTACCTTCGCAGTTATTAGCATCAAAATGATTTATAATTGTTAAGACAAAAAAAGACCTTTAAAAAAACACTCTTTGGGGAAGAACGACTAAGATAAAGGCAAAAGCAAATTATATAGTGAATACATTTGAAACTCTATCCCAAGGTACAGCTCACCAAAAGCAATGAAATGTTAGGCATTTGCTTGGTTGGGCTCCTGAGAATTTCGTCCTGTAACTTGTCATGAAAACTACAGATGTATTCACACACTCTACTTACTCCTAAAACAAAGAAGAAGTCCTTCTTTCAATTGCCTCAGAAACTCCAAGCCAACCTAAAGGTTTCCTATCTCAGCATCAGAAGTAGGAAAAATGGAAAACAGCAACCATGGAACTAAGAGCGGTCCGTGGAGTGAAGGAAAACAGAGGATGGGGTAGGGGAGAAAAAAGAGAAGGGAAGGGAAGAGACCAGGAAAGAAAGGAAATGAAATCTTGGAAGCTTAAGGTCCAGAAGGAATTGGGAGACACTGATTCAATCCCCATCTTAAGTTCCGAATGCTCTTGGTTTCTGGGAAGCGATCAGGAGATTCTTGCATCTGAGTCTGGGCTGAGCTTCTGGCCACCTGAGAGGTGGGGCCATTGCCCTCCAGTTCTTCTGAACTAACTCAGTATCACTCAACATTTAATTCCTTCCTCCGAATGTCTGCCTTATTCCTTCTGCCAAGAATGCCTTGAGGTAGTCTTTCAACCAAATGACAATAATGATCATTTCTGAATGCCCAGTGCCTCACAAGGATCTTTAGACCCTGAAGAAGCCATTGTATTCATAAGTTGGAGAAGCTGGATTTACACCCCAGTATATCTAATTTTTAAGTGTTCTTTCTACAGTATCACCTTGCTTTGGGGTGAGTTTTAGGGTTGACTTTAACACTCAAAACTATTTTGGAATGAGATGGAGTACAAGTAATTTTAAATCTCTCATTCTTATAATGATTTAAAAAAAAAAAAAAGGAAATCTATTCCATCAGCCTCAAAATCGGGGGTCCAGTTCAATTCAGCCAAACAATGACCATGTGTTATGGGTAAGAGTGATGTAAATGACATGATGGTGAAGATTTTTTTTTTTTAATATTGGTATGGTTGCTTGAAATTCAAGGGGAGAAAGAGACTTTTCCATTCCAAGGAAATTCTGATACAAGTTGGAATAGTATATCCTTGACATGTTTTGAGTTTCTAAATTTACCCAACTCCTGTCTTCGATAAGTATCTTTCATCACACTGGGGTGTATGTGTGTAAATGAGAGAGAGAACGAAATGCACAAAGTCATATTTATAAAACAAACGGTATAAATTTTACATATTTTGGGTGTTAACAAGGATATGCATCTGAATGTGTTCATTATAATCATTGCCTCACTAAAATCTTGACTTTCAAAAAAAATCTACCTATAAACAATTTTTTAAAATTAAATTTAGAGGCCAAATATTACTCAGCCATAAAAACAAATGGAATATTACCATTTGTAGCGACATGGATGGACCTAGAGAAGATCACACTAAGTGAAGTAAGTCAAAGACAATTATCATACGATACCACTTATATGTGGAATCTAAAAAAATGAGACAAATGAACTTATTTACAAACAGAAACAGACTCATAGACATAGAAAACAAAGTTGTGGTTACCAAAGGGGAAAGGTGGGGAGGGATAAATTAGGAGTTTGAGATCAGCTGATACACACTACTATGTATAAAATAGATTAATAACAAGTTTCTACTGTAGAGCACAGGGAACTATATTCAATATCTTGTAGTAACCTTTAATGGGAAAGAATCTGAAAAAGAATATATAACTGAATCACTTTGCTGTAGATCTGAAACGTTGTAAATCAATTGTATTTCAATTTTTTAAAAATTTGGAGCTGAGACTTTAAGTTGATGATTTTGAGAGTGGCAAATTCCTGCAAACTATATAGAAAAGGATGTGGTAATGAAGGAGCCTCTGGGTCTGCAGAGGATTAAAAGGTTCCGTTAACCAGAACCACGGACAACACTTGGAAGCAGGGCTGGCAGGTTTCTCCGTGAGCTGCCCTGCTCTCCCTCACCCACAGGTCTCCTTGAGAAGCTGCCCTCCAATCACCTTGGAAGTCTCATCAACACCCAGTTGTGAAGGAAGAAAAGTGATGACATTTTCAAATTTGAGTTTTTGACATGACTGAACTTCTCCTAAGTCTTGTAATACTTTGTATAAGAATGTGCCTGGAGGCCTGGAAGCTCGAGCTTCCCACCAGCCTACAAATAACAAACAGGCCTCATCGTCGTGTTTTGGTTTTTTTCCCCCCTCACTTTAGGAACAAAACCAATTCTCCCCTAAAAACTTCATTAAAATGTCTATGGTATACTGACCCCAAGATAAACTGAAATATACTTTGTCTTAAAATCTGAGTTTTTTAAAAACTAGAGTGGGGAGGGTGTCCACTCACAGGAATAGCCCGGCATGGGGGTGTCAGAGCCCAAGCAGGGCAGGGCAGGGCAGGGCAGGGTGGGGGGCACTCACAGAGGGGAGCATCCAGGGTGCATCAGAGTCCAGCCAGAGTGAGGAATGGGGGACACGGGAGGACAGAGGAGCCCGCTTGAAGGGACCCCCACAGGTCCAAACAGGAAAGACCTGAGTCTCAAAATAAATACCACTATTAACAGATTATAACCCATTGACTAAACTGACTAAAATAATAAACCATGAATCTATACTAATAATATAAATAAATACATTCAAAATCCGATGAGAAATAAGGGCTCTACATCATTTCAAAGTATCTCTCCAGAAAACATTTCCTAATTACAAAGAGGAAAAGAATAACTTCCCAGCAGGGAAGTCTGGAAGATGCCGTCTTAACCAAGAGACCAAGGTGAGGGAACAGCATCCAGACATGGGACAGGTCAGAACTGGGCGTTCCCAGCAAAGGACACACCATTACCATTTAGTGTGTCTGCCACTTAGTGATGCAGAACATGGATCCGATCTCGAGAAAGCCTCCGGTAAAGCCCAACTGAGGGACACTTAACAAAGTAACTGGCCTGGGCTCTTCAAAAGAGTCAAGGTCATGAGAACCAAGACTGGGGAGCTGTTCATGACTGAAGGCATCTGAAGACACGGGACAACTCAAGGCAACACGTGACTCTACTGGAAACATCTGTTATTTGAAATGGTGCTCGGGACAAATGACAGGAGTGGAACAGAGTGTGAGGAGCAGCTGGTAGCAATGTGTCAGCTCATGTCATGATTTTCAGCCCTGTGGGTGGTTGCTTGGGAGAGTGTCCTTGCTTACAGGGGGAAAAAAAAAAACTTTCATGCCTGGGGTAATAGCAATTTATTCTCAAATGATTTAGAGGAAACAAAATTCTTTATACTATATAGAATTTCATAGCATATGCTTCCCCAAGCTTGTGACAATTTCAAATTAAAAACAAAAATTTAAGCCTGGTAGTTTATGTATTCTAAGTTACATACACAGGTGCAGAACAGTTATGGATAATTTGTACTAGGAGACAGAATTTAGCAAGTGATTTACTACATTAAATATGAGAATTAATGAAAGAATGAATAAAATTTGTTAGTTTCCTCTTAGGAAAACAAACAAACAAACCAAACCCCTTTAGTCACACATGTTCACGTGCTCTTCTGTCCTCAGCAGAATATCTGAACCCTCAGTCAGCAGGTGTGTGTAAATTCAGGGCCCTGCTTTGACTTTTCATGCCAAACCACTCCTCCAACTGCTGTCAACACTCCAAGCGCACGTTCTAGACACAGAACGTTATGTACACCTGTCGCATCTGAGAGCCCCGGGTGCACCATCCAGAACACAGCCAGGAACTAAGGAACAAGACCAAAACCACTGTCAAGGGTTCTGCTTTTGAAGTCTATGCTGTCACAGACTCTGAAAACATAGGTTCTAGTCCCAGATCCTCCCCAGACAGCTCAGTGATGGAACCACATTGGGCTTTGGTTTTGTCATCTGGAAAACGAGGAGCTGACGTGGTCATCTCTAATGCTGATCGGCTCCACCAGCATTTAACAAAGGAACCAGGACCGGTCCCTCAAGGAGATCAACTCTAGCAGAGGGAGAGGGGCTTGCAAACAGATGGCATGTGCAGTGATCTCATTTCTGAGCCCAGACTGCATCCTGTTCAGGGAGGAGACAGTATGAGATGGGGGAAAGTTAGAGGAAGAGGGAGAGTCTCCGTTCAATGTGAAGGAATAGGGGCTCCACCAAGTAGAAGAAAGGGCTGGGGAGGGGAATTCACCAGGTGAGAGTCTAGCTTCTTCAGACAGTCAGCACCACACAGCGGGTAGCTCTAACGCCCCCTGGCGGTGTGACCTGGGGCAAGTTGACCTCTGCATTTCCTTTCCTTTTTGTAAAAAAGGGAGACATTAACACTCCCCAACTAGTCCCTGAGAGCGTCAAATGCTTTGATATATTCCATATGCCTATATAGTTAATATTTAACCTACACTTAATTATTAACTTATTAACGTATGTGATATGTCACAGTATTTATTAATTAAACATGATGTTCATTTGAAATATTTGATAATTTGATTTGTATTTAATATATTTATATGCCTTGGTCTCTGGGAGGGTTTAATGCTTTACCATATTCTCCAAAAGACCCCGGCACATAGCAAGTACTCATTTACTGTTCATTGATATTTATTCCGATTATAAGGACTAGGAGGATCATAACTCGGTGTGGGTCAGGAAGAGGGTGCAGTGGGGGTGATCAGGGTGGGGTTGCTGCAATCTGTGTAACCAGCTAGGGCCAGATTAGCAGCTGCCAAAGGCTGTGGACGCCAAGAGAAGGAGTTTGAACTTGACTCGGTCTATGGTGGGAGTCTCTCTCTCTGCCATAGTCCTCATTTAAAACCAATCAGTTCTCAACTGAACACGCTGAGTTATCTGGTTTGACAGCCAATCATAAACTAACAGCAGAGAATTCGGGGGATTAGTGGTCAGATGGGAGGAGGAAGAAGGGACAGAAAACCACACGAGATGTCACAGGAGGAAATGAAGCAATCCTGAGGACGTGATGCTGGTGGCTCCCAAGCGGCACCTTTCCGAGCCTTCTAATCTCAATAACCTCTACTTGACCAGATCTCAGCCTGGGAGGGGAAAAACCTGGGGAAAGATTAAATTACACTCAGCGTATTCTGTTGAAGATGACTGGGGAAGGATAAAATGTTTTAAATGCTCCCAAAATTATTATTAAAGATGAAAACCTTTGGAATTTATAGGGGGAGAAATATCTCTTCTGAGGAAAAATCACATCGCTGGAATTCCACACTCCTGGACAGGAAAGTCAGGCTGGAATCTTCCTGAAAGTCAAGAGAGCTGCTTCTCAAATGAGGAAACCCGACGATGTGGCCTTCTAACCCTGAAAACTCGGGACAAAGCAAGGTACAAAGATGAACGTCAGGGAATCTCTGACGTTAGCACAGATCCACAGAGGAACCATCTGAAAAACCTGAATTTGATTACAACTAGAATGCATCATGCATGACCAGACATTAATTCTGGATCTTCAGGCAGGTTATAAATACATCATCAGACAAGAGGAAAAGACCCCTCTGCAGCACTTCGGAAAAAAAAAAAATTCCCTTCTTCCCCATTTGTGGGAGGCTCATAAACATGGTAAAAATAAATTCAGAATTCAGATCAAATCCCTTGCTGCCAAGTCAATCCCTGTCAGAGTCTTCTTAATAGACAAACTTCACCTGCAGAAACCTTTAAGATTAAGTTTAGATAACGCAACTGTGTCGGAGACATTAGATTGATTCCTTTTTCCCCTGGGAAGTGAGGAACTGAAGCTTCCCAGCCCAGTCACCACTACATGGGTGCCTGGGTCATGGTCAAGGGAATACGAACTCAAATAATGTTGGCCACTTCGAGAATCCGCCCCTGACACTTCCCTTGAGACCTTCCAGATGCCCCCTCTTCTCTTCCCTACACACCAAGTGCAGAGAAGCCAGGAGTCAAGCAAGTGGAGCAGCCTTGATCCCTGAATGACCTGGTAGAGAAAGAAAACCTGCAGGAGACCGCGACAAGGGCAAACCTCTGAGCGCATAAAGCCACTGAAATGTGGGGTTATGTACTGAAGGAGTCAGCCTATCTAGATGAAAAACTGCCTTGGGTTAACGAACTTTTGTGAGAATCTTCTGGGTGGTCGCAAAGCTCCCCGCTCCAAAGACGTCTTTGAAATTTACCATCACAGAGGTTAAATTCATTTCACAGACTCACAACCTAGACATACTTAACTCTGAAAATCCAGACTTACCAGCTACCTTTCAGAATTAGAACTCAACCACTCCCACGTGGAGCCACCCAGTGACGGCGTTCTCTTCTAACAATTCGGTGACAGCAAAATGACAAAGCAGACAAAGGTGATCTCACCGTCACAGTCACAGACCCTAAAGGAAGGGTTACCCAACGACGCGGGATGTGAGGAGGAGGATGGCACGGACCATGTCAGTTGAAAAAAATCTATTTAAGGCAGGATGTCAACATGTGGATTTCCACAGCAAAGCACAATTTGCATTTTTACACACTTACATTCAGCTCAGTGACCAGCGCAACGCGGTCCCTCTGACAAAGGACTGCATTCCGACTTTTCTTTAGAGAAAGTAGAATCAACTTGTCTTAACAAGTCAGCAACACCTGCACCGGCTTGGCAGGACTCTCCCTCGACACGTAAACAATGAACCAATGGGCTTACGCTGAAACCGAGGAGGAAAACCCAGATTCCCTTGTCTGGTGTCTTCACTGTCGGTAAATGTTTTCTGACCCTTCTTTGTTGACGCAGTAAGAGGAACAGGATCAAAAACTGCTCACTCAGGGGAATGCATACCCTCCAAAGCGAGCGAGGAGGCCCTGAAGGGAGCTGCCGGTTTTCTAAAAAGGGGAAGGACCCCACCTAGGGAACAGTTCATATTACTAAGAAATTGCTTTTTCTTCAACGACACCACCCAGTAAAAGACTAAAGCTTTCAACATTGAAGTGAATTCATTCCCAGAATGCCCACCAAGATGCCCAGGGACTTGGGATATAGATTCTGGACCAAACAGCTATGGGAGGTGGTTGACCGTTACCTTTGACCCAACTTAGTGAGCAATTTCTTAAAAGACTCATCCTCCCGCCTGGGGGGACGTCTGTGCAGCCCGGGTCAAGGAGACAATTTCAGAACAGTTCCATTTCCTCCATGTTGGAGTGTATCGGGGCAGGAAAAAGAGTCTTGAATGGGGAGGCGAGGGGGACACTCTACTCTTTGCTCAGCAGTCTAATTATCTCTGCCGCTTCGTGGGGAGAGAGAGCTGAACAGTGATTGAGAAGTTAGGCTCAAGGGCCAGAAAGCCTGTTGGGTGAGTCTCCTCACATCACTAAACCTCCATTTCTCATCTGTAAATGATGAGAAATCAGTTCAAATGATTCCTCCTAGTAATACCTCACCCCTACCCTCCCACCCCCAAGTGAGCAGCGAAGCTTAAATGCCATAAAATGCAAAAGGACACACACTAGGCTTGGAAGGTAAAAGATGGCCAACGAAAGTGATTATCATGAGCATCTGCCACTCAGCATGTAACGTCAGGGCCCTTGCAAACAGTAGGAAAACTGAGATACAGCGAGATTGCAGGGGTTTGAAAAAGACTCTCCTTGTTCACAAGAGACATTCCCTACCCAAATGAATAATAATCAAAAAGTCCACTGTTAGATGCTGATACGTAATTATTTCTCAAGAAATATATACATTTCAGAGAGGTATGAAGACGTATGAAGCAGCATGAAGTGTTCACTGAATCCACAGGTAATAAGGCTCCTTTTACAGGAAACAAACTGAAGCTTATAGGTCAACTAAGTTGCCCAAGTTCTTGAAATAGATGAGTATGAATTCCAACATAGGTCCATCTGACTCAAAGACATGTGCCCCTTTCCTATAGAATTCTGCCAGGCACCAGACACTGTGTTCCTACCTAAGGGAGAGTTTTTATAGTAGAGAGAGTGAAAGGAAGAAAAGAAAATATGAAAACATTATATAAATGGAAGGAGTGAGTGGGGCAGGGCATGGTACAGAGAGGAGTGTCAGAAGGCCTTTTAATGAAGGGAGGGCAGCCCTGTGAGAGACAGCTCAGCAATCTTCTCAAACCCACATCACACACAACACTTAAATTATAGCAGCTACTCACTGGCCTGGTGCCAAAAAGAATATTTATATGCATAGAGTATGTCCTATATATTATTTTATAAGATACAACAGGCTTAAACTGAAATCTTCCTGCAATTCTCTGAGTGGTGGAGAAGCAAGGTTCTCCTGCATAAATTATCTTTTCTAGGAATTTGAATACACTGATTTGGGAGCATATATTTACTTTTGAGCATTCCTGATAATTCTGGAAATTCAATAAACTTCTTTCCTTACAGATTAACACAATACTTACAAAAAGTACTTTTGAGGGGGAATACCACCAGGAAAATCACTTAGCTCTCTTTGTGAACTTTTTTTTTTACCACATTTACTTTAATAACAGATCCAGGCAATTGAGCTTCAATGGCATTCTGAGTTTTCGTGGAGATTCCCATCTGGGTTCCAAAAAAAATCAACATTTGCAACATTTGTAAGTGAACAGAATGTTGGTTCACAATATAGAGAAGGGAAAGAAAGATTGTTCTTTTAATGTCATTTATGACGTGTGGGGGCAAAATAATTTATTCAAAAAAATCAGGAGTTAAATAGACAACATTTAAAAAAAAAAAAAAGATTAGGCAGATGCTTATAAAACAAGAATATTACCATGCCCAGAGTGCTCATCTGCTTGGTGAATGCAGCCAGAATGAACTGATTCTGAGAAATTCTAAAGGAAGTATAAAATGTGATTCCTTTATGGTACACAAACAATTCAGCCACTGCTAAGGATACTGATTAATGCTTATTGAGGATTTATGCAATGCACTTTTCATATGTAAACTCATACAATCTTTTCAATAATCCTGGTAGTAAGAGATCATCATTACCAGGATCATTTTACAAATGAGGAAACCGAGTCTAGAGAACACTGGGTCTCTTGTCTAAAAGCAGTTAAGTGGTGATGGGGTAGGGATCACACTGACCCTTACTCAACTGGAAGGGGGAGAAAAGAAACTGAATATAAAAAAGAAAAAATCAGGAGAGCCTTCAAGAGTAGGATTTAAGCTTATTTTCACAACTGTGGGTAAGTGATGACTTGGGATAGAATGTTAAGATATTAAAATGTTAGTGGCACCCGTGGACTCTTGGATCTTTTTTATAAGTAATAAAAAGGGCCAACATAGTCAAAACAGATCATGAAAAGAAAGCATGAATTTCTTTAAATTGTTCCCAGTGCCCTAAATATACAGTAAAACAAACAGGGCAGACATCAGTTTTCTCAAACTGGGACCCATATTTTTGATCTCAACTCAAGTTTATAGACATATAGCTTGGTTTCTTTTCTGTTCTGTTCCATTACATTGCTTTGGTAGTGTTGGCCCCAAACCACTAAAATTATTTTATAAACCCCAAAAAGGTCTTAACCCTCAGTTAAAAATCACTGCCCAGATGGAAATTACAAGTTTCCACATGAAGATATTTGTGGGTTTTTTTTTTAAACATCCATGATTTTAAGGTGCTGGGGTCACACAGCCTTGCTCACTTTAACAATTTTTGCATAGGCCCTAGGGGTTGACTTAATACAAAGGTTCTCATCATAGGATCTCTGAGAACTTTCAAAGGCCTTTGCACCTTCTGGAATTGGAGATGAAATTACATATATGGGCGTATCTGCATTTGTATAAGCAGAGAGTCCATGGCTTTCACCAGCTTTTCAAATGAGTCGGACTCATAGACGTTTTGTATATAAATGTATTCATTTCATGAGGGTCACCAAACCTGGCAATAAAACCCCATAAAGCTTCCTTATATATAAATAAAATTAACACGCCAGGAGAGCAGATCATCCCAGCCAAGATGGCCATGAAATTATATCACAAAACACAGAGTAGCAACACGGCAGACTATACATATCATTCATTCATTTATTCTACAAACCGAGTGCTACTAAGGGTGATTAACCATAACCATTAAGATTCTGGGTGTTAATTTAGGAAAAGGGGTTACTAGAGGGTCCCTCATGGGAACAACCTAAATGTCCATTGACAGATGATTGGATAAAGAAAGTGTGGTATATTTATACAATGGAATACTACTCAGCCATAAAAAATTGAATAATGCCATTTGCGGCAACATGGATGGGCATGGAGATCATCATTCTAAGTGAAGTAAGCCAAAAAGAGAAAGAAAAAATATCATATGGTATCACTTATATGTGGAATCTTAAAAAAAGACACAAATGAACTTACGTACAAAACAGAAACAGACTCACAGACCTAGAAAACAAACTTATGGTTACCAGGGGTGGAAGAGGGTGAGAAGGGATAAAGCAGGAGTTCGAGATTTGCAGGTACTAACTACTACATATAAAATAGATAAACAACAAGTTTATACTGTATAGCACAGGGAACTATATTCAATGGCTTGTAGTAACCTATAATGAAAAAGAATATATGTATGTGTATATATGACTGAAACATTATGCTATACACCAGAAATTGACACAATATTGTTAACAGACTATACTTCAATTTTTAAAAAATGGAAAAAAAAACCACAAAAACCTAGAGGGTCCCCACTGTCCTTTGTGGATTCTCAGGGCTACGACACTAGGATTCCAAAATCTGCATATCTGGAGATTGTCACCTACCTATACTTCCTGTCCAACAGAGAAGGACAGAATAGTTAAGATAGTTACTTTTAAAATCATTGCTTCATCATTGCTTGCTCCTAATTAAACATCCAAAACACTTCAAGACAAGGTTTGCACTGATTTATAGACAATCGTGAAGTGTAGCCACTTTCGCATGAAAAGGGGTGTCCACATTTCACAAAGTGGAGCAAACACCTGAGTGTCTATTAAAACACAAAGATGGCCTTCTCCTCACCCTATGGTTGGGGCACAGTCAGCCCTCCCACTGAAAACTAACCAAGATTCTGAGTGGTTCACTTTTATCAAATCAAAGGTGACCAAATAATTGTGTTCTGGAACGATGACAGCTTGACGGACCACGCGTGCCATGTTCCGGGCCTGAGGTTTCCTTCCAGGGGAAGAGCTGGTACCGTGAATCACAGAAAGCCCCCTGCTCTCACTGACTGCTCCAGGGAGACAGAGTCACCCGGCTGTTCCGAGGTAGTGACCCACGCATGCCCAGCTCAAGCCCCTCACTGCCCTTCTGTTTGAGATCTTCCAGGCCCACATAAAATTCAAGGTCTGATCCACTCTGGATCACGTGGTAGGTAATTTTAGAAGACAATTTCAGTAGGAGGCATGCCTACAGTTGTCTGGTGCTATGTCTGCATAGGTGGGCAAGTCCGTCTAACACTTCCCATCAAGGATTCCAAGAATCTTGCAGCTGCCTTACTTCTAAGCCAAGACCTCCAATGTCACAGCTCTCAGTAATGAAGCTGAGCTTTTGGTCTCCACCTGCTGACTCGTCTGTCTCTTCCAGTGGGTTCAGAACTTGGGCAGGGAGAAGAGCTTCTCAAATCCCCACTGGCTCAGTCCTCTCCACGTCCTGGATTTCAAGTGGGTTGACAGCACTTTAAAGACTGTGTTTGACTCAGCTGGTACTTTGCAATTTTAGGACAGATTACATGTGCCAACTTGACCAGACAACTAGATGGCATATCCCCCTTCTTAAGCAGCTCCCACCCCACAGAGAAACCAAAACACGTAACCACTGACCCAGCTCAAGAGAGGATTTCAGAAATAAGGTATTTTTCTTTAGGTTAATGCCCAGTCACAGAACTAATGGCAGGGCTGTAGTTAAACGAGAATTTGAGCAGTGGCAGCTCCCAGGTCTCTGCAGAGAGAGCATTTCATTCTACAGTTCAAACGGGATTTTCAGAATAACAGATATTGAAGTGTGAGTCGTTTGACATACCCCCTAAGGCTCTAAGGTCAGAGTGAATTATCAACGGTTAACAGGCAGTCGAGAGACTCTACTCTGCAGACATAGAATAACTACCCAAGAACCCAAAACAAGTGTTCTAAGCAGACTTTCTATTCCCAACTCTGATCAGCAAAACCTGCCAATTTCATCATGCTACATCCAAGAAAATTTAATACTTGGGAAATGAATCTTTCGTGCTCTGAGACTGGGAGAAAAAAGTTCTGCAGCTAAATCTCTTTGACAGTATTTTATCATTATCTTGACAATGTTATTAGACAGAAAAAAATCTGATTCAGCCTAGATTCCCGTTCAGAACATTTCTTCTGTGTCTTGACATCACAAGATGGCTTCTCCACACGATCTGAGCCCAGTCTAGACATTTCCCTCTTAGAGTGTGTTATTCTCCACGCTCTTCTGTGTTTTTTAAATATTTCATGACAGAATTTTAAAAACAAGTAAAAATTGCTCCTTACATAACACACTGATGTAACCAAAAGGATGGAATTAAGCATAGGAAAACATTAACCCTCCCTGACATCCTTCATAAACCAACTCAGCAGAGGAGGAAAAAAGAAGTCGAGAAGGAAATGCACTAGATGTTAAGAGCTGGGAACTCTGGAAGCAGGCCAAGATTGTCCTCTTTTTGTTTGTCTCTAAGTCCTGATTTTTCTATAATGAATGTGCATGATCATTTTAAGATATTACATACAAAAGAGAAAGAAAAAGCCAGCTCGGAGCTCAACTTCCCTCAAGTCTTCCTTGCTCCTTCTCCCCTCCCCTACCAGAGCCCATCACTCAGGCTCCATGTGTCATGAGGAAGAGGATGGTTTTAGCTCACATTTATTGCAGGTGTGCCATTGGGGGGGGGGGCGCATCTCTAAGTCCTGACCCATTTGAATCCATTTACAACTCACAATAGCATTCTGATGTGGGTACCACCATCCTCCATCTCACAGAAGAAGGAACTAAAACCCCAAGAATGACAGTCATTTGCCCACAGCCACTCCAGTCATCTGTGATGGAGCTGGTTGCACATCCAGGCAATATGGCCCCTGGACCCTCCTGCCTGGCCTCAACACCGTGCCCTCTCCCAGATGTCCTCCTACTGCTGTCGCTGCCTTGCTCTTTGTCACTATGCAGTGACTTTCCCATTACCTCTACTGCACTGTGAGATGAATCTCCACTTTCAGTGCTGTCCTGTACTCGACTGAACCAGTGACTGGCCGATGCTCTGTCCCAAACCAAATGACTTTGGTAAATTACTTGCGTCTCACACGTCCGCCTCTATTTCTATTTCCATAAGGGTGGTAAGCCATCCCTGATAATTAGAGCAAAGCATGGCTCACTGGTCCTCCCACACAGCCCAGGCATGAACTCCTCAGCCTTGAAGCAGCTGGCCAAATTTATCTTCAAGAAAGTTTAGGTTTGCCGGTAAAGTTCATGTGAGGGTACCAGGTGCACTTCTGACCTTCACTGCTAAAGTTACGAAACACGAGAACAGTCATAGAGAAGCCATGAAAAAGTAGTGCTCTAGACATACCAGGAAAGGAGACAGAAAACAGAGGCCCAGTCATCATTGCAAATCTCATGATGTCTGTCTACTGCAGTCAGTGGGGCTCCCCAGGCAGGAAATGGAGTGAGCTGGCTTTAGAAAGGGTTAAAGCCAACAAAGGTTTAGTAGGAGAAAAAAACAGACATCTTTTCAAACTTCCAACATTACTCATTTGACTCCTGCCTAAGAGCAGAGAAATGATGACAATGACAATAAAGTTGACAATTTGGGGGGACTGACCATGACTCTAGATACTGGAGAAATATATTAATCTTCTTAAGAGTTCTGGAAGGAATGCACTTATCCCCAGTTTATAAATGGAGGAATGCAAAGCACACAGAGTTTAAGTGGCATCCCAAGGACACAGAGCTAGTAAATGGTAGAACTATGAGTTTTATTCTCAGTGTGCTGCCCTTGGACTCCTTCCCTGTCTCTACCTTTCAGAGAGCTACCTCAGAATTCCAGGAGTCCATCTGTGGAGCCTCTGACATTGCCACAAGCCAAGGGATTAATGATCCAACTTGAAAGTGTGACGTCCCTGCTGAAGGCAAAGACTTTTTGCTTGTTTTGGCTTCCAGACACCGAGTGGATTTCTATGCCATTTCTCTGCTGCAGTTATTTATGTATTTAAGGAATGTTCCAGGAATGTCCTCGCCAACTAGGGCTCCCACAGCACAAGGAAATCCCACAACCGCGTATTAAGAACAGATGATCCCTCCATTACACTTCCACCAAAGTAAACGAAGAACACACCAATACGATCACAATTAAATGAAAGAACACATGTATTTTTGATAGCTCAATGGTATTAGATCACAATCATGGGGGCATACATCCTCACAGGGTGTGCTTTTGCAATTTACTCACAAGGGGCTTTGTCTAAAATGACACAAACATTGATCCTTTATCTGTGGAAATATGGCTATCTTTCTACCTTTTAAGTCAGGAAGATGGAACAAAACTGGGAAAATCAGTGAGTTGGAGGTGCTGCATAGAGGGGCATTTTGGGGCAGCATGGAGGGGGTACCAAATTACTTTATTTAAACGAATGGTACTAAGGAAAGAATATAATTAGATGGTTTGGTACAACTTATAGAAAAGGTAAAGATAACCCAAACATGCATGCCCTGCCCTGGTGACCAGAGAAGTCAGCCCTGTGGCTACAGGAAGCCAGCTCTGGTTACCACTGTTTCCCAGAGTGTGCTTGTCAAAGAAGTGCTCTGCTCCCATATATGCAAAGAACCCATATTCTTAACATTTTTCCATTATTTTGTTTTATTTCCACATGCAACTTTAAATATGCAATATTACATTATAAAAATCAGTAAAATATTTTGCACTGGCATTTGGGAATTTTAAAAAATAGAGCTGAAGACTCTATTTAAAATAAAGAAGCTCATCTCTCTGCAAACCGACAGTGCACATTGCATCCTTCTCCTGAGCTGCCAAGGCTCGCCCTTCCCAACAGCCATGCAGCATCTCCTTGAGAAACGACCCCTGGCTGTAGCCGCAGAAGGACTGTGGCTGTGAACGTAAACACTCTGATCTTGGCAAGAGCCAGATCCCTAACTCCCCTCCCACAGGTTGGCAGTTGAATTCTCCACCTATCAATGGCATGACCGTAACATTTTCCCGTGTGTTTTTTTTTTTAATTCTGTTCTATTTTTTTTAAATCAATGCCCTCATTTATCAGGAATGAACTCAAGCAGTTTCTTCTGGAGAAAGACATGGCTCTCTCCTGTCTTTCTGTTGACCCAACTCACTTGGGAAACTTTGCGGAAGAACAGGGTTAAGGTGAAGGAGCCCCTAATGAGAACCACCCTGTACCAACCTGCCTTGGAAGGCAGCTGAAATGGAAAAAAGACCTCCCTATCCATCGGAACGCCAAACCAGAAAGATGAAGAGAAAGTCAAACATCCTTATCAGCCAACTATAGCATGATTCTGTCCACACTAGGAGACTCCAGACAATCCTTAATAAGCCGTAAGAACTCAGGAAAGAAGTCCTCTGAAAGGATAACACTGAAAAGCTAGGGCAAGTCCCTATGGCCCAGGATACACCCCTCTGCCTGTAGATGTGCACGGTAACACACTTCCCACCACGTAATACTTGCCCACGATGTAAGACGCTAGATGAAAGGCACTCGCAGAAGGCAAAATGCCTGTTATCGTCGTGGGCCCAGAGGCTGTCCCTCCAACTTCTTTGCAGTGGTGATTAAAGCCGTCCCCCTCCGTCCGTTCCCTACCTTCAAGTGACATGAGGTTTAATTCATGCACACTTGGGGTTTTAAGATCCCCTAGATGAAAAGAGGACCAGATGTGAAAGTCATTATTATTCCACTCAAAGTACACCAGTAAACGGACATCTGTGGGCAGGTTTACCACGTGCCACTTAAAATGGGCTAACAAGGGTCAAATATCAAAGAATTCAGACTGGGATTTTTGAAAGGCTCAGAGAACCCGCCAGCTGTGTTCAGGCCATTATGTAGGCGGCTCCGAGGAGAAGTGAACACACACGACCAATGGTTCACTTCTGTTAGAACCACAACGATGAGCAGGCTGAACCCCCAAGGGGCGTGTGAAGCGGAAAGGAGAGTCGAACCCGATTTCAGGTGAGAAAGGGGCTCTCGCAGCAAAACAGAGCTCACTGTAGGAGGAGAAGTGTTCTGGTTTGGAGGTGGATGAAACACCAACCGCAGAGAACCCTAAATTGTCTTCCCACATTTCTCGGGCATCTTGAACTCACAGAACTCACCAGTTAACCACCCGGGCCTGATAAAAGTCCTCTACTCAGCAACTATAAAGAAAGAGATCTGAGCCTACAGAAGTCACGGAGGGAAACGTTTTAATAAAGACCCAACAGCACCAGCTGTGTGAGCCATAAAGTCTAATTACTGCTCAGACAGAAGCATTCCTGGCCGCAGGGTCAGAACGAGAAGGCTGCCTAGCTTACTCTCAACACTGCAGGCAGAAGGAGCCTATTAAAACCTAAGTCACATTATGTCTCCCACCCACAACCCTCCAAAGGCCTCGCATCTCACCAAGCCCTTACTGGCTCCTCCCCTGACCACACTCCTCTTGACCTCACCTCCTTGAGTCTCCCCTCTTGCTCCCCCCAGCCAAGCCCCAGTGGCCTCCATGCTGCTTCTCCATTCATCAGGCCCAGCCTTCTGCTCTCTACCTTGATCACCCCCCACTTGCCAGCAAAAGCTCTCACTCCATCGACCTCTCGCCATCTTTGCTACAAAGTCATCCAGGCAGTGGGGCCTTCCTAACCCCTCTATTTAAAAGTTCAAATCCCCAGCACTTCCTGGGTCTCCATGGCAATGAGCACCTGCCAACATGCTCCACATTTTAACTACTTGATCACCATCTATCTTTCGCCACCAGAATGTCCACACACGCGTGCAGAGGTTCTTCTGGGTCTTGCTCACCTCTGTGCCCTTGGTACCTGCGAGTGGGTGGGGCCCAAAGTGAGGTGCTCAGTAAATGAGTGTTGAAGACGTGAATGATGACTTCGAAAAAGTCAAAGGCAACCTGCAAGGAAATACTGATGAAAACTTCCAGAAAAGTCTTTGTACTCGCTCAGTTCTGTGTATGTGCCCTGTGCACATAACCCCCCCGGCAGCTCCCCACGGGAAAGGTAATAGCATCACGGTGGAATCTGGCTATTTCTGGTCCCCAGGACACAGAACTTTCAGATACTATCAAAGCCCACCTCCTCCCTAACCCCGCCCCACGCAGGCAAGGCTAGCTCACGTGGGATCCACCAAAGGAATCAGTGCATCAAAAACTCCATCCTAAGGACCAACAACAGCAGCACGATACGTGATCAGAAGGAAGAGAACAGGAACTTGAAATCAATGCTTTCTTAACCTGGAAGCCACCAGGGGAAATCCCCATTGTCATCACAGCCCAGTTCTCTGAATATCAGAGCCTCGTGGTTGATGAGGGGTTCTCCATGCTGACTGCCAACCGCTGCCCAAGCGGAAGGGCAGTAAAGGACTCTGGGAAGTTATGTAGGTCAAGAGACATTTTACTGGATACCATGAAGAGTATTCACAGCTCTTCCGTCAATTTAGGCTTATACACTGCTGCTTTTTTTTTTTTAACAGATTTTATTATATAGAGTAGTTGAAGGATCACAGCAAAATTGAGCAGAAAGCGCAGAGTTCTCATGTCTCCTGCAGCCCCCCAAACACACACATAGCTTCCTCCATTGTCAACACCCCCCATACAGTGATACACTTGTTACAGTTGCTTAACCTACACTGACACATTACCACTCAAAATCCATAGTTTACATGAGGGGGCTCACTTGGTGGTGTACATTCTGTATGTTTTAACAAATGTCTAATGACATGTAATTACCATGATAATGATCACACAGAATAGTTTCACTGCCCTTAAAATCCTGTGCTCTGCCTCTTCATCCCTGCCTCCCTCCCCCAAGCTTCTGGCAACCAGCAGTCCTTTTACTGTCTGCATAGTTTTGCCTTTTCCAGCATGTCATATAGTTGGAATCACACAGTATACAACTTCTTAGATTAGCTTTTTTCACTTAGTAACATGCATTTAAGTTTCCTCCATGTCTCTCATGGCTTGAACAATAGGTTTTAGCACTGAATATGATTCCATTTTCTGGATTTTCCACAGTTCATTTATCCATTCACCTATTGAAGGACATCTTGGTTGCCTCCAAGTTTGGGCAGTTATGAATAAAGCTGCTACAGACATCCATGGGCAGGGTTTCTGCGTGGATGCTTGTATGTTTTTAACAGCATCTTAGGGGAAGAGAAAGAAATGCAACCTTAGTGAGCTGAAGACAAAATAGGCTTCACACTCTCGAAGAAAGTCCCTCCTTCTAAGAATATTTTTGAGAAGTTATATTTGTCAGAGAAGTCTGCTTTTAGTTTTACACACACATGAAACCATTTCCAACACAATGTTTTTTTTTCCTCTAAGCACTTCAAATGAATTTATAAACTTTGAAATGTAATATATGTTTTGAATATTTTATTTTGGCCCTATTAATAAAACCTCTCTGCAGAACTTTGTTATCAGTTCACTTAGCTCCTTTCCCCAAGTGGGTACCACTAACTCAAGAGACCTACCAGACCTGCCAAATCCACACCTGAATTCCACGAGCCTCTCACTGAGTAAGGCACAGAGCAGGTGCTAAAAAAAAAATCACTGATTGCTCAATGCATTTTGAACATTCAACCAAGTGTTCAACCAAGATTATGACAAATTTCAAAACGAAGAGTCATAACAGTTCCTGGACACAGGTATAGAAATGAGTTAGAAAAGTAAGCATGCATCAACCAGTTGTGTCAAAATCCACATACTAACTATTAAACAATCCCCAGGGAAAGGTGGGCATCTCAAGTCAGAGAGACCTGTCTCTTTAGAAGAGGGGAGCCCACCACCTCCAAATACAGACAACAGGCCCTCAGGATCACCAGCCAGCACGCCTCCCCGGGAAAAGGGGAGGCAAGATGATGTCCAAGCATCCACGTGTGTCAAGACACGAGACACCAGAAGATACCATTTCTCAAAGATCTCTAAAATCCAAGTTCATTCTCAACAATTTCTAGAAGCAAAATGTATTCCCCCTATGCGAGAGCCCACATGAGCATACCACTCAGAGCCGAAATCCTCCACCACACCAAACGGGCTTGAAAAGCCCCAGTCAAATCCCAAGGCACTTCAGAAGGCCTTCTTCCACTTTACATTCGTACATGCAGCCACTTACAACAGGGCCACTCAAGGCTGACATTTCGCAGGCGAATTTCCCACATCCTGGATTTATTACATTCAGAGTATTCCTGGGCCTTCACACCCACTCCCGTCGGTGAGCTAAAAAGAGGCCCCGAGAGGAGGCCAGGTGGGTGAACAGACAGGGGTCACCTGAGCCATGGTTCCCACTTGCAGGATTTCAATCTGATCTCAAATCATAGAAATAACAGGCAGGCAGAGTTTAAATGCCAACTTGAAGTGCTCTTGAAAAGAGGGGAATATTTAACATTCAGGTCTGCTTTTTGCTTTCTTTTAACCATAAAGTCCCCATGAAGAAGTAATCCATGCATATAATGTATCCAATACTGAGAAAAAGCAAGTGTGTCCTCCTGTGTTCCGTCTGTCCGGCTAGCAACAAAATGGTGTGTTTTCACATTTTGGTTAATTTCTCTACTGCTGAAAATTACTTCCAGATCCTATCTCTTCTTTAGTTTCCATTTGCTTCCTATATGAAATCCCCTACTCCTGGAGTAGAAAAGAAAACACAACCAGATGATAACCCAATATTTTAAAATATAACACCAAAAACATAAAATTTAGCTGTGGCATCTGGGTCTAAAATAACACGTTTAAATAAATAATGCAGTGGAGTCTTGATGCATAACATCCCTATTACAGGCTCTACCATATGGAGAGAAACTTCAGTACATCGCAAGGACCCCAAGGACATAATTTGCTGTCCCAGGCAACAGGCTCACCTAACGTCCCAGAGTTAGGAAGGACTCAAGTCAAGAAAACTTATCTATAATACACATAAACAACAAGTTTTCTTCTGTACAACGCAGGGAACTATATTCAATACCTTGTAATGACCTATAATGAAAAAGAATATGAAAAAGAATATATGTATGTATATGGATGACTGAAACATTATGCTATACACCAGAAACTGACACATTGTAAACTGACTATACCTCAATTAAATTAAAAAAAAAAGGAAAAGAAAACTTGGGTCTCTTGACTTCTAACCCCACGCTCTTCTCTTTTATTTTATGGAATAAACACTAAGTGGCAAATAACGAGAATCATTTTGTTTAAACACAAATAGCTAAGTTTACTTACCTCCCTCATCTAATTAAAAAGAAAAAGAAGAAGAACATTCACTAAAAGAGAAAAATCACTGTGCTCTAGATGGAAACAATTTCTACCAGTATCAACACTGACACTGGAACCACCTAAAGAAAACCTTTGAACCCACCATGAAGGAACTGAGTAAGGAAACTCTTCACGCTCATATTCACGCTATTCATATGATAATTAAAAATCACCCTCCAAGGACGTAAAAGGTCAGTTGGTTAGATCTTTTCAAGGCTAAATGGTCCATCAGGCATCTGCACAAGCTAGATTCCTCTAACTATTGAAAGAGTAGAGCAGAAACTAAGTGCCCACTTTGTCTGTTTGCCCCTGACTCTTAGAAATAAACACTGAAGATGCACTGACTGTTCCAGCCTCACAGGAGAATCAGAATTGGGAAGAGGCACAGAGGCGTGGGGGGCGTGGGAGTGCCGGCTGCCCGTGTGTCGGCCTGAACTTGCTGTGCACTGGCTGTGTCCCCTTACATCTCCCTGCCTCAGTTTCCTCAGTTGTAAAGCCAGGATGATAGTAGTTCCTTGGGCCATTGGGAAGATTAGAGGTTTTACTGCATGTTAAGCGTTTAAACCTGTGCCAGGCAGAGAGCAAGCTCTTCATAAGCAATAGGAATCAATAATAATATTATCATTAATGATTTTCCCAATCATGTCACCATTGAACAGCAAAATGTCCTGACCCTTCGAATGTACCAAGCTTCTAGACAATATCTTCCCTTCTACACGGTAAGCTCCTTGAGGGCATGAGAGCTGTGCTCACACCTCAATGAATCCCCCAGGACACCTCTGAAGAGAAGACCCAGAGCCACCCAATGAGTGACTTTGGGGAAAAATGAGTAAATAAACGAACTCCCTTCCCCACATCCCAATCAATACGAAGTCTAGTAACTAGATGTCACTCTGTTAACTTGAATACATTATCTCAATGTGGTTTGTTGGGACTTCTGTAAATGCATTAGGAGGGGAAAAAAATATATCAACAGTTATTACCCAGAGGCTAGACCAGGAAAAGCTTTCAATCAACCCTTGTGGCTTTTGCTTTTTCCACTTGGATTGAACTCCATGCTTGGTTTGCATGCAGCCAACTGCAATTACCTCCCATATTCCTTCCAAAGCTAAACCCACAAAGAACTATTGGACTGTCGCAGACTGTCAACCCTTGATTTTTCTTCCAGATGGGATACTGCTGCCTCACGACCTCCTGTCTGGGTGATAGTCATTACCAGACTTCCCATCTCCATCACAGCCTTTGGTTCTCATTACACAGATTGATGCTGTCTGACCAGCAAGGAGTCCCACTGATCAGGGCCCCCCGCCACCTCATCTTGACTCTCCTGGGATTTCAGATGCTTCACCTGCACCTCCAGCAAAGAGAACCCAGGCCTCTGGAACGAACCTTTCTCTAGCTCTGAAAGTAATTATCTGCAATCCCATCTCTCTTGTCACCAGCCCACCCCCACCTCAGTCCATTCACTTTCTCATAATAAAACCGGACTCCAGGGAGCATCAGTTAGGAGCAGAGAACGAAGCCCACGCTCAGGGCCGACTGGCTTCTTCCCAAGCTAAACACACTTATGTAAACCTGACTCCATTACCGCCCAGCCCGCACACGTATCAGGGCACCCAGCTTTCCCGGAGTTAAGCTTTTGTTTACCTGCTGTCAAGTGGGTATTTCCCAGTCAGCCTCTCCTCCCATGGAGGCTGGTAGCAACCACCCCAACCCCCACCCAGGCAACCAAATGTGACATCAAAGGAGCCCCCGGAGTGGCCATCTGTCCCTGCCATGCCAATGTTTATGCAATGTGGGCAGGAGAGGAACAGGACAACCGAAGACTCCAGGGAGTCCTGCTGCATTATACCCCAAGGCAACGACACCCCAGGTTACATGTGCTGCAGAGCAAGACAGGGACAAGAAAGCCCTTAGTGTGCCCGGACAGGCTCCTTCTTCTTAAAAAGGAGGATGAAATTATTTAACTTTCCTGAGGGTATGCAAAGAACGGGCTTGATATGTTTCAGCTGCAGGTGGGCATCTAAAAATAAAGTCAGACCCCTAATTTTGTAATAATTTTCAAATATTACACACCCACCCCCAAAACTAAACATGGTACGCCGGGCAATCCTGACTTGGATAACTTCATGAGCAGTGAAACACCAAGGGGAACTGGCCAAGGTAGAAAAGGTAGAGATGAGAAACAAACCAGGAGTCTCAGAATTCTAGAATCCTCATCTCAACACCTCTGTTTATACCTGGAATGGAAGGTCCTGAGACTGGTCCTGAGATTACAAGCCAGATAAAGCACAGTTCAAGTCCAGGGTCACCGCAGTGGCAGGATTTTGGTAAAGTCACGTGGGTTCATCAGCTGGACTTGGAGAGGACAGCATGTGTCCCTGGGTGGGTGTGAGGTTCAGTCACGTACTCTGTTGGAGAGCACCATGCAGAATGCCAGGCGCACAGGAGGTGCTCAATGTATGTGGTCTCTGTTCCTCAGCATCTTCAGTTCCAGCCCAAGACCTTACGGTGGACTCACACGCAGGAGGTAAAGCACGTCTGAGCCAGCCAAAAAGGAGAGGTCACTGTGGACGGTGAGGCTGCCCATCGGCTAAAACTCAACACACAGACTCTGCTGGGGGACATCATTGTTATCTTTCCAATTAGGGAGGGAGGGGGGGACGCAACATGATTCAACTACCATTTACATGAAGTTTGTCAAACAACATCCCAAGCATTGGAAGTGAATTCACATTATTCATCACATAAATCTGCTTAAATTCCCCCGGAGGAGGAGACAGTTAGCCACTGTGCTTGAAGCCAAGAGATGATACATCCACCCTGTGATTCAACTTGAACAGCTGCAGCGTGAAAGCACACACACGGGCTCACCCAAAAATGGGAGAACGATTTCAAGATTTGCCCCCTCACTTACTTTATTTTTATTTCTTCACTTTTATTCCCAGACCTCATTATTTCCATTCATTCACAGAACCCAGAAACTACCATGGCATTTCTTTGGACAGCTCGGCCCAGGTTTTGGTGAATCCCTAAAGAATCAAATCACCCAACACTTACAATGTGGTTCTGGGCACCAGCACGGTGCTCAAGGATTTACCATCGAGCTGGGAGGAGAGAAGATATAAAAGGCAACATTTGACAAATAATATTGGTTCTGAGGGGGAAAAATGACTCTGGGCTGGAACAGATTGGAAAGGCAGCGAGGGGGAGGTGAGCTTGCGCCGACTCTGAAAGAGCTGGGGGATGGTCAATCCAGCAGGAAACCGAGTGGACACCTGCCCAGAGACAGGACTCAGTGCGGCTGTTTGGGGATAGTGCAAAGGTCAGCCGGGCGGTTCAGCCACTTTAAGCAAGCATTTACAGAACACCCCGTGGCAGTCACTGTAATCCACAATGAGGCACATATACAGAAAAGGACACGCAGCACTGCCTTGGAGAAACACGTGGGAGCATTCCGGTTAAGAGCACAGCAGGTCAGGTGAGGGGGGTTCAGATCATCCTGGCTCCCCCACTTTCTAACTCTGCAGCTTGGAACAAGTTACTTAAGTCAGAGACAAGAACTGGCGTTTAAGTGACTTACTAGGATGCACTTCCAGAGAAAACCAGTTGTGGGGTGGGGAACGAAGCCACAAGGGCTCTCTGGAGACGGGACGGGGGACACCTCAGAGTTGTCCTGAAATACCTGTGCCCTCTTGATGGTTAGCCTTGGCTAAAGACGGCTCTGGGGGTGCAAGGATTCCTCAGTCCAAGAGGGATCAACTCCTGAAGCCAGCTTTCCAACAAAGGGAAGGCGGTGCTGGCTGCATCGGGGGAAAGCAGGTGGGCGAGGCTTATGTGCATGAAAGGTAACGTGGCTCCTTGCACTGCGCTACAAGGGACTGATCATTTTTATGATCTACAATTGTATTATTATCATTTATATTATCTTTACCCCTTAAAAAAAATCCAAAACCCAATTATAGGAGTACCATGGGATGTAAAGATCAAGGTCCCCAGACTGCCGTGTGCAGGCGGAGAGAGGAGTGGCCCCGGCTGCCCGCCGGGATCGAGGCCGCCAGGAGCAGCAGGTAAGACGGGAGGAACAAGTCACAGCAAGGCCCGCAGAGCAGGGCCTGCAGTGCCGGTGGGAAACCACAAGCTGCAGGGATCCCAGTGCCAAACCGTGAAGGGGTTTGGGAGAAAGTCACACACAGAACTCCCGTATCACCCAGCAACCCCACATCTGGGTATTTATCCAAAAGAAAAAAAAGCAGGGATTTCATGGAGTTACTAGCACTCCCATGTTCACTGCAGCATCATTATTCACAGTAGCCAAAATGTAGGAACCACCTAAATGTCCATCGATGGAGGGATGAAAAAAAATGCAGTGTGTACAGACACACACACACACACACACACACACACACAGAGATGAATATTATTCAGCCTTAAAAAAAAAAAAAAAGGAAATCCTGCCATTTGCGACAGCACGGATGACCCTTGACTTAAGAACACTGTGCTATGTGAAATAAGCCAGTCCCAGAAAGACAAATGTGGCATGATTCCACTTCTCCGAAGTCTCTAAAATCGTCAAAACTCATGAAAACAAAGGATGGAATGCTGGCTTCCAGGGGCTGGGGGCAGGGGGAATGGGGAATTGCTAATCAACAGGTATAAAATTTCAGTTACGCCAGATGAGTAAATTCTAGAGCTCAGCTGTAAAATACCATCCCTACTGCTAATGCAAATCCTGTATCATACATTTAAAAATCTGATTAGAGGGGAGATCTCACATTAAGTGTTCTCACTACAGGAAACTCTGTTTGAATTGCAGAGCTCCTGCCTCAGGAAGCATCTGTGATTCTGCCTCTCCATCAAGTCAGGAGTCAGGTATTTTGTTCAAATTCTGGACCAGCCAGCAAACGACCAAAATCTGATCAATGTTCAATAATACAGCAGCTTCTCACCTACTAACAAGGCTTGTGTGGCTCTGTTCGCGGGAGGAAGGCAAGCTTGAAGAGGATAACTCAACTCTGTGGAGTTATAAAGCCCCTTTGGGTCTAAATCATTCTCTCCCAATGAAGTGAAGCGGGGATGCTCAGGGCACATGTCACTGTCCCCACGTGGCAGAAGGAACAAAAGAGCACAAAGCCCTTTTTCACTGGACTTTTCCCAAGAAGAGCCTCGTGCCACACACGGGAGGTAGGCAAGGGGTCACTGCAGCCGATTTCTCTTCTCCAGGTGCCTGCAAATCGTGCACCTTTGCGAGTGGATCCTTTCAACGGGCAGCTCCTTGCCCAGCAAGCAATGACGGCACCCCATCTGAGCACAGCAGCGATGCCCAAGTGAAATACTGCTCTCTACCCAAACCCACTTCCCAGTTTAGACGAGGGCTCATCCTCTGTGTTAAAAGTAACATGATCTCATGTCCGAGTGCCCCAGAAAAAGCCCATTCTGATACCAGGCTTCCCCTTATCCGGTGTCAGGAGGGCAGGCAAAAGAAAATCCAGGAAGACAAAGGTAGGAAGGTTACCCTGGAAAGTCTCTAAAACAACATGATCTGAGAATCAACGGGAATCTTCTTCCTCATGACTCCAGGAATGAGGACTGTGTGCCAACTGGTGGTAGTCCACCGGGGCAGACCCACTCAGCTCACGGGGGCCCTGACGTGGGGGTCACCACAACCCTCTCCTCACCAATTCCAGAAGATTGGCCTGTCCATGCCAATGACCCAAGGAGAAAGGGACCCTCAGCAACAGAAGGTTCCCAGGAAGTCAATTTCAAAGCCTCAGATTGGGAGCGGGGACAATCAGAATCCCTCTTCCCACCGAAACAACAGTCACAAATAATGAATCTCCTGTATTCCCAGAACAGGAGGCTTTGGGCAGGATCCTGCAACAAGGACTTTAAAAGCTTGACTCCTTATTTCCCAGCGTCTGCAAATGCCCCACTTACCCCATCCCAAAACAGAAGAAGCTTCTCAAGATCTCCAAATGTGCCGTCCGCAGGGGCAGCTCACGTCCCAGGTGACAGGCTAGGAGTCAGCAGCACATCCCATGGTACCACCCCTCCTCCTCCTCCTCCTGGCTTTCGGGTCTAGAAAGGTGGGCTTCAGTCCACTGTGGTTCTGCCTACAAGAGCAGACACAGGAAAATAATGGGTTTTGCGCTCATTTTTTATATTCCTCTAGAGGTTGCAAGATCATCCTCTGAAATACTAGTGAGATAACACCGGAAATGGACTTCGTATGTTGCAGACACTCAATACATCAGTGTTTATTAGTATTCGTATTTTAATAGTAAAAGAAGCATCTTACCAGGCCCTCATTGCATTATGGCTTTGAAGATAGCACTTTGGCCATGGTTATTCTTGCCCACCCAAATCTCACAATTTATGGAAGTCGGAATTCCCGAACACTAGCAAACACAATTCCAAGGGACCACACGAGGCTCTAGGATCCAGTACAAGATCTCACAAATGCACCCCTAATCACTAAACAAATACAACTTTCCAAAAGTGATGATCTCTTCCCCCAAAAGTCGTACCAGTAAACCCCACGCTGACACTTTGTTTTCAAGCAAGAGAATCAAAATAAACTGGGGAAGTGGTGCTGCAAAACACTTAGGAAGACTACAGTCCTCTTGTTCTCCATGCTCATAAAATCACCAACTAAAACAAACAGCAGCCCTGGCGCTGTTACTCAGCGCTCGGGGTCACAGCGGACAGGCCAGACGCAGGGCAGCCAGTTCATCAATCTGCCGTCTTAGAAAATAACTCCACAAAACATAAACCAAGTCTCACTCCTCGCGCAGAACGGATGCTGGCACCATACCATAAAGCCTTTTCCCAGCTCAGATCCTTTCCTGTGCCCAGTTCAGCCCTTTGCAACACTGGACACCTAAATAAATCTTAACCATTTTTTTCCAAATATTCTCCAGGATCTTTTCAGTTGAGACACCCCAGGGAGAACACAGCTTAAGTCTGGTTGACTTCAGTAAAGCTATAGACCTTTGTGCAGGAATATTAATCAACCAACCTCCTCCACCCTAGGCTCCCTGTTTCCCTTCTTGGTTACGAGGTCAGCTATAGCGTTAAACAATCCACCCTTCCCCCTAAAGCGCAGAGGAACTCCAAGCTCTGGAAAAATATTCTCAGAAAATACACTGACAATACAAAATTGATACAGTAATCATCAGCACCACCTACTTCCCAGTTAAACTCTGGAGTAACTAAATTTAACAAACTTTGCCTTCACAGAAGCAACCCCAGGAACTTCCATGGCAGCTTCTGCCAAGTATTAAGCTTTGTACCCATTTCATTTGTACCCTAAGGACAGCAAAAAAAAAAGGAAGGAAGGGAAGAAGGAAGGAAGGGAGGGAGGGAGGGAGGCAGGGAGGGAAGGAGGGAATCAGAATAGAGCAGTGAGACCCTCAAGGTGGTGAGATGGACTGAAGGGAAAAAACAACAATCCCAGGAAGGTAAGATAAAAAGTGGAGGTGAGGAAGGAGGGAATAGCTCAGTGGCAGAGCATGTGCTTATTAGCGTGCTCAAGGTCCTGGGTTCAATCCCCAGTACCTCCATTAAAGACAAAAAATTTTTTAATAAATAAATAAAATTAATCCTCCCTCCCCCCCCCAAAAAAAAAGTGGAGGGGAAAAATGTACAGCCAGTTTACTACCAATCAACTAGGATAAAGATGAAGACGCTGAAGCTATGGAAGCTAGTGATCCCACCTGCCCATAGTGAAGAGATAACAACTGAAAGAAGAGGCTTTGTTTTATTCTGTTGCAATAACCTTTCACATTTTTGGAAGGAAGACACAGACAGCTGTGAGGTTGAACAAGAGAAGGAGAGGGAAACACTCAAGGTACTACGATTTATTAAGTGTCTACTTTGTGCCAAACCACAAGGTAGGTACCTGACATGAATACTCATGCAGAAATATCACAACAGCACCCCCAGAGCAGTTTTCATGATTTCCATCTCACAGGAGGGGACATACATGCTCAGAGAGGTTAGGCAATTTTCCTGAGGCCCCACAGCTAAAAGTGACAGAACAGGAATTCCAACTCAGCTCTTTCTGACTCCAAAGTTCTTGTTTTTATACTGCTACATACCCAGGAAGATTTTTCTGAGAAAACTTTAAAATGCCAAGGCTCATGCATTGAATGTGAACCAAAATGAGACATTCTTCCTCCATCATTACAGCAAATTTGCTCTGCCTTGGTACAAAGTAAATCTGTATTGTCAGGTGGGTTGAAAGCACCTCCAGTTCACATTAAATTACCAGTAAGTCTTATATAATTTCAGTTAGATGTTTCCAAAGCAATTTCACAGGGTGTGTCCCAGTGAATATACAAAACCCACCTTAGAACAATTTAATCCAATGTGTGTGATACCCAAGAACACAAGGTATGTTTTATTTTAATAAAGCTGAAAAACATTATGTCGATGTTTTTCCCATAAAGATAAATACATAATGTCTTCTGCCATACAGCTAGGAGACTCAGTTCCTTAGTTTTAAAGGCTCTTAAAATCTTTTTTGACAGAGTTCCACAGGATAGAATTTTTTAAATGCATATCAACTTAAAAGAAGTAGTGTTTGTTTTTGCTTCATTTAAAATACAAACAAAACCAAAGTGGGGTCTTCCAAAAGACCAATAAAACTGGTAATACATTAGCACAACTGATCAAGAAGAAAAGAGAAAAAGGCACAGATAACCAAGCCAGGAATGAAAACATTTCTACAGATGATACAGTCTTTAAAAATATTATGAAAGGATGCTCAGTGCAATTTTGTATCAATAAATTTAAAACCTTACATAAAATAGGAAAATTCCTATTTTAAAAAAAAAGAGATACTAAAACAAGATCATCTTAATGGTCCTATTTCCATTGAACAAATTGAATTTGCAATTATAATTTTAAAAACTTTCAAATAGCCAGAGCCAAACCAGGTTATTTACAGTAGAGGTAAAGGGACCATAAGAAAAAAAAAGGAGACACCAAAGTTATAACACCTTCAAGGTCATATAGTAGAATTAACCCAATTTCAAATGTCTGCATGATGATGTCTTTGAACAGTCCCATGTAACAGTGTCGAGAAACCTTTATGCATAACATACTCGCCCTTCTCTAGCTGAGGATTACTGTTCCATAAAACTCCATGAGCAAGGATCCATTAGTCAGTTTCACCAGCACTGTCACGAGAACCGGTCTGCTTGTCTTTCCTGTTGAGTGAGTTACCAAAGGTTCCCAGCGGGTGGGAGGAATCAGCACCAAGTTCATATCTACCTGCCATGTTCTTTCCTGAGCCCACAAAGACCTAGAACTCAGGGCTCCAGCAGTGTGACAGCCTGGACCGCGCAACCTGATGTTTTTCCTTGGGATTTGTCTAGATTGGTTTAAAAGTAATTCCATTTTCCTTCCATTATCATTAACTTCAGGGAAGCTGGAGGGTGAAAACAAACTAAGTGAAACTGTGGCCACAGAAACCTGTGCCCTAAGCCCCGAAGTTCAAGTGGCAGGTGGGCTGAGGAAAGCCAGGCTCTTCCATTCCAGTATTGGAGGATGACAGAATCGGTTACTAACATCCTTGTAATTGCACCCAGCCCAGAACTGGGAGAAACAGTGGTTAAAATGAAATTTGATTTTCTGTAAATATAAGAGCCACACATTTATTCACTTTCACTTCTTGCCCTAAAAGTAAGACAATTCTCTAAAAATTCTTATGAAGGATTAGCTTACACACACACACACACACACACACACAGCTCCCACTGCTCTGCACTAACCTTTTGATCAGATATAACATAGATGACACAGGTAATAGTTAACCCAAAAGACTCCATCTAACCCCTCTGCAGGGAGCAAACACCACACATGCCAAATGAAAGCTCCTTGAGGGGCTCCAAATAAAATCTAAAGAATGTTTGAGTTTGGCCAAGTTAACCATTTGCTGAGACATAGTAAGTGTCTTTTGCAATCACCCCAACCCCAGTGCCACCCTCCACCCAAAGTTCCTCTCCACACCCCACCCGAAATTGACTTAGGCAATCAGTCTAAAGATAAACCAGCTGCCATAGAAACACTAACATTTGCAACAACAACAACAAAAAAAGATCCACATAAACAAATAACACCTCAATAACCAGGAAGCCTTGAGCTGAACTCACTTAACCACACAAAATTAATGAGAAGCGGAGACTTCCCCATGCCTCACTCCAGAACTCCCATCCAGGAGCCTGCTGGGCGCCACAGCTTCAGAACATTCCTTCGGAAGTTTTTGTCACTTAGATCCCAAGACGTTCATGGGGTTCACTTTTAAAGACATTGACCTGTTGTTACTGAACGCGCAGCAGGACAGCGGGGATTGGGCGCATCTTTGGTGCACAATCTCCTTCCCCGATCCCGGATTCTGTGCGATCCTAGGCTACAGAAGGCAAGGGGAAAAAGGCGAAGCCCTTTCAAAGCCTAAACCCCTTTCCCCAGGGGCCAGACCCACATGGGTGGCTTCCCCGGGCAGCCCCGGCACAGCGCCCGCCGATCCCGGGCCGGCGTGCTCGGGGCGCACAGGTCCACGCGCCGCAGCAGCGGAGCCCGGGGCTCTCATCCCGCCTCTCCCGGTCCAAAGCCACCGTCGCGGCTGGCCCTCACCATCCAGCACAAAGAAATTCGCCGGTGGAAAGAAGGGGTTTTTTTAATTCAAGCTTACCAGTGCTCAGCGAGGCGCACATGCTTCCCCCGTCTAGCTTCCCATCTCTCAAACTTCCAGTAACAGAAATAAGGAAGCAGCAGCCTTCCCCGGCTTCTGGCAGTGGGAGTGGGCGTAACTTGTGAAGTTTCGTGCTAGGATGAATCTGGTCGTTTGGGTGTGCTGGAGAGGGTTTGTGGCTCCTCCCCGCCCACCGGCGCCTCCCTCCTCTCCGCCTCCTCCAATTTAATTCTTTCCTTTGGCGTTCGCAAGGCCACCAACTCCCCAGCGCTCAGCTCCTCGCATCCTTAGGGGAAATTAATTCCTAACAGGTCTTAACCATTTTACAGATGAACCTGGTCGCCCTGCAGAAAGCCTGAGTTTCTGTCAAATTATTATTCGACTAGCACAAGCCAAGAAAGCAGTGCCTCTCACCAAATTTAACATGCTATAAATTTTAAATAACTGCTCGGCAACCCCTCTTCCCCGGGGCAGGGTAGTTCAGCAACTGAAAACCTAATTCCTAAACATCTAGTTTAAAATAACGGAGGACAGGAGGAAAAAAAAAAAACCAACAAACTTGCAGCTAGCTATCTTTCCTTTAAAGCTTATTACAGATCAAACTTCTATATATAAAACAGATAAACAACAAGGTCCTAATGTATAGTACAGGGGACTACATGCAATATCTTGTAACAACCTATAATGAAAAAGAATATATATACGTATAACTGAATCACTATGCTGTACACCAGAAACTAACACACTGTAAATCAACAAAATTTCAATAAAAAAGAACTGAAAAAAAGGTTATTACAAAATATTTCAGATATACAAAAATATATTTGAAAATTATATAATGAGCCCCCAAGTATCCATCACGAAACATAAAAAATTTAAATTACCAATATTGTTGAAGCCTTCTTTAAACTGCTCTCTGAAATACATCCCTCTTTCCCTCCTCTTTGAAATATAACTGCTGTAAATTTGATTTCCCATGAGCTATTTTTATAAGTTTCCAAAAACTCTAAAGGACACATGCTAAAGGCAATCCAATGAGTATCCTTCAGCTGGACTTGCTCTTGGTTCCCAAACAAAAGTTTCATTAAATAAACCTAACAAGGACCACACATTAAATGAAGCCTCAGATGGCTGGTTGAAGAGAATAAGAGAAATCACAGTGTAAGAAAATAGGGTTTCTGGAATGACAAGCAGAGGCCATATCTGAAATGCATGAAGCATTCATGGATGAAATTGATAGATTAATAGAGTACTATCATTTTACAAGGTTAATAGCTGTGTCAAAAGCCAAGGATACTGACCCACATTGCAAGGGGCTTTTTTCAAACAAACAGGCTACAGAAATAGAAACACAACATTTATTATTAAAGAAGTCCTAATTGTTCACATGCCTGCCAGAGTCATAGGCTGGGAGCAGTCCTCAGAAAAGGGAACTTTTCAAGATAATAATGATAAAAATCAAAATGGTGGAAATTATGATACATTCAAAATGGATTCAACCAGAAACCGACACATTGTAACTGACTATACTTCCGTTTAAAAAAAAAAAAGTAGATGCCTAGTTCAGCTTTATATTCCCAGTACCTTGCAAAGAGGCCAGCATAAGTAGAGATGTAATAACTATTTGATAAATGAATGAAGCAAACAAACGAAAGAGTGCTCGTGAAGACTTCTGAAGGCTGAAGGCTGAAGGCGCCCAATGAAAACAGAAAGGAATGTTTGGATAGAGCCTTGGTCCTTAACAGGAGGTGACTTTGCCCCCAGGGAACACAACAGCAGTCTCTGGAGACATTCTTTGTCGTCACAACTTGGGGGTGCTATTAGCATCTATTATGAAGTAGTCAGAGAGGCTGCTAACTATCCTAAAATGCTCAGGAAAGCCCCCTACAACAAAGAATTATGTAGCCAAGATGCCAACAGTGCTGCTAGTGAGAAACTCTGAGATGGAAGTTTCTCTATCAACTGTCATTTAACTGATTTATTCCATCTATGATCATCAACATTCTAAAGAGACTCTCCAGGGACTTATGAAAATACAGGATAGCATTTCTCCTTCCTTTCCACTGTACAGCAGCTGATGGCTGTGAACCATCTGTGTGGGCTCAGGAGAAAATGGGCACTGGGGTCAGAAGCAGTAAAGCAGTCAGTAGTTTGGGGCACAACCTCAGGTCCATGCAACACACTAAGCCAACAACTTATGTTGAAATTGGATGAAGATGATCAAGAAAAGGGTGGAAGATGTGTAGAGCTTTAGAGTCATCGCAAGGTTGGGGGAAGGAGGCATGGTGTGCGGAGTGAAATACACACAGAGGCGGGCTTATCACAGCCACATCAGTCATCGACAGTCATTAGCTGGAGACACTCCATTGAGAACAGGAAGGATGTTTAACCTCATTACAGCTTATCAGAAAGAAAGTTACAAATCACTTACAGGAAAAAGAATGCAAGCATCACAAAGTCGACCAGTCGGGGTGAAGGACTTACAACGTGGAGACATCTTCTCTACAGTTTTTCTGATCTCATCATTAACTAAGAACTATTTCCTTTTTTTTTGAAATTTACTTTTTATTATTGTCTATCACAAGTATCTGTCCCATAAGTTCAATTTTAAACTTTGCCCTTTTTTTTTAGATCCCACATTTAAGCAATATCATATGGTATTTTTCTTTCTCTTTCTTGCTTACTTCACTTTGAATGACAGTCTCCGGGTCCATCCGTAAGCTGCAAATGGCATTATTTTATTCTTTTTTATGGCTGAGTAGTATTCCAGTGTGTGTGTGAGTGTGTGTGTGTGTGTGTGTGTGTATACACACGTACACCACATCTTATCCAGTCATCTGTTGATGGACATTTAATTTGCTTCTGTGTAAGCACTATTTCTTTTAACTGGACTGCTATGGTTTTTTTTTTCTCTTGAAGAAGAAGAAGAGTTTTGTTGCTATTGCTCAGTGTTTCTTGGTTGGGTTTGTGGGGGTGGTTCCCAGGAGGCAGTGGCTTTCCTCATCTTGAATCCCCTTTGAAGCCTAACAGAGAGTAGTTTCTCAATAAATGCATGTGGGATTAAACCAAAAGAGCCCCCACTTTAATGCCCACTTCTCAAGCGAGGAAATAAAGAATTCCCTAGAGTTGCTTCCAAAGGAATCCACAGGGCACCTGAGTCCAACAGTCTGAATGACCTGTGAGCACACATAAAACCTGCTAGTCTCATTCAGTGGCTGACAGATTGCTGAAGACCTGACACAGATGAAAGCTCGCCAAGGTCAGCACCCAGGAGGCGCCCAGGCAGTGGCCACTGCCACACAGAGGAACATCTCTACACCAAAGCGTTCACCCCTACAATAGAAGGAAGAG
Organism: Camelus bactrianus; assembly: GCF_048773025.1. NCBI lineage: Eukaryota > Metazoa > Chordata > Mammalia > Artiodactyla > Camelidae > Camelus > Camelus bactrianus. The sequence goes on along the minus strand of NC_133539.1, from coordinate 11,792,715 downwards.
TGCCAAGCTGGGGGTCCCCTCCACACACCACTTGACAAACTGGTGGTGAGGATGACACTGATCCCTCCTTAAGTGACCTGCTTCTTAACCTGCAGTTTTAAAACCATTCATTTTGCTTTTTAAAGGTCATATGAATTTAGGAGGGAAAATGTGAGCACAATTCTGAGCCCAACCAAAAAGCAATAAACTTAGGCACGAACGTACAGTATTTCTGCTCCAAAGAAATGAAGCCACACAACACTGTAAAATGACTGTAACTCAATTTTAAAAAAATGTTAAAAAGAAAAGAAGAAAAAGAAAAAGAAATGAAGCCAGTAGAGGGAGCACAACTGACTTTTGTTTTTAACAATTTCCCACGATCAGGATGAACCTGGGGACGATGTTAAAGGATACAAGTTACAGACATAATCACGCACTCCCACCGAGGAAAAGATTTACATAAAACACTTTGGAAAACTATAAACCACGACACCCTCATAAGGCATTTGTACTGTCAATGGATATTTACATAAGAACTAGCTAAACAGACCTAAGAGGGCTGTGTAATAAAGAAACACAGGCAAGTTGGAAAACAACATTTGTCACGTGGGGGAGAAAGTTCTTTCTCTTTGTCCATTGAATTTACACTCAGAAACAAACAAAAACTATGGAGAGTTTATCTTCCCCAAAGCTTTTAACATAGTCTTTATCCTGCTGTTTTCTATATTAGATCTACAATAGACAGCTTTTAAAATTCCTTTTAAATTGTGTTCTCAGTTACACAAATGCCTTCCTTAAGCAAGAACCCTCTGGATTTCTGTTCAGTGGTCTGCAAAACCAAGCAGATCAGGAATCGCGAGGCAGCTTAACCCAAAAGCATTGCCATCAGCTCAGCTGACAAGGTCTGCAAATTGGATGCCTGCGCCTGCACCCGAGCTTGCTGCTGGTTTCCCAGCTTGCACGTGGAGCTCGTGAGAAGGGGTCTCACGAATGAGGTAAAACGCACTCACACCAACTGCCATCACCCATGTCAACTGTCAGCAACAAAGCTGGGGAGGACGTGCCCCCTCCTCCTGCAGTGAGGTGAAGCCCAACAGGGGTGTTAATTAACACAGTCAAATTAACTGAATCCAAATAAAAAGATGATTCCCCAGCATAATTACAGATCCAAACACAGATCCCGTTAATCCTGGGATGTCACTCTGGAAATCCAGAAGCTTTTTTCATGAATACATTTTGCAGTTGGCTGCCACTGATTGCCAAAATCAATCTCTTATATTTGAAACTGACTGAAAGTCTAAATATGGACCCATCCCACCCACTCCTGTGGTTGGTGATCTGAGGATCTGCTCAGGAATACTGACGTGTTTGAAAACCCTCGATTCACCCAGGACAAAGCCTTCCTTCTCCCTGAGAAAAAAACAAGTTTCATCCTTTCAGGCGAGGCCTTGGTGTGCAAAGCCCTCGTTAAATTCGATTTGATGCAAGAATGTTGTGCGACTTAAAATTAAATTCTTCATCAACCAAAGTTAGAGACTCTTAACAGAGATTTCTCTGTCTGAAAACACAATAAGCAGAAATATTCCTGAAAATACAGTATCTGCTGAAAAGAGGCCAAGAAAACTCTGATAGCCTTTCAACGCCATCTCCAGCACACACTGCGGTGACCAAGTGTGTGGCAAGTTCCTTAAAATCCGGAGCCTTCAATTTCCTCAACCATTAAATGATGGTGTTCAAATTAATTTTTTCCAGCTCCATCTTTCAATTATATGTTTCCATGATTTTAAAACCCCCATGGCTTTCATTGCCTCAAATTACATTTCCTTACAGAACAACTTTTATCTCACAAGCCAAGATCAAGAGTTTCAGGCCTCAGTGGTGGCCCACATACTTATAACCCAACCCAGGCTGGTGACTGGAAGGGTGAAGGGGAGGAAGGGCAAACAGAGGGTAAGGGTAACAAAGAAGACAGAGGAAAAGTCCGTGAACTCTTAGCACCTACTTGCAATCAACCACGTGGGGCCAGATGCTGTCCTGCCCACACACACCGGGCGGCGGCCCGCGTCCATGTGTCCTGGGCACCTTGCACAAGAGGTACATGTGGTTCGCGGGGGAGAGAGCATCTGGGTTTTCACTGGTGGGGGATCTTCCAGGCACCTCTCCACTCAGCAGCAATAAACAATCATAATCATTACTGGCACTAAGAGTTAGGTCATGCTGAACAACGAATGTACAAAGATAAGAAGTCAAGTTCTAATTTTAGTCCCGCCTTCTTCCCAAAAGAACATGTAGCCAGGATAGCCTTACGGTCCTCTGTACTGCAGCCTCTGGAAACAGCCAGCTCAGGGAACGTTCCTGTTGGGGAGACCTCATTTGGTCACGGGAGAAGCAAGGACATGAAGTAAGAGGACCTTGTTCAAGTCCAGGCTCCACCAACAACCAGATGAATAACTCAGGGCAAGCCATCTAGTGTCCCCATCAGTAAAACGGGAGGCTGAAATATATGCCTTTGACAATGGGTTAACGGGCTTTGTCCAGGCACACGCTCGACCTTCTCCCTAAGTAGTGAAGGATGCTATACCTGCAAAGACGGTTTCCAACCAGGAAATAAGCCAAGCCTATATTTCAAACTACGTTAGCATTTACAATGTTCTTGACATTTTCCTGTTGATATTGCTATTTTAGTAATGAATAAAGTGCAGTTCAGACACTAGTTATATGCCGGCTGAGCGAGGGGACCCCTTCCAAGACCCCCAGGCCACAGAGAGACCTCCTAACTCTCCACACTGAGCCTCTATCGTGGGAAAGCGCAAGTCCTCTGGCGAGGGTCGCCATGTCAGCCACGCTGGCCCGTGGCACTCACCAAGGACAACCTGTATAACAGTATTTGGTTTTGTTTCTCATGAGTGAGAATAGTTTTTTTAATTTTAATTTTTAATTTATATTAAAATACATCAGTGATTGTCATTTCACATTTCTGGACCAAAACATATCCAGGTGAACCCGGACAGGAGTGACACACCTAGCACTTGGGTACGACGGTGAAGTGGAAAGGACCACACCCACAGGTGCATTTCCAACATCTGGCACCTTACAGAGTTCTCTGCTAGTGACAGGGACACAATCAATTAAAATGAGGGGACTTCTGATGTCAGGGGAGCATGCTAATGACAACCAACTTGTCTTGCTTTCCCCTGCCAAGGACACGGGCATTCGATCTGAGGGTCTCTAGGAGCACATGGTGCCATTTTCCCTAATGAAAACAAAAACCTAACATGCAAAGATTATTTTCAATCAGGAAATACAACAAGCCTCGATCTCAAAATTTTAAATGGCCCAAGGTAGGGCAACAGACACATGCAGAGTCACAGACCCTCACATAGGTAAGAGCAGAGGACACTTACAAATCACTTGTTCATTTGAGATCAGAAGAGTTAAGTAACTAGTTCAGGCTCACTGAATAAAATGATGGCAGAATCAGCCTAGAAGCCAGATCTATGGAAACAAATCTGCTGTATGTTCCATCAACTCAATTATTACCTCCTTAAATAAAATTCCATAAAATAAACATTAAAGGCAGTATATGCATATATAATTCTGTACCTCAACATACTACAAAAGGCATATGTAAATAAAAAATGAAACAAATTGATCCCATCTAAAACTAGTAAGTAAGCCATAGTAACTGCGTGCGTGAGAAATTTCTTGGCTCATCCCCAGACAAGTAAACAAGAGGCTCAGAGACCTGGGATGCAAGGATGTAGTCAAGCCAGGATGGCTGAAGGCGATGTGATTCACCAACAGCCAGCATCCTCGCAAACAAATTACAGTGGTAAACTTAACAAGACTGCGGGGAAAGCCTGGTAGAGATGTGGGACACATTCATATATTCATACATGGCCAGGGGGTCATGCAGGCACCCAGGCCAAAAACAAGGACTCCCCCAATTAGGAAAGCCCTACTCCTAGAGTCCCAAGAAATTAAAATATGTCTCTACAGATGCCACAAAATAGCATCACTTATCACTTGTACATGAGCATTCATTGCAGCATTATTCACAATAGACAAAAAGTGAAAAATAACCCAGGTGTCCATCAACAGGTGAAAGGATAAACAGAATTGGTCTGACCCACACAATGGAATATTACTCAGCCATTAAAAGGAATGAAGTTCTGATACATGCTACAATATGGACAAACCTTGGAAATATTATGCTAAGTGATGAGGTCAGATGCAAAAGGACAGCTACTAAATGATCCCACTTACATGAAATATCTAGAATAGGCAAATTCATCAAGATAAAGAGGAGATTAGAGGTTACCAGAAGGGCCGGGGAGTTATTGCTTAATGGTTACAGTGTTTCTTGGGGTGATGAAAAAGTTTGGGACAGAGACAGTGATGATCATTGTACTACACTGTAAATGTAACTACTGTCACTGACTCATACAAATAAAAATGGTTGAAATGGCAAATTTTATGTTATATATTTTTACCACAATTTTTAAAGAGTCAAAAAAGACATATTTTCACAGGGAACTATATTCAGTATCTTGTGGTAACTTACAGTGGAAAAGAATATGAAAATGAAAATGAATATATGTATGTTCATGTATGACTGAAGCAGTGTGCTGTACACCAGAAATTGACACAACATTGTAAACTGACTATACCTCAATAAAAAATATATATACTTAAAAAAAAAAAAGAAAGAAACTGCAGTCCTGATTTCTAAGAGACTTGCATGTTCTGATGCAAATAGGAGTACCTGTTGAGTCTCTTAGATCAATTGATATATGACTGTAAGAAATACAGGACTAAAAAGATTCATTGGGCCATTGGCAAAGCCATCAAACCTGTGCCTTCAGATAGAGAAAGAGCTATGTTGGTGAAGAAAGAGCAAAAATATTTACATATGGACAACCAAGGTAATTACTGTATTTGAATAACTCACATCATAAAACCTTTGATTGATAAAAAAGACATATTTTTCAACCTACTGGCTCAGGTACGTGTAGCTTTTTAAACTACTGCTGCCAAAAACAAAAGGAATCAAAACTTTAATCTAAGCACATTAACCAAGCTTTAAAATGTGCCCATTCTCCCTGTTGCATGACCATGATCCCAATCACACGCCTAAAAGAGCATTTTTCTCCAATTGTAAGTGATAAAATGGAATTGTCTAACCTGTAAAATTAAATCTCTTGCGATTATAAAGATGAAAAGAGGCACACCTTGGCACACCAAGAGCTTCCACAGTGTGCCAGGTGTCACACTTGTACGGAACATCTCTCACCGTAGATCCACGTCCACCAACCCATCCCAACCCCAAATTTCCAAGCAGATCAAGAAACCAGAAAGGATGGGATCTGACTCCAAAACCATAAGGAGGGGAAATAAATCAAACTCCAATTACCAGTTGAAAATACGAAATGGCACATATTTAAACAGACCACGATTTATACATTTATCCCATTTAACAGACCTAGACTGGCCATGAATTCCTTTTCTAGTCACAAGCCTATCACCTAATTTTTGTAAAGCCTCTGTCCCTCATCTGTAAAACAGGCTATAACAGTATTGCGCTTGTGAGGCCATATTTCCCGAGCACTTTGTGAAAAGCACAAGGTTGGGGGCTGCTCATCTATTTTTGTACTTTGTCCTCATGACAGTTCAACAAAGTACCATGACTAGACCCATTTTACAGATAAGGAGACTGAGGCACAGAGAGGTTACATGAACTGCCTGAAGCTACTCAACAAATGGGAAGCAGGTCTGAAATTCTAACTTGGTCTCACTGAGGCTGGGACCCTATCTCTCCCTGATCTCATTGCTCCAACTGGCCTGTGGCCTTGTCATCATCTTTGACCTGGGCATCCTCACGTGCAGTGAATTTGTTTTCATTGTTCTCATCACCATTAGCATTCACAGGGTCTGGGCTCACAAAGCCAGAGGGCTGAGTCTGACTCCCGAAGCCCGCGCTTACTCACGGGGCACCTCATCTCCCTTTCAAGGCCAAATGTGGCAGGCAGGCAACCAAGGCAAGATTTCAGGGCTTGTCATGAAGCTCCTGGAAGGTAGTCATCACACCATCTGAGAAAGATGACCGAGCAAGGTTATCTAAGGTGAGCAAATCAAACTGGGCAATCGTCAAAGAATATGCATCATGCGTGAACAGGAAATTCACGAATATATTCACCAGGTCCTTTCGCAGAACCAAGGTCTCCTGCCAGAGCCAAGTTCAAGATCTGGGCTGAGATAAGTAACCACTGGGTGGGTATTTCATACTAACCTATTTGTGATTTTGGTTCACAGTCAAGAAATACATACTGAACGGAATTTTGCTCGAGCTCAACCAGCTCACGCTCTCCCAGACTTCCCAGTAAAACACAGCAGGTGACTCACAGGATGACACACTGCTCTTGGTGGAGGCACCAAGAGTTACACACGCTAACCGGTCGGTGTGGGGTAGGATCACGCAAGCAGGTTGATGAATGTTTCCCCAGATCACCTGAAACACCCAAGCTCAGTCTTCTGCTCCCAGCTGCCTGGCTTCCACGAAAAGGAATTTCTCAGCGTTGGATCACAGCAATGCTAACCTTCCAGGCTGAGAATCCTCGCAGAGGGCTGGTTGTGACCAAGATAAGCCATCTCAGCTTCAGTGCATTCACACACCTTGCTAAGGCTGGAGACCATGACTCACACTCCTCACTCCTCCCAAAGCCTCTGTTCTTCTTTCTAGCCACAGATGAGCTCAGCCCGTTAAAGAACAGCTGTAATCCTTTACACACATAACTTTCCATTGGCAAAAATTAGTCAGGTTGGCCAGGTCTGAGGTCAGCAGCCTCCTGAAGGAACACCCACCAGACAGCCTCCTCTCCCAAAAAATCAAATAGAGCTGCAAACGAACTGCCCATGTCCCTGGTCTCATAGACGATACTGCCACATCCAGGGAGTCTATTGACTCATTCGACTTCAATAACCAAAAACAATACTCTTGGCTTTGGCATTAGCATGGATTTTTGTTTTTACAAGGACATGGTGCCAGCTTGTGCTGTTTGCTCCCGTGGGGACTTGCCTTTGTTCTGGGCATACATGGACCTTAGATTTGAGCTCTTTGTTCAAGGTACCTGCTAGTTAGGTCCTCTGAGCCACTCCCCCAACCCTCCACCATCACCTCTCTCCCCTGGCACACTTCCTTCCCCACTTCCCTGCTTTAGGTTGCCCCCCGCTTTATACACACACTAAACATTTTCTTATATTACTATTTGTCTTATTTATTGTTTCTCCCTCCCACCCCCCACCCTCAACCAAATATCAGCTCCACCAGAGTAAGGACTTTTATCTACTTTGCTCCCAACTCTATTTCGAGTACCTAGAAGAGTATTTAGCACATGGTGAACCCTCAAAAAATATCTGTTGACTTAAATGGACTACACCCTTGTGATGATAACCAAGACCAGAAGCATGACCAAAACCACCCAGGCCTGAGATCTCTCCTAAACACAGAGTAAAGTCCTCTGCCACTTCCTTTTAGAATCCCAAATAGCAAGAAGAGAAATAGGGACCAGGGTCGGGGAGATGGGGGGATATATACGTTTATTCCAATAATACACAAATACTTGGGCTTTTCAACTTATAACACCTACTAAGAATTTTCAAGACATTGCATGCTAAATATCTGAAATACATAGAGTTGTTAACCAAAAGGGGGAAAGATACCAATAAACCCTCCATACAGCCAACACCATGCACCCCACCCTCAGTTCACGGCCTCCCGTCTAGACAGACCGTTCCCTCTCAGACCCTAACCCAAACATCCCTCCACCTTTCACTGATCCTCACAGCTCTGCTGCCTCACAGTCCTCCTTGGCTTATCATTAATTTCCCTTCCTGAACTTCCTTGTCCCTCTATTACTTGGTCACATCTGCCTGGCAAAGACATCAACCTGCTTAAATCCAACAAACTGCCTAGACCCAAACAGTTGACTCTGAGGAAAAATTTTTTAAAAACCCAAACAATCTATTGGTCTTATTTTAATCCCATGACCACTACTGTCAAGTCCCTTTAAATGAAATCAGTGATCTCACACCAAAATTCCCAGTCCACTCATACCCACTCATGAAGTTCACATCTATTCTTCTCTTCCCAGATGCCCAATAATTTCTCCCCACCTTTTCTCTCAGCTGGTGATTTTTCATCATACTTCTCTGAGAAAATTGAAGTGGTCACATAGGACCCATCACTTTGAAGGCTACACATAGTCACCAACACGTATCTGTCTGCACCCACATGCTCCAACCTCCTGCTTGTGACCTTAGATAACTATCACATCCTACCTAAGACCAATTCCTCCACCTGTGACTAGACCCCACGCAACCCCACCCTCCACTCAAGGACGATGTTCCAGCAATTTCCCTCTCTCTCCTCTACATCCTCAAACTCTCTCGCTCTGCTGCAGCATTTTTGTAGGCATGAAGATGCGCTCTTTTTTCTACTCTAAATCTAAGTCAATTCTCCGCACCTCCACCGCTGCCACTAAAGTCTGAGCCACATCCACTCCCTACCGGACCATAGCACGGCCTCTCAACAAGTCTCCCTGTTTCTACACTTGCCGACCTACAGTCCATTCTCATCCTAGGAGCCAGAGGGAAACTTTCAATGTGAAAATGGGACCACATCCCTTCCCTGCTCAATCCAGGGGTAAAAGCCACACTCCTGGGAGGGCCCTACAAAGCCTGTCACGTCTTGCTTGGGCCTCATCGTTCCTTCTCCGACCTCGTCCCCTGCTCCAGCTCCCCTCACTCGTACCACTTTACCCTCCTTGATGCTCCCTGAACCTTCCAAACATGCTCCCACTTTCTGGAACATTCCAGATATGCAATTAGCGAATCTCTTGACATTCTTTAAGTCTTCGTTCAAATGGTACTTTCTGACCACTGTAGCCTAATTAGGCCCACTTTTCCCCACCAAACTGCCCCTCTTCCCAAAGCAGCTCTACTTTTCCTTAACATACTATATCATTCAATTTAATGAATTAAAATGAAGAAATATTAATAATAATTAATCCACTACAATTAATAAACAATTGTTTACTATTTAATGGTAATTCCCAAAGACAGGGACTTTGTCTCTTTTGTTCACTGAAGTATCTCAAACACCTAGGACAGTGCTTAGCACATAGTAGGACCAAAGAGACCATTTTGAGTGAGCAAATAGTATTTCTTTTTCACAACACTAGTTGGCAGAATGGAGGGACAAAAATATGAAAAATAGAGAAAGACAAGGTAAAAGACACAGAAAATACAGTAAAAAGGTCCAATATGAAGGAAAAAAAGTGAACTGGGCAAAAGAGATGCAGACTAGAAATTTCCCAAAATGCATAAAATCAAGGTCCACAGACCCACAGATTCAAGAAGTCCTATGAACCCCAAGCAGAAGAAATCAAAAGATACTGACACCTTGACATGTCACAGTAGAACTGCAAAAGCCAAAGATGGAGAGAAAAGTCGGACAGGCAGCAAGAGGCTGCCTGATGTTTTCAGAGCATCCACGGGGCTGGCAGCTGACCTCTCACAGGACAACTGAAGCCAGCAGAGGGTGAACGGGGATCTTCTAAGTGGGCAAGGAAGAGAACTGCCAGCCTCGAATTCCATACTGAGTAAAAACAAAGGCCATTTGAGACAGATAAAATAATAATGTCTTAGGAGGTTTAACATAATTATACCAGAACAATATCCTATAAACCAGATGGGGTAAAAGGAATTAAAATACTCTCATGCGCTGGTGTTATCTGGGAAGGATAAAAATACCAGTTTATATAAGATGCTGTATCTCAGGTAACTATGGGTAATTTTGGGTCACAAAGAGATTTTATTTAAATAGGACAGACATAAAAGGCATGTAACTAATAATCCCGATTACATTCAGGATTAAAAACTTCTTTCTTTTCTCTCTTTCTTCCTTTCTTTCTTTCTTTCTTTCTTTCTTTCTTTCTTTCTTTCTTTCTTTCTTTCTTTCTTTCTTTCTTTCTTTCTTTCCTTCTCTCTCTCTCTCTCTCTTTCTTTCTTTTTCTTTCATAAATAAGAGAATAAAAGAGAAGCCACACTAGGAGACAATATTTGCAATTCATATAACCAACATAAGGATGTTATCCAGAATATGTTAACACACACACACACACACACACACACACACACACACACACACACATACAATAAATCAATAAGAAAAAGACCTGACTACCAAGTAGAAAAATGATAAGTGACTTGAAGAGGCAGGCCACAAAACAGGATATTCCAAATGGTCAAGAAACCTGTGAGTAGGAGCTTAGCCTTATCAGCTATCAGGAAAATGTAAATTAAAACCAGGAAATACGCTTATTACCAGAATAGTTAGAATTCAAATGAGTGATAATGCCAGGTGTCCCTGAGGACATGAAACAATAGGAACACCTCTATCCTCTCAGGGAGAGTGGAACTGGCTCAATTCCTTATCCATCAATGATAAAGACTCTCCAGTCCTAGAGATAAACCCCAAGAAATGCATGCACATGTGCACTGGGGAAGATGTCCCCCAAGGTTGTCTGCAGCACTATTCATAATAGCCAAATGCTAGATCTAACTCAAACTTCATCAGTGGTAGAATGACTACATCAGCTAGTCTATTCATACAACAAAATTGTGTCATAATGACAATGGACAAACCAGATCTATGTAGACACAAGAGAAATGAATCTCATTTTTTAAAAAGTGAGCAAATGAAACCAGACCTAAAATAGTAAATGAAGCTGATTCCACTCATTTAAGATTCAAAAATAAGCAAAACTAAACTAAAGTGCTCAGTGATACATACTTGAGTAATAAAACTGTGAAGAAAAACAAAAACATGATTCCATGAAAGTCTAGCACAGCTGTTATCCTTAGGAGGCAGGAGGAGGCTGTGATTGAGGATGGAAGGGGAGGCCTTCTGGGGGGCTGACAATGTTCCATTTCTTGAGCTGGTGATGACCACACCAGCCAGGAGGCTGTCCATTCAAGTTCTATGTGCTATTCTGGATGTGTGGCATGTTTCACCATTTCAAAAGACCTAATAAAATCCACATGAAAACTACCTACCTTGGAGAAAAATATTTCCCACCAAATATTAACCTCCTCCCCAATACGCAAGCTTTCTAACTGTAGGCTATAGATATAAAATCCTATATGAGCAGCAGTGCTTCATACAATCTCTGTGAAGTTCAATAAAACAGTTAACGACATTTAAGATAACATACTTGTTCTAAAGGGATACTTAGTGCATGAAGGCATTCTCCTCCAACCGTTAAACTGATAGTAGGTCACATGGTTGTAGATTCAGGTGATTCTTCTTCAAGGAAGATTGTCAGAAAGATGACTGATTAGATGATTGATAGATGACATGTAGATACGCAGATAGATCAAAAGAAATGACACACATATTTATGTATGTATATAACCACACACACACACACACACACACACATATATATATATATATATATATATATATATATACATACATGTTTCTGTATGTGGCCAGCATAAGAGTATACCTCTTGCCATAACTTTCCTTTAAGATGAAAGAAACATATAAGAGTGGGCTCAGCACACCCACCCTCTCCCCCACTTCTCTGGACTCACTGGACAGGATGAGCTATGGATCTGATGCTTACAACCCAGGGTCACCAGAAGGGAGTTGGAAAGGTACAGTGTTCATCCCACATCGAGACCAAAGAGTCGAGCCACCCACCCAAGAGTGTTAGCCTTTGTCCTCATGATGAGTCATGACCCATGAATATGGTACATTTTTATTTTTAAAGAAATACCTATAAATACCTCTTGGGGCAATGAGCACTCTATCTTTCTTACCTATATTTCAGGGGCATTAATTACCTTATTTTCTGATTAGTCTCCAGCCTATGGAATAGGAATATCAAGTTCTCTGATGTCTCTTTTTGCTTAGGAGTGGTGGTGGGGACCATGCCTTTCCTCTTTTATTTGTTACTATTTTTCTCTGCACAGCACCTCCATACCTTCTACTTCCACCATCCCCAGACAAAGATAAGCACATGACCCAGGCTGGGATCATCATTAACCCCAAGCCCCTGGACACAGTGATTGGCCAGAGGTGGGTTAATGATCTATGTGTGCCAATCGGAGAACTTCCTTGAGAATAATTTTTAAAACTGAGGAAGTCAGCCTAGAGCTGCTGGCAGCCATGCCTCTGGTTCAAGCTAGACTTGAGAAAAGCTAATCGGACTCAGGGAAAAACAGCGATAAAAGAGAGGCCCAACATGCTAACGTCCCCGGGTCAAACTGTCCCCTAAGCCTGGCTTTATCCTGATCCTTACAGGGGGCCAATACTTTCCCATTTTGGCCTTAAATCATCTTGGGTTTCTAAACTTTGCAGCACAAAGTTCTAACTAATGGGGTTGCAATTTCACATTTTTTTTTAATGGTTTTATTGTTAATACTGCTGTTTTACTAGAGTGAGAAGCAAAGATCTGGCCCTGTGAGCCGCAGTACACCGCCACACCACATGCTCCTGAAAACATATTGTGTGAGCCCCTAAGCTTTCTTTTTCTTTCTTTTAAAACTGGACCCTATATATATGTGTCTTCTCCCTGATGAATTTGTTACTGATTTCTGTATTTAATCTCTGGGTTTTTTTTTTCTTTTCCAAATGTTGAATGACCACATAGTGAATATCTGAGATTTTTCTCTCTTCTGTGAGAATGGCGATCAACCCCACATCAAGAACTGAAAACGCAGCAGTGGCTGGAGATGTTTTTGCCAGATCCAGATTATTATCTTAGAATGCTTCCAAAAGAAAGCTCTCTGGTTTTGAGGAAACGCTACCTTTGGGGCAACCAAAGGAAGTGCCTCTGAAACCACACAACATGCAGTGGAACCACAGAAAGAAAGAAAGAAAAAAAAAGCCCTCTTCCTGTATATTTCCTGAGCATTTTGCTTAAAATGAGATCAGTAATATTCAATTTTAAGAAAGAAATACCACAAGGAAAAGCATAGAGCAAAACAGCTCCATGACAACAGGGAAGAAAATTTACGGCTGTGGGAGTCCTTTGCACTGACTTCATACATCTCTTCATCATCTCGATAATAAAGTACATAATTTCAGCATTTTATAGAAAGGTAAAAATGCGTTCCTTGTTGTGCCAGCCAATAGCTTTCTTAAGTAATTCCGTGCTGAGCTTCACTGCACAGAGGTCCCAGCCCTGCATTGTTTTACATTTCAATGGGCCACACACACAAAAAAAATTAAGGTTTCTCCTGAATACCCTCTCTGTGGGCCTTGTAACCAGCTGCTGGAGTTGAGTGCTGAGGGGCGGAGGAAGCTGTTTGAGAGTGGAATAATGGAACTGAGAAAATACTGGAACATCGGCCATGGATGAAGAGGAATGCAGAGCTCAACCTACGGGAATTGTTGGTGAGAGTTCTGTATTCTCCATAAACAAGTCCTGGAGCAGCTGATGCCATGGTGACCAAGAACCACAGATGAAGGGATGGAAGGATGGATGGACAGATTGAGAAGAGAATGGTATGCTGATGGAGGGGAAAGGAAGGAGCTCACCAAATTGTCGAGCAATGGAATGGGCCAGAGTGGGCAAATTTTTTCTATGAAGAGCAGATGGGAAATATGGGTATTATGGGCTGAACTGGGTCCGCCAAAATTTATACATTGAAGTCCTAACCCCTAGTCCTTCAGAATACGATTGTAGTTGCAGATAATATCTTTAAGGAAGTAGTTAGATTAAAATAAGCTCATCTGGGTGGACCCTAATCCAGTATGACTGGTGTCCTCGTAAGAAGAGAAGATTAAGACAGAAACAGTTACAGAGGGAAGACCATGTGAGGACGCAGGGAGGAAATGGCCCCTACAAGTCGAGCAGAGAGGCCCCAGAAGGAATCGAGCCTGTCAACATCCTGACCTCAGACTTCTAACCTCCAGAATTGTGAGAAAACAAAATTTATATTGTTTAAATCACCCCGCCCACGGTACCCTGTTACAGCAGCCAGGCCGACTAACACAGTGCGCAATACATTCTCCATGGTGACTACTTAATTCAGAAACTGTAATGTAAAAGCAACCACAGACAACACGGAAACAAACAACACAGCTCTGTTCCAATAAAGCTTTCACCTTAGACACTGAAATGTGAGTTTCATGTAACTTTCACATTATGATTTATTAGTCTTCTTTCGACTTTCTTCCCCAACCATAAAATGTAAGGGGCTTAAAAAACAAGAAGCAAGCAGAATTTAGCCCTTAGACTGTAGTTTGAGGATTTGGGATCCAGTCTCCAAACACTCATGAAGAGAGAAGATCCCTCCAAGAAATCCCAACACGATGGGCACTTCTCTACTCTGGGCTCTGTGTCTACGTCTCCTTCTGCCTGCATCTCACACTGTTCTCCACGTGTGTGATTACGTGTCTGATTCACACACTGGGCTGTGAATACCTGATGGGCAGCGTTTGTGTCTCACATATTCTTTTATCTCTAGCACTTCTCAGAGTCCCTAGAACATTAACAGGTGCTTGATACATACTCCCTGAATCAAACCGCGCTGCCCAGCATCACAGGATCCCGCTGTGAATGTGGAACCCAAGGAGCAATCCAGGGAGAGCTGCCCCAGTTACCAGGCCTCCTGCTGTGGGATATCACAGCCATGAATAGTGTTCCCTTGGGATGCTCGACAAAGGACACAGAAAGTAAATTGCACAGTTTCCTGAAGCTGGATTTTGTCCATTATCAAAAGCAACTCTTTGTTTGTCACACTAAAAAGGGCAGAAAACTAGTTATCTTATTCTTCCCAATGGCCCTGTAGACGTCACTTAACTTAGGCAGGTCCTGAATGAAAGGAAATACACTCCTCTCTTTACAGAGGACGAAAATCACGTAGCCCTGGACTCCGGAGTTTGGGGATCAGCATGCAATGAACCCACAATAGCACCTCCCTTCTTCTTCCATCCATCAATCCAGGCCACCCATCAAAAGAAAGCTCAATGTCAGCTTCACAATAACCATCTTGAAGTTGGACCCTTGAGACAGCCTTCCTCTACAGTAGCTGTATGTTTCCCTGGAAGACAGACTATTAAAAAGATGATGCTTGGGTACTCTTTTAAATAAGTGGAAATCTTGAATAGAAGTGTGCCAGGGATCAAGTCTGCATACAAAAGAGGAATACAAAGAACCACGGGAGAATCTATATGGAAATGACTCACAACTCTTCAGATTTGAACAGATCCTAAAGTATGGCTCTGGAGACAGAACTGTAATCCAAAGCAGGGAGGCAGGTAGACAGACAAGCAAGAAATGAAGGAAAGAAAGAAGAGAAGGAAGGAGCAAAGGGAGGATGGAAGGAAAGAGGACATCAACGGTGTAGCTCAGGTTAGTTCAGCAATGACCCTCACCTCCACCCACCCCTCCCCTTACAAAGAGACACGACAGCATTTGGGGTTATAAGTATTGTGAACAGCAAACAGAGCACAGAGCTTAAAAGAGTGTGGACATCACTTTTCTATTTTCAGGTTTGTCCATAATGGCTAGATTTGAAATCGAGTTGCACTAAGACTTAGTTTCCTAGTCAACAGAATGGAACTAGACGTACCAGGCAGACAGATCAAAATAACATAATACATTTTTTAAAAATTCGCTAGCTACTCATTTTAAGTGGTTTCGAATTCTTTTTCTTTGTGAAAAAATCTCCATAGCAACTAAACCTGAATACCTTGGTATTCAACCCAAGCTTACCCGCCCAATGAATTTGGTAAGAATGGTTTCTTCTTGCTAAAGACACAGTGCAGTTAAGGGTCGCCAGAAAATCCAATGCACCTCGTGCATCCTTCCTGAGGCTAGAAAACAGACAACCAAGAGACACTCTCCTGTTTCTCAACCGAGATGACAACGTTCTGTTTCTTCACAGTTTAGTAATTCCATCATTTATCACGCTGCAGCCTTAAGTCAGCTCACTGTTCACATTATGTACACATTTGCCCTTGTGTGTTGGTATTTTCTCGTCCTCATGGGCCATTATAATATTTTACTTCAAATAACATCTTACTTGGCATCATATTATCAATATAACTTCATTGGCTGTTTGAATTCTCTGAACAGCTTTGTGGACCACAAACGAAGACCTAAAGAACAAAATCAGATGCTAAGTTTCAACAAATCAATGTGCTGAAACCCCGAAACAGTCCACCAATAAATTTCCACAGGAGGCTCATCTCAGTCATAACAGACACTTCATATAAAGATTCATATTAAAAGAATTAATATTGAAACCCTTTCTCTGAATTCAAACTGAGTTCTATGTATTACGTTAAAGGAATCTGAACCAACCTGACAGTACGTTGACAAAAGAAATTCACCAATTATTTTAACTTCATGAAAGATTTTAAGGGAAAACATTTAAGACTAGTATTAATAACTCCCTACTTTGTATCTTAGGCTTCATTCTTAAAATAGCTTAATTATTTCAAAACAACCGATTTTCAGGTTTCCAAATAACCTTTCCTAAAAATCCAGGTGAATCACTTTTGCAATTTATTACTATTTGTAGCTCAACAAATTATTTCACTTGAGCTGAACTACATACATACCATTTTTAATGAGAGTGCCACAGTGTGTGCCTTGATTTCAAATCCAAAGTATTCTACTCCAAAATGATTCTGGAGGCTTCCTATTTGCTGTCTGGAGTTTGAAAAGCTAAAAATAGGAACCAAGTTTTTGCATCACGAGGCAGCACCGAGCATTTCAGGAAAGCATACAGCCTTCAAATAAATTCATCAACAGATCCCAAAGCCAGCTATAGGCTGACATGATCTTAGATCTGATCATCCCCACCATATTCTTATTTGTAAAAGCAAAAAGACATTAACCAACACATGTATGTACATGTATGACTGAAATATATGCTGGACACCAGAAATTGACCCATTATAAACTGACTAAACTTCAATTTTTTTAAAAAAGGACATTTAATAGTATCATATTTCCAGGAGAAAGACCCTGTAAAGCAGGAATTTGTCTAAACTATGCAGCAGCAGGAGAAAAACTGCTAAAAAAAACAGGCAAAACTGCCAAAAATACAGGTATCTAGACTCCTTTATACTATAAAACTAAAGATACTAAATTAGTATGTAAATTTTGAACAAATCCATAGGGATTCAATCAGCAAAATCCAGAACATGGAAAACTTGATGGGTCAAAGACTTAAGTCACTTCAACAAATAAAGTAAAAGGCAGAAAAGACAAGAGAGAGAAAGAGAGAGAGTAGTGAGGAACTTACTAATTAAATGACACTTAAGACATGTATCCATCAGTGGCAACATATGGGTGATATGGATCATGACTGAAAAAGATATGCTATTAAAAAATCATGAGACAGAAGCGTAAATTTAAAAACTGACTAGATATTGGATATTATTAAGGAGTTATAGGCAGTATGGTTTTTCATGTTATCTTTTTGCAACACATACTGATATATTTTCAGATGAGATAATATAGTGTCTGGGATTTACATCAGAATAATCCAGGATAGGTGTGTGGATGTGTGTGTGTGTGTGTGTGTGTGTGTGTGTGACCTGCTAATCTTTGAAGCTGGGTAACACAAGAGATGGGGGTTCAGTATACTAGTCTCCACTTGTGAATGTTTGAAACTGCCAATAAGAAATAGTACGCACAAGAAATACTGTGCTCTGTACGCTCAGAAATTGCCTCTGGGTGGCCTGAGGGTGTGTGTGGCCTACAGACATATTTTGTTTGGACGGTGGGACTGTTTTTAAAAAAAAATGTTTTTCCCTTTTTGGTCCAACATTTAAAACTGAAAAGACATCACAGGCAAATCAGGGGTTCCAACTCCTCTTTAAAAATAGAAAAAGCTGGCGACACTGGACCACAGCAACAAGCCCTGGAGGGTGGCCTGCCAGCCGTCAGTCACCCTGGGTCGCGCTGGCACTCATCCACCGAGACAGCCTCCCTGGTCCGGGGTCATCTGAGTCTGGCCCCCTCGTACAGGGCTCTACAGAGCAGTAACACAGGCCAACACGAGGGCCAGAGTCTTCAGAATTAACATGTTCCGCTATCAGCCCAAACCACTAGAAATTTGTTTTCTGACCATTAACCAAAAGTCCCCAACAATAACTTCAAGACAAGCGCTTGGAGAGATTTAGTTTCTATTAACACGAAGCAGTGATTGGAAACATATGGGTAGTCAAGCTGCGGCAAAAGAAAATGCTGCAGGTCATTAGTTGACTTGCCCTGGGACCCCTGGCCAGCTCTGCCGGCTGGCCTTATCACTCAGGCCCCAGGATCGGCTGCTGTCTGGCTCCACGGCCCCCCGGAAAGCAACGGCAAGAGGGGGGCTGAGAGCTCATTTAGTGCCTCCCCTTCCCCCTCATCTTACAGCTGAGGGTCCAGCCAACGGAGGGTGAGTCATTCACCCAATCGTTTTCCAAAGGGTCATCAGAGGGAAAGGACCGGGGATGAAAATGTGATGTGAGACACACTCTAGGGTTCCTGGATGACAATTTGTTCCTGTATGTTTTCGTCCCTTCAGAATACTTTTCCAGTGTGACAGTGGAACAAGTGCAAGGTTTCCCTAGGTGGGGGAGGTGGGGGGAAAAGCGTTGAACTGCTGAACCACTTGGACTCGGGCTTTCCTGTTTAACCAGCCTAGGTGGAATGATCGTTAAGGATTCCCCAGCACCTGACCGACATTCCTCACTTGGAGCGTTACTTGCCATCTCATCAGGCAACAAAACAAAGAAGGTAAGTCCTTCAGACTCCTCAGGTCCTCTGAAGACCCAGACCCTGGGTTCTCTCATGGAAGAGCTCCCAGACTCATTCACTCCAGGGACCCAGCTTCACCAAGTTGAGTCCAAAGACGTTCCCAGAGTCATGCAGTGACTGCTGTATTTGCAGATCCGGCCCTCTGTGACCTTGGGTTCTTCCCAAGGTGAGCTTACTCAGCTAACAATAGACTATTCTTGAAATTTAATTAATTCAGCTGCAGACAACTCAAAAGAAGAAGAATCAAAACAATCCGGGTCAATATATATATGTGCTCTGACTGTGGACAAGTAATCATCCCAGTGGTCCAACAGGGAGCTCTCCTCATCCTCCAGAAAGCCCTCACACACTGGCACACTGCGTTCACTTGCTCATAAATTCTAATGTACCTAAAGGTAGCAGGTCTTTTTTCCCAGTAAAAATGTAGGAAAACATAATCCAGTTTCGCCATCCAAGGTCTAAAGACACCACAGCAATCACTGGCTGGGATTCCTTAGCTTTCTCAGCATCTGGACTTGAAGAAATCCTTCAGAACCAACGGTCCATGGTTCTATTACATTATTCTGATCAATGTACAGGTTATGACTCATCCTTTGCTCACCACCACTGTAAGTTGAAAAGGTTGGAACTGAATCTCTATATGAAACATGGAGGCTCTGGGAATTCAAGGGAGTATCTTTGGCCAACCAGGTTGAGAACCACTGAGAGCTTTAGGAGAATAGCCACGGAAATCAGCCTGGCAAGAGAGGGCAAAAGTCTAAGCTGAGACAGTAGCCACAGAGATGAAGAGAAGGAATGAAAGGAAGAGAAGTAAAGAGAGGGGGAGGAGGAGAAACTAGGTAGCTAGAGATGCCACAAACCAAGAAGACATAAAGATAGAAGTCAACCTTTACTTCATTCATAATAATAAATATTTCTTGAGCATCTAATGTGTGACAAGGACTATGCAAAACCCTGGGGATGCAATGGGGAGCAGAACAGAATTAAGACGGGAACACAGAGAAGCAGGATGGTGTCAGGATTTTTTTTTTTTTTTTTTTTGAAAAGGAGAGGCAGAGATGAGAACAGTCAGCTCATTCAGAGAGATGTTAAGTTTGAGGCAAAGTCTAACAGGCAGAAATAACTCGAGCTAATTCAAGGAAATGATCGGCTTTAGACATTCAGCTACATAAATATGTTAAGTACTCCCTTATTTTCTAAAATAAAACCCTCTCCTTTGGTCCTACAATCCCCCCTAGTTATTGCCCACCCCCAGTCCCCTGAAAGCCACAGTCACAGAAGCAACAGCTCTAAAAGCAACATACTGAAAGTCACTAACACAGCACCATCTATATCCAGATAATTGAGGTGACTGTGTGAAAAAATACATACCATGTGTATGTACATATTATATATATGTATGTTAAAATAATAACAAGAATAGGAAAAAAACACAGTATGAGCATGATTTTTATTGGTGAGTAAACAGGCAATTATTTCCCCTTCCTCATATGTTTCTGTTTTTTCAAATTTCCCACCATAATCACTCATATATATAAAAGGAAAAATAAGTAACTTTATTTTCATCACATATGTGAAGATTTGTTTTTCACAACATGCATTTATCTCCTTATATCCAAAAAGCCAAACACTAAATATCTCAAGTTTCACACACCCTCTAGCTCCAAAATAACCCACATAATAAAAAAAGAAGAAAAGAAAAAAGAAAAACTCTGCTTCATTTTCTAAATCTCTTTCCTAAGAATAGAAAGAAATGATAGCCCTTTTGTATGATAGCCCCAATATTACTATCTATATCCTCCAAGTGTCTTTCGGTTTTATAGTTGAATTTTAATTATCTGTCTCCTAAATTGTAATGCCACATCCATCCCTTTGTTTTCTTAGTTCTCCTGTTCTCTGTTTCCTTAATGGTGCTTCCCCCGTACAGTTCAGACGCGCAGCCCGCAGGGATGCCCGCAGGGATGCACACACGCACGCGTGCCTGCAGACACGCACGCACGCTCAGGCGCCATACCTCATACATGCATACGAGTCTTGGATGGTAATAGTGATGACCATAAAATGATTCTCCCCAAAACTCCAATGCCTCCTGCATCTCTCTCTCTATTTCACTTTTTCACGCTAAAGGTCGTACAGTATTTAAAGCAAACTCCCGATTATGCACACTAATGAAGGCAAACATTAGAGCAGATGCGTGTTTGGCACGAGATTTCCCTAACTGCATTTTGCTTAGACTACCATCAGAATTAGTTACTGTTCCCCCAAACACACACGCAGCAGCAGCAGGAGGACACGACAACTATAAGATTTCTGGGTGATGAAGAGAACTGACTGAAATGTAAAGTAAGTCTTAAATAGCACAGAAAGAACGTTTTCCACATTCGCAACACTGAGAGATGTTGGTATAGAAAACAATATAGGTCCAAATATGTGTGTATTGTATCTCCCAGAGCTACCATCTACATATTACATTGCCATGTGGCCCAATTGTAGTGCCTCAATGCTGGCTAATGCCACGATCAAAAGGCATTAAAAGTATAGAGGAAATCTCAAACTCCATCTACATCTCTAATATCCTGGATGCGTGGTAACTAACAGAAAACTCAGAACTGTAGGCCACTCCTTACTCTGTTTGTTAAGAGTTAGACATTTTTTTCTTAGATGAATTTTAAAAGATGCCTCTCTGTAACACCGATCTGCTGGAGAAACGAGACCAAATCTCTATCTTTTCTGTATGCTAAGCTTTCAAATGGCAGAAGGAGGTGGTCTTGTCCCCTTTTTACGGTTTTGCCACCAAAGTTTCCTAATATCATTTCAGTTCTGCTCCTCTGACTACTTTTCTCAAAGTTCTCTTTACAATGCTGAACAGGGAGGTAGATGTGGTCCTCAAGCACTGGGCTGACCTGATGAACGACCAGGGGGACCAGGACACAACGTATCCTTTAGCCCACGAATGGATTCATTCATTTCTCATGACCATACCGTGCTTACGGACACGCACTGCTGCAAGCCCTACCTCCCCTGTTCCATGTGTGTACAAGTCTCATCTATTTTCTTCTTTCCCCAAACTCTCTGCAGAACATCGCATACTGCTTTTTAAATATGTCACAGGTTCTGCCTGCCACCTGGGGCAGCTGAGATTATTCAGAGTGTGTACTGAACACCCTACTGAACACTCTTCTATTCAGATGTGATATTCAAGTTCAGAAACTGTTGGCAGACACATTTTTGGTCATGTCAATTCAGGAACAAGAGGAATAAAAAAATAATTAAAGGCTGCAGGAAAGGAGAAAAAAATGACAGATTAGCAGAGACAAGAGGAACCAAGTGTGCCAGGGAATCCAGAATACTGATGACCTCCACAGTGTGCACAATCCCTAGACAGACACATAACTACCAACGGTCCAGGAGATATTCTGTATTTTTATAAAAAATTCCTGCCAACCTCCTTAAAAACCAAATATAAACTCAACAAAACAAAACAAAACTTCTGTGTTCTTGAGCTGATTTCTGATACTTACAAACATAAGTCCTAGATAACAAAGAAACTGTATTCTCATATAAGAAATGAGAATCCCATGTAAGTTACCATGCCAGTGATTCTTCAAGTATTGAGCAATTTGTGGTTTAAACTACAGACATCCTCCCAATTTGGTGCTGATTCATTAATTAACATTCTTTTAGTGTGTTTCAACCAGCCTCCAATCCAGCCCACATGTATCTCATTCTCTGTCCAGGACACCTGAACTTTTAACCCTCCAGACTTTTAAATGTTTTAGGCTCATCTTTAGTTGGTTCCTCTAGTCCCTGAAGCCCTTCCTTCTCCCATGCACGTTTTCAGCCACATAATTTGGCCAATAGATTGATGTGAATGAATTAATGAATAATTTCTGCTTCCAAAACGCTGTGCCATGCCCTTGGCCAAAGAATCACCCAAGGTGAGACTTTAGATAAGTTAGCTGCAACTCTAGATACAATTCCAAATTGATTACAATAAAGGAGATGAGAAAATGTCAACACCAGCACAGGTGTGACTTGCTTCAGAAAGAATATATACACAAAAATCTGTATTTACAAGTCAGTTACACAGGAAAAGATGCACCCTCAGCATTAGCCATTAGGGGACAAAAATAATTAAAACCACAATAAGACACCACTTCACACCCACAAGAATGCCTATAATCAAAAAAATACATAATAACAAGTATTAGCAAGGAAATAAAGGACCCTCATATGTCACTGATGCAAATAGAAAATGGTGCAGGTACTTTGGAAAACAGTCTGGTAGTTCTTAAAAACAGTAAACCTAGAGTAACCATATGACCCTGCAGTTTCATTTCTAGGTAAATGATAACATATGTCCACACAAAAGCTTGTATGTGAATGAGTCACACCAGCACTATTTGCAATAGCAAAAGAGTGGAAATAACCCAAGTGTCCATCAACTGATGAATGGATAAATAAAATATGTAAGTCCAGACAAAGTTGATATTATTTGGCAATAAAAAGAAATGAAGTGCTGATACTTGCCACAATGTGGATAAAACTTGAAAACATGATGTGAAGTGAAAAAAGCCAGATGCGAAAGACCATACATTGCATGATTCCATTTATATGAAATGTCCAGAACAGGCAAATCTGGAGACAAATTAGGTTAATGGTTGCCTGGGGCTGGGGACGGGTGGGGAGTGTTGGGGAGAAATGAGGAAGGACTGGTAACGGTACAGAGTTTCTTTTGTTCTAAAAATGATTACAGGGATGGTTGTAAAACTCTGTGAATATACTAAACACTACTGGAGTGTACACTTTAAATGGATGAATTGTATGGTATGTAAATTATAGCTAACTAAAGTTGTTTAAAAGAAAAAGTCCATTAGAAGGTAATCAATCCCATTACTAGTCATGGTATAAAGAAAAGGAATGTACTTGGTACCATAATTTTTCTAGTTCATTAAAATGTTGGTCAAAATCCCAAAGTTAACAGACACACAACATAAAGCAGTCTATATATTTAATTCAATACCACTTGCATTATAACAGAATGGGTAGGAACAGGGGCTTTGGAATCAGAACTAGGTTTGAATCCCAACCCCATCATTCAAAAGCTGAATGACCTTGGGTGCCCCATTTAACTTCTCCAAGCCTCAGTTTCCCTATATGTAAAATGAGGGAAATTATAGTGCCTCTCCTACTGGGTTGTTGTGAAAAATAAATGAAATAACTCATATAAACTGCTAAGCAAGGACCTGGCATAAAGCAGCACTCCAATAATAACTTTATAAATCCACAAATACATACATATGTAAAACTAACAACAAAACCAAGGAGCTCTCATGTGTAATGTACCAAGCCTTTTGAGAGGACACAGATAACACAGTCCCCGTCTTCAAATATCATATCAAGCATACCAGTAAAACACTATGAGAAGAGAGTTATGCAGGAGACATTTAAACTGGGCCAAGTGGAAATTCCTGAATCAGAAATTTAAAAGAGAGAAGGAATGGAACAAAATGGTAAACATCTCACACATGCAATACTTCTGTGAGCTCATACACAAACAGCAGAGACTCCTGTGGCTAGAAGTCTTAGCACTCATCAGTGAATTGTGTTTCTGTACAAAAAAACCACAAGGAAATTCGCAAACCTCTGCCCAAAAGCACAGGTGACTAGGCCGGCTTACACCCTGTTTACTACCAACCTAATGGCAGGAGGAAATCAACAGCAGAGAGATTAACTATATATTTGACAAAGTCACAACAGCAAATCAAATACATAAAATCTCTAATCTCAACACTTCTGCCCACTAGCTGTCAGATTCCTCTGTATCTCATTAAAGACATAAAATCAAGTAAAATAAATTATCATAAAGCCTGTCAGGAGGTTTCCTAACAGCTCTTTGGTCTCTTTATTCCCAAATACAGAATAACTCCAATGACACTGTTCTCTGAAAGAGTAGCCAGTGAGAAGTAGAATACTGAGTAAGACAGACTTGAAGTATCTGTGCTCTTTCTTTTTATATTGTATAAAACAAATTTTTAATTGTCAGTCAATTGATAATATGTAAAATGAGATAATAAAAGTCAAGGTCTTTCCCTATGGCTTCACTGGTGAATTCTACCAAACATTTAAAGAATTAATGCCAACCCATCCCAAACTCTCCCAGAAAATTGAAGAGGAGGAAACACTTCCAAACTCATGAGGTCAGAATTACCCTGATACCAAAACCAGACGAGGACACTATAAGAAAAGAAAATTACAGGCCAATATCCCTGATGAAATAGATGTAAAAGTCCTCAACAAAATACTAGCAAATCAAATTCAATAGCATATTAAAAGGCTCATAAAATATGATCAGTTAGGATTTATCCTTGGATGTAAGGATGGTTCAATATAAACATTAAGTGTGCTATAACACAGTAACAGAATGAAGGGGAAGAAACATACAATCATCTCAATGGATGCAGAAAAAGCATTTGACAAAATTTGACATCCTTTCATGATAAAACCTTTCAACAGTTTAAGTAAGTATAGAAAGATATACAAGCCCACAACTAACATCATTCTCAACGGTGAAAAACTGAAAACTTTTCCTCTAAGATCAGCAACTTTAGACAACTCTAAGACAAAGATGCCCACTCTCACCACTTCTATCAACATATTACTGGAAATCATACCCAAAGCAATTAGGTAAGAAAAAGAAATAAAAGGTATCCAAATCAGCAAGGAAGAAGTTAAATTGTCTCTGCAGATGACAAGATCTTATATACAGTAAACCCTAAAGACTCCACCAAAAAAATTGTTAAAATTACACATACAAAAATCAGTTGTATTTCTATACACTAACAATGAACTATCCAAAAAAGAAATTAAGAAAACAATCTCATTTATAATACCATCAAAAAGAATAAAAATACTTAGGAATAAATTTAACTAAGGAGGTGAAAGATCAGAACACTGAAGACTATAAAACATTAATGAAAGAAATTGAAGAAACAAATAGATGGAAAGATACCCCATGTTCATGGATTGGTAGAATTAATATTGTTAAAATGTCTCATAACTACTCAAAGTGATGTACAGATTCAACACTGTCTCTTTCAAAATTTCAGTGGCATTTTTCACAGAAATAGGAAAAAAAAAAAAAAAAACTAAAATTCATACGGAACCAAAAAGGATCCCAAATAACCAAAGCAATTTTGAGCTGGAAGAACAAAACTAGAGGCATCACACTTCCTGAATTTAAAATATTTTACAAAGCTACAGTAATTTAAGCAGTACAGTATGTGCATAAAAATAGAGATATAAGCCAAGGGAACAAAACAGAGAGCCCAGAAATAAACCTACACATATATGGTGAATTAATTTATGACAAATGAGTCAAGAATATACAACAAGGAAAGGATAGTCTCTTCAATAAATGGTTTTTGGGGAAACTGGATATCCACATTCAGAAGAATGAAACTGACCCTTACCTCACACTATATATAAAAATCAACTCAAAATTAACAACTTAAACCTAAGTCCTGAAATTGTAAAACTCATAGAAGAAAACATAGGAATAAAGCTTCTTTATCTTGTTCTGAGCAATGATTTTTTGAATCTGACACAGCTACTAAAGAAAAAATAAACAAGTGGGTCTACATCAAACTAAAAAGCTTCTGCACAGCAAAGGAAACAATCACCAAAGTGAAGAGATAACCTAGGAAGTGTGAGAAGATATTTTCAAGCCATGACCAGAGGTTAATATCTAAAATACACAAGAAACTCAAAGAACTCAATAGCAAAAAACAAACAAACAACAACAACAACAAAAAAAAAAAAACAGAGAGATAAGCCAATTGAAAAATGGACAAAAGACCTGAAATAGATATTTCTCAAAGGAAGACATACACAGGGCCAACAAGCATATGAAAAGGTGCTCAACATTACTATCAGAGAAATGCAAATCAAAACCACAATGAGATATCACCTCACACCTGTTAGAATGGCTATTATCAAAAAGACAAAAGATAACAAGTGTTGGCAAGGATGTAGAGAAAAGAAAATCCTTATAAACCACGTGGGAATTTGTACAGCCATTATGGAAAACAGTGTGGAGATTCTTGATAAATTAAAAATAGAGGGGGAGGGTATAGCTCAGTGATGGAGCACATGCTTAGCATGCATGAGATCCTGGGTTCCATCCCCTGTACTTCCTTTAAAATAAACAAACAAACAAACAAATAAACTTAATTACCTCCCCACTATAAATAAATAAATAAATAAATAAATAAATAAATAAATAAATAACAGAACTACCATATGATCCAGCAGTCCCACTTCTGGGTATATATCCAAAGGAAATGAAAGCTGGATCTTGAAGAAATAAGTACACCTCCATGTTCATTGCAGCATTATTCAAAATAGCCAAGATATGGAAATATGGAACAGCTAAAGTGTTCATCAACAGGTGAATGCATAGAGAAAATAAGATTTTACATACATATGAATATTACCCAGCCTTAAAAAAGAAGGCAATTCTATCATGTGCAACATGGATGAAACTGGAGGAGATTATATGCTAAGTTAAATAAGCCAGACACAGAAAAACAAACACCACATGATCTCACTTATGTGGAATGTAAACGAGTCAAACTCATAAAAATCAGAGTAGAATGATGGCTGCCTGGGGCAGGGGGTGGGGAAAATGAGGAGATGCTGGTCAAAGAGTATAAAGTTTCAGCCATATAGTATGATTAAGACCTGGATATCTAATACACAGCACAGTAACTATAGCTAATAACACTGTATTCTATACTTGGAATTTGCTGAGAGAGCAGATTTTAAGTATTCTCACCACAAAAAAATTTTTTAAATTTTTAAAAGATAACTCTGTTAGGTGATGTGTGGTAATCATTTCACAATGCATACATATATCAAATGATCATGTTGTATACCTTAACTGTATACAATTCTTATTTGTTAATTTTACCTCAGTGAAGTTGGGGGAAAATAAAAAGTCAAGGTCTTTGCTATAAAAAGCACAGCAAATAAACTTAAAAGTTAATAAAGTGTATGGTTCAAACTAACATAAAATAGCAACCCATGCAACATTTTTGGTTTAAGAATTATGCTTCTGTGTCTTTAATATGGGAAATTAATCATTTTTACCTCTGTGAACTATTATAGTAGACTATATGTTTAAATCATAATTCTCAGTATCATACACATCTTTAAGAAGTATGAAACATAAAAAGAATATGAAAACAAATATATGTATGTATATGCATGACTGGGACATTGTGCTGTACACCAGGAATGGACACATTGTAAGTGACTGTGCTTCAATTTAAAAAAAAGTATAAAACATAATCACCTTTTTTATAAACTTAGAACACTTAGAATGAACTGTTTTAATCCTAGCTCCCTCAGTCTAAACATACAGTGATTCTCTAAGTGCCAGGGCCACTGGGCAGTACAAAGACTTTGTAGAATGATGTTTAGTGAACACCTATTTGTGCCTGACCCTGGGCTATATGTAACTCACCAGGAACTCAAAATAATGGATAAAGTGAACACTGTCCCCACACCTCTTCACACATCCATAGTTTTCTCGCTCTGCCTTACAAACACGCTCTAAATGTGCTTTTGCAAATTCCCCCAAATGACCCTGGACTTGTCCACACTGCACCCCCACCTAGTTCAGCTTGTCCTACCCACTGGCAGTTCAGGTATGCCTTGGGAAACAAGAGTTCTTGTATCCACATGTGATTGTGTGCACCATGTTTTATGGATATATTTACATCATCAAGTTATAGACCAACAACCTGTATCCATGTAAACAAGGAAAGCATGTGAAATATAAAAAAGCAGAACTCATTACATCATGTGGGGGCACCAGATTTTGTTAAGACCAGCTTAATTTGCTGGTATTTTCCAGAATGAAAATCTGGAATGCAAAATGTAAAGATGTTTCCAAGGTCATGCCACAAATCATCAGAACAATCTGGGCCAGTGGACAGACAGGCTTCCTGATCTGACAGCTGCACCTCTATCTGCTGGGATCTGCTGTTTCCAAATTACCCTATGCAGCTGAACATCTAGGAAGTGATACAAATTGCTGGAGGACGACCATATTCTTGTAGCTCGCTCTGGGCCGAGTATCCTGTTGTGTTCACAGATGTGCCCCCAGAGTGTCTAGCCAGCATGGACACATAGTAATTTTGAGTTGAGAGAATGGATCAAACAATTAGGATATTCAAGGAAATACATAACAACCAAAGGGGCTTTAATAATAAAAGTAATCAAAGAAACACATCATCAAATGAAAAAAGTGTCAAACATCAAAAGGGAAGGTGCCCAAATTGTTTTTAAATTTTCTAACTTCCTTGAGTTATTCTAGATTTTATTTGGTACTTCAGGACTGTCTGTGTTTGTTTTAAATATAAAAATCAGAGTCAATACATAGAAAATAAACTTATGGTTACCAAAGGGGAAAGGAGGAGGGGAGGATAAATTAGGAGAGTGGGATTAGCATATACACACTACTACACATAAAAGAGATAAACAACAAGGTCCTACCTATACAGCATGGGGAACTATACTCCATATCCTGTAATAAACCATAATAGAAAAGATTATGAAATATACATAATATATGTATATGTATAACCAAATCACTCTGCTGTACACCTGAAACTAGCACAACACTGTAAATCAACTATACTTCAATTAAAATAAAAAATAAATTTTCTTACTTCTGTCAAAAAGAAAATCAGAGTCAACAAAAGTCCATCTCAATTGCTGACTTGTATAGTCGTCTGTGTTTTCTACGCCTCCATTTCTTTATCTGTAAAATGGGAATAATAATTGTACCCACATCACAGAGTTATTATGGGCTAAAAGAATGGGAAAACAGTAAGCACTATATAAGTGTTGCCGATCAACATAATTAAACACTCATTCATTCATGTATTAGAAAAAAGATAAAGGGAGGGAAGAGAGGGCACAGGCTGCCAGCAGCATCTAACTCAGCCAGGGTTCAGCAAATGTTTCCTGCAAAGGGACAGATAGTAAATATTTTAGGCTTTCCGGGCCATATGGTCTCTGTCACACCTACTCAACTCTGCCACCGCAGTGTGAAAGCAGCCAGAGGCAATACATGAACAAACGGCCACGGCCACGTTCCAATAAAACTTTGTATCCATGGACACTGAAACGTGAATTTCATATGGTTTTCTCATATCACAAAGTATTACTCTTCTTAGGATTTTTTCTCAACCATTT
Source organism: Camelus bactrianus (assembly GCF_048773025.1). NCBI lineage: Eukaryota > Metazoa > Chordata > Mammalia > Artiodactyla > Camelidae > Camelus > Camelus bactrianus. The sequence continues at coordinate 11,762,638 of NC_133539.1, read as the reverse complement.
AAAAATGTAAAACCCACTCCTACCTTAAGGGACAAACAAAAGAGGCAGCAGATCAGATTAGGTCTCCGGGCCCTGTGCTAAGCACCAGGCGTACTCACTTGGCCCAACTGCATTTCATCTCCATCTAAACTGCCGGGTAGCTGGGCTTCCAAAATCCCCTGCCTTGGCCACTGACATTTAATCTCTTATTTCCAACCTTCAGAGACAGAAATTTTAAGCAATATTTGATGAACTGTCTAACCTACTTAAATGAGAACAAGCTTCAATTTATCTATTTTGGCACTGGTGTTCCTCTTTATAAATCACTTTCTAAAGTACACATTTATAACCATAAACGTCGGGCTTCCACTCTGAGTTTCGGGCTCTTTATTTTGCGCCCCAACCACATACTACACCCGACATGTCAAATTTATTTCATTACATTCAGTGATCAGGAATATTTCCAACAGTGGGGAAAAAAACAACTCTGAAACATATCTCTTTATCTGTATGAGCTTCTTCACCTTCAATAGACTTTTTTTTTTAATCTTATTGGAAAATTTTTTCTAGAGAGCACAGACTTTCCAAAGCAAGAATGAGAGAACAGGTAAGTGAGCATACTGACCTTGGGCGGAGGTCATACCTCTCACCCTCGGTACACACCTCTCTAGATACGGGAACCAATGGACATCATATTTTCCATCTTGATTAAATGGCTAGTGATGTAAAAACAAAGCATTACTTTAATACGCTTGAGTCAACTGGAGAACAGAACCTCAGGACTCCAACTTTGTTCACTGTCCACAAATCCCTAAAGTATTTTGAGACCCTCGCTAATAAACTGTGTGTAAAACCTTTACATTATCATTACCAAAAATGACAAGTGATTCATCAGTATGTGTGAGAATTTCACTATCCTACCTTTTAGAAACACCCCTTCCAGTTTAAACTTGACCTCGATTTTGACCTTTCCTGTGTATGGAAATTAACTCATCTCATGAGCAACCTCTTCAAAGCAAGAATTTAGAACACGGGAACATCTACACAGTCACAGATGTTGTGAGCGTTAAGAACACCACCTGGGAGATTCCAGGAGATGAATCGTTACTTTAGCTCAGAAGGAAACTGTGATTCCTGGGATCCAACAGCAGGAGTCAGTTTTTAGGCAAAACTTCATTATGGTTCTTAAAAAGTGAAAAGATGGGGGGGAGGAATTACATAAATGTATATGGTACTATTTGTTCAAGCCTAGAGCTTTCTAAATGAACCTATGCCAGAATACGATGATACCACCTCTTAAAAACAACTTTTGAACCGCATGCTGCTGAATCCCAACATACTTTAAAGTGGATGCTTCTCACTCTACTTTCATTAAGGTAAGAGTAATGGCTAAGTTTACTAAGAGCAAAACCAAAGCTCAAAGACTCCAGATTCCTTTTCCAGAATCATCTCTCATACCAGGAAAGAAGGGCCCAGACCTGGGCACTCTCATCAGAAGGACTTCTCTGGCCCAACACCAGCCATGCCCTTCACAGAAGACGAGCAGATGTCCGCACACAGAGGCCAGCCGTGGCCCTCTCCAGAACACACCCAGGTACCCTGGCCCTAGTGCCCCCAGCCAGGCCCTTCCAGAGACTCTTACTTCCGTCCTACCGTGGGTTGGGGGAGAGGCTGTGCACTCGTGCCCAAGGGCAGCCATTTGTGGGCTTTGCTCCTGTAGGTTGTAGGGTCCATGGTCCAAGATGGAGCCAGGGGCAGGAGGATAAGGATGGACCATGGGCTGGGGGCTGGCCATCCTTTACCTCTATGCTCCCTTGTGATATTTCAAGAAGTCTAATCTTTCTAAATCTGAATCCGGATTTCCAGGTCATGATGAAAGTTTCTTTGTCAAAGTAGGCGAATAAGCCATCTTTTATTTTACAGTTTATTAGCTTGACTTACAACTTTTTCTATATTTAGACGTAGGTTTTGTGAGCCTTCATTTGTACTCCTGCCCGAGATCAGCTTTCTTCCACCAAAAAAAAAAAAAAAAGATATTTAAAACTAATTTTTTTTAAGTTGTTAGGCATATACTTCCATTCACAGAAATTATGAAAAGATCTTTTTGAGTTATGGGTCGTTTGCCTTGTTAAAAACAAGCAATGAGAAGCGACAAGATGCTTGGGTCAACTTATAAGCACTTCTGGGCTTGCTCTTCAGGCATTACTGCACCCCCGCAGCATCCTCCACCTCTCCGCCAGAAGGTACCCAGGAGACGTGAACACGCCTAGAACCAGAAGCAGTCACAACAGGCATCATAAAATATGCACGCATCCGATCCACTGGATTCCACACGAATGATTCCCCTCACCCGGCACTAATGTACATTTGGATTTTTTCAGGGCAGAATTTCAGTACCTCCTTGGAGGTCAGTTGTTCAAGGGACTCCTCAGTTAGCTATTTTGCAAAGCTGACAGTGTTTGCTTGAAGGTTGATTATCATAAAAAGTCACTTAAGAGGCAATTTTCATGGAAACAGAACTAGCAGTTAGAACGCCCTAAATCTTTCCTGTCTTTACCACTGACTATTATAGGATATCATAACCATATGTCCTACATTTTCCAAGACAGCTCCAATTTCATGTATTTTATTACATTAAATTAATAAATAGACTTGTACTGAATTTTTAAATTTTTCTTCTTTTTTTATATTTTCCAAATGGTCTACCATTGAGCACATATTTTTTATAATCAGAAAAAATAAAACTTCCTTAAATATATATAATATAAATAAATATCCATACATAGTATGTCCACACACAAAAATCTGCATATGAATGTTTATAGCATCTTTATTCATAACTGCCAAAACCAGGAAACAACCAAGACATTCTTCATTTTAGAACTGGATAAATAAACTAGGGTACATCATACAATAGAATATTATTCAGCGCTAAAAAGAAATGAGCTATCAAACCACAAAAAGACATGGAATTGCCTTAAATGCATATTACTCAGTGAAAGAAGCCATCTGAAAAGGCTACATACCGCATGATTCCAATTATATGGCATTCTTGAAAAGGCAAAACTACAGACAATAAAAAGATCAGTGGTTGCCAGGGAATAAGGAGGAGGAAGGGATAATTAGGTGGAGCACAGAGGATTTTTAGGGCAGTGAAACCATTCTGTATGATACTATAATGCTGGATATATATCATGATATATTTGTCAAAACCCACAGAATGTACAACAGAAAGAGTGAACCCTAATGTAACTATAGACTCTGGGTGATAATTACATGTTGACATAGGTTCACAGATTCTAACAAAGGTACTACTCTGGCAGGGATGTTGATGATGATGAGAGGCTGGGGGTTGGGGCTGAGATGCAGGGACAAGAAGGCTGTGGGAACTCTCTGTGCTTTCTGCTCAGCTTTGCTGTGAATCTAAAACCACTCTAAAAAATAATTCTATTCAGTTACACACACACACACACACACACACACACACACGTTAGTCGGAACACACGAGTAAATTCAGGGCTTCCTTTGATGATGACTTGGCCACCAACACTGGGCAACCATTCCCTCCACGTCCTTGCTTGTCCCTAAGTCTTGGCTTCTTCTATGGTGTGGCATGATCCCAGTTCCTACCAACAAGCTACAGACCTTATTTCAAAACTAGTAAGACTGAGCTGTCTGGAGATGGCCCTGCTTCTCAAGGGGCTACGGATAGTGATGTAACAAACGGCCCGACATAGAGACCTCTATTTGCCTCCAGAGAGAAGCCACCCATTTGGGACGGTGATGCACACCTCTGCAGTGATGTGACAGTAAGGAGGGCTTTCCCAAGAGCAGCAGAGAGAATCCGGGGTTATCTACACACTGCAAGTCACCCGATGATGCCAAAGAGGCCAAAAGGAGAGAAACTTCCCTGAATTTCCTATGACAGGAGAACTTACTGTTCAACTCAAATGAGAAGACAGAGGTGGTTACATTTCTCGACATAAATGGACTTTTCTCTACATAACATTTCTCTACATAAATGAACTTGTGTAGAGGATGCGAGAGTAGTTAAAGGTGCTAGACGTGAGAATAAATATTGACTAAGACATCAATCGTGGGGAGGGGACCACGTGTTCCCTTGGTTGTCAGCTGAAAATTTTTGTTGAGAGGTTACCAAAAGGACGTGGGATGCATGGAATTCATTAACAACTATCTGTGAAAGGACATCCTAATTAGGAAGCGACATGCTACATGCCTGCATCAGCACGCCGGAGGAGAGACCGGCGCGGGGGGGAGCCGTACAAACGGAAAGAAAAAATAAGACAGTCTAGCAGAGTACAAACAAAGAGACTGAACATTCTCCCACTAGATTTAAAATTCAACAGGGATATGCCTTTTTCCCCCTTAATGGCTGCGAAATTGATTGAGATATAGGCTAATAGAGGTCCCAAGGGTGCTAAACGAAATTAGAGGAAGTCCTATAATTACAGCTAGCAGTTAATTATTACATGATGGGAACTGTAATCAAAGTAACAGATACACTATTATTTTCCATCTTCTCTGCAAAACACATCTCACAAAGTCTCTTTAGAGTAGCAGAGCGGCCGGTTTTGTGGTTTAAGAATGTCATTTCCAACCGCGGGCAAATAAAACCCAAGCAAGACCCTCCTACGGGTGATTTAGCCCGTGGACTCACTCCCTTCTCTTTCCTGCCTTCCCCACACAACCTCTTGTAGATCCTCAACCTCTCCCTAGTTCCTTCCCTCTGCCTGGAATGTTCTTTCCCCAGATTTCTACAAGGCTTGTTCCCTCAGTCCATGCAAACCTTGCAATGACACCTCCTCAGTGAAGCCCTCAGTCCCCCTACCTAAAACAGATACCCACCATGGCTCGACATCTGTCCTCTTAACCTGCTTTAGTCTTCAACCGATTTTTGCCACCTGACACTTGTTTTTTTTACCATCTGTGTTCCCCCATAATATCAGCTCCACAGAAGCAGTGATTCAGTCCACCCTACTCCCACTGTATCCGGTTCTGAGTTGGTCCTCAATAAATCTGATCAAACTAAAGGGAGAGAGGTGGAAATAACCTTTTCTATCCACTTCACCTAAGTGAACAACATTTTAGCCATGACCGATATGAAAACCATGCAGATGAGGGTCTGCTTTCAATTCAACTAAAGATCTGTGATGCTACATTGAAAAGGTAATGAATGGAAACTAAGATTGTTGAGGTATCTTTTATGAACTAGGTGCCATGTTTGGCTCTTAAGAAATATTATCTCTTAACCAAGGACTATCATGCTTATATATAAATGTCATATAATAAGTGACAAAAACTGGGGCAGAGAAGTTGGCATGGCCAAAGCCACACAGACAGGACAAAGTTCTTACACAGGTCTTTTTTGTATCAAAAAGCACTGTTATGGGGATGTGGAGAAAAGGGAACCCTCATACACTGTTGGTAGGAATGTAAATTGGAGCAGCCACTGTGAGAAACAATGCAGAGGTTTCTCAAAAAACTAAAAATAGAACTACCATATGAGCTAGCAATTCCACTCCTGGTATACATATTCAAAAAAGCAAGAACATTAATTTGAAAAGATACCTGCACCCCAATGTAGATAGCAGCACTATTTACAATGGCCAAGGTATGGAAACAACCTAAGTGTCCATCAACAGATGAATGGATAAAGAAGATGTGGAATACTACTCAGCCATAAAAAAGGATGAAATCTTGCTATTTGCAGCAACACAGATGGACTTGGAGGGTATTATACTAAGTGAAGTAAGTCAGACAGAAAAAGAGACATACTATATGATATAATTTATATGTGGAATCTAAAAACTGTAACAAACTGGTGAATATAACTAAAAAGAAACAGACTCACAGATATAAGAACAAACTAGTGGTTACCAGTGTGGAGAGGGAAGGGAGGAGGGGCAAGATAGGGGTAGGGGAGTAAGAGGCACAGACTATTATGTAATAAGCTACAGGGCTGTATTGCACAGCACAGGGAATATAGTCAATATTTTATGTAACTGTAAATGGAGTATAACCTTTAAACATTATGAATCACTATATTGTACATATGTAACTTATGTACTATTGTACATTAACTATATTTCCATTAAAACATAAAAATAAAATAAAAATAAATTTTTCTCAAATGCTGTTAAAACAAATGCTTTAATTTGTTTGCTTGCTTCCATTCTCTCCTCCCTTCCCCTCCCAATTTGTTTCCTTTCTTCTGGAAAAAAAAAAAATCAGAAAAGTGGAAATCAATATACAAATATCTCTATCCTGGCGACCCGAAATGAGCATTACATTTTGTCAGATTTGCTTCAGGTCACCCTTTTTTTCCAACCAAAAATTTAAAAACTGCCAAGAAAGATCAATGTCTAAATGAACCAGAAATCACATCACCTTTTCTCTTTGCAAAAGTTTATACAAAGAAAAGGTTGGCAAGACATCTCACCACTTGGAAAACTAGAGCTGTGTATAAATTAAAAGCATTCCTTAGCCTCAATTTGGAACCATTATTCCTACTCTTCAGAACATTCTGTTAACTGAACACCTTAACCTCATACTGTAGATCTCAAAGCAGTGAATCTAATTGAAAGTATGACAATCATAAAAGCAACTCTGGGTATCACAGGATGCCCAATGTTCCACGCCAGATGACAAAGACTTGATGAAACCTCGTTCAAATTACAACTTACGACTGTCCTCTCTGGCTTGGTGCCAACACTTTACGTTCTAAATCTGTTGAGGGACGCCTTTCCCGTCAAAGGCAGCTCTGTGTAAAACCAACCTCTCCATACAGAAAGGAACCCTTTCATTCCACTCCCGGAGTCAGAATGTGACGATGCCGGGGCTGCTTTCTGGCAGGGAAAGTGAAAGAATTAAAGGAAAAAGGACGGGAGAGGGAGCTCAGAAGGGGCAGAGGCAACAGGTTTCACCACTGGTCATTGACTGGCAGCCTTTTTCACTTTTAACTTAGAGAATAAACGCACCAGAAGGTTCCTGATAAGTATCTAAGCAAGCTGCAGCCTGCCTCTGTGCAGATACGAGCGGATGCGGAGCCCCGCCCACTGCAATGCAAGGCCACGCCTTCTCTTCCACAGCTCCAGCTACACCAGCAGAATGGGACCCAGGGTCACAGGAAGTGCCTAATCTCTGCCAGCAAATGTCAATCTTCAGGGCAGAGAAAATGTCTTTGTTCTTTAGAACCAGGGTTGAAATTGGGTTGAAATGACCACATCAGTTCACTAACTTGAACTCACAAAGGAAGCACCTGTTTTCACGATGGCCTGGAAAATTTCTAAACAATCTTACTTTTGACGCCATCCTTCTGGATGAATAAACTATGGAGGAGGTGGGCCTGCGTGAGACCTGGCCGGGTTCCCACACAAGGGTAATGGTTTACGCGACTGATGGAAATCGGCGGATTTTTCAAATAAAGCACCACGTGATGGTAATCCACTGAAGAACGAAAGCTACTGTCACCCTTGGAAGGAGCCCGCATCTTTTCTATTCTTTCTCACATCTGAACATCTAAGCATGTAGCTGGGCACAAGGGGAACTGGGGGGATTGTCATCAGTCCTGAAATCCTGCCGAGGCAGAACTCTACCATCCTCAAAGCAATGTTCATGGTTCCTGGGTCCGATAACTACTCGGTGTTCCCTCAGTGAAGGAGAAAAATTATGACCAATTATAATGACAAGGGCCTTGGCCACATGGGGGAACTACTTGGTGGGACATGACAATATGGAACTTATCACTTACCTTGTGTCATTGACAGAGATGTAAACATCCATATCTCTTGTCACCAAGCTCTGTCTTTTCTCAAACAATTAAAGACACTCTTTGCCAGAAACTACAAAGAACCAGCAAAGCCAAAGTTAATTCCACAAGATGGAATTGGCTGCTTGCCTCATTAATACTCCGTGTGATAAAAAAAAAAAAGTACTAACTTTCTATTACTATAGATCTTCCTCTAATATTTTAGACACAACATTGGCAGATATACATACAGTTTATCTATAAAGCAATGAAATTCCTTTTTATACTGGCTTGAATAAATTCTCTCTTTAAAATTTCAACCAGTGGATCGTTAAATTCTTTGTACCACTTCAAACTGCAGTGGATTTAGGGTGAATAACAATCTATAAATGCTAAACAAAGAAGAAATTAAAGCTTAGGTCAACTAACTTAAATCATTGTATATAATACACTATTGTTTCAAATCACAAAGCAAAGAAAAGAAATTGCTTCCTTTGGCACATAGGATGACTTGTTTGGATACACTGGGTGGGGGGAAATTTCTTTCCATCTAAAACAGCTCATCTCCAAAAGTTTCTGTGTCTCATGACAAAGGTTGCAAAATGTGAAAATTTGAAAAATGGAGGATTTTCTCTCCTGAGATATATGCTATAGCCCAAGAGATGAGTAACCCATAGCAATTAAAAAGAGGTGTTATCTGAAATTGTCCAAGCTTCAATATGACTTTTAGGGTTATTAAAACCCATTAAGATTTTCAACTTTGGTTTCATAAAAGCAAAGTGAGTTACCCCCCTGCACAAGTAGAAATGTCTTTCCCTGGGTCATCAAAGCCAAGATACCAGCTCATAAAGGTCTCCTGCAAGTTTGATTTATTCCCTTAACTTAAATAAAACTCATTTAACTTTTGCCTTGAGAAACAAACCTTTTCTCAAAACATGTGGACATTTTCCTGGGTTTTGATGGCTCCTGATGGTACTTACACACACATACACTCCCATACCTGGGTTCTCAAAAGACAAATAAGCCCATCTGTCTGTTATATGGCCTTATCTTTAAAAAAAAAAAACAACTAAATTTTGATAAAATTGGAAAAAAGGTAAGTATACCACGCTTCTTTGATTTACAAATTAGAGGGATGACAGCACATACTGAAATATAAGTTCCAGGGGGGTAAGATCTTAGTGTATTTTGTTCACTCCCACATCTTGAGTGTCTGAAAATTGTCCTTCAAATAATATAATACTTGATGATATAAAATTCAATGTAAATGCAATGTAATTCAAAGTAAATTCAATATAAAATTTAATGACATAAAATTCAATGAGATAATATATTGAATAATCCTCTCAACAACATTATGAGATGGATGCTTTTCTTACTCCATTCTACAGATAAAGAAACTGAGCTTCAAAGAACTAAGTTACCAAGGTGACACAGCTAGTTAGTGGGGAGATGAGGCCTTCAGATCTTCTGCACCCCTCTTCTCCTTCTTGTCATCCTGTCACTGTACCCTTGTCATTCAAAGACTTCAACATGCACCAGAAGTTCTTGGCTATAAAATTGGAATCTTTGAACCACAAGTACGAATTTTTTTTTAAGTCTAAGTTAAGAACTCCAAAAGTAAACAAGTGCAAATAGAAACATAAATTCAAACGCATTAATTTATTTGAAAGGCATGAATTAAAGTATTTCTTAAAAAGTACTGATTGGTGATGCCAGGGATCCAACCACCCCTGGAATTAACTAGTGTTAGTAATCACCTCTTCATTGCCTACAAACAGTCCCTCGGTCAGCTGCCTAGACCTGAAATTCCAACTGGGAAATGTGGGAGGCTAAGACAAAGCCAAAAAAGAAATGGGCTCTGCTTTTCTAATGCAACCAAGAGCCAAACAGAAACAATGGGGAATTGTTCCCTGATTGGGATATGACAGCCATGCCAATCACTGCCTCCCACCAACTCTGCCTTCCTGAGAGCCTGCCTGGACGTGTCTGGGACTATCCAAAGCACATATGACCCTTTCATCCCAGCAACAGCTGGGTAGACCAGAGATGGATACAGGACTCCGTACGTGCCAAACAGACTCTCACTGAAAAATCTGGAATTGAGACACTGGGAGACCAAGACAGCTATCTACGGTAAAGACCATGCGGTGCTGCAACATCGTACCAAGTCAAAGCCAGTCAGCAGGCAGTAAATCTGAGAATCTGAGAAACCAGAGATCAAGGAAGCCAGTCTGCTAGTAGAGGCAAGAGAACAGCAGAGTCTCGTGGAGAAAAGCAAAATTTATAGACTACACGGGCCTCTGAAAAATGTAAGAATGGCATCCCTTCCTGATTTTTCTACTGCCGTCCTTGGCTACCCACAGTATTTTCTCATCTCTCTTCAGTAACGCCGTGTTTCCATGAGTTTATTTGAGAACTTCTTTCCATTTCGTTATAACCATATAATCCCCAAGACATACTATTTTGCCTCCCTGTTACTGCTCTACTAGAAAAGGTGACTGCAAACCTTATTTTCCTGTAGGTCTCAGAGAAGACAAGGCCCACAGCAGCGCTGACAATTTGGAGAGGCCACAATCACAGACCACTGCCAACTCCTTAAAAGCCCAACCCCAAAAGGCGGCCATGAGTCAGAAAAATGTTAAATAATTCTCCCAGGTGTTAACAGTTAAGCAGAAAAGATGAATATCTTTTTTTCAAAACTTTTATGCTATAAGGAAAACAACCAACAAGAACTTTCCACTGCTTTTCTGTAGACAAAAATCAACTAAGCTTTCAGGCTGTTTAATGCTGTTCCAAGAGAACCAAGGCCAGCCTGACTCATGATGGCCCCAAATTACACAATAATCTATCATGGATTAAGCCTTATGGGTTTAAAATACACATAACATGCAGATAGATGCCTGGTTAAATACATAAAGAAGTGAAGCTAGAATAAGGAATAATCTGGAGGCACAGGAATAGAGAGCCTTTGTGTGCTAGCATCTTGCTCGATTCTAGGAGAAAGGGAAGAGGAGAAAAGTCAAAAACTGAATGAGACAGTCCCTGCCCTCAAAGAATCATCCCTCGTCTGGGAAGACAGGCGCCCCCACAAACAGCTCGGCTCCAGGGCAGAGAGTGACGGAGGCTAATTGGAAGCCTCAGCAAAGCACGATGGGATTGCAGAGGCAGGAGCAATTAATCACGGTCAGCCAGGCAGCTGCCATGTAGCCCCAACTCCTCCAGCGCTGTCATCTGAAAAGTAAATCCACTCTAACAGTTACTATGAAATTGCATCCATGATCTTTGAGTCCCATCAGCCCATACCTTTTATCTGATTAATCAAAATCTCCCCGTTCTTCCCGGGTTAACAATGTCTGTTTATCATTCCCTCCAAGAGCTCTTTGTACGACACCAAGACCTTGAATTATCCTTTCTCTCTAGAAAATATCCTCCTCCCTCTGTAAAGGCAACAGAAATGGAGATAACATCCTTCAAAGAGTTCAAGGTCATAAATGAAAATAACCAAATGGCTTGGTTTCACTTCCATAACCCGGCTGCTGAAATTCACATTCCATTCATCCCTTTGCCAGGTTAAAAACAGGCGAACAGCATTAAATTAAAAGGCATGTGTCTGTTGTAAAATATTGAATACAGTCTTAGTCAAAGGTCCTCCTGCCTGTCAAGAAACACTGGTCAAATTATATACACTAAGTCCTGGCAAAAAATAAAGAAAGAAAGAAAAACTAAGTACATGTAAAAACTAGTGAAATTCCAGTATGATCTGTAGTTTTGTTAATTGTACGGTGCCAATATCAATTTCCTAGTTTTGATAATGCACTTTAGCTAAGCAAGATGTCACCACTGAGTGATGGGTACACAGGACGTCTGTGTTACTGAAAAATAATGTGAGTCTTGTGAGTCTATAACCTGTAATTTAGGTCAAAAAGAAAAGTCATTTATCACATTTATTGCTAGTTTTGCAGGGCTTTGCCCATATTAGCAGTTCCCTTTTCCTCCTAGATTCTAATACTTCTAATATCGATCCTCAAAACTTCCAGATACAGTTTTAAGAACACATCACCCTAGTCCTGGGAGTAGCAGCCTGGAAGGGGGCGTCCCCACCAGAATTTATACTCTCTTCAAGGAGTCCAAGGCAGTTAATTTCCTCAGCCTAATTCCACCGTGGACCAGTTCCCTGCTGAACTCCTGGCTCTGCTGTGCCACTAATAGCCCCTCCCCAACCCACTCCCCCCAGTACACACGTAACAGAGGGACATTTGAAGATGATTAAGGAAAAGCAAAACCAGCAGAATCTCTCACCCACAAAACTCACCTCCGTCCTCCCAAGACTTAACTTGAATGAACCTCAACTAGTTTGGCTATAAAAGTCTAAAGAATTAGCTCCTATGAAATTCAAAACACAGGGAGTACTCAAAAAGATTGTCATCCTAGACTCTTCTCGAAGGTGCCCAGACATGTAAATCCCCTTGGAGATCACACTGCTTTACATACATATATAATTATAATATATTATATAATATATAATATATACATATTCTCCACCCTCACCCCACCTCAAAGTGTCAGGTAACACAAATTGAGCCCCTGGCTTAAGAGTTAAACTTGTTAAAGAAACTTTTACAGTCTCTGATATTGGCATTCTTGAGCAGTTTCTAAGACAAAATCCAGGCATCTCTATAATCTCTTCGATTTGTGGGAAGTTTAGTACTGGGCCTGCAGCACAATTAAGATCAAAGAATTTGATGGGAGGAACTGAATCCCTGTAGCATCTCCCTGTATACATAGCCCACCATTTACTACCCACATCACCTCAGGCAAGTTACTTAAATTTTCAGTGGCAGTTTCCACCTGTGAAATGGAGATAATAATTAGGATCCTGCCACAGGATGGATGCTCGTGAGGATTTACGTAAGTTAATATGTGTCAAAGGTGCAGAACAGTGCCCGATATTTAGCAAGCACCCTTCAAGGGTTGTCTATTATTACTGTTATTGTTAATGCAATACATTTTTATTGAGCACCTATGTCCCAAACTTTATGAATCTAAGATACAAGAAGCTGCTGTTATAATTGTAGAATAATCCACATATTATCAAGTCTAGGGAGAGTAAAGGATTAGACCACACGGGGGTCCTCAGCCCAAAGAAACACTTTTCTTAGCCTGAGTGCTTCACGGAGGACCTTGAGTCATAGAAGGTGAAAGACTGAGACTGAGCAATCTAAAGGTCTGGACAAAACCCCAGCAGAGCAGACACATGACAGTCATAGTGGAATGTATCACCCTGCCCCTCCCTCATTCACCTTTCACCTGAAAAATCAACAAATTCCCCAAAATAGTGCACAGTCACTCGCAAAACCCGGGGCCACCGGACGAGTTTTTCAAGTTCCGCAGATGATTCTATCAAAACACCAGCCACCCCAACAACACTGAAACTACTGGCTACGCCATTCTTTTTCCTACTTGTCGCTCATCCCCGGAGGACACGTTCATGGTCACCCACTACCGACATCTCTGGGGTGGAGAGAGGCATGACCAGCAAAGGAAGGACTTGTGTTGGGGGCAGAGTTCTGGCCCATACAGACAGGGTTCACACAAAACAAGGCTGAGAAGCAGGAATCCTTGTGGTGTCTGAAATGTTGCCAATCACACAAAGGAAGCCTGATGTATGACTTTCAAGCCGCTTTTATAAAAAACGATTCCAAATCCCTGTGTGTGTGAAGCCAAAATTGTAAATATTGCTAAAATCCCTGGAGCTGTTTAATATTATTTATTATGATTCCCCTTGGCACCCCAAAAGTCTCTCATCCTGGGCTCACAGAGCACTTTATTAATTTACACACCATCAATGGGGTTCACAGATGGTGAGACCCACACATGGAGAAGTCTGAAAACTTTGGCCAAAATCCCAACGATGTGTAAATAAATGTAGCTCCGAAGGACCCAGAGTCTTATTCAGCCCCAAGCCCTAGGGCTACCACTGGGGCTGAGGCAGGACCCAGGGTAAACCTGAAAGTCAATGTCTTGAGCCACCGGTAAGCAGGCTCCAAGTTCAAGGTCAAGGTTTTCAATATCCTCCTTTTCAGATGAGTTGCTTGCACTCAAATCAATCCTCATCATGATTTTTAAGGACTCAGTGAATGACAGATCCACCTAATGTGAACAGAGAAGTAAATAAGAGATCTTCAGGAAGTCTCACTTTTGCATTTTAAAAGGCTCCTGGCAGTTTTGCTGTATCTCCCCCTCACAGAAAGTAAATCCTAACTTAGGGCACAGATGTCAGTTCTTTTAAAGACCTACAGTTTCAGTTGAACTTGGGGATCATTTTAGTAGTGCTGAGTAGCTGAGAGTACTAAAAAATTACAATCCTATAGTATTCCAAATGTTAACAAAATAATTACAATTTTTAGTCATTGTAATTTAAAAATGTTTTGATAATTTTTTATTTGACCTTGAGGCCTAGCATTCAAATTTTAATGGTGATATTCAGCTGCAGTATTTGCTTCAAATGAAAACTGACTTTAACACTTGGTACTTAGCCAAAATGCGTATTAGGTGTATTTCTAAAATTATACAGAAAACTTGCAGCACAACGAAGCCAAATGAAGTACAAAGGAAATTGAACTGAGGGTCATGTGAAGGATGCAGTTTTTCTGAATTCCCAGTAAATAATCTTCAGCCCATGAGGGGAAAAAAAAAAAAGAAAAAGACCTAGAGTTTGTTCCAGATCAATCCTGAGCGGTCAGGATTTTTCTGAAGCGCACGGTTATGCTGTTTATTATGTGTCTGACTATCTGTCATCTTTGTTTACATTTTAATTATTTTCACATTTGTGTACAAATCTTATATCAAGTATCTGTTACAACCAAAAATAAAAAGAGGAGAAACGAGAGTTTGTCAAGTGAAAATGTAGGCCCACTGACATCAAACAGCCACCCTGATATTGAGAAGACAAAGCCAGAGAGTGAAAGCAGGTGGCCACTCAGGCCCTTGAATTATCTTCTTTCATAAATAAAAGCTCAAATGAGGGGCTCTCTTTACTGAGTCAGCTAAAAGGATTCAAAATTACAAAGAGCCAAAACTCAGTTCTGAAACACTCTTCCTGTTTATAGTGAATAAACTCCCAAAATGCAGAGGAATTAGATTTTAATGAAAGTCTCTACCAGTGTGTTTTATTGCTCAATCGCATTTTGGCTAAACTCTCTTAACCCTTCTTAGAACTTAGAACTTCAGACACAGTGATCACCTGATGGGGACCAAATTACTGTTTTTGAGGTACAGTCAGCTTGGCTCTCCATCTTACAATCATGTCTTGGCTTAGTTCCACGTTGTGGATGGCTTTCACAGTTGCTTTTCCATGCTTAGGCCAGTGGTTCTCCAAGTGTGGTCCCCAGAACTTCAGCATCAGCGTCACCTGGGAACTTGTTAAAAATGAAAATTCTTGAACCCCCACTGGAGACCTACTGAATTAGAAACCCTAGGGGCGGGACAATCTTCATCTGAACAAGGCTTCCAGGTGATTCTGACACATGCTAAAGTTTGCACACCAACGCTTTAGGCCACAGGAGACCCACTGTGTGTGTTACTCGAGTGTCCCCTACACTTCAGCAGGGTGGTGGTCCTAAGGATGTCTCAAACACATTGCTTCCTCACCCACCCATGTCCATCACCCTTCACGCAAATGGCAGAAACTCAGACTTTCTCCTTCCTAGGTCTCTCTGAACGTCTCAGAATTGGGCTCTCACAGGCCGCCCAGCTCTGCTTCAGCTCCTGCTCCCACATCTCTCTAGGATGACGGAGGCTCCACGGTCCACTGCCACCCTGCACTGACTTTGTGCTACTCGGATACCAAGCATGATGGTCCTCCGCTCTTAGTTCCACACGTGGGCCACCACCAAACTCCACCCTAAGATACTCTGTGAGACACTGCTAACCCCCTCCCTCCTACAATCACACCCCTGCCCCTCTCTCCATCTCTCGGGGAGCCTTGCTGCTGTCTCTGGGCTGTAGGACACATCTATCCAGGCCTCCTTCATCAGAGGGGGAGCCCAGCTGGCTTCTGTTGGCTGAGAGCTATAAGCCTGGTCCCAGAAGCAAAGAGGGCCAGCTTGGTGCGGGGGGAGGAGGGTGAAGAGTTAAGAAGACTTTTTATTTTTTTTAAAGCAGGATTTACAAAGGCTGGTAATTCCTATGAGAGAGAGAATGAGATCCAAGATTTCTCCAGCACTACACAAGACAGGGAAATGAAAGGAACATCCTGTCCTGGGAATTGACTGAAGCAGAGTCTTTAGGGTGGACAGAAGGCGGCGTGGAGGGTGTAGGCGTGTGTTCATAAGAGAGACAGAGAGAAAAAAAACAAAAACAGAGAGAGACAGCAGTCCAGCTGAGTTCCCCACATCATCAGCAGGCAGGTAAGTTACCCAACGGTCTCCTGTGTCTGACAGTAACTTACACAAGAGCATAAAAGCATCTGAAATGTAAAGTATTAAGGACCATCTCATCACTGGGAGATGTTACAAAGACACCGTGAAAAACTTTAAATTGTGGACAAAACCAAAAACTAAGTAAGTCATTCTCAAAGTGACTGTGCTCTGGCACTTCGGGTGGGGCTGTCCTGCAGTCTGGGGATCAGTGAGAACCTCTCCCAGCCTCTGCAATACCAGAGGTGGCTCCCAGTGGTAAAAGCTCCTCACCCCATAATTTCAAACGTCCTCAAGAGGGAAACAGCATTCCACCGAAAATGGAACTCCTGAAATAATCCGAGAGCTAAGAGGAGAAGGACGAGGAGGAGCTGTGGGCTAAACTGAAAATAATAATAAGAAAAAGCAGCAGATATTAAAAACTAGAGATTTTAAATAAAAGGGGATGTCCTACATTTCTCTGTCTAGGTAAGGGTGGATGGAAAGCAAAGATCAGCAAACTTTCTTTAAGAAGCCAGGGAGGAACTATTTCGAGCTCCTTCCGTCATTCCTGCCACACAAAGCACAAAAGCAGCCGCTGAAGTAATTGAATGGGTGGAGCCATGTGCCAATAAACTTTATTTACAGAAACAGGTGACCGGTCAGATCTAGCCTGCAGCCTGTGGTTTGCCAACTCCTGGGTATCACGTCTAAGTATGTGCATAACGCAGAACTGGGCAGCACTGGAAAGTGTGTGGCATCCGTTCTTTTCAAAAAACAAGGTGATCAGGGGGCGGGTATAGCTCAAGTGATAGAGTGCATGCTTAGCATGCATGCGGTCCTGGTTCAGTCCCCAGTGCCTCCTCCAAATGTAAATAAATAAATAAACCTAATTACAAAAACAAACAAAAAATGATGATCATCAGAATAATAATATTCCTTCTTCAGTCCTGTGTCTGGGTGGTACCTTCCTCACCCATCTCATTGGAGAGGACATCGTCCCCCCTCCCATCAGGCCCCCGTCTGTGTACGCCTGAGAAAGGGCTATTACAACACGGATTATCATCCTGCTTCTTCAAAATAAGCAGATGAAATGAAACGTACTGTGTAGAGCTGGCATCTGCTCATCACACGTGCTTATACTTGACACCAGGGCCAGAGCTCAGTTTCAGGGAAGGCCCAGGCAAAGAACATGCAAACAGACAAACCAGGCACCGCCTCCCCCACAGGGTTCCTGCCTCCAGATGAGATGGAGATCCAGTCCCAAAGTCGGGAGTGTGACTTGGCCGGCCCCCGCCGCAACGCCAGCTGGGGTTACGTCACCTGCCCAAGTTCAACATCTGGAAATCCGCAGAACGACCGGGGTGGATGGATGGGAGCAGTGCTCAGGGAGCCTTCTTCCAAGTTCACGGAGACTGCAAACAAGACACTGGGCAGATGGCAAAGGCCTAAAAGAAGAGTTATGGTTTGGCTCCTCAACCTCCACACTTCACCCCACATCAGCCATCTCTCCAGAGCGAAGCTCCCGGGAGCCCATGGATTTGGCCACTCTGAAAGCACAAGAGAGAAAATTCCAGAGCCGCGGAGGAAAAACTTTGACAAGCCTCAGAAATGGTCAGGATTCATTTGCTTTGTAACACGAGGACGCACGATCTGAGAATCCCGATGTACAGCCCCCCTTCCTCGTGTGGATTTCCTTAACAGCCAGGGGAGTAGTTGAGTGTCCATAAGAAAAGCATAAATCTACTGCCTGTGTCCACATGTTTGGCTCAGATGGTTTTCATCAGACTTGAAAGAGAAGCTGTCCTTTTCCTTCTCAAATCCAACAGTGAAGCATCCCAAAGGACATGAAAAGCTCTCAGGATAAATCAACCGCAAATGGGAAACGCTTCCTAGCAGGACCAATTACGGAGGGATGGAGGTGGGAGAAACAGCTCTTGCTATGTGTCCCGAGCGCAATCAATAAAAGCCTCCCAGGTCAGCCGAGGACCCTCCGCCGCCTCCTCCTCGTCTCACGTCCAACTTGATGACTTCCAGAACTAGGATATAACAAGTCTCTGCGGCGGGAGGGGATACCAACCAGAACAATACGAGCCTCTGAAGGACAGGTGTCTGCGCAGTTGGACCTGGACCACAGGAAAGAGAAATCCTCTCTTCTGTTGCCACCAGTGCAGATGGATGGGATCTGAGGATCATTTCCTCAGCAGGCAGAAATCCAGGGAAGAGGAACTGGGAAAGGTCACGTCCAAACAAATCTATCATCCAAACTCAGTCCTGGAATGTGCTGGCGGACAGACACCGCCCACAAGAGGAGGGGAAAGCAAGCCCTGACTCGAAATAGCCAGCTCCTCTGAGAAGCCTTCCCGCGAGTGGCTCCGAGAAAGCCCGACGTGGTCAGCTGGTCAGACGGGTCCGAGAAGGCAGGAAGGCACGAGGAAAGGTGCACCCCAGAGAGATGGGGAATGTTCTGTGTGATTCTTCCAGCAATGAGCGACTCCCTCCACCAGTAAAACTAAAACTAACGTGAACTTAGCACCTGATACAAAACACATGGGAGAGCCTCGGTTTTAGGTCTCCTTACCCTTCAGCTCAGTAAAAGAGGATCTCGTTCCATCTAAGACACTTTTACAGTGCGCTTCGCACAAGGCTGGGAATTTTTAGCAAAGTTAGCTGGAATTGACAGTAATATTACAGTATTGATTATCTTATTAACAGCATCAGTAATCATATTCACGGCTGTTGCTGAAGCATGTGTTCCTCCCAAAGATGAAAACTAAGTCACCATCAAGCAAACCCACTGAGTTAGTTAACAAACCACTTTCTTCGATCACAGCCATTCAAGATGTTCCCTCAAAACCCATACACTAGTGTGTAAAAATGAGAGGTGTGTGCCCCTACCCTCCCTCCCGTTTCTAATCCAGGAATCAGGCGCGTGGGTGATCAATTACTGATGTTAGAAACCAATGCAACTAAAATGCACTACTTTGCCTGCTCCCAGGTTGCTGTTCTCGGTACCCAGACTGTTCTCTCCTCCATCCCATGTTGGGATGATGGGACTGACATTGCCTCTTCTGGGTTTAGACTCTCAGCATCCCTTCCCTTTTCTTCATATTGCTTTCCTTTCAAGGTCCCCGTGAGTGCATTTTACTGCTGGGGAAGGGAATTTGGTCTTTTAAGCTCTGAGTGACTTGGGGAGAATACTGGCCTCTCTTGTTTTGTTTCTGGCCGTGACCCAACAGGATGCTTTCTTCACATTGTCTCTTCCGCGTTTGGCTCCACCAACCAACCGGCCTTCTGATGCCACCCAAGGGATTTCTCTACAAGACAGATGGTAGGTGTCATCCTCCCATCCCCAAAGACTCTTCAGTGGGTTTTGATTTTCTGCTAGTACAATTCAAACTCCTTCATGCTACCTTTAAAAAGGGCTCCACCACAGGACCCCCACTGAACTCTCCCTTTTCCCGTCCACATAGTCCCTCACAAACCCCACCTGCCACCGCATGGGACCAGTCCTCCTCTCCCCTCAAGCCCAGCATCCTCCTGCTTCACCAGTGCCCTCGTGCTGCTCCCCTAGTCCTGCACGCTTTCCCTGCCTCCTCCTACCCCAAATTCTTGCTCATCTTCTATTCACCCTGCAGGATCCGAACCTCAAGGGCTGTGTATCCCACAAAGTGATCTTTAGTCCCTGGACAAAAGTGGTTCCCTGCTCAGTGCTTTCACCCCACTCTGCTTACATTTTGACACAGATTAAGGCTTAAGTTATAATGATTGATCATTGCATCAGTCTTCTCCAGCAAATTATGAACTCAACGCAGTGATCATCCCCAGCATCCCCAGCAGCAACTCTGCTGCTCCACCCACCGTAAACAATCACTGGATACAGAGCCACATCAGAAATGAGTAAATTCAATTAAAACACTGGGAAAGCGTGGGGAGTCCAAATGCACCCTCTGTTCCACCTTGGAATCTCGTCAGACCCCTGCAAACAGCTGCTTGGAGCAGAGTGAGGACTTTCACAGCTATTGGGGATTTGTAAACAAACGTTCTATCTGAAATCTAGGCCCCCAAACCAAGGAGTACTAACCTTCTGTTGGTTTGTGAGCCCTAGAATTTTCCATAAAGCCAAGATACACTTCAGGATTTATTTCATACATGTTTCACCACCATCCATCACTAATTAGACAGTTAAATTCTACAAACAGACATAATAGCCTAAGAGGGCTTCATGGCTAGAACTGCAAGGATCTTCTGATGCTTCTGAACTTGGCGGACGATTTGAGGAACCTGGTAGCAGCCTCTAAAGTGAATCAAATTAACATTTAACAGAACGCAAGCAAAGACCCTGATCTGGAGCTGAATTGCCACAGATCACAGAAATGAAACGCACGGTCTGTAACAGGGATTCTGCTGCCACGTGCAAGAAGAAACCTCTTGCCACCAAGGAGGCAGAGAAGAGGCGAGGACATCCCAGAACACCTGCAGGTCAGCACACCTACGGTCCCCACGGATGCTGCAGACACTCCCAGCCACATTCTACCTACGGAGTCAGGGAGGTGGAGGACGTGTTCACGGTGGTTTTCAGAAGGGTGACCTGGGATGACAGTCTCACTGAAAAGGAGACACGCTAGAACCCACACCTGAAGGGGTGGCGGGGACCCCCCATGGCTCCCAGGGAAAGAGAGCTCCAGGCAGAGGGGGAGGTCAGGACGAGGGCTTTGAGGCTGGAGTTTGCCTGGTACGTCTGAGCCACAGCCAAGGGGAGGAGGTAAGAGGGGAACAGCAGAGGGGAGGGGGCAGCTCCTACTGGGGCCCCAGAAACCACTGTAAACACTTTGGTTTTGATGGGGGTGGGGGTGGGGGCGGCAGCGTGCACGGGAAAGCACGGGAAGGTTTTGAGCAGAGTGACACTGTCTGATCTAAAAGGTGCCCTCTGGCTATTGTTTTGAGACAGATTGTGGGAGAGCAAGACAGGAGCAGAGGGGCCATGCCGGAAAAGGCTCTCCAGCATCCACGCAGGGACCACACAGCTGCGGTCTGGAGTTACGGTTTAGG
Organism: Camelus bactrianus; assembly: GCF_048773025.1. Lineage (NCBI taxonomy): Eukaryota > Metazoa > Chordata > Mammalia > Artiodactyla > Camelidae > Camelus > Camelus bactrianus. Next base: position 11,741,440 of record NC_133539.1, on the reverse strand, counting down.
CACCGGCCACCAGCATGGATTTAAGAACATCCAGGGATGTCCACCTCCCCCGGCCCAGCGGCTGCGGACAGAAGCCCAGCAGCGGCCCCAGCGAGGGAGAGCACGTGACTCCAGATGAAAGAAGAGGTCTCTGCGGCTTTTCAGGTCATCTCCACAGCAGATGTGAGCGGCCAGTCAAGCAAGAGTCCAGCTTTAAGCCCAGGGAGTGAGAGAGGTCACCCGAAATGAAAAGGAGACTGAGACCCACCTTCTCGTGGGAGCTCCCCAGAAAACGCGGAGAAAACACACACCGCCAGAGAAGAAAGGCAGCTGGCCAGCACTGAGGACTCCGCACAGGACTCGGTCTCAAAGGGCAGCCCTTCGCAGCCAGCTGCGTGGCGAGGCCTCTGAGAACTGTCCCTTCTTTACCTGCCGCTGAACAAAAGAAAGGGGGATCAAGGTTACACACGCAGGTGGCTTTGAAGCCCAGCTGTGTCCCTGGCCTCCCAGCTCCTCCACTGAGTTGAGTCACGGCTGAAGGTACAAGCATACCGCTCTCTGCACCCTCCCTCGGTCTTCCCCAGACACGGCCGGCCGGGCCCAGAGCACAGACCAGCGCCCCACGGCATCCTGGCCAGGAGCCACCCCTCAGCCCCCCACTCTGGAACCAGCTCAGCCCCAACCATGTCTGAGGCCTCCAGCAAGTCACTAAACACCTCTGGCCTCCTCCGTCCTCCTCTGCACGATGAGGATTAAGTGAGATCGTTCATGAATGCACCCAGTACCTGGATGGCACTCAACAATGGGGAATTATTCTTGGAATCATTACTGTTAATTCTGTTACCTGTCCATGAATGCGTAAGAAATCTATGTATTGGAAGCAAAGTAAAATGATGAAAAGGTTCACCAGGACCAAGAAGTAAGTGATGCATCATTAAACAACGGAGGAATAAAAATGGGGGGGGGATGCTTTATTTTATTTTGTCTGATTAAATTTTTTTATTAAAGTATGGTTGATTTCCAATATCATATCAGTTTCAGAGGTACAACATAGTGATTCAATATTTTTATAGATTATACTCCATTTAAAGTTATAAAATATTGGCTGCATGCCCTGTGCTGTACAAAATACCCTTGTATCTTATTTATTTTATACATAGTAGTTTGGACCTTTTAATCCCTAACCCTATCTTACCCCGCCCCCAGAGCTCTCCCCACTCACTTGCTCTCTATATCTGTGAGTCTGTTTCTGTTTCGTTCTATTCATTCCTTTTATTCTTCAAATTCCATATATCAGTGATAGCACACAGAACTTGCCTTTCTCTAACTGATTTCGCTAAACATAGTATCCTATAGGTCAGACGGGCCATTTGAAGCATGTATTCAAAGAAAAGAAGACCCACCTTGAGCTAAGTGCCACCTTCCCGAAGACCTTGACCCTTTGTGAACAGATAAACCTCCTCAGTGCTTCTAAGGGAACTGTGAAGACAATTACATACGTTCCATATGACAACACTTGAAAACACTCTCTCAGGACACTAATTCAGCAATAAAATGCATTAGACGTATTTAAGGTTCACACCCTTGGACCTGGTAAATCTGCATCTAAAATTTTTAAAGATATAAGAAGAGATGCAAAGGTTTATATATAAGGAAGTTCATAAGCCCCACAATTAAGAAAACCAAAAACTGGAAAACTAAATATTGAGCCAGAGGAAATGAGTTAAACTGTTACATCCTTATAAGGAACTACTATGCAATTTTCAAAAGGGGCGACTTTAGGAGAAATATCTATCAGGAGAGGCTGAGCTACCTGAGAACATGGTAAAAGGATTAGACTGGGCCACAAGCATTCTCCTGCCTTTGTCACGTAATAATATATCATGGTACAGAAAACAGGATTTGAAAGGAAAAACAAAACTCCTTTAAGCCAGCAAGCATGGTTCAGGATGCTGACATCAGCCACAGTGCCCAAGGACAGACCCAGGGGCCAGAGCCTCCCACTTTCCTGACACCCCCTCTGGATGCCAGTGAACATGGGCTCCCAAAATCTTCAGGAATTGAGTGTGAAAAACTATTTTGGAGAGGCTTATTAAGGGACATTTGTGAAAGATGTTTCCAGCATCCTGTATGCAAGTCAACTTAAAGACCCTGAAGACAAATGAATTCAATATAGGTTCTCAGTAAAGTATGCAAGATTGTCCAAAATGAGGCACCAATTTAGAACTGAAAGGACTGCCTGACTTGCTGTTTTGTTCTTGTTACCATTATTTGGTGGAGGTGCTTTCGACCAAGTTTATACTTCTCAAATCTTTGCTTGACAAAGTAGAATTGCCTTCAGAACTCAAACTTCTAAGTAGTTAGTTAAATGGTGTCCCTGAAAATTCATGTCCACCTGGTTATGTCCATGTAACTCCAGAATGTGGTCTTATTTAGAAATAGGGTCTTTGCAGATGTAATGAAGATAAGATGAGGTCACAGTGGATGAGAATGAGCCCCAAATCCAGTGACTGGTGGCACTGAAAGAAGAGAAGGTCTTGTAATAACCTATAATGATAAAGAATATGAAAAAGAAAATATATATATAAAGCTGAATCAAAATGCTGTACACCAGAAACTAACACAACATTGTAAATCGATACGTCAATTTAAAAACAGGAGAGGAGAAGACATAAAGAGAAGAAGGTCATGTGAAGACAGAGGCAGAGATTCGCTGACGCAGCTAGAAGCCAAGCAATGCTAGAGACTGCCAGGAGCCACTAGACGCTAAGAAGGGGACCCTTCCCTGGAGCCTTCAGAAGAACCATGGCCCTACCAACACCTAGATTTTGGGCTTCTGGCTTCCAGAAATGAAAAGGAATGAAATTCTGTTGTAAGCCACTAAGTTGGTGGTGATTTACTGTAACAGCCCTAGAACACTGGTACAGTGTACAAGCACCAGCCCCACAGACAAGAGAACGTAAACACACAAAGGATTGCTGTGGACTGAATGCCTGTGTTCCACCCACCCCCTACCCCAAACTCATGTGTTGAAGCCCTAGTCTCCAGTGTGATGGTATTGGGAGGGGGACTTTGGGGAGGTGATCAGGTCATAAGGGTGGAGCCCTCATGAGTGGGATTAGTGGCCGTACAAGAAGAGATATAAGAAAGAGAATTTCTCTTTCATATGAGGATACAGCAGAAGATGTCCCTCTACAAACCAGGAAGAAGACTCTCTCCAGAAACCAAATCCACCAGTGCCTTAACCTTGGACTTCCCAGCCGTGTTGTTGAAGCCACCCAGGCTACAATGTTTTTGTTACAGCTGCCCGAGCTGACTAAGACAGGATGACCAGAAGGAAAGTATGCTAAAGACGCATGTTACTTTACAGCTTCATTTTAGACTGGGTGTAGGGGTGGGAGATAGTTGCAAAGAAATGCTGAAAGATGAAAATAATGCTAAGACATTATTAGCAGTTGTCTTGTTTCTCAAAGCAGTGGTCCCTACACATCTGTGTGTATAAGCGTTACCGGGCAAGAGCATTAGAATACAGACCCCTATGCATGCCGCCACCCTAGTCTCTGATGCAACAGAGGGTGTATTTTTAACAAGTACCCTCATGTTCTAACAAAGCTGGCTTCCTGGTCACACTTAGAAAGATTCCACTGGCGATTCAACATGAATATCTCTAAAGTCCTCTTTAGAGATGCCCATCTACCTACTTCTCCAGCCTAGGCTCTCAAGTCCCTCTCCAGCAACCCCAAAGCACATGGCCCCTTCCTGCCTGAGCTCACACCATCCGTGACTGCTGCCGGGGATGTCCTGCACCTCCACCTGCACCCACCTTTGCCTGGCTGCTCCTGGACTCATCAGCACAGGCCTGGCTGCCTCAAGGAAATCTCCCTGACTGCACACTGATCACTCACTCATTCATTCACCATCTCTCCAGAGCCTACTAAGAACCAATGTTCTTGGTACCAAGAAAAATGACCCCCACAGAACTGATACTCTTATAGGTAAAGACACAAGAAACACACACGTAGTGGCTAGGAGCTGGACTCTGGAGCCAGACTGCCTCTCCTGGAATCCCGAGACAAGCTCAATCCCCAACCTCACCCCAACGGGGCTGTTGCCAGGATCCAGCGAGTCAATACTTGTAAGAGTGCGGGAAGAGATCGTTACTACTAAATAAACAAGATCATTTCAGATTCTGACACGTACTATATAATGAACAGGGTACCGTGATACAGTAACTGGTTCTCTATCATGGGGAGGACATCATGGGGTAGGGGAGGGTTATTTAGGGTAAACCTTGAAGGAGCTGTGTCATAAGGCTTGGCCAGTCTTGGGGATCCAACATTTTAGTTCTCAGACTACAAAATCTCAGTGATCAGAGAGCTGTTCTCCAGCATGTCTGCACGCAGTGTGCCTCCTGGCAAGGACTGAGCTATTTTCATCATAAAGATTTGAGTGAGACAGTCCTTTAAGCATTTCTGAGAGCAGTGGGGCTGACGGACGGAGGCCCAGAAAGAGAGGAAGGACAAGATGGTTACTCCTGGTGGCTGTGACCACTGTGATCAGCCTCAGGTACCTCTGATGCCATCCTTTGAAAATCCAGAGAAGTTATGAGAGACGCTATTGGTGATAAGAGTTCCACAGGCCCAGAGAGCAGCAAGGATGGCAATGTTAATTATCAATGCCAATGCGACAGCATGGAACCCACATGCTGGGGAGGCCTGCTGACATTGGAACTCTAAGTCTGTAACCCTGGGCTATGTCTCCGATTACCATGTTAGGTACTCCAGGGTCGGGGATGCATCTGTCTCTGAATGCACACGAACTAGAGCGAGGGCACACGCTAAATGTAATGCTGGATGAATAGAGGAACAAACCTACAAATGGTCTTGGGTCATAAAGCATCAAAACAGACATGGTAGGGAGAGGGTATAGCTCAGTAGAAGAGTGAATTAAAAAAAAAAAAAGAAACCTAATTACCACCACCACCACTCCTGAAAAAAAAGGCGTGAAAAAAATTAAAATTAAATTTAAAATGTTTTAAAAACATACAACATGGTATATATCTGAAACTAATATAATACTGTAAATCAACTGTATTGAAATTAAAACATGCATGCACATGCACACAACGCACGCACGCACACACACAGTGATGGTTAGATTGCCTGGAAATGGTAATTGCTGGACCTTACATGCCATATTTTTGGTCACCTTGTAGAATCCTAGATATCAAGGTGGGTGATGTATGATGAAATAGGCCCTAAAGCCACGATAGACTTGTCCACGGTCCCACATCTACCAGCCATGACAAGCACTATCCATAATGACAGCAGCCCGCTCCACCTGCAAGTTTGGACCCAGAAAAACTATACCCTGCAGCTCCTTCTTGCCCAACTCCGAATTTCTTATGTTCCTATGTCCCAGTGAATCTAAACGAACTGCCTGATCATTTACTGATTAAAAAAGTTCTGATGCCTTCAGCACTGACACTTCAGAGGAGACAGCTCCCTCCAGAAGATTCTAGTGCCCTCTAGAAAGGCCTCGAGAGGACACACCACCTCCACTTCCACTCCTGGTGAGTCACAGTTAGGAGGGGAATGCAGTGACCGCCCCACATAGGGATGGGGGTGCTTGGACTTAAAAGATGAAAATCTGAAGTCTGTAAGATAAAGCTTCCAACCTTTGCTTTAAGATGCTTTACAACCTGGAAGTAACCTGCCCTCCCCACCTGGTTCCTGTGGCCGCTCCTCCCACCGTGGTCACAGCAGCCTCCTTGAATCCCCATCCCCATGAACAAACTGAGACCTTTGCACTTTTGCTCGGGACCTCAACCCAGAAACTGCTTTCCCTCCATGTGCATGGTGGCTTCCTAAGACTTTTACTCACCTATCAAAATCCCAATCAGGCATCGTCGTCACTCCCTAAAGATTCCCTTGAATACTTCAAAGAGAACCACCCATGCTCCACCACCATGGTCCAGACTCTGGACCATCCATCAGTATGGATGGCTCTCTGTCCTATGACAGGGTGAGCTCCTCAAGGACACAAACTGAGTCTCACTTTTTACCACATCATCATCGCCAACAGAGTCACTTAATAGACGCTGATTGGAGGCTATCCCACTGTGAGATCTGTGGACAGCAACCATCCTGAAAATGTGAGCATTAAGCCAGAGGGGGCTCCCTCATCTTCTGCTCGTTAGACACTTTCAAAGCAACCAAGGTGTCTCCATTACAGAAATTAGTACTTTGTGATTAATATCTATGTAGAAATTCACTCAATGCCCATCTTCCCCACAAAATCAATAGCTCTTTAGAGCCAGGGGATGTGTCTGGTATTTACCGCCGTATCTCTGGGTCCCAGCCCTACATCTGGCCCTTGGCAATAGGAGCAATCAGATGGTGATAAACAAATCCCTTACCAGTGAGATGAGTTGACACCTTAGAAAGTTACACGCAAACTTCGCAAAGATTATGCTGAGTGAAAGAAGCCAGTCATAAAAGGCCACAAATTTTTTATTCCATTTATATGAAATGTCCAGAATAGGCAAATCTATAGAGGCAGAAAGTAGATTAGTGACTGTCTAGGGTAGAGTGAGGGCAACATCTGGAGGGAAAGGGGTAGTGACTGCTGGGTACAGGGTTTCTTCTGGGGGTGATAAATATCTTCTATAATTGATTGTGGTGATAACTGCACAACCCTGAAAATATACTAAAAAAATCACTGGCTTGTACACTTGAAATGGTGAACCACATGGTATGTGAATTGTATCTTAATAAAGCTGTTCTCCAAGAAAAAGTTGTGTAAGTTCTGCTGTCAAGGATATTCAAAAACTAAGTCTGCTCAAAGGTAAATGGTATCCTTAGCAGAAACCATGGAAATCTTCAGAAAACAGATAAATTTTTAATAGATACAGATTTGATCTTATTTTGTATCTTATAACCAGAACTTAAAAGAATGCTTGAAAGCATCTGCTTTGAGTTTCTTATTAATAAAGTATTGGAAACTGGGACAGAGAAATTTAGTGATTTAAGATCTCATATCCAGTTGGTAGCAGCTTAAGGTCCAAACTCAATCACGGCAACGTTATTCACAACAGTCAGAAGATGGAAGCAACCCAGGCATCCATGGACGGACAACTGGTTAATGAAAATGGGACATATATACAAAAGAGAGTATTATTCAGCCTTAAAAAGGAAGGGAACCCTCTAAGATGAACCTCGAGACATTATGTTAAGTGAAAGAAGCCAGTCACTAAAGGACAAATACTATAGGATTCCACTTATATGAGGGACCTAGACTCTATTAAATCCATAGAAACAGAAAACAGACTGGTGGTTGCCAGGGACTGGGGGAGGGGAGAATGGGGAATTGTTGTTTAATGGGTACAGTTTCAGTTTTGCAACATATAAATAATTCTACAAATGGATTACACAGCAATGTGAATGTACTCACTACTGAACGGTACACTTAGAAATGGTTAAAATGATGAATTTTGTGTCCTGTGTATTTTATCACAATTTACTATAAATGTTTTTAATTTTTTCATTGAAGTACAGTTGATTTACAATGTTGTTAGTTTCAGGTGTACAGCAATATAATAATTTTTTTTTAAAGAGATCCAAGCTCAAGCCTCCTAACTCCTACCCTAGCCACAATCTCCTGCATGGCCCTCCCAGACCCAGATAAAAAGGAGACACACTCAGACTTCACTCATAGAGAAATCAGTCAGTCCCTCCAAGAGACTGCTTCTAGGGAATTCCAAGAATTTTAACAAATCTCAGCAGCCCTGATCAGTATACAGATCAATAAAGTAGAAGCCACGCCACATGTCGGAGTGTTCCTGGAACAAAGCCCTGCCAGAAGGAAAGTGGGAGGCTGCAAAGGTAGCCGGCAATGGGCTCACAGCAGGACAGACAGCTTTCTCCAGGACAGAGCGTCTCAGACCGAACTGGGTCCAGAAGCAGCCAGGGATCTTCAGAAAATGCAGATTCTGGTTCACCTGGGTGAGGCCTGAGATCCTGCATTTCTAACAGGCTCCCAGATGACACAGGTGCGATGCTGGTCCCAGGGACCACTCTTGACTGCTTTGGGCAGCCAGGGTCGAGATGAAACTCCACACCACATTCCTCTCCCCAGATGAGCAGCTACCTTCACGGGCTGGGAACTCCACGGAATCATTCAGTTTGCAATGGAACTAAGCACACCATCACAAGTCGACATATCTCAGCTCATTTTAGCTGGCGTTAGAAAACATACATATTCAGATTTTATGCTTTATGAAAACGGAAGTTTGATTTATATTAAAACTGGGTCAGTGGATTGACTGCTTGATTGGGGGATTTGGGGGGAGGAAAAAACAACTGTGGTCCCATTCTTTAAAGGGAGCACTAAATAGGACTTAAAACTCAGCAGTCGGTAGAATCTGGTCTAATAATCTGATTCAGACACTTGTTCAGATCCCTTGAGAAACCATCTTGGCAAAAGCCACAACACAGAGAGCCCACACATCCTGCTTTACAAAGAGTCATAGACGACGTGTTTTTTGCACCTTGATTTTCATGAAGTTTTGGTTTTCATGCCAGTCCCTAGTGAAAATTAGCTAGGAAGAAAAGTCGTCTGCAAAGTTAAGAGAGGTTTGTAATGGCTTGAGCCTGCGGTCAACGGGACAGATACTCTACAGGAAAAGACAAGCACTGAGAGAAGCAAAAATGACAGGTTATATCTTTAGGATTAGAGGTCACGAATTAAAATTAAAAGTAATCATATGGGAGAAAAAAATAAACAATCCAATCCAAAAATGGGCAGAAGACCTAAACAAGCAATTCTCCAAGGAAGACATACAAATGATCAAAAAGCACATGAAAAAATGCTCAATATCACTAATTATCAGAGAAATGCAAATCAAAACTACAATGGGGTATCACCTCACACCAGTCAGAATGGCCGTCATTCAAAAATCCACAAATGACAAATGCTGGAGAGGCTGTGGAGAAAGGGGAACCCTCCTACACTGCTGGTGGGAATGCAGTTTGGTGCAGCCACTATGGAAAACAGTGTGGAGATTCCTCAAAAGACTAGGAATAGACTTACCGTATGACCCAGGAATCCCACTCCTGGGCTTGTATCCAGAAGGAAATCTACTTCAGGATGACACCTGCACCCCAATGTTCATAGCAGCACTATTTACAATAGCCAAAACATGGAAACAGCCTAAATGTCCATCAACAGGTGACTGGATAAAGAAGAGGTGGTATATTTATACAATGGAATACTACTCAGCCATAAAAACCGACAACATAATGCCATTTGCAGCAACATGGATGCTCCTGGAGAATGTCATTCTAAGTGAAGTAAGCCAGAAAGAGAAAGAAAAATACCATATGAGATCGCTCATATGTGGAATCTAAAAAACAAAAACAAACAAACAAACAAAAACAAAGCGTAAATAAAGGACAGAAATAGACTCACAGACAGAGAATACAGACTTGTGGTTACCAGGGGGGTGGAGGGTGGGAAGGGAAAGACTGGGATTTCAAAATTGTAGAATAGACTACACTGTATAGCACGGGAAATATACACAAAATGTTATGATAACTCAGAGAAAAAAATGTGACAATGAGTGTGTATATGTCCATGAATAACTGAAAAATTGTGCTGAACACTGGAATTTGACACAACATTGTAAAATGATTATAAATCAATAAAAAATGTTAAAAAAAAAAAGTAATCATATGGGGGCAGTTACTTTTAAAAAGAGAAAGCAAATAATTGGATCTTTGCAAGCAAAAACTAATCCAAAATACTCTATAGAAACTGAGTGCGACTACAGAGAACTTTGCACCAAATGAGCTTCTCACTTTCACAGCAATTGCTAATACCTGTTCCCGTATCTGTGACAACTGATTAGCCCTCATTTTATTGCTATTGCAATTAGCAACTCCCCCATAGGAGACGGTGGTTTACCTGTTACTCATAATATCCATTAAGTGATTCTCTCAAGGTTCAAAGCTCACAAACTTTACCAGTGTTTCCTTGCTGCCAAGCCAACTTAATTAAAAACAAAACAAAACAAAACAAAACAAAACAAAACAAAACACAACCTTCACCTTAAAGGACAGGCATCAACAATTCAAATGAAAACCTCAAGATGTTAAAGGAGAACGAATACAGTGCTTAGTACTAACCACAGTGCAACAAAATAAGAATTTTCATATTCTGCCCTGGTGGTGTCACTGGTAAAATCTTTTTAGTGTAAAGTAAATAGGCAACATATAAACTTTTTACAATGTTTAGACTCTTTGATCTAATGCTTCCTCTTCTGAGGATCTATTCTAAAGACATGATCCAAAATTTGGAAGTTTTGGAAATAAAGACATCCTCTGCAGTATTTAGTCACGATAGAATAAGAATGTGAAATGAGCCCTGGGGGTCTGCACCCTGTCATTGTAGCGAAGCGGGAACTACATTTCCCAGAATCCCCTCTCCCGGGCGGTACTGGTTTAGGATTGGCCACGAGGGGAGCCGGCCCAGGATTTGGAAGCACAAGTGGAGAAGCGGGTGGGGGTCAGGGTCGTGAGTCCATTCGGTGCCGCATGGGGGCCACAGCCCCTTTAGCTCCTGAGCCAGACTCGTGTGCAGCTCCAAAGGCAGAGGCAGAGCGGTTCTCTGCAAGTCACCCCGAGTCATGGAGGCAGGAGGCGGGAGGAGAGACTCGGGCTTCAGTGTGCCCTGGCTCTCCCAGCACCAACCTGCGGCTGTTCGGCCCGACATGTGCAGCCAGAGGCAGAGACAAGAGCCTTCCACAGACTTCTCCCGGCTCCCACAAGGGCCTGGGCTCAACTTCCCATGAGAAATCCCTCTTCCTCACCTCCCACTGTGGTGCTTCACCTTACGCGTCTCCATGACTAGCTAAGATGCCTAGACAATTGGTAAAACTATTTCTGGGTGAGTCCGTGAGGTGTCTATAGATGAGATTAGCTTTCACTAAAGTGGTTGGGTGTCATCCAATTCACTGAGGGACCGAAGAGAACAGAAAAGTGGGGGGAGCATGAATTCTCTCTCTCTGGGCGGGGACATTCATCTTCTTCTGCCCCAGGACATTGGCAGTCCTGGTTCTCAGGCTTTCGGATTCAGACTGAGCCACACGACTGGCTTTCCTGGTCTCTGGTGTGCAGGTAGCGGGCAGATCATGGGACTTCTCAGCAATCACAACTGCAGGAACCAATTCCCATAATAAACCTGAATGTTTCTCTCCCACTCTTTCTTTCTTTCTTCTTTCTTTCTCTTTCCTCCTCTCTCTCTTCCCCCCATATGGATGGGTAGATAGGTAGATAGATGGATAGATGGATAAAGATATTCTATTGGTTTGTTCTGTTTCTCAGGAGAACCCTGACTAATACACTCACCAAACCCTAACTGAGACATAATCAATACATGTAAATAAGATTCAAGTAAATCCCAGTACACCACTCCATGGAATGTTAAACATTTGTTAAAACAGATGTTTACAAAGTACTTAAGGACATTTGTAACACAACCATTTTTCCCATGAAATGGGGGGAAATGTCAAGCTAGAATTTAAATTTATCTTTTATTCATTCTATATAAAATAAACACAAGACAAAGAGGGGGAAAAGACGACATCAAATTACAACAGTTTGATCTAGGAGTTAGTATTTGTTTCTTCCAGTATTTTCTAATTTTTAAATTTTCTATATGTTTTCTGTATCTTTTTAAGAATTAAAATTGTTTAAAATTAGAACTATAGTCTTTTCAACAAATGGTGCTGGAACAACTGGACATCCACATGTAAAAAGAAGAATCTAGACACAGACTTTAGGCCCTTTATAAAAATAGACTCAACATGGATCATAGACCTGCATGTAAAATGTAAAAACAGAAAACTAACAAACAAAACTATAAAAGATAACGTAGAAGAAAACCTAGATGACCTGGGATGTGGCAAGGACTTTTTAGATATAACATCAGAAGCATGATCCATGAAAGATATAATTGATAAGCTGGACTTCATTAAAATTTACAACTTCTGCTCTGCAAAGACAATCTGAAGGGAATGAGAAGACAAGTCACAAGCTAGAAGACACCTGATAAAGGACTGTTATCTAAAATACACAAAGAACTCTTAAAACTCAATGACAAGAACACAAACAACCCAGTTAAAAAATTCATCAAAGACCTTCATAGACACCTCACCAAAGAAGACACGCAGATGGTAAATAAGCAGAGAAAGGCAAACTAAAACAATGAGATACCACTACCTATCTGAATGGCCAAAATCCAGAACACTGACAACACCAGATGCTGACGAAGATGTGGAGCAACAGGAATGCTCATGTGTTGCTACAGGGAATGCAAAATGGTACAACCACTTTAGAAGACATTTTGGTGGTTTCTTACAAAACTAAATGTATTCTTACCATACAACCCAGCAACCACACTCCTTTGTATTTACCCAAAGGAGTTGAAAACTTAACATTCGCACAAAAGCCTGTACTCAGATATCAATAACAGTTTCATACATAACTGCCAAAGCTAAGAAGCAACCAAGATATCCTATCCAAGTAGGTGAATCGATAAATAAACTGTGGTACCTTAGACAATGGAATATTACTCAATGCTATAAAGAAATGAGCTATCAAGCCACAAAATGACATAGAGGAACCTCAAATGCACATCACTAAATCAAAGAAGCCAATCTGAGAAGGCTACATTCCATACGGTTCCAACTAGATGACATTCTGGAAAAAGAGACATTATGGAGAAAGTAAAAGAATCGTTGGTGGCCAGGAGTTTGCGGGAGGGAGCTGGATAATCAGGTGGAGCACAGAGGATTTTTAGGGCAGCGAAACTATACTGTATGATAATTACAATGGTAAATACATGTCATTATAAATTTGTCAAAACCCATAAAATATACAAGACCAAGAGTGAACCCCAATGTAAACTATGGGCTTTAGAGGATAATGATGTGTCAGTGCAGGGTCACCAACTCCAACAAATATTACCACTCTGGTTGTGAATGTTGATGAAGGGGGAGGGTATGCATGTGTGGAGGCAAGGGGTAGATGGGAAATCTCTACACCTTCTGCTCAATATCATGGTAAACCTAAAACTGCTGTAAAAAAATAGTCTATTAAATTGTTTTAATTCTTTAAAAATTATTATAAATAGTAAAAATTAAACTCTGAATTCTTTATTTTTCCTCCTTCACTCTCAGCTTAGGTTTTCAATACATCACAAAGACTTTTTGCTAATTTAAGAAAGCCTCTGTTTTTTTGTGTACATCCAACAGAATTGCAAATTCAATATTATTTCACTTCACTGCTGAAAAACCATTCAGTTTTTTTCCAGGAGAAAAGCCAAACTTCTCAGCAGGATCTGGCCATTGATCTTGCCAGCTTAGCTCCTCTTGTGACCCCGCGATAGGAATAATAGTAAAAATCACAACGTAATGACAATAATGATCATGACCCCCAGAGGTGACCAAGTCCTTTGATTGCTCTGTACTTTGCACGTGGTTCTCTTGACTTAAAAATGCTCTCCTTCTCGTCCATATTCACCTGAAGAAAAACCACTCACCAATTAAGACTTAACTTGAACTTCATTCATCTGACGACCTCCCTGACTCTTCGAAGGCATCAACCTCACCTCCCCACGACAGACTCAACATGCGTTCAGTGGCTCCGACCAGACTGTATTGAAAGAGTCTCTCTCCCGCTGGAGGGCTTGTTAAAATTCACATTGTAGGCCCAACCCTCAGAGTGCCCAATTCAGTAGGTCTGGGATAGGACCCAGGAATGTGCATCCTAACAGTTTCCCAGCTGGTGTTGATGTTGGTGGTCTGGGAACAACAGTGTGAGAACGGCTGAGCTGGGACGGAGACCTTTGGGGGTGCAAGCTATGTTTTATTCATTCTTGCATCTCAAAGGCCCAAGAACGGTGCCTGGCACTTAACAGGTGTTCAGGATTGCTTAGATATATTTTTATTTATTTTACTTTTTAAATAAAGAAAGTCCTTTCCCCCACATGTGGCTAACCTCCCTAGAATGCAGTGAAACATGATGTGCAGAGTTACCTGGAATCTGACAACTATTTTCTTGTTTATACCTCTGTGAAATCTGGAAACCTTCATAAACATGGGGTGAAAATGTCAAAAATCCAAGATCCCCTGCCACACACACACGCACACGCACGAGCACGCGCGCGCACACACACTTTGTGAAAAGCTCTCCACATTTTACATAATCATTGTCATTTCTCTGTTGCTCCAGGCAACAAGAAATAAAGCCAGAAACAGGAGGAGATGGACAGAGAATACTTGGCTGCTCTTTTGCTCCCAACTTCTCAGTGGTAAAGCCTACATCATTTTATTTTCCCAAATGCCCTTCAGGGTTGTTTTGTTTTGTTTTGTTGGTTTGTTTGTTTGTTTTAATGGGGGAGTAATTAGGTTTATTATCATTTAGAGGAGGTACTGGGGATTGAACCTGGGGCCTCGTGCATGCTAAGCATGCTCTCTACCACTTGAGCTGTACCCTCCCCACTTTGCCCTTCAGCGTGGTTACTGCCACCCCTCCTCTCCCACCTGCACAATGACAAGGAGGACTGGCAGTACTAAACCCAGGAGCAGGACCCGGGGAATCTGACCTTCAGGTTTAGACATGACCTTCCTGGTAACAGTGACCGTCACCTTCCCAGACACAGCCTCAAGCCAGGTTGTGAGAGAGTTAGAGGAATTCAGATCAGAGAAGAAGCAGACTGGGAAGATGTCCCAACATGCACGTTCTGGGAGGGGCGGGGACTGGGAGGAGGATCCTCCAGGGAAACAACGGAGGCAAATACACGGTGGTGTTACAACACACAGCATGTCCCAGCAAAGGCAAGGGCCCTAACTGCCAAACATAACGCCCGTGGGATGGAGACAGAAGTGGGAGAGAATTCGGGGCCTTGAACACCACATCACCGAGATTGGTCTGTAATGCGCAGGCAGTAACTCCTGTCAAAAGGGAGCAACAGTGATCAGCCCAACATGCTGGGAAGGGACACTGGTGGCAGAATGGACGATAAGGAGGCGCTGGGGGAGACGTGCTCTGTTTTACTGATACTCAGAGAAATGCCAGGTGAACCCGCAAAGGAAACATGAAACAAACCAAAATTCATGTGGGCATCTCGATCCAACAGTGAAGTAAAGGCCTTCTATGTTCTCCTTCCATTCTCTCTCTCACCTCATTTCAAAAACGACTTCAGGCAGGTAAATAAGTAATTGAAGCAATAAGTACCAGCGAAATTGGAAGCCAGACCTCTTCAGAGCAAGGGAGTCAGGCAAGGGTTCGGAGATTTGATCCTGACCTTTAAAAGGTACGAAAGACTTCACCGGGATGAACGGTGCCATTTATAGCTACTGGTACCACGAGGGGCTTTGCAGAAGAGTTCAGTTTACCACCGTGCTCTTCAAAAGCCACAATCTTCCAAAATGCACTTTAATCCCAAATTAACAGCATTCCGGTGATTAGACTGGGCAAACCGGGTAGAAAGAGAAAGAAAACACACACATCGGTTATGTCATTTGTGAATACAACCTCTGCAAACAGATCAAGTACTTCAGTATCTGTTTCAACTGCAATTATGTTGTACAATCCACACTTTTAGTCCAAGGTGGCGGCAATACCCACCAAACCTGGGAAACGCAAGCCTTTCTTTAAGAACAATTTCTTTAAACATATGAAGAAGAGGCAGCAAATTTGAAAAATGGGATCAATCTCCTGATGGCTGAGAAGAGAGGTTTTAATTATGCTTTGAGATGAAGGTGATAATTGACTTATATGCTGATCTATCATAACTCCAAGCTCATACACAGAAACAATTATCAAAAAGACTGTCAGGTAACACGGTATTTCACGTGAATTTACTGTGTAACTGAAGCTTAATATTTCTGAAGGTTCAAATTTTTTTTTAATTTCTTAAAGTCTGTTTTGAAAGGGAACGTAACACACTGTTAAATATATTGCGGAACTTCGATATCCAGCCAAGATGAAGTAACAGGAGCCAGATTTATACACCCAACTGAAACAATTTTTAGAAACGGACAAAATACA
This sequence comes from Camelus bactrianus, assembly GCF_048773025.1. NCBI lineage: Eukaryota > Metazoa > Chordata > Mammalia > Artiodactyla > Camelidae > Camelus > Camelus bactrianus. The sequence goes on along the minus strand of NC_133539.1, from coordinate 11,725,349 downwards.
CGAAACAATGGTTCTCAGACACTGAACAGCAGAAACACAGGACAGTGACCTCTAACAGACTGGATACAAAGGAGGTGAGCCCTACGATGGCCAGCAGAGGGAACCCAAAAGGAGCCCTGAGGTCTCCCAGGGAGGAGGAGGGGAGCTGAAACAGATTACATGCTGCCCTGCCATTTGAAACGAACATGGCAAAGAATTCACTGAATGCAGAACCATTCATTTCCTGATGACAAATGGTGACCTGTTTTTCTGTTATGCTCTAATACTGTGAAGACCACAGTTGGGAGCTGGAAAGATTTCTTCTCAACACTGCTAAAGTCTTTCAATTCAGGCGTGTGCTTATAATGACTTTGGATTTCCTCTCTTCCTAACAGGTGGTTACCACCCCTAACATCAGCCCTCAGATGATGTACTTCCATCGTGGTTACAGTGTCTCCATTCTTCCGATTCCCAAACTCCACAGCATCCGGGGGAGACGGCAGGGTAGGCTTGTTTCAGATCCGCAGCGACTCTCCAGAATGAAGCCAAGAGCACTGGTGCCAGGGCTGTTGAGGCATCTGTGTTAACAGCTTGACCTCTCAGAATGTCTGAGTTCTTCTGGGGAGTAGAGTTTGTCGGGCACACAGTAGGCATGAGATGAACAACTACTAAATTCATTAATTCATCAGTTGGGGAATGAATAACATATATGGTTAAAATCTCAGGCAGCATGTATCTACCTCTTTTTCTAAATTCATAATCTATTCACGTTTGGATCAACCTAAACAGACCAGTAAGACGATCTTTGGGACTGAGCAGATGAACTCTTCACTTCCTCACTGAGAGCGAGCCCCAAGGTTCACACCAAGAACTTTTGGGCCCCACTACCTGTACTGAAGCTATTTTTAGAGGAACAATGGAATCTATGTTCCACAGCAGCAATTTCAGACTTCAAACAGTCTTAATGTCTAAAACCAATACCCAACTTCATTCAAGTTAGCCTTTGAAAGGCTCTTAGTCCTAGAGTTTAAAGCAACACGGTAACACAACAAGGTTTGAAAAGGCTTGTTTTATGGACCTAGGAATATAAAGTTACTCTGAAGATATGTGCCTCTAAGCCACAAAATGCCTTTCCAAGTAATACAAACAAAATTGTAATTAATTTATGGAAAATGATCGATCTGACTATCATATAAAAAGGACCAGTAGGAAGGGGAAAAAAAAAAGCCCTGAGTCACACATTTCTGCTACCTGTAGCATTATAATGACTTTTTTTTTTAATTCTTACTTTTTATTGAAGTGTAGTCAACTTACAACATTAATTTCAGGTGTATAGCAAAGCAATTCAGTGATACATATACATACATATCTTTTTCAGATTCTTTTCCATTACAGCTCATTACAAGAAACTAAATAGTTTCCTGTGCTATATAGTAGGTCTTTGTTGTGTATCTATTTTATGTATAGTAATTGTATCTATTAATCCCAAACTCCTAATCTATCTCTCCCTCCACCATCACCCTGTTCCCCCTTGGTACCCAGAATTTATTTTCTATGTATAATGATGTTATTACAAAGCATAATAATAACTTTCATTCACATCACAATTTACAGATTACAGGACAGAACTGACCAACAACTCCCATTCACCTTTCAGGAAGCAATTTTAAAACTGGCCTGTTGTTTCTCAGCCCACCTTTGGCTCATAAACTCCTACCCTGCCGTCAAGATCCTTCTCACATGCCACCTCCAGTGAAGCCTTCCTTCATATCCATAAAGAAACTTGTCTACTCTGCCCTCTGTCGTCCCACATAACTTGATTCCCATCCCTACCTCAGCCCCTACTCCCCTAGTGGGCTGTATCCATTCATTTATCAGCCTGTGATGTATCCAGCACTGTCTCTGGCAGATAGCCGCCACGTGATAAATGACTCTTGTCCCAAAAGATAAATGCATTTCTTTTAAACACAGAGACATCATCACTTGTAGCTATCTCTAAAATATTTACTTTTTTCTCACCTCAACAGCAACCTGTCTTCTTTAAAGAAAATCTGGAAAACATATCAAAGTATAGAGAAAACATTCCTTCACTGTTGAAACTGTAAGCCTGCTAGTCCAGTTTTAGTGAACAGACAAGATCATATTATATATACAGTTATTTATCTAACATATTTGATGCAATGTGTCCTAAAAATGTTCCCATGTCATTTTTTAAATATTCAAATTACGTTATATGGATATGCCATCATGTAACCATTTCTTGGTTTGGGGACAGTTAGATTGCTTCCAATAGCTTGGAATGGACCTTATGTGGATAGATCTTTGTCCAGATCTCAGGCTGCTTTGTTAATAAATGATCAGCCTTTTGAAAGTGAATACGCAGGTGCTTATGAGTCGATCAGTTTCCCTCACCAGCTACCCTTTACTAACTCCTTTAACACCAGACAACCAAAGGGTCCAAGAAATGACCATGTTACCAAACGACGCATACATGAGTTGACACTCTAAGTTGTGTTTCTCAAACAGGGCACTGCAGGAATGAACAGATCTGTGCACAGACCTACCTTCAGCTTATGCATGGAGCTATAAATGCTTTCTCTCCTTTCTTCCAGACATCCTGGTCTCTCTCCCAAGCCCTCTTCTGTATCCAACTCCTTACTCCTGATTAGCCATTCAGAAGCCCTCTGAAAGTCAACTCAGGGCTTTGTCACCCTGGCACTGTTGGCACTTGAAGCTAGCTACTTCTCTGTCATGAGGGGTTCAGTGCACTGCTGGGATGTTTAGCAGCATCCCTTGCCCCTACTCACTGGATGCTGGTAGCAACCCCTGTAGCTGTGACAACCAAGAATAACCCCAGTTGTTGCCAGATGTCTCCTGGAGGGCAACTTTATCCCCAGTTGAGAACTACTGATCTAAATTAATCATTTAGTTATTTGATAATAAAGGCAGGTAAACTGTCAAGCGGGGTTGAGAACTGAGTTACAGCTAACATGCTAACTGTGATCAGCTGGTAGTGTTCACCTGTAGATGGTTAGTGATGTCTGCTGTGGATTAGGAAAGGGTAGTTTGCCATCTCCACTAACCCATCAGAAGCCGCTGGACAAGAAGGGGTCAGCACAACCCTTAAAACTGGACTTGGCTGCAATGCCATCTTCCCTTGACTCCATAAGAACAACAGAAACCTTAAAAGCATTCTTGGCTTTCAAGTGCATCTGACTGGTAACATTCTATAAAATGACCCCTGAAAGAACATATAGTTGGCCAGTCATTAATATTTATAAGCTTCCTATAGTATCTGAGCATGCTGTACACCATCAAAGGCTGGTAAAAAATAGAGCTGACTTTACCCACAGCCTCCAAAAGCTGGCAGTATTGAATACTAACCCAGAAACCATAATTTTCATGAAAGGAAATGGAACCACTGTCTTCTATACCATGTAATCTATATGTAAAAAGAAAGAGACGGCGCTCTCCAAAAACCACTGGTTGTCCGAGAATATGATGGTTAATGTAAAACAAACCAGACTGAGAAGGAACAAAGCCATGGGTTACTTATGCTTCTGATTATCAATAAGGTCTTGATGACCCACAATCTAACCTCACACGATCACCAAACCTCTGGGGGCCTCAGCCTCAGTTTCCTTCATCTGGTGAGAAAACCTTCTGTGGTCAGGATGAGGAAACAAGCTAATAACAAAGGCCTCATACAGTAAGTATCCTACTTTAGTTAATATTATTCAGCATCAGTACTATACTCACTCATTCTAGAAAAGTAGCCACTAGCCTCTGTCACATCTGCCAGTAGCTTAGCAACTGATGGTTTTCAGAAACTGGAAACCCAAAAAAGTCTCATTCAGAGCTTCTGTATTCACAATCCAGTTTCGCCTTACAACTGCAATTTGCTCAAACCGTATCTCATGCAGATCACAGATCCACATATTTCTTCTTACTCCACTAACTTGATGGAGTTCAGGAAAACTGACCACTACGCTGTCCTTCCCCAGCCACATGTCTGCTTTTAGCAACACTCCTGACACAAAATAAACCAAAATCGTTGGTCTTTTTAAAGATCACAACATAAATGACCAAGTCAGATACGATCAGAGGTTTCATGGTCCCAGATCAGTGATTCTAAGCAGAAGAGATCAGGAAAATCCTCATGTCTTCAGTGAGTTTACAGAGACAAATAAAAGATGCAAACCATCCACTATAGTTGGTTGCTAAGGGAAATAAGCCTATTTCCTGTGCTCTTCACTCTGGTACCCAGCACCTCATTAGGTAATGAGGCACCACCGTAAGTAATATCCTGATGTGTTCCCAAAGCAGAAGAGCTGCAGCAAGATGACTATGGGCAATGGGAAGGAGAGATGGTAACACTGACCTTTTAATCAGCTGATCCGAACAGGTCAACATGCAATTCCAAACCTAGAATATGGACAGAAAAATCTAGTATGATTTTGTTTGTTCAGCTTCCATTTTTACTTTGGAAGGACCTGCTTGCATTTTTTCCCATGTAAAAAGTCCCAGCACCACAGAAGCATGGAACATAGGGAGTGGAAAACACTTGGCAATAATTATGTACAGCACTTCTCAAAGTGTGATCCAAGTATCTCCCTACATCAGAATGACATGTGATATCTGTTTAAAATGCAGGTTCATGGGTTGGTTTTCAATTTATTTCAATTTATTGAAAACCAACCCTTTTCCTCTGGCCTATATTTCCCAGGCTCCTTTGAAGAGAAATGTGACCATGTGACTTGATTCTAGCCAATGGAATATGAGAGGAAGAGACGTGCCCTCCTTCATACAAGCCTTCAGACTCTTTCCTTTTCCATGACTTGACTTGATGGTGACCGTGGAAGGCACATGTTACAGATGGCAGAGCCACAGTATGGAAGGAGACTAGGTCCAAGCTAATGCACAGAGTCCCAACTCAGACATTAACAAGTAAGAATCTAGAGTCTTGTTAAAGAAAGTTATTCTGACACTTGTTACAGCAGTAAGGAAGACTTTACTCAAGACTATTGTAATAAGGGTATTGTAATAGAGGACAGAGATTAAGCTCAACTCTGAGTACAACGACAAGTGGGGATGTACAGCCAAGGAGCAGGGTGAGGGGGTCACAGTGGATATAAAATTACTAAGGGAAAACGTCAAGAGTAGGGGGGTTAAAATTCATAGATAGACAGATAGATAGATAGATAGATAGATAGATCAGAGTAGGGGGATTCTTGCTAAACTTGCCTAATAGGATTCTTGCTAAAGACAGGCCCAGGATATAGACATCAAAGGTAGAGGATAAGGAACCTGACCAGATATCAAGAGTGATCAGATATCAAGGATGGGAAATACTGTAGCAGGATTCTTTGCTAAGACTGGGTTGGGCGGGCCAAAAGGAGAACCAACAAGGCCAAGATTAAGGCCTAGTTGAAAACAGGGCTCAGAGGAGCTTGACTAAAGTTTGGTCAAGGAGAGAGACTTTGTCAAGGTAGGGCCCCGGAGTTCTGCACTGTAACAACCTCATTAAGAGTTATGCAGGAAAACAGGCCAGAGGAGAGGCACCCTATGCCAGGCCATCCAGGCAAATACTGAAAACAGCCAGGACTAGAAGTCCCCAGAGATCGGTCAGGTTTTTTTTTACCAGTGTTTCAATAAGCCAATAATTAAATACCAAATTCAAATATATCTCTATACATACATGTTATCCAGGATTAAAAGTAACTTTTAACAACCTTGGAGCAATCTAGGCAGAAAGCATCCCTGCCTAAAAAAATAGAAAAAGTGAGCGCTTACCTTTCATTTCACAGCTCTAGCTCTGAAAGACAAAGAAAGGCAGGACGGGAAGGAATGGGTTACCAAAAGCCCAATGTGGGACATGGCCAGGCCTGTCAGATCCCCCAATGGCTTGCAGTCATTAGAAATCATTAGACCCTCTAGTTAGTAACATGCAAGAAAATGAGCAGACATATCAGGGCCAGCTCCTCAGACATTACAAAACTATGGGGAGCAGGGGAGGGCAAGTTTCCCACAAGACAATTACCTTTGAGATACAAAGATGTTCCCATGGCTCAAAACACTTTTCAGAATTGGGCAGAGTCTATTAATCCGTTAATAAAGGGCCAGATTATTTGGAAAATGGTTTTAAGAAAATAATCATGCAGAGTTAAGTGTTAACATTCCCCCAGCGCACTCTCCTGCTTCTAGCCCCTCTTGTCTCGCCTTGCAAATCTGGTGTTGAAGCCCTAGTTGACCATCAAGCCCTGTTTGACCAGTTTAAATTCCGTCTTATAAAATAATCTCATTTCCCCTCCATCACCGTTGGAATAAAATCCCCAGATCTGAGATGCCTATGGTCCGAGTCATGAATCTCTTTCAGCTTTTGAAGTGTCATTTCTGATATGCCGATTAGGGACAAAAAGAATCATATTTTACAGCCGTGGTTTTTACGACCTTTGAATTATTATGGCTTTCCAAGTCTTCATTCTCCAATAGGCCAACAGTATGCCTACCCCTCTTGCAAATCCCTAAAAATTGGGATCTGGAATTCACGACAGGCAACATAAATCTGACCTGTTATGTAATATAAAACATCAGACGGACCTGGTTGCCATGCATGTCATTTAGAACATATTTCATAAGAACAGGACTTCATGCAGTGTAGCCTCCCAAAAGGTAAAAGCCACAGTCTGTAAACTGTTCATGCCTAGACCCTCCTCGGTCTCAAATTAAAGCAGCCGGGAGGAGAGAGATTGATGAGATTTCACTAAGTGAAAAACTTCATGAAAATCAATTCTAACATCTTTAGCGCCCAGCAGTGGGACCTGTATTTATAAGGACAGTATTAATGATAAGCTACCCCAGGGAAATTACAACAGCAGTTATCAAACAACTTGAATATGCTCTTTGAAGTCGAGGCACTACCGTTTAGAATTTGCACCGGCTTTCCTGTCACTGAAAAGTGTGGCGCTGAGTCAGCCTGTATCAGCTCAGGAAAACAGCAACTGAGGAATTTACAGCTTCCTGACTTACAAATAATAAATTAATAAAGGCAGATTTCTACTAAATTCCTTGTTGCATTAAATTTCAAAGGAGGGGTAGAAATATCCACAACGCCACGATGGTTTGAAAGCATAAGGGATCTGGACTAATGAAATTTCACGCGTACGCTCTGGGAATTTACAAGGAAAAAATTCAGAATACACGACTAATTGCTACAATATTAATTTCATATTTATATCCCCCACAAGCACTGAAGTGAAATTTTTCAGCTTGAGGAAAAAGAAGCTGGACTGTTTAGCAGGATCTCAAATAATGATCTAATATCCAAATTAACTGGAGTCTTCAATTAAATGTTGTTTAACAATTAAAAATATATATATCAGCAACCCTTTCCAAGAATGAGAGAAGGCAGACACAACTACTGCTTTTGCTACAGACAATTCTATGTAGGTAATGTTTCTGTGGGAAACGTCACCTGGCATATGGAATGCAACACCAAATGTCACAGGTCAATGTGAGAAACGGTCTATGGTGATGAGTGAATCTTGACTTTGAGCAAAACCCTTAATCCAGGTCTTCCATTTCTTAATCTGCAACATGAAAGATTTGAATTCATTTTATTACTATGCTCCTGCCGGCTTTAACATTCAGTAATGCCATGACAGGCCTCATTCTGGTTAGTACAAGGGTCTTCTAGAATGTTCTTTAACCACAGTTCTTTCATGTTACATTTTGGTTTTGCTGAAGGAGAGGCAGTGCTCACTGCAAAAGACTCCTTTATTTAAGATGCAAATGTTGTGGAACATAATGTGGAAGATCAAGGAGATGTTAAGCTTCCCTTTGCCATTCTGGAAATTGTCCATAATTTCAATCAAAAGAGACTCAGACCTTTAGCAACTGCATGGAATTCTGGCTATTGTCACAAACGCTGCCCCACCGCAGCCTACCCGGCAAAGATCTCAGGAACTCAAACTCCTGGCAACATCCAAAGCATGTTCTCGTCACAGGAGACCTAGGCTATCCCAAATCCTTGTAAAATCCAGGACTTAATTTAAGATGACCATCCATTCCTTCCCGAGTTGGAATATATCACTGACTTTATTAGTTAGCCCTACCTGACACAGAGAAATGACTGCAGTCAGAGAAAAGAGAAATGAAGGAAAGACTGGGGTTTTGTTAGTTGCATTTTTTGGTTTGGGTTTTGGAGAGGGTGGTTTGGGGGCAGGGGATGTTGTCTAAACTAACTATGCCTTTAGCCAAAATTTCTGCAGCTGAAAATTATAAGTAACCTCTTGTGCTGTTATCCACTGCAGACTGGTATGTGAGTTCTGGCTATACCACACCTCACGACCCTGACGCCCATTCCAAGGGCAGAGGAGCCAAGCGCAATTCCTCGTGTCCCGTGCTAAGACTCACCAATGCTCACTTCCAGCGAGCTCACTGGGCCTCCAGTGGAAACTTACACACTAGCTTTCATGGTGGACAAAGACCACGTGATCAAGGAAAAGTTTCTGTGTATCACCGAGTGCAGACCAGGCAATGGTGAAGTATAATAAGGAAAATGCAGAGAAGGCAAAGGAAATAGAAGAGAAATATAGAGCATCCCCAGCATACCAACGGGAGATATTCGTTCACCACAATCAGGAAATGAGCCAAGGAAGGTCTCACGTTACAGTAACAGGCCCCGTGGCAGCAGCCCGGCCACGCTCAGCCAGCCCACAAGGCCCTTTCAATCCAAAATGTAACTGATGTTGCACTGATGTTGCAAACTGATGTTTGCTGCACATCTTCAACATGAACAAATGCCAAAAACAGAAAAGTTGCAATTTTTGCAGTAAAATTAAAGCAAAACAATAAAGTTCGAAAGAAAGCCATTTATTCAGCATAAAAGATGGTACTTAAATAGAAAGTAGATTGAACCAGAAGAAAACAGGGTGGCTGGAGACATTCTTGGAAGACTGGTGGTCTTGTTTAATTATTAAGAATTTCATGTAAGGACATAGAAAATAAACTTACAGTTACCAGGGGGAGAAGGAGGTGGGAAAGGATAAACTGGGAGTTTGAGATTTGCAGATACTAACTAATATATATATATATATATATATATATATATATATATATATATATAAAACAGATAAACAACAAATTTATACTATATAGCACAGGGAACCATATTCAATATCTTGCAGTATTTTGTAGTAACCCATGGTGAAGAATATGAGAACGAATGTATGTATGTTCCTATGTGACCGAAGTATTGTGCTGTATACCAGAAATTGACACAACATTGTAAACTGACTGTACTTCAATAGAAATACATTTTTAAAAAAAGAATTTCATGTAAAAACTAAAGATACCAATACTACCTTGAACCTTATGAACTACAAATATTCAGGCCATTTTGGATCCTAAACAGGATAATAGTAAGAAAGAAAAGCAAGGTGGATAGGGAGAGAAAATGATCAAAAAAAAGGCAGAAAAAATGGAGAAAGTAGAGAAAGAGGGAAGAATTTTTCTTAACTTCATTGGAAAATAATTGGAAAAGGAGGAAGAAAGAACGAGCTGTTTGCAAACATTCATTCTCAAGTCCACTTCTGAACTCAGGATACAGGCTTCTCTGTGGAATCGCTCAGGATTCCACATTCAGAACCGTGGCAGCTCTCAGAAGGCATGGACAACCTCTACCAGACAGGCTGGCAGATACCCAAATTCTGGGTCTGAGTTCTTGAGTCAGAGAGTCCAGAGCTCTACTCAGCTGAGTCCCCTGACTTCCACTCCTAAAAATCCCAGTGACCAAGGCACTGGACCTCTCCCAGCCTCAGTTTCCCCATCTACAATAGCAAATGTGCTAAAAGCATCCTCCCATTCAGACTGTCCTGAAGAGTTAACAAAGCAATGATGTTAAGGAGTTACTCCAACATCATTAACCAGACATAGTAAGTACTCAAAAATAATAGTAGCTATTGTTTTGTTTTGCTTTTTAATTAACTACTAGTTCCCTCCATAAAGTTTCCGCGCAGAAAACACCAGCTACTTCCACAGAGGAACCTGCCTGGCAATCATCACAGGCAGGTAGATGGGCCTCCCTTTTCTTTCTTGGGTAAGACTGGGTTTGGTTGGCATCAGGGCACTCTGCTAGATAAAGCACCGGAAAAGCTTCCTGGAAATTGACCAAGACTAAGCAAAAAATGCCCATGCCTAGGCATAATTGGATTAGGCAGAAAAGCAAGCATCTGGCAGGCTATGAAAAGGAAGGGAAGTGCATGGAGCCTGGGGACTCCCTTTGGGCAACCAATCTGGTATCAGGCAGCAACCACACACCCAGCCTCTTCCCTCCCCACAAAATCTACAGGATGAAGGAAGGAGCTGCCCACGGACACTGCAGCTGCAGAAAGCAGGGCCCCCTGGTCCCTGGGGAGCACGGCTGCCCTTCAGCCCAGTGACTGTTATTAGACAGAAGCAGGACTCAACTCCCTTCTTCTCGGAATATAAAGGTAACTCCATACCCCCCAGAAGAACTGGAATGCCTCCAAATCACGTCCTTTCAAAGGGGCCTCTCCCAACCTCCCCATCACAAACAACAGAGCCTCTCTCCTCCTCCACGGAAGCAAGTCCAAGATACTTCTCCAATGTTTCCTTGACCCTGCAGGAAGCAGGTTCCACGTCACCACCACAGTTCTCCCTCTGACTCTGCTGTTAGGAAGTCTGCTTTTTCTCAAGGGTGCCCGGCTTCCCACCCGGATCTAAATTTCTTCAAGGCAGAATCAGTACTTTCTCTCTGCATCTTGCTTCCCAGGGCGCAGGACCGTGCAGAGCACACAGCGTGCACCCAAAAGACCCCAACAAAGAACAGTGCTGACCCACAGAGAAGCCAGGGGGAGGCAACGGCCTCTTCCTCTTTGAGAGTCCATCAAAACAGTCCTTGTGGGCCTCAGACATCATTTAATAGCACCTCATCCATCCAGACGCCAATTAAGCTAAGAAGCCAAACTGAGAATTTAAGAGGAAAAAAGTTCACGCAAGATGGATGGGGCTGGGGCCCCACAAGCTAAGACAGGCCTTGTCATCTGTGTTATACCACGAGGTGATTTGTAGCTCTGAGGTGAGCATTAATCAGGCCTCAAGCAGCAAGAGCGGCCAGTCGCCTGGGCCACAGGCATCCTGGCGCTGGCCATCAATCACGCCTGCTGATATCCGGGGTACCCAACCCCGGGCAGAGCCAGCCGAGGGGATGGGCCGACCGGGTGATTCAGACTGCCAAACAGACCGCATGCTTGATTTAATAGATCATACTTTTTTTCATGCATTTTTAAATTCAGATAATCCATCCAACATTACTTTAATAAAAAATATATATGTACCTTGTATAGGGAAGTCAGCCAAGTCTATACATGGTTGAGTAATCCAATTCAAGTGACCTTGATTCTAACAGGAAGCCTGGGTGGAAAGCACCAGGCATTAAGTGGGGTTCAGAGAAAGGAGTGATGGAGGAGGCTCAGGGCTGAGAGGTGAGGGGTGAGGTGGAATCTGCTGGAGAAGAATGGAAGAGGGATGCTGGGGACAGTCCAGGAGGGACAGACATGCTCTGAGCCAACAGGACGAAAACGAAGTAGTGAAGCAACTTACTCATCAAGAAAAGATTGGACAATTAGACTAACACCAGACTCTAGGGGAAACACAATACCAGAGAGAGAGAGAGAGCATGTGTGTGTGTGTGCGTGTGTGTGTGTGAGTGAGAGAGAGAGAGAGAGAGATAGACAGACAGAGAGACCCAGAGACCCAGAGACACAAGTCAGTGTATAAGAAGACAGATTTCAAAGGACACTTCAAAGAAAATTGGAGAGGACTTAAAAAGTGAAAGGTGGAATGTAAAATAAGGTAAAACAAGTGAAATGAAAATGACGAAGAAAAAGAGGCATCAATGCTAACACTCAGACCAAAAGTGGTAACACTCATAGATGTCAGAAGTTAAAGAAGGGAAAATGGTGAGTTCTGGTTTCAGGCTGAATTTCGCAGATCAGTGAGCCCTGTGGTGGAGGGGACATCTTCAGGGGGCCCAAGGATCCTGGCCTTTGTTCAAGCCCCCTCCCCTCAGTTGTGGGTCGGACCTGTGACTTGACTTTAACCAGTGGAATAGAGCAAAGGTGATGGGATGTCACTGCGCTGGCTACATCTCATTATGTAAGAGTCCATCTCAGCAGGCTGGGCCTTTAAAAAGCAAACTGCCAGGCTGTGAACTGCCTGTGGAGGGGGCCATGTGGCCAGGACTATGGGCAGCCCCTAGGAACTGAGAGTGCCCTCCAGCTGGCAGTCGGCAGGAATCCAGGTTTCTCTGTCCCACACCTGAAAGTAAATGAATTCTGCCTACAACGTGAATGAGCTTGGAGGCAGTTTCTGCCTCAGTCCAGCTTCCAGATGAGGATGCTGCCTGGCCAACATCTTGATGACAGCCTTGTAAGACCCACTCAAGTGCACCCAGACTCCTGACTCACCGGACTGTGAGATCGTGAGCTTGTGTTGTTTTAAGACCCTAAGACTGTGGTTATTTGTTCCAAGTCCCTCAGAAACCAGAGTGGCTGGGCTAAATCTCAGTAGAGAGGTCAGGTGTGGACATGTGTCCATCACGTGGTGGGTGAGAGCGCACATGCTAGAAGCAAGGGGCCAGGAGCTGAGCCCCAGCGCTTCCCAGCTGTGTGACTACGGCCAAATTCCGTATTCTCTCCCGGCCTCAATTTCTTCATTCATAAAACAGAGAACACAACAGTACCTATTGCCCAAAGTTGCTCCCCATGATTAAATTAACTGTTAAGCGCATCAAATGATTCCTAGAAAGGCAAAGCCACAAGTAAGGGAGGAAAGAAGATGGGCCAGGGTGAAGGGAAGAAGTAGACAGGAAGTGGCCAGGAGAACAAACAAAATCAGAGTCCAAGATCTCACACAGCATGGCAAGAGAGAACCTCAGCAGAAGGATGTCAGGAAAGATAAGAAAAGTTGGAGCTTAGGAAAAGTCATGAGCTGGAAGGGCAGCAGTAGAATGAAGACATTTCCATGAGTGAAAAAGCAATCGGAAGGGTGGTGGGGAGGGTAGAGCTCAGTGCTGGAGCGCATGCTTAGCATGCGTGAGGTCCTGGGCTCAATCCCCAGGGCCTCCATTAAAAAATAAATAAGTAAATAATAGCAGTTTAAAAAAAAAAGGAGTAAGTCCAAAAAATGGGGGCAAGATTAACAGGCCTACAAAAACTGAATGACCTGGCCGCCTGGCCTTCTTGTTCAAACACACTGGGACAGTCCCACCCCAAAGCCTTGGCACTGACTCTTACCATCTCTTCCTGAATGTTCTTCCTTGATATCCACACTTCATTTCAGTATTTGCCCTAAAGCCCCTTCTCATCAGGCCATTCCTGACCAACGTATTTCAACTCGCACCACAGGGAACTTGCGCTGTGCTAAACTTTCATCTACAGCATTTATCCTCTTCTACCATCCTACAAGATTGAGTATTTGTTATGTTTATTGTTTTTCTGTCTCCCTTGCTAGAATGCAAGCTCCACAAAGACAGATTTTGGTCTATAATTTTTGTTGATAAATTCCCAGGGTTTAGAACAAGGCATCACTCATAACAGGTGCTCAGAGACATGACACCTAAATGCAATGTATCATTCGGAACTAGCTTCTTTTGCTTATCAAGGACATTATGAGAACATAGGCAAAATTTGATTAGGCAGTTAGGGTGGAGGAAAGGAAGCTCTTTTGGGCTGGACTCTCAACTTTCTGTGACTACCTAAACATTTTATTTGCATTATTAAAAATAAAAGAAATAAAATAAAACTCTGACATGGTGGTAAGAACAAAAAAAGAAGATAAAAAGATACCATCACTTTATTATAAATATTTATGTATTTTTGGAAAGGGCTATGAAATCCATGGGAGGGAAAGAAAGGAAGACAGGAACGTTCATTTTCACTCCAAATGGTTTTTACAACAAAATATATCTTATTTATATAATATTTAAATAGTAAAATATATGTGGGAAAAAGAAGTTGGTCTACAGACCATTTCAGGGAGGGGGCAGAAAGGATGGAGGGATGGTCAGGGAGGGAGGCCCTCGTGTTTCGTTTCCAAGGGCATCGCAACTCCCCTGCAGGGACACTGCAGGTTCTCTGTCCACACAGAGAGGGGTACCCAGTGGTACCCAGAGAGGCAGCCTCCCTGTCCTCCTGATGAGGACAAGTTTCCTCCAGCTCCTCTTCCTACATCTGCCCGTCACTCCAGGCAAAGGGACTTTGGCAGGCAAACATGGAGAGTGTCTGCTGGGCTCAGAAGAGCCTCTTTAAGATAAGATTTTAAAATGAACAAGTATCTCACACTGTTCATTTATATTTTTTGTCATTACAAAGAAGTTTACAATTTACTGAAATTGATCATTTTTCCATTTCTTTTTTACTATGGAAGTTTGTATTATGAGGACATAATCACCATGTACCCATAATCCAATTCAACTATTCAACCCTGTTTCAACACACACACACACTGACTCCAGAGTTGGTCCCTTCAAATCAACATCTAAACAAGATCCACACATTGCATTTGTTGATTGAATTCTTTGGTTCTTAATCAGGGATTTCGCCTTTCTTCTCTTTTTATTTTCTTTGCATTGTTTTGCACAGTTTCCCCATTTCTGTTAAATGTCTATGCTCTGTACTCCTACGTCCCTCCCTTCCTCTGACTCCCCTAATCTCCTCCCTGATCATCTTTTTAAAAGCATCTTTTTGTTAGCAGTTCCTCCACGAGCCTATAACGGAAACACTTTATATTCAAGCTCCGGCAGGGAGGTCACAGGAGATGTAAGAACCCGCAGAGGACTCTGCCGATCACTGCATCAACCACACAGAAAACAACAAAGTGTAAGAAAATTCCCCGGAAACATCCAGACAGTCATCGCTCTGCCAGCAACCACAACTTGCATGAATCCCTGTCCCTCTCTGTCCCTTTCTTCATCTTTAGAATAACGGGAATGAACAAGATGACAACGATGGTGTTGACATTAATCGGACATTTCTTGCCTAAAGATCTTTAAAGATTCCTTCCAGCCATGACTGTGGTCTTTGGTATCTAACTCACACAACGCATTAGCAAAGGACGACATCCTTCTTGGTTGGGTAAAGGAAGGAGGGAGTGGGAGTGGAGGAGAGTATTTCATAAATGACAAAGGAGAAAAGTGAAAAACTCGAGACAATGATGACAGAGAAACTGAGACCAAAAATGTGGATTACAAAACAAAACTTCAGTCATCAACACAATCCAAATTTGAACAATATGCCATTGTTTCAAAGCGCTTTCTTACACATTGGCAAATTTGATCCACACAAATGGATAAATGATAAAGGATGGGGTAAAAGGTTAATGATAGAATCTTGGGTGCGAGAGTGTATCACTAGACCAGTGGTTCTCAACCAGGGCAGTTTTACTCCGCTTCCTCAGGGACAACTGGCAATGTCTGCAGACACTTCGGTTGTCACAAGTGGGGCATCTGGGTGGCAGAGGATGCTGCTAAACATCCCACAAAGTTCAGGTCAGCCTACATCACAGGAAGTACCCAGTCCTAAGTGTCTGTGAGGTAGAGAGACTCTAATCTAGGTGAATCTCCTAGTTACCCAAGTGAAACTGTGCTGGGGGTGTTGGAGGTGGGGGGGCCACGAAGGTCTAAAGCCACGTTAGATAGACACCCTGCACCCTATCTAAGACACCACACTCCAGACCACGCCAACACATAAGATTTGATTAGGAAAACTGTCTTGGTTTGCTTTTATTACCGAGGCAGATCAGAATACACATTTCTGAATCTCGACTGCTCCCTCAATGTAGTCATCCTGGAAAACTATTTTTAAAATGCTATCCAACTGAAGAACTACCCTGCCTAGCAAACTTGTCTCTGAATGAGAGCACCTCTGATGGAGGCCACGGGCCACGGGTGACCCTGAGAAGGACAAGCAATGAACATACCAGTGAGTAAGAAATTTTCAAGGGCCCCCGTTCTAGGATGAGACCAGAGTAGTGTAACGGGAGGTGATGAAGGGGTAGGGAGGGTGTGTGTGAAGGGCTGCCATTTCGTATTCAATTCTCGGGAAGGCTTGCCTGGAAAGGTGACATTTGAATTTTACCCCTCCCCCCAAAAAAACTAAAATTAAATTAAAAAAAAAAAGAATTCTAGAAGGGGTTGGTATATCTCAAGTGGTAGAGCGCATGCTTAGCATGCACAAGGTCATGGGTTCAATCCCCAGTACCTCCTCTAAAAATGAATAAACCCAATTATCTTGCCCCCCCCAAATAAAATAACTAAATAATACAATAATAAATTTAAAAAAATTTTTTAAAGAATTCTACCAAAAACCAAAGCCATCCAAAAAGAGGAAGACCGGCTGTCAATGAAGCTATTCCAAAGAAAACACTCAAGACACTGAAAGCTATTTTCAAAGAATAGGCCCAAAATTCCTGAACAGCAGTAGCCTCTTTCAAATAACTGTACTGGGCAGTGCTGCCTTCCCAGACCCCCGCCCCCAATACAACTCTCAGAAGATAAGCTGGGGTGTAACTGTTTTGACCTCAGCCTCTTTGCAGACAGAGCAAACTGCCCCCAACAGGCACTCAGCACGAGGGGAAGATGAACAGCGCCCCCCACCCCTCCCATCACCACCTCTCTGAGAAGGAGCAGGCACGTGCAAGAAACACTTGAACCAAAGGAGCAGCGAATCAAAGAAGTCTGCCTGGAAGGTTCTCTCCCAGTGCTCTTATCTGAGTCCTTGTGTGTTCTGGTCTCCCAGACCTCTCAAACCGACAGGCCCCAAGGTGGCCAGGGAGAAACTGAGGCTCAGGTTCCGAGCCTGGGAGTCCGTTCCCTTCCCCTCTTTTTCCTGGTGGTGATTTTTCTTGGACTCATCATCCCTGGCCATCTCAGCAATAAGATCCTCGGGGCCAGATGAGGGGGTGGGTCTAGAAAATGAGCCAAGGAGGCTGCTCAGCCCGTTTGAAGCGTAAGTCCCAGGCGCACTTGATGCTGGGCAAAAAAGTCCTCCCCCTGGTCTACATCAACTCCAGGAAACTCATAGGAAATTAACCTGTGGTCTGAGCTAAAGCCACTGCCCAGATTAAGGACATTTCTCCTCTCCTCTCTTCCCTAATCAACAGGGCAGCAGTAGGTGTCTGGTAAAGCATCAGAGGAATCTCTGTCCTACCCTTCTTACAGTATCTCTCTCTACCACGAAAAAAAAACACTTAATGAGGCAGGTAGCAATATGCTCAACCTGTGCACAGATGCAGAAGTGCTACTGTAGGAACCAGTTCAGACATCACCACATCTGAAGAGGTCCCCTGCGCACCCAAGCTTAAGCTTCACACTTCAAAGAAAGATTGTTAATTACACATTATGATTCCAATTATTGCCGAATGCATTACGAACCAGGATCTTTGCTAAGCAATTTTATTATTTTAATTCTTTCCTTCCATCATTCTTAATAATTACACTCTGGTTTTTATTACATTAAGATGTAATTAAAAAAGAAAAATCCTTTATATTTTAAATCTATTTTATTTTTTTTTTACATAAAGAATTCCAAAGCTATCTGTAATAATGTAGCACACAATATAGCCAACAGACAGAATGAACAGCTTAGATGAAACTAGCTGAGTTCCATTTAGGGGGAAAACTTATTATGAAAACCCTTAGCACGAGACATTCACTGAAAGGATGGAGAACTCTTCATCATACAGAGGCAGAACGAACCACATAGCAATACACGGATGGAAGAGAAAAGTTTACACTATCTACGGAAGAGGGTATAGCCAATCAGGACCCAAATGCTGAATTTGGGGATTACGAATAGTCTATTATCTGCCCCATAAAATGAAGCCATTATTTAATGTGAACCTATCCATGCTGAATTCTATTTCCATTCAAGTATGAGGATGATGTCACCAACAGGTAGAAAAATGAACAGAGAAAGATGAAATTATTTTAATGATTTAAGCCACAATTTGTGAGCCACAGAATTTCACATTCACAGGTACCAAGGCTGAGTGGCATTTAGTGCCGAGGAATATTTTTGTTTGCTCCACACGCTAAAGCCTTATCCATCCTCCCCTTGCCTTCCAGACCAGACGTCAGCAAACTTCCTTGCTGTAAAGGGCCCAAGGGTATATATTTCAGGCTTTGTTCAGGCAACTACTGAACTCTGCTGCTTCAACACTACGGCAACTGCAGATGATATGTCAACAAACAGGTGTGGCTGTGTTCCCATAAAAATTTATTTACGAAAACAGAACCACGGTCTGTAATCTGCCTACCCCTGTTCTGGTCCTCAGAGGGCCAGAGAGGAGGGGTGCAGCAGGGCAAGTGGAAGACTCTCCTGTAAGAAACGGCAGGAACAAGCAAAGGGAACTGGGAGACCCCAAACCACCCACCAGACACCGAGCCCAGTCCTTCACACCCAAGACCAAAATCCAGTCTAGATCCACGGGGTAGGAATCAGTTCTCAACACCCTTTGTTCTCAAGGAGACAAGTCTGTCTCCCTCACAGAAGCAGCTTCTACTCTATGGTGGGTCTGTTCTTCTGTCCATTAGAGGTTTGGTGTGACCTCCCCAAGCTGCTTGGCCATTTTTGTATCAGGCATTCGGCCAGGGCTAGGACTGCAGGCTGTGGTCCCCAAATTGAAAGCAGTGATGGGTTTACAAGGGAATGAACCTGCCCAGCAACTCACACACCACTCAAGAATGAAGCGCTCAAAAAAAAAAAAGAAAAGAAAAGAAAAAAGAAGAAAAAGAAAAAGAGAGAGAGACAAACGAACTTATTTACAAAACAGAAACAGACTCACAGACATAGGAAACAAACTTATGGTTATGGGGTAGGGGGAAGGGAGAGGAAGGGATAAATTAGGAGTTTGAGATTTGCAGATACTAACTATTATGTATAAAATAGATAAACAAGTTTATACTCTATAGCACAGGGAACCATATGCAATATTTTATGGTAACTTATGGTGAAGAAGAGTATGAGAACGAATGTATGTTCCTATGTGGCTGAAGTATTGTGCTGTACACCAGAAATTGACACAACATTGTAAACTGACTATACTTCAAGAAAAATATATTAAAACTGAAAATAAAAAAAAGAGAGAGAGAATGAATCGCTCAGTGGACAAGCCTTCCCACTCGCCAAACTGGACTCCTCCTACGGGCTGAAGCACAAGGAAGGGTCCAGGGAGCCTGGAACAGCCAGGGTCCACCACTGTCAGCTCACATCCCCCAAATACACGTGGTTCTTCCCTTTCCTGGAACCCCCTTCTCCTTCACACCTCACACCCTGGCCATCAGCCAATCTCCAAAGCTCCACCTTCAAAATGTACCAAGAAGTTGGCTGTTTCTCACCAGTTCCATCACCCAGACTCCAGTCACTTCCTAACTGTTCTCACTGATTCTGCCCTTGATCGCCGTTTCCCCTTGCCACCTCCAACGGTATATTCTCGTGTTAAAAAATAAGTAAGGTCATTTCCATTCGATGGTCCCCTAAGTCCTTGTGATGGCCTGCGAAGCCCCATGCAGTCTGGATCCCCATGCGCTCCACCACTGACCTTCAGTCCTTTCCTGCTCATTCCCACTGCAACAGCCACAATGGCCTCCTTGTCGTTCTTCAAACACACCGGACCCATCTGGACACTCTGAAACTCGGGGCCTTTGCAAGTCTCTCCCCTTGGCCTGGAACACTCCAGAAAGGCACCTAGAACACTCCCTCACCTCCTTCCTCTCTTACTCAGATGTCTCCTGGGAGAGAGCCTCCCTGATCATCCTGTGAAATCACAGCCCTATCCCCTAACCCTGCCCCCAGGATGCTCCAGCGCCTTTCCTTGCCCTGTTTCTCCTCACAGCATGAATCACCATCTGACACGCTGTACATACTACATAGGTATTTACTTCAGACTTCACACATGCTTGAATGTAAGCTCTGCAAGGGCAGGAATTTTGTCCTCAGTGCCCAGAGCAGAGACAGGCAGGGAGTAGGAAGTTAAAAAGCATCTGTTGAGTCAATTAATTCCTTCCTATTTGTCTGCATCTGAGGTGGTTCCTTCTTCCTTTCCTTCCATCTCTTTCTTTTAGCATCTTTATTTTTTATCCTACTTCCAACCTCCTTCAATTATACTTAGAGATTCTTAGTCTCTTCTTTTTCATTCCACATCTTTCCTTCCCTCCTTTCTCTTATTATCTAGAGGTATTTATTAAGTAGAATTTAGACATTTTAAAAAAGAGGCTATTTTTTATTAGTGTTTTTACCAAATCCTTACCCGCATGTCAAATATGTTAGGAATTCAAGAGTTCGTAGTATCTTTAAAAAAAAAAAAAAAAACTCACTGATCATCTTTGAAAGAAAAGAACCAAATCATTATTCTGGTAAAGAAAAGGAGAGAATCAGGTCACTAATCTGCCTTTTATATACAAACTATACCTCAAGGTAATTGTTTTTAAAAAAGGTTGAAATAAAGTTCCTCTTTACAGAAATTTTCCAGCTAGTACATGCAGAAGAAATGACAGAATGAGACTATGACATTTTTGTAACCCTGAAATCAAGAATGAATCTAGGTTCCCATTATTGGTCATGAGTGGCTCCTACCACCATGAGGGGAAAAGCTGATGGTGACCCTAGTAACAGATGGTCAGACTAACAGCACCTGTCAGTACTAATGTTTCAGAAAAAGACAGAATAGATCACCCGATGGAAGTTACGCTATCACGTATGAAATATTCTTGCCCCCAAATCTAAACCTAAATCTGATTAAGCCTTTAGTTTATAGGACATTTGGGGGACAATGAAACATGTTAAATGACAATACTGGAATGTTGGTAGGAAAATCTACATTTTGGGGGACTGCACAGGACAAAAGATCCAGCTTCTTCATCAAATATATCACAAGAGAGAACAGGAGAGGGACAGGAAACCTGTATATTAAAAGAGACCTAAGAACCATATTAATCAAATGCAATGTGTGGACTTTATTTAAATTCTTTGATTCCCCTGAAGTATTTTTAACTAACTGTGAAAAACTGTTTCTTAAATCATCAGGGAAATCTGGACATGAACATTCAGTAATATTAAGAAATTAATTAGTGCCCATTTTCTACATGTTATAATAGTATTGTGTTGATGTTTTAACAAAAAGAATCCTTATCTTTTCAGAGAGTCACACTGAAAGATTTATAACTAAATCTGATTTTCTTTTTAAACCCTCATCCTAAAATTCTTTCCCCAAGAAAATGACTTTGGTTGTTTTGATGCTATGGAAGTCACTGCTTTCCAAATATACCCATGAATGAGGTGACGCAGAAAGAATGGGGCTGAAAATCAACAAAAACCAGGCAGAGATTTAGGGCTAAATGATAAACAAATAAATGAAAAAGGTAATGTATTTATATACCCTTGATGCACCTCGAAAGTCCTTCAAAGCATACATACCACGTGGAGGTCAGGCTTCTGATAATGTTAACATCTGAAAAATAGCCATCAATCTGGAAATTTGAAAAAGAGAAAAGAAAAAGACTTCTGAGTGATACACAGCTTTCACAAAGCCCATGATGCACTTTACTCCATGAAAGAAAAAGAAGCACTTCACGTCATTTATAAAATTGTATCAAACAACTGTATCTCAGCAAGAGCTAAGAGCAAAGGAAAAAAACAAAGGACTTACTAGAAGCAAAGGAGCAGGGCAGTCCAAGAGTTTATAAAATAAAGACACAGTCCACACAGAGTAGACCCCCAGAGCACCACCCTAATGCAGCCTTGGACACCATATCCCAGAGTAAAGGCAACATAAGTTCAAGCATGCTCAGAGTCCTGTTAACGCAAGAAGAGCAATGTAGACACTGCTTAAAATTATCCTCATTAAAATGGCTACAGTTTACGAAGCTCAATTATTTGCTTAATGAAGGAGGAAACAGGTTTCAAGGAAAGGGAGATCAGAATTGAGATCAGTGCGTAAAAGGGAGGGGAGATTTGAGCTTGAAATGAAGGCGGAGAACCAGCCCCTGAGGGAGTGAATGGGCTTTTCGTTTGCTACCCTGAGATGCTGGACCTCTCACGGGGGGCTCCACATGGCTCTCGGCATTGGGTGAGGTTGGATCAGAGGTCCTTGAGAATCCTAAACAATTCCAAGGTTTTCTGATGGGTAAAGTTAAAGAAAAATTTATTCTGATGCTTGTTCAAATGGTAAGAAAGAAAATAAAAATAAAAATAAAAATAAAAATAAAAATAAAAATAAAAATAAAAATAAAAATAAAAATAAATAACGTAAATAAATAAATAAATGTGTTTTTTAATGGTAAGAAAGACTTTTTTTTCAGAGCTACTGCAAAAATGGAGAGAGATGGGGCTCAACTCCAAATATAGCCAAGACACCTGGGCATTTACAGTGAACAAGCAGAATGAGACGATCAGTGGACAGAAAATTACTAAGAGGAGACACTGAGGGTAGAGGAGTCATTACACAGACAACAGGATTCCTAGTGAAGTGATCGGATGTCAGGGACAATCACATATCAAGGGTGGGGGATTCTCTCTAAACTGGCTTAGCAGGATTCCTGCTACAATTGGGCTAGGCAGACACCAGAAACAGGACAGGGACCAAGGTCCAGGTCAAGACAAAAACAGGACTCAGAGGAGCCTGACTAAAGCTTGCTTAAGGAGAGAGGTCTTTTTTAGTAAATGAGAATTCCACCTTACAAAGAGAAATGCTTTTGCCTAGAGGTGCTGTCCAAGGTCACAGAGCCAGTGTGAGCTGGTGCCAGCAACAGATTCCAGACCTCCCGGATCCAAGCTCAGTGATGTCAGTTACACCCACTGCCTCCTAACACCTTACACTACGTAACACTTTTTCATTTCTCCATTGCTTCCCCACACAATTTTCTGTTTGCACAATCCAGAAATTCCCATTTCCATACATCAAGCTATCATGAGATAGGGGAAAACTATCTCTGAACACAATGCCATGGAAGTAATTTATGTGCAATCCCCTGTGATACTGAGGCAGACTGAGTCATCATCATGAGGTATAACGAAGCCTTTTAAAGTGGTTTTGTAATAACAGGCGTACAAATAAAATAGAAAAAAAATAAAAGACTGAGTTTAAAAGCATCTGAAAAGAACAGGATGCTTCCAATCACTAGCAGGATTACAAAACCTCCACAGCTCTGGCTACATAATTTCCCGTGATGCTCAATCCCCGGGGAGAGTCTTTTAGGATGACAGAGTGACTTCTTGCACTCTTGAAAGCGCCACCTACAGGATAAAAATGATTTAAGACTCAGAAGTGCGATGCAAAAAATATTCTCTGCCCTTCAGACTACTTCCCATCTTCTTTCACTGGAATCTGTGTCCTGGGAGGCTGACCTCTGAGGCCGGTGTCAGCTGGGCTCTTTTGCCCTCTGGCCCCTTGGGAAGTACCAGTAGAAGCCAGGAGAGTAGAAGGAGAGGAGGGGAGGAAGGAACATGAATCCCTCTGCTTCCTGCCTGCAGGGTCACCTGGGGGGGGTCTCTCCACCACAGGTCCCAGCTTCTCCGGGCGACCCTCTCCCTCTACGCTTACTTCTGGGGGTTGGAGGGTGTCATAGACTATGCCCCCTCAAATTTGTATGTTGGACTCTAATCCCCAAGGTGATAGTCTCAGGAGGTAGCCTTTAGGAGGTGATCAGGTCACGAGGGTGGGGCCCTCACAAGTGGCATTAGTGCCCTTATAAAAGAGACCCCGGAGAGCTCCCTCACGGGGTCCACCATGTGACAACACCAGAGAAGACAGCCATCTTACAAACCAAGACGTGAGCACTCCTTAGACACTGAATCCACCGTCACCTTGGCCTTGGCCTTCTCAGCCTTGAGAACTGTGAGAGATGTACCCTGTGTATAAGTCACCCCGTCTAGCAGTCTGAATGCACTAAGACAGAGGGCCCCTCCCTTTGCACCAGTCTGCCCTACTCCCCTTTCTGTTTCTCCGCTCCATGACAACCTTCATTAAACTCTCTTCTGCCACTTCTTTGAGCGTGTCATATATGTCCCTGCCCAGCCTCTGACAGCAATGAAAAGAGAGGATGGACAGAGAATCACAAATTTAATTTTCCATATTTACTCTCATTTGGGCAGTGAGATTGGGGTGGGGGCGAGCAGACACAATTTTTAAGCGAGATTTCATGGCATTTGTACAGGGAATGAGGCATATGTTCGAGGAGGCTCTAAGTGTAAAGGTTCCCATGAAAATCCAGAATTTGTATACAGAATTTGGTATACATGGGCTATTCTCTAAAAAGAGAAATCTAGAAAGAAAAAGGTCAAAAATAGACTTGTGTTCTCAAAAGTGGACCCCAAAATGGAGAGCCAAAGCCGTCAGAGAAACACAGCACAAAAACAGCCACCATCTGCCCAGGGGAAGAGAGACGGCTGGGCTGACGATGGGTACCCCATGCCAGCCGCGCCCGCCACCGCCCGCAGCCCAGGAACACCGCCTCCTGCCCTCTCCCGGGGGCGGGGCCGGGGGAGGAACCACCGCCTCCGTGCCGCCCACCACCGCCTGCCCGAGGGAGGCAGCTGGGACGGTGTGTTCCTGCAAGTCGCTCACAGCTCCCTCCCAACAGTCAAGTGACATTGCAAAAGCTCATCAGCTCAGCAGGTGCTCGGATCCACAAGCAATAGCAAAAACAGTTCCGGGACGTGGAAAATCTCGTCCTGTTGTTCTGAAAAGCTTGGGGCGCAGAGGCAAGGCAGAGTGTGCAGGCAGCCGAGCGGGGGGGTTTCGGGGGAGCGGGGAGCAGGAGGCTAGCAGAGCTGATCCCACAAGAAAGTCAGCAGGTGCCCCGTCCGGGGTCAGGTGGGAGGGGGCAGGTGCGAGCCCCTACCGAGGAGTCAGCTCTTACCTTACAGACACGTGGCCTGAGCCCAGCCCTGCCCTTCACCTGCTGTGTGACCCAGGATAGGTGGTTCACCCTCTCTGAGTTACAGTTTCCCCCTATACCATTCAGTATGAACCTCATAGCATTGTGTGGGTTGTCATTGAGAAAGTGTTTCTAAGACCCAGTAAATGCCTTCCCGGGTCTGTTTTAGAATTGACATCAGAGCTCTTCTCCACCTCCTCCACTAATGCAGAGATCTCAGGCACAAACAGAAGCCTATAAAATCAACCTCCAATTCCACACCAGGGCAGATGCCAAAAGGGAGTGACAGCCACCTGAGCAAGGTCACCTAACAGGGACAAAAGCCTCCATCCCACACAGAGCCCTGCCAGTCCCCCAACCACTGAGGGCCCCAGTTTCCTCATTGGTAAGATGAGAACAGCTGCAGCTAATAGGACAGTGAGGATGCCACAAGCTCTTGGAAACATGCCAGGCACACAACAGGCACTCACAGACCATCGGCCACCATCACCCTACAGCACCTGCGTCCCAGGAGCCCTGCAGGGGAAACCCGGGTCAGTGAAACTGGTGTATTGAGGGGTGGGGGGTATCTTTTCTGGCTTCCAGCACCAGTGAAATGGAAGACAGTCAGACACAGACGGAACAGGATTCCGACCACAGCCACTCCCCAGACAAACCATTACTGATGTTCTTGGAACCTCAGCTTCCTCACCAGACACATGGGGTCGAGCGACCTCACTCGCAGGGTTGTCCTGAGAAACAAAAACACGCCGTGGAGGCAGGAAGTAAATGGTACTTCTTGTCATCTCTCCCCCTTCCCTGGAGTGCAGAGAAGGCAGCAAAAGCCAAAAGTGGATTCCCGCAGCCCTCAGGGAAGGTCATCACCCGCCCAGATCACAGCAGTCTAGTGTCCCCTGAGACCTCGTGGTCCGTGTGGCTAAGGAGGTCTTCCTACCAACAAAGCAAGATGGAACTACATCCCTGGGGCACGCTCGTGGGGCCTGCCTCCCAACTAAGATGTCAGCCATTTCCCACCAAAGGCCCAGAGAGCAGGGTTCAGGGTCAGCAAAACCCTGCAGAAGCAGGGAAAAGGCTTTAGAAGCCCTCCTTAGCCAAACAAAAAAAACAAAAAACCTCCCATCAAAGAGTACAGGGGCTATCTGACAGCTACACGAGGACATGGAGCCCGAATCACCGACACGGAGGGCAGGGACGGTCACTTTTCTATAAACATCTGAAAGATAAAGAGTGTAGATAAATGTCAAAAACAATGCCAAAAAAAAAAAAAACAGTTGCATACTACTTGCTTACACAGCTTTTTCCTTCTTCAGACAAATGATAAAACGTCCCTGCTTCTGAATATAAATCATCTTCAATTAAGACATTTCTGTTGGAAAGCACTTTTGGCAGGGCCAACAAAATATTTGCCACTGTTCTCCGACTTGGAGCTTTCAAGGTTGGCAGGGCGATTTATTTTTGTTGATTAAACAAAATACAAATGGAAAAGGCCTAAAAATTGATTGGCCAATTAAACTCAATGATTCTCCACAATGAAATGTGCTTTTATTAGCTTTGCCAGAGTTATTTAAAAAAAAAGAAAAAAAAAACCTCCTAGCTTTACTGCTGTTTGCAGGATTTACCCCACTGATATTTGTGCTGACAGAAAGATTTAAGTGAGGACCAGATTATACAAAGTGTGTCTTCTCTTTTGCTGGAACGGAAGGAAAAGAAACAATTAAGGGCTTGGGCCACTTCAGGAAGAATGTCTGCCCAGCATTCATAACTCTTGAAAGAATGATTTGGGTTGAGTGAGGGAGCCGTCAGCACGCATTTCGTGTGTACTTGTTCTCTGGCAAATTACAGATTCACTAATAGGGGCCAATTTGTTGAG
This sequence comes from Camelus bactrianus, assembly GCF_048773025.1. Lineage (NCBI taxonomy): Eukaryota > Metazoa > Chordata > Mammalia > Artiodactyla > Camelidae > Camelus > Camelus bactrianus. The sequence continues at coordinate 11,698,542 of NC_133539.1, read as the reverse complement.
ATGACAACAATCATAAAGATCCAAATTCTTCATTTTCTCTTTTCACTTTTCAAAGGGATGAGTGTCTAGAGAAGCAGCCAACCAAATGATGGGTGTCAGATGCTTCTGCAAAATGGACCAATGGACAGAGGGGCACCAGAAGCCTATTTCGGTCCACAGCAACATTTTTCTGAATTGCAACCATGAGGTCCAGATCACAACTGCAATAAATCCACATACAATAGTCATAAACCCAGGCCAGCAGAACGCTGATGCTTCCTGGTGGTCAGAGCATTAATGCTGCAGGCTGCTACACATTTTTAAACTTGATTGTACATAATTGTTAATCACTGACCCATTCTCCAACCCGCCTGGGCTAGAACATGTTGCCAGGCAACCAATTTTGCTCCAGATACTTTCTGAAAGGTAGTGAGGAAACAACAAGTGTCAACCAAGTGAACACTAACCATTAGAGACAGGTTCAACTGAAAAAAAAAAAAAATGTGCGCTTCCTAAAAACATGTCCATCTCATGTATGTAGACACGTATTTCCCATGTCTTACAACTCAGAAAATAAGCTCCCTTAGGTCGAATTGGATGAAACTGCCCTTTTGGTAGCTCAGTTTCGTGATTCATATAGTCCAACTTAATAACTCAGAAGAGGTTTGCAGAGACTGGAAGACAGAGGAACCACAATCCCCTGCTAATATAATCACAATTGTGCTTTGTACCAGTAACATATCACTTACCTACTCCACACATTCCTGAAAATGGTTTTAATAAAAAAAAAACAGTTGGGAGAGGCAGCCTGCATCGTTTTGCAAATGTCTGAATAAGCAGTCACATTTATTTTTCCATTTTAGCCTATGACAAACTGATCTGACTACTTCTTGTACAATATGCAGACATTCCCTGCCTTTTCAAATGTTCAGAGCCACCAGGAATGGGACTCAATTTATTTTTCCTAATTTGAGATCAGAACACCAGAGGACATCCTAAAGATGAAGACAGAATTGTCAAGTACAGGGAAAAGTTCATTTCAGGGGAAAGAGGAGGGAAGGCATGATTGCTGGGATCACAGAACATGATGATCTTCTGCAAAAACAGTGAAATCAAGTGACTCCCCTCATCCAAGGCAGCCGAGAGCACCACGGTCAAGGAGCACTGGAAAAACGTAATGGCCCCATGTCAGCACGCAGAGTTATCACCAGGAGAGTTTAGAATCTCTGTAAGAAGTCCTGAAAAATGACCAGCTCAGGCAGTGCAACCGAGGAGATGATTAATCTCATTAAGCAACAATTGGTAAAAATTATCAGGTGAAGGGAGAATTCACGGTGAAGTTTAAGTTTAAATTTCTGCCCTTACTGAGCAAGTTTGAATACATCTTATGATTTTCTAGCAGCCAAAATTAACTGTATCTAAAATTGCTAAATTACAATTTATAAACTAGACACACATAGACTTTACATTTGGCAAATGTCAAATTATCTTAAGAAGATACTAGAAAGTTGATTGCCCATACCCAGATGAGTCCTATTAAAATGTAACCAGGCTTTCTGTTTAGGCTGCTTTCTTACATGCTTATAATTAAAAAGAAAAAATAAGTAAACAATACAGAAACATACGAAGTTAAAAGGTGGAACGTTTTCTCTTCAAGTCATTACTACCCTCATTTTCATTCCCCAGGGGTAACCTCCAATTTGCGCACTTACTTTTAACAGAAGTAGCACCCTAAGGCATCTCCCAGCAACTTGCTCTTGTCACTCAGCATCACAACATTTAAGCTAGTTTTAAACAGAGTCCTCTGGCACATCTGATTCATCAGCTAATTTGTCCGCAGTCTCAAAATAAAGCTTCTCAGATATTAAGAGCCACCCCCACTCTCCCAGAGTTGACATCAATTTAAAGACCAACAAGGAATACACCCAAATTTTATAGTAACTAGAAATGGAATATAACTTTTAAAAATTGTGAATCACTATGTTGTACACCTGAAACTTATATAATATTGTACATCAACTATACTTCAGTAAAGAATAAATAAACAGATAGATAAAAACAAAGACCATCAAAACAATAAGTTTATACTGTAGAGCACAGGGAACTATATTCAATATCTGGTAGTAACCTATAATGAAAAAGAATATGAAAGTGAGTATGTGTACATATATTATAACTGAAACATTATGCTGTACACCAGAAATTGACAGAACATTGTAAACTGACTGTACTTCAGTTAAAAAAAAAAAAACAAAGACCATCAAAAGCAGTATCAATTATTCATCTCCCCAAAGCTCTGAGACACACTCTAGAAGTCCTGGAAGAAGAAAAGAAAATTTTAAATCTGTAGTTACTTCCAAGGAAGCTCATCCCAACACAAATGGGGCTTCCAAGAAGCAGCTGGTTAGCACCACTAGTGAGTGGCTTGAGCTGGAGTCCCAAAGGAGAGATGTCTGTATCACAAAAGTGAGAAAGAGAGAGAGAGAAATGAAATCCAGAAACATCCAAGACTGAACAAATATCAAGGGCCAACTGCTAAATTAAATTCTGAAGCCCACTGCTACAAGCTGGGAGAAGAATGTTACTTCAACAGGGACAGTTTCAACCCCCTGCGAGGGAAACTGTGAGCCTGCTGGGAGCAGCAACTATTGAGACAAGGAACAACAAAAACACTTTCATAAGCATTAGGACTGTCACAGAAAAGCAGAGACTGACAGAACTGTGGTGTGTGCAACATGAATTCCACATTGTTCCAACTCAGGAATTACCAAGCCATATTTGAGGTTGTGTTTTCTTTCCTTAAGGGAGGCAGCTGCAGACTTAAATTCTGAAGCCAACACTCCTAATCTCAGTTCTACAAATAGACTTTAAGAAAGTCACTTCCTCTCTCTAGATATGTTTTCTTGCCTATAAAATGAGAGAAAAAAAAATAAAATAAAATGAGAGGAATTGACTAAAGGAACTCTAAAATCTTTAACATGATTTATTCCTATGATGCTGTTTGGTTAAAACTATGCTTGCGGATGGATGGATGGATGGATGGACAGACTGGATAAATGGATGGACAGATGGGTGGATGGATGGATGCTGGATGGATAGGTGGATGGATGTATAATAAGTAGATCATGAAAGGATAGACGCATGAATAAATGAGTAGATAGATGAATGGGTGATAGATGAATAGGTGGATCAATGGATGATGGATGAGTGATGGATGGATGGATGGATGGATGGATGGGTGAGTGGGTGGATGATGTATGAATGATGGAGGATAGATGGGAGACAGTAGTCTACTGAGTGAGATTGTACAGGTTTATGACCAATTGCTAAAGTTTTTTAAATGTTCTGGGCCAGTCAACATTATCTAGGTAACTTGGAATCTACCACAGTGGGAATATTTACACCATGGAAATTGGCAAACACTACAAATCAGGACTTTTTATCCGCCCCTAAAGTCTTTTTACCAAAACACCACGATGTAATAGAAGGAGGAAGGAAAAGAAGGGGGAGAAGGAGACAAAGAGGCAGTATCTGTGTGTACACAGTCCTCCAGGAGGCTATCCCCCCCATTATGTCCATGTTGGTACACTTACTTTTTTCTCTGCCTGAGACACCATTACTCAGCTTTGCCTGAGTAACCCAAAACTCAGATCAAGAACTGCCTCTTTTAGGAAAGCCATCCCTGATGTCTGCCCTTGGTCTATGTGAGATGCCCCCCTGCCCCCAGTGTTCCCCCACAGGGTGCTGTGATGACCTCTCTCTGCCCTCTCAGGCAACATCTGCAATGCTGTGTGGCCACTGTCCATTTAGTTAGTGGCTGTTGTCCACTAAACGTTCTGCTAATTCAGAACAGCACCTACACATTTTATCTCTCAGTGCTTAATGCCTAGCACAAACCCAGGTACACAGTCACCATCCAATAAGAATACTTTGAATTAAAGCAGCAGTTTCAACTGCAAGGCAGAGCAGAAGTGTTTGTGGATGAAAGGTTTAGCCTCAAAGAGCTGCACTTACTCTCTCCCAGTCATAATTGGGTAATTGGAGATTTTTCAAGGGCTTAAGCTTTTCAAGTCCACTTTCCCTTAGATTGTGGTTTTCCATTAAATCAGTTAACCTACATTTATCATAAAACAGTGCAGTGTGTCACTGACCCACTTTATTTCATTTCTTTGCTACTCAATGACATTCCCATGTCACTGTGAATTGCATTTTTAAATAAAGAATTAAGTATATTTGCTCTGGATTTACCCAAGCGAGCTCTGACAGCCTTGGGATTCGCCCTCGGGTTCCATTGCCTAATCTACTAAAGTGGCTTTGAGCAAACTGCTTCAGCTTTCTCATCCTTCACGATCCAATCCACTAAGTGAAGACAGAAGACTGGAAATAACACAGACCAGAAGCTACCACCCTGTTCTGTGTCAGAGTAAAGGCAGGCTCACCAACCCTGACCTCAACGATGGCCAATGCAGGGGTGGATGGGGGTATAGCTCAGTGATAGAGCGCATGCTTAGCATGTGCAAGGTCCTGGGTTCCATCCCAAGAACCTCCATTAGAAAAATTTAAAAATAAAAAAAAATCTTATATATATATATATATATATATATATTTTTTTTTTTTTTTTTTTAATGGCCAACGTTACCGTGAACAGAACTGCACACAGCTGGCATCTTAGGAAGGAAGGAGAATGTCTTAGTCCACTTGGGTGGCCATAACAAAGCACCACCTACTGGGTGGCTTAAACAACAGGAATTTATTGTCCCACAGCTCTGGAGGCTGAAGTCCAAGATCAAGGTGTTGGCAGGGTTGCTTTCTGGGGAGACCTTTCTTCCTGGGCTTGTAGCCCAACTACCTTCTCACTGTGTCCTCATAAGGCCTTTCCTCTGCGTGAAAGAAGAGAGAAGGCACTCTGGTGTCCCTTGCCCTTCTTAGAAGGACACTCTCCCTATGGGATCAGGGCCCTATTCTTTGACCTCATTTAACCTTAATTATCACCTTAAAGGCCCTATATTCAAATGTAGTCACCGGGGGTGGTGCCGGGGTGGGGGTGAATTCACATGTTCAACATACGAATTTGGGGGTGGGGGGACCACAGTTTAGTCCATTACAGAAAACTACTGAGCACCTACTGTGTACTAACACCTACTACTCCTCACGGTGGGAAGAATCTTTTTCCATCCTCCTGGAAGGAAAAAAAGCAGACCTCTAACTCTGGGTTGAATTATGTCCCCCACCCAAATTCACATGTCACTGTCTCAACCCCCCAAACCTCATAATGTGGTCTTATTTGGAATGGGGTCACTGCAGATGTTATTAGTTAGGATAAAGTCATACCAGAGGAGGGTGGCCCCCAATCCAATATGACCAGTGTCCTCATAAACAGGAAATTTGGACACAGAGGAGCACACTGGGAGAACACCATGTGAAGATGAAGGCAGAGATTGGGGTGGCAATTCCCCAAGCCAAGAAAGGCTGAAGATTGCCAGCCAGCTGCCAGAAGCTGGGAGGGGTGGGGGGAAGCATAGAACAGATTGTCCCTCCAAGCATCAGGAGGAAACTTGACCTTGGACTTCCAGCCTCCAGAACTGTGAGACAAGGCATTTCTGCTGTTTAAGCTCCCCAGTCTGTGACACTTTGTTATGGCTACCCCAGGAAACTAACACCACTTCTCTTTCAACACCCCTAACTCATTCCTCGCAGGAAAGACAAGGGCTTCCCTGGTTGGTGAATTGGAAGAAGATACTGAACACGTGATGCCTGTTGCCTTCTGGATTCTGTCTTCTGGAGCCGACCACCTTCAAGACTTACCTTTTCCTCCTCTGCCCTGTTCCCAGGGTTGGCCAGCCCTGCGCATGGGGAAGGGTGGTGAGCAAGCCCATTTGGCCCTCACCTCTAAGCCTGTTCTCCCACCGGCTCCTTCTGTAATAAGGCTGGTATCCTGACCTCCCATCTGTCTGAATTCTCGGTTATAGTCATCAATTGGCGCTGAAATCTGGGAAGAGAAGGGGGTGATTAATTATCACCTTTCAAACCACGAAAGTGCCCTTCGCAGAGTTCCACCACTGAATTCTCATGACACCCCTGTGCTCTCCGTGTACAAGGGGAGCTACTGAGACTCAGGAAGGTTTTGTCTCTTGGCCACAGTCCCAGGACTACTGGGTGGGGAGCCAGGAGTCCAACCCACATTTTGTGACAGCAAATCCTACCTTCTTTCAATAAAAATCACTCTTCTGATTTCTCATAGCAAGTCAAGCATCCAACAAGAAGAAGAAAAAATAAGGTAAAAGTCTTTGTTGACGATCTTAAGTGAAGTAGAAGAGAAAACCCAGTTGGTTACCAGTGAGAGCCAGTAAAAGTGATGAGGCCTGGGCTCCTCCAAGCCAAACAGCACTTAGTCACCTACCGAACTGCCCAAGAGGAACAGCTCTTCCACGCTGGGGGGAAACTGACAATTTTAGGCTTATTCATAGGGCTGGCTGAAGTACAGGCCTACTTAAGTATCAAGGCAGAACCACTTGAAAGTGGACACAACATCTACTGCAATGTCTGTTGACCTGTAGACTCCAATGAGCTGCCACTAGAATAGAATAGAATAAAACAAAACAAAACAAAATTCTGGGAACTCACGACTTCCCATGATAGACCCAATTTTTCTCTTCGTCTCTTCTTTCCTTGTACTTTCCAATAATCTAGACTTGCTGGTGGTGGCTGGTATCACTGAACATCAGAGTTAAAGAGGTGGGAGTACTTTGAAATGGCTGGCTTCTTAAGAAACCGTCCTATGTCCCAACTAAAGGACAGAAGAACACCTTTGCTGTCGCCTCACTAACTGACCTGACAGAGGCAATGGAAAGATCCAGACACACTAAAGATAAAATTTAATCTAGGTCCATACAAACTTCTATTAGAAATCCCAGTTTATGTATAAAAATAGATTTTAAAAAAATGTCTTCTGTATAACATGGGGAATTATATTCAATATCTTATAATAACCTTTAATGAAAAAGAATATGAAAATGAATACATATGTATATGCATGACAGGGACATTCTGCTGTACATCAGAAATTGACACATTGTAACTGACTGTACTTCAATAAAAAAAAAGAAAGAAAGAAAGAAAGTAAAGAAACCTAAGTTTAAATACGATCAGCAAGACAGGAACTGGTGGGGAAGACGGGTACACATGTGGTTCCACACCATCTAGATAACTGAAAGGTCAAGGAGACAACTGGGTCATGTGGCTGCAGAAGAAAGAAAAAAAAAAAAAACTACATGCTGTAAAAGCTAAGAAGGGATCTAGAAAAATGAAGGTTGTGATCAAAACACAGCTGGAATAATGGGATCAGCTCTAGGAAACACAACCTACTCCAAGGAGGTCGTTGACAGTCTGCAGAACGACTCGGAAAAGAAAGCAGAAGAACTCTGCGTGGTCTAAGAACAAAGCCCCAGGAATGAGCTACAGGAAACGGTAACGTTTAACCTGGAAAGAGAGAGAGAAAGGGAAGACACAGCAACGATCTTCAGATACTTGAGGTGCCGACTGGTGAAGGCATTGGAAGAGGATATAATTAAAATTAGAGACACACCCCTGCCAAAATGGAACGAGGCTGCTTAGTGACAGAATTTTGATCTCCAGTGGTATTTGGAGGGACAGATAGAGGCCCGTAGGTCACAGGTGTTCCTGCATGAAGGGGTTTCTGCATAAGAAGAAAGGGAATTTGGATGACCGTCAGTGTCCTCCTCAGCTCAACAATAAATTCCGACCCAGACCCGAAGGGCACAGTCGATACCTCCAACTAGAGCCATGGGGCACTTCTCACTAATCACACCCCTCGACTTGCATATGAACCAAAAGGTCCACCCTTCTAGTCACCTGGGATGCACCTGGCACGAGGAAATCCAGAAAGGGCTTGTTTTTCAGTCCTTAGGCTGTACCCATTCTGCTTTGTTTCCGTCTGGTGATGGCTTTGCTGGGAGGTGGGAGGAGAGAACGCAAGGCGGGAGCACAGAAATGCAACAGAAGGGTGACGCAACATGCAAGCTGACATTCGGGGACACACCCACCTGCCAGCCTGAGTGCATCTGGCCAAGTTAATTGCAGGCTTGTCAGTCCTTAACTCAACCAGAAGCACCCCAGGCAAGGCCACCCTAATGCAGAAAACATCGTGGGAGACCTTGGCAGTGACTCAGAGCAAGTAAGGATGGTGCCAACCATTAAATTATAATAATAATGGATACCTTTTAACAAGCTACTACTGCACCAGGCTCTGTGCATATATTATCTATGAGCATCACTGTCAAACTGGTAACGATGGTGTCATACAAATATTAAAATGAGGGTCCAAAGTTCAGAGATTAAGTGGCCTGCCCAAAGCCATGCCGTTGGTCAAGGAAGAAGGATGTGAACCCAGGTCTATCTGACTCCAAGGCTGTGGTCCTGGCCTCACACCACGCCACGCTGCCTCTCGTGCTGGCTCCTTCTATCATGTCCTTAGACTTATGTTTAGAGAGAAGGAGGTGTTTTATAAACGTAAGTGAAGATAAGTAGACCAAAACCATCAAGTCCAAACCAAATGCTGCTGCAGACCCCACCACTCTGGGAGCAAACACCATTCCTCTCTTCTGTTTTATGAAATCTGAGGTCTTGAAAAGACACACACACAACTACACCACATGCTTCCGCCCAAAAGAGTCAGTGTGTAAATGGCAGAGTGGGTCTTGTGCCAAGAAGTTGGAGCTGGTTTATTTTAGGCTCAGTGTTAAAACAGCCAGCACCAGGTTGAGGCTGAGAAATGCTCCTTCTAATTAAAACTTTATTTTCAAACACATGTCACAGTTTCAACATGGTGAGACTCATTTCTCGCTTTGTGGATGCCTCAGTGCAGAAGCAGCTGCTCTGTGACAGCCTCTTCCATTCATTTTGGGACAATCAGAATCTCGAGGGGCCAAGATTCATGTGACATCCAGGGCGGCAGCATGGCTGGCCCTACCAGCTCTCCAGAGAACTGCACAGTCAAGAACCAGAGAGGTAACTGTGACTCTAGTCAATGCTGTGAGAGTCTGCACACGCCGCCGAGGAGCAGCATGACAGATCTGCACAGAGAACCAGAGACAATGTCCCTTGTCCCCAGCAGGTGGGAACACAGAGTCCAGGCGGGGAACTCCTAAGCAGAACTAGGGCAGTCTTGGAAAATGGAAGTGAACCAGGAGCTCCAGACCCCTGATCATTGCTGAGAAAAGAGTCGGGAAACCCACTGAGCACGCTGAACTCCAACCACCTGTCAGTCTCCATCACCCCCACGGACTCGAGCGGGAGGCTGCGGGGGGTGGGGGGCTGTGTCTGCTTTGCTCCCTGCTCCGTCTAAGGGCACGTACCCAACAGGTATGAGCCCAAGACATGCAGACTTCAGTATCCGATTACTGAATTAACACCATGCAGTGAGCATTGTGGGTGGTCTCCAAATCCAGCTGCCCGAACAAGGATCTCACTTGCGTATCAGCTCTTCTAACCAGTGTGAACAAGGAGAGGAACGGAGAGAAAGAATCTGCCAAAGTCTGGGAAGCAAAATACTGTGTGGGTTCCAAATCCTTCATCCACCAGTTTCTTCATGGGTAAACCCACTCAAGGCCGAGCTACCAGCCAGGCCCCGAGGCCCACAGCACTGTGCGTCCTGACATGTCAGATTCCCACTCACCCAGGATGGGGACTCTACGGAACTTGGAAGACCCTGCCCCCAGCCATGGCATCCTCAGGATCCAAGGCGTCCCCAGGCACAGCCAGGTCAATGACACTCCATTCTTCTGCCATGGATGGTGGCCCAGGGGCAGAGCCTGCAGGTAACACCACATCTCTAAGACAGAGAAGGGGCCACAGTGGCCAGGCAGGCTGTGTGCCATGAAGGCCTCCTTTGAGATAATAAAGCCACAGAGGAACAGAGAATTAGGAACAAGTCGAGGGCACCAAGCTTCCCCCTCCTTACTCCATAGTCCATGCATATTCCAACCGGTCCCAGGAAGTGGTTCTCTGACCCTGCTGTCCTCATCCTCACGTCTTTACGGTAGAGACCGGACAGGGATGCAGATATCAAGAGGCTGAACTGTTGGGTGAACACTGTACAAGTCATTGAGGCATTTTCTAGGAGCCTATAAAAGTCAGGTGGCAATCTCGAGACAAAAAAGTGGAAATGTTTAATATCACTCTGGCCTGAGAGTGTGGAGACGGGAGACAGAGAGAAGCCAAAAGGCTAACTCTGGAATTACAAGTCAAAATTTAGACCTCGAGCTGCAAACTTCTTTTTTTTTTTTTTGACAGTTCTTTTTGTTTTTTCTTGAAGCACAGTTGATTTACAATGTTGTGTTAGTTTCTGATATACAGCATAGTGATTCAGTTACACATCTATATACATACATATTCTTTTCCATTATGGTTTACTACGGGTTATTGAATATAGTTTCGTGTGCTATACAGCAGGACCTTGTTATTTATCATTTTGTATATAGTAGTTTGTATCTGCTAATCCCACATGCCTAATTTACCCCTCCCTCACCCCCTTTCCTCTTCGGTAACCGTAAATTTGTTTTCTATGTCTGTGAGTCTGTTTCTGTTTTGTAAATAAGTTCATTTCTGTCATTTTTTTTAAGATTCTACATATAAGTGATATCATATGGTATTTGTCTTTCTCTGTCTGATTTACTTCACTTAGTATGATAATCTCCAGGTCCACCCACGTTGCTACAAATTGCATTATTTCATTCTTCTTATGGCTGAGTAGGATTCCATTGTGTATATATCTCTCATCTTCCTTTTCCATTCATCTGTTGATGGACATTTAGGTTGCTTCCCTGCCTTGGCTATTATAAATAGCTCTGCTGTGAATACTGCATTACATGTATCTTTTCAACTTGCAGTTTTCTCCAGATACACGTCCACGAGTGGGATTGCTGGATCATTTGGCAACTCTATTTTAATTTTTTTAAGGAACCTCCATACTGTTTTCCATAGCAGCTGCACTATATTACGTTCCCACCAACAGTGTAGGAGGGTTCCCTTTTCTCCACACCTCGAGCCGCAAACTTCTAAGGACATTATTCTCTGTACTGGACGAGCAGCCGCCGCTGCACCAGAAGCCTCAGTGCAGACGTTTTATAATAACGCCCCGTATTACCGTGCTTTGCTTCATTGAACGGACACTGCATTTCTTACAAATGGAAGCGTTGTGGCAACCCCGGGTCGAGCAAGTCTATCGGCAGCGTTACTCCAACAGCATTTGCTCACTTCACATCCCTGCAGCACGTTTTGGTAATTCTTGCAATATTTCAAACTTTTTCATTTTTATATTTATCATGGTGACCTGTGATCATGGATCTTTGATGTTACTAGTGCGACACATCCGACTGAAGGCTCAGGTGATGGTTAGCATTTTTTAGCAAAAAAAGCACTCTTGACGTAAGGTATGTACCTTGCACACTTAGATTACAGTAGAGCATAACCATTCTTTTTAGTCCCTGGGAAACAAAAACATTCACGTGACTCACTGTATTGCAATATTCACTTTATTGCGGTGGTCTGGAGCCAAAGCTGAGGTCGGCCTGTGCAGCTCCCACAGCCCCAAAGACAGCCTGCCCTTTATCCAGTGCACACGATGCACATTTTGTGTCCCAGGGAGGTAGCACAGAGCCAAGAGTTCAACAACAGTTGACTGCTAACCATGGGCCAGATATGGATCTAAGCACATTCAATTCTCAGAACACTCCTGAGGGGAAGGAGCTACTATCACCCCCATTTTGCAGATGAGGAAACTGAGGCACAAAGAGAGTGAGTCTCCCCATGCAAGGTCACACTGTCGGGGAGGGGAAGTCACAGCCCACTCCAGAGCCAGTCCTCTGAGCTCTGCGCTGCCGCCTAAGCACACGTAGGTTCCAGGTGCTCTCACTCGCTTACCCTGAGGGGCCGTCCTCGTCACGCCATCAGGATAAGCTGCGCATCAACGCGTGGAAATCAGCTCCAGTCCTCTACCTGCCGATGATCCACACCTCAGGACGAGTCTCACCCCCGGACCACCTGGGCTGCGCGTGGAGAGGCGCCTGGCTGCACTGCCAACACAAGAGGATGGGGAGCCTCTTGGCCATCCAGACTGGATCATCACCATTTTCCACTTTGAATCATTCTGGGAAAGAATGAAAACCCTTGCCCTCTTCCAGCTGGTCGGTGGCCTCAGAAAACTCCCCACCGCCCCCTGGAGGCCAGCGGTGCCACCATCATCCTGCCACTAAGTCCGAGGAGAACCACAGGCAGGTGAAAAGACTGTCCTGCTGGGCCAGGACATCCTTCAGAGTCAGGACAAGAGGGGCCAAGGGAGCATCCGCTGAGAGATTTACGAAGCACCTCATTTACGTTTGACAAATGCTCTGTGTCCTCACTGCAGCCCAGGGCTTGGGGGCGGTGTTTGAACCATGCAGGTTACAGTTGACTGCTCCTCGTGACTGAGCTCAGCAGCCTGGCCCCACAGAGGGCTCCTGTTCCCGTGCTCTCGGTGGAAAAGGGAAGGGGCTGGGCTGTGCTTCCTCATGGGGGGCCTGAGGCCCATTAGAGCCCAGTGGTCTTTGATTTAGAGGAGTCTTGGAGCAGAAGCACACTGTGAGACGCTGCCTTGCCCACAGCCTGAGACAGAACGAGAGTCACATCGCTGCTCAGGGACCTTCCTGTGGTGCGGCCCCTTCACCTGATGGGCATCTCAATCTGGGGCAGGAAAGGACAGGCAGTGGCCCTGGCTGTGACATGGTGTCTCAGCCACAGGCAGGTCTTTCCTTGGGTTCTAGGACAGCTGGGTCCTGCAGCTTCAACCCTTCAAACCAAATGCATGACAGATATTCAGAGACTGGGAAAGCAGGTGGGAGAAGCCAGTGTCTGACCCTCAAAGGCGCCCATCACTTTTGTTCCGGGTGGCCACGGGCAATAAATTCTGAGTAGTCTAGTAGTCAAGTGGTTCTCAACCCACGGCGATTTTGACAATGTCTGGAGTTGGAGGAGGGGTGCTAATGCCTCTAGTGGGAAAAGCCTTGCAAGGCCTAGGACCTGCAAGGTCAACAGTACCAAGGTTGAGAAACCCTGCTCTAAGCTGCCCAGGATGTCCTGCTTCCCTTTGCCAGAAGCCAGGGTTTTCAGTCCTACTGTACAGCATCAGGGGTCGGGGCTGCGGAAAGCTGTGAGGGGTTTGGTCACCAAGACATAAGGTGACATTAACGCTGGCACCAGACTGACCACTCCATGGATATCTTCACAATGCACCCTCAACAGCGTTCGCCCCCTTTCACAGATTAGCAAACTGAGGCACATAGAGGTCACACATTGCTTAGAGGAGATCTTGAATCCAACCAATCTGACTCCAGACAGTGTATTAACTAGGGTAAAAATACAAAATTATATCCATATTCTGTGCGATCCTCATTAAGTGCTGACAGAGAAAGAAAAAGGGAGAAAGAAAGGAGGAAGGACAGAGATGCAGGAGGTAAAAGATGGTAAAAAGACAGAAATGTTAACAGCAGTTATTCGCGAGTGGTGGAATTTGGGCAACTTTTGTTTTCTTCCCTGCACCCTCCTGTATTTCTACATCCTCACCAGCAAAAATACCTTTTATGGACAGGAAAGAAATAATAAACAAAAAAGAATTCCTGCCAAGCACAGATTTCAAGACTGCCGTTGGCGCCGGGTACGTATCCATCTCTAAGGTAATAATAACTGTGCCGAGGAAAGAGGCGGTGACCCCGCTTGCCAGACTTGAGGGGACATCCTGGTTCGATGACAGCCGGTGTGGGGAAGCCACCCCCAAGAGGCCACGCACACCGCACACCTGCAAGGGATCTGCTCCTGAGTACAGATGCTGCCCTGAGTCGGAGACGGCCTGTCAGCTCCTCATCCATCTCACAGCGGAAAGTGCTCAGAGGGGAAGAGCCACGGGCTGTGAGGTCAGCCCCCCGGCACGCATGGCTGTTTCCATGCTGGAATGGCTCAAAGACGGCTTCCAGAAAAATCAGGTTTCCAGATCACTGAAATTTCCTTTCAACAATTTTATTAACCAATAGGATTGAGGGGAAAAAGAAGACTTTTTTTAATCCAGGGCCTTGTGTGAATGTTTGTCTTAATGGGGGGAAAAAAGGGAAAGAATTCTAAGGGACTCAGAAAAGTTTGCTTTTCCTATTTTTTCCCAAAGAATTTGTATCTGCATTATTTTAAAGTCTCTTCCCACCATTGAAAACAAAACAAAACAAAACAAAAAGCACAAAAAACCTACACAATGCACAGATGCCCATTATCTGATGCACCTTTTTTGTCATCCTTCCTGTTAACTAAAAAAAGGCAGGTCATTCTCCCCCTCTTAGCATGACGTGGGGTCACTGTGAGGGCCCCTCTAACTCTACCTCATGTAAAATGATTAAGTAGTTTGATAGCCATAAAAAATTCTTACAGATAGCCTAAGGTTTCAGGAAGATATCATACCCAGTAATGCAGAAATTCAAAATATCCAAGCATCACCCTTGGGTAAGGCAAGGAATAAAAATTTTTTTTAATTGAAGTATAGTTATTTACCATGTTGTGCTAGTTTCTGGTGTACAAAAGAAATTTTTGAAGGCCATCAGCAGGCCTAGACCGATCTTTAAAAATTAACAATATGTCAACAGTTGTCATCCCAAGAGCCACTTCTGGGTGCCGCCCTCCTTACCAACAGAATACTCACTGTTCAGGTGCACATTCTCAAGGCCAAGTGGACTGGAGAACTGCCTCCCCCAACCCGCATTAGGCCTTACATGAACCAATCAGGGGCATTCTTGCCTGTGATTGGGTTACAGCCAGCCATGTGATCCAGCGCTAGCCAATAGAACAAGAGGAGACATCACCTGGTGGCTCTGGGAAGACTTTTCATTGCCTATGGGGGAAAAAAGGCAAGCTGGAGGAAATGCCTGCCATTTTTTTTACAAAGTACTGTTGCACTTACTTACAATGTTCCAACTCCAGATGCCATCCTTGCCACTGTGTAGAAATCACCCCAGGATCAAGCAGATACACTGAGGATAGTGGAGCAAGAAAATGGGACCAAAGAACTCAATTCTGATGCCATCCATGAATTGTCAAATTAACCTTGGAACCATCAATGTAAGATACTATCCCTCATATTGTTTTAAGATACTTTTAGTTAGGTCTCTTGTTTCTAGCAATCAAAAACATCCTCACTGATAGAATCCTATACCAAGGTTCACTACTAAGTGTTTGAGATCCTACCAACTCCTTAATGCTGAAAGAGAATGTGTCAGATGGTAGGGACTAGATCCCCAGCAAGGCAGTAACAGGACACGTGACTAGAACCTTCATAATGTCTTCCTGTCAATTACCAATCTGTTTCCCAACTCTGCCTCCTCTGTGCCCTGATTGTAGCTAAATCCAAACAGAAGGTGAAGCAGCTGATACCCTTCAAGACACATTCAAGAGGTAGAAAATGGGTGCTCTGAGGCCACATGGGAAGCACAATGAAAGCGAGGATTTGAAAGATCTTATACATTTCTCTCTTCAGCTTTAGCAATTCATAGACTACCAGCTGCTGAAAGTCTTCTCTGAATTTAGACTTTAAATAAACTGACTCATGAATCTATAAGACTTGGAGAAAGGAAAAATTTCAGGGCAATTTTTTCAGGAATGGAGCTGAGTGAGAAGCACAAGCAGTAGATAATAGTACATAAATCATCTTCTTAAAGATATGAATTTCACGTAAGGCTTTCTAGCCTCAGAAAATAGACATGTAACAAATGATAACACCATCTGACGAGACAGAAGACATCTCTTCTATATGCCTGTAGATTTATTCTTCAGGAACTAGCTTCCTGAGACTACTCAAGCATTTAAAATAATTAATATGTGTATATATGAAATGTTAAGTGAAAAAATATCCATGTGTCACATTACATATATACCGATTCTAAAATAAGTGCACATGTGCTCAGTGAGAAAACAAGAATTAAATTTGGCTTTAGAGGAGGGGAGGGTATAGCTCAAGTGGCAGAGGGCATGCTTAACAGGCACAAGGTCCTCGGTCCAAACCCCAGTACCTCCTCCAAAAATAAATAAATAAATCTAATTAACCCCTCAGCCAAAAAAAAAAAAAAAAAAATTGAATTTGGCTAGATAAAGATCCTTAAGGTGTGTTTAGATGAAGTTGCGTTTTTAATGAAGTCAATAGTTAATATGTATACATTTTTAAACGAAGTTGTTTGGCAATGGATATATGCACACTCCCAGACATCCCCAGTATTTACAAGTGTAAATTTACCAAAACCGCTCAGTGACCTTCTTCCTTTCATTAAGCTGAATCCTGCAAATATCTGAGCGCCAACTACATGCCAGGTGCAGTGCAGGTCTGTGGAAAATTCAACAGCCTTGAATTCTTTCTGGAACAGGGGTAGTGACAGAGAGTGGGAAGGAGGGTGAATTTCAGCCTTTTGAAGAATTGTAATCTAATCAGAGGGACAGGGGTGTGACAGGGCTAAATACGCAAACATCTAAGGCACATAACCAACCAATGATTTAAAAAAGACACGAAATAATAGAAGGCTTTAAAAGAGGAAGAGAGCTTGAGTTGAGAATTTCAAGAAAGGGGTCAAGAGAGAGCTGCTACTGGAAACGGCTCTTGACGGATGAAGAATTAGGTGGATTGGCATTTTCAGAGAGCTGGAACAGCTTAAGCAAAGGCAAAGAAACAGAAAACTGTAAGAATAATTCTGGGAATAGTGTTTAGTATCCATTTGGGCTGAAAGGCAGAGTATGTACAGGTAACCCATGAGTTAAACAAACAAACAACAACCAAAAAAAAAGAAAACTAAACAGTGAGACCTGGTGAGACTTGATGCCAGTCTGAGGCACCTGCCTTGGCTGACAGGCGAGGGAAGGTTAAGTGAAGTGTGATTTTGCAGTGACACACTGGAGCTGCGCTTTAGAAAAACGAATCCAGCAGCCGTGGGCGTGAAGGTCTGGAGCTGGAGAAGGGACAGTGGAGACCTTTGCACCAGCTGGGGGCAGGAGCCCGGTGTATGGACCCAGGGCTGACAGCTCAGCTGGCACGGAGTGGCCAGCTCCACAAACACCTGTTAAACTGAATTACACTTCTTGTTCGAAGAGATTGGGCAGGTCTAATTTTTTCTGTACTTTTGACAGGCTCCTAATGCACACTGCAACTAAATAATAACGTAAAACGTCCCCAGGACACTCCTCCTGCCTCCATCTTCTGCTACAAGTGATCCAAGAAGGAGAGAGATGGGGCACATCTTTAAGAGGGACATTCCATCCTCCTGGTCCCAATAAAGGCTGCTCGTTGTCCCGGAGCAAAGACGAGGAAAGTACTGCTGTCCCTCGATAGCCATGGCGGACTGGTCCTAGGAACCCCTACAGATACCAAAATCCACGGTGCTCAAGTCCTTTATGTATAATGGCGTAGTATCGTCAATCCTCCGTATCCGCGCGATCCACATCCGTTGCAGCTCAAAGGGGTTCAATCAGCGGGTGCAGAACCCGCAGATACGGAGCCCGCAGAGAGGGAGGGCTGACCAGCAAAAACCACCAGAAAGGCCAGAGCGGGGAAGGGCTACAGGTCCAAGAAAGAACATCTCCTAGGCTCAGTATGAAATGACATGCTTTACCCCCCTACTCTCCTACAACAGAGAAGTTACAGCATGTTGGTCCCCAAATTAACAAGAACACTTACCCACACAATCAACATAAAATCAGACTTGGAGAAAAGAGCAGTTAAACGTGATTAAAGGTTCTCTGCTTATGTAAGAGGGTGTCTGTGTTCTTAGAGACGACACACTGAAGTACTTTCAAAGCAAAGGGACACGATGTTTCCAATGCACTCTACTCGCATACGGATCAGGAAAAACAGGTGTGTGTGTGTGTATATATAGAGAGAGAGATAGATATATAGATAAATGTGAACAGACTATCCATATACATGGACAAATGTATATATACTTTTCCATCTATATATGGATAAATGTGTGGATGTATATTTATATACATGGTGAGAGAATTATAAAAGCAAATGGGGCAAAATGCAGATAACTGGGCTATTTGGGTAAAAGGTATAATGAAAGCTTGTATGATTTTTGCAACTTTTCTGTAAGTTTGAAATAATATCAAAACAAATAGCTGCAAGAAGGCAGAAGCTATGTATTGATAAGATCTTTAAAATCCAGTGTTAAACGAGGGGAAAAAAGATGCAGAATGGGAAGTATGGAGTGTTACCATTTGTGTAAAAGGCAGCAAGGAAAAGGGGAAAAAAGATATATAGCTACATAGGCATATATTGATAGTTATACACACATAGATATGTAGTAATTTCCGTGTAATATATCTGTAATGACACATAAGAACCTGGAAACATTAGTAGCTTGTCTGTAGAGGAATAGGGTAGTTGGGGGACAGAGATGGAAGAGAAACTTTTTATTATAAACTCGTATATTTTTAATTTTGAACTACGTGAATATATTACCTATTCAAATATATACATAAACAAAAGAAAATTACCTTGAAAACAATGTTTAAGGAAAATGATGGTGCAAGGGTCTGGTTTGGGGTAGCTCAGCCCAAAGAAACACAGAAAACAGAATTAAAGCCACCTGGCAGGGTGCTGTCCAGATGTGACCCCACGGGCCGCTGTGCTTGGAGAGCTGCCTGTTTAGAAAGGGCGCGTTCCAGACAAGCAGAGCTGGGGGCTTGGAAAGTATGTGCTATCAAGTTTCAACATAAATTGGATAGAAATTTCCCCTAAAATAAACTGTGTAATCTACTTACAACAGACCATTCCCCATAGCCCTGTTCTCCACGTTGGTGTGATGTGATTCTAAGAATTAATCATCTGGCACACAGTCCATCTGCCCTGTGTCTGACCAGGACAGCCTGTGAAGCCCTGGTGAACAGCTCTGGGGGCTGGTGGAAACCCACCCCTCAACAGCGCAGACCCAAATATAAACAATGTCCAACTGCCCTCAGCAGCAGCTGCCCGCCCTTGGAGATCATGCCTTCAAGCCAATTCAAGTGGTTGTGTCACTGAAGGAAAGCCAGTCTTGAATCTACACAATTTTTTTTAATTGAAATATAGTCGATTTACAATGCTGTGTTAATTTCTGGTGTACAGCATAGTGATTCAGTTGTACACATAAACGTGTGTGTGGATATTCCTTTTCATATTCTTTTTCATTATAGGCTATTACAAGGTACTGAATATAGTTCCCTGTGCTATATGGTAGGACCTTGTTTATCTGTTTTATTTATAGTAGTATTTATCTGCAAATCTCAAACTCCCAATTTATCCCTCCCTACCCTCTTCCCTTGCTCCCCCCGTAATCATAAGTTTGTTTTCTACGTCTGAGTCTGTTTTTGTTTTGTAAATAACTTCATTTGTCTCATTTTTTAGATTCCACATGTAAGTGATATCATATGGTATTTTTCTTTCTCTTTCTAGCTTACTTCACTTAGTATGACAATCTCCAGGTCCATCCATGTTGCTGCAAATAGCATTATGTTTTCTTTTTTATGGTTGAGTAATATTCCAGTGTATTTCTACACCTCATCTTCTTTATCCAGTCATCATTCAATGGATATTTAGGTTGCTTCCATGTCTTGGCTATTGTAAATGATTATGCAACATTTTTAAGATTTTCTGAGATGATCATACAGGATTTCAGTGAAGGGCAATTCAGAATAGGGAAATGGACCTTCTTACCTGTCTAGACTCACCCTCTGTTAAACTTCATGGGGACTGAGCAAGTTCTCAGACAACAACAGGAAGATAAGAAGATACCAGCTCTGAGGAAGCCAGAGAGAGTAGGGAGCATCTCTGTAGGTGGGATAGGGTATTTGGGGGACAGAGCTCATCTGGCTTTCTGGCTGTCAGAACACCAGGCAGAGGACCCCAAGACACCTTTCTCTCCCTTAAGGAAACCCATAGCTGCTCTAAGGGCCAAGATCTTGGCTCCATTACTCAGTCTCTAGTGCTTTGGGGGAGTAGTTGGGTGGCCACACCTGTGTGTGTGTTTGTGTCTGAAACTGTCACATAACTGTAATCAGAAATTTAATTGACATTTGCATTTGAATAGGGGTAGGGGGATAGTAAGAAAGCAGAGTATAAGTTGAGTGAAAAAGGATCTTTCTCTCCCAGGACGTAAAGGTAACAGACTAAGGAACTCTCAGACTAGTGGAGGAAGATGAACATCAATTACAAATAACAAAAGATGCACTCTTCCCTTCTGCCCCGAGTGCTACTCCAGTGTCCTAAGAAGGTGCGTCCACGTGTGGGTGACGTACGTTAACAGACAGGCAGCGGCAGAGAAGAAAGGGCACAGTACACGGAAAGAGCATCTTGCTGTCAGAAACCTGGATTCCAGCCCAGCTCTCCCTGCCGGGCTCTAAGTGATCGGGCCAGTGACTGATCTTCTGAGAGTTTCCTCATCTACAAAATGGAAAAAACACCACCTACCTTCAGAGCTGCCCTCACAAAGCAGCAGGTGAAACCGAAGTACCTAGCACAGCGCCTGCCATGTAGCGGACCCTCAGCCAGCAAAGCCCTCCTGCTTCATCTGCTGACATCACACTCAGCACATAAAGCCTCGGTTATGGGTTGAACGTGCCAAAAATGTACGTTGGAGGCAGAGGCTGGAGTGGCGCGCCTACGACCCAAGAACACCCAGGATTGCTGGCAACCACCGAAAGCTGGGAAGAGGCATGGAACAGACTTTCCCACAGAATCTCCAGAGGGAACCAACCCCACTGACACCTCGACTTTGGAATTCTAGCCTCCAGACTGCGAGAATAAATGTTGCTTTAAGCCATCTGGTTTTGGTACTTTGTTGCGGCGGCCCTGGAGAACTAACACATCCTCCTTCCACTCCCTCTTGTAATGAAAACTGAAATTCCTGACTCGCCTGAGGATGTAGGACACTTTTACAAATACAAGTAATAAATAACATCCCAGGAAAGGTGAGCTCCAGTAATAAGCCTTTGCAGAAGACGGAGAAATGTGAGAAATACACAGGTATCTCTCAGGTTTTTTTCTCTTTTGCCTCCTTTTCCTCCCTGCCCTCTTCCTGCTGGAAGCAGCCACCATGCGCATTCTTCATTCTTCCCAGAAGGAGGAAGACACAGCTAAAGAAAGATCTTCTAATATAGTCCCGAAGGTCAGGACCACGAACCCCACCATGGCAGAGACAGGCTCACACCCCACACACAGTCTGCTTCCCCTGGAGACCCTGAAACATGCCCCCTCCGTAAGAGTGCTGGCCATTTACTATGGAAAACAGTATGGAGGTTTCTCAAAAAACTAAAAATAGATCCAGCAATTCCACTCCTGGGTATGTATCTGAAAAAAACAAAAACACCGATTCGAAAAGATACAAGTTCCCCAATGTTCATAGCAGCATTATTTATAATTGTAAAAATATGGAAGCAACCTAAGTGTCCATCAACAGATGAATGGATAAAGAAGATTCATTGTGTGTGTGTGTGTGTGTGTGTGTGTGTGTATGTGTGTGTGTGTGTAGAGAGAGAGTAGAATAATACTCAGCCATAAAAAATGAAATTTTGCCATTTGCAGCAACATGGATGGCCTTGGAGGGCATTATGCTAAGTGCAATAAGTCAGACAGAGAAAGACAAATACTCTATGATATCACGTATATGTGATATCTAAAAAATACAACAAACTTGTGAATATAACAAAAAAGAAGCAGACTCACAGATACAGAGAACAAACTAGTGGTTACCAGTGGGGAAAGGGAAGGGGGAGGGGGAAGGATAGGGGGAGGGGGTTAAGAGGTACAGACTATTAGGTATAAAATGAGCTACAAGGATACATTGCACACAGGGAATACAGCCAGTATTTTTAATAACTTTAAATGGAGTATAAACTTTGATAACTGCAAATATCACACACCTGTAATTTATATAATATTATACATCAACTGTACTTTAAAAAAAAGCTTGGTGGCTACTTCTTGTTGGGGGTCGGGAGGGTGCCCTGATCTTTTTTAATACAATCTGCTAGCAGCTGAGCACAGGTCAATCAGGATGAAAAGAGTCAAATCGAAATAGAAAATCACTTTCGAGGTGACTCTGTAGCTAGAAGGAATGGAAATGAAACCCGGGTCTGACTTTACCCAGCCAAAGTCGCCCGAGCCCAGACCTTTCTTTGGTCTTCCATCTCTACCTGCGCTATGGTCTGAATGTTTCTGTCCCCTCAAAATTCATACATTGAAATCCTCCTAATGCCTAAGATGATGGTATTGAGAGGTGAGGTCTTGGGAAGGTGCTTAGGTCACAAGGGTGGAGCTCTCATGAATGGGATTAGTGCCCTTGTAAGAGAGACCCCACAGAGCCCCCTCAGCCCTTCCACCAGGAAAGAACACAGCAAGACACTGGCAGCCTCCAACCCAGAAGAGGGCCCTCACCAGCACCGCACCATGCCAGCCCCTAAACTTGGACTTCCAGCTTCCAAATACATTTCTGTTGTTTTGAAGCCACCCAGTCTCTGGTGTTTCGTCAGAGCAGTCCAAATGGACTAAGACAACCTGTTTTTCCATCAACACAAAGAGCATTCTCACTGGAATCCACAAAATCCATTAAGTGGTTTGAACCAGTAACAAAAAAGCCACTTGTTTGGATAGGTGTGCCCTGGTTATCAGCTATCTGATAAAATTCAACTGGAGTAAGACTCACTAAGAGTGGGCACAGCTTCGACCACTGTTTTTATTCCCCTCTCTTCCCCATTCCACCAGATTTTCTAGCTTTCACCTAGCTGTATTGAGAGCTCATGGGAAATTTCCAGTGTCAAGGAATGTAATTGCGGAATTAATGACTCCATAGTGCTGGTTCTAATAAGGTCACCAAACCAGTCCACCAGGTGACATGTCTTAAGAGAACAGTAAAGGGAGAAATACCAGACACTCCGGGACCCACTATCACTGCCAGGAAGCAATAAAAAGGCACTGATTTCTTCCTCTGCCACCACCACCACCACCACCCATCCGGGGCAGCACCGAGCACTAGGGCAGAAGACAGAATTAGGGATAGGATTCCATCTGGAGGAAAGAGGAAAACTGTGACACTGAGATAATGGATCAGGTGAGAGGAGCTTCTGCTCAATTCAAGAAGCTGTCTTAAGATGGTTTTTGCCTACATCATCTGTCTTTGGTTTCCTGGTTCACCCTGGAGTGCACCCTCTAATGCATTTCAAAGTTTCTCTTAACACTCGGATCTTAATTATTCAAGGATTTCTAATCCAGGTGGCGGAAATCTCCAGCTTTGGCTGCCTGCCATTTTTCTATTCAGGAGCCTCTCCTGTTGAGGGAGAGCAAAGGAAGTTTAAGGAAAGGCAATCAGTCAAGCGAGGAATCCTCACATTCGAACCTCTTCGCTGAGTTAGGATGCTGAATTTGCCTTGGCAAGAAACAATTGAAAAATGGGACAGGGAAAATTGTAGAAGAGGAAAAGGAAGATCTCAGAGAGGAAAGTCCAGGAATCTTACAGTCACAACTGTTCTTTGCTAGAGATCATCTGGGTGCTCGACCTGTTTTATAGACAAGAAAACTGGCACTGAGAATGACCCCAAATCACAAAAATTGTTCCTGTTAATGGACTGACCAGGCCTTCTGCCCCCACAGGGCACTCCGTACACTGTTCCACCCACAACGATGAACACCTGTAAGGCAGGAGACCTGCTCACAACTCAGGACCAAACTCCTGCAAGTTGAGTCTTCAAAAGACAAAATGAACATTGCAAAAGGCTTTGCTAGCGGTGGTCCACTCAGAGTACAAGAGTTGGGTCCTAATCAAATGCATTCCGGGAGGGAAGCAATGAAATCAATTACACGGCAAAGTCTACCACTCAGCTTTCAAAGATGGGGCAGACCAACTCCCACCACCCCACCCCACAGAGAGGCAGCCCCTGTTCCCAGTGCTCTCACCACAAGGGCTTGCCCTCACCCCATCGGTCTGCACCACCTGCTCTGAGTGCGGGTGGTGTGAATACACCCTCTGGATGAGCAACTCCACACACCACCCTGGAGGGACCCAGACTCCGCGCAAGAAACCAAGATTCACTGAGCATGAAGCCAACGTGAAAGGGTGACTCAAGGGTCTCTCTGTGTAAGAACTTCTAGCTTAGTCCTTTCTGTATTATTTGAATCTCATGTACATGCCTCTTCTTTGTCCCCCGCCCCGAGTTTCTAGAAGGCCATTTTTCCATCTCAGTCACCTCACAGCTGAGGACATGACCACTACAGACCAGGACATTCTAGCAAAGGTGGCGCACAACTTTGGAGAGATCTTACTCCAGCCCACTCCATGGAAGAACTTATTGCCAAATTGCCAGAGAGCTGATGTCTTCTCAACTATCAAATGGGAGGGCGAACTATGGCCCCTGCCAACTTTACAATTCTCAGGATGACTCAGTACACTAAGTACTGCAGGTGTTCCAATGGAAGAGTTGGGATCAGCCCATCCACTTTCCCAGAGCAGATCTCGAATGCTTACCTGGTATCCCTTGCAAATGGATAAAAGATTCACCATCTCTCCTCTTGACCTGTGCCCAATCCAACAGCAAACAAGAGCCTGAATCTTCCAAAGGAAGCGTGACCCCTTTCCAAGCAACGTATGAGCACGCTGATGGTTGATCTGCTGTCTGTCTTGACTTGCTAAGGGAGTTACAGGTTCTCACTTGCCTACAATTGCACTATGGGGCAACCCAGAACTACAGGAACAACAGCCCTGCTGGGGAAACTGATCAGCCTGAGATTAGCCACATTTGCTGGCAAAGGAGCAGATTGATTTAATCTTCATGGACACGCAAAGGCACATCCAGAAGAGTGGGTATGTCAGCGGAGAGCAAAGAATCCACTCCTTTGGGGTAACTCACTCTCCTTATACTTTCCAGGGATGGGTTACCACTTTATCAAAAAGAAGGTGGCTCTGATGATGCGAGTTCCCTACTGGAGGCCACCCTGAGAGCAAACCCCATCCCTCCAAGCTCCCAAATGCTGGCTTAAGAAATGGAAGTAATATGTACAGCTAGGATCAAGAGCCTCTCTCTGCTAGTTTTGAGAAGACTGCAACATGTAAGCTTCCAGAGCTGGGAAACCTCCTACTTCCCTGTTAGCTCAAAGCAGTGGACCTAAGGCTAGTTCTGCATGTGTGGGTCTCCGGGTGCGGAAAAAGGCTGCTGGGAGGTTCTGCGGTGGAGGGGAAACGCGGGAGCCCCGTTGGGCTTTCCTAGGCTCAGCTCCGGAGTCATCCTTTCAGATGTTAAATTAGCCTGCATTTTTCACAGGACACCACACTTGCTAATAACTGCCCTTTAGTCCATAAAGGAAACTTGTAGAGGAACTAATTCTTCTCCCCAGAAGCTAAGAACTTGACTACTGTGTCTGCTCAGCACTAGAGATATGACTTCCCTGACACAGAGAGACAGGAACCATCACTCAAATGAGCGAGTACCTTCGAAAAAATTGTATTAGTCCCTGACAGGCCGGTACTGGAGATCTCAGAAGTACCAAAAATAAAAAAGATATTGTCCCTACCATAAAGGGACCTAGGACACAGAAGGACTGCATTTGCCTAGAGCAGTATCCACGGTGCGTACATAGCTCAGAACAAACAAGGTTCAAACACAACTAGACCACTGACTAGCTGGGTGACCTCAAGGCCAAGCAAGCTACTTAACCACTCAGTTTCCTTGTCCATAAAACAGAGATCATGAATCTACCTCAGTGTTGACATAAGGATTTGATGATCTAAGTCATGCAAAAAAGCTTAGCTATACACACAATTTGCTATGAGTAGCATGAATAATTAGAAGCCAAGAAGACCAAATATAAATGTTAAAAGAAAGATAAGGGGCCAAGGAAATTTTAAAAGTAGGAGACCTGGCAACTGGATAGAAGCAGAGAGGTTGAGAGAAAAAAAAAAATACATGTGTTCTTTTTAAACCAAATTAACGGGTGCCATTAAAAAGACTGGGAATTCTTGACTGGAAGATAATTCCTGCAAACTGGGACCCTCTGGAGCCAGCAGGATTGGGAGAGTCCCCACCGAGGACAGACACTGCAGAGAACCGTGGAGGGAAAAAAATCAGTGCATCAGCGTTACCTGGTCAGATGCTAAAAACCTCTGAAGTCTTTTGAGCTGGAAAGATCTTCCCAGGTTACTATCCCCACTCCCTTTCAAAGCTGATGCCCACAACAGGCAATGACTGATTTGTTCAAGATCCCACAGCTAGCTGGAGACAGAGCTCAGATTACTGCCCTAGGCACTGGTAACCACTCAGATGCACTGGTAACCACTCAGATGCTTTCCCCTCTCCCCTCCCCAGGCTGCCTCCCCTTTCACCTCTCCCCTCCTTTCCTCTGTAACACTCTCCAAACCCACTCACTCTCTTTCACACACATAGCACATGCACAGAAATGTGGGTTTGGTTTTTTGTTTTGGGGGTTTTTTGGGGCTTTTTTTTTTTTTTTTGCATCCTTCCATATCACTTGGTCTCGGGGAGGAGGGTGGAACTACACAGAATATAACATTTATCATCTTAACCAATTTTAAGTGCAGAGCTCAGAGATATTAAGTACATTCACATTGCTGTGCAACCATCACCCCATCCATCTCCAGAACTCTTTCCTTTTTGTAAAACTGAAACTCTGTCCCCATTAAACAAGAGCTCCCCATTCTCCTCTCCTCCCAGCCCCTGGCCACCACCACTCAACTTTCTATGTCTGTGAATGTGAGTATTCTGGGTACCACATATAAGTGGGATCATACAGAATTCCTCTTTGTAATTGAATTATCTCACTTAATGTAATGTCTTCAAGGTTCATCCATGTGTCAGAATTTTCTTCCTTTTTTTAAAGTTAAATAATATTCCATTGCATATATATGCCACATTTCATTTATCCATTCATCCATCAATGTTAACTTGAGTTGCTTCTACTTTTTTGGCCATTGTGAATGTTGCTGCAATGAACATGGGTGTACAAATACCTCTTCAAGTCCCTGCTTTCAATACTTTTGGATATATATCAGAAGTGGAATTGCTGGATCATATGGTAATCCTATTTTTAATTTTGGGGGGAGGCAAGTGTATCTCTTTAAAATTACTTCACACTTCTCCCTAACCATAATTAATAGAAAAGCAAGTTTTCTTTTTCATTTGACTAATATTTAAAAACACTAGCTATATGCTCAGCCTCGGGCTAGGTACCAGGGGCACAATCAATTATGAGCTAAAGTCATGATCCCCCGTCTTGTTGGGGTTTGCAATTTAGTGAGACAGAGAGACAGGAATCGGATCACAGGCAAATACCTGTTTGTCTCCATGGTGAGTGCTCTGCAGGATTGAAGGAGAGTGTGCACCTCCCTGGAAAGGCACAGAAATGTCCAGATAGAAGTGTGCTGTCATCAGAGGCTGACAAAGCAAATAATGACTAAAAAGATTTATCAGGGGAGGGCAGAAGGGAACACTTAATAAAAAGAATGACTCTGAGCTCAAATAAGAGGGAAAGAAACAGAAAGACAATAATAAAATTGATGCCGGCAGCAGTGCCTGTAACATTAATCATACTACAGGAAGGCATTTTAGAGTGGCAACGCAATGGCATGGCGGGGGGTGTTGTAGGCCCAACTGTGTCCGTCAAATAGGCCCCCCAGATATGCTGAAGTCCTAACCCCAGTAACCTGGGAATGTGACTTTATTTGGAAATTGGGGTTTTGTGGATGATTGAATTAAGATAAGGTCACACTGGATTAGGGTGGGCCCTATTCCAATGGCTCATATCTTTACAAGCAGAGGGAAATTTGGGGACAGAGACAGACCCAAAGAAAGGGCATGTGAAAAAGGAGGCAGAGTCTGGAACAATGCAGCTGCAAGCAGAGGAAATCTAAGAATTGCTGAGAGCCACCAGGAGCTAGGAAGAAGCAAGGAAGGAGTCTTCCTTAGGGCCTTCAGAAGAGAGGACTCTGCCAACATCTTGATTTCAGACTCCTAGCCTCCTGAACTATGAGAATAAATCTGTAAGCTGTTTAAGCCACCCAGCTTGGAGGATTTTGTTACTGAAGCCCAGGAAACTAACACAGGGCTGAATGTGGGAAAAGCCCTAGACTAGCAATCTTGTGCATCTTTTCTTGGGCTGGATAAACAAGCGCCTGGGTTTCAATATCCCACGGGGGCTTTTCCAACTGCCCCCACCGGGACAGTTCCAGATTGTCCCCATAGAAGGGCAACGGGGACACCACTGGCATTCGGGGTATGACACATCACAGAACAGTTAGCAAACTGGGCTAACTGCTAATAACTCACCCTGCCCCCTCCAACATAATGCATACACGTACTTCTAGCGGAGTGAGCGCCGAGTTGAGACTGGACCCCAGAGATGTGGGAGCGAGCACACTGTCTTCCCCAAGATTTTCTTGTTTAAACACACCAGGGGGATATTTGATGGAGATTAGGGGGGATGGAAAGCACCCCGAACAACGATTCCTCAGAAATGCCACCAAAGTTTGCCTGCTGAGATGGGGGTCCCCCGCAGGGACCATTAAGGGGCCACCACTCCACGGTCAGGCAGCGCCCCCACATATGACATGGAGGACCGAATGGGATCCCCAGCACAGAGGAGCAAATCCGGTTCGCCCAGAGCCCTGCAAAGCCCCCGGGGCCACGTGAACGCCAAGTCACCTGCCTGGCACAGGCGCCACCTCCCACCCGCTCCGCCAGCACCCAAGTGTTCCAGCGCCCGTCACCGCGCCTCCTCCGCCGCTGTTAACACAAACACCCACACCCAGGAAGGAAGCAAAAATAACCTGGCGCCTCATAGCGATGCCTCATCCCTTTCCCCAGGGGAGCTGTGCCTCTCCCATTCCCCTGGAGGACCTGAGAGTCCAGAGAGGTAGGGGAAGAGGAGGGGCGGGGCCATATGAGGGGAGGGGCCAGCAGGAGGGGCGTGGCCAGCAGGAGGGGAGGGGCGAGCAGTGCTCGCCAGACCCACCCCCAGTGCTTTGGCCGGGCTGTCAGAGGAAGATCATCTCTAAAAGGGATGAAGTCAGCGGCCCTTCCCTGGTGGTGAAGGCGGCGCTGTTCTCCTCTAGGCGGCGCACTACCTAAAATGACAACCCTTGCTACCAGCAAGTTCCCATGTGCTTCTCAAAGCCGCAGACTTGGAGGATGAGTCAGCCGCTGAGCTCCGCCTCTAGGGGCCTCCCCAAGCCGCAGGAGGCATGTTTATTAGTACCCAGGCTGGAACGATGTGAAAAGCTGCCCTTCCATATACCCCGAGACCAGAACCAGCATTCTTTGAGGATGGTCATTGAAGGCCCTCCTAACCTGAAAGGTGAAATCAAACCCTGACGCTATGGGTTCAGTTGTGTCCCCTAGAAAGGTTATGCTGAAGTCCTAAGCCTGTTTCCTGTGGGTGTGACTGTATTTGTCGGCTAGGGCTGTCATAGCCAAGTACCACAGACTGGGTGGCTTCAACAAGTTGCATTTATTGTCCCACAGCTCTGGAGGCTGGAAGTCTGGCATCAAGGCTTTGGCAGGGCTGGATTCTCCTGAGACCTCTCTCCTTGACTGGGAGACGGCCACCTTCTCACTGTGTCCTCATGTGGTCCCTCTACGTTCATGCATGTCACTGTGCATGTTCAAATTTCCTCTTCTCATAAAGACAACAGTCAGACTGGATTAGGGCCCACTCTAAGGGCCTCATTTTTAATTTCATTGCTTCTTTAAAGGTCCCACCTCTAAATACAGTCACATTCTGTACTACTGAGGGCTGAGGCTTCAACATGTGAAGGTGGGGGACGCAGATAAACAGTCCAGCCCATAACAGTGACCTTATCTGGCAAACGTGTACATTTTACAGTTGGGTCATTGCAGCTGTAACCAGTTAAAATGAGGATACACTGGAACAGAGTGGGCCCCTACTCCAATATGACTGGTGTCCTGACAGAGGCAAAGACTGGAGTGACAAGCCAACAAGCCAAGGAAGACCAAGGATTTTCAGCGACCTTGAATCTAGGAGAGAGGAAAGGAACAGACTACCCCCCAGAGCCTTCAGAAGGAGCCAGGCCCTGCCAACACCTTGATTTTGGATTTGTAGCCTCCAGAACTGTGATAGAATAAATCTGAGTTCTTTGAAGTCATCCAGTTTGTAGGACTTTGTTAGTGCAACCCTAAGAACCAACCTTAGGACCCGGCTTGAGCAGGTGGATGGCACTGAAGGTTTGAACTCTGAAGCCACTTAGCAATGAGTAGAAAGCCTCAATCAAAATTATTAGCTTTGTAAATCAACTATACTTCAATTTTTTTAATTACTAGCTTTAAATAAAATTCAAAAGTTTTATTTTATAATGCAGCAGAGTGACTGTCAACACTGTCTCTATAGCCAGAATGCCTGAACTCAGATCCCAGCTCTGTCAGTTACCAGTCACCCAGCCTTGGCCAAGTCATGCCCTCGGGGCCTCAGCTTTCCTTATCTGTAAAATGGGGGGTGATGATGATGGCATCATCTAGTTCATACTATTATAAAAATCAAATGAGGTAATATTTATAAAGACTGTATGTCTGGCATAGAGTCAAAGTTATAAAACTGTTTGATTGATCCTAACAAAGAGTTATGACACCAAAGCATGCTTCTCTCAGTTGTGCATGACATCCCTAAAACTCTTGGATCAGGCCTCCCCGACCCTGGACTGATCATGTGCAACCTCAAAATTCACCAAAGTGCCATGAGGAAAAGTTTAATATTAAAAAAAAATTCCAAAAGTATTAAAACCCCAAGCTTACACCTGGTTGCTAGGGCAAGGGGGAAAATATTTTTTAGAAAATCTAATTCGAGAGCCCATGTGAAACTGATAGGTATTTGGAACTGACTGGCAGAGGCAGACAAGAGACACTATCCTGGCAGGTGATACAAAGGAGGGCAGTGAGTTACGGTCCAATGATAAACCTAGCCCACAAGTATGTAACACAATGTCCTACATGACACCTACCTTTATCAGGTGAGGTGCACTGAAATTTTTTATTCTACTGCAATTTTTTTCCTTTCTTTTTTTATTAACGTATAGTCAGTTTGCAATGTTATGTCAAATTCTGGTGTACAGCATAATATTTCAGTCACACATATACATACATATATTCATTTTCATATTCTTTTTCATTATAGGTTATTACAAGATATTGAATATAGTTCCCTGTGCTATACATTATAAACTAGTTGTTTATCTATTTTATATACATTTACTGCAATTTTTAAATGTTATCAAGACAGCCCTTAATAAACCAGCAAATGCCTTACAACCCACAGTTATAAACCACAGAACCAACCCTCTAGAAGACTCTTCCTGCTCTTTTTTTCCCTCAAACTATTTAACTTCAGTCAGGGACTAAATTCTGAGGAAAACCCCCAGTGCCTTCTTCTCTTTTCCAAAGTCTAAGATAATCTTCTCTAAACACAGAGAAAATGAGAACATTCTAGAACTAGAAATTGAACATTAAAGACTATGTAGGGTTTCAAGAGGGCTAATAGCTCTGTGCTAAAAAGTCAGTAAAGTTTAACATTTTTTTTCAACATCATTCTTATCTAAAAAGTGATTGTTTTTCATTTTCATATCCCTTTTCATTATAGGTTACTATAAGATATTGAATATAGTTCCCTGTGCTTGGTACAGCATAAACTTGTTGTTTATCTATTTTATATACAGTAGTTAGTATCTACAAATCTCCAACTCCCAACTTACCCCTTCCCACCGCCTTCCGCTCTGGTAATCATAAGTTTGTTCTCTATGTCTGTGAGTCTGTGGAAAGCGATTTATTTTAATAAACATTTACACACATGCACACATATATGTTCCATACATACTCATGTACCATGCACCAGGCACTGCTTTAAGCTCCTCACAGATATTAACTCATTTAATCTTCACAATGACCCTGTAAGACAGATGAACTATATAATATGCCCATTTTACAGGTGAGGACACTAAGACCCTGAGAAGTCACTTAACATTGGACAAGTGGCTTCTCAGGGTCTTAGAGCTGGTATTCAAGCTCAGGCAACTGAGCTCTGTGCTCTTCCCCCACTAGACCGTGCAGCTGAGAATTAATCTCTTAGTCAATTTTCTCAGTATTTCAGATGCCTGTGTTCATCATTAAGCAAAATTCCTTTTGAGTTTCAGTGCTACCATCTTGCAAAATGCAAACATTCATAATCATTTTTTAATTGAGATTTAATTGAACATAACATTATTATATTAGTTAAATATACAACATATTAATTCAATATATGTATACATTGCAAATGCTCACCACAATAAGTCTGGTTAGCATCCATCACCACAATATAGACTCTTAATCACTACAGTGTAGCCACCAGGAGGGTCGATAACCCAAACTCCCACCCTCTCAGCACTAGTCATTCTTCCGTGTTCTTTAGCAAAGAATCAAGACTGTCAAAATAAGCTCCTTGGAAACTAGAACACACCCTTGTCAAAAAACTGAAACTGAATTTGTTTTAAAGAAGTCTCTCATATAGGAATCACTCCTGTCAGTTGCTGTCTTTACATCAAACCAAATTTACTTGCAAAACCAATGTTCCAGCACATTTCTCCAAAGGACTGCAACAAAGGGGCATTACTCGGGAGAAAAAAATCCCCTTGTACTTCTGCTCTGACCGCCCCCCCCCACCTTATCCCAAATTCCCTCCACCTCATGATCTAAGACTTGAAATTAAGAATAGATTCACTGACTGTAAAATCAAAGATGTTTGCCTCAAAATGTAATACAAACCCAGGACTAAAAGTAAAAACTGTTTTCAACTGAAAAGGCAATTATCCAACCAAACTGGTTGAACGAGAGAATGCAAATTCTAGGTTCCTGTTTCTAGGAGTCTAAAGGTGAGCCACCCACGCTCAGGGTCAGGAATACGGCTGCTAAAAATGTTAAGCTACAAGGTGGAAAGAAAGTAAAAAATTCATTTTGATTTCAATCTTGATCCAACCACAGCCCTAAAATCCTTCAGGATTTGAACTGCAGAGCCCGCGCCCGTAGGTCTGGGTTTGGTCCCTGCCCGTGTGGCTGAGCTGCCCTCTCTCCGCAAAAAGCAGGCCTCCTGGCGCCCGAAGCCGGTGGGGCCCCAGGACAAAGCCGACTTTGTTCCACCGGAAAGCCTGTGTTCTAAGTTGGGAGAGATGGAAAGCGAGACGCAGCCACATTTCTTCTTGCTTCCAACCCTCTTTACTCCTATCACACACGTACAGCAGCTTCCAAACCCATTTCGAGATTCCGACACAGAAGTGGGTGGAACAGCCTCACCGGGTTTGGCAACTCTTGGCCAAAGAGCACCCTGAGATTTCCGTAGACGCGATGGCACTTTTACAGAAACCCGAGACCAAAAGACCCTCCAAGGGGTGGACGCTGGCTCCATGGGCACAGGAGAGTTTATTCTCCACCTTTGCCCCTTTCTTCACTCTCCACTTACAGGCCAGCCCTCCAAAATCACAACCCACCACCAACCCCCACCCCGCCAGACACACCTCATTTCCCTGAAACGCCCCCATCTTCCTTTGCCCGTCTAGGAAAATCCGACCCATCCTTCCGAGGCCAGCTGGAACCACCCCCACCTCTGTGAAGCCCTTCTGACCTCTAGGTCGGGTTACATACTCTGTCCTCCAGGCCCCGGGTACAGCGCTTCTCAAAGTGTGGTCCCTGGACCAGCAGCACCAACATCAAAATCCTTGCCCTCCACCGCAGACCTGCTAAATCAGAAACTCTGGGCTTTAACAGGGCTTCCTCCCACCTCCCCCACCCCACCCCACCCCACCCCCACCCAGTCTGTTTTATTGGCGCCTGGATGCTCAGGCCTTGACTGCAGACCGTGGCGGTGGGTCCAGCTGCTCCTTCCACTGCTGCTTCTCAGCCTTGGGTCTTCGGGTTCTCTTGCTGCTTGCTGAGCTGGCGGCGCGTGGCGCGCGTTTCCCGGGGCTGCAGATCCAGGGGCTTGTACTTCTTGTCTTCATAGAACTTCCTGAGGTTCTCTTTCTGAATCTGGTTAATAACGGTGAGAACACAGGCAATGGATTTGTGAACAACTCGGATCTTGGAGAGCTCAGAAGCCACACCGCCTGTCACTTTAGTGTCACGCAGCTGGGACAGCTACACCTTCAGGTCCTCCACGGGTTTCAGCAGCTCCCTCTTCTTGATGCAAAGGTCTCGAGCCTTAATCTTGGTCATGGCTGTACAAGTTGCTGCCACCCCCTTCTTGGAGGGAAAGTAACAAGACTTCTTGTTAAAGCAAATTCTGACGTCCCTTCAAGCTTGGCACCCACTGCCGTAGCTTTAAGTCAATACCTTATTCCACCTCTACCCACTAAGCTTAGGCCCTCTGTCCTACAAGCCCTTCAGAGTCTGGTATCCGATAAACACATGCTTGTTGAATTAACCTAAGGAACCTCTTTTAGAATCAGAGAGGGCAGTGTGAAATCAGCAGCTTCACAGGCTATCAGCTGTCCACCACCACATACTTTCAGGCACACAGTGACAGCAACACCCATTCCTACAGGACGAAACTGGAGCTGGTCACGATTTCCATGGAGCAAGTGATTAACAGAAAAGAATGCAGGGCTCCCGGTCATGACCATGGTCCAACGTAAGATCCCTTGGGCAGTGAAAACATACTCAGAAATGTTGGGAATGACAGGGGTTTGTGTCTCACAAGGGGTCTTCACTGGCTCCACGGGAACCATCCCCATGGGCTCCCAAAGGGAAGAAACCACCCTCGTGTGATTAACCCACAATATGTGGCACCCTGTCCTCTCACCTCCTGATCCCAAGTCCCAGCCGTGTAAAACTCAGTATGCTCTTGGTGCCTACCCAACTAAGCTCATCCAGCATTAAGAAGAAGGGGGGGAGGAGGAGAAGAGGGGGGAGGAGGAGGAAATGAAGGAGAAGAAGAAATGGACAAAAGGACATTAAAATAAAACTGAATGAAAGTCAGGGCAGTGTAGCAGAAACTTCTTAGAAACATAAAAAATTGGTATGTACTGGGCTCCTGTCTTCTGCTAGGCACCGTGCCAGGCGCCCACATACTCACAGTGAAGGGGTTAAGGCCGTAACTCTTCCCTGCTCCACCACGTGATCGCAGGTGACCTGTGTAAGGAGCTAAGACAATCACAATCACATACAGCCTCTGGTGGAGAATACTCTTACGATTTTTCCTCATTGTGGAAGGCTAAAAAAGGTCCCCCCCCCAAGATGTTCCCAAACCCTAATTCCCAAAACCTATGAATACTACTCTACATGGGAAAAGATATAAGTTAAGGATCTTAATCAAAATGCAATCACCAGTATCCTAATAAAATGGAAGCAGAGGGAGATTTCAAAGATATAAGAGGAGAAGGCACACAGAGGCAGACGGGAGTGATGCGGCCACAAGCCAAGGAACGCGGGCAGCCACCCGAAGCTGGAAGAGGTAGAGTACAGATTCTCCCCTGGAGTCTTGGAGGAAGTGTACCCCTGCCGACAATCTTGATTTTGAGCCAGTGAGGCTGATTTTGGACTTCTGGCTTCCAGAACTGGAAGGAAATTAGCACTATTTTAAGCCATCAAATTTGTGGCTTAGGAAACTAATACACTCATTAATCAGTTCACTTCTTTTTTGAACAACAACACATGCTGACAGGTCCTATTTCCATGGTATGGACTAGGAAACTTGGGCTCAGCGGGACGGGCAGTCAGAGGCATGGGACAAAGCCAAGTGCAGACTCCATCAGTCTGATCTTCCCAGCATGCCTTGCCAGCTCCAGTGAATAGACATGTGGGTTCTATGGTCCTCAGGGACAGCCTGGGAAAGTCATTGTTTCTATGAAAAACACTCCAGATTCCAAATAAAAGACAAAAGGAAGTTTAGAACACCACCTTGGGAGAGAAAGGTCTGCTCATCCCACAAACACTATTTTCTGTTTAGGAATCAAAGCAATGCAATTAACCCATTCATTGAGGGTCCAAGTTACATATCATACATATCATGGACAGGCTGTCTCCAAACCTCCAGGCATCAGAAAAGTTATAACTGGTCCTAAGACTCCTTTCACTTCATAATAAACCCCAGAGCCTTCTATTTGAAATCCACAGTGTGCCTGGCCCTGCAATATTACCAACAGATGGCTGCTAACATCCCAGTGTTCCTGGGTTTCCTAAGGAGAAGAATTTGCCGTGGCGAAAATTACCACTAAAAATAGCACCAATTGGGTAGGTTTGAGATATACCTTCGCACATTGCTGCCACACGAAACCTGTTGATGAAGATAGTTGGTGGAAAATATAGAATATTCTGAACATAGTTTTGTGTTCACCATGATTACATTCAGGAAAGAAAAAAGAAAAACAGACGCCAAGGTAAACACCAGAAGGAAAATACTAACAATAACATGGTTAAATAATAACAATAGTATTGTAGAACACGAACAACAAGCACATGAAAAGATGCTCAACATCACTAACCACTAGGGAAATGCACATCAAAGCTACAATGAGGTATCACTTCACACCCATTAGGATGGCCATTATCAAAATACAGAAAATAGCGTGTAATGGCAAGGATGGGGAGAAATCAGAACCCTTGTGCGTTGCTGGTGGGCACGTACACTGGTGCAGCCACTGTGGAAAACGGTGTGGCAGTTCCTCAAAAACTTAAATACAGAATTATCATGAATGATCCACTAATTCACTCCCGGGTACACACTCAAAAGAACAGAAAGCAGGGACTCGGATAGATATTTGTACACCTAAGTTCATACCAGCATTATTCACAACAGCCAAGACAGGGAAACGATGAAAGTGTCCATCATCAGATGACGAGATAAACAAAATATAGCATACACATACAATGGAATATTACTTAGCCTCAGCAAGGAAGGAAATTATGACCTGCTACAACATAGATGAAACTTGGGGACATGATGCTAAGAAATTAGCCCGTCACAAAAGGACCAATACTGTTTATGATTCTACTTATATGAAGTATCTAGAATAGTCAAACTCATAAAATAAAATAACAGTTGTCAGGGATTGGGGAAGGGAGAAAGGGGGAGTGGTTGTTTAATGGGTATGGAAGTTCAGTTTGGGAAGATGAAAAAGTTCTGGAGATGGATATTGGTGACAGCTGTACAGCAATGCGAATGTACTTAATATCACTGAACTGGACACTTAAAAATGTGTAAAATGGTCAATTTTATGCTATGTGTAATACCACAAAAATTTTTTTTAAAAACAGAAACACTAGCAATAGCTGTTTAAGAATAATGAGTTTATGGGTAACGTTTTATTTTTCCCTTCTTTTTGAGTTTAAATTTACGTTCATTGAACTTTTCTTTTAAAAAAGTGTCTGTGGTATTTAATACCAACAGTGAAAAAAATGTGACCATCCTAGGGCAGGCCAACTCATTTAGGACCCACTGCTTCAGGGATTAATGGAATTCCCGTGGTAATGACCTTTCCCACTTCTGTAATATGAATTATCCCAAAGTGAAAATCCAGTTCGCTCTCCGTGTTTATGAAAGCCATTCCTTCCAGACAGCTGAAGCAACAAAGCCAGCCAAAAGCACTTCCCAGCCATCCGACTGGAGATTTATATGGCATATAAACATAAAGAAACATTGTGTAACATAAGCTGTGGGGTAGGAGAAAGAACCCTGCTCTTGGCATCAGAAGCTGAATTCAAGACTGGCTTCGCCCACCAACTCCCCGCACTGGACCAATTAAAAACTCTCCAGGCTTCTGCCGCCTTTTCCACAGGTGAAGGAACACCTGCTTCATAACGAGACAGTAAATCCTGGAAAGGACCCATGCCTTACTAATGTCAGGGGTTTATACACAGCATGAGTGAAAGAACACAGCTTGCCACAGAGCAGGTGCTTAATAAATGATCCATGCTCAATTTCTCTCCTTCCCTAAGTGCGTGAGCTCACACATCACGTGGCTTTGTGATTGCTTTTTCCTGAACTTCTTAAGAAGGGATAGATTGCTAGATTTACTCTTAATTACCTCAACTCTGCCACTTTCTCTAAAAAGAATCCCTCCTCCTAAAATTCTTAATGAGGATGGCTTTCTTTTTTTTTTCTTATGTAATTTTTATTAAATTATTTAAGTATAGTCAGTTTACAATGTGTCAATTTCTGGTGTACAGCATAATGTCTCAGTCATACATATACATACATATATTCATTTTCATATTCTTTTTCATATAGGTTACTATAAGATGTTGAATATAGTTCCCTGTACGAACTAGACTTTCTATTTTATGGCCAGATAACTGGAAATAACAAAAAGTTGACAAAATATCAAGCTGGATGTCTTAGTTTAAATTACCAAAAATTAAAAGGTTCTGGGATTTTTCTTAAAGATCAGATTCTAGAATTTCAGAAAACCTAAGGCTTCAACACTCACTAGCTGTGTTACCTTGAGCAAATTACTTAACCTCTCTGAGCCTTGGTTTTCACATCACAAATGTGATGTGAAACACACATTCACAATTGATCCTCTAAGAAGTAAAGGTGAAGCACTCCAGATTCCTCACCTGCTTCTGCAGGGTGAGGGTGAAAACTCACTGAGAAGTCTGCATCCTGGAAGAGGACCCTCACTCTAACCTGACCATGCTGGCACCCTGACCTTGGATTTCCAAATCCAGAACTGTAAGAAATAAATTTCTGTTGTTTACAAAAAAAAGAAAAAGAAAAAGTAAAGGTGAGCAAGAACTCCCAATGTTAAGAAATTATTAAACATATCCCTACTATGAAATTATTAAACATACTTGTTCATATTCTAGAGAAGCCATGGTTACTGAGCCTCAGGCTCCCCATCGGCAGTGAGTGAACTGGACCACCAGTCCTCTAAAAGGATGTTTCTAGCACAAGTGTTCGGCAACATCTGAAAAGCCCATTTTTTCAACCAAAGTAGTCCTTTGCAAATAGTTTTATCCAAATGGGATGACTGGAAATAACATAGCAAGAGCTGAAAATAGTGATAACTAGAACGTTTCTTTCACTTCAAACAATTTAAATAACAAATTAAGATTTTGCTTCCCTATCCTAGAAATTAATACTACCCAGTATATTAATGTGACACATTTTTAAGCTACAACCACAAAATCCATTGTTTAAATTTAGGAGCAACTGCTATAATTCACCATCCATCTGTAAAACAAATCTTAGCACATCCTCAATCATTTTCAATGGACTGTCATCATTCAAGGCTTTAAACAGCTTTGTCCCGGCACCCAATACCATGTTTTTAAACAGCAGTAATTCCTCTGCAAAATGAGATTTCTCTTTGCAACTTTTCACACCTTACAAAAGGTACCTACAAAGGGAAGTAAATCAAATAAAACAATCTAAGTTATATTTAATTCCTCTCTACAAATGTTACCAAACAACAGAGATACAGCACCAAGACATAAAAAGGGTGCCCTGAAACTTTATTAGATGCAATTTTTGTTAAATATAGCTTAATGAACTGAATAGTTAAATGCTTTTGCAGAAAAAATCCCAGATAGTGCAATTAAGAGAGATCTACAGGAACACAATGGATTTCTATAAGCAACAGAAAATTCTTCTCAACGGAGGACAAGTCACATGAACCACTCAATTAAGACTCTTTTAAGGAGGATGTCTGGACTTTGAAAATGAAGGAAAAAAGACCATCATTTCAGAGCAATCGCATGAAAAACTCTATGACAATCCTGGACAATGTGAAGAGCTTCTAGACTAACTGTGTGACTGTGGGCAAATCTTTGAACCTGTGTGCTCATTAATAAAGTGGAGATAATAATATATGCCAGGATTCACCTCCCAGCATCCTAATTCCCATTGCTCAGATGAAAAAACACTAAGACTCAGGGTCAAATTCCATGGCTAGCCAATACCAGAACCAGGACCCAGAAGTCCATCCTGTCTAACTCAGAAGCTCAGTGCTCTTCCCTTGCTAGGTGGCAACGAGCACCAAGATTTCCCTTCAGTTGCTGATGATGATTTTGATCCCGAGAGCTTTGAAACAAGAAAATGGAAGATCCAATGGGAAGTCAGGAAATATAATCAGAGTTTACTCTCTGCCAAGGTTAATCAGCAAATGAGGTAAAGCGTACTGAGCCCAAACTCTGCCCAAGTGTTTTATATTAATTTTATTTGTGTAATGCCCCTTTAGATCATTC
The DNA here is from genome assembly GCF_048773025.1 of Camelus bactrianus. Taxonomy (NCBI): domain Eukaryota; kingdom Metazoa; phylum Chordata; class Mammalia; order Artiodactyla; family Camelidae; genus Camelus; species Camelus bactrianus. The sequence goes on along the minus strand of NC_133539.1, from coordinate 11,658,294 downwards.
ATTAGAGCCAAAACTTACATGGCACTTGGTGTCCACCTTGCACTACTAGGCTTTTATCATAGATGGGAGAAGCCATTTACTTCCCCCAACATTCTGGCGAGACACACACTATTTAAGCCTATTTTACAGATGAACAAACTGAGGCAGAATGAAGTGACCTGCCTGAAGTCACACCACTAGTAGTTGATGGGGCCAGAATTCAAACCCAGGCAGTTTGAAGTCAGAGCTGTGCTATTAACCCCTACACCAGGGACACGTATCACCACCCATCTTCCATGTGAAGACAGAAACTGAGGAGGCAAGATGTTAAGTAGCTCTCCCAGGGAACCTGGTCTGCCTGGTCTCATCACTTGATCAGTTTGAACCGGCTTAACCTGACCTCATCCCCTAGGAACACTGGATCCTGCCTACCTGACCTTCTCACCTGGTAACTCAGAACCTGGTCCACCTGACCTCATCACCTGGGCACTTCCCACCGTGCTATGCAAGCTTTAAGGCCTGGCTGGCAGAGGTGATGCCCACACAGCACCCCGGGGCCTGGGTAGATGAGTTAGCAAACAGGCTTAGATCTGCAGACCTACAGCTGCAGACTGAGGGGAAAGATGGGAAGCAGGTGGAGGCCTGGAGAGCGGACGGCGTAACCAAATGAGGCCAAAGGCCCAATCACCTGTTTCAACTGGCTCTGATGAATGCACACTGCACAGCAGAAACTTCTGGAAACTCCTAGGCCAGTTTACATGCAGCTATTTTGTCTCTGGTCAGGGGCTGTATACACTGAGTTCAATTGGCAAATTAATGACCTTCTAAACCTTTTAGGTCAATCTGAATAGAGAAATCCAGGCATATCACCTGGAGAGGAGGTTCCCCGGGGAATGTCCCATGACTCCCCTTCCTTCTAAGATGATATGATAACTTCCCAACTCTCACACAGACCTCGAGCTCCATACAAGGGAATCCTTCCAGCGAGTTTGGGGTCACATAGCTCATCATGTACTTGACCTTCACAGTATCCCTGTGAGAGTCGCAAAAGCTTGTCGTCTCGATGTTTCTTGATCCTAATCGTCTGTCAAGCTTTCAAGAACTTCCAAAGCTCTCCAGGTCACCCACTCAGGACTAGACCCCTGAGGCTCCGGCACAGAGGATCCATCTGACACACTCCTGCTCAGATACAGTCACCCCGGCAGCAGCTGCCTCTAGCTCCACACACCCATAAGCTCCCCCCAGATTCCTCACACTTCCTGCCTATTAACCCAGCAGCCTAGGCTTCCTGGCCTCACCTTGAACTGAAACTGCTCACACCCACTGGAACGTATTCATGCTGACACAGGCATTTTCTAGAAAGCAAGGTTGGGGAGAGGGAGGGTGGGGGAAACCCAGGTTATTAGACTCTTCGGGAAGGTTTCCCGCCTCTCAACTTTCTAGAAAGTTTGTGCCATACTTATAAAGCGCAGTGGAAAGTTCTAAAAATAAAGGGTCTTAAAGACTCCCAGCAGAGGGAATTTAAGCTACAGACAATTTATTATTCAAATAACAAACACTGAGTATCTACTAAGATCAAGACAAAGATGAATAAGACATTCAAAGAGCATGAAGGTCCAAGGGGAAACAAGGAGGCACTTTTGCCAGTTCCCCCTTCACCCTGATGTATCTCAGAGCTGACTCTCCCACCTACTCCTGGCCAGGTGTTGACACTCCCAGAGGTAAGGGATGGGGCTGAAATCATCCATGTCAGCCACAGACCCCCACCACGCCCCACCCTGCCACTTATCACAAAATCTGAAGATACAGAAAGGATCTTAGAGGTCACCAAGTCCAACCCAGAACTGGAATCTCCTCAATAACTTCCAAGTCCCAGTCTCCACCCTCTTAAGTTGTCAAGTCTCCCCCAAGGAAATGTCTCCTCTACCTACACAAACAGAAACAAGAGTGGAAGCTCCGTGTCTGTTCCTTCAACAGTCTGGCAGGCTGTTGCTGATACACACACTACAGTGTTAATACATCTGAGATGGGAAGCCCCAGACGGATGATTCTAAACATCCCAGCTCACAAGGAGGTGGATGAGACCTCAGTACTTAAACACCAACAGGCATTCATTCACAGAGAGAAATAGATGAGAGTAGGGACTGAAGGGGGATGAGAAGAGTGACAATTGATACAGATATTTCTTCCAGAGTAAGCAGGAATACCAATGCACTAGGTGTATGACTTTTATTTAAAATATTTCTCAAAATAAAAATTCAGTTATATTCATCACATCCTTTTAAGAAAGAGGAAGAATATAAATTATGGAAATGAAATCCCTCTTTAATCCTTCAGCCAGATATTTAATTTTTATGGGGTTTTTTTTGCATTTTTTTATTGAAATACAGCCAGTTTGCAATGTTGTGTCGATTTCTGGTGTACAACATAATGTTTCAGTCATACACATACATACATATATTCGTTTTCAGATTCTTTTTCATTATAGGTTACCAGGAGATATTGAACATAGTTCCCTGTGCTATACAGTATATCTATTTTATAATGTAGTAGTTAGTATCCACAAACTTCAAACTTTCAATTTATCCCTTCCTACCCCCTCTACCCCCTGGTAACCATAAATTTTTTCTCTATGTCTGTGAGTCTGTTTCTGTTTTGTAAATAAGTTCATTTGTCTTTTTCTAAGATCCCCTATAAAAGTGATATCATATGGTACTTTTCTTTCTCTTTCAGCCAGATATTTATTGAGTCCAATTGTGGTGGAAAGGGGAGTCATGAACTCTGTCCTCAATGAGTAAAATTCAGTCCCATTGGATTGGGGAGAGAAAAATGAATGCAGATAAAACAATTAGAAAACAATAACCACTCTAATTATGGTCCGGTTTGAGTTCCAAGGGTAAGATTTCAGACACAGGAGGAGTGTGGTCCAGTCACCAGCTCTTTAATACTCTGACTAAGCCAGGGCCCAGCAGCAGGGGAAGCAGTAAACAAAACATTCTCTTCTTTATCTCTAAGTGTATCTTCTCTATCAGCAAATGGATTTCCTTTCAGGCAGTTTAAGACCTTGTGGGTCAGGGCTACCTGCCCAGTTTGGGCCAGAAGGAAACAAAGGAAACAAATCAGGTCACCCATCCAGCAATGCTCTTCTCCCCTAAACAGTTCCTCCTCAAATACAGAGAGTGACAGGCGTTGCAAAGCAGCTGCACAGATGTGTGTTTATAAGCTTAAAGTCTGTCACCTCCAACCTAGTCATCCTTCCTCCTTCAATTCCACGGAAAGCCTCTCTCATGCCCCTTCCTCCGCAGGGGAGTGTCCACAGGAGACAATGCAAGATGCTGTCAGCAGGAAGATTCGACCCTCTGTGGCCCCTGTCAGTTTCTCTCACCTGGGTCAAGAACGTCACATCATTTACCAGTCACCGTCTTTGCTTAAGTAAGGACGTATCATTGCTTCTGTAAACCCCCTACAAATGTTTATTTACTCTAGCATGTCAGAAGGCAAGAAGAGAATGCGGCATTCAAACAACCACGTCGGGAAACTCAAACGTGAACCTCTGTCCCTGGTCAGCTCTGCGGGGGCTGATACCATCATTTTCCTCCAAGTTCTTGTCTAGTGTCAATGCCACCTCCCAGGGCAACCTCATCTGGGAGGGTCCCCTCTGAACTCACAGTGAAAAGGTTCTGAATATGATCTACACTTATTTCAGGGAGAGTTAACGTTCATGCAGCTGAAGTTCACTCCCAAGCAGAGTTCCCTATCTAGATCTCTTTAGCTTTACTGAGCCATGTTACAGACAAAGCTGAGGCTGAGAAATGAAGCAACTTGACCAAGGTTGCCCAGAGACTTGAACAGACATCTAACTCCAAAAATCGCTGCTCTTCAGCCTCGAGGCCATCCTGTTTCCCATCATAAGAGTGTAGGTTCTCAAACTGGCAAATGGAAGCGGGCTCAGAGCACTGAAGCATCTTTGTGTGATTATGGGGCTCAAAGAGGCAGCAGGGCCACAAAGGCTGGAGAGCTCTAAACCTATAAACTGTAGGCTACCCCAGAGATCGACGGCAGGAGCCCTCCTGGTGGACGCACACCCAGAAGCAGGGCGCCTCCTGGTCCACACTGAGCAGGCAGCTGCCCGCACCAGCTGGCTGGCCACATCTCTAGTTTCCAGAACCAACCTCTAAGATCCTGGGACCCTTGGCCACCCTTGGGGTCCAGAGCCGAAGAAAATGTGAGCAAACGGACAAATGATTTTGGAGGGACACACTTCTAATCAGTTCACCTTTAAGGCTGAGCCTTACAAACCCAGTGGATCTGGCTTACTCCTGAGTAATAAATTTAGGGGTTAAAAAAATAAACAATGACTACTGACTATCAGGAACAAGAAACAGAACTGAACAGTTCTGGATCCAAGTCAATCCCAGCACCACTGACTTACGCCCCACAGAGCACGCTACCATGGCTAATTTCTCTCCAGATGGCGGCTTGTACTTTTCCAGGCAAAATCTCATCTCCCCAAGCCTTGCCTCACCTTTCTACAGCGCTTTGTGTTTTCCCAACGTCCTCTGTGTGCAGAAGGCTTTGCAACACCTCCAAATTTACTGCCACCTCCAGATTTAATTAGCAGACTGTTTACTCCCCCTTCACTGTTTGGAATATCTTAAGTAAAACCAGGTTTCCACTGAGCCCATGGGTACTCCACCCTGGGCCTCCTTCCAATCAGCTCCCTGGTGCAGGCGTGTTTGCCCAGCTCCAACCCTGAGTCTGGCCCTTGTCCAAGGCAAGTCTGTGCTGCGAGCCAGCCGCTGGGTACCACGTGAGGGCCTTCCAGCCCTGGGGCTGCCCGAGTGAGAGGAGGCCATGCAGGAGGAAGGGCAAAGGTGGTCAAATAAAAAGTAAAATAAAATAAAATAAAGCGACACTCAGTTAAGGCAAGGCTTTATTGGTTTCAAAAAAAAAAAAAAAGGAGGGTGGTGCAGACAGGCCTGCTGAACACATTTTTTTAGGACTTCTCACGTGACCTATATATTACCAGGAAAAAGGGGGGGGGATGAAAATGGGAAGAGAGGTGGTGAAAGAAATGAAGAGGACGGGCCCAGAGGGAAGAGAGCAGGAGAGAAGCAAAGTGCACAATCCGCTTTTTTTAATGAGCCACTAACTCTATCCATTAACACACACAAACTGAACATGCATTTTATGTTCAACCAGACAGGAATTAAAAATATCTCTCATCGCAAGGACTCTGGTTGGCATCTGTCAGGGAAAACAAATCAGCAACCAACAGCAAAGGAAATAAATATGAAACTGGCAAGCCATGCAAACAGGCATGAAGTTCATTCTTCTACAAGCAGTTTAATGATGCAAGGACTCACAAATCATTCTGGCTACGGAGCAGGAGTGGAGATGATGAAGAAACAGCCCTCTGGACCAGCAAAAACCAGGCACAGTCCTGAATGCCCATACCCAAACAGCCCCACACTGATGGACCATCACTTATACAGCAAAGCCACGTGCGAGATCTCACTATGAAAAGCCGCACCTCCCCTCCTTACGCTCTTCATTAATTTGTCTTAAACTATTTTAGGGTTTGTGACTACTCTGCTTTATTCTTAAGCTTTTAAAAGGAAGTCAGGCAATTAAATATGCAGTGCTATTATTACTCATAATAAGTGCTGGGATCATGTCTACCTGATCATCGAAATCTGCTTAAATTAAATTTGCTGCAGAGAAAATTCCTCTGTCCTTCCAGGGAGCTGGTGAAGAAAATGCACTGTGCGTAACTCACTCTCCCATCCATGTGTCATTTTGCCCACACTCTGGCTTCCAACATGCTTTGGAGGGCCTGTCAGAATGAAGAGATTCCTGAAATAAGAGAGACTCCACCCACTCTAGCAGGTTATCCTGGGAAGATAAGTGAGCAGCCAGTCTCTTGAACAGGGCTATCCAATAAAAAAACATAACTCTAAGTTTTCTAGTAGCTGCATTTTTTAAAAAGTGAAAAGGTTAAATTAGTAACCCAGTTTATTCAACCTGGTATATCACCAATATTATTTCAACATGTAATCAATACAAAAAAATTGTTAATGAGGTGTCTTAGCTTCTCTTTTTCACTAAGTTTTGAAATTTGGGTATAGCTTATGCTTATAGCACAGTCTAATTCAGACCAGCCACATCTCAAAGGCTCAGTAGCCCCACGTGGCTAGTGGCCACTGTAGTGGGCATTACACCTACAGATGCTCTGGTTGTAATGTGTGCCCAGGAAGAAATGAGGTTAGATAAAGGATTTCTGAAGCATGAAGGATTCTTGATCTCTTAAATGCCTAATCACAGGACACGCTGAACTTTTCTTTCATAGAGCCTTCCTTCAAGAGGCAAAAGTGCCCTTTGGTCTGTCAGAAATAGCTGCCTAGAATCAGGAGAACCTCTCCAGGGTCCTGAGCCTCAGATCCAAAATTCTAACAAACACCCCTCAATAGAATAGAAAATACAGGATGTTTATTGAGTACCTCCTAGCTGCAAGAAACCACAGTAGGGGCCGAAACAAAACCTGTCCAAACTCACAATTAACTTCTAAGCCCAAGAGACTGGCCGGGGTGGGGCTTCTTTTGTGGATCGCCAGGCCTTAAAAAGTCACTGCGTCTCAGTGCCTGCATTGAGAAAGCAAGTGTCTCTAACGACAGGAAACTGAGCCCCCTGCGCTAACAGCCTGTTCTAAGTTCCAGGACAAATCAAAGCTTCCAGAGTCATCACTTAAGCATCAATCTTAATTTCTGCCTGCCCGTCACTGAGTCTTCACCACCCAAAGAATCCTAAAAGAACAGTGGCTGTCAGAGTATTTGCAATTCTTGAGGTTTTCTTTCCTCAGGGTCCTTGTTGCCCTAAGTTGACCTAGGAAGTTCTTGTTGACCCAATTTTTTTTTTATATCACCTTAAAATGGAAGCATATCTAAATGAGCCCAGGGCAGAGAGTAAAGCTCAGTGGTAGAGTGTGGGCTTAGCATGCACGAGGCCCTGGGTTCAATCCCCAGTACCTGTATCAAAAAGTAACAAGGAAGGAAGGAAAGAAAGGAAGGCACAATTTTAAAAACTCAGCTCTGATTCCTTAAAATTCATGAAAGGTATGGACCTCGAGCTTTACAGTGGGAGGACGGCCCCATTGAGGCCCTGTGGGGTTGGGAATGAGCGTGGCTCGCGCATCAAAAGGCCCGGGTCTCTCAGATCCCACTGGAGCTCTGGATGGTGGCAAGTCCCTTTCACTGTTAAGACAGGCTGGTTCTCTATCCAGATCTTTTCCTCCTTCCCATCACCTTGATTTCTCCACAGAGCTCAGCTATTCCTCACCCCTCCTGTGGGCACAGAAAAGCCCCCAGACAAGGGTTCTCAGCTGACAGGAGAGGCTGAGGTCCAGCCCTGGCACAATCCACTGTGTGACACTTGGCGGGGTGGAAGGGGCGGGGGGGAACAGTCAACTCATTATTCCTTCTTATCCCGAGCAAGCACCCAACTGAAGGCCTACCAGGGTGCCAGCCCCAGTGCTAGGAATGGGGGTGACGGAGGCCTAGAATGGTCCTGCCCTCAAGAACTTCAGGGCCTCGACAGGGAGGCACACAAATGGGTAAATAGAAGACAACAGGTCATTACGCCAGCAGAGAAGGTCCCAGAAGACTTTCTAGAGAAGACGGTGCCTGTGTTGGTTAAAAAAGTAACCAAGACTAGAGCAGAAAGGGAGACATTCGGCTAAGCAAAGAGCTTCTTGAGCTCTTACCAGGTGCCAGGCCCTGTGGAAACATCTACAGGAATTAACTTATCTACTCCTCACAACAGCCCTACGAGGCAGGTACTATTACCCTCCCCACCTGACAGATGAGAAAACTGAGGCATGGAGCAAGATAATAGATTACTCAAGGTCATTCTGTTAGTAAGTGGCCAAGCAGACAGTGTGAACCAAACTGTCCCACTCTGGGTTACTGCCCTTCCCAAGGGGCCCCAGTGTCTGCATACACAAGAGTAAGCTGTGTTTGTCAATTTCTCAGCAAAAGCTGAAACCTGGACCACATTGGAAGGCAGGAGAGTAATTTAAATGCAAGAACCTTTTGATGAAGGGAGTCATGCGGACAGTGATGGACCACTGGAGCCCAGAAGAGCCATCTACATGCATCAAGTTCAATGTCATCCCAGTGCCCTTTAATCCAAACATAGCCATCTCACTGGCAGCTGCCAATCTGCGTCCACCTCAAGGTTGAGTGGACAAGACTGGGCTGAGCAAGATGTGGGGTAGAAGGGACAGCACAGGGGACAGACACCAGGCCAAGAAGCCTAGACTTTATCCAGTAGACAATGGGGACTCTGACGGGTTCTAAGCCAGGAGTGACATGATCCCACAGGTTATCAAGGGGGTGGCTGACTCCACGGGGAAAATGCATTGGGGTGTAAAGATGAGACGGTAGGGAGGGGAAGGCAAGCGTTCAGGAGAGAGGGCAAGGAGCATGTATTAGTTTCTGAGGGCTTCCAAAACAAAGTACTACAAACCGGGTGGCTTAACATAATAGAGGCCAATTGTCCCAGCTCTGAGGTTAGAGGTCCACAGTGAAGGGATCCCCTGGGAGGCTTTAGGAAAGGATCCTTCTTTGTCTCTTCCAGCTTCTGGTGGCGCCTGGCAATCCACACCTTGTCGTTACATCAGTCCAATTTCCTCCACTGTCCCAGCCTTCTCCCGTTGTGTCTGTGTCTCTGAATCTGAAAACACTGAAGTTAGGGCTCGCTCTACTCCTGTATGACCTTCTCTTAAGTAATTACATCTGTGAGGACCCTGTTTCCGAATAAGGACACATTCTGAGTTTCCAGTGGACATGAGCTTTGGGGGGACACTACTCAATCCAATATGCAGGGCCTGAGCCATGGCAGGGGAACCGGATTCAGTGGGGAGACAGAGGGAAGAGACACAGCAAGATAGAAAACAGGGGGAGTAGGTATAGCTCAGTGGTAGAGTGCCTGCTTAGCATGCACGAGGTCACGGGTTCAATGCCCAGTACCTCCACTAAAAAAAATAAATGAATGAACCCAACTGCTTCCTCTAAAAAAAGAAAAAAATTATAAATTAGAAAAAAAATTTTTAATAATTTCAAAAAAGTTTTTTTTAAACTGTGTAGAACAGTGAGGATGGGGTGACGTCTTCTAGAAAAGTGCAAAAATTAGAAACACAGCTTTATTTACATAAGCATATAAATCTGCAAGAATTCACCAAAAAAAAAAACAAGAGTTATCTGAGGATGAAGAAAAAATGGAGTAAACAGGGATAGAGTGAAAGCAAGACTTCTTCGGGCATACTTTATTATATTCTGCGGCGTCAGAAATCAGGATTGGGGCTGCTCTTAACGGGTGCTGACAGGAAGGGGCGCAAGGAAGGTTTCAGCACGTTCTGATTCCGGATCTGAACACTGGTTACAAGGGTGTGTTGTTTGTAAGAATTCATCAAGCTGGGGGAGGGTATAGCTCAGTGATAGAGTACGTGCCTACCATGCACAAGGTCCTGGGTTCAATCCCCAGTATCTCCATTTGAAAAAAAAAAAAAAGAATTTATCAAGCTATACACTTAATGTATGCTTCATGTACGTTACCTTCCAATTTTGATATTTTTTTAAATAAGCACTTATACACACAAATGTTGGGAAATAGCTTCCTATCTGCTAACTGGAGATGATGCCGCTCGGTCTACAGCAAAGCTCTCCTGGCCTGATGATGTCAATAATCCTAAGGGAGGTGACACAGAGTGCTGTCTCCATGCAAATTTAATGTCATGGAATTTCATGGAACACCGTCCACACACTATGCTTCAAAAATCATCTTTTTTTTCCCCCAAAAGAAATGTGACTACAAAATGTTTGGATGAGTGCTTTCTTTGTTTCAAAAGATGTCCCCATTATCAAAGGCTGAAATTTTAGCTATAAGTAAGAAGGTTGGGGGGGGGCGGTCCCTGAAAATATTTTTACAGTTTTCACACTGAAACAAAACACCAAAAATGGATTTTGCACAAGAATTGAAGGGAGGAGGGGTGGCTGCCTGAGCTCGAGAGCTGCACACACGGTCCCTGCCCGGCTGCCGGCTCCAGCCACCTACCATGCCTCCGCGTAATGGAAACACCAGATTTAAACAGGTGTCATAACAGTAAAAGGGCCCCGTAAATGGGAAAGGCAGAAGGCCCAGAGGAGCTGGACAGCTGGTGCAGGAGTGAGGGTTACAGCCCTAAGTGGTCCCCAGACTTCCGGAGTCTGCCGTCCTTCGCCTCACACACACTTAAACATCCATCTGCCTTCACGAGCGCACACACACCACATATATAAAATCGCTCAACAGGAAATTTCTTCCATTCTTAAATGGTCTTGCCTGAATAAAATCCCTCGGACGGAGTGCTCTGAGCTATTGGATTGCATTAAACGACAGGAGAAAGGAGCATGGGCGGGTTAAGCCACAATAAACAGTCTGCTCCGCGGAGCAGGGTCACGTGGACACCCTGGGCTGCTCCAAGGAGGGGAATGAAATGAGAAGGGGGCTGGGGAATGCAGCAGCCTTGAAAGGGGGTGACTACTGGGATGGGGAGTGGAATCAGCCTCTCCCAGCCCCCATAACTGCCCAAGCGCTGTCATCAGCTGATAAGCGTGGCTTCTGTGGGTCCACAAAACCCACTCTGCATGGCCTTGCTCGTGCCATCTACTCTCCCTGCTTCCCCACTTTCTCATCTGTCAAATGGGATGACAATCCCCACCTTGCAAGGATTTCTTAATGGGGACGGATAAAGTAGGAAAAAGGCCCAGCACAAGAATCTATAAAAGGGAGCCAGTCTAATGGTCATGGTCATGAACACCACTTATAAAACTATTCATTGTGTACTTGTGAAAAAGGGACTCCTCGTTCTTTGCCCAGAAGAAAGTACAAGATGAAGGACAGCATTTGCCTGCAAGTCTCATTAATTCTCCAAAACAGTTCAATAAGAAAAGTGTAGCAGAGGCTGCAAGAAGACACTGAGGATGAAAAGAGGTGGGAAGAGGGAGATAAAACTGAATTTAATCCTGGTTTGCTAGGGCAGCCATAACAAAGTACCACAGACTGGTACTGGCGGCTGAAACCACAGAAATGTGTTTCCCCACAGCTCTGGAGGCTGGGAAGTCTGTCATCAAGGTGCTGACGGGTGGCTTTCTCCCGAGGCCTCTCTCCCCAGCCTGGAGATGGCTGCCTTCTTACAGTGTCTTCACATGTCCTTCCCTCTGTCTGGTGGCCCTCTGTGTGTCCAAATTTCCTCTTCTTATAAGGACACCGGTCAGATTGGATCAAAGCCTACCCTAATGAGCTCTTTCTCACTCACTTCTTTAAAGGCCCCATCTCCAAATACATTCTGAGGTTCTGGGATTAGGGCCTCAGTATATGAATTTGGGGGGACAGAATTCAGCCCACAAAACCTCCCTACAGCAAAATTTGAAATGCTGAATTGGGTACTCATAGAACTAAAGAATCCACATGATGGAAACAACCCAAGTGCCCATCAACAGACAACTGGTTTAAGAAGATGTGGTATAGATACATAATGGAATATTACTCGGCCGTAAAAAAGAATGAAATATTACCATTTGCAGAAAAACACGGATGGACCTAGAGAATATTATACTTAGTGAAGTGAGTCAGACAGGGAAAGACAAATATTATACGATATCATTTACATATGGAAATTTAAAAATAATACAAATGAATCTATACACAAAACAGAACAGACCCACAGACATAGAAAACAAACTTATGGTTACCAAAGTGGGGGGAGGCAGATAAAGTAGGAATATGGGACTAAATACAAACTCTTATACATAAAATAGACAAGCAATAAGGGTTTGCTGTATAGCAGAGGATACTATATTCAACATCTTATAATAACCTATAATGGAAAAAGATCTGAGAACACAATATATGTATACATAAAACTGAGTCATTTTGCTACATACCTGTAACTAACACAATATTGTAAACCAACTATACTTCAATTTTTAAAAAAGCAAAATGAATTGCAAAAAGAAAGCAAGGGTTTTCATGCTTTTTAAGTTAAATTGCCACCTTCCTATTAAAATGTATTAGAGTCTGAAAAAAAAAGAAAGGAAAGAATCCGTGTGATACAAAGAACAGATGAAGGAGCGGAGAAGCTTGGCTTGGAAGGAGTTGCTGGGATGAGGGGGGCAGAGGTGTGACAGCCAGCAGCAAGTGGTTGTGGGGCAAAGGGGGTTGACTTGATGCCCCCACAGGACAGAGTCAGCACGATGGGAGGAAGTTTCAGGAAGACCTCTATTCCCTGCAAGGAACAACTTTGTAACAATTCACTTGCTCAACCAAGGACCAGGCTGTCCAGCGTCAGCCTCTTCAAGCTGCCTTTCATACCCTCCTTTGGTGTTAACAAAGCCCACACTTATCTCGTGTCACCCCTACAACCTGGGAACAGGCACTGCTCTATCATCACTCCCCAGAGGGTCGGGAGGGCCAGCCTCAGAAAGGTCCAGTGACTTAGCTAACCCAAGTGAGCACCAGGACTGGAACCCAGACCCTCTGCCTCTGGGTCTTCTGTTCATCCCTCGGCTCCACCTTGAGAACTGAGCAAAGACTCATTCCTCAGCCAAGGTGTCACAGAGAAGATTCCTAGACTGGGAGGGGCTTATCTATCCCTCCAGCTCTAAAATACCAAGCTAGAGGCAATCACAGTAGAAGGGCAGGGAATGGTGGGGAAAGACTCTTGAGGGAACAGTGATGTCAGCCTCCTCAAAACCAGGCACAATTCAACTATGTGACACACTGGAAAAGGCAAATCTACAGAGATGCCAAAAAGATCTATGGTTGCCAGGCGTTGGGGGAAAACAGAGATGAACAGGCAGAGCACAGAGGATTTTTAGGGCACTGGAACTACTATAAGGCACTATAATGGTAGATACATGTCACTGTATGTTTATCCAAACACAGAGAATGTACAATAACCAAGAGTGAGCCCTAATGTAAACTATGTACTCTGGGTGGTGATGTGTCAGTGCAGGTGCATAGATTGTAACCAAGGTACCACTCTGGCGGGCGGAAGGAGGGGGGTGTTGCTGATCGTGGGGGAGGCTGTGTTTGTGTGTGGACAGGGAGTAGATGGGACCTCTCTGAACTTTCTGCTCAATTTTGCAAGGAACTCAAACTGCTTTATAAACTAAAATATATTAACAAAAGACAAACAAAAACCAAAAACAGCTGCAACAGGTCACCTACGATCATTTCACCAGCCTGTACATCAGAACGCTTAATGCTGCCTCCCATTAGCCTTTTAAACTTTGAGTTCATAAACCCAAAGACACGGACCTGAGAAGCTTTTAGAAAGGCCCTCAGAACAACTTGCTTCAACCTCATCATCTCACAGATGACAAATCCAAAGAAAGTTGCTCCTTGTTTTAGTTAACTTATTTTGCTCCAAGGAATGTAAAGGATTTAAGAGACAGCCAATAACAGGGTTTTCTGAAAGCTTGAAAAAATGTTCAAGATAGTAAACCCCAAAAGTTCAGTCTACCTGAAAAGCAAAGAAAGGGACATTCTTTATTATTATATGAACAGTAACAAAATAAAATTAAATAATTAAAACCTAGCGCAGGTTAGGCTGTGGTGAAGCCAATACACTCATATATATGAACTGATCAAGAATTTTTAATGCAATTCGGCGATTCACATCAAGAGATTTTTTAATGTCGTATTTAATATAGATACCACATTAAGAATTTATCCTGAAAAAAACAAGTTTTAAAAGAAAGAGGAAAGGCAAAATATATATCAAGAACTTCAAAAGAATCTTAAAATAGTGACTGAAAAAGAAACAATAAATATTCAATTACATTACAGGAGAATGGTTAAGTAAATGATCAGCTCACTGGAACATGTGACCATCACAAGTTTGTTTTTTTTAGTTGACAAAAGCTTAATATCAACTGACTTATAAAAAAAATTTTTTTAATGTTTTGAAACAGATACCATACAAATTCTTATGTGGTCTCCCTACTGATTTGGAACTTAAAGGCATTTAAGGAAGGGATGTGACGTCAAAAACAAAGACTATCCAACCCAAGGGATATATGTTACTTTAAAACTCTGATCTGCAGGAGTACTAGATGGTTGTCCTAGTTTTAAAGCTAATCACAAAATCCATTTTCTTAATGGTCCGGACATTTTGCCAGTTCTTCCAGCTCAACAGAACTTCCATCCATCTCCACACTCACTGCAGACAACAAACGTCATCCTCAGTTCATCTGACCTACAAGTTTACACCCGTGTGTAAGTACGGTTCTTCTTTCCAGATTTGTCCATGTGGCTACTTCATGGGCATTGATGATGCAATGTTACGTGAAAAGAAACAAACTACAAAGCTGTATCTATGCAAGAGTTACAAATGTGTAAAAAAGGCATGAAAATATAGATAAGAAAGAACAGAGAAAACCCAAAAGCAAATAGAGTAGATATGGAGAATGTCTTCTTTTAAATGCACTTGATCGTTCTCCCAACAAACATACAGTAAATAAAAATACATTTGTAAAGACTAAGCTGCAGCACAAGCCCTGTGTTTATCCAGCTCTACCTGCTGCCCAGACTAGCAAACAGACTGGGAACGCCTGGACCTTATCTGATCTCAGTCAGCAATTTGAGATTTCACTTTCCTTAGAGTCAGTGGCCATCATCCCTCTCTCTGCGGTGATGTGCTCTGCTCCCAACCCTGCACCCACCACATGCTACAAACCATCCATCAAGGGACCACCCTCCATGAAGATCCCCTTTCCTATTCTGTCTCTCTGTTTATATTGTGGGATGACCTGCCCCCACCTCTCACTACCACCCTCAGGCTCTTCCCTTATTTTCTACCCAGAGACTCTCAGTATCCAGGTACAAATTCCTCCCCCATCCATCTGCAGGCTAGGTCCTGGGCTGCCTAGCACCAAGCCCCTGTGATCCTCAACAAAGCCCAGGTACAGAATAGCTCGCTTTGGAATTAAAGACATACTAGGGGGAGGCCGGGGAGCGTACAGCTCGAGTGGTAGAGTGCAAATTCAGCATGCAGGAGGCCCTGAGTTCAAGCTCTAGCACCTTTAATAAAAATGAATAAATAAACCGAATTACCTCACCATCACCCCCCTCAAAAGAAAGCATATTGGTCAAAGCTCTTTGACCCTTTCTTTGTTTCCTGGTTCCTGTTTATCTGCTGGTTCCCAACTCTGTGCCTGGCTACTTGCTCACCACCATGGACTAAATGTTTGTATCCTCCAAAAACTCATATGGTGAAGCCCTAATCCCCAATGTGATGAGGGGAAGGGCCTGGGGAGGCAATTAGATGAGGTCAAGATGGTGGAGCCCCCATGATGAAATTAATGACCTTATCAGAAGAGGACAAGATGCGAGCTGTCAGTGTGTGTGTGTGCATGCACCGAGGAAAGGCCGTGTGAAGCCACAGCCTGGAAGAGGGCTCTACCCTGGCCTTTCAGGCAATTTGATCTCAGGACTTCCAGGCTTCAGAACCATGAGAAGTAAATGTTTGCTGTTTACTCCACCCAGTCCATGCTATTTCCTTACAGCAACTTGAAGTAAGAGCTCCACCACCCACCCATCCTCGCCCTCAGAGTGCGTGACGCCTAATTTTGGCTTCTGCTATTGTATCACATTCATCCTGGCTAAAGACTGCTCACCAGCGACCAGGACACCTTCCTCTGGCCAGTGGGCCTTTAGGGAATATGCCTGCCCCTCGTCTCTCCGGAGTACAGACCTTCTGTACCTTAGGCTTCTCATCCCCTAGCTGCCACCCTCCATAGCCCACCGTCTCGGCAACGGCCAGGGCACCATGCTTACATACTGCCTGCTGATTTGGAAGCTGGGGGAAGGCTTATCCTAACATATTTCGAGCTCCCCTCCCCACAGGGGTAACCATGGGCAAAACCAAGATAAATTTGGCTGAGACGCTACCCTCAAAGGGCTTGCCATCGAGGGTCAACCCCAAACTCATGTCCTCTCAGTAGATCCCAGGATCCATAAATTTTCCCAGGAAAACGTGGTAACTGTTCTGTCTTTGGGGCTTCTCTCCAGTTGCTATTGGGAGTATGTGATAACTTCCAGTCCCCAGTACCATGGCAACTGCTTGCCATTTGGTGCCTGAAGACTTAATGAGATTTCCAGCTGGGCCTCTCCACTTGGTGTCTTTGGGCTAAGCATGAAACTTTCCAAGCCACAATTTTTCTTGACTAGAGTGCCCTTAGTAGGACTCTTCTTGAAGTGACTCTGAGATCAAAAATAACATTAAATTTCTCAAGACTTCCCAGGAGGAAAAAAAAAGAGTTTGCAATCCTAGGAAAAGAGTTCACAGAGACACAGGCTGACTATGATAACGCATCTAAAAGAGCCATTAAACATTGGGACATCAAGGAAACTGCATAAGGATTGCTGATTTCAACCAGACCTCCAAGAAGGGCAAGAAAAAATGGGTACAGTCCATATCTAGAGACAGTGTTAGCCAAAAAAATAAGAGAGAAAATGAGATATACTCCAGAGTAAATGGGACTCCCGCTTCACTGGCTCTAAGTATTTGAGAAAGGAGTCCTGAGAGATGAAATGGGGAAGCAGGGCTGGGACCAAAGGGCTGGAAAGAGCATTTTAAAGTTTAAAACAAATAGTGACATATCGGGGTGGGGGAGGATATGGCAGGAGGGTATAGGTCAAGCGGTAGAGCACGTGCTCAGCACATACAAGGTCCTGGGTTCAATCCCCAGTACCTCCTCCAAATGTAAATAAATAAATAAACCTCATTACCTCCCCTCATTAAAAGAACAAAAACAAATAGGGGCATATCAGAGCTAAGCTTTAGGAAAGTCAGAATTCTTAGCAGTAAGTACACATCCATATTATAAGTTCTCAAGTGATTCAAACAGGCAGTCTGCACAGGAGTGGTTAGACACACTTGTAGGTTGAACTGTGTCCCCCAAAAAGATATGCTTTAGCCCTAAACTCTAGGAACTATGAATCTGAACTTATTTGGAAACTGAATCTTTGCAGATATAAAGTCAAGATGAGGTCATGTAAAATTAGGCTGGGCCCTACATCCAATAGCTGGTGTCTTGATAAGAGAGAGGAGGAGATTTGGAAACAGACTCACAGTCACAAGAGAAGACAGCCATGGGAAGAAGGAGGCAGAGGCTGGATTGATAGTGTCGCAAGACCAGGAATGCTGAGGGCCAGCAGAAACAGAAGCTGAAAGAGGCAAGAAAAGATTCTACCTTACAGCCTTCAGAGGGAGCATGGCCCTGCCAACATTTTGATTTTGGATTTATAGCATCCAGAACCATGGGAGAATAAATTTCTATTGTCTTAGGTCATCCAGTGGGAGGTACCTTTTAGAAGCAGCCCTAGAAAAAGAACATAGACATGAATTAAGCATGAGTTGAAACTCATCAATGTTTTAGGACCTTCAGAGAAGATGGGATGGTTCACGAACAAGGAGGCGACCTTGAGGTCCTGAGGCACGGATCATGATTGGAACTATGGATGTAAGACCACTATCTACAGGGAAAGAAGCAAAAGAAAGGAATGCAGTCAGCCCTCCAAGGTCAACGACTTTCTAATGACTGAGGGTCTAGGTTCAATCTTATCAGAAAGGATCAGTCAACAAAGGGCCTAATCTTTCCATTGATATTTAATCCCTGGGCCTCTGGGCTGCCCCCTTGGGCTTTCTCATCTTTGTTCATTCCAGGGCCAGAATCCACACAGTCTTTATTCTTCCTGTGGTCCTTATTGTTTAAGAGGACACTTTGCTATTAATCCCCATGTGTAAGTGGATTGCAAAACAAACAAACAAAAAAATATGACTTGCGAGATTAAGTTTCCACTAGTCACCACCTACCCAAGGATGAATGTGTATTTAATTAATAAAATTTTTCCGATTATAAAAGTAACCCCTACTCATAGTAAAAATCCTTCAGTTAAAGAAAATTATGCATGAGAAAATAAAATTTCCCCCTTAATTTCAACACTAAAAGATATTCATTGTTGGTATCTGGCTGTATTTACTACTGGTACCTGATGTAATTAAGAGAAATACTTTATGATTAAAGAAAAAAACTTTAAAGATGAGCTATTTGGGAAGAATCATTCAGATAGACACACACACACACAGACACACACACGGGGGGGGGGGGGAAACACACAGAATGTCTGAGAAAAATGGAGAAGAATGAGTCCAGGTAATCAAAGGCCATTAACCATTTTAACATTGCTAGAGGTCAGAGAGATTTTATTCAAATTAAAGGAAGAAATTCAAAATATGACTCTCACAGCATCCTCAAGTCAGTTATAACACTCAGGGTATATCAAACTATCAAATTTGACTCACGTCCTAATTAAGCTCTCCATTTGAGAATTCCACCAAATAACTTTTCCAAGATGGAAAAACCGTACCTTAATATTTCCCTGAGAGAGTTCCATTTTACTTTTTTTTTTTTTTTTTTTGCAAATTATAGTTTTCTAGCAACCATAACACAGCAACCAAGACCACATCTTATGTCCTTGGTACCTGCCTCCCCAAAGACCTGTATGTATAGGCCTGCAGGTGTAACTCGAGGCTGTCTTGGCTGAGGCCAGGCCCCAGAATGTTGGAGGAGCTGGCCCTGTGTGCTGTGACAAAGTCCAGACACTCTACATTGCTAGTTGCTAGTTGTTAGCAGGCCCACAAATTCACTTTTCCTGACTTGGATGGGATTCAGAACTGCTGTGTCATAGGCCCAGAAGACACGGATTACTGCAATTAAAATGAAGAGAAATCATCTTGGCCCTCCTTACTCAAATAAGCCACGTTAACTAGTCCTGGTTTAAAGAATGGGCCGTTCATTTGGATCTCTGAAGTCTTTGTCAAGAAGACTCCAGGTTTCATAAGACTAACCTGCAACGTCTACAAAAGAAGTCCATCTGGTTTTGACCCCATTTCCTCGAAGAAAGAGAAGGTCACTTGGCTTTCTTATTCAAAGTGAGTTGAAATCAGGCAACAGGCTCCCACAAACCTTTTTTTTTTAAGGTAATTTAACTAGTTTGCTATAATTGGTACAGAGTTCACAGGACCAAGGTTGCAGGCATTTAAAGCATTCAATCCCCAAATTAAAGCAATTAACTTTTAGAGAAAAGAAAAAAAAAAAAAGGAAAGAAACCACCGGGTGAATTTTTTAAATCTATTTTAAAATAATTAGATTGTTAAACTGTGTAGTTAAGTGAAAACAATAGTTATGAGGTTTTAATTCTTTTAATCACAATGAAATGTTAAAGTTCAATTGACATAATTGCAGAATCGAAATAATTTCTAATCAGAGATTTCAAGGTGAGATAATTAGTCTAACATTCATAAAACTTTTCTAAATCCTCACAGTAGATCTTGCACTGCACTTGAAACATTTCTTCTAAAAAATTTTTCATGCTCAATAAACTGCTTAAGAGGAGTAACATTGTAATGATCAGCTTGCAAATATTTTTCCTACCATAGTATGAACCACAGAAGAATTCATGACACAGTTATTAGCAATATCCAGAAGTCATTAACTAGGTGAACTTGCTTAAGCACTGAGAAGCCCAAAATGCCTGAAATTATTATCCAGTTTTTTTTAACTCTCTATCCTAAAAAAGAAAGATAATTTATTAATCTAATTCCTACTAAAATAATAACCAAAATGTTTTAAATACCCAAAATAATCTGATGCCTCCAGATAGTTCATTTCCAAATATCTAGAAAACATAAGCTCCTTTCCTAAGTAAAGAAACTCAAATATGTGATCTCTAGTAGTGTTTGTGTCTTCTGAATGCAGGGTTTCTCAAACTCAGCATTACTGACTATGGACCAGATAATTCTTTGTCTGGGGGACTGCCCTGCGCCTTGCAGGATCTTAGCAACATCCCTGGCCTTACCAGCCAGATGCCAGATATCTCCCTGTATCCAGGTACGTGCTAGATACTTCTCCAGTGTAACAACCAAAAATATCTCCAGACATTTCCAGATGTCACCTGGTGACCAAAATTGGTCCCAGTTAAGAATCTCTGTCCTGAAGCTAACATTGTAAATCAACAACACTTCAATCAAAAAACAAAATTTTAAAAATAAATAAAGAAATAATACATCAATCAGCAAAAATGTATCACCCAAAAGCTGATACCCAAAGATAGCTCCCTTTCAACTTACTTTGCAAATACACTCTTCTGCAGCTTTGGTAAATAAATAGAGTCTTTCATGCAGCCTTTTTAAAGTAAAAGAAATATTGCTCTTTTTTTTTTAATGTGAAATCAGAGCTTTAAAATAAAATGTCTCCATAGCCTACAGAATGGGAGAAAACATTTGCAAATGATGAGACTGACAAAGGTTTAATTTCCAAAATATATAAACAGTTTATACAACTTAATAACAACAACAAAAAAAAAATCCAAAAATAGGCAGAAGACCTAAACAAGCATTCTCCAATAAAGACATACAAATAGCCAATAAGCATGAAAAAAATGCTCAATATCGCTAATTATCAGAGAAACACAAATCAAAACTACGATGAGGTATCACTTCACCCCAGTCAGAATGGCCATCATTAAAAAGTCTACAAACTATAAACGCTGGAGAGGGTGTGGAGACAAGGGAACCCTCCTACACCGTTGGTGGGAATGCAGTTTGGTGCAGCCACTGTGGAAAACAGTATGGAGATTCCTCAAAAAACTAAAAGTAGACTTACCATATGATTCGGCAATCCCACTCCTGGGTATATATCCAGAGGGAACTCTTAATTCAAAAAGATACATGCACCCCAATGTTCACAGCAGCACTATATACAGCAACCAAGACATGGAACCATCCTAAATGTCCATCAACAGGTGTCTGGAGAAAGAAGCTGTGGTATTTATACAATGGAATACTATTCAGCCATAAAAATAATAAAATAATGCCATTTGCAGCAACACAGATGGACCTGGTAATCATCATTCTAACTGAAGGAAGCCAGAAAGAGAAAGAAAAATACCATTTGATACCACTCACATGTGGAATCTAAAAAAAAGAGAAAAGAAGACAATGAACTTATTTACAAAACAGAAATAGACTCACAAACATAGCAAGCAATCTTATAATTACTGGGGGGGAAAGGAGGTGAGAAGGAATAAATTGGGAGTTCTAGATTTCCAAACATTAACCAGTATATATAAAATAGATAAACAGGTTTCTTCTGTATAACATAGGGTACTATATTCAATGTCTTGTAGTAACCTATAATAAAAAAGAATATGAAAATGAATATATGTACATATATGTATTACTGAAACATTATGCTGTACACCAGAAATTGACACTGTAAATTAACTACACTTCAATTTTTTTTTTAAGTTGTAGTATTTAATTAATTAATTAGTTAAAAGAAAATGTCTCCAGTGCTTCTTTTCTTAGTCTATAACTTAAGTCATGCAGTCATAAAACTAGTATCCCACCTGGCTTTGGAGTGAAAAGTGGACTTAGTTATTGACAGTCATAATAATTGATCTTCAGCTTTTCAAAAGCAAATGATAGGTAAAGGATGCCATCAGGAAAGTGAAATATGACCCACAGAGTGGAGAAAATGTTTGCAAATCATATATCTGATAAAGGGCTTACATCTAGAACACACAAAGAATCATCCTTATAATTTAATAAAGAGACAGAAACCCAACTTAATAGTGAGCAAAGGGTCTGAATAGACAGTTCTCCAAAGAAAATACACAATTAGCCAAGGAACACTTGAAAAGATGCTCAGCATCTTTATGTATATGGGAAATGCAAATCAAAACCAAAAGGAGATACCTTCTCTCACCCACCAGAATGGCTATAACCAAAAAGACAGGTAGTAACAAATGCTGGCAGGGCTATGGGGGAACTGGAACCATCATTCACTGCTGGTGGGAATGTAAAATGATGCAGCCACTTTAGAAAACACTCTGGCAGGTCCTCAGAAGATTAAACACAGAATTGCCACACGACCCAGCAATTCCAGCAATTCCACTCCAAGGTAGATACCAAAACAAATTTAAAACAAGAATTCAAATAGGTATTTATACACTATTTTTTTTAAGGGACTGAGATGATCCCTTTTTTATTTTGGGGGGGAGGTGAGGGATGTAATTAGGTTTATTTATTTATTTTGATAGAGGTACTAGGGATTGAACCCAGGACCTCAAGCATGCAAGCACACATTCTACCACTGAGCTATACTCTCCCCTCTATACACTAATGTTTAAGCTGTAACCGTTCACAATAGTCAACAGGTGGAAACAACCCAAATGCCCAACAACTGATGAATGGATATAAATAAAATGTGGTCTATCCATACAATGAAATATTATTCAGCAATAAAAAAAGTACTGACATGCTATAACACAGATGATCCTTGAAAACATTATGCTAACTGAAAGAAGACAGTCAGAGAAGACCACATGTTATACGATTCCATTCGTATTTAATGCCCAGAACAGGTCAATCTGTAGAGACAGAAAACAGACTAGTGGTTTCTGGAGGCTAGCAGGATGGATGGCGAAGGGAAGTGGGTGATATGGGTATGGGTTTCTTTCGGAGGTGATGAAAATATTCTAAAATTGATTAGGACGATGGCTACACAACTCTGTAAATCTACCGAAAACCACTGAATTGTACACTTTCAAGAGCTGAATTGTACAGTATGTAAATAATATCTTAATAAACCTGCTATCAAAACACAAACAAGGCACAGAAGCAAGACTTCATCATGCTTACAGAGCACCAACTCCCCAACCCTGACAGGTGACAGAAGCAGGAGGCATAAGATGAAGGAAAGTTGAAAGGAAAGACAGCTAAGGACACTGATATGCTCATCTTCCAAAGGAGGGGGGGGGTCAAAGTCACTGTCAATGGTTGATGGAACTAAGTTAGTCTATATAAGCAACAGAAAGTTTGCACTATAAATATGATCATCAAAAATCTGGAAGGAAGGAAGGAAGGAAGAAAGGAAGGAAGGAAGGAAGGAAGAAGCAACAAGTAAGGTAAATTATCATTTGTCATAATAGAAAGCCAATAAATAAAAGTGGCATAAGCATCTTATTTAGAGATATAAAGGCAATCACCAGAAGAACTAAAAACAAAAATGAACAAAAGTGATTATTTCTGGAGAGTACAGGAGTGGGCGGGAAGAAAACAAAACAAGGACAGAACGTGTTTCTCTCGATAATACCATCCATTCTGTCAGTGTGTTAATACTACATGGAATTATTACTTTGCACTTTGTTTTTAGACACAAATCAAACATGGCACTGCTGGAGTTGCAGAATTCATGTGAAATAAGAATATACTTTATGTCAGGAAAAATATTAAAGTGGATCATCACCACTGAGCGAAACAGTGATTTAAATATATTACACAAAGCTGACGCAAGTTTTATGGCCAAAGACTGCATCCCTCATAAGATAGCTTGGAAATGCAGGTTAGATGCTCAAGAGAACAAGAAATGCGGACAGATCTCCTACCCTCTCTGTGGCAGACAGTTAAGAAGTGTCATAGGTCAAAGCTTCACCATGGCAAGAATATTCAAAAGTCCTAACAACTTTGGGATCCTAAGACATCTTAGATGAAAGAAGGCACATGTGGCAATCTCTGCACAGCTTGAACACACTTTAAAAACCAAAAGCCGGAGAGGGTGGGTGGGGAGGTAGAGTGCATGCTTAGCATACACAAGGTCCTGGGTTCAATCACCCAGTACCTCCTCTAAAACATAAAAAAGTGAACCTAATTACCTCCCCACAAAGAAAAAGAAAAATAATTTTTTAATAAAATAACATTCAAAAAAAAAAAAAAAAGGTGAAGATAGAGGCTGCTCACCCCCAGAACACAACAGGATTTGCCATCAGGAAAGTACTATACACAGTTATTTAAGACATAATCAGGGTGACAGTGTTGACCCTTGGGACTCAGGATTCCAGGGAGGCAAACTGGGGCACCTTTGAGAATGTCAAGTGATAGAATTAGGAAAGAGGCATGAGCAGGAGTAACCAGGGTACCCCAGAGATCCAAGGGCCTTACAGGCATGGAAAGGGACCCCATGGTTATCAGAATCTGAGGAGCTACAGCGTCATGATAAAGAACTTGCCACCACCCCAGGTTCCCACTTTCCAAGGACATCCTTGTGTGAAGAGGTTGAGATGCATATTTTGGAAAAAAAAAAGAAATAAGAAGACCAAAGTTAACATATTAGTTGGGTCAGGCTCCTAGTAAGTCCAAAAAAAGCCAAAATGCACATCAGAAGGTCATGTCGAGGCCAAACCCACAGTTCTGAGCCTCTAAAACGCTGCCCTCAAGTCAACTGGGAACTAGCTAATGAGTTCTTGACTTGCCTAGACTTTCCTGCTAGAAATCTTTTGCCCGGAATTCAGCCAAACACTCCCCGCTCACCACAGGAGATACAGTTTGGTCAAAGAGATCTTGTCCTCAGAATCTGAGAAGCCCTGGGATGGTCAGGCTTTGGGGCTGGCATCCCTCCCTCACAGACCTGGGTGCGGGGCTCCAAGGTGGTTGCGAGAAAGGGGAGGCAAAGCAGACCACCTCTTGAGGGTCCCACAGACTCAACCTGCAGACCTCAGGCTCACTATCAGCCCCTTGTCTGAAAAGCGATCAGTGGGTGAAAAATCTCATCCACTCCATTTCCGTGGTCCTGGCAACTCCAAAGCAAGGATCCCTAGGTCTGTGACTCACCTTGAGTGCCCTTCCCCCAGGCTGAGCTGGTGACTTTCCAGGGCTCATGATCACCTCGGTAGAGGAAACCAGGAGCAGGAACTGGAGTTGATCTGTTTACAAGGTTACCATCTCCCAACCCAGGAGCACAGCGGTTGGCTAAGCAGGAGACCAGCCATTACTAAGGCAGGGTATCCTGTCTCCTCCTTGACCACAGAGAAGTCTGGGATTTTTAAGGAAAAACAACTGACTCTTCTTAGTCTAATCTCCCATCCACTCCCTGCCCATCCCAAGCCAAGCTTGGTCCCAGGTCCACTGTCTGCCAATCACGTATCTCCTCACACCCCTGTATACCTATACCCTCATCCTTTGGTCTTTAATAAAATCTTGCTCTAGGGGGCGGAAGCTGGAATTAAATAATGTGGGGGGGGGGGGTTGGTTTGTTTTGTTTTTTAACCAAAGACACTTCCCCCTCCCTTTCATTTCTCCTCCTTCCTGAATTGAAAGTGGCCCAGCCAGAACACATGTGGTACCTTTCATATTATACCGGTCTTGCTGGGCTCCAAAACGCTAGACCCCCCTCCCCGCAACTACACCCAGGTCTCTATTTACAGAAGGAAACTCTGTGACAGCACAGAGACTCAAAGGGCCTTGGCATCCTCGGAAACTGAGGATGCGCTCAACTGAAGGCGCCTTCCTCCCACAGAGGTCCGCACTGAATCATCGCTCTTTGTTCAACATCCTCTGGATGCACACAATTGATCGGCTCTTAGATCATGCCGCTATTTTTTGCTGTCGTTTCAATGAACTGAGACCCCACTTACAGCCAAATGCAGGCCTCCGAGCTCAGCCTCAGCTCAGCGAGAGAGGAATCTCTCTCCACCGAGCAAAAGAGCTCCAAGGCCTCCCAGAAGAACCTCCCGAGTCCAGGAGGACTCTCCATATCCACAGTCCAGGCCTTTATGAATTTCTTAATGAGGTCCCTGGAGACCACGGAACAGTGAAAGTCTTATGCTGGAGGGGTGTGGAGGTTGGGAAGGGGATGGAAGGGGAAAACTCTCCTAACTATTAATATTTTGTACCTTTTACACTAGAGCATTGTTTCATTTTCAAAAAAAACTCTGTTCCTGGCTGAATACTGCTTTATTTTTAAGTACCTCCTTTATTTAATTAAAAAAATTTAATAAGAGATTTGGCCTACAATGAAGACAGAGAATTATTTTTAACACAGGAATTATGAATTATATAAAACTGAATATTTAAAGATGAAATGATCTGAAGTTTAGAATTTTGAAAAGTGGAAAAACTTTGCTGGGGGCCTTGCAAATCTGTTTTCTCTGGTCCTATGTTGAGGGGAAAAAAATGAGGGGGACATACTCATAAATATACACTCTATTTGCTTAATTTAGAAAGGAAAATAAATAGTGTATATGCATGTATGTACACACACACACACACACACATCCCCAGGGAAACAATACTTTAGATACAGGAGTCCAAATGCCTGGACACAGTGAAAATAAGGATTTTGCTCAACCACAGCCTGAATCTGCAGTATTCAGGAATCCCACAGGACTCCCGGTACAAGGCCCACAGGAACCCCAGTTCTCTTTCTGCCTTCTCACCCTCACACCTCCTGTAGTCTCAGGCAGAAGCTCCCTGCCATCACTGACTTCTAAGTGAGGCCTGGACATGATTCCTGGGCTCTTACCTGCATTCCTCATTTGGGAAAGCAGAGACTTGAACCTGCATCCATTAAAGTTCTTTCTCACAAAATGCTTCCCTTTCAGGCTTAAGTAAGCAAGCTCCTCGCGGAAAGGAAAGGAGGTGTTAACATGCAAACCTAGCAGACCCCAGCAAAGCCTTGGGGGAGGAACTCCTGCCCAGGCGCTCCAGAATGCCTGGGGTTCCGTCTGCTGGCCCAATCTGCGGGAACGGGGGTCAGGGGACAGGGCCAGTACCACTTCTTTCTGGCTTTAGAGGGGGAGGGGAGGAGTGGGGAGAGACAACTGTGGGGTGGGGGGGGCAGTCTTTGTCCTGGCTCTTTAGATGCGCATTAGAGTGGAGTTAAATTGTCAGCTAATGAGATTTCCTAACCACGTGCTCCCTTTCAAGTCTAGGCCCCCAACTGATTTGATCCCCAGACAGCAGCAGGGGGCAAAGCTGCCTTCAAGCATCCCTAAGGGCCAGAGAATTCCCAGAACAAGTGCAGGAAGGATCGGAATCCGTTCTGGGAGTGGAATTTTAAATAGGTTATCACATTTATTCATTGGCATCTAGCAGTAATGCTATCCGCCCCATAGCCCTCAGGAGTCAGCCTCCACTTGGGGTGACCCAGGCAGTCTCAGGGGAACAGAGGATATGGGGAACACTCCCTGTGGGCTTCTGCCCCCACTGGACAGACTACAAATCCCTCACCTAGTTTTCATGTGTTTATTTGTTTCCTTGCTTGCTTGCCGTGGTCAGTAAAGTCCCCTGGGGTCTACATTCAAAGGATGTGTTAGTGGACCCAGCTCAGTAATTTGCCCCTGCAGGCAAAAGGGTGTCGAAGCAGTAAGCATTTGTTTTCCAATATCTTATTCTGTAGCCAAGCCTGAGATTGTCTTTTCCAAACTATTCATTCTTCTGATTATGGGTTATTGAGGAGCTTTTCTTGTTTTTGTTTTTGTTTTTCCTATAGAAAATTGGTTTCTCCCTTTGCCTGAAGGAAATTAGCAGCACTGAGCTGGTGCAGCGAAGGAAAAACAAGTCAAAACACATTGATGGCATTTTGAAGATATTCAGTGAAATCAATTCTCCTCTTCTACCTTCCCTTGTTAGTCAACAGCCTCCTCTTTAGGTATATTTCTCTTCTATTCAAAGATAATTACTTAGCAACTTCGGTGCTTACCACTCCAAGACAACCTCCCTGGCGGTGGGGTTCGAAAGATCATATTCTAGAAACCAGCGATTTACCAAACTTCTGCTACAAGGCACAGCTCAGATTTCACTTCTACCAGGAAGTGTTCCCTCCTTGCCTCCAGGTAACTCTTTGTTCAAACCTCCCTCCATCCGGGTATTATTCACTTTGCACGGCGGCCATTGGTTCACCGGCAACCGCCTCCCACCTGGACGAGGTTTCCTCCTCCAAACCCAGGCCCCGGTCTCAGCATAGCCTTAAGGAATAAGGAAGGAAGAAGAAACAACTAAAACCTAGTGGAAATTCAAATGCATAAAAAGGAGCTGTAAGCGATTAGATAAGTATAGTCAAACCTAAGGCCAAGTAAAACAAGCCCTGTTTGCAGCTGAAAACAGCAAACCTTCGGGCTTTTTAAAATAAAACTGGAGCTGGGAGAATGAAAAACCGCAGAAAGGGGAAGAGACGTTGGGGCCATCCTCTGGAACAGAGTCTCTCTAACAGGGAAACATTCCAGTGTTTCATATGCGGCTGTTACTATGCTAAGCAGTTGATTTATATTGTCCTTTCACCCTTACTCCCACCGGCACCCCCACAAATGGGGATACTCGTTATCCCCACTTAACAGATGCGGAAACTGAGACGCAGGGAGATTAAGCAGCTCGGCCCAGAAGAGATCACCCAGCTCGTGAGTGAAGCTGAGCAGGCACTGGAAGCCAGGTTTGTTTGACCTTAGCGCCCAGGCTCTCAACCTCTGCTCCAGCTCAAACAAAGTGGGCGCCAAGTCAGCACGCGTGGGTAACCCGATCCTGATCGCTCTGACTCAAGAATGTCCCACAGCTGCTCTGCGGGGCCGCGTGGGTACCACTGAAACAGGCAGAGACTGGCCAGCATCCCCAAGGGCTCGCGCACGTCCTCCAAGACTTACCAACACAGGAAAAGGCAGACTCAGAATCAACCTGGGCTGACTGGGGACAAGGCCAGAGGATGTTACTGGAAGGGAGGTGAGAGTGGCTCAGTCAGCGCCCCGACGGCCGCCAATCTGAGAGGGCCTCTGAGTGGAGGGGTCTGGGGGCGCCGAGGGCAGCGGAGACTGGGCGCGAAGGCGCCGTCTGGGCGTCTTTTCCCTGCAGCATCACGCCAGGAGGCCCGGGGAGGGGGCGTCACCTGACAGCACGCACCAACTTCTCCCAGATTGGAGGGGGCGCGCGGCCGCGGCCGGGGCTGGGGGAGCGCAACGCGCAGCTCTCGCCCAATGGCTAGGTCTGTAAACAAAAGCGGGCCCCACGCGGGTCTCCCGCGGGGCGATGAACAGCTCGGCCCTGCAGCATCCGAGCCGCGGAGCCCACGAGAAAGGGAGGCGGGATTCAGATCCGGTGCGGGACCCAACACACGGCCCTCAGGACCCCGAGCCGGGACCAGTCATTGTCTGCGCGCGCGCAGGAGGCCGCTTTAAATGCCCTCTCCCAGGTCTGCCGCGGGTCTCTGGCCCTGTGTGCCGACCCCCGGGCTCTCCCCTCCGTGTGTCCTGTCCCGAGCGTGGTACCGATCGCCAAGGTGAGCGCCCAGGCAGCATCGCCGAAAACCCAGGCCTGGAGGTGCCCAAGTCAGGGATGGAGACACACAGACACACATGCAAGCACATGCACGCCCTCCCCGAAGTTGATAAAAATCAGCCGACAAATACAAAGTATCGTGGCTACCGCGGGTCACGGCTGACCTCCTGCTGCCGGGAAGACCAAATGCCAACGCCTGGACACTGTCACTTCCATTCGGCGCCGGGCACCCGGGCGCCACTGGCTCTCCTCTTCCCCGACTGCTCCCTCGAGCGAGAGATGTGTCCCCTTGCCTCCCCCCGCCAGCTCCCCACCTCCCAAGTGTGGAAACGAGAAAACAATACGAGTAAAACCCAATCGGGGGGAGCTAGGACCCACCGGGAGCCCCAGTGTGCGGGAGACGGGGGTCAGGACGTGCCCGTCACGGACAGAAGGGTTCCGGGCGTCCTCACCGCCGTCCCTCGGGGCGGCTCCGACCAGCCGGCCTGCGCTCCCTAGGCCACCCGTACTCACCCCCGACGCTAGTCCCGGATCTCCTCCACGGGGCCAGAAACAATGCGGGGCCGCCGGGCTCCAGGGGCTGCGGGCGCCGAGGCGTTCGCGGCGCTGCAGAGCTGAGCGCCCGACGGCGGCGGCGCTGCTCGGCCCGGTAGCGCTCCGGCCCGCTCGCCGTCTGCCAATGGGAGCTGTCAGGGTGCCTCGGCCGGCGGCCTCGGGGGCGGGGCCTAGGGAGCCCGTGGGAAACCGAGCTCTGATTGGGCCACCTGACAATCGCTCCGCCTCCGACCGACCAATCAGAGATGGCGGATACAGGAGCGGGGCGTTCAGAGTTGGGCTCAAAAGTGACAACAGGCGCACGCTGGGTACACGGGCTGCATCCCGACCCTGGGCGCGCGGCTGAAGAGATGCCTGCACCACGCTCGCCGGGACTGCTTTCCCACGAGGCTCCGGCGGAGCGGGCTGAGGAGAGCAGGGGCAGGCAGCTGAGGCGCGACAGGCTGGGGAACAGCGAGGAAGCCCCTAACAAAGCAGCTCTGGGAGGGCCGAGCGGCCTCCGCCTCCTCCCGCAATAGGCCCGCGAAACTGCCTGTCACTGTGCA
Source organism: Camelus bactrianus (assembly GCF_048773025.1). Lineage (NCBI taxonomy): Eukaryota > Metazoa > Chordata > Mammalia > Artiodactyla > Camelidae > Camelus > Camelus bactrianus. Next base: position 11,628,009 of record NC_133539.1, on the reverse strand, counting down.
TAGGTGGAGGTGGCCAATGACGTAGAGAGAAGGAGCTTGAGTTGGCGCGCGCGCGCGGCTCGGCATCAGTGGGATTGGTCGGAGGTAAAGGATTTTCCTGCCACCTAAGGCAGAGAGGAAAGGGGAACGGAACGGGGGAGGGGAAGACCGGAAAAAAAAAAAAAAAAGTTGTACCTGAGACACGTGGTCTGGCTTTGGAGGCGTGTGCCTGACTCTAAGGGGAGACAGGAACTTTTACTAGGAAAAAAAAACGCTAACGTAATCCCTTCCTATGGATGCTGCTGGGGAGGAGGCGGGAGTGGGGACTGTGTTAGGCGCTAACCAAGCTCCAGGTCGGGCACGGTGGCCTTAACCGGATCCTGGGGAGTGCAAGACTCACCGGGCTGACTCACCTTGTACAGCAAGTACACTTGAAATCACAGTCTCACATTCACCTACTGGGCAGTACGCGACTCGTGCTAGGTTCACGTAGACCTCCCGGTTTCTTCTGTAAAATCTGGAAACGGATTTACCTTTCGCAAGGTTGTGAGGGACAAGGGACGCTGACAGGAGAGACTAATGAAATCTCTTCCCCACACCCGCCAGTGAGTCCCCCTCACCTTACGAGCTTTGGACACCACCTTTAAGAACAAAGGCTGGGGTGAATATGCATTGCAGCCTGACCTGGTGGACCCTTTCATCCTGAGGGGCTGGGGAGGCCTGAGCCATCCCAGAGTTATCTAGTTGAAAACAAAAGGAAACTGCAAAAAGAATTGCCTGTGTCAAAGAGGGTGAAACTAAACTGGAAAACGGAAAGTCACCCTTGACTTCTCCCTCCTCCTTCTCCCATCTGTTCTAGCCTAACTCCCAAATCCATGCCCTCCTCCCAGTCCTCTCTCCCCAGGCCACATCAAAGGCCTCATCTCTTTCTATCCCAGGCCTCACCTCCTGAAACCTGCTCTCCACTTTGTGGAATCATCCTTCTAAACAGAAAAATCTCATTTTGCTCTCTCACTTCTGGGTCTCCTCCTTTGGCCCAGAACCCACCCCAGTCCTCCATCCCACCCCCAAACTTTCCCCTCACTTGACTAATTCCCACCCATTCTCCAGATTACAGCTTAGCAACCAACGCATTTGTGCAATAGACTCTTGCCAAACTCCAACTGCAGCAGACAGTCCTGTAGATGCTGAAAACCTCCTGTATCCAGTTAAGGTTATATACCCATATCTCCTCCCCACCATGATCCCACCAACTCCTGTATTAAAGGAGGCTGCAATCCCAGTTAATTATGGTCTCCACCACCAGCACAGCACTCCACTGGATCCAGATCCTTAGCTATCTTGTTCTCTCCTGTATCCCAGCACCTAGCACAGTACTTGGTACATTTGGGGCACTCAAAAATATTTAAGCAATGAATTATAGAGGAGCAAAAAGAGAAGTAAGAGCTTTGAAGATCTGAAGTGTTTCTAAAACATCAGTTTGAGAAGAATGGTTAGGATAGTAGACCTCTGGGTGATGTGTCCACCAAGTTCCATAATGGGTATGGCAGGAATGTTGAGTGAAGTTTGAGAGATTTTCCAAAAGACACTCTTTCAAAAAATGACCTCATCTCAGCCAAGACCTTGCCCATGCTTCTCAATGGAGAGCCATTCCTTTGTGAAGCTTTTCATCCCAGGAGAAAGAGCAATTTCTTAACCTATTACAAGCCACCATCTTGGAAGGGGAATATATACGAAAAAAAATACACACACACACACACACCCTTGTATCCTAACACTAAGACTGTTGCATGTCAGAGAAATAAATCTTTGTTTTATTATGCCTCTTATACTTGGGTCTCTGATACAGCAGCTGAAAATATATTTAAATAATATAGTGAGTTTCTGTTGCTTGCAAACCACCCCCCCCAAAAAAAATTATTCTTTCTCTCGCTCTCTGAGGGCTACTGCCATCATGGCCCTCCTTTTAAGGTGGTAACATTGTTGCAAGGTGAGCTTCAGATGAGTCCTCAGAGTGGCCATCTGATTGCCTTGGGCATAGCTCTTTCTGCTTCTAAGAAATCCAAAAAGCGCAGAACCCTGGAGTTAGACTGGCTGGGCTGAATCCAAACTCTACTGCTTTCCAGCTCCACAGCCTTGTGCAGGTTACTTAATCTTGCATAAGCCTCACTTTCTCATTCTGTAAAACAAGAGTAATACCACCTAATCCATAAGGATGTTGAGAGGATTAAAAAGAGGTACCGCACAGCACATAATGTGCACTCATAAAAGTTAGCTATTGGGTTTAGCTAAGTTAGCTAAACTCTCTGAACCACAGTTGCCTCATCTTTAGAATGGGACAATAACATTTCATTAAGTGGTTGAAAACCCTGAATGAGATGATAGAAGAGAAATGCTTAGCCCTGCCCATGAAAGGGAAATGGGAACATAGGAAATACCCACAACCTCAACCCCACCCCCACCCCCGTGTGGTCCAACCCTGTCAATCATTCTCTCCCTGAGCCCCACCTACCTCAACCCATCTGGACTTTACCTCATAGAATCCGCCCAGGGCTGACTGAGGGAGGCTTTGTTCCCATAATCAAGGTGCTGCCACTGAAGTTAATGGAATTAGGCTGACCTAGCCTTTGGGTACATTTCTTGCCCTCGAAATCCTGAAAAGGTTCTACAGGTTTCTGTGCTGTTTCTCATCTCTGCTCAGCACGGAATGCTGCTGCTTCACGCATGGCAAAGAGAACAGGGCGTTTTGATTAAAACACAGACAAATGCCATCTGGCGTCCCATCTCCTGAGGGCACTGTTGACATCTAAAAAGAACATGCATTGGCATGAAGGGAAAAAATCGAGTGGTTAAAGGCAGAAATAAGGGTTTAGGATAGGAGAACCAGCAGAAATTATATTTCTAGTTCATGGACCCAACTTCAACTATGAATCAACATTTTATTCCCCATCAATTACTGAAAGCCTCACTAAACACCATCATAGCTAAGTCACAGCAAACGGCTCTCCTCACTTTCTCCTCCAACAAGGGATGAGCCCACACCTTCCTCTCTCACCCTGTGCAGCTTCTGTTCCTACCTGGTCTTCTATCGGGACAGATGCCCCCTGAGGGCAGGGCGGTGGTCTGTTTGGTTTCCGGCGTTAATCCTGCTGTCCAGAACCATGCTTAGCACATAGTAAGTATTCGGTAAAAATTTACAGGATGAATGAATCAGCCTCGTGTGTTCCCCACCGCTTATTTTCTTTTCTGTCATTTATTTGTGGGTGTCCTCTTTTAAGAAAGGACGTGAGGCAGCTTATTAAAAATACACCTATCCTCATCTACAAAACAGAAGCAGACTTGCAAACATAGTAAACAATCTTATGGTTACAGGGAAAGGGGGTGGGAAGGGATAAATTTGGGAGTTGGAAATTTACAAATGTTAGCCACTATATATAGACATAGATTTTTAAAAAGTTTCCTCTGTATAGCACAGGGAACTATGTTCAATATCTTGTAATAACCTTTAGTAAAAAAATATGAAAACGAATATATGTATGTATATGCATGACTGGGACATTGTGCTGCACACCAGAAATTGATGCATTGTAACTGACGGTACTTCAATTAAACACACACACACATCTCCATCAGGGCTTCACTCATGCAGAGAGGGAAGCACTAGTGCACTTTGTCTCCATCTAAATTTAAGCTCCTTAAGGAGACATTTTACTCTCCAGGACCTTACACACTGTATGTGTTCCAGAAATATTTACAGCAAAAGCACTCAGTGGTTGAGTTATCATTTACTCCGGACCCACCAGGAGAGAGATGAGAGCGATTTTCCAAAGCGGTTGTTGATGAGTTGATGAGATGACTCTGATTCATCCCCGATCTCTTGCCAAGACCCTTCAATTCCATTACTCGCCTCAAGGGTTAGTCGATGTATGAGTTAAAACCTAGAATGAGAAAATTCTAGTTAGTCAGATCTTACCGGCAGAGACCTCTGTTTTTTACCTTCCTGGGCTTTTCTCTAACCACTTGGCCACATCACAAATGAATACCAAGACCCTCACAGAGGTTCAGGGAAAGTGGAAACTCTGCCTTCTAGTTCCAGGAGGCCATTCCTGGGATGGTTTTCGTCTGAGGTTCACTCCTCTAGAACTTTCCTGTGTATTCTGAGAAACAGCTAGAAGACCACTTTTAAACCAAACCTGGCCTGGGTATTCATAACCACTACCCGCCCCCAACTTTGGACTACCACCCCACCCTCAACCACAGAGGACAGCCTTAGTAACAGGATTCTGACTCTAGCCACCACTGCAACAGGAATGAAAAAAAGACATAAGAAAACAAAAACACTAACTCAAAAAGATACCTGCACCCCCATGTTCACTGCAGCATTATTTACCATAGCCAAGAAATGGAAACAACCTAAGTGTCCATCAATGGATAAATGGATAAAGAAAAGGTGGTAAAGATAGACAATAGAATATTATTCAGCAATAAAAAGAATGAAATCTTGCCATGAGGGACAACATGAATGGACCTTGAGAGTATTATGCTAAGTGAAATAAGTCAAACAAAGACAAATACTTTGACCTCTATGTCTAAAACACAAAACAAATGAACAAACAAAACAAAACAGAAGCAGACTCATAGATACAGAGAGCAAACATGTGGTTGCCAAAGAAAATAGGCTGGGTGAAGTAGGTAAAGAGGATTAAGATATACAAACTTCCAATTAAAAACTAAACAAATCATGGGGATGTAATGTAAGGGAATATAGTCAATAATATTGTAATAATTTTGTATGGTGACAGATGGTTACTAGACTTACCTGCTGATCAATTTGTATTGTATATAAATGCTGAATCACTATGTACACACCTGAAATTAATATAATATTGTATATCAACTATACTTCAATTAAAAAATTAAAAGGAAAAAATAAAGTGATACAAACTGGTATAATTTATAAGTATCTGTGGAATGACACACATAGTGGATTATGAACACATTATTTCATGAACAGTGGTAAAATGCCTTGTAGGAAGGAAAGAAAGAAAAAAGAAGGAAGGAAGGAAAGGAAGAAAGGAAGGAAGGAAGGAAGAAAGGAAGTGAGGGAGGGAGGAAGGAAGGAAGGAAGGGGACAAAAAGAGGCACAAATCAATACCCCAGCATTTCCATTTGGCTCCTGAGCTGACTCTCCTTCCCTTCCTTCCACCATATTGTTTCCAGCTCTGCCTACTTTCCTTCCTCCTTTCCCAACACCCAGGACCAGCTTCAAGAGCATCTGACCCATGAAATCCCACAGGGTCTCACACTCAGAAGGGCCCCATACTGGGTTTATTGCTCTGATATCGCTGTCTTTAAAACTCCTAATTTTTGAAAAAGGATCCTGAAAATTTCATTTGGCTCTGGGCCTCACAAATTAGCCTGTCCCTACCACACCCTTTCGACTCTAGTGTCTCATCCTTGGTCCTCCTGGCCCTCTAGTTTGTACCTTTCACACAGCAGGCACTCAGTACAACTAAATTAAGGGGTTACCTAATAAAGGTAAAATAGTATTTGTCCTTTACATACCAGAAAAGATGGGGTGAGGCCAGGTGTTCTGTAGAGGGAAGCCCTTGAGATCTTGGACATGCAGTGCGGCAGTGAACACTGACCTTGTGATGGGACACACCTGGGTATTCTCACTAGAGAGTTCTAGGACGAGTAAGGACAACGCAGGGGCTATGAAGACCCCAGAGGAGGATTCACACTCCCATCCTGTGAGGGTTCATTTTATGTGCCAACTTAGCTAGGCCATGGGGTGCCCAGACATTTGGTTAAACATTATTCTAGGTGTGTCTGTGAGGGTGTTTTTGGATGAGATTAATGTTTGAATCAGTAGACTGAGTAAAGTAGATAGCCCATGCTAATGCAGGTGGGCCTTACTCAATCAGTTGAAGGCCTGGATAAAACCAAAAGGTTGACCCTCCTGTTCCTCGTGCCTGAGGATGTGAGCTGGGACATCGGTCTTTTCCTGCCTTCAGACTCAAACTGAAATATCGGCCCTTCTTGGGTCCAAGCCTGCTGGAACTTCAGACTGAAACTTACACCATCGGCTCTCCTGGGTCTCTAGCTTGCCAATTACAGATCTTGGGACCCCTCAGCCTCCATAGTCACATGAACCAGTTTCTTATAATAAATCTCTTCATGTATCTATTTCTATCTCTATCTACATAAATATAGGTATCTTCTATCAGTTGGTTTCTTTGCAGAATCCTGACTGCATCCATTCCGATAGTGTTTCTTACAACCATTCAACTATTCAGTGTTCCTCTACAGCCAGGCTACTCAAAGCACAGTCCGCAGACCAGCAGCAACACCACTGCCCAGTGTCAGAAATGCAGGGTCTCAGGGCGGCCCCAACCCAGACACACTGAACCTGGATCTCCATCATGGTAAAAGCTTCAGGTGATTCATCGGCACACAGTGTCTGAGAAGCACATCAGCCCCCTTGGAAAATGCAAAGTCACCAGGGAGGAATGACAATCCTAAAGACAGCTTCTTAGGAAGAGAGTTAGTTTAACCAAGGCTTTCTTCCCTGAGGACAGATGTTGGGGGTGGGGTGAAAGAGGGCTCAGAAGGGGGCTGAGGAAGCTTGGACATTTTTGCAGTCATGACAAGCCTTCAATTACAGAGAAAAGACCAAGGAAGCCTCAGTATGCAAACTAACATGCCCAGCAATACAAAGACAAGGTCAGAGAGGCAGGGCTGGCAGACCAGGTCACACCACAGCCAAGGAGCCCAGCACTGCCTCCTCTTTGCAATGTGCTTGGTTGCATTTTATTTTCTGTGTTTTCACTGAAATGGCAGTTTGTGGAGAAACTCTCCCACTTGGCTGCGAACAGGCTCTGAGCAACAGCAACACTTCTGCAGAATTGGCAGGGACAGAGCTGTGGAATATTTCAGAAACTTCAAGGCAAGGGGACAAACAAACAACCGGGAAAAAAAAAAAAAAGGAAAAAAAGAAAAAACCCTCCTCAAAATGTGTTTTGAGGGGAAAGAGCTAGTAATCAAAAATGATGACCAGGAACACACTCGTGGGTCTCCAAGGGAAAACAGGTTTGATTCCCTTTTTTTCTGCCTCCACCTGCCCCAGTTTGATCTTCAATTCATCTCTAACTATAACCACCGTAAGATAGCAGGTCTCTGGATGACTTACCAGATCGTATCCTGTTGGATTCTCTCTTCACTTACACGCAACTTCCACCCTTCCTGCCGGCCCAGTGAGGGTGAGGACCACTCAGTCTCCCCCACCCTTCCCCCCTCCTCCGGCCCCTGGGCCAGGTGTGACAGACAGGGCATGCCAGAGCCTGTGTCTGCATCCCCACCTGCCTCATACCACACGTTTAGTCTCCATTCTACAGAAGTGTCATCCTCCCCAGTTGAACAGAATGGGATGGAGAAGCTTGGAACATGGCCATGCTGCCTCAGCGAAAGTCACTAGGCCTCCCAGGAAGGCAAACTGGTGCGGTGGAGCCCCAGAAATCAACCTCTCCTCTCAGAATAAGGTGACAGCTCCATTTTCTCTCCATCCACGTGGAGATGTTGCCCTTACACACACACACACACACACACACACACATACACACACACACACACACACACACACACACACACACACACACACACACACACACTGCCTAGAGAGGCAGTAGTTAAAGGCAAAGAGGCTAGTGGTTAAAAGCAAAGATTCTGCCCTAAATCAAATTTTGCCTCTGTTCCTTCCCAGCTGTGTGACCTTGGGCAGGTGACTTCATGTCTATGTGCTGAATTGGCATCGTATTCGTCATCTTTGGCTGCCATAACAAAATACTACAGACTAACTTAAACATTTATTTTATTTTAAAATAAATTACAGAAATTCATTTTCTTACAGTTCAGGAGACTAGAAGTTCAAGATCATGGTGCCATCTGGGTTGGTTTCTAGTGAGAATTCTCTTGCCCGCTCGCAGACAGCTGCCTTCTTGCTGCGACCTTGCATGGTCTTTCCCCTGTGCACATGCTGAGAGAGATGTCTCGTGTCTCTTCTTATGAGGACACCAGCCCTGTTAGATTAGGCCCCTACCCTGATGACCTCATGTAACCTCCTAAAAGGCCCTATCTCCAAACAGTCACACTGAGGGTTAGGGCTTCAACATATGAATTTGGGGGGAGGGGTGCGGGGGGTGATGGACAGACACAAGTGAGTCCATCACAGCTCTCATCTGTAAAAGGAGGCTCATGATACTGCCCATCTCACAGGGGTGCGATGAGGACTGGACGAGTTGATGGCGTGAAACCTTAGAACAGTACTCATCCCATGTTAGACACACATGCATCCCTGACTCACTTACAAAAAGCTAGACTCTTTTTGGACAAGGTCACTAAGCATCTCTCCCTAGAGACCCAAGGAAGCCTCATGGACTTCACATGTCCACCATCTCACTGTAACTACTCCATCACCTTCACCAAACAACAGCAAACAAGTCCCACTAAACTTCTCTCTTGTTTCCCAGGTCAGTTTCTGGCCTTACCATCTGCAGAGGCAATGCCCAGGCTGGAAAAATGGGAGGCAGCTTGGAGTCACCCTACCCCTTGGAGTGACCCTAACCCTTCCTCCTCCATCTCCAGTTTCTACCCCTCCACCACTCACTTTCTGGAGACGTCTCTCTGCTAAAAATAAAGACCACTTATTTCACCTGGCCCTGAAGACCCATCCTACCCTTCTGATTTCCCACAATACTCCTAACATCTACGTGGGGTAACCCAGGGCTCCCTTGAAACAGCATCTTTTTTCTGCCTGGCCCTCTGCCGGAATACCTCTTTCCGTTCCAGTTCTCCTCTGTCCAGTGTCCTCCTGCTCACCGTTCAAGTTCAGGCTGGGCCATCATCTCCTCTGAGGGACTCTCTTCTTCCTGGTGGTTACTGGTCACCCACAAGGTGTGAGGCATTGCATCATGTAGTTTCTAATTCAATTTTTCATTTAATAATCACATCAGTCAACTTCCCAAAACATGTTCTATAATCTCCATTTAAGCGGTAAAGAGGTTGAGAGATTCGCTGAGGTCGGAGAGCTAATGCGTCATTCCCCCAGATGGAATCTCCGGTTACTTCCCACGCCGCGGGTTCCCCAGCCTCCCAGACAGAATCCGTCACTCCATCTTCCCAGGTGTATCATGCTCATCACGTTGTATTAGAAGGAACCGGGCAGCTCACACTGCTCCTCGCGATGATAGCTCCATTATCCTCACTTCCCATGGCCCAGCCCAGCGTCTTCCCAGAGGCGGAAGATGAGTCAGTTTTGGAGGAATCAAATATAGGATTGAGCGTCTGCAGGAATCTCATTCCCTCTCCTGATCCGCCATCCTACCTTCTCAGGTGGGGCCAGGATAGTCATCTTTACTTTTTTGGGAGGTTTAAGAATGTGCACTGATTAGAGACAAGCCCTGATTTAGCGTTGAAAACTGCCTGCTCTGTGCTCTGTAACATCTGGGGCTGAAGGAAGGGAGAAATGCAAAGACAGAGAAACCATGGCTTCCCCAGGCTTCAAGGTGCAGAGTGAGAGAGGCCAAGGCGGGGAGAAGGAATTGAAAACTGACCGCCAGGCCTGGAAGAGCAACGCTGAGTGTGAGGCAGGAGCCAGCCCCAGGCTTCCATGCTGCAAACCGAGAGTATCCATTTGGGCTGCTGCTAAGCCACAACCAGCGTGTCTTCGATGGGGGTATTAGCATTTGACTTTGCTCGAGCTGCTCTAACGAGGCATTGCCGGTGGGCGGGCTTACACAACGGAATCGGATCCTCTCCCTGTTCTGGAGGCTGGAACTCTGAGATCAAGGTGCAGGCAGGGTTGGTTTCCTCTGAGATCGCTCTCCCTGGCTTGCAGATGGCCACCTTCTTACTTCGTCCTCACACAGGTTTTCCTCTGGGTGCAAGCATCCCCGATGTTCCCTCTCTGACCTGATCCCTTCTTGTCAGGACACCAGTCAGACTGGATTAGGGCCCATGCTAAGGACCCGATTTTAGTGTAACCACCTCTTGAAAGGCCCCATCTCCCAACAGTCACATTCTGAGGGACTGAGGGTTAGGACTTCAACACGGGAAGTTGGGGTGGGGGCACAACTCAGCCCATAGCAAGTACCGCCTCCCCACCACGTCTTCCACACGGTGCAGAAGGAACACACAACAGCTGAGTACTCGGAATCAGCCTTTCCCATCGTGTTTGGGTCAGTTTTCCTAGCGGCGTATCTCTTTGTTGGATAGAACTGAATTCTTTGGTTGGTTACAACCAAAGAAGGGTCACTGAAAAGGTGTCCTCTCTCCTCAGAAATGTTTCTTCTCTTCCTTTTGAAAATGAGGTGGGGAAATGTGTTATTGAGATGTCTAAGTGCTTCTTTTAAAAGCCTGAGAGTGAAGGACAATACTGATTAGGGAGCTTTAGGATCAAAAAATTGTAGGAGCTCTGGGAAGGGGGTGGGGGGTGCCATGTCCAGGGTATGAGGTGGAGACACCCCAGCTTGGGAAAAGAGCCCTTTTCTCACAGCATTCTGAATATTCCAAAGTATTCCATGTCTGTAACTCAGCTCTGCCTACAGGTGCCTTTCAATAGCTGCGTTATTCATTCTTCCCAGCATTCATATTATTATTTGTATCTTTTTTTCCTTCTAAAACAAGTGTTGCTTTTATCATCTCAAAACTTGCAGGAAGCAACATTCCAGGCTCTTGGAATCCCTGTTACTGCAAATGATTTTCCTTTTTTTTTTTGATGGGGGGAGGTCAAACCCCAATTTCCTAACATACAGATTAGTAACTGAAAAAAAAATCACAAATTGTAGATACCCAGACATTTTCCCCCATATATTTTTCTTTGGCTAGGTGATGGAAAGATAAAAGGCTCACAACTATTTTCCCCCAATCGCCACTCCAAGATAGTTCCTGATTGGAAATAAAGAGCTTGACTATTATTGTAAGTTGCTTCTAATAGCCAGCTAGTAAAAGACAAAATAATGCCTCCTGCTCAAAAAACAAAACAAAACAAAAAAACTGTTTCATGTAATAAACACTGGCTCTTATCCCAAAGAGAAACTGTGTACAAAACAGGACTACCAGGTGCTTTGCAGAAGTGGGTCACATGGAATGAAATATCTGTGCATAAAACAGTATGCTTACCTTGATTGTATCAGCATCATTTTAAAAACTAAAGAAGAACTTGTTTCATAAATGAATTTTGTTTCTACTTGACTGACCTGCTACATTAGTTTCCCATTGCTGGGGTAACAAATTACCACAAACTTAGTGAAACAACACAGATGGGTTATCTTACAGCTCTGAAGGTCTGAAGTCTGAAATGGGGCTCATAGGACTAAAATCCAGGTGTCAGCAGGGCTGTGTTCCTTTCTTGAGGATCTCGTGGAGAATTTGTTCTCTCCCCTTTTCCAGCTTCTAGAGGCTGCCCACATTCCTGGGTTCGTGGGTCCCTTCCATCTTCAAAGCCAGCAACGGTCAATGGCATCTTTCTCTTGCTGCTTCACCAACAGTAAGTCTGACATTGAGGCTGCACTGCCTCCTGCTTCCACTTTGAAGGACCCTTGTGATTGTATCATGCCCACCAGGATAATCCAGGATAATCTCCCCATTTCAAAGTCAGCTGATTGGCAGCCTTAGTTCTATCCACAGTCTTAATCCCTCGTCATGTAAAACATAACATATTCACAAATTCTAGGCATTAGAAAGTGGACATCTTTGGGGGCCAGTATTCTTCCTACCACACCCACTTTATGAGAAATAATGAAAATAAGGTGCATTTTAGGAGTTGTGTGTTTATTTTTATTCATTTAAAAAATTTAGAATTATTAGATTTTATTTTTTCCTATTACTCTTAAAACTCAGTTTCACGAAGAAACAGGCCAAACTTCTAGAATAAAAAAACTCTTTCCTGGGCTGTAACCCTTTTGGAAGGGAGACAAAATTTATCAGATGCCATGGTTTCAGGATGTTTCCATCCCAGTTACAGAATCATATCTTCTTAGGTCTGAACTGGACTCAAACAATCTAGACACATGTACCATAATCAAAACAGTATATACCGTTTCTTTCCTTCCCTTGCTAAAATTCCCTTTTTCCCCTTTGCTGCTAAGAGGAGTTTGAGTATCAGCCTTTCCAAGAAACCTGTCTACCAGTTCAAATTCTTCTTTTGGACTGAGGGCTCCCTTATTCAAGAAAAAATGTAATAAATTTTTGGAGTTAATTGTTCTTAGCTTCGGACAAATCAGTCTTACTCTAGACCTGACTTAGCTTTGCTTTCATCAATATTTCTTATTTGCAAAAGTCAAACCTCATCTTTAAACCTCTTGCACTTTCCATTATGACTTGGAGAGGACAGAGAGTCAGTTTGTTTTGTAGTAAGAGATTCTGAAAAGGGTAAATGTTTACTTTTGAGGTCATTAAGTGGGAAAACGGCAAACGTTCCTCTTCTTGTTCTTGTCTGCATGAAAACACACGCAGACCAAGACCGGAAAACTCTGGTCCTGAAATGATGATATATTACAATATTGTTTGAAGTACATCCAGAATTTATGTTACTCTTTAATTTCTTTTTCCTGAGTTTGGGTTCACAGTTAGGTAGAGATACTGTAAAAGAGGTAGTCGGGGAGGGTATAGCTCAGTGGTAGAGTGCCTGCTTAGCATGAACGAGGTCCTGGGTTCACTTTCCAGTACCCCCATCAAAAGATAAATAAATACGTAAACAAACCTAACCCCCCCACCTCAAAAAAACCCAAAAAATTTTGGGGGGGTAGGGTATAGCTCAAGTGGTAGAGTGCCTGCTTAGCATGCACAAGGTCCTGGGTTCAATCCCCAGTACCTCCATTAAGAAAAAATACCAATAAATAAATAAACAAACAAACTTAATTACCTCCCGTCCGTCCCTCCTAACCCCCCCCCCCCCCCCCCCCCCGCCGAAAGACATTCTCAAGAGGTAGTGACTGGAGCTGAGGAGGGAACCATATTTCTGGCTAGCAGTACTGGGAAAATACGTATTATCTCTCATTCTAATCTCAGTTGATATTTATCTTTTCGCTTGAATCTGCAAATGTAATAGAGGAAGATGATGATTTTTCTTTTTATTCTTATCTGCTGGGACCCTGTCTCCTATTATCTCCACCCCAGTATTGTTATCACCATGCATAAAAATGAGTAGCCCCTTTCCAAACATGTGCTATAAAATAAACCCTTCCAAGTGGGGTTGTTTAGACTTAGAAAAGAAAGGCTCAACTGAGTGACCTTTATTCACAAAGTCATTAGGGAGAGAAGCAAAATCCCCAGCATCCCCAACCACTGCCTTTTCTTCCTCCACCTGGTTTATTTAAATCATTCTTATCAACTCTTGAGTTGATTCTAAGGACTGGGCTATAGAGAATCCTGGTGGCTAACACAGGTGGAGACATTCTGACCCAGGTCTTCGCCTCCAGTCTTACCAAGGCCACTGGAATATTGTTTCACCAGATGCTTGTGACACGGACTGAGAACTCACTCAGGCTTGATATTGGAGGAAGAGGCAGTTCATCTGCTGAGCAGGCATCAGAGAAGGCTCCTCTGCAAATCCAAACCACAAAGAGATAGCATCACCTCACACCTGTCAGGATGGCTATCATCAAAAAGGCAAGAAATAACAAATGTTGACAAAGATGTGGAGAAAAGGGAACCCTTGTACACTGCTGGTGGGGATGTAAATTGGTGCAGCCCTTAAGGAAAACAGTGTGGAAGTTTCTCAAAAAATTAAAAATAGAACTACTGTACCATCCAGCAATTCCTCTTCTGAGTATTTATCCGCAGAAAATGAAAATACTAACTCAAAAAGATATCTGTACCTCCATGTTCATTGCAGCAATATTTACAAGAGCCAACACATGGAACCAACCTAAATGTCCATCTATGGATGAATGGATAAAGAAAATGTGTTACAGATACACAATGGAATATTATTCAGGCATAAAAAGAATGAAATCTTGCCATTTGAGACAACATGGACAGACCTTGAGGGCATTATGCTAAGTGAAATAAATGAGTCAAGAAAGACAAATACTGTACGATCTTGCTTATAAGCAGAAACTAAAACAAAGAAACAAACAAAACCAAGTTCATCGACACAGAGAACAGACTGGTGGTTGCCTGGGGTAGGGGTGGGGTCTGGGAAATGGGTAAAGAGGGTCAAAAGGTACAAACTTCGACTTATAAAATAAATAAACTATAAAATCAATAAGTCCTGAGGATGTAATGTACAGCAAGATGACAAGAGCTAATGATACTGTACTGCACACTTGACAGTTGCAAAGACAGTAGTTCTCTTTTTTAATTGCGGTAGAGCTGATTTACAATACTGTGTTAGTTTCAGGTGTACAGCATAGCAATTTAGTATTTTTGCAGATTATACTCCAAGATTACAAGATGGTGGTATATAGCATATATAGCATATCCTTGTTGCTTATCTATTTTATGCATAGTAGTTTGCATCTGTTAATCCCCACGCCCCTAGTGTGTCCCACCCGCGAAGTTCTCATGATAAGGAAAAAAAATACTTTGTAACTATGTGCGGTGATGGATGTTACCTGGACTTGTGATCATCTCACAATATGTACAAATGTCACATCACTGTGTTGTATACCTGAAACAAATATAATGTTACATGTCAGTTATATCACAAGATATAAGAAAAAGATTATGTTGGCCTGGGGGTAAAAAAGTTCCTATGTAGCTCTTACACACATTCCTTATTCTGCTATATTTCTAATAGGTGTGTGTGAAGTTTTTTTTTTTTTTTTCCAAATTAGATCTCTTGAAAAATCTGACTTTATGAGGAAAATGTCTTCATCAAAGATGGCTACTATCTTAAACTGGTCTTGCTCATTAAATACACTTACTTGGGACATAGAAAGGAGACAGAGAGAGGAGCTAAAGGCCACAGGTCATGTTCCAGGGAAGGCAGGAGCTGAGTTAGAGATTAGCCTGTAGACAGTGTCCTTGGGATCAGGAGCGCATGGGGAAGAGAAGGGCTGGATGGCGCAGAGGAAGAGGGATGTTCAGACTTGGGCTGGCCCTTCAGGACCAGGGGGCCTCATGCCAGGCCGGCTGCCTTGAGAAATGGGTGTGTCTTGCAGAGGCAACTTTCTTAAGTGAAACCAGTTTCCAAAGAAGGCTATTGGCTGAGAGCAGTCAGTGGACAACCTTTCCAGCAGCTAGGGGAGAAAATTCTCCAGTCTCTGGGTCTGCATGAGCCTCTGCTCACCTGGGCAAACCACTAACCTCTCAGTGAAGGGGAGCACCTGCCTGGCCTGGAGAGGACCCCCGGGAAATGTCTGTCCTTCTGCACCAGCTCCCTTTCCGCCCCAGGATTTCATGATCTTACCATTCAAATGAGGGGCTTGCATTAAGGTTGGAAAGTGACAACCCTCTCACTGAATCAGACCTATAAATCTGGTTTAGTCTGTATTTTAAAATTTTGAGACTTTGTTACCAATAATCAGGAAATTGAGAGATGTTCCCAAAATTTCAGGTTTCCGTATTTTTTTTTTTTTTTTTTTGAAAAAGCAGAAGGTCCAGCCACACTCGGCCTGAATCCCTTCAAGGCCACAGTCACTGGACATGTCACAAACCCACCAAAGTGCCAAGATCCTCACCAGGCCCCCAGCCCCTGGGTGCACATGTTTGGACAACACTAGATTTTGAAAAACATTCAGTTATTTGAACGTGGCTTCCAAGTTAACTCTCTTTTGTTTTTAACAACAAATCCAATAACCTTTTATTAAACTCCAAATGAACAAATCTCTCAATTACTACTTTGCTAAGTAGTGAGTATGAATTTGAAAATGAGGAGAAAAGAAGTCAAGCCCAGTGCAACACACCCCAGCCAGAACAAGCCCCCAGCAGATGGTGCTGGGGGTGTGAGTAACACCTTCATTCTTAAAGAAACCAACATCAGTGACATTTGTGACATGTTACAGAGTAATTGCACGCTGTTATAACCCAAAACTCTTAGCATGAACCAACAGTAAAAAATGTCACTTGGAAATAATTACTCTTTTGCTAGCGAGCACTCTATGCAAACCCAAGGGACTCCAAGTAAAGTGGCAAGTAGGAGTTTTGACACATCCCCGGTGATCTGTGTTGTCATGTGACTTATGTCACGTCTTAGAGTCATTTTGATCCAGGCACATGAGCTACCGTTGGTGCAAAGCCTTTAGCATCATTCATGTCCCCGGTGAGGAGGCCTGCCTTGAAAATGGCATTGCCAGTGGAGGTTAGCTGTGATTGTGAAGATGCTCTTGGTGTTCTTCATGCTTTCCTCCTTGTTCACAGATCATAGATTCTGCTCAGATGAAATGGGTCCCACCCTGGCATATCCCTTGGGGGGGATCCTGATTGAGCTGAACATGCCAAGGATACCACGTTCCATTTTGATGGATGTCTACACTTCCAGCTTCTCTTGCAGCTACACTGGCCAAGTATCCCAGTCTCTTTACTGACACTTTAGGAAACCTGCTGGAGTGCTTCTGAAAATGATAATTGGTTTCTTGATAAAAAGGGACAAATGCAAGGAGACGGCCTGCCAGTGCCACAATTTCCCTTTCTTCCAGGGCTGTAGCAGCCATCCTGCAACCGTGAGGTGACTGTTATACAAATGAAAAGTCAACCACTGAGGATGAAATGAAAAACAGAGTCTGGATACTGGACGACATGGTTGGTCACCTGAGCCGTCCCTGTAAATGCCTACTCAGTAAAAATACCGAGACAGGTATGTATTATCTGGTTTATTAAATTTATGTTTTATTATATTTATTATTTAGATTTTCTCTTATGAGCAGTTGAAAATAGTGCTAACTGAAGAAGAATCTTAGCAAAATGCATTTAATATCACAAAAAATAAGTGGCTTCCCTGTAACTTAGAAAAAGACCTTGCCTGTGTCAACAATAACCTCTTCAACAGAGCTGTCTGGTTATTATTAAACTTTGTTCTATTATGGGCATCTTTTCTGTTTTTAATTTTTTAATTTTTTAATTGAAGCATAGTCAGTTTATAATGATGGACACCTTATCAACCCAAATCCTACTGAGCAAATAGTTTCTGGTTTCTCTGAAGTAGATCAGAATCTTAGACCTAATGCTTATTTGGGTACCAAGTTGAGGACTTCCTTCCACTCATTTGTCACTTAACTATTGGACAGGGCACGATTCTGGAATTTCTTATAATACAGCAGAGCAGAGACCACAGTCCATGATGCCAGAACATGGACCAAGGCTTCACCATTTGTTGTTTCTGATAATCTGCATCCGCCTTTTATTCACTTTCTTTCCATCCTTTCTTCACCTCCCCCTTAACTCTGCCATCAGAACCTGCTTCCCTGAAGGCCACCAAGACCCTCCCAGTCAAATCCCAAGGTCTTAACTCCTCTCCACTCCAGTGTCTGCATTCAGTGTACATCGTGGGGCCCACCGAAGCCCCGCCTCTTTCCTGGACTCCCTTCCCACAGCCTCCCGGCTTCCGAGGGCTGATCCATGCTTAGGGCTTGGGGCATCCCCTCTTCACTAGATGTGGCCAAAAAGCAGCCGTCAGACACCTGGGTCGCCTCTCCCTGGCTGGGCGGCCTGGTGTGAGTCATTCAACTTCTCTCAGCTTTAACCCACACAGCATGAAACAGCTGCCCCATGTATTCATAAGAGGCATGTTTTGGGGTGCCTGCCCAGCCCCCGCCCCCTCGTCCGAGCCCCTCTCCCTGTGTGTGCTGCATGACCTCAGTGAACAGATTACTGGACTAACGGGGGATGCCCAAGGAGCGCGGATGCACTGGCTGGTCAGTGATCAAATGTATTCTCTCTTTCTCAAAAACCTGAGCAAAGAGCCCCGGGTGGGCATGGGAATTAAAAGGTGCAGGCGCCAGGCCGGGCAGTCGCCTTTCCCACAGAGCACAGTGATGAGCAGTCGGACAGCAGCGGCTGCTGAGGGAAGTGGGAGCCCCGTCCAGACCGACAGACCCGAGGACGGGAGACCCTCTCTCCCCAGAGCGCCAGCAGGACTGCGTCTCCTCCCAGCACGCACAGCATCCAGAGCCCCTGGGGTTCAGCTGTTCTCTGGTTCTAGGAGATGTCCTCGCCTCCTTTCAGTCCACTCCCCTCTGTTTGGACTAATTCATTGTCTATCCAGTCCTTTCAACTAAAAAGCCTTGACCAGCACAGAGTCTCACCTAAGCCTGATGGAAATCAGTCGCTAGACTAGAACCAACTATTTCCATTCAGCAAAAGATCTGCCTCCCTTGTGAAACCTCTCCAGCATTCCGCTGGCTCCCACAAGAGCCCACGAAGCACTGTCTGAGTGCTCATCGCAGGTTCGGCCCGGTGGGGGCCTGGGTGGACCCCAGGAAATGGAGGAAGGGAGCCACACAAAGGCTCCGAGGCACATATCAGTAAAGTGTGGGGAAGCCGAGGAGTTACGGGACAGACCTAGAAGGGCTAGTCACCCAGAGCTGTCAGCTTGTCTGTGGAACATATATCCCCTCTCCTTCTAGTACTGGGGACCCTCTTTCCTAGGGAGAACCCATTCTCTGTACTGGGCAACAGTTCATTCTTCCTCCTGGTGCCAACAGGGCCAGCACCAGCCCAGCACGTGGGTGGGCACATGACCCTCACTGGCCAATCCTAGTGCACTGCATTCTCCAGGTCACTGTGATTGGCTGAGGGGTGAGCTCATCACCTATGACTCGTAACCTGGCTGGGCCAATCTGAATCTCCCCTCCAGTTTTCCTAGGAACCCTTGGGGGAATGCCATTTTCTCTAGATCATAAGCCAAGAAGCATGTACTCTGTGAGATGTCCGGGGCACTCTTGGCCTCTATGTGGAGAGAGCTGGACAGAGAATATGTCCCAAAGGAAAGCAGGGATCATAGAGAAGGAGGGGGCCAGAAAGGAGTTTAGATGACCTCATTTGAACTCCTGAATCCAGCTATACCTGAAGCCGTTCCCAATCCTTACATTGCATAATTAGAAGGAACCAATATATCTCCTTTTTTCCTTATAGCGGTTTGTTTGATTAACTGATTTTAATGGTGGTACTGGGGATTGAACCCAGGACCTCATGCGTGCTACGTAAACACTCTACTAGTGAGCTATGCCCACCCACCTATCCCATTGATTTAAATGTATATTATTTGCACACACACACACACACACACACACAAAAGGAAAGAAAAAGAAAAAAAGAGTTTTGACAACAATGGAAGGTAAGGGAGAAAGGGAGAAAGAGGTTTGGGCAGGACGGGTGGTCTTTGAGGACTCTGAAAGCCAGCAGGCAAGTTTGCCTTGTATATGGTAAGTAGGTCTTCTCTAGTTGTCAGTGAGCTATGCTGTAACCCATCTTCAGTTCTGATTCTTCCCCTGATGCGCCAGGGGCACCGCACTGATCCTTTCCATTAACTGTAAGAAGATGCTAACAACATTTCACTTCAAACAATTAATGTAATCAGTTTAGACAAAAGATGCTGTTAGTCTCAGAAAGGGCTATTTTAATTATCACTGAAATGTGTTCTATTTCTGCTTTCTTCTCTGTTCTCTGCTTCTCTCTCTGAATTCCCAGATACAAACTAGCGAAGGCAGCAGTGCCCGGAGCAGAGTGGTAACATCCAGCATTATTTCAGCAGCACCACTCAGTGTAACTGACCATCCTGCAGAGCATGCATGTTCACTCAAGTATGCAGCACATCCCATAATGACAAGTGCAAAGGGAAATAAGGAAACATTAGAAAGCTTTATTCTAGTGATTTATAAAATTGGGCTGGAGAAAAGATCACATGCCCATGAGTAGAGACAGAGGGCAAAAGGAGGGGAGGAAGGGGAGGACAGAAGATGCAGAAAGAAGGAAAATGGGAGGAGAGGGCAGAGGTGGGAAGAGGGAGCTAAGAAAAGTGCAGAGAGAAAGAGGCAGAAAGAATAGGAACTGTATGGACCAAGACCCGGCTCCTCTCTGGCCTCCCTCTCCTCCTCTGGGGCCTCCATGGGCCAGGCCAGCTACATCATTTGGGTGCAAAACCAAATGCAGAGCCCCTTGTTCAAAACTTACTGAGAATTTTAAGACGGTGATGGCAGATCACTAACGCAATCTGGGGCCCTGTGTCTTGCGCCGGCCACTTGCCATGAAGTTGGCCCATCTGCAGGGAGAGAGGAACTAGATCAGGGTTTTCACAGGGTTTTCTGTAAGTGTCAGATGTTCCAGGAACAAAAGGCTCCTCACCCTCCCGACTGGGAAGGAGCACAAGCCCCATTCTTACAGATCTCTGCCCCCAACAAGAACACCCCAAGAAGCCCTTTGGAAAAGAAACTTCTATGACTGTTTAAACCAGCATTTCTTATTTTTGCTTGACTATCGAAACATTTCCCCCCTAATACTCTATGTCAGCATCTCACAGAACCCATTTTGCAAAATGCTTTAAGTGGTGGGTGAGACTGCGGTTCCTTGAGGTCACCCACAGGAGCCCTTCCCACCCTGAGACGTGATGCTCAAGAATCTGCTGGGCTTGGCCTTGAGGTGACAGCAACTTCCTTGTGCCAGATTTGATGGTGGGAGAGGGGTGGGGTAGAGGGCTGCCAGTAGCCCCCAGAGTTGACTGTGGCTGCAAAACCTGTGGGAGTTTCTCCGAAATGAGACATCAACTCCCCTAAACACTCCTCCTCTCAGGTACAAAAAAGCCTTTTCCTGAATCCAAATGTACTCAGAATGTTACCTCTGCATCAATGCCTAATCTCCCTAGAAATTTTTCAAAGGGAACATTGATACCACGTGTAGGACAGGGACTCCTTGGCTATGGTAAATGAATACAATGTTTGTAGAAGCCTTGCAATCTCAGGTGATTGTATCCAAAGTGTATCATTGCATTTTGGGAGAAGTTATGCCCAGAACTCTCTGTATTCCAGCACCTTTGATTAAGAACCCAGGAATTCCTAAAAGTTAAACCACTATCCTTGACAAAGATTAATTAACTTTCAATGTTGAGAAGACCAAGGCTTAATGCAGAAGAGAACTCAGGTGCAGTTTTTGTTTGTTTTTTGTCTCTCCATATTCAGTGGGGTAAAGACTGAGGTTTCTGAGCAGATGAACTCAAGGTTGGATCTCATTTCTGTCCCTCGCTATCTGTGTTCTACCAGGTAAGTCAGGAAATTCTCTTCTCTGTGCCTTTGTTTTCTCATCTGTAAAATGGGAACCATAATGGTAGTAAAGATTCTTCTAGCAGTAAGATAATGCATGAGAAAGCCCTCTGAAAGCCGAACTGCAGCAGGCTCTCCTAAAGCACCTCTTACTTTCCAGGTACAAATGTAAGGAGCCAAATTTGCAGTGAGGCATGGACAGATGAGTTTTAAAGGGAAAAAAAAAGGGTAAGAAAATACTTAGCAAAAATTCCCCCCTCAGTCGTCATTTTGTTGGAGATTCAAACTATAACTAAATGCTATGAAATATGCGTACTTTGGAGATTCTTAAAGCTCCCATTACAGGAACCCTCCTGAAATGTATCTTACTGGTTCTTAGGGAGGAGTGACTTCAGCGGGGACTCTCAGAGTGCGCTGGTGCCACCTGCTGGCTTGGAGTGGTATGACACCTGTGCTCTACACAGACGAAAAGAGTCTGGAACCCCTAAACAGGGAATCTGAGAAATCTGGGCTGGAGCGAAATCTTCTGACCTGGAGCCTCGCTGTTCAAATTGCGGTCCTATGGCCAGCAGGATTGATTGTCATCACTGGGAGCTTGATGGAAATGTAGAATCAGGCTACATTTTAATAAGATCCTCCAGGCGATTTATATGTGCATTGTAGTTCAAGAAACATGTTCTGGAGGATTTAATCTACTGACTTAAGGTCAAAGGGGAATTCTCCAAGTAGGAAGCTATTTTAAAGAAATTAAAACAACAATAACAACAACAACAACCCCCGTCGGGACAGCAACCCACAGAAAGCTTAGCAACTCTACTGTCCATGTTTCAAGTCCTTTGTCACACCAGTAAGTAAACTGAGTGTTTTACCCCAAACTCAGCTTTCCTTAACTTCATTTTCATTGTATTTCCTATGTATTCTTATAAAGGCTTTTACTTCTTCCACAGAATTATTTCTACAATTTTACAATACAATTACCCAGAGAAACAGGATTCCTTCCATTACAGAAAATTTGTTTTACTAGTTTATTTTCTGAACTATCTTAGAGTTCCTTGGTTGCAAGCAACAGAAATGAATTCCGGGAAATATAAGCAAAAAAAAAAAAAAAAAAAAATTGGATGGACATGGTGGTAGGTTATAGAATCAAAGAAAAAGCTTAGGAAAACTGATGTTTCCAGGGTAACATCTTCAGGACACATGTGTGCCAACTGTTCCCAGCCCTGCCCATGTCACTGATCAACATGCAAATTCTCAGGACAGAGACTCCATGTAGCCTCTCTCGGTTCATGCCTGGCTCCTGGAGAAGGAAGGGCAGGGCATCTTGATTTCAAGACTCACTGAAAGTGTATCCATTGAGGAAGGCTGGGCTCAGGGGCTGTTACAGTCAACATGGATCCTGATTGGTCAGGCATGGTAGTACCCACACCATTCTAGTTGTTTTGACTGTCACCTCTGGAGAAGCGTGGGTCCCCAAGGAAAACTGAATTATTTCAGTTGAAAAAGAAGGAATGGATCACAGGCAAGCAAAACCAAGAGAAGTTCCCTATACACATCTCTGTTGTGAAATAGACATGCACCAAGGTATTGGCTGAAGATGATATTGTTAACATATTTACTCTAAAACCATGTATCTGCATCTATTCTTCCAAGAAGTTTCCAAGAGTTTAAGGCGGGGGGGGGGGGGGGGTTAACCCTTTATCACACAACTGGAGCATTCAGTGAAATCTTGATGGTCTCTGGGTCTTCAAGGCAAATCTACTTTCTACCACATCAGACTAAAACAGATTAAACAGTGGAAAGGGCTCCTACGCTGCCAAGACTTCTGGCGTGCATCACCCGTCTAACATTCTAATGTGTTCACGGGAAATGTTATAAAATGGTGGGGGTATTTTTCCTTCTTCTTCTTTTAAAGAAGAGAGAATAAAAATGATTGTGTAGCTATGAAAAAATAAGCTCTGTTACCAGAGCCCCATCACAGTTCTTTAGGAAAACATCGTGGAGGAATAAATAGCCACAGTTTCATAGCAACATTCAGTTCAACAATGCTCAGAGCTGAAAGATGTTCTTGGGTTGGAAATTCATGCCTACAAAGGGATGCTGTCCTGAGTTATTCACCATTAATTATGCAAAATAAAGTCAGTCCACAGCCAGGAGAAATGAGCCTCAGCCATGCAGTCCTGCTTTCCTTGGCATTTTGCAAGGACTGACTGATGTCCTCTTAAAGCTAAATAAATGAACCTGAATGTCTCAGCAAGGGCTACGTGAGATACCAGTAAACTGACAAAGGTTCTTAGCTGGAAGAAAACATTTTCTTTCATGCTCTGTGCACTGGCTACACTCTACAAATAGCTAACAACAACAACAACAACAACAACAACAACAACAACAGGAAGGAAAAAATGATGGTTCCTCCTCCCCACAGACACTTCCCATTCATGTATCTCTACAAGCAGTGCTGTTACAGTCATTATGAAGTCCTATTTCTCTGTTTTAAAATTGTTCCATGAGGTTAAATAACTTATTTTTGTACTGTTGGAGGAAATCTAGCACCCACGGTCCAAGTAACTAGTAAATGCACATTTCTTTGACCCTCTTGTTTCGTCTTTAAAATCCAAGTGGTTTTTGCTTTCTGTGCCATAATCTGTGCTTGCATATTTTAATAAGAAACTAATGTTTTTCAGACTAGTGAATATAACAGAAAAGAAAAAGACTCACAGCTAAGGAGAACAAATTAGTGGTTACCAGGGGGGAAGCGAAGGGGAGTAGGGGATTATTAAGTACAAATTATGGGGGGAGGGTACAGCTCGAGTGGTAGAGCGCATGCTTAGCCTGCAGGAGGTCCTGCTTCAATCCCCAGTGCCTCCTCCAAATATAAATAAATGAATAAACCTAAAAAAAGGCATACAAATTACTATGTATAAAATAGATGAGCAACAAGGATTTGTATTACAACAGAGGGAATATAGCCAATATTTTATAATAACTATAAATGGAGCATAGCCTTTAAAAGTAGTGAATCACTATGTTGCACCCCTAAAACTTATGTAATATTACATCAACTATATCTCATTAAAAAGATAAGTAATAAAAATTTAAAAAAAATTTTAAGTACCCCCAAAAAAGAAACTGTTCCCATCCCCCCAAACTCTGGAGGCACACTGCGGGCAGGCATAGGCTGTGGTCACCTGACTGAGATGGTCCAGTGAGGAGCAAAGGGACTGGGTGTCCCGTCTTGGCTCCATCATCCAGGACCAGACCAGGAACTTAAGTCTGCTGCACCTTAGTTTCCCCATTTGGCCAGTGGGTGGCTGGTTTCTGCACACTCTCTAACGCAGTCAGGAAAGCCCACCATTCTGGTATCTCTGCTGTGGACTTCGGGGGTAGAAAAAGGAGTCCCCAGAAAGTAGCCAGAAAGCCACCTCTTCCATGTTGACTCTCTCCGGGCTCTCTCAGGAACCTACATTTGAAACTTCCCCTTACACCCCCATCTCTGGTCCTCAGACTTTGGGGAGCAGCTCCAAGGAATTGAGTTATTGAATTGGAAGCCAAAGGTGTAAGAAAAAAGGATCCGAGAGTTTATCCTTGAAATACCCAATCCTTGATTGGGCTGCCCTCCATCCTCTGTTCTTTCTTTATCTGGACAGAGCAGCCGCGGTCAGCACCACGCACAGCGCACGTCCTCTCTGTCCGCATTGTCATCACTGAATGCGGAGATGGAGACTTATTAGGAGCTTGGAGGGATAAACGCAATCCTGGGCGATTGAATTAAGATTGGAAAATATCTTGACAGGCTGGAATAATGGATAGAATCTAACATTTGAAAGGTGATTGGGATAAATGGAAAGCCTGGCCCACAGGTTCAGAATACTAAGTGCACAGAGAGAGCTGATCTGTGTGGGGTGGGCGGGAGGCCTAGAGTCTGTGCCAACGGGATCAGCAGCATGACTCGGCACACCACCCCCCACCCCTAACCAGAGTAAGCGCGGTTACTTGAATAAAGTTCAATCAAGCAAGGGAAGAAAAATGTGCACTCTCCTCCCATCGGGCCATGTCCGTGTCGTCAGTGTGACTCAAGTGATAGGAAAACAGACAAGCACAAGAGAAAAAGACAGACTCCAGCCGGGTGAGCTGTGGCCTTGCAGGGCAGGAAGGCCAAGAAAGAATCCAGAACGTAGCCAGGGCCTACAATGATGAGTCACCATATCACAGGATCCCAACCAGCCAAAGCAGGTGATAAAATAAAAAAGAGGTCAAGAGAGAATCACGTAAGAATGTAAAAGAGTTGATGGAATGGAAAGGCCAGATGGCAAGACATCAAGATACCATGAGCTACAAGAAAGGCAACTGAGCAGAAAAGGGCAGGAATGGAGGCTGGGAGTCACCCGGGGCAGGACGAGAATCAGAGTGGAGTGACTGAGACCCAGGACACCGACGTGATCCAGTTACACTGAGGGCATGGGGTCGAGGCCCCCTTGCTATGATGGCAACTGAAAGGGTTCAGTGAATTCTCCTGACATTTGAGAAGACTTGCCCAGAATGCGTGCAGTCTGGCCCCCTGTCTCAGTAAAAATCTGTCTGACATGAAACATTATTGCCCTTAAGCAGGTAACCTAATTTCCTCGGGATGATGAAAATACTCCCTTCAGCCCAAGTTAAAAAAAAAAACCAAAAACACTATTTACTAAAGTATAACATACATGCAGAAACATGCACATATTTAAATGTAGGGTTTGAAGAATTTTCACAAGATGAGCAAGCCCGTGGAACCAGAACCTAGATTCAGAAACAGAACAGAAGCAGGACAGAAGCCCCGTCACACTCCATTCTCATCACTACCTCTCCCCCAGGGCAACTTCTGTCCTAACTTGGGACGGCACAGGTTTGTTCCCCCCCACCCCCGATATAAATGGAATCATGCAGTAGGTCCTCGCATGGGAGGCATCCATACCATGTGTGGTGGTAGAGCACTCACCTCACTGCTGGGTAGGATTCCGTGGGGTGAACACGCCACGAATTACTTATCCACTGTCGATGGGCATTTGTGCAGTTTCCAGTCGAGGGCTGTTACGGATAATACCACTCTGAGCTTCCAGGTCGTGGCTTTTGGTGGGCATATGCGTACATTACTGTTATGTTTATAACAAGGGGTGAAATTACTGGGTCATGCACACACCCTATCACTGGCAATTCCACTCCTAGAAAAATTTCTAATTAAATATAGACATGAAATAAATCACATCATTAATGATCATACATATTTATTAAGGTCAGGAGAAGGAAGGGTTTGTATTCATTAAGATGATCTGTATACATTAAGCATTCAAAGGTTTGAGATATTTAAGGGTATTTGCATGTTAGGGTATATAATAGAATAGCCTGTGATTCCAAGTGAGGATGCATACTTTGGTCATTGATTTTACATTTGTGATTTTGAGTGGAAAGTTATTAAAGAACTGGGTTAAGCTGGCAAAGCATATTAGTTTCTAAGGAAATTCACTACTAAAAAGTTTGATTTATTCGATTTTTGAGACACCTGGGGAGGTTTTGCTTTCTAGTTTAGAAAATCAAATCTAGTCACGTCATAAATTCAGTTTGAATTGCTTAAGGGAATTTAACTCACTGAATTCATGAACGGGACTGACTGTTTAAGGTACCTATGTTTGCTCAGTTGGAGTTGATAAATACACATGAGGCCCTTTGAAAGCGGCTGTTAAAATTTACTAGATTTATAAGTGGAAATAATATTTGTCAGCTAATCTGAAAGGCTTATGGAAAGCTACCACCTCTAAGATTGTTGCAAATTTTACAAGTGGAACCTTAATTTGAAATTTGAAATGCTGTCTTCTCTGTGTCCAAGATGCCCATCTCAAGGACATCTAAAAACTTCATCACTCTGGAGGACTGGGTGCAGATCTGGGCAGGATATTTATGAAACAGGAATCCTGAGGAGTTCATCTGAAGAGTGCCCCGCAGGTGACACCACTGATGAGGCTGTAATAACCACGTGCCACGGAGAGCCACTCAAGGAAGCAGACACGTGGAGCTAGAGAAGGATGGAGGAGACTCAGGCGAAGCTGTCTTCAGATGTGTGACGGTTGCAACCTTAGAAGGGCTCTGATAAAACATGGTAGATTGAACATTTTATCTTTCTTTTTCTCAAAGACCTAATTAAAATGAATGAGGGGCAATTGATTAATTTGATAACTGATTGGTTTCTTTAAGGGAATTCACTATTAGAAGTTTCATTTGTTCGACAGTTGTTAAGTCACCTCTTGGGAGGCTTTGCTACTTAAGTCAGAAAAATGAAGTCTGGCAGTTTCATACTAGACACGGTACAAAGGTTAAAGACAATGAGAGTACGCAACAGCAGACAAGGTACGTCACAAAATATTTTAAAATGGGAAGTAGATGGAGAAGCTGTAAGAGCTGAGAACATGCCTGCAGACGGGGAGGCCAGGCAGAAATAAGTACTGTATTCCCCAGAACCTGGAAAAGTTTCATGAGGTCAGGCACAGGAAGCAGAGAAGGTGGGAGTGAGATGCGGTGGGACAGAAAGAAGGGAAGGGAAAGATTATTGAAGACAGCATAAGGAGCAGGGAGGCCCTGGTGTCCCAGCCTCATTTTACATGATATGGTGGCCACCAGCCTTGCCCTGAGGAGACCAGAAGCCTGAAGAAGCCCCAGGTCAGAGGTGCTGGTGGGGGAGTGGGGTGGTGGCGCCAGAGTCACTCAGTGGAAGTTCACAAACCAGTTGGCGAGACTCCCAGTTCCCAGCCTCCTACTCAAACTCTAGGCAAGAGCCTGATGCGACTTTTTGGAGAAACCAAAATGCCCCAGAGAAAAGACCCGTAGGTACCAGTATTTGATGTTTTCAGCAAACAAACAGAATGGTGGGTTTCCTGACTTTTCTTGGTTAAGATATATTTGGTTGTAGGTAAGAGAATCCAACCAACAGCAGCTTAAATAAATATGGGCTTATTCTAACATAAAAACAACAAACAACAACAAAACAGGGCGTAGTGGAAGGCTGCCATAAGTTCAACTCGTTAGCCATGTCAGGGAGCTTTTTTTTTTTCATGGTTTTCAATCTCTTTGGTCTCTGCACCCCTCGAGACTTTTAAAAATGACTGAGTACACCAGAGGTTGACACAATACTGTAAACTGACTATACTTCAATAAAATATATATATAATATGCAAAATAAATAAGTGAATAAATATAGACACTCAAAAGAAAATGATTGAGGACCCTACAGCGCTTTTGTTCATATGAGTTATACCTATTGATATCTGTTTCATGAGAAACTAGGACTGAGCAAATGTGAAAACCCAAGGACACATAAATACACATTCACTGGTTGTCAGAATGAAAACGGCATTGCAGGTCAGCAGCCCCTGGGAAACTCCACTGCACACTCATGAGAGAAGGAGGACGAGGGAAATCATGTCTTACTATTATCATTAAAACAGTTTGACCCCTGACAGTTCCTCGGATCTTCGCAGATCCCAAACCACATTTTGAGAACCACCACCTTATGGCTTCTCTGGCTTTAGGTATTACATTTAAACCAGGAGCAGGAAGATGGGAGGAAGAGGTAAGCAAGCCGTATCGCCCTCTCATCAAGAAAGAAAAGGCTTTCTCAGGAGTTCTTAGCCAACCTCCCTCCAGCTCCCTGGCCAGAACTGCCATGCGATCACAGCTAGCTATTGTCAAATATGAAAGCAAAGACCAAGACCAAACAGAAGTTTGTTCTGACGGAGGCAGAAGTAATCCAGAGAATAACATAACAAAAATTTTAACCCATAATTCATTGGACAATATCTCAGACGACAATACTGTATCTCCAGGACAAGAATAACATACTGTTAAAAGTATTTTCTAGCTCAAATAAAAATTTAACCAATGGGTGGGGAGATAAAACTGAGGAAATCACACCCCCCCCCCAAAAAAACAAAGCAAATAAAATAGAAGAGATAAGACTTTAAAATTTAAAGGATAAGGACATGAGGTGTAACCATCCAAATCGTAGGTAAATTGTAGAAAGAAATGAGAAACCAGAGAGGAAATTATTATAGAAATAATTCAAGAAAATGCTCCATAATTGAGAGATGTGAGTTTCCTGATTCCAGCAGGAAGAGGAAAAAGCCCCAAGGCATGTCACTATGGCATTCTAGAATGCTGCAGACAAAGCTAGATCCCAAAGGAAGAGAGGGAGAGGGAGAGATAGAGACAGAGAGAGACAAGAGAGATGTTGAGAGACAGAAGTCAATATACCAAAAAAAAAAAGAATGTGAACCAGTTTGTACAGTTTGACCATATGTAGATTGTTGGGTCAATAATAATTCTCCTGCAGATCTCTAAAGGTATTTCTTCATTGTCCTCTGGCTCCTGGGATTGCATCTTGAGTCTCTCTCCCTCTCCCTCTCTCTGTGTACCCATCCAACTAGTTCCTATCAGTTCTGTTTCTCTGGGTGCCATGTCACAAACTGGCACACTGGGTGGGCGACTTCTATTGTGACAAGGAAGAAGGGAAGGATGGATATTGGGGGATTATTAGGAAAAAAGAAGTGCTTACCAACTCCAGGAAGAGCAAAAAATGTGTACAAGGAAACGGAGCCATGGTATATATATACCAGCTGGCTCACCAATGGCTGATATTCCATTTAATCATAATAAGTAACTCTGACACGTTGGTTTACCGAAAAAGTATCATATGTGTTCGGGAGGATGAGAGGAAGTAAATGAGGGACAACGGACGCTTCAAGGTGCCAAATGATCTGCTTATACATTAGGACTCTGCTATAGACCGAATGTTTGTGTCCCTCTCCACATTCATATGCTGACATCCTAGTCCCATTGGGATGGTATTGGAAGGTGATTGGGTTATGAGGGTGGAGCCTTCATGAGTAGGATTAGAACCCTTATATAAGAGAACTCAGAGAGCTCCCGTAGCCCTCCTGCCATGAGCCGTTTTAGGAAGCTGTCTATGAACCAAGCAGTGCTTCTGAATCTTCTGGTGCCTTGATCTTGGACTTCCCAGCTTCCAGAATTTTGAGAAATAAATTTCTGTTGTTTATAATCCACCCAGTCTGTGCTATTTTGTTATAGCAGCCATAAAGGACTAAGATAGACCCAACAGACAAGGACCAAAGTGCTGAATAAAGAAGTAGCTGTATTTGAAGCATTTATAGATGAAATGACATGATGTCTTGGAACCAGTAGGGGGAGAAAGGGGAGGGGCAGGGTATGAGAGTCTAATGAAACAAGATTGTTTACGAGCTGATCATGATTGAAACAGGGTGATGGGTATGTGTGACTTATTATCATGTCCTCCCTGTTTTTTTTTAATTTTTTCATAGTAAAATTGTATAAAAATAATTAAATAATAATGAAAAAATAAATAGCAGTATTAATCCTCTACCAGAAGAAAGAATGACAAGTTTAGAAAGTAACATTCAGGACTGAGAAGGGATGGAACAGCAAAATGCTGTTTTCAGTGTAAACTTCGTTGTCAACAAAATACATGGTTTTTAAAATTGTTAAAGAGTGGTAGGCATTTTTCAAGACTAGAAGAACACAAGATGAAAAATACAGAAATCAGAATTTGCCTCACTATAACAAAGCACTTTCTGACAATGAAAATTGTCTCAAATTAAATGGACTGGCTCATAGGATGATTTAAGAAAGGCAAGATGGTCACAGGTCAGTGATGGTGTCAAAGGGGGTCCCGTGCTGGAGGGGACTTAGGGCAGATGATTTCTAAGTAGGGTGGCCAGGTTTAGCAAATAAAAACAGAGGACACCAGTTACATCTGAATTTCAGATGAACAATAAATTAGTTTTTAATGTGAGCATATCCTGTGATGAGGACCTTATACACTGGGACATAATTATACTAAAAAATTTATTTGTCATTTATCTGAAATTCTGATTTCACTGATTGGCTTGCATTTTATGTGGCAGCCCTATTTCTAAGACCCCTAACTAATCTGATATGTTATTTTTATATAAGAGGGGGAGGTTTTATCCATGTTCAAAAGTGTAAATTCAAAAGAAATTTTATTTTATTTTTTATTGGGGGGGAGGTCATTAAGTCTATTTTTTATTAGTTTTTTTTTTTTCTAAATGGAGTACAGAGTACAGGGGATTGAGTCCAGGACCTCGTGCATGGTAAGCGTGCGTTGTACCACTCGAGCTATACCTTCCTCCCCAACCCCAAAAGAAATTTTAGCATTCTCCTTTTGCTTAAACAAACTGATAGAGTGAGCGATTAAGGTGAAGGACCAGGCAGCTTGTAGCATATTTTCTGTGCTCTGGCCCCAAAACGCAAAGAGCTGTTGAGATTGGGCATTCAGATGTTCATTGCTGAGTATAATCTACACTGAGTCGTAGCATTTGTTTAGTTATTCTTACTCTTTTTTTTCTGTTTAATACAAAGGTGTGCAGAGTTGATACAGAAAACTTGGAATTCACAGGAGCTTCACTATGGGCAGGGGTTGTGCTAGGAAGCCTGGGAACAGAACACATTCCGCCTGGCCACCCTCAGGAATGGAGTGAATCATGTTCAAGTCATGTGTCTCAGGAGCCCTGATTCAGCCAGAGTGCGTCAGAGAGGACTCCCCGGAGGAGGCAACATCAAAGCTTTCTCTGTACTAGGGTTTCCCTAATCAGGAGGGGGAGAGGGGATTCCACAAAGAGGAAAGAGCTGGAGGAAAGACATAGAGTGGGTGGTACTGAGACCTTGAGGAGATGTTAAAATTAGAGCACAGGATGAGGAGGTGGAGAAGTGGGGCACAAGTTTGGAGATGGTGAAGGATCTTACCGATGTTCAAAGAGATGTGGGGTTAATCATGGAGGCACAGGGTTGGTGTCTGTAAGGAGGGACAGGAAGATGATGCTAACTGCCAGTTCATTTTCTTTTCCACTGTTTCCCCAGGGGTGGTCATTTACTCCCCAAAACACAAACATGGAGAATGGGAGCTGGAAGAAGCCCGCAAAATACAAATCAACCAGTCAAATCACCCTTCATGATGAGAAAATGGCCTCAGAGAGAAGTCCCAAGGCTAGTCAATGACGGAGCCGGGATCAGAACCAGATCTCTTGACACCTTTCCCAAATTGCCTCCTCAAATAGGGGTGCAGGCTGTACAAATGGGGGTGGGGCACCTTCCTCATTATATTCCGAGAAGATACACAGTCCATGGGGCACTAACCTCTATAAAATGCAGTGGAAATGGGACCTCTTGGAGGGAGGTAGTGGCCCTGTACTCAAACGCAGTGTTCAAACCTTCCCCTGGGCATAATCATAAGCGCACGGTTTTGAGAGATTGACCCAGGTGGGTGACTTCGGCTGTGACAGAAAACATTGTCTATCCATATGCAAACAGGTGACTCATGGGGCCAGAATCCTGGCCTCACTAACTTTGCTCTCAGGACTTCATCCCACTAATGAAAGCTTCGAGAAGGAGTCACAAGCCTCTCAGCGGGCGCGTGGCCAACAGGCCATCAAGTTGGCCAAAGCATTGTCCCCCTGCGGCCCTGCTGCCACTTCGCACGCTGTGGCCAACTGTTCCTTTCCACTTCTCAATTCAGCCTGGTGGAAACTGAACACAGCAGTCAGCTCCAGGAGCCTCACTGTTGCCATGGGTTACATGAATTCAAAACTAAGGATGGAACCAAGACAGGCCCTTAAATCTCAGCCCTCGAGTGGGATGCTAAAAGAAGTGCTCCAGCACCTTAAAGGAAATCAGCTGATGTCATGGCAAGGGACGGGGCTGCGGCAGCAGCGAGCTGGACGGTCACTGCCTAGAGCTTTGATTTGTCAGCAGCAGCTAAAAATATCCTCTCTGCGTGGCGCTTGCAAGTCACTCAGACAAATACTCAGGGACATGAGAATAAAGGTCTGAAATATGAGACCTGTGCCATCCAGTCCGGTCGCTGGCCACACGTGGTCACAAGTAGTTGGAAAGGGGTTCTGAACGAGGATGTGCTGCAAGGAAAACGGCTATACCGGGTGGGGAGGGGTGTAAACATTGATACCTCACCTCATGTATCAAAATTAATTCCTGAAAGATGAAGCTTCTTCAAACAGAGAAAACCTAGGTGACCTCTGGATGACTCCCGAGGGTCTAAGAATATGAACAACAGAAGGAATTGTAAGGAAATGAGAGATTTGATGACACAAAAAGTTTTTTAAGCTTTAGCTTTTTTTTTTTAAACAAATATTAATTTTAAACAGGAAAAGAAATTATCTTCATGCTTGGTACTCTGCTAGGTACTTTTACAAACATTCTTTTTTGGGGGAAAAAATCTCCTTTTTTTCTCTCTTTTTAAACTTTTTAATTCTTTTTTTTTTTTTTAACCAGAGGTACTGGGGATTGAACCCAGGACCTTGTGCATGCTAAGCATGCACTCTACCATTGAGCTATACCCTCCCCTAGAAAAATGAATTTTTATTTAGATGTAATTGACATATAATATTGTGCAGATTTAAGGTGTACAAAGTGTTGATTTGATACATTCATATACTGCAATATTATTACCACCCTAGTGTTAGCTAACACTTCTATCACGTCACATAATTACTTCTTTTTTACAGTGAGAACAATTAAGATCTACTCTCTTAGCAACTTTGAAGCTTACATGTAATACAGTATTGCTGGCTCTGATCCCTATGCTGTGGGTTAGATCTTCAGGGCTGATTTATCTACTAGTTGCAGGTTTGTAAAAAGCTTTAGCTTTTAAAAAATCATAGACACAAATAAAATTTAGAACCACATAAAATGGGAAAGTACACAAAAAAACTGATAATATTCTAATACCCTAATAATAGAAGGAGCAATTCCCAGAAGAAATACAATGGCTAATAAACACTAAAGTGTTCATTCTCACTAGTAATCAAAGGGAAGCAAATTAAAACCATAATGAAAAGTTTTAAAAATTGAATTACATTAAGGCAAATCAAAAAACTTGCTTATTACAATTCAAGTCAACAAAGTTCTATTTTTTGATGATAATCATTTGTGGCTGATGCAAATGTAAACGGAAAAACTTTCTGGAAAGCAGCTTGCAAAATACACTGAGTCTAAAAGATTCTAAAAATGTTCTACTCTTTGACCTGGGAATTCAACTTCTGTGGAAATTAGCAGGCCAATTTATGTGCAAGGATGTCCATATGTTCACTATCCATAAGGACAAAATTACTGAAGCAGCCTAAAATTTGCAAATACGCTATGGTACAATCATTAAAAAAAAGAAAAAAAGATGTACCGTAAGCATAAAATGCACACTGGATTTCAAAGACTGTGTATGAATAAAGAATATAAACTATCCCAGTAGTATTTTTAGATTGATTTCATACAGCAGTCAATATATTGGGTTAAATATTGGATTGCATAAAATATATTATCACATCTTGGGTTAAATAAATGGGGTTTAATAAAATATACTAAAATTAATTTCACCAGTCTCTTTTTACTTTTTAAATGCAGCTACCAGAGAAGTTAAAATTACACGAGTGGCTTCATTTGCAGTCACATGTGTGGATTGCAGCGTATTTCTATTGGATAGCACTGCTTTAGGGCAGTGAGTAAGTCCTTCTGGAGACTTGTCCTAACCCCACCTCCATCCCAATTTTCCCCTCCTCCTCCAATATCTCCCTTTCTCTTTCTTTTTCTGCATTTTACACTCTTTCAACAAGGGACTACATTTTACACTTTTTCAACAAGCTTACTTCTACTATTAGATGAGAAGAATAGTAGCCAACATTTTTTAAAAGGCTCACTAAGTGCCAAGCACTTTACCGTCTTATGTCATATAATGTCATATAATATAGGTAGGAATCATTATTGGCACAGAAAGGTTAAGCTACATGCCCAAGGTCACACAGCCAGTAAACAGAGAAAGTAGGATTCAAAACCCAGGATGCCTATCTTCCAAGCCCTTCTGCTCTAAGCTGCGTAAGAGAAACAGGAAGCTGGAAATCTGAATGGAAAGCTCTTTGGAACAGTGAGTGGCGTTTTCCCATCTGCACTGCCAGCTAGCCCTGGGGAGGATGTCATCGAAGCTTGAAAGCTTCTAAAATGCATTAATCAGTGCTATGGACTGCATTATGTCTACCTAGAATTTATATTTGAAGCCTTAACCCCCAGTGTGGCAGTATTTGGAGGTAGGGCCTTTGGGGGTTGATTAGATTTAGATGAAAGGGTGGGGCCCCACGAGGGGATTCGTGTCCTTCTAAGAAGAGATAGTGGAGAGTGTGCCCTCTCTGCCCCCGTGTGAGCACACAGCTGGACAGCAGCTGTCTGCAGGCCAGGAAGAGGGCCTCACCAAGAATTCGAACAGGCTCCCAGCCTCCAGAACTGTGGGGAAATCAGTTTCTGTCCCTTAAGCCTCCGTGAGTATGGTACTTTGCTATGGTGGCCCTAGAAGACTGAGACAACTGGACCCCCGAGTTGAGTCACCGCACCTGAGGCAGCACATCTTGAGCACTCTTTCCATGTTAGGCGCCTACCGAAGAGGCTTTAGCCTTGGAGGATGTGAACGAGCTGGGAGGAATCAATAAACGAGGATGCAGAGATTTCAGGTGGAAGGGGATGAGGGAGTGGCCCAGCGGGGAGGGGACAGGAATGCTGGGCTGAAAACCGGTAACCAGAAGGAGGTTGGAGATCCTCAGGTTTTAAAGAGGAACATATGCAAAATGGATGAACAATAAAACAACCAATATAGGGATGGTTGCAAGCTGGATTTATAGAAAGAACATTTATTTACCTGTTGACATGGTGGGTCCACCACGTCCAAGTGTCTGAAGCTGTGGACTCAAGCCATAGTACCCCCACTAGGGGCAAAGCTGGCTGCTTGTTGATTATTAGGAAGAATATTGGCAGGGGAGGGTATAGCTCAGTGTTAGAGCACTTGCCTACCATGCATGAGGTCCTGGGTTCAACCCCTTATACTTCCATTTAAAAAATAAACAAATAAATAAAACCTAATTACCTCCCCCTCCAAGTAAATAAATAAAAAGAAAAAATATTTAAGTACCCCACGTGGCAAAGGACTCACTTTTTATATGTTTTATGGTGGATTGCAAAGCTATCCCAATGATGCGTCCCCTCTCCCCACTGGCGTCCTCATGTGCTTTAGAGAGTGAAGGACAAAGTGTGGGATTCACATTAGCTCCCGTGGTACTTCCCTGGAGGTCCCTCATCTGGGCCACAGCCTGCGATCTGGGGCCCCAAAGGGAGTGTGCTGTGCATGGAACACATCTGCCCTCTGTTTCTTGGCAGAAATAAAATTTGAGAATAAATCGTTTAAAGGAAAATAAAAGCAGATGGAGGAGTATCAAGGCGTCACGTCAGATGATGGTTAGCTGGCAGCTAGAGGAGAGAGGAAGACGGAGTGTAAGGGGAACCCAAGAGCTTTAGGGGTTTTGTTATCACGGTGCCATAATGTGGGGAGAGGGCCCTGAGCCCAGGGAGACTGGGTTCAGATCTCAGAGCTGAAATTTAGGAGCTTAGGGTCCAGGGGAGTCTGTGTGCAGCTTTTTCCACATCAACAACCAAATTCATTGGCATCAGCTGGGTGTCCAACAATTCAATTCATGCTGAGATTGTCTCCTTGGAGCTAAAGGGCTGACACTATTCACCCGCAAGTTAAAATGTTCAGTCCCTAAAACTGCCCCCACTTCAGATCCAGCTGCTAATGGGGAGCCCAGGCTACCCCCTCTTTTGTGTGGATGACACCCCTCAAGTTTGGTAATTTGCTAGGTTGACTCAGAGAACTCAAGAAAACACTTTGCTTACGTTTACTGGTTTATTCTAAAGGAGACAAGTGAACAGCTAGATGAAGAGGAACACAGGGAGAATCCAGAAGGGCCCAAGTGCAGGAGCCTCTGTCCCCGCGGAGCTGGAGTGTGCCCCCCCCCGCCTGGCACAGGGGTGCATTTGGCAACCTGGAAACTGAGTCTTTGATAGAGCTCTTCTCTCTCTGGACAGGGGCAGCTAAAGGTTTCACCCCTCTAATGGTGCGACTGGTCTTTCTGGTGACCAGCCCCTATCCCAAAGCTACCTAGGGGCCACCGGAAGTCACCCAATTAGCATAACAATGACACTCCTGTCACTCAGGAAATTCCAAGGGCTTCTGAAGTTCTGTGCCAGGAATGGGGACAAAGACTATTCAGAGTTCTTCTTATTATACAACAACTGGGAAGACTCGAAGTACCAGGAAGATTCGATGGCAGGGGCCAGAATCATCTGGAGACCCATCACTCTCGTGCCCAGTGGCTGATGCTGTCGAGGGACCTCGGCTGGGTTGTCAACAGGACACCCCTGTGAGACCTCCTCATGCAGCCTGGCGAGTTCCACCGGCGAGCGTCCCAAGAGAGTGAGCTAGGTGGAAACTGTATTGCCTTTTTTCTCTTTTTCTTCTTAATTTTTAAGAGGCAATGCTGGGGATTAAACCTAGGACCTCGCGCGTGCTGAGCTTGCGCTCTACCACCTGAGCTATACCCTCCCCGCTTCACTGCCTTTTATAGACACGGAAGTCACATCATATCCCTTCTGCCCTTGCCAAGATTCAAGTTCACCTCTTGATGAGAAGAGGGTTAAACTCTCATTGTAAGAAGAGCGTGTGGACTGGGAGAAATTATTGAGGTCATCTTTGGAAAATTCTTCTGCCACAACACTTACTCAAATAGAAGGTGACCCAGACTCAGAGGTTCAAGAACTCCGTGGTGTACTTAGACATACATTTGGTCTTTGTCCCCAGCTCTTGGCCCAGAGTTCCTAAATCCCTAGAGTGGCTGATCACCAGAAAGACTGAGTGTTTAGAGGGTTGGAACTTTCAGGCCCACCCACCATCCTCCAGGGAGTGAGGGGGCCGGAGACTGAGCTCAGTTGCAGGGCCCATGACGTCATCAACCACGCCTACATAAGGAAACCCGGATCAAACTCTGGACATTGAGGCCGGGGAAAGCATCCGGGGTGGTGAACATATCCATCTAATGTTAGGGTGGTGCACCCCGACTCCATGTGGACAGACGTTCCTTGTGCTCAGGACCCTCCCGGACCTTGCCCTGGGTGCCTCTTCTTTTGGCTGTTTATCTGTATCTTTTATACTAAAGTGGTCATTGTAAATACAGCACTATCCTGAGTCCCATGAATCATTCTCATTAATTATCAAACTTGTAGGGGTTGTGGGAAGCATCAAATTTGTAGCTGGCTGAACATACATGCAGGTGGCTTAGAGACAACTAAAACTTGGCATTGGTGCCTGATGAAGTGGGGACAGTCTGGTAAAGGACTTGGCTCTTAACTTGTGGTGTCTGTGCTCACCCTAGGTAGTTAGTGCCAGAACTGAATTGTAGTTTAGGACATCAGTGAGTATCAGAGAGTCGGTGTTGGAACACATCGGCCGAGGCTCCAGACATCACAGAACAGAGACAAGCAGTCCCCGGGGTGCTTTTTCCAAATCCTGACCCAGAGAATCTGCGAGCATAATAAAGTAGCTGTGGCTTTATGTCACTTACCTTGGGTTGGTTTATTTCACAGTCATAGATAAAGGACCTGTGTTGTCCACCTTGAGAGTCGAGAGGACCTCAACATATGGAAATCACCTAATTTGAAGCCTGACATACAACAAATGTCAGAGGTGGTAACTCTTATCATCATTATTTAAAAAGTGAGAGGACTGTAGCCAACCAGCTGCATTTTGCCCCATCAATCTTTACCCCTCTCTGCCTTGCCCCCCACACTACCAGGATATCTCAGCATCTCCCCGTGAAGCAGAGATCTTCCTCCACAAGCTCCAACCACTTTCCTCCATCTGGAGTTGATGAAATCAGCACCCTTTTGCAAGGTAAGCCCTTTTGCCTGCCTCTTTTAACTTTTGCCTTTGGGAAGCCAAGCTCCACCTTGATTTAGGGTTGACCCTAAAATTCCTCTGCAAGCTCTCTGTCTACCCAGGCCCACCAGAGTCCTGCAAAGTGAGGGGGAAGGGGCGGGGTAGATGAGGAATCCTCTGGGCCTTTGTTGGGGCTGTAAATGGCTTACTCGTTAACTCCCTCTCCCCCTAGTTGGCTGCAGCCAGTGGAATCCTGCCACCAAAACACAGCATTCCTCTGTGTTCCAACTTGCCAGGGATGCAGAACAAAGGTTCTCCGCCCTCTCTTTGGGGCTGTTAGGTAAACCAGGCCCCACCTACTCCCTCCTGTGGGTCTCCTGCCAAGCGGCTCTCCCTCCCTCTGCTGCTTTTTCTCTTTAAACTGAATTGTGAAACGGATGCAGTAACAAAGACCTGGAGTCCCAGATCAAACAAACCAAAGCAAAGTTCATAACCATGGAAATGAATTATTGCATCAGATGATCATTGCCTGCAGGTGAACAAAAGCCAGCTTCCTCTGACGTTGCTGCTGACGGCCTTGGTCATGGGAAAGTCATCCAGTGACCATTCTGGCTAGACAGGGATGTTAGGGCTGGACTCGGCAAAGGAAAAGCCAGGCACTGCCCCACGTGCCGTGGTCCACACTGGGAGGCTGAGAGGCGAACGCATTTCTAGACCTGGGTCTCATGTTGCCACACAGCTCAAGTCAGTACACTTTCATGTGTGCCCCTCAGAGGGTAGCACCTATTCGGTACTTGCCACGAGCCAGGCCCAGTGCTGAACGTTCTATCTGCACTAAGGGATTTTTCCCTCGAAACAGCAACATAGGGTGAATACCCTGAGGGTTCCCATTCTACAGATGAGCAAATAGAGGCTTAGGGGATTATTCCAGGGCCACAGAGCCAAAACAAGACCAAGCTGGGATCTGAAGCCAGTCTGCCCAACATGAAAGTCTAACCTCCCAGCTGCTGGCCTGCAGCACAGCCTCTCCTATAAACGGCAGGCACTGGCCCTGCTGCTGGGGGCACACAGGAAATAAAGCCCCTAAACTCCCTGGGCTTTTACTGAGACCCTATTCTATAGGATGCGCCGTGTCAGGCGCTATGGGGAACAAGCAATAACTAAGATACAAGAAGAAGAAATCCCAGCTCTGCCATCACAGGGCGCTCAGGCAGGTGCCAACTAAAGCCACTCAGGACGTCCCCGGAGCAGGAAAGAACACGCCAGGGGGCCGCCGAGGGCTGAGCCGTGCCCCACAAGAGGCTGTACCAAATCCTGACACGCAAGGACGGAAGATGATGTGGAGAGACAGATGGAGAAGACGGCCACCTACAAGCCAAGGAAGGGGCACAGGACATCTCCCTCATAGCCCTCGAGGGGAACCAACCCTGCCAGCGTCTCGACCTTGGATTTCTAGCCTCCAGAGCTGTGAGACAATCAATTTCTGCCGTTGAAGCCACACAATAGATGGTGCTCTGTTAGGGAGACGCTAGCAAATCAGCGTAGATTTTGGCACGGATGCTGAATGTGAACTTTTTGGAAATACAGTCATTGCATATGTAATTACTATGTAACCTAAGATGAGGTCACACTAGAGTAGGGCTGATCTTTAAAACAATATGACTAATGTCTTTGTGAGAAGACGGAAGAGAGAAAGAGACAGAAACACACAGAAGGAAGACAGCATGTGACGGTGGAGAGAGATTGGAATTATGCAGCTAAACGCCAAGAAATGCTAAGGCTTTCTGGAAACCACCATAAGTGACGAGAGAGACATGGGACAGATTCTCCCTTGAGCCCCAAGAAGGAACCAACTCTGCCAAGCGACACCTTGATTCTGGACTTCTGGCCTCCAGAACTGGGAAAGAACCAGTGCTGGTTGTTTTAATCCTCCCAGTTTGTGGTACTTTGCTATGGCAGCCCACGTCACCGTGGCTCCTGGTTTTGTGAGAAGAAAGTAAACTTTCCTTAACCTTGTGATCCGCATCCTTCCTGTGTCCCTTTGAGCTCCTCCTAACCTCTCACCCAAGCTTTGGTTCTTCCAGCTCTGCTTTGAAAAGCTCCTCACCCTTGTCTGCTGAGGGCGTCTAGGGCTGCCTCTCCTCCAGGTCATCCCCACGTACCTCTGCCTCCCCAAGCCCCTGAAATACACATTCAGCCCCTGCTCTCTTGTTGGTTCTCCCTGTATCCCTGTGGATTAATTGTACGCAGCAAAAGGATTGACTCTGCCCAAGGGAGGGATGTAGAGCGAGTGGAACCCAGAGACGTGGGGCAAGACCAGACATTAAACAGGGAGAAAGTCTTATATGACCTGCTAAGGAGTTTCCATCTCATAACAGAGGGGATGGGAAGCCACTGAAGGCTTTGAAGCAGGAGCGGTCTTTTGTTTCCACACGTTTATTGAGTGCCTGCTGTATGCGAGGTACTGTGTTAGATGCAGGAGAAATGTATCAGGTAGGAATACTTTCATTCAAGTGGCAGGTCACCTGACTGACAGTGACTTAAACCACAAGTATGTAATAGGGAAGAACAAATCTGACTCCATGTTAGACCTGTTCCTTTAACTCTAACCCTGTGCTCTGTTTCCTGTGCTTAGCCATGCTGGTTCTGCACCTTTTGCAAAAGAATGTTGCCTATAGCCTGACATACATAGGACAGCCCATTCTCAAGGCTCAGATCTTAAAGGATATAATACTTTCCCATTCACACAGAGATAAAAAGTTGCAGAATAGAAAATAACATTTGTCTTGTCGGAGGTTTACAGGGACACCGTGACCTGATCTATGTGGAAATCTGCAAGAACAAAGGATTCCAACCCCAAGAAGTTTGCAACAACCACACCCCCTCCCCTTTTTAGTATAAACGGAGTCTGAATTCTGACTTGGGGAAGACGGGTCTCCAGGACGTTAGTCTGTCATCTTCTCGGTCTGCCAGCTTTCCAAATAAAGTCGTTATTCTTTGACCCA
The DNA here is from genome assembly GCF_048773025.1 of Camelus bactrianus. Classification (NCBI taxonomy): domain Eukaryota; kingdom Metazoa; phylum Chordata; class Mammalia; order Artiodactyla; family Camelidae; genus Camelus; species Camelus bactrianus. The sequence goes on along the minus strand of NC_133539.1, from coordinate 11,585,995 downwards.
GCATCTCGTCTTCCAATTTACTGGCCTGTCATGGGGCGAGCAGAACGAGTTTGGACTCGGTAACAGGTAGGTATTGTTCATTTCACAAGGAGTCTGGAGGGAGATGGGACACTGGTGTCTTCAAGGATCCAGGTTTTTTCAACTCTTCTCATGTTTGTTGTTTCATGGTCTTGAATGGTGACACCACTGACCAAGATGAGTGTTACAGGCTGAATTGTGTCGCCTCAACACTCATATGTTGAAGTCCTAAACTCTAGGGCCTCAGAATGTGACTGTTTTGGGAGATAGGGTCTTTAAAGAGGCCATTAAAGTAAAATGAGTCATATGAGTGGCCCTAATCCAATCTGACTAGTGTCCTTATAAGAAGAGGAGGTTGGGCTGCAGGTGCACACAGAGACACACTGGGGACGCAGGCACACAGGAAAAAGACCAAGTGAGGACGCAGTGAGAAGGCTGCCGTATACAGGCAAGCCAAGGAGAGGCGTCTCAGAAGAAACCAAACCTGCCGACACCTTGATCTTGGACTTCCAGCCTCCAGAACAGTGAGAAAATAAATACCTGTGTTGAAGTCATCCAGCCTGTGGCATTTTGTTATGTCAACCCCCCAGCAGATGAACATAAGGTGGAGTGCGGGGGAAGAAGAGGCGGGGGTGGGTGAGAGGGAGTGGGAGCCAGGCCTCTGCACGTTGACGCGAGCTGTTTGTTCACTCATCAGCAGGGGTAGAGGGGGGTGCTCTTCCGTCCCCGACCCGACCCGCCAGGCTCAGCCAGGTCCCCCCTAGCCCCCACCAATCACACTGTACTCTCTAAGAGACCTCAGTCTCCCTGGGACTCCCATTTTCGGGCAGAAGGATTCCCCCACCCCCACTAGATCGTGAGCTGCTTGTTCGCCGCTGAACGTTTCACACGGTTGTTTGAAGGGAGCTTTGCTGCTCTTCCACCTACTACAGGATGAATTATCTTCCTGTGTCATCGTCCTTTTTCATTCTCCAGGGCACCCGCCCCTAGTCCCTCATACTGAATAGGGCCTCATTTATAGCTGTGAACCTTAACAGAATTAAAGGAAGTGACCATGGGTGGGGGAAGACGTTGTAGGGTCTCCAACTGCTTTGCAATTAAGTAGAAGCTTGGTCTGGGAGGGAATCGGGCAGCTGGGGTGGCCCACGTCCTCACCCCGCGGTGCAGCACATCTACCAGGAGAATGGGTGGGTGGGGGTGTGTGTGCGTGTGTACGTTTGTGCACGCCCTTGTGAGTCTAACAAGGCTGTGAGCGAAGAGGCGGGTGGACAGATGGCTGGCCTGGGGTGGGAAGCTAATTTCTCCCTCCCTCCTTCAGGGCGCTTATAGGTTTCCAGGTACGAGACTGGCTAAAATAGGCTGACAAACCCTAGGATTTTTTAAAAAAAGACACTGAATTTAATAAGCAGTGGGTCTTAAGGAGCCTAAAGAAGAAAACCTGGAATTTCAATGCTTGGCAGCATGAAAAGAAGGGAAGTAGAGCTCAGCCCACACCAGGTATGGTACCTGGATTTCAGAGCCTGTTAAAGAAAAAATTATTCTGATACTTGTTAAAACTGCAAGGAAGGCTTTATTCAAGACTATCGCCATAGGAACCATATTCAATATCTTGTAGTAACCTATGGTGAAAAAGAATATGAAAATGAATATATGCATATTCCTATACGACTGAAGTACTGTGCTTTACATCTGAAATTGACATGACATTGTAAACTGACTATACTTCAATTAAAAAAAAGAAAAGACTATTGCCATGGGGAGAGAGAGGGCTCAACTCTAAGTACAACAAAAACCAGCGGGGATTGACAGCCACGGAGCAGGGTGACCAGGCCCATGCGTGGAAAATTACTAAGAGGAAACAGCGTTAAGGGGATTCTTGCTAAACTGACCCGATGGAATCCTAGCTACAGGCAAACCAAGGACTTGTACATCAAGGTTTGGGGATGAGGGTTTGGGATTCTCCTTAACGTGACTTAGTAGGATTCTTGCTGAAACTGAGAGGCTGGGGTGCCCGAGGCTGACGCCTAGTTGAGAAGGGAGCTCAGAGGAACCCGACGGAAGTTTGGTCAAGGAGAACATTTTATCAACACAGTTCCACCGATTAGCACTTTAAAACACAGGGCAGGAACTGGAGGGCTAAATATGGGCTGAATGCAAATATAAACAGTGTTGTGTAATATCTGTAACCCTGTATAATATTTTACACATTATTTATAAGGTTTTTATATGTTCTAATATTTGTAACTACTATTTTTCTTTTCTCTAAGTAGATTTTATAGATGAATAAGAAACCCAAGATCCAGCTCAGCAGAAACCGTATTTAAATTTTCAGTCTCTCATTTCCTGAGAAGTAAACATGTTGATGAATACTGATGAAATCTCATGACAGCGCATCACTGACTTAGATGATTTGGGCCTAAAATTTTCTGAAAGGTTTTACAATTATGATTGTGAAATCAGTCTCGTTAATCTTTGATAAATTGTGGAGAAAGAAAGATATAAACAAAAAACCCCTAATTACCTCCCGCCTCCAAAACCAAAATAAGAGAAACACCTAAAGGTTAGAGTTGGGCAAAGTTTGTCCCAATTTTCTTTTTTTTCAAGGATTACTTTATTTTATTTTTATTTGTTAAAGGGATTTTCTGACCTTTTATTTTATTGTATTTATTTTTTAATGGAGGTACTGGGGATTGAACCCAGGACCTCGTGCGTGCTAAGCATGTGCTCTACCACTGAGCCACTACCATCCCCACCCCCCCAATTTTCCATACACTCTGGTTCCATTCATAGAATGCTCAATAGCTCAACTATGTGACTTAGAAATACAACAGAAAATTACTAGAACTATGAAGAAAGCAGGGGGGTGAATTCCACTAAAGCCAGGACAGCGGTTCCCCACAGGGGATGGAGGGGATTCCTCTTAGGAGAGACACACGGTGGGTTTCTGGGATTCTCCCAACACTCAGCTTACTGATGGCGGGTAATTTCAGGAATGTTTGAAATCTAAATCGTCAAGAAGCCCAAATCAGGATGATGACATTTATCAAGAGATAAATGAGAAGCCCTCTATTTAGAATTATTTTTTTAAATGCACAAGGTCAGCTGGACATCTGGAAGGAACTCTGCTGTAGGGTCAGGGGATCGGGGCTTTGCCGCTGCTACTACTGTGTCTTCAGTAAATCACCACTTCTTCGGATCACAGTATCTTCATCTGCATGGTAAGGGGTTTAGCTGGGTAATACTGGATTAATCTAATGATTGGGCTTGGTAATCTTTTGCCATATAGTGATTTTTGGTAATAACATTTCATCTGTACACAAATCTTTAAAGCCTAAAGTCGAAATGGCACCAGGTGAGCTGGTGAGGACTGGTACCACTGGCCTTGCCCACAGTGTATACCACACACGCACACAAGTATACATTTATATAGTAAACATAAATATTATATGTGTATGTAATGGTTATAAATGAAAATATCATATATAATATTTATGAATCATTTGCTTTTCATCCCATTTTACTGTAGTCACCCAGAATAGACCACATTATCCAATAAAAGTTTGTAAATAATAAACTTCCAAATATATTTGATATCTTGTAGTAGCTTATGGTGAAAAAGAATATGAAAATGAATATATGTATATTCATGTATAACAGAAACATTGTGCTGTACACCAGAAATTGACACAAAATTGTAAACTGAATATACCTCAATAAAAAAAAAACTTCTAATGAGAAAAATCGATGTTGGAACATTTTATCAACATCTCCCAAAACACATTGGTTAGTTATTAAAGAGTAAAATAATAAAACAGGATCCCGGTGCCCCAGGTCTGAACCACTGTTATCAAAATATAACAGGCCTCCTTGTCTTACTGAAAGGATTAAATGAAGTGATCCAAGCCAAGTGCCAGTGAGTTCTTACAGTAGTATATTTTTTCTTCATCTACTCGTAGCCAAAACTACAAGCTAAAATCCTCTTTGCTATCAAAGAAGAAAATTTAAGGAAACAAATCAGAGCTGGATACTGAGGCTGCCCATCTTTGAGGGGAAAACACTCATATGAAGACGCCAGAGTGAGAGAGAAGGAAAGAGCCGCACACGTTGTTTCCATTTCACCTTAATCTTTAGTTGAGGAGGAAATGGAATTTCCCCCAAATCAATGAGTCAGCAATGACTAGGTCACTGAGACAACTGTGAGGTGGTGGTGCCACCTGCTGGTCACAAAGCAGCAATTCTGTGACAAGTGATGCTGGATTTCTGGGGCAGGGCTGTGGTAAGGAAAAAATTAATGATTAATGTTTTTCTTTGCATTTCCCTACAACCAGTCTTCTCCAGCACTTGTGTGCCCAGTGGAGTATTAACAGTGTTCGCACAAGGCAATTTCTGATGCCCACCAATGTTATATTTTGCACTTGCCCTTATGAAAATGTGGGGAAACACAAGAACCTTGTTTTCACAGGACAGTGTGGTTGAAAGAAAATGGAGTTAATCACTAAAGTTTTAATTCCAGTTCATCAGCTGGCTGGGTGGTGTTGGGTGAATGACTTAAGTGCTCTTAGCTTCCTTTCCTCTGATATAAAAATGGAGCTATTAATAGGGTCTTTGACACACATTACTATATATAAAATAGATAAACAACAAGGACCTACTGTATAGCACAGGGAACTATATTCAGTTTCTTGTAATGGGCTGTAATGGAGAAGAATCTGAAAAATATATACACATGTATATGTATAATTGATTCACTTTGCTGTACACCTGAAACTAACATTGTAAATCGAATACAGTTCAGTAGAAATTAAAAAAAACAATAAAAAGGCTCTTTGAATAGGGTCTGGCTTCACCTGGGGGTGATGGCATGTCTTGATAACTTTCAAAGGGAAAAACAGTTTCCAGAGCCTCAACTTCCATTTACTCTCCTTCTCAGGTTGATCTGTCGACAGCTAGTGTGGATAAAGTGTCAGGTTGGTTTTCAGCCTCCCTCCCCCTTTGTAATTGCTCTTCTCCCACTTTACAGAGGAAGGCATCCCTGTTACCTACCCTCGCTCTCACTAAAGTGCCCTGACCTGGGAGCAGGGGACCCTCCAGGCACCAAAGGGGAAACAGCAGTATCTGTGCGGCCCGATAGAAATGACTGATGACGGAGTCCTGATAAGTGAGGGCATTTCCCATTCATTGTCTTAAACAGAATTAGAGGAGGACCTAACTGAATTGCCCATTAATAGAGCATTAAAATTAATTTTGATGAAAGACCACTTAATGATTCCTGGCATATTATGCTGAAGGAATTTAAAGAATTGAATGGCATGGCTGTCACAAAACTCCTTCTAGACCATCTTCTGATTTATATGAAGCCAGTTTCTCAGAGCATCCATCTTTTTAAAAAAAATTATTAACTAATTTTAGATTCACAGGAAGTTACAACGATAATACAGAGAGGTCTGATGTATCCTTTGCCAGCTTCCCCCGATGGTTAACCTTCTGCTGCTGCAGTGCAACACCAAAGCCAGGAAACTGACACCGGTGCAATGTATGTGGGTAGTTCTGTGCCGTTTATCACGTGTGCAGATTCACATCACCACCACCACAGTCACGGCACAGAACCACGCCATCGCCATGAAGATCTTCCTTGTGCTGCTCCTTCATTGCCACGTACACCTCCCCGCCCGCCACCATTGCTAACCCCCACCAACCACTCATTTGTTCTCCATCTCTGCACAATGTCACTTCCAGAGAGACGGAATTATACAGTATCTGACTTTTTGAGATTGATTTATTTCAGTCATCATAATGCCCTTGAAATTCATCCAAGTTGTGGCATGAGTCAATTTTTTTTTACTGCTGAATAGTTTTCCACAGTAGTTTTATACATGAAAAGTGGGGATAGAATTGGTGCCAAAGTCTGATTCATTCTAGCAGTAAGTAATTTTAATTACCAACTAGATAAACTCATTGTCACCAAAAAATTATCCATCTTTTTAAGATATGTATTTCTAATACAATTACTTTTTGCTTCCTAATTGTCAATATTTTTGTTGTTTTAATAGATTGTACACTACTAATTATTGTCACTATAAATTGATCCAAATTAAGGAAAGAGTAAATCTTATGACCTTGTGATTATAGGAGGTGGAAAATATTTAAATTTATACAATTTCACTGCAGAGAAATAATGGGTGATCAACAAAAGATCTTCCAGCATGTATTCTATTAGGATAGAATTCTGTGGGGGATGTAGAACAGAAATACAAGTTGAAGGAGGAAAGGAATGATGCAAAATTTCTAACTCTTAAAAGAGTTCGTTCACTATTCTGTAAATGGTTCAAATAATGATGATTATTAAATCAATGTGATATTAAGGTTCCACTAGACACATTTAAACGTGATCTGAGAGATTTTGTTTGTTTGTGTGGGTAAAAACACTTAACATGAGATCTACTGTTTTAACAAATTTTTATGTGTACAATACAGAACAGCTAACTGTAAGCACAGTGTCATGCAGCAGGCAGACCTCTAGAACTTACCCATCTTGCATAAGTGGAAATTCGTACCTGAAAAAGTGGTATGAATTTTATTTGAAAATGTCAACATCTACAGTATGGGAGAAATTACATCTTTTGCAATAACTTAAACTTAACATGAAAAATGATTTTTTAAATATTAAAACTTTAAAAAGCATATGGGGGAACACAATTTTTTTTCAAAATTCCTTTAGGATATATGTGACATTCGTTGTCACCACTATCAAATGGTTTTGGCAAAGTGATTTTGGATATCTATGAGGTAATGAAATGAATGTAACATAAATCAGGTGGCCCTGTTACCTAACAGTTTTCCCATAAATGTTCACTGGTATCCTGTTAAGAAATCAGTCTGTACTAGTTGGGATAATTTCAGTGGGAGTAACCAAAATCTGACTCACTGGATTAAGCAGAAAAGAGAATTTATTGGCCTAAAAACTAAAAGGCTGGTGTGGCTTGATCCATATGCTTGGTTGGTAAATTCAGGAATCCATTTCTCTTCAGCTGCTCCAGCTCTACTTTCTTCCCTGATGGTTTCACGCAGGGGCAGGGTAGCCTTGGTCTCCCATCCTCCCAATTAGGCAACTGCGGTGGGATGAAAGCTTCCCTTCCCCAAAAGGTCCAATGAAATTATAGGAATTGAGTTTTACTGGCCTGGCTTTGGATCATGTACCCATCCCTGAGCCAATGACCATGGCCCTAGAAATGGAGTGCCCTGATTGGCTCACTCTGGGTCATGTGCCCACCCCTGAAGCTGGGGAATGGGCCAGCCCCACTCAGACCCCAGGCACTGAGAGTGAAGGAGTGGAGGAAGATCAAGAATTCTACCAGAAGAGAGAATGGACAGTGGAGGAGCCAGAGAGACAGACAGAACTTCTGTACCATCTATCAGTAGAAACTCACTGCATTTTAGGGGTCACAGACATATAAAAGTCATGGATCTGGTTCGTTATTAAAGTATGTTTTGAATGAATTAATATAAAGTGCTGAGAATAGTGCCTAGGACAAAGCAAGTACTGGTTAACGAGTGTCCTGGGTCAGGCTGCCCAGGAGCAGAGCCTGAGATTCTTGCTCTAGGATTTATTGAGGGGAGGCTCTCAGGGGGAGGGGAGGGAGGACACGGCAGGCTGATCCCGCAGGAAGCTCTGGTATGAGTGGCACCTCAGAGCTGGTTCCACTTGGAGCGGGGGGCTGGCCTTTGGTCCACCTGTGTCAGGGGGCCACCAGCTGTGGGCTGGGGGAGCCCGACGTCCCGTGCCCTGTGCTCCTGTGCCTAGGGGGCAATTCTCTGAAGAAGGGGTAGCTGCGAACCGTGGCCGACGCTCGTGGCACAACCGACCTAGCAGGGAATCTGGGCAAGCCATCAACAGCGTCTGCTGCAGCCCCTGCCTTTATTTGTGCTGAGGGCGCAGAAGCAAAGGTAAATGAGGACGAGGTTTTGTGTTCCATGTAGGAAGTCCATTTTCACTTAAGCAAAATGGAAGGAGAAAAAGTGTCCCTCTGGAGTGCTCCTGACCGTCAATGGAGAGGGATCTCAGAGGAGGAGAGCCCAGCAGGTCAGCTAGAGGGCTCGGAGAAGGGTCTAGAAAAAATGGAACTTGAGCTGTCACTCCAAGGGCTGAGAAAGCTCTGGATGATTGGGAGAAGAGAGGAAGCAAGATGACTGATGGAATCAGTGCTTTCCAGCAGCTTATACTCAATTGGTGGACCTCTGACAGGAGATGGATGGGGGCCAGGCAGGTCCATGCATACGCAAGATTTCAGTGAGTAGAAAGGAGGGTCTCCGGGTAGGCAGAGAGGATCACGTGACACAGTCACCCTCAACTTCCTGACAGTGATCCTTGGAGCGACACATTTGTCATCACTGAGTCACAGATGAGAATACTGAGGCACAGAGAGGTTAAGCTTTTGCCCAAAGTTGTACAGCTGGTAAGTAGTGGCACTCAGGCCATCTGGTTCTAAGTTGGCACTTGGATCCTCCATGCTGAACTCCCCACCTTGATGACGGCGGGGGCATTGGAAGAGCAGCATAGCCCAGGCTGGGTGGCCACTGAGTCTGGGGAAGACAGCATCAGAGTGAGCAGGAAGGCAGCCCCACCTGGGCAGGGGACAGGCATTGCCCAAACCTCAGCCTAAGTCTTCTGCAGCCCTGCTCCAGCCTGAGGGATGAACCGCCAGCTGGGGAACTGGGTTGGCAGGGTGGGAACCTGAGCGGAGGAGAGGGCGGAGGGAGAGCTAGGAAGACAGGGCTTGGGAAGAAGGAAAAGCCTGGGGCCAGGAATGCAAGAGGGAAAGGGCTTCAGGGGAGTGGTGATCAAATGATTTCCCAGTGTACTCAGCCTGGGCCCCTGACCAGTCTGAACCAGACTGGACCAGTTCAGTGCCCCTGACGCTGCTGGGGACCAGAGAGGGAAGCCAGGTTCAACGGTTAGGCCCAGAGGACCCAGGTAGAGGCCCCACGTGGAAGGGAGGGCGATGGAGCAGAGACAGGACTTGGCTGCACATCTACTTTGGAAGCAGCTGGGAGGTTTCCATTTTGTTTTCATTCTTTTTTATTGTGGTAAAATATCCACTTTATAAAATTTGCCATTTTAGCTATTTTTTAATGTACAGCTTAATGACTTTAGGTACATTCATCTGGTTGTACAACCATCACCACCATCCATCTCTAGAACTTTTCATCATCCCAGATGGAAACTCTATACCCATTAAGCAGTAACTCCCAGTCTCCTGTCCCCTCAGCTCTAGGTAATCTCTGTTTTACTTTCTGTGTCTATGAACTTGCCCGTTCTAGGCACCACATATAAGTGGAATCACACAGTATTGGTCCTTTTGTGACCGGCTCATTTCGCTCAGCATAATGCCTTCAAGGTTCGTCCATGTGGTAGCATGTAGTGTAAACACCTGACATTAAGCTTTTGATTGTTGAGGCATCCGTTTTAAAAGACATTGTTTTGAAAAAGCACATTGCCCACTGCAACACAGCTACTGGGAAAACCACCAGATGAGGAAGTAGGTCTGCCCTACCGATGCAGGTCCCCTTTTAGAAAGCCCTGGACAACCTAGGAAACCGACCACTTCAGTGACCTGCCTCCATGTTCCTGGGCCCTGATTCCCCCTCTGATGCTTCAGAGTAGCCAGCAGACAGTGATGACCCTAGCCAACAGCCAAAACCCTAGACACCTCACCCTCAGACCCCAATAAAGGCAGAGCCCCAGATCTGCACTCACGTTCTCTCAACCCATGTGCTCACTGTGTGAGCCTCAGTGCGCCGTGAACCTCCAGGACCTGGGAGTGATGAACCTTGCTCTTGGCCCTGGTGGGAAGCTCCTGCTTGTGTTCCTAGCCCAGAGCATGACCATCAATGGGCTGGGACTGACACAGCACAGCAGGTATCAAAATTGTATTTTTTTTTAAGCTGAATAATATTCCGTTGCATGGATCTATATCACCTTTTGTTTATCCATTCATCTGCAGATGGACATTTGGGTTGTTTCCAGCTTCAGGTATCGCTATGAACACAGGGGTACATTGATCTGTTTGAGACTCTGCTTTCAGTTCCTTCGGGAACACCCAGGAGTGGAACTGCTGGATCATACAGTAATTCTGTGTTAAACTGTTTCCCACAGTGGCTGCACCATTTTACCCTCCTACTGGCAACGCACAAGTCTTCCAGGTTCTCCACCTCCTCAACAGCACTCGCGCTTTTCTGTGGGGAGAGTTTTGAGCTGCACGTGCCAGCCTGCACTTCAAGGGGGCGGAACTGTTGCAAGAAAATAGGGCTTGAGAAGATGGTCGTGTCCCAAGTCTCAGGCGAGTCCCTGGGACGCACCCCACCAAGTGAGGGTCCTTGCTTTCTCCAGGAAGGAATTCAAGAGCAAACCACAGTAAAGTGAAAGCAGGTTTATTCAGGGAGTTAAACACTCCATAGACAGAGTGTGGGCATCTCAGAAGGCAAGAGGCCCCAGGGTAAAGGGCTGTTAGTTTCTATGTGCTGGGTAATTTCATAGGCTAACAAGTGGAAGGATTATTCCAACTATCTGGGGGATGGGGCAGGGATTTCCTGGAACTGGGCCACTAGCTACTTTGAGGCCTTTTATGGGCAGCCTCAGAACTGTCATGGCACCTGTGGGGGTGCCGTTTAGCAGCCAATGTATTACAGTGAGCACACGAGCTCAAGGTCTACTGGAGCTCAAATCTCCTGCCATCTTGGGCCTAGTTGGTTCTAACCAGTTTATGTCCTATCCTCAATGGCTGTGTCATTCTTTTCATGGTTGTGTCCCCCTTACCTCCTGTCTCAGAATCAGAACTGACAGTGGTGAATTCCTTACCTAGTTACTCTCTCTCTTTCCTCACCTTGCTTCCTCCCTTCCCTTCTCCTGAGAGCCCCCCTCATAGAACCTGCAGGAGTGATTTTGGTGTGTAGGTAGAATGAAGAAGCACCACCACAGCCCCTCTTAGTGGCCCCAAGGCACAACCCCACCCCCCACAGACCTGTCTCCTCAAGGACACTGCCACTGGGAGGTTAACGCCTCCTTAGGTATCAGCATTTCTAGGTTCACAAGTGCAGGTGACAACTCACTTTAACCAGATTTGTTGGGGGTAGGCAATGCTTCCTAAGACACTAGTTGAAAGGGCTTTGAGCATCTGTGAAGCACCTGAAACACATTACAACGCTGTGTGAGTTATTCTCCATTTGCCCCTCCAAACCCATCCCATTCCCTGCCCTTCTCAGCCCTGCTCTGTGCCTCAGGGGGGCTGAGCCCCATAGATGAATTATTGGAGTTTCCCTCTCCTTTGGCCTCCTTTTGGGCTTGAAGAGAGAGAGGTACTAAGAAGAGGTCAGAGAACGGGAGGAGAGAGGGGCCAGGGTATTTCTTCCCTAGACTTCCCGCTTCGTGCGGCAAGTCTGGCTCCTCTCTGGCTCCAGCTCTCACCAGGCTCAGTAAGTTTCTTTCCCTTGTCTCTACTATTGTTACTGGTCTCTAAGGGTTTCTCCATCTTCCTTTGTATCCGTTAACCCTACACCCTATTCTGAAAGTGAATGCTTTGCTAAGTTCTTTCTAGAATTCCATCTGAGTGCAACTTCAGTTTCCAGCTGGGACTCTTGACTATACAGACACCCAGACTTACAGCCACGTGAGAAAGCTATGCCCCAGGGCAAGGGCAGGAAAGGGTCACAGAATTGTGGTCTGATTTCTCTGCCTTTTATTAGTCATTAATCTTGTGAAATAAAATTCATATTTTTATGGCAAGACAAGAAAAATTTAAACATAAAAACTTCTTCCCTGCCCTTTGCCCTTCTCTCTCCCTCACTGTGCGCTGTGTGCCTGCATTACGCATCGACCAGACCTCCCCATCAGCAGAAACACCCGCTCAACCATAAAGAGCAGCATTCTCCTGCAGCAACAAGCCCGCTCCTTAAAGATAACATTCCTTCTTGATCTTAAAAGGGGTCGCATGATCCACCAAGATGACACTTAGATCTGGATTATGTAAACTATCAATAACATGTCATTTGATGTACAGCTCTCTGTCTCAAAAAACTTATATAACTGTGCCTTGATTTCTAACCAGGAGAACAGTTTTCAGAGCTTTCCGAAGTCCAGAAACTTCAGTTCTGTAAACTGAAGGAAGTGTCAGCAGAGATCATGTCCTTTGGTTCTAGCTGTCTAGAATTCTCCTAGGGCCTTCCAGCTCCAGTTATGGTCCACTTCTAAAGGTACAGCTGTTGCCCATGCAATGTCCCAAGGACTATGTCTTGATGACTCTAAGGGAAAGAAGTTGGCATTTTTCCTCCATCATTTGGATGTCAGTTTTGTATGTCAAATGGGAATTATTGCTTTTGATGACAAAGACATGGAATGAAGTCAGTGAAGGAATTAATTGGGCTTTTGTTCATTCAGTGGATTCCCACTGAAGCATTGTGATGGTTAATTTCATATGTCAACTTGGCTAGGCTATGGTACCAGTTGTTTGGTCAACCACCAGTCTAGATGTTGCTGTCAAGGTATTTTTTGTAGATGTGGTTAATATTTAAATGAGTAGACTTGAGTAAAGTAGACTACCCTGCGTAATTGGGTGAGCCTCACCCAATCAGTTGAAGACCTTAAGAGAAAAGACTGAGGTCCCTAGAAGAAAAAGGAATTCTGTCATCAGCCTGCCTTCAAACTCAAGACTGCAAAATTAACTCTTCCCTGGGTCTCCTGCCTACCAGCCTGCCCTACATGTTTAGGACTTGCCAGCCCCCATAATCAAATGAGCCAATTCCTTGAAGTCAATCTCCCTTATGCACAACACACACACACACACACACACACACACACACACACACAGAAATACATACATACATATACATACATCCTATTGATATTGTTTCTCTGGAGATCCTTGACAGATAGAGCCATTTTGCAGGATAAAAACAGTAGTCTGCTTTCGCAGGAACTTAGTTTTAAGAACTATATAAAAGGCTGGAATTTAGTATTGCCAAAATTACTCCCATGAACCTTAAGTTCTCAACGAGGGGCCGTCTTAACAGAGTATGTTGATGAGTGATATGTCAGCTGTCCAAAACAGTCCTTTGCCTTGACCCCAGAGATGAGCAGATTGATGATTGTGTGTGTTTTCAACTGAGCATCAGCTGAAGTAATTGCTTGGGTATTCAGGGCCTTGTTACAGAAGAAAGCAATATATACTTAAAATAGTAGAATCACACTCACAAGGTGAGATGCTCACACCATGAGAGTTACCTAGAAACTGAGAGTTTGTGAAAGAATATTTGATTCAAATCTCCAATCTTCCCCTTCTCCAGGCTGTAAACTTATTGATGGGAATAACAGGCAAAAACCTCCTTCATTATGTAAATTCATATTCTCTCTGACTCTCAGTCTCTGTTTGCCCCTCCCCCTAATGCACATATATAATTGATTTCCAGCGAGTTATATGTAAATGTATGTTGGATGTGACTCTACTACATATTAAGAGTAATGGTGTATACATTAAGACTGAGAGAGTGTGGAGAAAAGGGAACCCTCCTACACTGTTGGTGGGAATATAAAGTGGTATAGCTACCATGGAAAATAGAATGGAGGTTCTTTAAAAAAATAAAAAAAGAATTACCATATGATCTAGCCATCCCACTCCCTGGCATATAACCAGAAAAGATGAAAGCTCTACTTCAAAAAGACACCTGCACCCCAGTGTTCACAGCAGCACTATTTACAATAGCCAAGACATGGAAGCAACCTAAGTGTCCATCAACAGATGACTGGATAAAGAAGATGCAGTGTGTGTGTCTGTATAAAATATATATATTATATATATCCATTGTACATACACACACACACACACACACACACACACACACAGTGGAATATTACTCAGCCGTAAAAAGAATGAAACAATGCCATTCACAGCAACAAGGATGGACCTAGAGGTTATCACACTAAGTGAAGTAAGTCAGACAGAGAAAGACAAATACCACGTGATATCACTTGTATGTTTGTCTCAAAAAAAAATGAGACAAATGAACTTATTTATAAAACAGAAACAGATTCACAGACATAGAAAACAAACTTATGGTTACCAAAGGTGGGGAAAAGTGGGGGTGGTGGGTATAAATCTGGAGGGTATGGGGTTATTAGATACACACTACCATATATAAAAGATATTAAAAAAAAACAAAGATTTACTGTATAGTACAGAGAACTATATTCAATATCTTGTAATAAACTATAATGGAAAAGAACTGGAAAAAAGAATATATATATATATATATATCTATCTCCAAATCACTTTGCTGTACACCTGAAACTAACACAATATTGTAAATCAACTATACTTCAACTAAAAACAAAGAGTGATGGCCTGGGCTGCTGTCAGATTTACTAAATAAATTTCCTGAGAATATAGTGTGCTATTAAAGTGGCCTGATTTTGCATTGAAACACCCCTTCATAAACGTCCCCAAAGGAGCCATCAATCATTTGAGCTGGGTAGAAATGTGAAAGAGACCTCTCTGATCTTGGCACAAAAATGCCAGCATAGGTAGACTCATGGGAAGTCTGTCCTACGAATAGCAGAGTGGACTCTGTAACCATCAGTCTAAGTCCAAATGCTTCCAAAGAATAAAGAAGTGAAACCATTGACTTCCCGGTGAACAGAAAGCCCTACAACTTCATAGACTACTGTAAAATCACAAATGTAATCTACTTTTAGCATATAAATGACATTTACAGAGATGGAAAAGCAATTATGCTTACACTAAAAAATAATACCCTACTGTTTCTTTTCATAATACTGGTAAAAGGTTTAGTTATGATTCCTAATAGCCAGCTAGTTTTTATGGCACGTACATCTCATGAGACATAAAATATACATATAATACAACACCTGTATTCACTGGAAAAAGGCAGCTTCATTCTTCTCAGCGTCTCTGAAAAATTTCAAGTGTAGTTTTGTGCATACCAAAGGAGGCTGGAAAATTCTGATTAATGTCTTGTTATTTTTCTTCTCCGACGTCTTTAGATAAATTAAGCTAATTTATCTTTTTTTTTCTTTTCTCTCTCTCTCTCTTTTTTAAGTAGTTCCAGAGGTAAATTAGACCTCTGTTTTTATAGGCTATGAAAATGTGTAGCCAGCTTCTAAGATGGCCCCTATGATCCTTGCCTCCTTGTGTTTACACTTTTCTGTTCTCTCCTCCCACCTAGTCTGGGCCAACCTACATGATCAATGGAATACTTCATACAATGTAAACACTCTGTAAAGAGTTGTAAATACAACGTAAATGCTATATAAATAGGTGCTGCCTTGCAGTAAATTCAAGTTTTGCTTTCTGGAATTTTTTTTCTGGAATATTTTCAATCCATGGTTGTTTGAATCCACAGATGCAGAACTCGAGGACATGGAAGACCGACTGTAATCCTATTTTATCTGAGACCCTAGAATGAGACCTAAAGTACCCACCCTCCCAAACCACGAACTCATTAGGGTACTCAGCCAGAAGAGAAAGTTCCTCCCCTGGGAACAATGTGTCTCTCACCACTGGAGGTAGCTATGGCTCCAACGCCTTACTCTGAAAATTGACCATTGACGGGAAATAACTGAACATTCTTCTTACCTTCCCTTTAGAAACTATATTTCAGGGTGACCAAAATAGGCCAGAGTGATGTGAAAAGCCTCTTCTTTACAGGAGAATGCCAGCTCATAATTGTAGAAAAAATCATAGCATGAAATCACCATTTTGCAAACTGTAATAAAATCATTAAAACAGGCCACAGTGATAAATAGAAGAGAAAACCTTTGGGTGAAAGACTGGTAGGGAAGCAGAGTGACAAGTGTCAGGCCAGAGATTACTTGCTGGTTAAAGAGGGAAATACAATTCTACCAGAAGGTATCAGGTCTCATCACCGGAACTCGCCAAATCTTAGCATCACTAGTAACGGGGCAATCCGATATTTCAAGCATCTTGGTGTGTTGAAATACAAAGCATGAGACGTCATCTTTGAAACAGCCTTACCAAAAATGTTTAATATTTTTGTTAAGTCTGAGCAGTATTTTAGATCTAAATTCCATGTGACAGGAAGACAGGTTAAATGACTCCATGAGAGAGCAACCCACCAAATCTAGAATGTGGGACATTTTGCAGGAAAACTGATTTGGCTTTCTCAAGAAGACAATGGAATTAAACAAAGGAAAAGCAGGGGATTGTTCAACATGAACTCAAACCAACCAGCAATAATAAAGTGGTTTGTTCAAGGACAACTGGGAAAATCTGAATATGTGCTGTGTGTAAAATGGTATTAGGGAATTAATTTCCTTATGCGTGACAAAGGAATTACGGTTCTGAAAGACACTGTCTTCTTTATTTAGGGTTGAGATGCTATGATGTTTGTAATTTACTTTAAGATTCTTCAGGAAATTATATAAAACAAAACAGGAAGCAAAAAAAGGGGCAAAATGATCCCTGTTAAATCTAAGTGATGGGTTCATTAAGTCATTCTCTATACTTTTCTGAATATTTGAAAATCTTTGTATACAAAAGTTAAAAAGGGTCTGAGAGGCCCCCTGGGAAGAAGAAATTCAGGGGTTTTAGGAATCGTTTAACATCTTAAAAATCACATCCAAACAGAAATTGATGGGTATAATTCTCACTGATGCATTTATCTTTGCATTAAGCCTGTCACAAAAAGACTGGTTACAAAATTTTAAAAATAAATAAATAAAACAAAATGGCAGGGGGTGGGGGTGGGGAGACTGTTTACTCAATCCAGGAAGACAATGTAACTAACAGTTGTTTGAAATTCTGCGTCAGGAAAGCAAACTGGCCAGGCCCTTGGTGTGCTGGAGTGGATCAGGCCAGGGACTGAGAGCCTTGGGTTCTAGCCCTGAGGTTCCAATTGTTACTTCTCACCTGAACCTGAGTGTTCTTACTCCAAAGTGGGGAGCTGCATCTATTCAACTCCGCAAGCATTTCTCAACCAGGTACAGTGTTCCAGCACTGGGTCAGGTGCTGACAGGATGAAGGGGGGGTCCTACAGAGCTAATCATTCAGTAGGAAAAACAGACAGAAAGGCAGCAGGACAGACAGTAGTAGCCAAGCCAGCCAGGCGCTGATCTGGGCTAGAAACATAGACAATCAAAGCACAGAAAAGATTACTCAGAACTGAAAGAGACACCAGTGGTATTTTGTAATTGCAGCCCAATCAGACTAAGACAGGTGCATAAAACAGAACACACAGGATTACGAAGGGAACATTGCTGAACGCCAAAATGCATTTAAAATCTGTGATATGTAATATATCTGCTTTTTGATGAACGCATTAAATAACAAGCTCTAGCGATGAATCTAATAACTTCTATGATTTTGAGGGAGTGATGAATGTAAATAGTACTCTGCACCAGATGTAATGTGATGTAAAACACCTGGAATTCCCATCGGTAGCATAGCCATTGGTGTTGCTGTGGTTTGTTCTCTGACTCGTAGTTGAAGAGGGTGTTCAGTTTCAGCTGGAGGTTGGTGAAAATAATCACCTAGCTGCCTTCCCATCTACGTTTAAGACCCCCTGAATTCTATCCAAGGACACCTTGAGGACACCAGTTAGGCACTTCTGAGCACGAAGCTGTCCAGCTTATTCTGAAAACAGGTCCAGCATTGATGGATGAATTTTAGAATCTTGCCGAGTTCAGGGGAGACGCATTTTCTTTGAGAAGTCCGAGTTTATTGATTCTTTGGGGTGAATGAGTTTGGGAGCAGGGGATTCACCTAGGCTCCTAGTATCTCCCTACAGCTGAGTTATTAATGGTACAGAGGAAAAAGCACCTTTGTAGTGGAGAACTAGCCCAGACATCATAATGTGAACGACCACCACAAGTGTCCAACGTTCAAACGCATCAGTAGGAGGACACACCGAGATCACGTCACTCCAGACCCAAAATGTATAACCGAACCAGAATAATCTCAAGTATACAATCAGACAAGCCCAAACTGAGGGGCCCCCTACCTGTTCTCTTCAAAAATGTCCATGTCATGACAAAGAAAGGCTGAGGGAACTGTTCCAGATTAGGGGAGACTAATGAGGTTGACAATTAAATGTCTTGCTTAATCCAGGACTGGAGCCCAACTTGAAAACAAAGGGTTATAAATGATATTATTGGGACAACTGGCAAAATATGTTATGCAATAATATTGTATTAATATTAATTTCTTGAAGTTGACGATTTCCCTGAGATTATGTAAGAGAACGCCTTTGTTCTTAGGAGCTATATTCTAGATTATTTGGGTGTAAAGGGGACATATTAGACTTAATGGTTCAGCAAAAGTCAGTCTCTATACATATTAGATACACAGGTATAGATATTGTGTGCATATATCCATATATTTCTATAGACACATGTACACATATGTACGTATGTGGAATGGAAAGAGAGAGAGAAGGGTCTGAGCAAATGAGACAAAAATGTTAACAATTGGTGAATCTAGATGAAAGGCATAAAGAGGTTCGTTGTCCCGTTGTTCCAACTTTTTTGTGGGTTGGAATGTTTTCCAAATATAAAGCTAAAGGGAAGGAAAGCCCACCACCCGGAGTCAGCTACTACAAAGGCTTCAGCCACCCTCATTCCGATCAACAACAGAGGCTTCGTTAATTAGCTGACGCACGTTAGAAGTCAGTTTTCACTGTGGAATCACAGGGCTCAGACAGGGGGGTTGGCTGGGGTTACCAGGAAGGCCCCCCAGGCATGAGCAGGGGATAAGAATCCGGCCAGTCCTGTGGCCTGAGCCCCTCTGAGCAGCACCTGGGGTTGAAGATTCGGGACCACGCACATGTGCAGACGTTCATGGGAGGCGTCTGTTCCCGAGTCCTGAGGCCTGAGCACTGCATCTGCCCTGAGCGAACCTTTCAGGGAAGGAAGCTTGGAGGCTGAGACCCTGAGCCGGACACCCTGGAGCTGCTAGGCGAGGTGCCGAGGGTTACTGGGTCGGCCTGCTCATGAGTATGTGTGGCAGATTTCAGTCTGAGATATGGTTTTTTTCCAGACTTCCTCCTTCTCCTCATATTATTATTTTATAGCTTTATTGGGGTATATTTTAGGGTTCTATGCATTTGGTAAATATACAGTCCTGCAACCACTGTATTTGTTTAGAGCTCTTCCGTCCCCCGGAGAAGTTCCAACCTGCATCTTTGCTCTCATCGCTGCCCTCATCTGGACCACAAGGTACTACTGATCTGCTCTCTGTCCCTATGGCTTTGCCTTTTCTAGCATTTCCTCTGAATGGAATCATGTCCAGAGGTAAACTTTTGTGTCTGACTTCTTTCAGTGCAATGTTTCTGAGATTCACCTGTGTTGTGTGTTATGTGCTGTGGTTTTGATTCAAGTTTCCCTAACAATTAGTGATGCTGGGTATCTTTTCATGTGCTCATTGGCCATTTCTATAACTTCTTTGGAGAAATGTCTATTCAAGACCTTCGCTCATTTTTTAATGGTCTTGTTTTTGATGTTGTTGAGTTTAGGAGTTCTTTATATGTTCTATATATCAACCCCTTATAAGATATATAAGCAGGCGGGTGTAGCTCAGTGGTAAAGCACATGCTTAGCATGCACACGGTCCTGGGTTCAATCCCCAGTACCTCCATTAAAAAATAAAAGATAGATAAATTGTAAATATGTTCTCCCATTCTATGGGCTGCCTTTTCACTCGCTTGATAGTATCCTTTGGTGCACAAAAGCTTTAAATTTTGATGTAGTCGTTAGTCTTTTAAAATCTGAAACAGATTCCCTGGCCTTTCTTTACCTTTCATGACATTGACATTTTTGGAGAGGACAGGCCACTATTTTGTAGAATGCCTTCAACTTGGGTTTATATAATTGTTCCTCATGATTTAGTTCAGGTTGTGCGTTTTTGGCAGGAATACTATATCTGGGATCTTGTGGTCTTTTCAGTGCATCCATCAGGAGGCATGTCACCACTTTGTCCTATTATTGAGATGTTGATTTTAATCTCTTGACTAAGTAAGTATGGTAAGTCCGGTAAGTATGTAACTGAGAAGTAATCTGGGGGAACAGCTTTCAGGTTGTATACATATTATAAATATCCCCTTCCCCAACAAACTTTAACTCAGTAGGTTTAGCATCCATTATGTCGAGCCTGAGTCAGTGATGATATCAATGATTTGCTATGATGTGTGAAAAGTGGTGACTTGATTTTCTACTTGTATTAGTCCCCCTACATTTATTAGTTGGCATTTTACTTTCCCTTATGATGAAAGAAGAGCTTTCTTTACTTTTCCTGTTTATGTGTTCTTTGGTATCATTCTGATTCACAGATTCTTTTTTACTCAATGTGCTATGACATCTATAATCATTTTAGTGAACTCTGTTCTTGTTTTGTTTTGCTTTCTTCATGCAACCATATAGCTGGCTTTCCCTCTGTATCAGTTCATGGAGTTCCTCCTTGTCAGTTTTTATAGCAATGTGGTATTTCATTGTGCTATAATTTAGTCAAACAATTTCTTATATATGGACATTTAGGTTGTTTTTAATATTCTGAATTACCATTTATGCTGTAATAAATAACCATTACAATTGTTTGTATTGTTAGAGGTAATTCAGGATAGTACTGAGAAGTGATATCTCTAGGTCAAAGAGTAAATGCTGTGTCATTTTCTTAGTTATTGCTCACTTCCCCTCAACAGGGGATGAGGCATTTTGTACTCCCACCAGTCATGTTATGTGAGTACCCACTTCCTCACAGCCTCACCACAGAGTGGTTTGTCAAGATTTTGAGTTTTTGCCATTCTGATGAATGACAGGTGCATTGTAACTTGGGTTTGTCTCCTCATGTGCGTAGAGTTTGCATTCTTCCACCCAGTAAGTGGCTGTGAAGATCTTATTTTAGAGAAATGGCTTTGACTCAGCTTCAGGTACCTATTCTTTGGCCCCAACACCTCTCACCTCCCTGTATAGACAGATGAGGTTAGTCAGACTGTAGGCATGGGGTCCTCACTGTCACCATCACTGTCAAATGTGTCTCATGTTTACGTGAGGATGCACTCAGTCCACTGGTGCCAAGAGGGGGCATTTGCATGGAGCTGGACAACTTACACAGCCCTGTCCCATCCCAGTCCCCACAGCAACCTCCTCCAGAGGGCACACAGATAACACTCTCCTCACTGAGCACTGAGGCAAAGGCACCTTCATCAAAGAGATGAAGTGGTTCACTCAGCCCAATAGGAGAGTCCAGGACCAGAGACCATGTGTTCAAAGTTAAGGCACAGTCCCTAAGACTACCTTCACTTCTGACACCAACGGCCGGTCCGGGGGTCCCCACAACCACTGTCAAATTCAGTAAGTCACTAGAAGGACTCTCCGAACTCGCTGAAAGCTATTACACTCACAATTATGGTTTATTACAGCAAAAAGATACAGATGAAAATCAGCCAAGAGAAGAGACACACAGGGTAGAGTCAGGAGAGGTCCATCCTTGACGTCCAGGTAAACAAATGTCACTGAACAGGACCCTTCCTGGGACAGACCCCCTCCCCACCACGTGCCCTGCTTTAGTTCCTCCCTGAAGTACCCACATAACAATATCTGGTGCACATTTTCTGAGCTATTTCATAGATGCTAAAACCCCCACCAAACAGAAGAAGTTAACTACTGGATAACCACGAGCATGTACTCCCCAGCCCTACTGGGTCTGAGGATTGAAAATGTAACCCCTGTGACACTGCCCTGTGCCCTCACCATCAACCAATCAGGGAACTGTGCACAAGCTGATCACATAACTGGGGCTCCACTCCCTCACCTGGCCTTTAAAAATGCCTCCCTGAAACCCAAGCGGTTTGGAGCACTAGCTGCCCTGAACTCCTCAGCTCATGCCTCGCAATAAACGCTGCACTTCCCGTCACCACAACCCGGTGTCAGTAGATTGGCTTTACTGCGTGTGGATGAGCAGACCCAAGTTTTCAGTAACACAAAGGCACTTTGATCAGGCAGGAGAGTCTAAGGGCTTAGTGATCACCTCCCGGGAGACGGGGGCAAAGACCAGAGCTCTCTCTCGGCAAGGTTAGATTCTTTATCATACAGTGCCCTCTGAAATGACATTCACACTTTATGGCAAGACGGGAAAAACTTAAACATAAAACATTCCTCTCTGCCCTTTGGCCTCCTCTCTCCCCCACTGTGCGCCGTGTATCTGCATTACGTGTGGACCAGACCCCCCCCCCCCCCATCAGCAGAGACACCCGCTCAACCATAAAGAGCAGCATTCTCCCCACAGCAAGACCACTCCTCAAAGATAACATTCCTTCTTGGTCTTATAAGGGGTCACATGACCCACCAGGACGACCCACTTAGATCTGGATTGTGTAAACTGGTAGGCCAGCTGAGGTCCTTCAGCGTCCAACGACCCCCATGTCCAGGCTCTCCGATATCTGCCTGTGGTCCCTCAACAGATTAAGTACATTATTTACTGGGCGTCTTTCCCTTAACAAACTAAGAGCCCCAGGTAATGTCTAATCTCACAATAGCTCAGGCTGGCTCGTTTCAGCCCAGCTTATTAGAGCCATAAACCCCACCCTAAACCTCTTACCTCATCTACAACCAATCAGAGATTTGAGCACAAGCCGATCCGGCACCTTGTGACCCTACCTTATAAGAGACCCCAGTAACTGGCCCTCGGTGCTCACACAGGCACCACTCATCTGAGTGGCCTGCTGTTGTCTATGGCAGGGTCACCTAATACATTCCTTTTCTATTCTCATACTTTATCTCTGGCAAATTCTTTTACCAACCTGTGTGTCACCATGACACCGACCGGCCACCACGCTGTGCCCACAGTATAAACTGTCAATAACATGTCATTTGATGTACCTCTGTACATCAAAAAACTTACAAGCCTGTGCCTTGTTTTCTAACTGGTGGGACAGTTCTCTGAATATTCAGAGATGCTCTTCCTGGGTTATAATCCTCAAATTTGGGTTGAATAGAATTTTTCCATTTCTTTCTTAGATTAACTGATTAATTTTTTGTCAACAGCCCTTTCCTTGTAATACATTCATGGCAGTGCAAGTACCTGCTCATGACCTTGGAGGAAGAGCCCAGCTTGCACACCCACGTACCTGGAATGAAGAGGAATCCCACCTGGATAAAACAGCAGGGCTGGAACACAGAAACCGACAGCCAGTCTGCAAAAAAAAAAAGTCCAGTAGAGTCTGGTTATTAAGAATTCTCATCCAAAAGAAGTTGTGGTGTGTATATATATGTGTACACATACAAACACACACACACACACACACACAATGGAATACTACTTAGCCATAAAAGGAATAAAATAATGCCATTTGCAGCACATGAATGGAGCTGGAAATCATCATTCTAAGTGAAGTCAGAAAGAGAAAGAAAAATACTATATGATATCACTTATATGTGGAATCTAAAAAAAAAAAGACACAAATCAACTTATTTACAAAATAGAAACAGACTCATAGACATAGAAAATAAACCTATGGTTACTGGGGAGGAAGAGGGTGGGAAGGGATAAACTGGGAGTCTGAGATTTGCAGATACTAACTACTATAATAGAAAATAGATAAATAACAAGTTTCTACTGTATAGCACAGGGAACTATATTCAATATCTTGTAGTAACCTGTAATGAAAAAGAATATGAAAAGGAATACATGCATGTATGTGTATGTATGACTGAAACATAATGCTGTACACAAGAAATTGACACAACACCGTACATTGGCTATGCTTCAATTAAAAAGAATTCACATCCAGTGTTTTCCTCCATCCATCAGTTATGGAAGGAAAGCCCTCTAGTCTGTTGAGTCAGGCCCTGCTGGCCTCACTATCATTCTCTGATTTGATTGCATCCAGGACCCATAGGTGGCACCAATTTTCGGTTTGGGCAACAAATAATTTTTAAAAGCCAAAAAAAAAAAAAAAAAAAGGAATCTGAAAGATTAACAAACCTCTTTCTTCTATCAAATTACATTTTGCAGTAGGGTAATGTTACAATGAAAATTGCCCTTCAATTTGTACAAAAGATGTAAGTTCGTACACCTCCTTATTCACCGTGGGACTGTTAATGACAGTTGGAAAAAATCTGCCTCCTCCAAATGGGACAAAGTTCAACGGAGATGAGGCCGAGCCTTACTATTTAGGGATGGGGGAGGGGAGAGGAAAGGAAGACAAATTCCGGCCTGGGGGGGACGGGGGATGGGGAGAAAGGGCTGTCAGCGAGAGGAGCTGGGAGTGAGGAGAAAAGCTTTGCACTGTACCCCAGTCTTTCTCCACACACCCTGGACTGCCTCAAATGAGGGGGAGAGAGTTTCTTTCTTCTCGAGTTCCCCCAGCCCACCCGAGGTCCTGTTCAGGATTTCCATCTCCTCCAGACTTCCTCAGATAGGGAGCCGGGCCCACAGGCAGATGTTCTGTTTCTTCATGACAGAAGGTAAAAAAGACCCAAACCCAACACTTGGGTTCCCAAAGCCTTGGTGGGCGCTTGTCTTGGGCATGAGAGTGAAATTTTGCTCCTGCCCCCCCCCCCCCATTTCATTCCCACAGAGGAACCAGAAGGCTCCTCCCAGGGACATCTTAATTATTCATTAGAACATATTTACTGAGCACCTATTAGTGCCAAGCGTTGGTGGGAGCGATGATGGGGAGACACAGACAATAAAAATAAACAGACAAAGAATCCAAAGAGTTTGAATTGATGCAGGAAAACAGATGTGGGGCGTGAGGGGGCCGAGTCCCAGGTCTTGGCTGAGTCCCTGGGATGTGCCCCGCCAAGTGTGGGTGCTTGGCTTCGCGCAGGAAAGAATTCAAGTGTGAGGCACCATTGAATTAAGGTAGATTTATTTATAGAGATACACACTGCATAGAGTGTAAGGCAAGAGAAAGGCAAGGGAAGAGGTGTGGGAATCGGGTGCTCAGGTTAAAGTTAAAGTAGGTACACGCTCCATAGACAGAGTGCGGGCCATCTCCAAAGGGGAGAGAGCGAAAAAGGGCCTCTAAGTGTGATGTTGTCACTTTTTATGGGCTCAGTAGCTTCACACGCCTGCAGGTGGGATCAGTCCAACTGCCCTGGGGAAGGGGCTGGGACTACCAGGAATTGGACCACCGCCCATTCTTTGGCCTTTTGCGGTCAGCCTTGGGGCTGTCATGGCGCCTGCGGGCATGTTATTTGATCCCGCTGTTACAATGAGCATATAATGAAGCTCAAGGTCCACTAGAAGTTAAACCTCTTAATCCTTAAGGTCCACTAGGAGGTGAATCTTCCCCCATTTTGGTGTTAAATTGCTGTCGTTCCTTGAGTGGCTGTGGCCTGCCCCCTTCCCTCCTGTCTCAGAATGACTGGGTGGGTGATTTTTGTTTGAACAGTGTGAAATAAAATTCATATTTTATGGCAAGATAAGAAAAATTTAAACTTAAAAAATTCTTCTCTGCCCTTTTGAGACAGGAGGGAAGCAGGCAGGGCACAACTATTAAAAGAATGACACAGCAGTGAGGACAGATTAACTGGTTAGAACCAAGATGGCAGAAGATCCGACTTCCAGTAGACCTCCAGCCTCTTGGCATACCCACAGGCGCCAGGACAGTTCCCAGGCTGACCATAAAAGGACAAAAAGCGGGTGGGGGTCCCATTCCTGGAAATCCCTACCCCTTCCCCAACATAGTTGGAACAACCCTCCCACTGGTAAGCATATGAAATTGCCCAGTCCACAAAAACTAACCACCCCCACACCTCATGGCCGCTCTCCCTTCTGAGATGGACCACATTCTGTCTATGGAGTGTGTGTCTCTCTAAATAAATCTACTTTCACTCAATTATGGTTCATTCTTGACTTCTTTCCTGTGTGAAGCTAAGGACTTGGTGGGGCGCGCTCCAGGGACTCGCCTGAGACCTGGGACATGACCATCTTCTCGTGCCCCATTTTTCCTGCTACAGTTTGGCCTCCTCCCCTGCCTGACTGTGCACTGTGTATCTGCATTATGCCTCAACCAGACCTCCCTCATCAGCAGAATACCTGCTCAACCATAAAAAGCAACATTCTTTTAGCATCAAGACAACTCCTTAGAAGATAACATTCCTTCTTGAGCTTGTAAGGGGTCACATGACCCACCAGGATGAAGCTTAGATCTGGATTATGTAAACTTTCAATATTATGTCATTTGATGTACAGCCCTCTGTACATCGAAAACCTTATATAACTGTGCCTTGCTTCTAACTAGTGGAACACTTCTCAAGAGTTTTCTGTGATGCTCTTCCTGGGTTATAATCCTCAAATTTGGCTCAAATAAAATTTTCCATTTCTTTGTTAGATCGACTGATTAATTTTTCATTGACAGTAAGAATGATCTCTTTAAGAAAGTGACACTGAAATAAAGGTTTGAAAGACAAGGAGCCGGCAATGCTAAGAGATTCTGTGGGCAAAGAAGAGGGAAAAAGAACCTTGACTTGACTATGGATGCCCTGATTTGCCCCCAAAATGTGGCATTAACTAAGAAGAACTGAACTGGCTGAGATGTAGCTTCTGTACCTCATGGAATGAGTGTTTGAAGCAGAAATTTAGTTGCAGGTATAGGAAAATTAAGAAAGCTACAATTATCACCATGTGCAGCAAAGGCTGGGAAAAGAGCCAGGCTTGGGCTGTTCCAAGAAAACCCACCAAAATGATTCCAGGGGCTTCATCCAAGACTTGCCCCTGTGGTGACCTGCATCATTTTCAGCACAGTGGAGTGGTGACAAGTGGGGACTCTGGTATAAGAGGGACAGAACTTTGAGTTCCAGGTGTATGACTTCAGGCCAATAATGTGTTGGAGCCTCGGTTTCCTCATCTGTAAAAGGGGTCCACTGAACCTTCCCATTCAGGTCAGATGTGATGACTCACTGAGAGTTTTGTCACAGAGTCAGGCACAAAGGACCCCAAAGGATGGTGCACAGCCACCCATCAAAGGTTCTTGATGGCCCAAGGGATAGCTCAGTGGGATAAGCAAGGTTCCCTTTGGTGGTCCCAGGTCTCAGAAAGGAGGAAGGCACGCTTTCACTATGTGAAGGGCTCTTTTCCAACAAATTCATTTTAGCAAAAGAAAAATGTCCCTTTCTCATCTGCTGTTGCATAAGTGCTTATATAACTGCTTGAAGGGGAGCGTAACTCTATTAAAGCCTGAGATTTAACAGAATTATCCATAACTGTTTTAAAATACACCATTTTCCCACACCAACATGGAAAGAGCCAGCCTAACAGTCACTACCATCTCTGAGGTCCTGATTTCCAGTGGTGGTCAACATAAACTGGGAAAAAAAAAAAAAAAAAAAAAAAGCAAGAGTAAGGCCATCTTGCTTTGGAAGGCAGGAGATCAGAATTCTAGTCCTAGTTGGGTGAACTTGGGCAAGTCACTTAACTCTTGCTACTCAAAGTGTGATCCACACACTAGCAGTCTGGGCATCACCTGGGAGCTTGTTGGAAATGCAGAGTCTCAGGGTACACCCCAGATTTACTGAATCAGAGCCTGCACTGTTAACCAGATTTCCAGGGGATTTTATGCACATTAATGTTGGAGAAGCACTGATTTAATATTCTGAGCCTTTCTCTCCTAAATGAGAAGCCAAAGTGGCTTTTATGTAATTTGAACACAGGTATAGCTAGCTTTTTAAAAAATAAAAAATACATAAAGAAAAAAAAAAACTAAAGAGAACAGAGAGTAAAAATAAAAAGCAAAGTCCTCTTCCATCCCAGAACTCCTCTTCATCCCACAGTATCCCACAACTCTTGCCCTCCACTACCCACTGCCTGACCATCCTCAAGCTCGGCCCGGCATTTAGTCTTTCTCTCTTCCTGGTAGTCCACCCACACTCTAGGAAGGCTTCTTTTGAAGCCCTGTCACTTGCCTTCGGTTTAGGGTGTAAGAGTGAAAATCACCCCTTCTCCCCAAGCCAACCATCCTCTTCAAAGTAATCTCACTCTCACGTGGCTGACTTATCCGTCACACAAGGGGGATGGTTCCAGGTCAAAAGATTGGTCCAGCCACCTCTTAGCAAGTTATGAGGGCATGTCCTTACATCCCTCTGGAATGTCAGGGACTTGTCACCTGTCATTTATATTCTTGGTTCGGGGCTTCAGCTGACATTCTCAGACGGGGTGATTTCTATGTAAAATGTTTCTAGCACCAATTCCAACATGTACGTGTGGAAGAAACGAAATACTTGATGGTCAATGATCACGAGCGCATAGTCCCCAGACATTCTGGCGCCTAAGGATTGATCACCATCAACCAGAGAACTGTGCAAAGCTGATCACATACCCTGGGGCGCCCCACCTCCACAGTGGGGAGGGGAGGGGCTCCCCGTATCCTCCAACAAATCTCCAGACACCAGCTCAGTGTCCTATAATTCAACTCAATTTGGACATCATCTACTCAGAGATAGCATCAGAACCCCCAGGTTAAGGGCTCAGTCTCAGAAGACTGCCCCCCTCCCCAACTTCAGAAGGTAGTCACCAGGCCAGTTTATCACCTATGCTTCTGACTGACCAGCTACAGATTGGAGGTTCTAACGACCCCTTCCTTGGTTTCAATTAATTGACTGAAGTGGCTCGCAGCACTCAGAGAAACATTTTATTTACTAGATTACTGGTTTATTATAAAAGGACATGGCTCAAGAACAGCCAGGTGGAGGAGATGTAAGGAAAGGTACGGGGGGAGGGGGGCAGAGCTTCCACGCCCTCCCTAGGCGCTCCACTCTCCCCACATCACCATGTGTTCACCAGCTCAGAAGTTCTCCAAACCTTATCCCCTTGGGGGTTGATGGAGTCCTCATTACATAGACATGATTGATTCAATCACTGGCCATTGGTGACTGACAAAATCTGCAGCTCCCTTCCCTCCCAGGAGGTCAGGGAATGGGAGAGAAAACTCCAACCCTCTAATCACATGGTTGGTTCTCCAGGCAACCAGTCCCCATTCTTAGATGGATCCAAAAGTCACTTCATTAACATAACAAAAGACACCCGTCTCCTCTCATCACTTAGGAAACTGCAAGGGTTTAGGGTGCTCAGTGCCAGAAATGGACAAAGACCAAATATATATTTAACTACATTATCATACTCTGACGCGTATATCCTTTCTTTAGGAAAATGCAGAATCCAGGAACATGAAAGCAGCCTGCATTTTGTTTTGATACCAATTGATTTACTCGTCAAATACTTATTAACGGTTTACTCTGTGCCTGGCTCTATGCTGGCTGGGGAGGTTTAATGATGAACAGGACAGGCAAGGTCGAAGTTGAAGAAAGGCACCACTCTGAGACGGCTTTCAGTTATTTTTAACTCTAGAGGAAAAAAAACTCTCTGAGGACTGAAAACTTTAGCTCAGTCGTGTCAAAAGATAAACTGAGGTATATTAAAAGTTTTAAGAATTTTTGAGCACAAACTGATTTGAATCAGGCAGCATCCAATCTAGGAGATGGAAATGAGCTCTGAGGAGCTGCACAAAATGAAAGACTTGAAGGGCAGAAGGGAGTGGAGAGAAGGAAGTTACACTAAGCTAAAAAAGTGGGTTGGTTAAAGTGGGTTACTTTCCTTTAGGGGAAAAGGCAGGGTTCTGTCTGGCAGATGACCTCACTAGTGCTAGGAATCAGGCAATTTCTGATTGACTGGTTAAAGATTCCATTTCTGGGAAAGCCGACACTGCCATTAAGTTTACTTGGTGTGGTGACATGGGGCTTAGCATAAGTGACTCCATTTGGGGCCAGTTGTCTTGTTTTTAACCATCTCAACCAGAGGTGAATCTTATATCTTGTAAAATTTGACTTAGGCATATTTTTAATAGCTAAGCATTTGTAAAATGTAGAATAAAATATTTTTGGAAAAGGTAGCACAGGACATGAGCATGGTAAAGTCAAATGGCCCAAAAGGCTATACAGGTAAGTCAGGCCCTCCCTCCCTCCCAACCCCACCTCTGGCTCCCTCCCCCACAGCTGGTAGGGGAAGTTTAGGCTTAGGGCCTAGGGAGGCCTCCTAGCCAGCCCTCCCTCCTCCTCAGGCCTATTCTAGACCCTTGGACCAGGGGCTCTGACTTGCTGGACTGAGGGGCGGGGGTGGGACAAGTCCCCAATCCCCAAGAAACGCCTTGGGTTCACATATCCAACCAGCTGTTGGGAGTAGGGACGAAAGTCGTTCATTCTCAAATGCTTACGGCTGCTGGACACTGATCTAGACATCTGGGACACATCAGTGGGTTAAACAGACAAAAGTCTCTGTCCTCGAGAGAGTGCACATACCAACGTGCGGAGCAAGGTGAAAAATAAATATGGTAAGTAAATTATAAGAATGAGCAACTTGACTGGTATATATAAAATAAATAAACAAGTTTATACTGTATGGCACAGGGAACTATATTCAATATCCTGTAGTAGCTTATGCTGAAAAAATATGAAAAGGAATATATGTATATTCATGCATGACTGAAGCATTGTGCTGTACACCAGAAATTGACACAACACTGTAAATTAACTATGCTTCAATTTTTAAAAATACAAAAAAAAAAAGGATGAGTAACTCTTAAGGGATAAATTGGGAGTTTGAGATTTGCAGACACACACTACTATATATAAAATAGATAAACAACAAGTTTCTTCTGTATAGCACAGGGAACTATATTTAGTATCTTGTCATAACCTACAAAGAAAAAGAATATGAAAATGAATATATGTATGTACATGTATGACTGAGACATTATGCTGTACACCAGAAATTGACACAACATTGTAAACTGACTATGCTTCAATTAAAAAAAAACACAACTTTTTTTTTTCTTGGAGGTGAAGAGCTGGGAAGGGGTGGGTGGATAAGTGCCCAGTGTAAGAACCAAGGCAAAAACATACCCTACCTCCCTATTCTTAACTACAATCTAAACAGCCTCATGTTGGGGTGCGAAAATCCCTCCTTCCTTAAATGACCTACAAGGCAAGGGCTTTGTGTCCACCACTGAGGCCTCTTCCATGGGCAAAGGATTCCCAAAGGCTGTTACACTATGCCTTTCTTCAACAAAGACAGGTTTCCCGACACAGGAATCCCGATGAACCACCTAATTTTCATACTTAAGCAGTGTTCCACACTGCCAGTTCTAAACAAGCAGCCATTTCTGATTTCTAGGATGACATCTTACAGCCCGCGGGTTGGAGGTGGAGCCTGTGGATAAAGGAACGTGAGCAGAAACCAGTGACAGGGCCCACTGTCCTGGGGCTGCCCCATGTGTTAGGAGTTACCTGCTGCGAAACAAGGCATAAGCAGCCCCTCTTCATCCTCCCTTCCTTCCTTCTTTCCTTTATTTTAATTGTGGTAAAATATATCTAACATAAATGTTACATTTTAAAATTTTTTAATTTTTAATTTTGGTAAAGTACACATAGAATTTATCATCTTAACCATTTTTAAGTGTCCAGTTCAGTGGCATTTGGTACATTCACGTTATTGGGCAACCATCACCACCATCCACCTCCAGAACTCTTCCCACCTTGTAAAACTGACACTCTGTCCCCATTAAACAACAGCTTCCCTCTCCCTCCTCCTTCCAGTCCCTGGCAACCACCTTTCTACTTTCATTGTCTATGGATCTGACTGCTCTAGGTACCAAAATAAGTGAAATCAAGCAGTATTTGTCCTTTTGTGTCTAACTCAAAAGTACAGCACGATGTCCTCAAGGTTCACGTGTTGAAGCCCGGGTCAGAATTTCTTTCCTTTTCAAGGCTGAATAATATGCCATTTTATGGATAGACCACAATTCTTTTATCAGTTCATCTGTCTGTGGGTTGCGTCCACCTTTTGGCTGTTGTGAATAATGCTGCTATGAACACGGGTGTACAAATACCCGACCTGATCATGCCTTGCTTTCAGTTCTTTTTGGAGTTGCCCTCCTCACTTTTCTTAATTACAAACTGAATGACTGTATGTTGGGAAGAGAAAGCCAGGATGGACATGCAGTCTGTTGGATGGTTACCACCAATTTGATAACCTAACTGAAGCCCCATCATTTAAAAAAAGAGAAAAAGGGATTTTACCTTCCCACAGATTTATATAAAGTCCCACTCACTGACATACTTTCAATCATATCTCATTTCTGATAAAACTGCTCTCTCTGTACAGAAATTGCACCCACTGCAGATACCAGAGGCTTATTCAGTACTTTCCAAACTCACATCACAGCTGCCTCATAGAAATTCAACAGTGAGAAGCTAACACTCCTCTGCTATAGATATGTACTTTCACACAGTCTCTGGTCTTAGGTTTACGTAAAAGATCAAGTTCCATTCAAGTGAAAGATCAAAGGAAAAACAGTGACCTAAAAAAAATAAGGACTTAAAGTGTCTTAAATGGATCAAATTTAAAAATAGACCAGGAGCTCAGGAGGGACTGGGAGACAACCAACAATTCACATACTTACAAATTCAATAAAGACACGAAAGTGTGCTCATCTGATGAGTAATCGAAGAAGTGGAAATGAAAAATGAGGTTTATTTTTCACCTCTCAGACTGGCAGATAGACAGACTGGTATTATGGGGGTTTGGTGAAGCTGTAGGGAGATAAACATTGAGGATGGGAATGGAAATAAGTGCAGCCTTTTGAAGCACAATTTGGCAGAAACCTATGACTCAACATGTATACTTTTAGGAATTTGTATTTCAGAGGCATTTCACAAGTCCATGGGAGTATATGCACAGGTCTGTAAGAAACCATGCAGCATCTGTTCTAATAGCAAATAACTGAAAACAGCCACATGTCCGTCCATAGTGTAATGGGTTGAATTATGTCCCCCAAAAGATAAGGTCAAGTCCTAACCATTAGCACCTATGAACGTGACCTTATTTGGAAATAGGATCTTTGTAGATATTATTAGTTAAGACGAGGTCATACTGGATTTGGGTGGACCCTAAATGCAATGACTCGTGTCCTTAGAAGAAGAGGAGAGGGCACACAGACATGCACACAGGAAAGAAGGCCATGCCACCATGGAGGCAGAGATTGGAGTGATGGGGCCACAAGCCAAGGTATGCCTGTAGCTACCAGAAGCTACAAGAGGCAAGGAAGAATTCTTCCTTAGAGCCTTCAGAGGGATCAACACTCTGTCGACACCTTGATTTTGGACCTCTGCCCTCCAGAACTGTGGGAAAATACATTTCTGTTATTTTAACCTATGCAGTTAATTATCATTTGTCATGGCAGCTCTAGGAAAGTAATACAGTGGAGGTTGATTCAACAAATAATGGTACATACACATGACTAGGGATGAGTCAAGACCCCCAATCTATTTCTTACTATGTTTTGGTTTTTGAACTACACAGATATAATTCCTTTTATAAAAATAAAATAAAATTTAAACCACAAATGAAAATATCATTTTATTTCTTTCCCTATAATTTAGTTGTTTGGGTTTCACATATTGCACTTTAAAACCAAAATAATAGAGGGCAATTATGTTGATTCTTTATCACAAAATTTTGAATTGGAAAGATCTCAGAGACTGCCTAATATCATAGGCAGAATAATGTCTCCCAAACATGTCCACATCCTAATTCCCAGAACCTGTATCGATGTTAGGTTACGTGGCAAAGAAGAATTAAGGTCACAGATGGAATTTAGGTTGTTAATCAGCTGTCCTTAAAATAAAAAGATGATTCTGGATGGGCTGGATCAATGTAATTACAAAGATCCTTAAAAGAGGGAGAGGGAGGCAGAAAAGTCAGGGTCAAAGGGATGCAATGGGAGAAAAGACTCAACTGGCTATCGCTGGCTTTGGCTTTGAAAATGGAGGAAGTAGTCTTCAGCCAAGGAATGCAGGCAGCCTCTAGGTACTGGAGAAGGCAAAGAAATGGATTCATCTCAAGAGACTCCAAAAAGGAACATGGATCTGCCTATACCATGATTTTAGCTCAGTGAGACCCCCATCAGACTCTTGATCTCCAGAAATGTAAGAGAATATATCTGTGTTGTTTTAAACCACCAAGTTTGTGGTAATACATTACAATAGTAATAGGAACTTATACATCTTGTCAACCGCTCATTTTGCAGGATAAGGAACTGAGATCCAAGAACACCAGATAGAAGAATCAACACTCCACACAAGAGCTCCTGGTTAATAACGGTGTTTTCACTATTAATGTGCACACGAATAATTAGAGGAGAAGCCTCCTTTCAATCTCAAACACATTTTGTCATGATCAGACTTCCCTGAACATTTTAAAAAATGATTTGCTCTTTGAAAACTTCAGTTTATTTATATTTCTGGAACATTTCTCATCTTAAAAACAAACAACAAAAAAACCCCACATTCTATATTCACTCTCAAACCAACTTATTAAGAACCACTTTTTCAGGATGGTTCACCATAGTTTGCTTGTTGTGAATTGTAATTCCTCTACTCTTCCCAAATAAACTCATTTTCCTGGTAAAATAACTGGCTCTTAATACAACAAAACAAAAGAAAACAACTTTTTCACCCAGCCAAACTGGTTTGACTTGTCTTCCTTAGTAAAACTGGACTAAATTTCTCACTTCAAACCAATTCAGAGTTTTTAATCCCATGCAAATGAAGAGCTTCACAAGAAGAAAAACATTCCACGCCAATTCACAAACAACAAATGCATATGCAACAGGACTGCTATACATTTAAAGACCTGTTCATTGTCAAGTGTAATAAAAAGATCACTTCTAGAATCTATGTGATTCTGAACCTTGTTCTATAAGGCACTAAACGGTTAACTTGAAGCACATTTGTAAGAAAATTGTAAGGGGGAAAAATTCCTCATCAAGAGACATATGAAGGAAAATTATTGTTACTTTTAGAAACAGAAAACCAAACATACTCTGGAGACCTGAGGTAATTAGCTTGCATTTTGTTTGAATCAGACACTTGGGAGTCTTACGATGTTTAGTTATGTTAATCGTGCTTAATATGCCAAATTAGAATAACAGGTCAGAAGAAGGATAAGGTGTCATTTTAGACTTTAAAACAGATTCCATGGTATGGTTCAAAGAGTGCTGGCCTGGAATCCAGAGTATCTGAGTTCAATCTGGGGTTTTGCCGTTTCTAGAGTGTGATCACCTCCCTGAGTCTTAATTCTCATGGGGATCATGATACCTGCCTGGCCTCCCAACAGGTGCTTGTGAATACAAAAGTAGAACAGGGAGTGTGGAAATGAGACATGAAGGAAGGGGGCAGGGCACAGCCATTCAAGGAATGACACAGCAATTAACACCAAAATGGTGGGAGATTCATCTCCCAGGAGGCCTTAAGAGCCAAGATAGTGGGAGATCTGACTTCCAGTAGACCTTGAGCTTCATTATACACTCACTGTAATGTATTAGCATGCTAAATGGCACTCCCACAGGTGCCATGACAGTTCCGAGGCTGACCGTAAAAGGTCAAAAAGTGGGTGGTGGCCCAATTCCTGGGAATCCCAGCCCTTTCCCCAAAGTAGTTGGAATAATCCTCCCACTTGTTAGCATACAAAGTTAATGGAAGTGACGACAGCCCTGCTTTTAAGTCCTTCAGACTGAAAGGAAGTGACATCAGATCACACTTGAGTGCACAGGAAGAAATAAAAAGCACTGGAAATGGTAAATATGTGAGTTAATATAAAAGACTTTATAAATGTATTTTCCTGATTTCTTCTCCTGATTTCTTTAAAAGACATAAGATTGTGTAAAACAATAATCATAACACTGTACTGTTGCATTTATACCACATACAAATGTAATACATGTAACTATAATAATACAAAGGTGAGGGGAGAGAATGGAGTTACACTGGAGCAAAGTTTCTATATATATATATATTTTTTTAATTTGGGGGAGGGAGTTAATTAGGCTTGTTTGTTTGTTTGTTTGTTTTTTAATGTAGGTACTGGAGAATTGAACTCAAGACGTCGTACATGATAGGCATGCACTCTGCCACTGAGCTATACCCTACCCCCAAGTTTCTGTATTTTATCAGAATTAAATTAGTATTAATCTCAACTGGATTTTGATAAGTTGCAATCTACAGAGCAACCACTAATAAAATAAATTTTAAAATATTAAAGAACCTTCCTACACTGTTGGTGGGAATGTAAATTGGTGCAGCCACTATGGAGAACAGTATGGAGTACTGCTCCTTAAAAAAAGTAGAAACAGACTTACCATATGATCCAGCAATCCCACTCCTGGGCATATGTCCAGAGAAAACTCTAATTCAAAAAGATATATGCACCCAACATTCATAGCAGCACTATTCACACAGCCAAGATCTGGAGACAACCTAAATGTCCATCAATAGATGACTGGATAAAGAAGTTGTATACACACACACACACACACACACACACTGGAATATTACTCAGCTATAAATAAGAATGAAATTGTGCCATTTGCAGCAATATGGATGGACCTAGAGATTATCATATTAAGTGAAGTAAGTCAGAGAAAGACAAATACTGTATGATATCACTTAACACATGGAATCTAAAAAAATGATACAAATGAATTTCTTTACAAAATAGAAACAGACTCAAACATAGAAAACAAACTTAAGGTTATCAAAGGGAAGGGGGAAAAGAGAAATTAGGAGTTTAGGATTAACAAATATACACTGCCATATATAAAATATATCAACAACAAGGACATGATTTAACTATATGCTGTCGGCAGGAGAACACCTTAGATTCAGAGACATAAATAGGTTGAAAGTAAAAAGATGAGAAAAGATACGCCATGACAACAGTTACCATAAGAGAGCTGGAGTAGCTATATGGCTGTTAGCTAAAATAAATGTTAAGATAAGAAATATTACTGGAAACAAAAAGGTGTGTTCCAAAATGATAAAAGGCCACTATATCAGGAATGTATAACAATTATAAATGTATATGCCTCTACTACCAGAGCCTCAAAAACATGAAACAAAATAGACAGAATTAAAAAGAAATGTAGGCAATGCAGTAACAGAAGTTGGAGATTTCACTATCCCACTCTCAGTGATTGATAGACAAACTAGACAGAAAATCAGCAAAGGTACAGAGGACTTAAAAAACACTATCCATCTATGCAGCCTAATAATATATGTAGAATGCTTCACCCAAACAACTGCAGAAGACTCATTCATCTCAAGAGCAAATGGAACATTCTCCAGAACAGGTCAAATGCTACGCCATAAAGCAAGTCTTAATACATTTAAAAGGAATGAAATCAGACAAAGGACATTTGAAAGAGTAGAAAACTAACAAGATGGCTATTGAGTTATTCAGGCCCATACTTTCAGCTAAACTGATCTTATGACCAACAGGCTCCCCTCCCTGCGCACACTTTTCTTAGAATAACTTAATCCTTTTTACCCTAAAGGTCTTGAGAGAAGGTCATGGACGAACCTCAAGAAAATGGGCAGACTTTCCTAAGTTCCTCCATAACAACAGCAAGTTTTTGTCAAGATGAAGAGAATGCAACACCCTGTAAAACACCCTGATTGTCACCTTTTCTTTTCCATCCAGTTTTTCTATAAAATCTCAAGACCCCAACCCCAGGATGGATTCACCGTCACTAAGGCATTAGTCTCCTGTGACTCCCCTTTGCCCAGCAAAGCAGTAAAGCTGCTCTTTTCCTTGCTTCCAAAACTCTGCCTCTGAGTTTGAATTCACTTTTCAGAGTAAGGAGGCTGATTTTTCGGCAACACATTCTTTTAATTCACCATAGAATTAAATTAGAAATCAACAACAGAAGGAAATTTGGGGAATCCCTAAATATCGGTAAGTTGAGCACTGCACTTTTAAGGAATGCATAGGAGAAAAAAGAAATCATGAGAGAAATTAGAGAATATTTCAAACTAAATTAAAATTAAAATGTAACATATCATGTTATGGATATAGCTAATACAATGCTTAGAAAGAAATTTATAGTTTTAAATACCTACACTAGAAAAGAAGATCTCAAATCAGTAAACTATGCTTCCACCTTAAGAAACTAGACAAAAGAAAAGCAAAATAAACCCAAGACAAGCAGAAGAAAAGACATGATAAAGATCAAATTGGAAACAGTGAAATAGAAAATAGAAGGACAATAGAGAAAATCAATAAAGCCAAAAGTTGGTTCTTTGAAGTTAACAAAATTGACAAGTTAACAAAATTGACAGTGGCTTAGTTAGACTGACCAACAAAACAAGAGCAGCACACAGATTACCAAAATCAGGAATGAAACAGGGGGGTGCTACTACCAATTCTATAGACATTTAAAGTTTATAAGAAAATACTAGGAAAAACCCTATACCAACAAACTAGACAATTTAGATGAAGTAGGCAGATTCCTTAGCAGACATAAATTATCAAAAATAACTCAAGAAGAAACAGAATATTTGACATGACTTCTAATAAGGAATTGAATTAGTAATTAATCTTCTTCTCACAAATAAAAAGCTTGAGCTTTGCTGGTGAATTCTATAAAAATCTTTAAAGACAGATAGCACTCATTCTTCACAAACGTTTTCAGAAAATAGATGAGGAGGAAATGCTTCTCAACTCATTCAGTGACAGCAGTACTATCCTGATATCAAATAAAGACATCACAAGAAAATAAAATTATAGAACAATATCCCCTGATAAATATTAACAAATCAAATTTGTCAACATATAGAAAGGATTATATACTCTGTTCAAATGGGATTTATTACAGGAATACATGACCGGTTAAACATCCGAAACTAACAACGTAATACACTATATTAATAGAACAAAGGACAAAAACCACATGATCATCTTAATAGATGCAGAAACACCATTTGACAAAAGCGAATGCCCTTTCAGGTCAAAAACTCAGCAAACTAGGAATAGCTGGGAACTTCCTCAAGCTGAATAAAGGGCATCTATGAAAAACCTACAGCTAACGTCATACTTAATGGTAAAAGACTGACTGCTTCCCTAAACTGTTGGGAACAGCCCAAAGATCTCAGCTCTTTCCACTTTTAGTTAGCATTGCACTGGAGATTCCAGCCAGTGTTATAAGACCAAAAATGGGGGAAGACTTGCATAGACACTTCATCAAAGAAGATACATAAATAGCCAATAAGCACATGAAAAGATACTCAACATCATTAGTCACTAGGGAAATGCAAATGAAAACTACAATGAAAATCCCACCACACACTCACTGAAATGGCTGTAATTAAAAAAGAGAGAGAATAGCAAGTGTCGGCAAGGATGTGGAGAAAGTGGAACCTTTGTGTTGCTGATGGGAATGCAAAATGATGTAGCCACTTTGAAATATTGTTTGGCAGTTCTTTAAAAAAAAACAAAAAACCAAGGGGGAGGATATCGCTCAAGTGGTAGAGCACATGCCTAGCATGCACAAGGTCCTCGGTTCAATTCCCAGTACCTCCTCTAAATAAATAAATAAACCTAATTACCTCCCCCCTCAACAACAACAGAAAAAAAAAAAAGAAAAAGAAAGAAAGAAAGAAAAGAAAATTATGAGGAATACTAAAAAAACCCCCAGATATTATAAAAAAACAAAAAACAAAAAAACCTAGCAAACCAAAGAGAAATGAAAGCATATGTCCACACAGACATGAATACCAATATTCTTGGCAGCATTATTTGTAACAGTCAAAACCCAGACATAATCCTGTATTTGTCTGTGAGGGCTAATCTAACATAGTGGCTTAAATTCAGAAACTGGCTCATAGTTCTGGTGGTTAGAAATCTGAGACCAACGTGTCAGCAGGGTTGGTCCCTTCTGAGGCTTGGAGGGAGAGTTTGTCCCTCGCCCCTCCCATCTTGGGCTCTGCTGGCAGTGTGTGGTGGTCCTTGGCTTGTAGAAGCATCACCCCGATCTCTACCTGCATCTCCACGTGGCGTTCTCCCTATCTGCCTGCCTGTGTCCAAATTTCCTCTTTTTGTAAGAACACTAGTCGTATTGGATAAGGGGTCCATCCTACTCCAGTGTCTCACCTTTGGAAATAGTATTTCCAAACAAGGTCACTTTGTGAGGGGGATGGTTAGGACTTCAACATAAGAATTTTGGAGGGGACGCAATTCAACCCATAACAAATCCAAATGTCCACCACAACTTGTGATTGGAAAAACAATTTATGGTATGGTCCATGCAACGGAATGCTTTTTAGACATAAAAAGGAGAAAACTGCCATTATCTACTACAACAAAATTAAGCTCTGAAACATTATGCTAAGTGAAAGAAACCAGATGCAAGACTACATACCGTATGACTCTCTTTACAAGAAATGTCCATAAAAAGCTAGTTCATAGAGAAAAAAGCAGGCCAATTGTCGCCTAGGGCTTGGAGTAGGAGAGAGATTAAGCAAAAACCAGCATGAAGAAACTTGCTGGGCTGGTTTGAATGTTTTAAAACTGCATTTTGGTAATGGTTGCCAACTACATAAATTTACTAAAAATATAACTGAAGTGTACACTTACAATGCGTGAAATTTCTATCATACATAAATTATATATTATTAAAGCTGTTTTTATTTTTTAAAGAAAAAACCTCTGGAGGTGGGGACCAGCAATTTGTGTATTAACAAGTCTTCCAGCTGATTCTAAGGTATATTAACGTCTGAGAATCACTGCTTTAAAGAGATTGTTTAAACCAGGTGAACTTGAGATAATATAATTGGTGCCTAAATCTCACCAGTTTCCTGCCCACCCAGATTGGTAGAGAATCACGAAGAGAATGATATCCCTGAAGGAAGTGAGTAACTACTTTTTTGTTACAAATCTGAATAGCATGGGGGTTGAGTCTGAGGCAGGGTCCACACTTGGGGGGGTGACCCTGAGGTTCACATCTGTGTCCAAATGGCCGCTTCCAGCTCGGCACTTCGAGGTTCCTCAGGCACCCAGGTGCACAACCCCCCCGCTTCCGTCACCCAAGCCCCCAAACCTTTGCCTTCTCCGCCCATCAACCTGCCGGTCTAGTTAGTGCCTGAGACTGGAGGTTCCTTTTCTATTATCGCTCCCTTTTTCTTGCAATGGCCTCAGGCCAAGGCCTTATCACTTCTCCCAAAGGGCCTCTCTGCCTCCAGTCTCACCCCACCCCTTTCAATCTACCCACTGAAGTCCTTATTGCACATGAGCATAATCATGTCACTTCCTGCTAAAACTCCTTTGGTGGCTTCTCATCTCTGTCAGTTAGAAATTGCTTTCGACCACATGTAACAGAAACCTGGTTATCCTTGTGTAGCCAAATAAAGGTTTATTTTCCTTGTGGGATAGAAAGCACAAGGTAAGTAGCCCCTTTCCAGTGAAAATCATTGTTGTTTCTTATGTATCTTACAGTAATATAATGTGAACTTACAGTTTCAATACATACCATTTGAAGATGTGACTATACTTGGGCCCAAGCACTGTTTTCAAAAAGCTCCCAGGTGGATTCTAAGGTGCAGTCAGGGTTGATAACCCCTGTACCAAACCCAGGTATCTTTGATTTACAGCTGAGCTCTACAGAGAATTATCCAAGATGAAAGAGTGGGCCAGAGTGGGCCAGAGCCCAGGCTGAAACTGCTAAACAGAGATCATATGAAATAGGCTACTGCCAAGATAATTAAATATACAGCTGTCAATTACAGTTCATAAATTTCTAATTGCAGGCTGTTCAGTCCTGCTTACTAACAATCTAAATTTATTTTTATACTTTTTCTCCTCTCCAACTTTTAAAAATGCCTCAGCTACTTCATGATTCTGTGATATAATCTTCTTACAGTGCTTACTGGTAATAGCTTTCTGTTTTAGGGATTTACTAACACTAAATGTCTGCTGGTAGGACTAGCTAAAACTGCCTTTAACGGTTTCTAATTTGCTCCCTAGTTATTAGTGCATTTATTTCTTAGCATTAGAATAAGCCTCTCTTTTTGTACTTTGCTTCTTTTGGATTTCCTCTAGTTCTGACACTGTCCTACGATTTGCATAATATATACTTTTTCATCAGCAAAGGCCTTGGTGATAACGCCTCTGTGATGCTGGACATGGAGGAGATTAATAGAAAATTGCTTATTTACTGAGAATGATGAAGATGTTGAGGGGGATTACCTGGAATTACAGAAGGAAAAATGATTTATGGGAAGAGAGAGGTGAGATAAAGGAGAGAAGAGAAGAATGGGTTCTAAGAAAAGAGGAAGAAGAAGATGAAAATGACGGAAATGCAAGACTGAGCTTCTGGTCTACCTTCTTGTTACCCTCCTAATCACAGAGGTCCTCAAAGACTGATTTTCATCCTCAGGGGTCAGAATGACACACTGACAATTGCTTAGTCATCTGCATGAGCTGCAGTCTGATCTGAAGCCGCCAGCCCTCATCATTCCCCACAAAATCAGAGACTCCCTGGAATACCTGTGCCCAATTCTGACTATCAGATTCCAGCCTCATTCCTGGGCTCAAGACAACTCAGGCTGCTTTCAGATTCGCTTGATCTCTTGGAGATAATGACTCTCAGTGGGATTTGAACTTTTCAAAATTACCTGGGTTCTCTGGTCACACACATGAACTCCATGACTAGATTATTGGGCAGGAGCACCCCAAAGCCATTGGATCATGGAATCTCAAGGTCAAAATGAACAGGGCCGCCCTAACATTTACAGGGCATGGGCAAGGGCACAAATGGAGGCCCTCCTATCATATGCTGTATGTTTAAATATTTTAAATCAAAATAACACAGCTAAATAAAATGTAATTTATCCTCCTGCCTTCACAAATATAGCTTTACGAAGACCTGGAAGGCAGGTTCAGATTTGGAATTCTTGGACGTCTCTGTAGGAAAGTGGCAGTAGAACGAGAGCCGGATGCCCCCACCCTGGTCTTTCCTCCTTCTTTCCCCATGGAGGGCTCCAGGTTGCACTGAGAGGGGCCTATGG
Organism: Camelus bactrianus; assembly: GCF_048773025.1. Classification (NCBI taxonomy): domain Eukaryota; kingdom Metazoa; phylum Chordata; class Mammalia; order Artiodactyla; family Camelidae; genus Camelus; species Camelus bactrianus. The sequence goes on along the minus strand of NC_133539.1, from coordinate 11,543,067 downwards.
TCAAGTTTAGGTGTGTACCCATGGTGGTACAGTCCATCAGTAGCCTGTCCAGGTCCTAGAAACAGACTGAAGGCTATTAGGGCCAGGGTCCTGGATACTTAATGCTTGTTCTTGAACAGTGGTTCTCAACTGAGGGCAATTTTGCCTCCCAGGGAACATTTGGCAATGTCTGGAGAAATTTTGGTTGTCACAGCTCGGCAAGGGGGGTGATTAGAGCATCTAGAAGTAAGAAGCCTGGGATGATACTAAATATACTGCAATGCACAGGACAGCTCCCCGCAAAAAAGGTGTATCTTGCCCCAAATATTAGCAGTGCCGAGGTTGAGATACCCTGCTTTAATTTAGGAGGACAAAAATGCTATTCAGGATCACATATTTAAATTCCTTAACCCTGCTCTAGAAAGAGGGGTAAGATTCTGGGTGGGACCACCTTCTTGGCTCCACACTCTTTCCCCCATGGGAGAAGTGGACTGAACAGGGACAGAAAAGGGCCCTCTAAAGTGTGGGACCCCCATGCGCAGGTGTGAGGGCAGTACTAGGAATGAACCTCACGGGTCCTCTAATCCTGTGCAACACAAGCCCTGGCACCGACCCAGGCTTTGTCTACCTATCTCAAAAGAGGGACTCACGATCCCAGGGGCCCTTTTTGTATTCGTGGGCTGCTTTGTTGGCAAGTGAACTGAAATCTGATTCCAACTTCCAAGAACCCAAAGAAACTTCAGCCTTGGGCAAAGGCCCTTTGGCTGATATTGGCACATTTATGCAACTGCCTAGCCTATGCCAATTATCTGGAAAATTCTAGTAAGTACAATAAGCAAAATTACAAATATATACTTTCTAGAGGATGATAAAGAAAAATGTAGATTGTGTACCTCTGACAGAAGATGACTTAGAGACCAAGAGTATAATTAAATAAATAAGTACTGTAAGCCAAGATGTGGGGCTGAAGCAAGACTCTGCTTTGTTTCACTCTGGCCTTGAATTATGCCTCAGTGTTTCAACATCCTCCTCACAATAAAATCCTTCTTACGGAGCATTACATGGATTGTGTTGGAGTTCTAGGGGAGATGGGAAGGATTTCAATCCCACAAAACAAAGGCAAAAGAAATCCCCAGCAGCCCGAGCTCTTCTCCCTTAGGTCCCTGACTGGCCCCTGCCTGGGTCTCCTTGACTCCCCATTTCTTTTCAGGACGCTTTCCCCATCTCCTCTTCTGAGTCAAGTGGGTCCGGCTCTTGCCCCCAACTTGTATACTTCACTGCGCGTGAAAAACACCTGCAAGTCAGAGTTCCTCGAAGTGTGATCCCAGACCAGAATTATCAGCACTACCTGGGAACACAGTTGGAATGCCAATTCCATGTTCCCACTCCAGACTCAGTGAGTCAGAAACACAGCAACCTGCAGTTTAATGAGCTCTCTGGGTGAGTCCAAGACATGCTTCCAGGTTAAGTTAACCTTGCCTGCTCCGAAAACAGTTCACTCATCTTTGTTATGCAGGCAGCACCATGGGGAGGGAAGATGGATTTTTTTTCTCTCCTCAATGCCCCCTCTGGAGCCCTCAGCTTACTAAACTATTCCCCCAACACTAGTATGTGTATCTGGTGCAAGAGGATTCTCATTCTAAGCCAAACTGTTGCAGACAAATGCATGTTCACCGCAAAAAAGAAAAAAAAAGTTTTAAGAGAACATTAGTGAAAGTTTAATTCGCACTCCCCAAGGGTACCCACCTGCAGTCTCCTATACATCTTTCTCAAGGTTTCTGAGCACACAAGCAAAGACGTTTATACTTTTAAATAAAACCCCACAAAAGTAGTTTGTACTGTTTGCTCATTTCATATGTTTTTGTAATCTGTTGTGGCAGAGTCAGACAAAACACAGAGGTATGTAGAAATCAATCAGTTGACATTGTTGGTATTTTTAGGGTTGTGGCCTTGCCAAACAGGAAATATTTGAAAAGAATACACAATTCGGGTAACCAAACAAGTCACTCTATGTGCCAAGGACTAAGAAAACTACAGGGAAGAAAAGGTGAGGCCAAGGATTGAGATGTATCGACTTTACATGCTCACAGAAACCCAAAACACAAGACAATAACAGAACTATCCAACGGAACCAGATTGATACATCCCTAAATAACAAACGCGACAACATTATGACCAAAGTCAGTTATAAGTAATGACATTTCCAGACAAATAGGCTTCAGATCTTCAAGGCGTGCCATGTATACCTCATGTTCCCAATTTCGTGTACTGCAATCCACGAGTTACACCCTTTGGAGGAGAAAGGCTGGTTTTTCCACTGTTCCAGGTTCCTGGGCGTTTTACAGCCGCGGGGCGGAAAAAGCCGGCGACGGGGAGCATTGGGCTCCCCACGCGGCCCCGTGGCCCCGCCCCGGTCATTCCAGGCCACTCGCGTCCCGAGGCCCCCCGTGGGGAGCGGGCTGAGCACGAGGGCGGTGATTGGTTCCGGGCCAGGGTGGGCGGGGCTCGGCGGCCGGCCTATAAAAGTCTCGCGCGGCGGAGGTAGCTTTTTGCGTCGGCGTCTTCTGCAGCGTCTCCCGTTGCCTGAGTTGTCCTCGTAGCCCTGAGCGGCGCGCGTCCCCGATAGTCATGGCGTTGAAGGCTGTGTGCGTGCTGAAGGGCGACGGCCAGGTTCAGGGCACCATCCACTTCGAGCAGAAGGCAAGGGCAGGGGAGGGAGGCCGGCGGCGAGCTGTGCCTGCGCACCTGCGCCTTGGAGCGGCCGGCCGCCGGGGCCTCGGGCAGCCCTTGCCACGCCCCCGGCGCGCGGGTCGGCGGGTCGGTGCGGCCGGCCTGCCCTGCAGTCGCGCGGTTCGCCGGAGCCGTCACCCGCGCGCGGCCGCGAAGTGCTGAGTCACCGGGCGGGCGAACCTGGCGGCGGCGGCGGCGGCAGCGCGTGGCGAGGCCTGGGCGAGGGTGCAGGGAGGGAACGCCCGGCCGACCCCGTGGGTGCCAGCAAGCGCGGGCCCCAGAGAAAGGCGAGGAAGCGAGGGAGGAAGGCCGGATGCCCCTCCCGGGGCCCCTTCGGCGGCCTAGGGCGGAGGCCTCCCTGGTGTTCTCCAGGGCTGTGGCCCTTTCTTGCGGGGTCGTTTTCTGGGTCCTGAGATCCTGCAGATTCTGAGTTGCGCAGTCCGAGGCGCCGGCCGCCCTTGAGATCCGGGGGTGGCGGGTGCGGTCGGGAGACCTGGGAATTGTAGCATCCGTTATCCCTTTGGGGCTTCCTTTCCAGCTTGAGCTAATTCAGGGGTCAGAAAACTACGGCCTGCGGGCCTGATCTGTCCCGGGGGCGGTGTTTGTACAGCCCTTGAGCTAAGAGTGGTTTTTATATGTTTTTCTATGTTTATGTTTAAACATGTGGAAAAGAGTATGCGACGGAGACCCCTTACAGAAGTTTACTGACCCCTGCTCTAGGTCATCGTCAGGCTATAAGGGTAAAGGAAATGGCCTTGATCAAAGCTCCAAAAGCCAGAGATCTAGCAGACTCCCTTGGAGGGGATTTTCCAGAGGAGTGATTTTTAACTCCGAGTGCACAGTAGACTCATTTGGGGAGCTTTTTAACATGCACCTACCAGGACCCAGCTCTGGACCAGTTACATCAGAGTCTGTTAGGGTGCATTCTGCACTTTGCTATATTTAAGGTTTCCCAAGTGGTTTTTAACAGTGCATGGAGGATTGAGAATTCCTGTTGGTAGAGAATGGTGGATGGGGTTTGGGATTCCAACTTTGGGAGACCTGGAGTATTTCCATTGCATGGAATTGTTACTTAACTCTGCTCTTGGAGCATTTGTTTAGCCAAATGCTTTGTAAAGTGGCTTTGAAAATTCTCTACCAGTAGGCCTGGTAATGAGATGGTAGAGGGTAAGCGTCCCAACAAACCTTGTAAAATAAAACTAAAGAAACACTCGTCAGTAATGTTGCAAAACACAGGTGTTGTAAGGGAGGTGCTTGTGTTAAGATTGTCTCCCCAAATCTTAGGTGACCAGTGGAAGATTGTTTATGTTGTGCATGGCTTGTTAATCATGAGGGACTGTTCAACGTATGTATGAGATTTAGTCTCTAAAATGGTTTATTAGAATGTGAGAGGACAGGAAAAGTCATCTAGGTAACTTTCCCAACTATAAATTTATATGAGGGAGAACTTAATTTGAGCTTAATTTTTTCCTTTAAGTGATTTTGAAATTTTCTGGAAAAGGCTCTTTGGCATTTGACTAAATTTTGCTGTTTTTATTTGCTAGACTTTGTTTTGTCCACCTTCCTTCCTCCCACTAGAGAATCTTAGAAGCCTCTGAGGAATCCCTTCCCTCTAAACGCTGAGAAACAGCTCTTGGCATTACATTCAGAAGCCAGGCTGTGAATCCATTCATAACTGAGGTTCCCTTAGTTTTTCCACCTTCCCTGAGTGGCGTGTGTGGCTCCCTCTTTCATGTTCTGAAATTCATTTTGATGGTGCTGTTTGTACCTGATAAAGACCCTCCTTTAATGCAGATGTATTAAATTAGCAATAAACTATTTCTCGGCCTATTGGATGTTTTAACATTTTGGATTAGTTTCCAATTTTTACAAATCAGAAACTTTCACCCGTAAGTCCAAATTCCTAGCTTCTCTTGAAAAACTTGGTGATCTGCCTGTACTGAGGCTTCAGTAGTCCGGGGCAAAACTGTGCGGGACCGGTTTCCATTCCTCCTCCTTCCCTGAACTGTTCTACTCATTTGAGATAGTGGCTTGGCCCCTGTGGGCTTGCACCCGGGCAGCTTACTGGCGGACTACTTCCGTGTGCTCTGTGCATTACCTGTTAGATGGGGGGTTGGCAGAACCTATCATGTTTCTCTCTCTGCTTTTGATAACATGGTGTGTTTGGGGGGATAACATTCACATTTGGGTTTTTCCAAAATTAAAGGTTGTACCTGGAAGAATAATATCTATTCTCAAAAAGAAACACAAAAGGCAGTGGTCACCATGCTGCTTTGTTTGAGCAGTGGTATCCAGCCAGTGAAAAGTCAGATCTTCAAGGTTAACACCTCCTGTAATTTTTGGTCCTGGCTTTTTAAAGGCAAAGACACCATCATGTATTACTGTATGGTGGGGATGATGTGTATGTTTTATTTCAGTTCCTAGAGTAGAAAGGTTATCTAGGTTTCAGTGCCTAATAAGACTAGAGAAAACAGTACTTCTGGTTAGACTAGAATCAGTCCTCCAGGAGCAGTGGGGTAGGGTATTTTCTGGCTGTGAATCAAAAATATTCTATGCTGGAAACTGGTAAACACTCCTCTTGTGGAGAGTGGAGAACAGGGATCCTTGGGTAACAAGTTGGTCACTCCCGGGGTGCTTCTTTTCTTTTCTCTTTCTCCCTTCCTTCCTTTCTTCCTTCCAGGCAGATCTGTATGTTTGCTAGTATGGAAGAGTGTCTGCATAAAGAAAGCAAGGTGCTAAAAAAAGAAGTATGATGTGCTGACATTTGGATTAAAACATTTGATATGTACACACACACTCACCATGCGCAAGTACAACCTGTTTGTACTATTTACAGAATAAACAAGAACGTACTTAAATGAATAGTTAGGCAGCTTCCTGGAGGTTCAGTGCTAGAAAGTGGTGGGCCTGGAATTTGAACACAGATTTTTCAACTCCCAAGTCCATGTTCGTTGTTTTCCATTTTCCTGTGAACGGTAAAGATAATTCGGCTGTTTTCTTTGTTCAGAAGCCTTTGCTCTCTCAAACTTCTCGCCCTTTTCTTTGAATAAAGGAAAATGGGCCAGTCATGGTATCGGGGTCCATTTCAGGATTGGCCGAAGGCGATCATGGATTCCATGTCCATCAGTTTGGAGATAACACACAAGGTGGGTGTTGTGCTGGTCTGGTGACTTGCGCTGATTTAATCTAGTGAGGGAAACTGGGTAGAGTTACCCCCAGGCATTAAAAACTCAGCATGAAAAAAACAAAAGTCAAGTTATGTGACTACCTCAGGGATGTATTAGTCACAGAAGTGGTTTTTGACTCTTAACGTGTGGAATGAAAGGGAAAGGAGTTGATTTTTTTTTATCTTGATTATGGTTTGATTATCAGTGATTGCACGTTTGTGAGTTGCAGGCTGAGGGCAGGTGTGGCGAGGGCAGGTGTGGCGAGCGCAGGGTGCGTGTATTTGCGTTCCCGTTAAGAATAGCTCCACACCTCCGACTCGGGATCCTCAGTGGGGGGGAAGTAAGATACAAACTGATGATAGGATGATTGTAAACTGTTGGACTGAGTTTCACTTTCTCAATTTAGGATTAGAAGCAAGTTAAAAGCTTATGGGTTAAATTGCTTTTAGTGACCTTTTGCCATATTTGAGTAATCTAAACAATGTTTAGACTTTTAATGATGAGAACTTGATTCATTTTGCTGGAAAACTTGTTTTTAATGTTCCATAATTTTGTTCCTATAGTGATTTAATGATCAGATTTGATCCATTTTAACAATTATAAAAATTCCTCCAGTGGTTTCTTGGTTTTACTGCTTCTGCTTTGGGGGGTGATTGCTCTGTGGCTTTGACTTAAGTGTGCCACACCCTGTAACCTGCATGCCTTCTCCCTGGGGTGGGAGGGCTTGAGGGGGCAGTGGAGTATGGATAAAAGCTGTAAACAGGGGAAACTTTCCATCAGCTTTTGGATGAAGAACCATGTCATAAAAGAACCTGCATTGTTGTGGTTGTGTTCTGTGTGAATGGTGTTCCCTGGTGCACAGGAGTGCCATTTTTACAGAATATAACCTGAGTGCCATCCCCTAGAGCTGTGTGAGGCAACAGCCCTTGGGCGTAAGGTGCCATATTATATCCTGGATGCCCCCAAGTAAAGGCCACAAATGGGAGAGCTGCTTGGTAGCATGTTGCTAGGGAGATAAGTTTTTTGTAGTTAGGGTATGCTGTCATCTTATGAAGTAGAATCATCATCATGGGATTTTAATAGTAGAACCACCATTGAAGGTCAATTTTTGGCCTTCTTATTTTACAAAGCAGTGAAGAAACCAAAGCCCAGAGAAGGTTATTAACTTTACCAGTACCACACAGTGGTTAGAAATTGCCTCTACTCCCTGCCCATTTTAAGGTGTTCCTTTCTGTTTTTATTAGCCTACAAGTCACAATGTGGGTCAGTACTTTTTCCATTTGAGGTTTTAGCAATAATCAGTTTCTTTCTAGAATTTATTTTGGAATTTTGATTCATAATTTAGCTACTTTTCTTGGTAAATAGGCTGTACCAGTGCAGGTCCTCACTTTAATCCTCTGTCCAAAAAACATGGTGGGCCAAAGGATCAAGAGAGGTGAGTGACCTTAACTCTTTTTGAAATTAACAGGGATGACTTTTGGGGGTCAGTATGGGTATACTACTTGCAGAGTGCATGCTAAGATAATTGCACCTCTGCTCTTGAACTTGTTGCCCCCATGTAACCTTTTGCCCCCAGGTGCTAGAATGCCTTACTCCCTAGGCTAAGGAATTGACAAATGGGGACACTTAGAAACGATTTGGTTTTGTAGCATTTATTGAACATAGAACTAATACAAGAGCCAAAGGGAACTAATACAGGAAATGTCATGAGTAACAGTATTGTCAGCCACTAGCAAAATAAACCATCATCGTGTGAAACATTGGAAGATTTGTAGATAAAAAATTGATACTGAAAATTCATTGAGACTTCATTTGTATGTGTTTGTTTTCTGAGAGCCTTTCAGGAAAATACTAAATATAAGGACAAGGATTAATTTATTTTTCTGTCAGAGGCCTGGGGGCATAGCTGTCTTAGCCATGCCAACACTGAACAGGCATCAATAACTTAAGGTTTACCCTTTGGTACTTTACCTCTGAAATTAGAAGTGCACCCCCATCCCACGACTTCCCAGAGCTTTGCTTTATAAACTTGAAGCCTTGTTTGAAGAGCCTTGTATCTAGAACATCTAGTTACTTGTTTTTAAACTTGTATGTTTTCAAACAAAATTTTGTCAGCCTGGAAAGTGGGTCCTGTTTGGTACATAGACTATATCTACCTCTTAGCCCACTGTTAACGTTTCTGATTCAGTCTGTTTTTAATTTAGCTCATGAGCTGAAGTTAAATGTAAATCAGTCCTAATTCCTCTAATGCTTTTTCAATGTTAGGCATGTTGGAGACCTGGGCAATGTGACTGCTGGCAAAGATGGTATGGCCATTGTGTCTATTGAAGATCCTGTGATCTCACTCTCAGGAGACCATTCCATCATTGGCCGCACAATGGTGGTAAGTTTTTGTATAGTAAGGATATGCATAAATTTCTTCTAACACATGGTCATGTATCCTTTCATGATTTCATGATTATTAATCCTGGTTTCTAAGGATCCACATAAATTGTACCTTTAGTTCAGATTAGGAAAAGCAATTATTTTATTGGATGGTTATAGTAAAGATGAGTTAATGATCTAGATTGGTTAGAACACTGTTGTGCTAAATAAGGAAGATGCAGTAATAAGGCAGATTATATCTGATATTAGATCTGTGTTATAGAAACAGAATTGGTCTTTATCTAGTCTTATTTGTATTTTTTTGTGTGGGGGAGGGGGAGGGAATTAGGTTTATTTATTTAATGGAGGTACTGGGGATTGAACCCTGGACCTCACGCGTGCTGAGCACACACTCTGCCACTTGAGCTGTACCCTGCCCCGTCTAGTTTTAAAATGGCTGTTTTCTCGCCATTTGGTTTTCCCCTTGCAGTTAACCGGAACATTTTTAGTCTAAAACCTGGGGTGGACCTCAGCACTGTATTCACTCCTGTCTGCAGGTTATCATCACCTGTTTCACGCGTGGGAAGCAGCTGCCCAAGCTATGTAGGGAGCTGCAGCTGGTTCAGACAAAGCACGCCGTCTCGGCTCCCTTTGGCTTGCTCCAGAGGGCCGTTAATATTCAGTAGACACTTACTTTCAGTTGATCCTTTATCCTTAGAATTTTCTTCAGCTATAGTTATGAAGCAGAAAAATCATTTATCAGTGTTTGATGAGCAAAAATATAAATATTATTGTGTGAATATTTGAGACATTTTTAGGATTACCTCTTATTTATGGACCTGTAGTTCATTAGGCACGATTTTGATAAGTTTCTTTCTGATTCACTTTTTTTCCCCACAGCAATTTATACTCAAAGAATGACTACTGTAACTGAGCTTACTAAAGTTTCCCATGGGGGATTCAGCATGTGGCGGCCTTTTAACCTAATTGTGTGCTTTTAGTACTTCATTTAGAGACAGCAATGCTTACCTAGTGTTTATGTTTAGGGGTAACACATGCCTTTGCATTATCAAGAAAAACCTTTGAGTAGTAGTTTCTACTTTTTACTACTAGATTAAATATGAATATATTTTCCTGCTAGTAGGATTAATTTACCATGCCACTTTATAATGTTGTTTCTTAAAAGTCTTCTGGGTATTGCAAGAAGAGATGGTAATTGCTTGATAACCCTAAGTTAATGTTCTTAAAATTTTTTAAAGGTCCATGAAAAACCAGATGACTTGGGCAAAGGTGGAAATGAAGAAAGTACAAAGACGGGAAATGCTGGAAGTCGTCTGGCCTGCGGCGTGATTGGGATCGCCCAATAAGCATTCCCTAGGACGTGGTCTGAGTCCTAGTAACTCATCTGTTGTCTTGCTAGTTGTAGAAATTTAACTTGAGAAATGTTAAACACTGTAACCTTAAATGTGTGATTTGTGTGACTTTTAAAAATTGCTTTACGTTCCTGTAATGAGAACTGATTTGTGATCATTTGGAAGATTTGTATCTTTGTAAAAGTCATATTCAGTTAAAATGTGTTTCATTGATCTCTGTATTTTGCCACACTTAATCACATGTGGATATTAAACTTAATTGTCTGTCTTCAGTTCTCACTTAAGCCTGCAATAAACAGATACTTTCTCTGACACTGTATTTTGAGCCTGTTAAAGTATTTAAATTGAAATTCTAAATTAGCTGATACTCAGAGCTTGAATGGAACAGATTATTATGTTGATAGGTATTAACTATTTCATGGAGCCCTGTTTTTAAGGTGTTTTAACTGAGGTCACCAAAATGTTTAGTTTTAGCAACTGGTAAATTTAGCTAAGACTAAGTTGAACTTTAATCTTGGACAAATAGGCTATCCTTTGTTAAATTTTAGGGAAGTTACTTTTCCTGCTTAAGCCACTTCGGTATTTTGATTCAAAAAGTATGTAAGTTTTTAAAAAGTAGATCTTACGGTTTAAGAGAGCCCTTTGATAGCTTGTGGTGAAATTGTGAACAGCAGGTTAGAGCCTCAGTTAGCTAGTAAGATTAATTTACCTACCTGCCAAAATGGCACATGTTCCATTTTTGTAGACCTGCGAACATTTAGTTTATAATAAAAGTGGAGGTTGGAACAATCTGCTTTCAGATAAGCCTCCTTAAATGCATTATACTATTGTAAGGTGGAAGCAAGGAAATGTGTTCTATTTAAATATAAGAATTTATATATCCAAGTAGTGAATTCCAGTCTATTTTCTCAACACATTGATTGCCATGTCACCCAAACTTGGGTGACATTTGTATTTCCTCAAGGGCACCTGATCCTCAAGTCAGTGATCAACGTGTTAATGTAAATATATACCTGTAAGAGAATGGTTTTAAATGTTAATCTCAGGTTTGACTGTGAGCTAGTTTATTAATTGAAAATTGCAGAATATTATTCTGATAGAGAAGCCAGAAGTAATTTTGACTGGTCACAAATGTATATTGGGCTTTATCAAATGTATCATCATTTGGGCTTTATCAAATGTAGGGAAAGCTAATTTAGAAAAAGACTAGTGTTTTCAAAGTTTTTAAATTGGTGATAATTTGCTCACAATAAATTGTTAAACGCATCATCAGGGAGTTTAAAAGCAATCACTACTGGCCTTCACTAATGTAGTTTGTTACATACATGGGACAAGGCTCAAGTACAGGACTTGCTTGTGTCCTTTAAAGCCTCAAGTGTAATTACTACCACTTGGTAGTTTGGGGTTTTGCCACGTGCAAATAGAGTGCTGTAAATACTTTATATTGGCAATACAGGGCTGCAAGTCTTGGAAATCTGGACACTAATTAAATGTCTCTTTCTAGAAGCAGTTTCAGCTAGGACTTTTAAACTTCCTGGTGGGCCAACATAAAATTAAGGAAAAATTTTGTAACTCAAGTCTGCAAATATGAAATGACGTATTCTCTTATTTTCCAAAAGCAAGGACAAAAAAAAATAGCTGTAGATACATTCTCCCCATCAAAACAAAGATCTTGCTGTAGAAAACTAAAACCAAAGTAATAAAGCAGCTTCACCTGGGGATGAGGGCAAAGAAAAAGTTAATTGCTCAGCACCCTGAAACTAGGACAGTTAAGAAATGTGAGAAAAAACCTTCAACAAGGACATAAATATTTGGATTGTGTAACGGCAGCCTTTTCCTTGGCACTGGGTAAGCGGTTTTATGTAACTGCTTTTCTGTACTATTTCAGGTATGGGTTTGATTTGGCTTTGGATGTCTTCATGTAATAGTTCTTGGATACCTACAACTATTTTTCCTAGTTAACCCAACAATTTTACAGAAGAGATAAAAGTATATGTGGCAAAAGGTTCAGTTTACCTATGCCCAGCAGGGGGTTTAAAAAATGATAAGGAAAGGCAACAGGCAAGGCTGTAGAATAGGTTGCATTCAAGCCCTTGAACAGATATAAGACAAAAAGCTTTTGCAAATGTTAACCTTGATTTCTTTCATCCTTTTGAAAAAGTTAACGGGATGGCAGGAAAAACACCCAGCCTTCTAAATAAGTAATACCCAATCAGATAATGTATAGTACAACAGGTAGGGAAACGTCGGGATCCAATTTTTCCCCCAGCAAAATTTTTCTTTACAGAGTAATTAGGGCAACATTTACCACAAAGACAACGGCAAAAAAAGAAAACCTTGACTGAGTTGCAAAACAAGCTTTTCAGTTAACATTAAAACCACTAACCTTTACCTTATGACTGAAATGCTAAAAATCAAAAATATTACAAATGAAAAGTGAGAGTAACTACATAAAGATGTCTATTTCCATCAAATAAACAAGTCTAATTTAGACTCCAATACAGTATTAACAGCTCAAACTTTGATAGTGAACAATCCTTTTCCACCTTAATGCAGTGTAGGAAGAATAACACACATTAAAGTTTGTTACGAAAATAGAGTTTATTAAAAACATCCCTATTGTTTTTGAGGAGCTTTCACCGTTACCTTGTCTTAAATTAAAAAAAAAAATAGCACTTCTAATTACGATTTGTAAACTTTTTAAAGTCAAAACTTTTAAAAAGTTACAGCAAAAAGGGTAATATTTATTCATATTTTCAGTATTTTTTGTTATTTTGTGGCTATTTTTAAATAGAAGGGAAGCAATCAAATTGCTTACAATTCCCCGCCAACTACTGCGGGGCTGATAAGCAGGAGCAAATATGATACAGCATCTGTACACCTCAAGCTCTACACTCCGGAAGCGTCACTGTCACATTTTGACAAATTCCAGTCTCTAACGAGGAGCCTCTGCTGCTGAGCCGGAATCCTTGTCAGGTTCAACGGATGAGGTAGCCTCAGCAGGCAACTCTTCAGAAGGTCTTACGACTGCAGACTCAGACTCCCCCTTGCCAAGTTCTGAAACAGTGTCTACGGTTCCCACTTGGCTAAGGGGAGGTTCAGCGGCTTTGTTCCCACTGGCCCTGTCTGCCACCTCGGGCTTTTCCTTCCCTCGGTTTTCTTCCTTCTCCCTACGAGACTCTCTATCTCTAGAATCTCTCTCTCTGTCTCGGTGCCCACTAGAGCGTCTATTCCTCTCTTCCAAGTCTCGGTGCCTGTCCCGGTCAGGGCTCCTTCTTCCCCACTCTCTCCTTTCACGATTACAATTATCTCTATCATCATTACGGTTCCCATACCGTTCCCGGTCATTCTCCACCCTACTTCCGAAAGATCTTCTTCCAAACCTTTCTTGGTCTCTACCTGCATTGAACTGCTGCCTGTTATCGTTTCTAAACGGCTGTGGCTGGTGCTGAGTCGGTGGCGGCTGCTGAGTCGGTGGCGGCTGCTGAGTCGGTGGCGGCTGCTGAGTTGGTGGTGGCTGCTGCGGCTGCCTTCCGTCTCTGTCTTCAGGAGCGCCTGGGCCTGGTCCTGGGGCCCCGAGCCCCGGCATTCCACCAGGCCGAACAAAGGGGCCATGGGGTGGAAAGGGGCCTTTCATTCCGTGAGGCGGAGGCATTCCAAAGCCCCCTGGGCCTGGTGGCGGACCTCTATGCATCATGTGAGGTGGCATGGGACGAGGTGGCATCAGAGGAAATCGCTGTAAATGGGGTGGAGGCATTCCTGGCGGGCGCTGGAGTGGGATTAGGCCAGGTCGGGCACCAAGAAGACCAGTGGATGGGGCTTGGAGCCCAATTACAGGACCAGGTGCAACTCCTTGAGTACCTGAGAGGCAATAAAAATAAAAATGTAAATAACATAGAAGACGTCACACTACTTTCAACTATTTCCTGTGGAGCTTGAAGTAAAATGAAATTCAGACCAAAATCTTCAAACTTTGTATTGTTTGCCAGTCTACCTGGGAGAAACTCAATGCGAGGGCCCAGTAACAACCCATGGCAAGCAGTTCTAAAGATATGTTACACACTTAAATTAGATAAAGCTATCTATTACTAACATACATAAAAACATTAGTACCTAATATAAGTAGAAGTCAAAATAAACTGCAAAAGGAAATTATATCAATTTTTGGAAAGAGTATGTGAAAATCTCCTTTCATAGCCTTGATTAGTAGCTGTTTTACCATTCAAAATACTCAAGAAACACGTGCTGTGCCCTAATGAAATAAAGAACCGAACTGAACCAATTGAAGGTTATTTCAGGTATACTCTCGGAAAATTTTATACTCCAAGTCTTAATTTATTACTAGAAGAAAATGTGGCCAATGACCCAGAAAATCCAGTAAAGAGAGAGGGCTCTTTGTCACTAAAATGCTTCACGTAGTTATTATGCAGTAAGCATTACTTAAACACTAATGCTTATCAAATGACCCGTGCACAAACAGGCCCCTTTCCAAAGCACAGCATAACATGTATGCTGCTGGGCTGAAATGACTGCTAAACCATGCTGAGTGTTCAGCCATTCACTTTTTGCCCAAAGGTGGCAAAACTGATAAAGTTAGTGCTACTGAAAGTGACAATGACTTACTGGTTTTATGTCCCATTTACAGGAGGGTTTGCTCATAAGTTTCGGTTTAAGACACTTCCTCCTACTCACTTTAGCAAACATTTAACAAGTCCTGTTTGCTCCTAGATTTTTTGTATAAACAGTTAATACTAATACGACAGGTAAGAATTTCTACTTTAGTTTGCACTCCTCAAAACAGGTGCTCCAATACTATTCTGCTAGACTTAGGCACTAAACAGAGCAGACTGGAAAATATACGTGTATCAGTCTATACTTCTCTTAACACTGAAGACTCACCACTTTGGTATTTACTTTAACAGAGTATCTTCTTTCAAATGCTTAAAGAGAACTATGTTTGGTGAAACAAGTTTTAACACAGAGGTGACCTTGGACACATGCCTCAGAAATGCGGACAACTTACCTGCCTCATTTTGAGATAAAATGAGATGAACATCTAAGTGAGCTTAGAGCTTGGCACACAGTTGGGTGCTTGTTATTATTCACACATGTATTCAGACAGATGATAAATATTTCACTTTGCAAAAACAGCATTTTTCATTTCTGACTGTTAAGATCTTACTAGCCTCTCCTGGTCCCCCCAAAACCACCATAGTTTACAGTCAAGCACTCTGGTAGTTGGGAAAGATATGAATACACTGAGCTTCCATATGCCAGGCCCAAAGTTTAGAAATACTAATTACCATGGTGAAAAGGTGAAATGATGAAATAGATGGATAAGGCAAAGACCTCATCCGTCCACAGATTCTTCAGACTGTCCTTAGGAAAATTCCAATGAACATATATAGAACCACCACCTATACCATATCAGACTGACATGAAATCCACAGCAGACAAACATTCTTCATATCATTTAGTGAACATCTGAGCGTATACCATACAGCAGGACAACAAGGCACCCAAGATAGGTCCTTTCTCCCACTTTTTTTTAAAAACTTTTTTTGGGGGGGTGGGGAGGGGAGGTAATTAGGTTGGTTTGTTCATTCATTCATTTTAATGGAGGCACTGGGGACTGAACCCAGGACCTTGTGCGTGGTTAGCACGGCACTCTACCACTGAGCTATACTACACCCTCCCCACCTTTCTCCCACTTTCTAAATGCATCGTGCAGTCCCAGTATTTGTGGACTTCAACTCAAAACAGGCAGCAAAAAAGTATGTACCCAGGGACAACCTCTTTTAATAGAGGTATATATGGAAATACTTTAAAAAGTCAAACTCTACTTTCCCACTAGCTTTCTAAAAAACATTTTGGGGGGGGGATTAGGTTTATTTATTTATTTTAATGGCAGTACTGGGGATTGAACCCAGGACCTCATGCACGTTAATTTAAGCACACACTCTACCCATGAGCTATAATGCCCCCTACCAGCTTTTGTTCAAGGACTAAAACGATCAATGTTTACTATTAAAAAGTTACTGTAGCACATTCCAGTACCCAACTATAGGATCAAAGGGCCAAAAGCAAGTTTTAAAATAACACTAGAAAAACGGGGAAGAGGTTCAAAGCATCTTCTTATAACAAAAGTTTTAGGTTCAGATGAGTCTTTAACAGGAAACACTGATTTACAGAATGATGGGAAGGTCCTATTCCTAATTTCTCCATGATGACTGGCTTCCTCAACTACCCATCTGACAGCTGCCAAAAGAAGCAAGGCCAACCTCAACCTTGTACAGAAGAGATCAAATGAGCAATGATTCTTTATAAAATATAACCCTGTCTCTAGGAACACATCTCTAAGTCCTTTATCATATGCATTTGAAGGTGTATACAGATTGATTTGACAGGGTTAACTTTTATGTTTAAACCGCCTAGAAAAACTAGTGCCTAATTCATCTAGTCCATAAAAGTGGATATTTGTATTTGGGATTTGCTTAAAATACTATATACTCAAATCCCTTCCCCTTTTCATAGATAAGTCCATTTCCTTCTAACACTTTATAGACCATCAAAGTTTATAGATTTCCCTGTTAGAATATTCCCATTGTTCCAAATGTTGGCCTTCAGACCACAGAAGTGGTGAAATTATGGACTGTTTTTGCTTATCTGTTGTTTTGCATTCAAATAAAAAAGTACAGCTTTTATAATAGAAGTTATATTTAAAAATACATCAGGCGGCACAAGCTCTTGGTAGGCATAGTAGCTGAAATTAACTTTTATTTTTATTAGGAAAGCTGACACTATGCACATGCCGACAGAATATATAGTGGGTTACCCATGTCTAAATGGCATTCAAAGCAGTTATTCATTTTATTTGGAAGTATGACATGCAGTATCACTCACGAGTTACAAACTCAAAAAAATTCACTCATACATGTGTTGAACATCTGAGGTTTACATTAACTCATTTAATGTGCTAGGGATTAAAGATTAAAAAAATTTAGTCCTTCCCTTCAAACAGGAGAGCGCCTCGTAGAAACACAAATGTCAACTGCTGTAGGAGATGGCACATACTATAGTATGCTGACAAGGGTGGAACTGATAAAGCTGGTGTATGTGAATCTGAGTGGGAATCCCAGGGGATGTCTGAATTGGGTCTCGAAGGGGAAAACATACAAGGTCAATACGAGTAAGAAAGGTTATTACTGGTCAAGAGAACAGCAGCTTCTGAAAGGCTTATCAACAGGAAGGTGAAGCAGTAAAGTGTGCTGTTTTAAGACTTGCAATAGAACATTTGAGGAAAATCGAGAGAAGATGAGGTTTATTACTGAAGCAGCTAGAAAGAAATCTGTATAAATAAAAACAGCTATCAATTAAAAGAAAAAAGTTGAGTTTTGTGAGGCTGAACAGGTAGGCTGGGGCAATTCAATCTTGTATGCCATGACAAGGAACTTGGACCCTGATTTTAGAGTGATGGGAAAACTATGGAGGAATTTTTAGCAAGGATGACCCCATGTTCATTTTGAAAGATCCCTCTAGCAAGCTGTATACAGGAAAGCAAGGGGGAGGACGCTGGAGAGCAGCTAGGCTCTTAATCTAAGAATCCAGGAAAAAGACTGAACTAAAGAGGTACTGGAGCTGAGAAGCAGATTTAAGACCGTTAGCAGGCAGAACTGAGAATTTAAGAGAAGGAACATAGCTCTCTGCTTTGAATGAACAAGTGGATGGAGACATCAACGCAATGCAGAAATTTAGGAAGAGATGCAATTTTTGAAGACATGATAAATTTTACATGGTAATACTGAGAGTTGGAGGGGCCTGGGCAACATCCAGTGGAAATGCGCTGAAGAAACTGATTAAATGCATATAGGTAGAGCACAGAAGAGTCATGGTGTTAACTTATCCAGAATATGGGCAAAACAAAAAAGGGAAGAGTTCAGACCTGGGGAAATATCACTCTAGACAGAAATTTCCAAATTTTCTAATACAGTAGGATTTTAGGGCAGACGAAAAAAGTGACAGTCTCAAATGTCTGCATTCAAATTAGAGAAGTATAAGAAATACACAGGCATTTAACTAGTTATTTCTTACAATAAGCCAAAAAAAAAAACACCTGACAGTTTCACAATTTAAAAATTTAAGTCAAGATTAAAGGGGAGGTGCCATTGCTATCTCTAGCAAAGATGTTGGTAATTATGGGGGAAAAAGAACAAGTATGTTAAAAGGCTAAAGGGGTGGCCAGGGATGAGTAGGTTGATATGGCTTGAGACCAGTGTGGACCTTGAAATCTAGAAGATATTTATAAATAAGGGATACAAATGTACATAAACGAATAGGGCACTTCCCGCCAAGGATGGCCACAGTTGCGTAGTTAGAGAGACATACAGAAAGTTACAAAGGCTTGAATTAAACACTATAGGAGTGATCAACTGAGCACATTAGTTGGACACTTTCATGGAGGATTTAATTTGGATCTTTCAAAAAAAGCAAGGATTTGCTATGTGAAAAAGGAAAGGAAGGGAGGAGGAGGACGAGCAGAAGGAATATCTGAAAAGGCAAGTTAGTAGAAAAAGCAAGGTGCTCATTCTACCTATTCTGCACCATGCTCTCGGCTTCCATCCTATCACAGCCACTGCCTCTACGAAGTCCTGGACCTTTCATTACAAATAACTTTATCACTGCCGAGTTCTGTTTTTCAAATACCCGACTCTAACCCCCTTCCCAGAGCAACTGTCATTCCCACTAGGATCATGTCCCCAGTGCCCTTCACATCTTTACTTTCCTCCTTACCTGCCTTGGAGTCCATGGTTCTCCCTCACCATGTTGCCCGGAAAAACCTCATCGTTGGTTTTAAATGCAACTCTTCTACCTGATCTGCACATGAACACAGCTGCGCACCACCCCCAACATGCTGACTGGTCTTATTTAAAATTTATAACTACAAATACAAGTGCTCCCTTAAATCTGGCGAGCAATTCTAATTTTCCTAGTTGATTCACATTCTCATGTTTCTAGATAATGTGTTTCATTTGTTCCTGTTTCTCCTTAATTCCACTACTCTTGGCTGGTTTGCTGTGTACAGCTTCAGAGATAAAATTCAGAGCCTGTAATTCATCCACGTAAAGGGTAAAATTCAATGGTTTTTAATATATCCAGAGTTGGGCAACCATCACAGTAAATATTAGAACATTTCCACAACCTCAAAAGGAAACCCTGTATCCATTAACCATCATTCTCCATTTCCCTCTAACTCCACCTCAATCCCCAGGCAACCACATATTCTATTTTTTTCATCTCTATGGACTTGCCTATTCTGGACATTTAATATAAGTGGAACCATACAATGTGTGATCCTTTGTGACAGGCTTCTTTCACTCAGCATATCTTCTCAAGGCCCATCCATGTTGTAGCTGGTGTAAGTCTTTCATTTCTTTGTATTACCAGTGAATATTCCATTATACAGAAATACCAGATTTTACTTATCCTAGTTGGTTTATCATTTTAAAAAGGCAGTTATAAAGACTTTATCCACCTGCCTACCACCAAATCTACCAATTTACCCGCACCTGTATCTGTGTCACTCCGCCTGTCTGTGAACTGTGTTCCAAAGGCTAAAGAAGCCTCTTATTCAAATCCTAAGTACGTGCCCTCTCACCTTCATAAGGCTATCAACCTAGCAAGTATCTCCTTTCTTACATCAGAAATTACCCCTCTACTGGGCTTTCCAATAAAAATTTCTAGTCTTTGTCAGTCTTTTAGAAATAAAAAAAACAAAAACCCCCTCCTTCACCTTGCATCTCCCTTCAGCTATCACCATTTTACTGGTTACCTATATAGCACACCTCCTCAAAGAGATGTCCAAAATCACTATCCGTTTCTTCCTCTCATTATCTCCTGATCCTGCATTTACTTATATAGGCTTTTGAACTTATCACGCCAATGAAACCACATTTCTCAAGGTCACCCAGAAGCCTTCATATTCCTATAATCCAGTTGGCAAGTCTCAGCAATCTTCTTTGCCCCAACAAAGGCATCTGATAGTTGATCTCTCCCTCATTCCTAGGAACTCTCTTTCCTGGGCTTAAAGGATTTTTGCTTCCTTGCCCACTGGCTGTGCCCTGTCAGTATACTTTGCTGGATGGAAAATTACAGGATAGTGGTTAAAAGTGTAGGTGTTGAATTCTAGACTCTGCCACTTGGTGCTGTGAGCTTGGGCAAGTTACTTCACCTCTTGATGCTTCAGACTTCCCATCCACAAAATGGGAGTAACTGTGTCAACTTCAAAGGACTTTAAGGCTTAAATAACACTTAGAAGAGTTCCCAACATGTCTTAGTTCTCCATATCAGATTCTCAACTGCTAAATTCTGAAGTGTTCCTGGGCTCATCCCTCACTACTCCCCTACATTTATTTCTTCCTTAGGTAATCTTACAGGCTCTGGTGGCTGTAAATAGTATCTATATTGGCTGATGATACCAGAATTTACATCTTTAGACTTTATTTACCAGTTGTTTAGTTGACCTGAATATTTAGTTGCCCCTGAATATTAAAACATCCAACATTTTAACTCAACATCCTTCTCCTAAGCCTGCTCTTCTTTGAGATCTGCCCATCTCAGGAGTGGCAGTTACACTCTACCAATTGCTCAGGTCAAATACTTAATCATTCTTGACTCCTTTCCCTCCCATATTTAAGTAATAAGGCCATTCTGAGGCTCTATCTTTAAAATACATTCCGAATCCGACTGCCTACTACTTTCACTATACCATCCCAGTGCACACTGCTAGCTCTCTAACCTCATCTATTCCAATGGCATCCATACTAGTCTCCTCTTTCTACTCTTACCAACTCCTATAGTTTGGTTTCTACAGAATACCCATATGTAATCCTTTAAGAAATGTGAACCAGATTACAACACTTTGCTCAAGTCTTACACCAACTCCTGCTGGACTCATGACCAGCCCAACAACCAGCTCTGAACTCATCACTTGCTGCTCTTCCCTTTGATCACCCCTGCTCCAGCCCTAACAGCCCACTGGAGTCCCTCCAACAAGCCAAGTTTGTTCTCAGTCCAAGCTTCCCTTCTGTTATTCCTCCTGAAATGTTTTCCCTCTGCATTTACATGGCTCTTTCCTCTTTTATCTCCGTATTATCTCCTTAGCTGCCCTCCCTGGCCAACCCATTTATAATAGCACATATCATGCAACATTCCTCCGATCCCAGTCTCTGCTTTACTCTCTTCATTGGAGCATCTCCATGCAAAATTATTGGCTTACGATCTAAGCCCCCACTAGAATGTAAGCCCCAGGAAAACAGCTCGTATCTTGTCATTCGGGTATCTTTAGTACCCAAAAGGGTGCCTGGCACACAGTAGGTATTGAGTAAATACATGTTGAATGTATGAATGAATAAATGATGGCACCATAAGTGACGACCAACTCATCAAAAGATACCTCTCATGGGGCAAGAGCAGTGGCTGCCTACAAGGTCCAGGTCTCTCCCCAGGGCAGTGAGTCCACTGTAAACCTATGAAGATCTGAAATTTATTTTAAGCAAAGCAGCAGTGTTCTCTCACAACCTTCTTTTCTGTTCCTAGTCGCAGTTCCACCTTACTTGATTCCAACAGAATGAATTTCTGTGGCATTCTTGCATGAACCTAACACAAAATTTGTTCACATAAGGAAAAAGATTTATCAACCACTGTCGTCTCTCCTACCAATACCCTGAGATTCGTATGTGTACATTATATAAAAAACATATATTTTAATCATAAAAATGTTTGTTGTTTTTACTCCAGACCTTCAGAAAATTGAAATAACAGTACAATCCATACATGTATTTCCTTTGCCTAGATTCACCGATTAATAATATTTAGAGCTTAATTATTTTGAACAGATTCTCAGGCGACTCTTATAGTAGGCACTGTGTTGGGAGCTGGGGAGTTTGGAAAAATGAGGAGCTAGTTTTCAAAGAAAGAGAAAAAGCATATTTAGATTACATTATAATTATACCAAAAAATCATTCTTAGAATGTTAGCAATAAATAAGAGAAATTTAAATTTTCAATAATATATAAGATGTGTATCTATTTTGAGCATAGAGTACATTGTGTTTTGATAAAATCTAATACATAAAACCATAATTTCAAATGAAAAATAAGAGACTATTATTATCTCTTTGAAATGACTCCTTGGTGTTTTGCAAAATAACGTACAATAAGGTTTGATCAATTTCCCTACGGTTATTTATGGTTGTCTTTAAGAATTTCAGTTTGTATATGAATTGCTATTTTACTATAACTGGCAAAGTGTAACAGTTGTGACTTTGAGTTAAGAGTTGTACTATTAAAAAGTCAAGATGTTTGGGATATACAGTTAACCCATCACATAATGAGATTATCCACAGGGTATTTTATTTCCAATGTTAGCTGGAAAAAAATCTTACCTGAAATTCTTCACAGCATTATCTTTGTCTATCACAATTAATCTAGAGCCCAGAGTGTCTGCCCCTCCCACCTTCCTCAAGCCCAAAAATATGTGAGAGGGCTTTAAACTTAAAATAGACTCTTTAGGCTGGAGTTCTGCAGTCTAGGAAGTGCAGGAGGAGATGCAGACAATGTGATAAGCAGCTTTCAAGTTTCTGTGCGAGACCTTCCCCATGTTTTGTTTGAAGTGCTTTACCTTCTGAGAAAATAGTGTATTCATGCATAAATTCATATCCAAGGTAAATATTTTTTGTGGATTAATCACTATTAGTCATTCACTGAACAATGTTATATACCAAGTTGCAGGCACTGTGATGAGTAATTGGGAACTTTTTCTAACTACCTAACTCTAGTGGAATAATATAATGCAGTATTTCGAGTTATCAACTCAAATATCTTAAAAGCTTTGAAGAAGAACACTTTTATAGGGTAAACAAACACCTTGGTAGATCCTTCTGGCTTATAATTTAATATAACCAATATTATAGCAAAGTTCACAACAAGAAAAAATATTTTAAAAGTTTCTTCACGTTTCTTTTGAGTGCTATTTATACCAGTATTTTGGTGCTCTAATGTTCTAATTTAAAATGTTAAAAATTGCTGATTATAAATGTATCAAAATTCTAGGCAGAAAAATCCAAAGCTTAGGTGAAATCACCACAACTCAGTTACCAATTTTAAAGTACTGCTGACTCCTAAATAACATGGGTTTGAACTCCATCATCTACTCATATACAGACTGTGTCCAGTAAATATGTCCTACACAGTCCACAGCTGGGTAACTTGCAGGTGTGGAACTGCGGGTATGAAGGGCCAATTACAAAGTTACATGTGGATTTTGGACTGTGTGGGAGTCAGAGCCCCTAATCTCCACACTGTTCAAGAGTCAACTGTAATTACAGAATTTGATGGTGAAATTATTCACCTTCATGGAAGTCTTAAGGATCATAGCTACTGCATAAAAGCAAACACACCTGTTTAATTCAAAAGCCAATTCTGTCTACATAATTCCTGAAGTGTCTCAATTTTGGAACATCAACTCAAATGCCTACTGAGGCCAGGCAACGATGTGTGGAAATCAAGCATGAAGTACATCCCACTCTCTAGCAATTCAGCCTGGAGGCCACCAATTCATGACTTTTACTTTAAATCTTTGGTAACAAAAATTATCAGTAAGAAGCAATCTTACACATAGCCAATTCTTATTTATAAATTTCACCACCACCTTACAGCAGTGTGATAAAATGTCTGTATTTTAATAATTATAATGAATAAATGTATCTGGCAAGAGAAGAGACTTTAATTTTCCACAAGAGGAATGAGTCCAACTTAGCTTAATTTTTCCTTGAAAAGATATCCTGGATATGCTGGTAACACAATAGAGATATGTAACACAAACAAACTTTTTTGTGTATTTTTTTATTGTTTGGAACACCAAAATAACCCAAATTTCACATTTACAATGAACTTTAAAAAAAATATGCTGTACATATTAATAAATACATGTTATACAAAAAGTTTGGAAAAGTAAACACATACACTTATACAGTAAAGAGAATGCACTGAATTGCTATCATCTTTAATATTCCTTTTCTCCTAAATGATCAACAACTGTAACTGTGTCCTCTAGCTTTTATGAAACCACCAATGCTCTAACTAGCTATCTTGGAGTGTGAGGTACTAAGAACAGATTCCTTTAAAATCAAGTGATAATGAATCACTGCTGTGCATCAAATAATTTCATGTTTTCAGATTATCAGTTACTAAAACAATAAAAATCTATGAAAGACCAGAGGCTTAAGTCTCTACAAACTTGGTACTGTGGGCTACCCTCAGCTCAGCTCCAGAAATACATACTCATCCCTCCCAAACTAAGAGAAAATTATTTAAGCCAAACCAATCTTAAAGCACCCCACTGCCTCCTTCATAACCAGGACTCACTACAGAACTTTCGAAGATTTGTTGAAACTTTGGCCCCTCTACTTTAAAAATATTATTGCCACATTTCAGAAATTAAGATCCAAACACTCAGTTAAGTCTCAAGGATACATTTACCTTCCACTGTAAGAAAATGATTTGAGTATCATTAATGGGAATAACACAGATATTAGAGTGTGCTATTTAAATGAAATGCCACTATGACTAACACACATTTTCTCAGCAAGCCAACTGATGGAACTTTAATATGTGTGGATTTATGATCTGGTCTAATAAGCCATGAAAATATCTGAGGTGACTATGCCAAGACACATACTTTCCTGAAAAGACTGTACCCTTTGTCTGCCAATAATTAGAACAGTTTAAAATAAATCAGAGATAAAGTAATATTTCAAAGTTTCAAAGTATATTCTTCTCTAGGTATTCTAAATATCACCTAGGATATTCCTTACCTGTAATATTGCACCCACCATTACCTGAGCGCTTACCCTGTGGCAGGCCCCATGTTAGTTGTTTTATATATGTTAGCTCACTGAATCATTACAACACCCCGGCGTGGCATTTTTATTTCTTTTCCCACAGTTGAAAAACTGAAGTTTAGTGTCACCTTCTAGGCTTAAAGTTTTCTGGCATAGTATAACACTGCTTTTTTATTATCATAAGAGAAAACATTAGAGCACCAAGACAAAACTTGAAAGCATCTTAGTTCTAATTTTCCATGACTTGGTTAACGTCAACAATGCCCAGCCCTGATTACTAGTTCTGCAGTGCTGCAACACTGCCTGTGATTACTATATTCCTTGATCAGTATGATGGAATTGTCATTAATCCTTTGGATAAATATTCTTCATTTGGATACACATTTAAAAAGTCTCATTTCAATAAAAAGTCAAAATTCATGGGATATTCTTTTCAAGATTTCCAACTGAAGGAACAGGGAAAGCTTCTTTCTCATGATTGGAACTAAACTACTGCATTTTAGCTAAAAGTGTTTACTTTAATAAAACAGTTTCATTTTTATGTTATGTCATATTCTAACCATTCCATATTTGGAACATTCTTCAATTTCTAAATTTTGTTTAAAAAGTTACAGACCAAGATCATCACCAGAGGTAGAAGTAAAACAGCCCTACACTGAGAACCATCCACCTACCTATCCACTTACTCACGTAACAGATGTTCCTCTCTCATGGAGCGTCCATTCTGGGGGATGGGAGGAGCCGGACATCCAAACAGGTATGTTGGGTAATGATAAATGTCAAAAATTTAATTATTTTTCTAGCAGCGCTCAGCTTATTACTAAGCTGATTTTTTAAGCTTATCAACTTTTGATTTGTTTTGTTTCACATGTTGGCTGAGACTTTATATATATTTCACTCGTGGTAAGACATAAAGGGCAGAGTCTCCAAGACTTAAATGTTAAATCAGAGGCAGTTTATTTATTCTTCAAAGTTGTTTGAAAGTAGTGGTTATTAGACTCCTGGTGATGATGAAATCTCTTCACTCACTCAATGAGCTAACTAAGCTCAGAAAAAAAAGCCCAAAGCATGCAATTTTGTTAACAGTCTCAGGTGGCCTAGTATCTAAGGACACTAGACCAGGAAATTTTATTTCAAAGAGAATTCATTATCAAGGGTGGGTGTTGGGTGGAGGAAAGGGGTGGATCAGAAAATTCTACCCAACTTAGATTCTATGATTCTTGTATAACCATCTTTCTACAAATATGGGGGGGGGGGAGCATAACAAAACTGATCTCCAAAGATGTTCAGGTTTCCTGGATCCTACTCCAATTTTCCTTCTACTATGATTTCCATTATGGCATAGACCTCTTGAGCAACTTCCTCATTAAACAAACCATTTTCCATCATTGAGACTACTGCTACATTACCTGCGAAAAATTTTAACCCTAAATCCTTTTACCATTACCCAGTCCACATACTAAAGGAAATAAAAATCAAATTTATTATTAGCCTAAACTCAGTCTTGGAGCGGGCAGAAGACAGCATGCCATTTAAAAACAAATTGATTTTTATTATAAATGTCGTACATGGAACAAAGTGAAAATTTCCAACAGTGCCGAATGCTGTAGGTGAAAAGTAAAAGTCCTACATCACAAACCAATGTCCCACAGTTCTGTATCGCAAAGGTAACTAATGTGCTCTTTCCAAAAAAATCAAAGATTATGAAAGCAAACATTTGCACACACACACATATACCTCCGAAAAATACAATGGGCACACAGGACTAGAACATTTAAATACTAAGGACGAATTAACTATTCATTAGGAGAATCAAGTGCTAATTACACTTGGCAATTCCACTTCAAATACAACAATTTATTATTGAAAGGTTGGTCACTATAACAAGTATATGACATATTCATTTAGAATTCAAGCAAATAAGGGTAAGGCCTCTTAAAGATGTAAACAATCTAAATCATGCTTCCCTTGATCGCAGTAGTAAAGTTGCAGGTAAAGAATACAACAGATGAACTCTTGCAGGAGAAAACTGAGGGGTCAGTGGAAATGCACACCTTAGGCGGTGCAACTGTCACTCAGGTAACAAAGCCATTTTATTGCAATGTATCAAAGATGATTTCTTTACTAACCCAGAGAGAAAGCTACCAAAGTCCAGGGAATTTAAATATTATAAAAATTAATCCAGACAGGAAAAAAAAATCTATGTTGTCAAAGAAATGCTATCTCTTATTAAGCTGGGATGTCTGGGGTTATGTCAATCATGAACTTTGTACCAGTTCCTTTTTTACAGAGATTAGCTTCATCACTTTTCTATACCAAATTAAGATGTGCAAATCCAAACTTTAATTCAAGACAAATAAACATGATTTGATTTTTGAGGCGGTCTCTTGAGGGAGGGTATTCTTGGTAAAAACCAAGTGCATATATTTAAGAAGAAAATCTTCAAAGAAAAATATTAGCCTCAGAGAATATTTTACCAACATTAGCATTGTTTATTAAAAAAACAAACTTGGGCAGGGGAAAGAAAAGTAATGATAAAAAAGTTAACTTACCAAGAAGTGAAACAGGCTGGGTTACAGGAGGGGTGGGCAGATTCGTGGGTGCAGCAGGTGGCACAGCAGAGCCATACATTTTCACACTGTCACCAGACTCGGCATTTCCTCTAGCCCCAGACACCACTGTTGGAATGGGATTTCCAATAGATAAGTCTTTTGTAGTGTCTTCATTTATACCAGCGATAGTAGCTAAGGAATATAATTACATCAACATGTGAAGCTGAATAATTAATTATCTCCCCGGTCAACATTCTTTTGCCATACTACAGATCCTATTACTGGTCCATTCTCCCTCCTACTCCCAGCTCCAAGAGGACAAGTGAACACAAAGGAAAAACATGCTTACAGTTTGGGATGCTTATTGGTGGAGTGTGAGGAGGAGGAATGGATACTGGTGGAGTTATAGGAGGTGGGGGTCCAGGAGGAAGAAAACCTAGAATAAGAAAAAAAAATGTCAATTCAAGCTGTGTCATTTTATTTCAGGCTCTAAAAAAAGAATGTCTTCTCACATAATTCAGTGTACCTGGTGGTAAATGCATTGGGTTGAATCCTGGGCGCAAAAACGGTGGAGGAGGTGGAGGAGGAGGAACACCAGGACCAAAGCCGGGAGGCGGAATTCCCAAAGGAGGTGTGAAAGTAGGTGGCTGGAGAGTACCAACTACAGGAGGTCCTGGCTGATGTGGTGGGACCTAGAAAGAAAGAAAAATGGAGCCACGTATCTAGCCACCCTCCCAGCCTTTTACTGTGTAGAGACAAAGAAAATACCTTGTTGAAAAAATAGTTCTCTCTAAATTGTTCCTGCTATATGATAAACTTATTAGATAATAGGTGGAAACCTGTACCTACCCCAAGTGATAGAAATCATACATTTTATATGATATATGTTTACCTTATAGAAACATTTTTAAATAATAGAAATCACTTATTTATTTGCTCTCTACTTTATGACAGCAAATTCACACTATATTTCACTAGCACCTATACTGGTATTCTGCTAGAATATAATGTTTAAAAATGTCTTATGGTCAGGACAGTAATTTTGAGAAATTAACACTAAGAAAAGCTACCTGGTAATTTGCACAGGATTAAGATCACAGGTCCTAGGGTCAAACTGCCTGGCCCCCCCTTTTAAGCAGTTTGTGACACTGAGCAAGCTACTTACATTACGATCTCAGTTTACTCATTTATAAAATGGAAAACTGCCAACCTGACATAATTAGGGAGATTAAAGAGTAAATAAATGTTAAGTGCTACTGCCTGGCACTTAATAAACACCCAACATATGTCAGGTATTATGTTTTAAAAAAAGTATGATCAACTTTTATAGATTAGTCAAGTTTCTTTAAATGAGTCATGACATAACACTGAATCTTATCTAGAAGGCATATCCTTCCGTATCTGGAACAGCATATTCAAAAGGTCAACTGAAGAGTGCCGATTTGGGGAATCCATTTATAAAATACCACAGCTAAATTAGGTATCAAAGCATGTAATTTTCTTACATTGAGAAAATCAAGAAGCTAGGCCACCTACTCTGGTGACAACTCAGATTTATCTGATTCAATTTTATGGTGAGAAACTGAGGAAGGAAGGTATTGAAAGAAAAGAAAAATCTAGTGGATCACGCATAGACGTATGGGTCAAGTATTCATAATTTTTACCAAAATGTTACTTACTTAGCTCTTGTTATGTAACAGAAAAGTCACACCTCAAGTCAAAAAGCTTATGTGGTAAAACATGGAATAATCCAGACAGATATAAGGCAATATGAACTTATTCTGGTTTTTAAGAGTTTATAAATAATACGCCAACACACAAAAAAGTAATATGCTCATTTACATACTCGTCTTTGACTATGAATCTAGACACACATCTACAGTACGATTAGAAAGGTATGTTCCACACATTTAAAAGATTAAATAATGCCCCAAATATTCTTACCTGTGGAGGTGGTACTGTTATAGGTGCAGGAACAGGAATGGGAGGGACAGGCACAGGTAAAGGCTTAGGGATGGGTGATACTGGTTCTGTGTGTGAGGTTTCTGCCCCTCCATTTTGAGCAACTTCATTTTCATGCTTCTTGGGAATTCCCTTCCAATCTATGAGAGTTAGAGAAATGTAACAAAAGCTTACACTTTTAGTTTGTAACTTTAAACTCTTTTAACTTTCAGTACAAACTTTAAACTTTAAAGTAATTTTTTAAATGCTGATATTAAAATCAGACAGCAGTATGATTATTAAATGCCTATGCTAATTTTATATAAATTATTTAAATTAATGAATAACAACAGCAAACATGCAAAAAGAATGCTTACTATGTGCCAGGCACAGTTCTAAGCATTATATATATTACATATACCTTCATTTAATTCTCACAGGCATCCATCTATAAGTAGGTCCTATTATTATCCTCATTTTATAAATGAGGTAAACAAAGACAATTTGTCCAAAGTCACATATCTAGTAAGCTGGCAGAGACGGGACTCAACCCCGACATATCTGGCTCTAACGTCTATGTTCTTAACCACAACAGTGTACTGTTTGGATTAAAGATCCTGGGAAGGAAGCAGGATTCTTCTTACCTTGGACCAGAACCTCTCAGAACACCTGGTACATAGTAGACCCTAGATACCTGTTTGCCTTAATTGAAAGGCAACCTTAAGTGAAGGCAACACGCACCGTGTAGGGAAGGGGGATGGATATGAGAATAGTCCAGCACTGTTTCACCACCCTTTGGCTCTCAAACCATCACTCCTGTCTGAAGCTTCCCTCGAACATTTACTCTATTTTGCCATGCCATCCGGTGCTCCTCTTTGTCCTGCTATGTATCAGTCTTCAGGTCATGCCCCCATAAGCTGCAAATTTTCCCAATGCCCTTTTCCCCAATCCCACTGTCCATCCAGCATTTAATATTCAGGCTACAAATAATTGCACCTCCTCGTCTTACACATTTACTTTTGATAGCCTCTGTGAACATTTAAACATTTTTCAAAGAAATTATTATGAAGCAGTAGATTTTTACTACAACAATGTTCAGTTTAAGACTCACTTGATCTGTTAGGTTTTCACAGTGAAAAATCCTACTTAAGATCTACTTAATACCATAATTAATAATTAACCCCACAATCAGTAATTATTTCATTTGTTGTGTCTGCATCTCTCCCACTAAATATAAGTTGCACGAGGGCAAGGACCACAATTGTCTTATTCACTGTTGTTTCTTCAGTTTATAATGGAGAGACAGGCACCCACATAGTATTTGAAATTATCTCAAAAATCGACTCCTAATGCAGAGAACATTTGTCATAGCACTACCAAGAAAATAGATAAATTTTTTAAAAAATTAAATACTGCTTTACCTGGATTAAGTGTATCACTGTCCAACATTCCTCCTTCACAAAAACTCTCCAGTTCTTCAGGCTTGACTTTGTCCCATGGAATATAAGTAACACCAAGTTCTACATCCCAATACTGCTTATAATCTGCCTTTATTCCTTTGTTTAAGGCCCAGGCAATCTATTTCACCATTAGTTAAAATATAAAAAGATAAGGGAGAAAAACGTCAAAAATTTTGAGCGTTAACTGTTTCCCACCATCCTAATCACCAAGACTTGGTCAACAAGGCAGAAACCTGGCCTGGTTATCCCTGGATCTCACTCAAAGGTATATTTGGCACTAGGAAACTGGTTACCCCTTTATCCCACTTTGTCCTAGGATGTAAATTTGACTGGTAATCATGTCCTTACCAACTCACCACCCCCTAACTCGGGCAGCATAAAACTTAAGAGAAAAGGAAAAAGTTACCAGAGACAGGGTGAAGTTCCCCATACAACTAAGAATAGAAAAGTGAGGAACACTTTTAAGTCTCAGGTACCTCAGGATTACTCAACATGAGATAAAGTCCTTTGCAGTGCAATCTAAGGGTATAACAGGGTATTGTGACATTGAGGAAACACTGACTCTGGCCCCTTTGGGGGGGGAAATACTCATGTACCTACATCTTTTCCTCTATCTTCAGTAAGTATTTTTCATAGTAAATTCTAAGATGAGATGGCAAACTTCAAAATTAAAATGTAAAAAAATCACAATTTTTTGAATGACAAGATAAAATATTTTACAAAATTTGACATTATATTTGAAGCACCAATTAAATACCCTGATGAATCTATCCATCTTGAAAAAAAAATCCCACAAAATTCTACCATGCATGTAGGACTTAAAATTTTGTTAACTCTTAAGAGATAACCTCTTTAAAAGAAGATGCGTATGTAATAACACTCTGGTGTCTAAAACTGGTTTTTAAAAAGTTGTGTAGTATTATGTATTAAACTTTTAAAGAAATGAATTATACAATATAAAATAGTACCTTTATGGATTTCTGGTTCACTTTATAGTTTCCTCGGCTCAGTTTCTGCAGGGCACGATAAGCATCTTGCCTATGAACCATAACAATATAGGCACAACCTCTGGGAGGAATCATCTGCTCCAAAAGATTTTAATATTATAAAATATGATAAAGAAATCAAAGAGCAACAAGATATAATAGTAATTGATCAGTTAACAACTCTAACTCCAACCCCCTGCACCCTCTAGCCAGTGTTCTATAATCTGAGATTAAATGAATTTGTAACTGGCAGTTCCAGTTCAGTCTCAACTGCCAGTTATCAACAAACCTACGGTCCCCCAAGCTTTGTTATATAAAGGTTTCTTTAGAAAAAGGTTTTAAATTAAACTTGGTTATCCAAGAAATGTGGTTAAATGCAGAGAATGCTAAACATGAAATCATAATACCTAAACTCTAGTTGTATCTTCTACAAATCTGGGCAAATTTTAACTTAGGTCTCAAGTCCTTGATTTCATAAAATAAGATTAATCACATCAATCTACTGTCATTAAATAATTTAACACTCACATTAATTGATTCAATTGGCCCAAACTCTTCTAAGAGACTGGCAACATCTTGCTGAGTAGTCCTTTTGTCCAGTTGTCCCACCCAGAGTGTAGTACTACAAACTTAAAATAAAATTATAATCATAAAAATATACATATTTGATAATGAGCAGCACTGTACTTTACAGAAAATATGCATGAGTCACATTATGATTCCATCAAGTTTAAGTAGAAAAGCCCACATACATTTTAAAAATTCTAGTAAACTGTGGTAGTACTTCCAGAAATGGAACCAGGATAGTGAAAGGTACACCTTTGAGATGGGAAAAAAATGGCTTTTATAGACATCTGAAGATTTCATCTATGTAAACCAGGGTCAGGGAAGCAGTATCTTGCTCAGAATCACCCTTGGCAAGTGAAAGGAAGAGCTAAAATTTGATTCCAACTCTCTTGATCACCAACCAATTCGGTGTTTGGTTCACTATATGTAGCTGTCCCTATCTAACCATCACATGTGTATGATTTTTCTCTTATGTTGTGTCCTAGCTGATAAGCCTTAGAGTCAGAAGTTTTATATATGCTTCAGTCATATTATAAATTAAAATTTCATTAATTTTGTTTAATAAGATGTGTCTGGCCCATCTTACTAAACATATTCTAAATACATGATGAAATTCAGGAGATAATGCAAGTTAATACATTCTCTAAACTGTGCATCTTTATAAAAATAAGAGGGCATTAGTTATTCTTGAGGAAAATAAAGACCAAACCACCTTTCTACTCTGTGTAGTACAGGGAAGCTAGTTAATGGCTTCATATTTCATACATTCAATCAAAGACACCCTATTACTCATTACCGTTGGTTTGATTCACTCACTGCTTTACAACTGGCTTAACGTACAGAAGCAAATCCAAGGGTATATGCCAAAGTACAAACAAAACACGATAAAGCAGTATTTTGCTAACAGTTATAAAACACTTTACACCCATCCCATGAAAAATAACGTAGGAAGGTTGAATGTAAGTGTTCATTTACCACTAGCAGTTTCTGATTTGATTTGAGGAAGGCCTTTTTGTCGGCGTTCTCTTTCTTTTTCTCGATCTCGTCTTTCTTGGGATCGAGATCGAGGAGAATGTCGGCGTCTATCTCTGGATCGAGATCGAGATCGTCGGTGACGAGACCTTCGAGATCTAGAACCAGATCGAGATCGTCTCCTTTTTGGTGACCTAATATTTTCACAAGGAGAGAGAATGGATAACACGTGGAGAGAAAAAGAAATTGTAAGCATGTGTTTGTTAACGTGAAAAAGAAAAAACACAACTAGGTAATTTAATGTTTGGATATGTAAGAATCTGACAGTAGGGAATTCATTTTAAAGATTTTTAATACGTTCAAAATTAGAAAGCATGCATATATTACAAACAAGATAAATAAGCTGCTAACTTTGCATCTCTCATTTTTCAAAATTTGTACTATACTAAATGACATCTTTGTAGTGCAGAAGCTTAATGTTATTGAGATATATTGTGACTACTATTCTCTATCTGCTCAGTAAAACCTTTTCTGTAGTAATTTTAAAAACATAATCTGGTAATAGTATTACTTATTATATTTCCATTTTTTGGTTGGTAAATTGGTAACGAAACTTGGAATATATAAATATTATAATTCCATGTAACACTGTAAGCATGCATTAGAGCAGCTCAAAAGGGAATAAATGTGGGTTAAAGATGACTGACTTAGTTTTTTTTTATTAATACTTCTCCTGCCCCCACTTCACACATACATACAAATATACCAAGTGTTAGTTTATTAACTTTGCACATCTAAAAATAATCCAACTTGATTTTAAATTCTACATCTCCTAAGACATACAGATTTGGAATAACATTTTAAATTACCTGGATGCTGATCTAGATCTTGATTTTCTGTTATCAGGTATGTGCCGCTTCACTTCTTGAATACAAGGCTGCTCTACTTCCATTTCCTTTAAAAACAAAACCAAAAGCCATCATTAAACTGGAAAGTAGAAATTATAAATAAAGGCAAGAGGACAACATCTAAAAAATGCTAAATTACAAATCCCTTGCTCTGAAGCAGTTTTCTTTGGGACTTACCTAAGATCGTATTACTAGTTTAACAATGACCAGTCACAAGTGGGAAAAGTCTTTGTCTTATATGGTTTACAAGATTAGAAGAAATACTTGTCTACTGCTAGAAATTATTTCATGTCAGTTACATACTGTTACAATAAACCATCACCTAAATAAATTAGTGAATTAGGCCCTGGTTAAGCTTTCCATACTCCATCTCAATCCTCAGAGAACCCAATGGAAACTGGTAGTATTAATTCATCCACTTTCCGAATGAAAATCTAGGTCACAGAGAGGGTTAATATGTACCTAAGGTAACAGTGTTTCCTCATATTCAAAACTGAAGATAACAAGCCAACAAGCAGGTATCTGCTAGAAGTCAAGGGAACCAAAAAGATAATCAACAATCTTGAGAATGAAGTTTTACCTGATGTGTCTTTTGTGTAAGTGGTTCATTTTGTGTCTGAAAGGAAGTTTGGAAAGGCTGCTGCACAGGTGGAGTTGGAGGAATCACGGACTGAGCCATGGGAGGAAATGGAGGTGTAGGAAGAAGGCCAAATCCTGGCATCTGTCCATTAGGAGGAAGTGGAACCTTTGGTTTTCAAAAAATTGTATGAACAGATTTTAAGTAATAGCTACCAAAAATAATACGAAAAAATCTTAGTTACTTTATATATAACTAAAATATCTTCAATAAATTTTGACCAACGAAAAACTATGACATGCAACAACAATTAACATTTCTACAGGTACAATCTTTATCCAAAGAACTGTTACATATCTAACCACACAGGTTAAAAATCCTGTAACTCAGTTTATAATTGTGAATACACAAATTTGGTTTTATAATTTAAAAACATAACTTCATTTATGCAAGGAAGCAATGAGACAGACTAAAGAAGCTCAGAGGTACTCTACTGCAAACTCTCTACAACTTTAAAGGCAATCAAGCTTTTGAACAGGAAGAGTGGCTAGAAGCATTGACTTCTGGGATGATTTTTAAAAAAAATCTACTCCAAGGGGGAGTTTCAACCAATATGCCTACTTCTAAGGTTTCAAATATCACAGTAACTAGAGTAAGCCACAATCTAACATATTTCTACAGGTGTCATTTCAATACCAATAGAATTAAAAGCATAAATATGTAATTACAATATCACAAAAAAAGCACTCTTTCTAAATTATTTATAAACTTTAAGTAATTGTTAAACATTTGGAAATAAACTCATAGGTTTTCTTCATATTTTAAACAGGCTCATAAAATATCTTTCAAATGTCATTTATCAACAAGTCATTAAAATCACAGCATCAATTTCATATGACCAAATGCAGGCACACCTCAGAGATATTGTGGGTTCAGTTCCAGACCACTATAATAAAGTGAATATCACAATAATTTTTTGGTTTTCTAGTACATACAGAAGTTATGTTTACATTATACTGCAGTCTATTAAGTGTGCAATAACATTAAGTCTAAAAAAAAGTATATACTTTAATTTAAAAATACTTTATTGCTAAAAAATGCTAACAATCATCTGACAATGCATGGTTGCTACAAACCTTCAATTTGTTTAAAAAAAAAAAGAAAAAGAAAAAAGAAAACCCCAAAGAATCCGTGAAGCACATTAAAACAAGGAAAGTTTATAGTAGGGACTGAACATGATACAGATAAGAAAATGAATATATTCTAAAGAGATTTCTTAGAACACTTTCTAAACTAAGTCTATAAAGTAGTATTTCCCAAGGCTGGTTGTAAAACAGAATCACTACACAATTAGAAACAAATAAACAAACAAAAAAACCCCACAACAGATTCTTTAGAGTGACTATAGCACTAGAGGCGCCAAATTTATATTTTTTTAAAACATCCTTCCCCTGCCCCCATAATTTAGATGCACAGTCAAGTTTAGGAAACTCTGAATTAGAGAATTTATTTTATTTTATTTATTTTAAAAAATAAACCCAATTTAAATAAATAAAAAAAATTTATTTTAAAAAATAAACCCAATGAACAAAGCTCTACTAACTTCCTGTAATCCTCTAAGTACACCATGCTCCTTTTACTGCAGATTTCAAACTATATTCCTGAATGCTGTGAGCTTGAAAGCCCTCTAAAGCACTGAATCACACAATATAATGAAAGAAGAGAGATAAGCAGAGAAGAAAAAGAAAGAAAGGAAGGAAGGGAGGAAATAAGAAAAGAGCTATATAACTAAACAAGCCAGTTCCCTGAAATAGAACCAAAATCTCTCTCTAAACTATTTTAATAAAAATACCTAGTATTAAATTATTAGCATGCAATATTTATTAGCATCCTTGTTTTAATTAAAGCAAAAGGCAACTCAAATCAGTTATGTGCTCAACAGCTTTTATTGCAGCTCTAGTACTATTTAGCCACTCACACCAGCTAGCAATAGTGACCTAAGAAGTCCAATCCATATGCTCTAATGAATAAATCTTCAGTTACTAAAACTCAGCTGTAAGAAAAATGTCCCTACCTGATGATGCGCTGGCTCCTGCTGTATTGGCATCATTCGAGGTTGAAACTGATCCATGTTTTGATGCTGGGTATATGCCGGCTGCTGCATGCCATCTCCAGGAAATCCACTAAAAAATGAGTAATCTTTTTACCCATTCAAAAACACATGCCTCTTAGCCACATGTATATTACAGAAACTTAAAAGAATGCTGCTCAGGAGTCATTAATTATCAGCATTTGACTGAATCACACATTTGTCTATATTAATTTACACATTCAGCATTATTCCTAACATAAAAGCCATTTTTCTACTGTAAATCTGATAGGACCCTCTCCATTTAGAAGAAAACCTGTAATATCACAATAAAAAAATTTTCTTTAAAAGACTGTATGAAAAATGATTATTTTTTTTTTGAAAAATGATTATGTTATTGTTACTTGCATCATGCCTTACAATGATTACTAAATCCGTATCTGCTGAGAAATCAAAAGAAACTCACAAGGGGGCCTGTGGAGGAGAAGCCGCAGCCGGGGCAGCAGAAGGCACGGCAGCAGCAGGAGCTGGGGGTGCGGCAGCAGCAGGAGGTGCCGTGGCGGCACTGGCAGCAGTGGCGGCGGCGGCAGCAACAGCAGCGGCGGCGGCGGCGGCGGCGGCAGCGGCGGCAGCAGCATCTTCTTTCTTTGATTCCTCCACAGCTTCTGGCTCATCATCGTAATCAAATCTATCAAGTAGCTTCTGAAATAGGCATGTCAATATTCCATTTTAAAATTTAGACTATGCTTCACTGCACAAAAATCTTTACACAAACAACAGATATTCACCATCATGCATAACCCCACCATGCTTTCAAGTATAATCTCATTTTCCCTTATGTCTCTTAGGACCTTGGTTCATAGACAATTTTTATACAAATGTCATTTTGAAAAGACATAATTATTTAAATTCTGCTTTTCTTCCCCAATTCTAAGTAGTGTTCTCTTTTTGAGTATTTTCTACATGATTTTATAGCTAATTTAGTGACAGATTTTTACTAGACTAAAAACTTCTGGAACTTTGCACATGTGAAAATGGGTATACATTTTCAGTCAGCTTTGTAAAATGTACAAAAAGAAAGACCATCTTATCTAATCATTTTAAATGCCTACAGAAAAATGTCCATATGCTGCTTGCTCAAGAATATACTAGTAATACGACAAAGAAGAAAGAGAATGGCACAGACAGGGCCACACAGTCTACCTGATTACTTGCTTCTTTCTTAAAACTTCGCAGCTCACCTTAGATTACCAGAAACGCTCATTTAAAAAAAAAAATCAAGAAAGCCAATCAGGGCACTTCACAAAATCATATCAAGAAGAGCCACTCAAAAATATTATCACATTTATTTAGAAAGGTAGGAAGGAAGGAAAGTAATACACCTAATTCCATAGGAACACCCACTGCGTGTTTTGGTAGGTTACATACAATACTTCATCATCACAAGAAGCATACAATGTAGATATAATTTCTTCTTTTTACAGACAAGGAAACTAAGGCTCAGGAATTAAGAACCAAAAACCAAGACCATACAGTTAATAAATGATAGAATCAGGATGTAGACAATGGTCTTTACTACTTCAAAGCCCTGTCTCTGGTGTCAAACAAGCAGTCATCTCTCTCAAGCTGTACCCTTCCTGCTCATGGATTTCCAACCTCAGATTCCTGTATTTCTATTGTTCTGTGATAGTTCTGCCTAGAAATTCTGATTCTACTCTATTGAACAGATTTCTAAATTAGGACGAGAAGTCCCCTTCTTGGACAACATTTGTCTTTCTTCCTTTCTTTGTAATTCTAGGCCATGTGATTAAAAGTTCTTATAACTGAGCAATCTAATATGGCTGAGGCATCCTGCTGCTTTACGCACATTAGCTTACTTAACCCTCGTGGCAATAAGAAAATACAGGTATTTTTTAAAATTTATTTTAAAATTTTTTACTGAAGTACAGTTATGACGTGTCAATTTCTGGTGTACAGCACAATGTCCCAGTCATGCATATACATACATATATTCGTTTTCATTTTCTTTTAATTAGAAGTTATTGTAAGATACTAAACATAGTTCCCTGTGCTACACAGAAGAAACTTTTTTATTTTATTACACTGGTATACAGTGAGTATTTAAGTAACCCAACATTAAGAAAGAGTCAGTAACAGGAGCCAAAATTAAAACTCGAGTCTAAACTGCCTACAGAAAACTCAAACCCTATGATCTTCGCAGTTTATCACATACAGGTGTGTTAAAATTTGAGATTTATAACTATTGCTTTGGAAAAAGATTTGAAGCAATTAAAAAATTAAACTTTTATATCCAAAAAGGCATTTCTGTTGCTTTTTTAGGAAACTGAAGATCTATGAAGCAGCTGAAACAGACAAAATGTTCCCAGTCAAGCTGTTTGACTAGCTTAAAATAGACCTTTTTTAGTCAAAAGCAAAGAATTCCTTCTTCTAAACTTTATATAACTAAAAAACACTGATTAACTCACTTAAGGTAAAACACTAGAGAATTACAATTCAAGTTAATAACAAAGTAAGAATGCCAGTAGCACTGCTATTACTCAACATCTTTTTCCTGGAAGTCCTAGCCACCAGTATAATAAGAAAAGAAAAAGAAATGCCTATGTTGATGTTGAGAGGAAAAGTCAAGTTTAGTAGCCTAGAAAATCTGAGAGAACCAATTAGAAAACAGCATTTAATACCAAGACCATTTACAAGATAAAATAAAAATTAAGTTTTCATCTATGGCATCATTAACTAAATAGAAGTGTTATAAAAAATTAAACATGGAAAATGAATAAATACCTAAGAATGGATAAATGGAACAAAAAATGTATACAA
Organism: Camelus bactrianus; assembly: GCF_048773025.1. Lineage (NCBI taxonomy): Eukaryota > Metazoa > Chordata > Mammalia > Artiodactyla > Camelidae > Camelus > Camelus bactrianus. The sequence continues at coordinate 11,503,665 of NC_133539.1, read as the reverse complement.
CTTACATTAAAAACCTAATAAATGGAGATTCTGCAACAGAGACTATCAGTACTTCTTAAATTAACATATAAATCCATAAATTCTAAAATTTGTTAAAGTTCATCTGCAAAAGTATATTATGATGGTTAATCGTATGTAACTTGGCTACATTATGGTGCCCAGTGGTTTGGTTGAATATTAATCTAGATGTTGCTGTGAAAGGTATTTTAAAAATGTGATTAAACATTTAAATCAGTAGATTTTGAATAAATATTCTCCATAATATGGGTATGCCTCATCCAATCAGTCGAAGGCCTTAAGACCAAGAATTTAGGTTTCCTGGAGAAGGAATTCTCAAGATGGCAATATGGAAACCTTGCCATGCAGAATTCAGACTGAAGACTGCAACATTAAGTCTTATCTGAATTTCCAGCCTGCCATTCTGACGTACAAATTTCAAATTTGCCAGCCTGGACAACTGCGTGAGCATGAGCGTGAGAGTGTGCGTGTGTAACTGCTTCTGTTTCTCTGGAGAACCCTAATACATATGCTCAAGAATAGCCAAAGAAAGTCGGAAAGAGAATAAGGGCAGAAACACATCTGGAAATAAAATACAAGTTGCAAGTATTTAAATTGTTATGATGCAGAAATAAGCAAATATATTAGTGGGACAGAATAGTGTCTAGAGATAGACACAGAAACAAACGAGAATTAAGTGTATGACAAAAATTGTGAGGGAGAATCAGCAGTTTCCAAAATATGAAGATATTCTAAAATATGGTTCTGGATGGATGGACTGAGAGACAAACATAAAAAACAAAAATATAAAACTACTAGGAGAACTACAGAATTTTTAATACCAGTGGGAAGAGTTTTCCTAATTATAACACAAAACAGAAGACTAATAAACAAAACCACAATACGTAACAATTTATGTTCACATATGCTTGAAAACAGGTCTGAAAAGAAGAAACAAATCTGTTCAAAGCAGAGGGGAACTGATTCCCTTTTTACTTTGGAACTTTCTGTATTACTTGCTTTTTTTTCCCTATAATAAACATGTATTCCTTTCTACTTAAAAATTTCATTCAACCTTTTTTTAACCAATATTCATTCATAAATCACTACAATATAACCAGTATCTGTTTATATATGGATTCTTAACATGGACTACCAGCAATAAAGTCATTGTATCTTGTAATTATAAATATAAATATAAATATAAATGCTAGAAAGAATCAAAATTCTAGAGATTAAACTGAAAGATATATCATTCCAGGATCTTCAAACTTTTATTGTTTTTTGCAGCGAAATCTGTAGAATGAAATGAAATTTTGTATGGCCATAAATCCAATACATAGACAAGATAAAAGTGGAGTTGTTTGGGTTAACATCTCAACAGGAAGCTCTGAGCTGTGTATATTCAGCACATCTATATCCTCAGTGGCAGCTCCTTCAACATATATAAGACCCAAGAGAACAGTTGGAAGACACTGAACCAATCCAAACCCTCATATAGATATAATTAACGTTTTTAACAGCAAAAAAACAGAAAGCAACTTCAATGTCTATCAATAGGGGGAATGGCTAAATTGTGATGTGCCCATGGAATGAAATACTCCTAAATGATCACTCAGTAAAAATGTGTATCTACATCTATTAACCTCAACAACAACAAAGAGACAAGATTAAGATCAAAACACGCAAGTCAGAAACAGTGTTTATATATACTAAAGACATACATATATTTTTTAATATGTATATGTATGTACACACATATATAAAACGAAAGAAAAAGTATATAACCCCAGGAAATTAATTCTGAAAAGATATACATCAAAATGTTATCTTCAAGTATGTTAATGGTGAATGTTCTCCTGTTTCCGTTACACTGTAAATTTTGCAACAAGTATATATTACATTTATAACCAGAAATAATAATCCATGTTTTGATATAAGGGGGAAAAATCCCTCAAACCACAACGCAACGAAATGACAATCCAGAGAAGCTAGAGAAGGGAGAACCTTCCACATTCCGACCTGAGTGATATAGACAATAGAGTGGGATATGTGAGAGAAGCGTACCTTGTCAAATGCAGTTTTTTGCTCAGGTGGGGGGAAAGCAGCTTTTTGTTCAGGTGGTTGTGTAGGAGCTGTCTTTAATTGAGCTGTGATAGCCTGAACCTGAGCCATCACAGCATTGTCAATGGCGGGAGACTGTGGTTTTGGAGGCTGTTGAAAAGTCTGAAGGATCTGCTGAAGCTTAAAGAATGGGAAAACTGATAAACCACATAACAAAGTATAACCATAGTATCAAAAGTTAATTTACTAAAGAAAATCTTACAGGTGGCTCAAAATAGCATAGGCACAGAGTACACTGGGAAAAAGAATCCACTTTTTGGTAATGGTTACATTTGTTGTGAATGTCAGGGAACAATGTCACTTAAGGTTAAAAATGTATGCCAACAACCCCAACAGTAGAAAATGATGGTCAAAGAGAAAAGAAAATACACCAAATTGTGAACAAGGTAAATATATACTCTAGAAAAGTGTAAAAAACTATCTCCAATCCAAATAATTTTGAAATCAACTGGAAATTCTGGAACTGCGAGCAGCCATACCAGCAATTTGGCAGTTCTTAAGTTCTCTCCAAAGGGGTACTGCTATTTCTCAGTGTGCTGTTACCCTGTTTCTCACCCTTTCCCACAGTTTTCCTATTAGCCCTATGCATTTACCTTCCTGGTGAAGGCTTTTCTAGTTGAAAAGTAGAAATATTTCCTCCCTAAAATGTGCTTGATAATTAGGAATGAAAAATAAGAACTGACAACAGTATCTTAAATAAACAATTTAATGTTTCTTCGGATAAGTGGTTTACCTGTTGACCTTGAGTTGTCTGAAACAGTTGGGCCACAGCAGCAAAAGCATCAGAGCTGGGCAACTGTGGTACAGTTGGTACAGAGTTTGTAGTGGCCTGTGGAAGTTCAGAAGCAACCTTGACTGGAGGTGGAGGTGAACCTAAAAAAGAAAAGGTCATTAAGGCCTAAGAAAACTTTAACCTATAAATTTTTTTTAAACTCCATTAAGTTTCTATACAAAACACTCCATTCAGTTAAACACACAGTAAAAATACAGATTATAGTATTACAGTTTATACTAGCATTGAAAACTTTTATTAGAAATAAGAACTATGGAAAGAAAACCATACATTCCAAGATGTAAACTCAAGTTTCCTTCTTATGGAAAAAGTCCATCACCATAAATAGACTCCAAATATTTCATGCACAAAAAATTATATCATTTCTAAGTTCACAGATACACTTGGCCATACCTTCATTATTAGTAACATTTTCTGCTATTGGGGCTGCATTACTGGTTCCTGCTGCCATGTCCAAAAGAGGCTGAATAATTTCAATTTTGAATACCCCATTTTTTTGCCAAAGGTTCAGCACACGAACTATTTTACTCTGTTATGTGTGAGAAAACATGAATATACAATAAATATTTGCTTAAATAATTTATTATACTTCTTACAAAGAGAAAAAAAATACTCTAAGCTAGTATCTTCAAATTAGATCTGTTTCATAAAAAGAATTAAATCATCTGAATTACAACCTGATTAAACTCCTCTAATTGACCTTTCTTCAGTAGTATAATTTGGTCTAAGAAACAGGAGGGAAAAAAAAAAGGAATATAATCTAGATAAAAAGAAATTTACTATAATAATGCATTTGAAGTTTTCATTATATTCATAGTTACAAAGAAACAAAAATAGTTATCCGAGAGAACTGAAGTAAAAAAATTTTCAGGATGACCGTAACAGTTAAAAATATTAAGAAACTGGCCAGCAAGTGTTATGTAAGTTGTTTTGTGGACCAGTAAATATGAAGGCAATCCAGAGAAAATGTGCTATTCATGGGTATAATTCTTATCTCCTACTTAAGGAAATCACCTTTTTCTCTTGTATACTTTCCCAAGAAGAGCATTCCTCCAAGAGTATAAATATAGAATCCATAATACTCAAAATTTATGCGCCGTTTATTGTAAGTCTCTAGCCTTCACTGAGTTTACCTTACCGGTGTATTTCTTCCACATACTGGAGTCTAGTTTTCATGTCTATAATTTTTTTAAAAATATTTTTATAGTACATTGTAAAGCCAGCTATATATGAGAGGAATTAGATACTATAGTCTGATTGCTAATGAAAACCATTTACACTCTAGCATCTCTATATACTGGGGAAAGCCATCAATTCTTAGTCCCTTCTGGAATAAGCAACAATCTGAGGTGAGCACTGCCTTCCTCTACTGCAGAATTTCTTTACCACTCAACACAAGAAATCTTTCCAACAACATCTTCTTTAAAGCAAGATGGTGCTCCTTTTAAATTTTAACAATACAACATTCCTGAAGGACTTCACAAAAAAAATGGATAAATACGAGATGACTACTACAGAAAAAACTGGGTTTTGTTTCAAGTTCACAGAGATCGCTACATAATTATCTTTCTAGTACCAAATATCTAGTATACATTTAAACAGACTTAAATAATAAAATTATAAACTATACCTTATCTTCAGATGGACAAAGATATAAATATTGGAATGTGGCAGTTATGTTTTTAGAGAATCTTGGCCCAAAAACATCTTTATCAGTTCCAAACTGATGACGAGACTGTCGCACAATTGAGTCGATTACATACAATCCCGGAACCTTGTACTCTGGTTTACACTACAAAGATAAAGATGTAAAGTCAATACAAGAAAAGCAAATCACAATCTGATACCCATTAACCTCACTTTTATGAAACTCTATATATCCAACATTTATTTTTATTTAGAAACTACCCGAATGTTTAGTTCTCTTATTGGCTAGTTTGTCAAATTTCCTACAAGTCTGTAGAGAACTGCCATTCTCTTGAAACTTCAGATCCCCAATATTTTACTTTTCTCTGATCCCTCTATCTCCGCACACACAACTGCACAGAATCAACATTACTTTACCAATCCCAAAGCCACTTCCATACAAATCCACTTATTATAATAAGTCTCTATTCCAATTCATCCTGCTCAAAAATATAATTTTAACCTTTTAAAATTATCAAAAAGATAATTTTAACAACATATTAATTTTAATTCTATTACAGTACCAGAGAAACAAAAAAGGAGAGGCCTTTGTTGGCCTACCAAATTGGCAAGATAGAAAGAACAGAGAAAAAGACACCCACATACATCTCTGGTGGTACAATCTTTATGAAAGATGATTTAGCAATAAAAGCAAAGCCTTATTTGATTCAACAAGTCTACATCTAGAAATTTATTCCAAGGAAAACAATTAAGATGTCTCTAATTTTCCCCATAAAGCTAGCCCCTGAAGTGAAATGCCCAGCAGTAAGGAACTGGTTGAGTAGATAATGAAAACATATCCATCAACAGAAGTGTATAAAGATAGGGTGTGCGTATATGTATATATATATATATACACAACAAAATTCTACTCAACCGTGAAACAGAATAGAATTTTGCCATTTGCAGAAACATGGATGGACTTGGAAGGCATTATGCTAAGTGAAATAAGACAGAGAAAGACAAATACTCTATGATATCACTTACATGTGAAATCTAAAAAATACAACAAATGTGAATGAAACAAAAAAGTAGACTCAGATATAGAGAACAAACTAGTGGTTATCAGTAAGGAAAGGGAACGGAGAGGGGCAATACAGGGATGAGGAAAAAGGTTATTATCGGATTACATGAATTCATGTGTGTGAAACTTTTGAAAATTACAAAGCATTATAGATTTTTTTTAAAGCACTACAGAATTTAAGAATCTTTCATTCAATAAAAAAAGGAGAAAAAATAAATTGTGAAAACAATCACGATGAAATACTTCACAGATGTTTATGATAAATTCAGTGGGAAAGCAGATTATCAATCAGTATGTCTTCATTTTTCCTTTTATAAATGTACATGTACATACTAAAACCTGAGTAGATCCAAATGAAATAAAGACATTCATAGTATCTGGGGTGATGGCATATAGGTAATTTAAATTTTTTTCTATTTTATTTATTTGTACTTGGATTTGCTACTATAAAAACCTCTACTGACTATCCTTTTTTGGTCTGTTGGAGCTCTAACTCCTATCTCTCAGCCAGTATTAAAAGGCCATGGGCCAGAGACATTTCCACACACAACTTTTTTTTTTTTTTTTTGGAGTCCATACACATTTATCAGTGTGTACTACATGACACAATTCCAGGTTGGGGAAGCAGACAAAGATGTCCAAATCTCTGCTCTCGGTCCTCTACTGAGACAGACGTGCTAATCACACAGTTGTAAAGCAATATATAATTGTGGAAGTGAAAAATGGTTCAATTATGATGGGAGCAGGGAAAAGTTGGAAAACTTTACAGTGATTTCATTTCAAGTACTCCAAGATGAGTTAAATGTCAACAGAGTAGACACAGCAAAGGGGAGAGGAGACCTATCAGGCTCAAGGAAGAGAGTCTTGTCAGCAGACAAGAAATTCTGTTGTTGAATGGCTATCTCACAGTAATTGTTCAATCAACAGTACTGCTATAAATTTTTGTTCTGTTAAAGAAAAAACCCCCCAAAATCTCTAATGATTAAAACGAACTCCTAGTGACAACTTTTTTGTAGAGTGGCTTTAGAAGCAAGCATCCAAATTACAAATTACAAAGTAAATCACAATTACTGATCATAACTAAAATGAAGTAGTAATGAAATGGATAGTTACCTTTTTGATGAACTTTTCTACTATTTGAACTACATGCTTATAAAGCTGAAAAGAATTAAAAGAAAATCATTATCCAGTTTACATTATTTCTACATTTCCTGTAATCAGAAAATACTCAAAACCTTGAAATTTGCAGAATCTGATTAATTCCCCACTGAATGACAATGAGAAATAATTCATACTCAACACACAGTCAACAACTTAAGAAATCTTAACAAATCAGGAAAAAACTAACTGAAACAGAAAACTATAAAAAAAAATCCCCCGAAACAGCAGGCCCTTTTCTTAGACTTTTAATCAGTAAATCTCATAAAGCAATTTATCAGAGAACTTTATGACAGGAATAAGATCAATGGAATTGGGACTAAATAATGCAGTTTTTAAAGTGACTCAATTATTTAGGAGTGATCTTGGGTAAGACATTTAATTTCATGAAGCCTGAGGGTTTTTTAAAATAAAAATGAAGCTAATATGCTGACGATTTGTAAGAATTGAATGGAAAAAAAAAACCTGCCATTCTACTTTCTACTTCAGTGAGTTCAACTTTTTTAGCACCCCACACACATAAAAGATAATCAAAAGGTAATTATGTGAAGTGATGGATGTATTAATTAGCTTGATTGAGGTGATCATTCCACAATGTACACGTGTATCAAATCATATTTTATTAAATTATATGACTAAATTTATTTGTCAATTATACTTATTATAGCTAAAAAATATAAATGGGAAATACTAACAACAAAAAACTCAATAAGGTTTTAAAACAATATGTTACAATGCAAATGCACCATACTGTACTATTATGTATCTTCAGTAAAACCTGGTTAGTGCTCTTTGATTCAGGCCTGAACTAATTCACAAGATGAAGCCACATTTAATAAAAACATTTCAAAATTTCAAAAACACTTTTCAAATTAAATATATTTATTTTACTCTTACCTTAATAGCTTTAATAGCAGCTTTCGTGATGAGAATCATCTTGGCTCGAGAGATGGGAGGCTTCATATCCATAAGTGAAAAGAGCTTAAAAAGCAAAAAACAAACAAAAAAAAATTTAACTAAAAGTAAAATTAGCAGTTAATCCTTCAGTTCTACAAATATATTTATAATACATTAACTAAAAAAATGATAAATTTTTGGAAAGTTTAACAATTTGTGTAGTAAAGAAAAGCCAAGAGTGTTCCTACATACCAGCACCATCACTTTGAAAATATAATGGGAAAAGATTGTTAAAAGCAGCAAAATGGGGGGGGGGGGGGGAGGTAAAAGGTAAGAAATCTTCAAAATCTGTAACAGAAAAAAATTACAAAACTTTACTGAAGAACTCAAAAATGATCTGAATGGAAACAAACATACCATGGTCCTGGGCAAAAGTGGCAACAGTGTGACTCAGTATTTAATATTTCAATCCAAGCCTCACTGAGATTTTAAAGAACTTCAAATAATTCTAAGCTTCATTTGGAGAAGCACAGGTATTAAATCAGGCAAGAAATTTAACATGCAATTATAAAGCTTGAATTCACAATTTCTTGATTTAGTCAGGAATAAAAATGACACCATATTTAACAAATCTCACCACAGTAAATCCAATAATCAGATGCTCCCATGAGACTTAACCACACATGCATAATAATAATCCTTCCCCCTAAATTTTAAATCCAACCAAAACATGAGAGCTCACAGAGTTAAAAAGATAAAATTCTGACATTACTAAGCTTGTATCTAATTTCTTAAAAATTCTTAATTTTGTTTTGTTTTAATCATAGGCACATATACACACACTTCTAAAAATATATTTTGAAATAAATTTCAAGGCTTCCTGAGCACTTTCAATCATACCAACATTCATATTACATGAATCATATTTCCATTTCTTTCCAATTAATGCTGATATTTCAAATATGGAATCCCTAAGACATAGATCACCTTTACTAAGAGGTGAGCCTAAAGAATTAAAGTCTTTTTTTCCATGTAAATAGCCCTACCTGGGAACATATCTTAAATTCTCTAGCAACAGAGAATTTTCACAGCTTTTCAGAACTACAGACACAATGGGACTATAGGTAATGGTAACTGTAAGTTTAGAAAAAGTATGCAATGCCAGATATAATCAACATATGAACTAGTTATGTACTCTGTTTAAGTGGATAAAGGTAGAATTTTCCTATAAATAATACCAAGATACAGAAAACAAGAGAAACACAAAGATATTAGCATAGGAATTCATTTTTTAAAAAGGGATTATCTAGGGCGCAGGGTATATAGCTCAGTGGTAGAGTGCTTAGCATGCACAGGGTCCTGGGTTTAATCCCCAGTACCTCTATTAAAATAAATAAGTAATAGATAAACCTAATTATCTCCCCTTCTCAAAAAAAATTTAAACGGATTATATAAATAAATATGGTCATGATTCTTTAATTTACCAACATAATAAAAATTCTCCTTGAGAATAAATGCTCAGAAATTGAAAAACTATTAGAGAGGAGATAGTAATCTTTGAAATTATACAAACCAATGAGAAACTAAGAAAATTTAAAATATTTCAACTTCAATACAAATTAAAAAAAAATCAACACTGCATGAAATATACAGCACACATTTTATGAAAGGGTTTTATTCTGCCCACTTCTCAGTTATAAGTTATTAAGATGGCTGTTTATTACTGTTGTTCTATTTCCTTCTCTGGACCTAAAAGCAGAGAAAGGAGATGCAAAAAGGTTTATACATGATCTTAAGAATGAGCAACAGTAAGACTACTTCTCTGGCCATTAAAACATTAGAGAATCGTGTTTTAATGAAGCCTAAGCCAGAGCTAATATTCACTTAATGTCCCAAATAGCACTTCTTGATTATCTCAGCAGTAATGAACTTGCTGTATTAAACAACAACAACAACAACAACAACAACAACAACAACAACAACAAAGTCAACTGAGCAACACCAGACAGACCAATGCAACTTCTGATGAAACACTCCAGTCTATATTTAAATCATAATCTACTTAAAAAATTAAAATAAAGACTATACCATATAGCAGTATAACCATCATTCAAGAAATAGACCTGCAAGAAAGCCTTCAACTGATCACCTAAGAGACAGAGGAAGGGTGTTTATTCTATTAAAGAAAGTACAACTTCGGAAAAGAGAAGAAAACCTATACTGAGCACTTATGAATAAGGAAGAATTAAGTTTGCTGGTGCATTACTTTAATCATACTAATAAATAACAGATTGTTACACCTCTTTTGAGATGATACTCAAAAGGGTTATATCTGTTTTGGATGATGCTCAGGAATAGGTCTGGACTAGAATTTGTTGATTTTAAATTAGCTCACAATCCTTAACAGCATACTCATCTCCTTATACAATGCTGATTACTGACTAAACACATGCAGAGACCATTAACTATGACAGAGAATACAGACAAAATATCAAGCAGGCATCTGTGTCTGTCTGTATTTATATTGTACTGATTCAGGGATAATGATGAGACATACTGAATTTAATTTGGGATGCCTACTGAAAATCCAGGCAGAGATTTCAGCAGACACTGGACTATGGATCTGTGTCTGGGCTAGAAACTGAAAGGTCACAGGATCACAGCCATGAGGATGAGTAAGAAGAGAACCAAGAATATATAATTAACTAGGGCATACTAGAAACTTCAGCGTGGTACAGAGAAAGGGGATGGACAAATGAACATGAGGATAAATGCTGGAAATTAAAGGTATCTGAAAGGGTCAAATGCTACTGCTAGTTTTTGTATATGGCATGATATACTAGTCATCTGCAACAGGACAAGCGCTCCATAAACGTCACTAGCTGCAGTATTCTGCGCTACTCCAGCTCTGTATTCACAATTAATGTAATCTGTCAATGAAAACAAATGTGTCAAAGCAGCCGGAGAAACCATGCAATTCTCTTACTGAAAATAATAGCAGCAGTAGGCCTCAAAAGGTACAAAACCTTCTTAGAAAGTCTTAGTAAGAAAAACATACTTGCCAGCAGCAGACCTGAGTTTGTCTTTTTGCTGTCACTTTAGAAAGTCTAAATACGAACACTATTCTGCTGGATGCCTCATACACAAAGTATTCTAAAAATTATGAAGAATTGCTCATCATGATCCCTTACATCAATAAAGAACAGCTTCAAGACAACATAAGGAATGAGCATATCTGGCCCATGACACCTGTAGAATTCATAGTGTTTGGTAGTTAGTCAAAGTAACATGATACTCTGCTATTTACTAACAGTATAAACTTTGATGTTTAGTTCACGTTTTCTAAATTTCAAGGAGTTTTCAAATCTGTGAAAGAGGATTAATCGTACTCACTTCGCCTCATAAGGTTATTAGGAATGTATATAAATCTCTTAGCCTGGTACGTGATAACATACAAATGGCTCAGAGGTATATAATGCCCTGGGAATTCTGACACACATACCACCCCCCCGAGTTTTTAATTATTTGTGCCAGCTTACCATAATTATCTTTTTTGTATTACATTTATTATTCAAGTGCTGCATGTACAGAAATCTTCTCTGTATTGAAAACACAGTAGTATCAAAGAGTTTTAAAGCTATATAGCACCTTAGTATCAAAACCAGTATTCTACTAAATTCGGAACTGCTTTCACAATATATCTGCCAGATTCCATGCAGTCACACAGGCTTAGTAACTCACAACTAATCAGCTCCACTGGTTACCAGCAGTCTTCTCTGTACTGACCCCCAATCTCCTTTCTGATAACCTTCCCTCTCCTATTCCAGTTCTGCCTCTGGAGCACATAACAATAGTGATCTTTCTCATGTGATAAAATATTTATAATATTTAAAGATAACTAAGCATGTTTCCCTCTCTCTTCAATATTAGAATATTAGCCAAATGATATGGTTTCTAGATCTGACTATCCTGGCTAAAACCTTTTAAGTATGATATCTCAAAATAAACAGGGTCCAGATCTGCTCCTGTGGAAATCTAGTGGATTGTCTTTTGCATCAGTTTCCTATTTCTGCAGGAACACATTACCACAAACTCAGTAGCTTAAAACAACACTTTTGGAGGTTAGAATCTCACTAGTATGAAATCAAAGTGTTGGTAGGACTGCCTTCCTTCTGGGTGCTCTAAGTCAAAAATCTATTTCTTGCCTTTCCCAGCTTCTACAGGGTGCCTAAATTCCTTTGGCTCATGGCTGCCTCTTCCATCTTCAAAGCTGGCAGCATAGCATCTTTTTCCTAACCTCTGCTTAAACTGTCATATCACTTCCTCTCCTGCCTCTCTCATATAAGGACCCTGCAGGTTATATTGGGTTCATCTGGATAATTTAGGATAATTAACCCAAATCAAGACCCTTAACTTAATAACACGTTCTAGGATTCAGACGATGGACATGGGTGGGTGGGAGATCATTCATTATTTAAAAAAAATAGTGCTTAATTCATTATTAACTCACATTTATAATCAACTGAGACCCGCACTGGAATCTCTATCAAAACTAGATCTTTATGTTGACTTTACATTTGTTTCTGACAGTCCTTTCAATCTGCGTAGGTAGTCTGGAAATCATTTTCTGCTATTTGAGGTAGCAGCTACTCCAGTCAGCTTGTAAATTTCATAAACCTACTTTATATGGCTTCCTCCAATACAATGGTTTTCTTAAAAATTAAAAAAAACAGGACCCACTTGTAGGATGACCTTATCTGCTATTTCTTGAGCCCTACCAGTCGGCTAACAATCACTTAACAATACTCTCATCCTGTCTACAGTCTTCTAATTTATTCATGACGAAATCATGGTAAATATCTTTCTGAAATACTTGGTTTAGAGTCCTCACTAGAGGAAGTACACTTCACAGAAGAAAAAAGTTTAATCTGATCTGTTATTAATTATTAGTGAATCTCTTCTGGCTTCTAGTGACTAGAAATCTTTCGACAGAATCTCTTTCAATGGGATACTTATTATCCCCCACCTTTTCCCCTTAAACTTAAACTTTTAAGTATTTGCTTTCTTTAAATTTATTTCATAATGAATTAAATTGATCACATCCAGTATTCCTTCCTTTGCTATTATGATGCCCAAAATGACAAATTTTATCTTAAGTGCCTGTTAAAAATTGTAAAGTTTAATATAAAGAAAAAAATATGGATGCTTCCAAAAGGAAATACACTCACAGTGACAGGCTGGTACTCAAATCTCTGTTCTGACAGACTCAGATACAAAATTGTTTAATTCTACAAGCTTTCCTCCTCTTTCATTCATTTGATTCAACAAATCTGATACACTGGCTTCAAACAAATCAAGAGTTAAAGCCAACGTAACTTAAATGTTTATTGGTAACATATACTTTATAAGAATACATGTTAAGTTTAATAATAATTAGAAAAAAACTTTTAAAATTATTTTCTTTGCAAAGATGCTTTGTCCATCTAATTATATAGACTGAGGACAGCTCCATAAAATGCTTACTGCTAGAACAATTAGATAAGGGATAGTTTACAGTCCCTTTTTACCTGACATTCCGTTTTACACCTCTACATATACTTTACATAAGGTTTGTTTCAACTAATTTCTTAATACTGGGCATTTAATATGTTATATTAATACGTTAATAAGTTACTGAAAAGATCTGGTAACCACATATAAAATTTTCAAACACAAGTGGAGGGGAAAAAAAGACTGAAACACTCTAAAATGTTAATGGTATTAGGTGGGATATTTTCTTTGTTTTTTAATTTAAATTTACCTAATTTGCATTGATTTTAAAACGAAAAAAATAAAATTCATGGATTAAAAATGGAAAACTTTGTGTCTGAGACACAAAAATGCATTTCTCCAACTTGATTTTAAATATAATAAATAAGTAGAATCGTTATTATCAGACACAATTTGTCCATGGAGTAAATCTTGTCTTTGAAGTTAATAGTTACGTTTAAATCAATGGCTTGAAAATCTTTAATACACCTTTTCAAAATTACTACAACAAAATTTTAAAAATATAAAATTTTGCCCTTTAAAATCTTTATAACTGAAGCCTTTGTGCATATAAAATCCAAATCTTAAGAAATTACAGTCTTAAATATATTTTTTGACATCTGTGCATTAAAGAAAGCATCCCTTTAACTACTGATATATAATTTACTCCCATGTTAATTCTGTTAACTTTCCAGAGAGTCAAATCCTTTGAAACCCAAATGTTTAAACAATTTTCCACTTGCTTAGAGGAATTTATAGAGACAAGACAGACCTGGCATTAATACAAAATATCCCTAAGACAGGAGTTTTTAAAATTTTCATACCTACTTCTTCCTACATTTCTTTACCTTACTACATTTTCCCACAAATGCGCCAACTTTCCTCCTAGTTCTAGAAAATGCTTTACAAAACACATAAGTGCAAATATGAACTGTTACTATTATGGATGAAATTACTTTCAAAATTAACTACTTATGTTTCTATGTGCATTAAGAAAATTAAGAAAACAGAATATAATAATACAGCAAACAGTAGTTTAAACGTCATCTGCATTATTTCACACTTTTTATTTATGTCACCAGCCCCTAGTTCTGTTACCATTTGCTGCCAGCAGAACTACTTTTCTAATTTCTGACGACTCATTCTATAAAGTATGCCCTAATTTATTCTTCACCTAAGACTAACTCCCTTACAATTTCCAGAGGTCTATCCTTCACTCAAAACTTTTCACTTTAGAAGCCAGGCTGCCTCTCTCATCAGGGCTTTTAAATCCTTCAGTTCCACTTATTACAACAGGTCATTTTCTATTCCTCACCTCCCTTTTGGTTAACAACTACAATCAACCTTCAATTCTTTCGTTTTCCCTTGCTCAAGAAATAGGGCAGGATGTGATTTTAGGAAATGCCAAATATTTTATCCATGCCATTGCTCTACTTTACTAGCATAGGACACAGGTTTCAGAAATGCTTTTATTATGTCTCATTTAAGTAAACTTTGTGTCTGCCCAAAGTTGGCCATAAAAAATTTTCATGAATTAAATAGTTCCTCCTAGACTTTAACTGAAGAAATAAAAACTGGTTCCAGGATATAAAATCATTTGATTAGAAGAAAAAAAATTATCCCATACATTGTGTATTTTATCTATATCTATTTTTCTCCCCACAAAGTTGTAATGACTAGATCTATACACAAGCATGGGATTAAAATGGAAAATGTCAACATTTATAAAGTCTCTAATCAATTTTAAAATTTTAAGTGTGAATATTAATTAGCAAATGAAATATAAATGCCTATAAAAGCGTATCTTAAGTTTTAAACACTGATTGCATCTATTCTACTACTAGGGATGAGTCACAAACTTACCAAACTTTATTATTCTTAAACTGTGGCAAATTCATTCCCAAGTACACATTATAGTGCACCTGCCACCATGCTTCAAATATACAAAAGTTGTTTAGGGAGCACTCTCCCTTCATAAGCAGTATAGTAGACAAAGACTGGCTGCTCACAAAACTTCATTACAGCCACATGGGGGTGTGGACTGGGCTTAGGCAGCCTCTGACAGTACTCAGCCAAATCTCAGAACTGCCATTTCTACACCGTGTGACCTTGGACAAATGACAACACCCCTCCAGTTTATGTAAAGACATATATAAAACACCTAACCCTTAACCTGGTATCTGGTTAGTATTTAATGAGCAAATGCAGGATTCCTTTCCTGTCCTTCCCTTGAACTGTCTCCCCTGGATTACTTCTTAAAATAGCATGTAAAAACTAAAGATATCGTTTGAACAAACTTAGGATTCAGGATCAACAAAATAATTTACAGAGCCCCTCAGCAGCTAATAGATATTGTTTCCAAACTGACAGAAAAATCAGATCAAGCAACAAAACAATAAAAATGGTGTTAAAACCAGACTTTTTTGCCTTTTTCTTTAAACAGCTTTGAGCTGTAATTCCTATACCATAAAACTCACTCATTTAAAGTGTACAGTTTAGTGGTTTTTACTATATTCATATAGTTATACAACCATAAACACTAATTTTAGAAAATTTTCATCACATCTCAAAGAAATTCCATATCCATTAGCAGTCACTTCCCATTCCTTCCCCATCCCTCAACTAATAATCTACTTTCTATCTCTATGGATGTGCCTATTTTGGGTATTTCATATATCCAAAACCCACCTCTAACTTATAAAATATGCTCTTAGATTTATTAAACAATGGTTAAGGTCTTTATGGATTTGAACGTATCTCCAATTGAACTCCAAACTTGGCTGTTCTTTCCAAAGTGATTTATCATTTAGCGTCTCTCTCTTAATTAAGGTGAACTAGGTAATATATGACCATAAAAATTTAAAGAGTATTTTACCATTTCCTAAAGGCTTAAAAGCCATATTACCAAAAATTTCCATATTATAGGTTTCCTTTAAGCAGGGCATTATAATTCGACATCAGCTAAAACTAAGCTCTGACAAAAGGAGAAAATAAAGTGGAACAGTCATGATAATGTACATAAAGATATAACGGAGATATTGCAGAGGGAGATTTACAGATTATGGGGTTGCTTAACCATTGCTCTTCAACGTAATAACACACCTAGAGTGGGGCAATGGAAGTCCACCCAGCGGAAAGCAAAAAGTGGGTCTCTAAAAACTCTACATACAATAATAAAACTGAGAATTCTTTTATCATCAAACACCATCAATTCTAAGTATCAGGGATAAAACATTCCTTCCCCTAAAATATTTTGTTGACCAAGATTCTTAAGTTTTAAACTACTGCTGTGGTTATTGATGAGTTTTAATATATAAGCATCAAATCTGTATATTTTTATCATGTATCTTTTAATAAGCAATCTATTCTAAGTGGAAATTCATTAGAAAACCCTCCAGTTATGTGGTCAATGTGCAAAACATGCAAATTCACTACACCTGTTCATTTGGAGAATCACTACAAAGAGGTTCAGGATAGCCTGCACCCTCCTCAGGCTCAGTTTATGTCTCCAATTCTGTGGTTCACACACACACACACACACACACTTTTAAACAGTGCACTTAAAGTATGATAGCTGTGTGCAATTCTTCTTTCCTGACATATCTTTTTTCTGGTATAAATATTTACAAACAGCCAGAATCAGCCTTTAACAAAGGAACACGAAGCTTGAAGATCCATGAACAAAAATTACAGAGATTGCCATTACTGTTCAACAAAATATAAGGAAGTGAACATTTACACATAATTTCAAAAATGTTTATCAAATATAATAGAAACCTATATTGAAATTTCGAGTGAAAACACTTTAGTGAAATTTTTTTTGTCCCAGAGGACATTTGAAAGTCACTAGAATCAATCCTGAAAAGACATGGATAGCATTGTGATTTCTAGAATTTACTGTGAAGTGAACTTTTTCTAAATTTCTGCCGAAGTAACCTTATGTTTAAGACTTTCCAACTATCTGTATATCTGCTGCTTTATGTACAACTTTTTGTAATTAGAATTAATGAGAAGTGTTTTTCAATCAATTATGGGGGAAGATAAGATTGTTAAATCTGACCATAACTGTCTACTGAACTCAAATACGTGAAAATCAACTGTGACAGTCATTGACAAATATGCAGAAGTTAAGGCTTAAAAAGAAACCAGAATATTACTATTCATTATTGTGACAGACCAGTACATAGATAAGATTTTCTACTTTTATTTTAAAAAGTATTTATGAAATTTAAATATATTAACCAACTTCTACTCTCTGTTGTAATATTTATGTGTAAATGGTATAAAGTTCAAATTTCTTTCTTGGTCAATTTCATGATTATTTCTGAAAATAATTTTGTTGTAGAATAAGGAGTGTGTTTAAAAAAGGAAAGAAACCGTTCTGTTCTGGGTGTCGAATATGCTAGGTACACTACTGCTCTATGGTCTCTTCCAACTGACCCACATGGATTTATACCAAAAATCACAAATTATCCAAACAGAAATTATCACTTTCAAGAGGTACTCGGATGGCCTTTCACCTTTCACTGAGCTCTGCTACTTTTCTTCCTCTAAGCCTTGGCTTCTAATTCTTAACTCCACTCTAGAGTTACACTGAATTTCTTGCTGAATTCACTGCTAACCTGTACAATACTTCATTTGTATTCAAAGTTTCTAAGTATTTAATCTATGACTTCACAAGCACCAATAAAGAGCTAACTATAAAGCAATGAAATGTAATCATTAAACCATGCAAATACTGAAAAGAATGAAGGTGACAGGAGCATAATAAATTATAATATTGCTTGGAAAATCTAGTTCTCAAAAAAAAATCATGACAATACATTGTTAATTACACTTAATATTAACACAGAAAGGTAGACGTGTCTCTTCTAGATTAAGTTCCTCAACAGATCTTGATAAAGCCTGATTAATACAAATTTAACAATTACCAACTCTACCAAAACTTCAACTGTTAATAGGTAAGCTTATTCTATACACTACCTGATAACACAGTACACGTGTTTTTAGCTTATCATTAAAGTTGTATGCTGTTGCTCTGAGGTATGCTTAAAAAAAAAAGATTCGGCATATTATTTCAAAAAATGTTATCAATAACACTAGAGGTTCATCATTTATGTAACAACCTTTTCCCTATCATGTTATCAAGGGACCTTTTAAATGTTTTGAATATGTACAGACATGCATAGAAAAGTTACTTGATATACAACTCAATATTAAAAAAACAAACATCCCAATCAAAAAATGGCAGAAACCTAAATAGACATTTTTCCAAAGACATACAGATGTCTAACAGGCACATGAAAAGATGCTCAACAACACTAATTATTAGAGAAATGCAAATCAAAACTACAATGAGGTATTACCTCACACTGGTCAGAATGGCTATCATCAACAAGTCTACAAATAATAAATGCTGGAAAGAATATGGACAAATGGGACCCCCCCGCACACTGTTGGCGGGAACGTAAAGTGGTGGAGCCACTATGGAAAACAGTATAAAGGTTCCTTAAAAATCTAAAATAGAACCACCAAATGATCCAGCAACTCCACTCCTGGGTATATATCCAGAAAAAATGAAAATTTTAATTTGAAAAGATACATGCACCCCTGTGTTCCTAGCAGCACTGTTTACAATAGCCAAGACATGGAAACAACCCAAGTGCCTATCAACAGATGACTCACTTAAGAATGTGACACACACACACACACACACATATATTTATACACACACACACACACACACACACACACACACACACAATGGAATGTTAATCAGCCATAACAAATGAAATATTGCCCTTTGCAGCAACACGGGTGAACCTAACGAATGTTTAGTGAAACAAATCAGAGAAAGATATCATATGATACCACTTATGTGAAATCTAAAATACAAATGAATCTATATACAAAACAGAAACAGACTCAGATATAGAAAACAAACTTATAATTACCAAGGGGGTAGGGGGTGGTGAACAACTGAGGAATAAAGGATTAACAGATACAGACTACTATACATAAAATATAAGCAACAAGGTTTCACTATATAGCACAGGGAATTATATCCAGTATATTGTAATAACATAAAATGGAATATAACCTGCAAAAAAAACCCTGAAATCACTATGCTGTACAACTGAACTAACACAATATTGTAAATCAACTATACTTAAAAAAAAAAATTTCCTGAAATGCTAGGTAAATTATATTCACTCGAGATCCATGGTAGAGCAGAGCAACCTATAACTTGTACTTGGTAAAAACCACTGCCACCAACAAAACACTCCCACAAAAACACACATATACAAAAACCAACTACCATTTTGTCAACTTTTTTGGGTCAGCTGTTTATTAGGTACTTTTGTCTCCTGAATTGTTTCACAAAAATTTACAAGCCAACTTTTCCATTATTCTAGTTTTTCTCTGAATCATTCCTTATTATACGTGTATGTAACTTTTTCTGAGAAAAAAAAAAAAAAAAAAAAAACTAAACAAAATGATAGACCAGGAAGAGGGATACTTTCAACAAGAACATCAGTGATAAATCCTGCTAAAGAAACCCTTGAAAAGTCAGCTTTATTCCACTCACCATAAAGCCAGCTCTCTGCTGTTTTTGGAAATAAGCAATTCTCTGAGAGTCAAAAGCAAAGGAATAAAACTATAACTAACTTTTAATATTCTGAACTTCTGTGATTAATAGTGTAACATGGCCAATTTTACTTCAACTGTTGCCCTGGTCCTCTACATCTCTTCCACATAGTGAGAACCTTGTTTCAACTCTTTGTCCACTTATTTCGATAGACCTCTCAAAGGAAGGAATGATCAAAAATAACGAGATTAACATTACAGGCTAAAAAAAAAAAATTACCCTCATCATATGATCTAAATTCTAGAAGACAATTACACCTAGTAATCAATAAGTGAAATATGCAATAGTCCATACAGCACAATTCCAGTGGGAATAGGAAGGGTGGCAAGCTCCCCAATAAGATGTGGAACTCAATTCTTCCTTCAGGATAACAAGGTTCAAGGTTGACAGCCCAAGTGGGTAAGAGTAGCAACATCAATTCATACAAAGTACTCATAAAGCTTAATTTCTGCCTGATTTTAAAGATAAAGACAAATATAAAAGTACTTATATTTTCTTCCTTCCTTCCCCTCAAACTAGCTTATCCATAAGCACACCACCTCAAAGCTGTGGCTCTCAAAAAATAATTCCAGGATCCCTGGGGGGCCTGAGTTCCTTTTAGTGGTCTGTGAGGTAAAAACTGTTTTCATAAAGACATTTCTTGCCCTTTTCATTCATTTTCTCACAAGTATACAGCAGACTTTTCTAGAGGCTACCTGATGTGTGTAAATACAAAAGACTGAATGAAGAAGGAAGTACAAGAATCCAGGTTTTATTAAACCAGTTTAAATGAGATTTGCAAAAATATAAAATCATGTCATTCTTCTAATTTTTGTTTTGGAAATGCTGTTTTTCATTAAAAATCTTATTTATGTTAACATGTAATGGATTTATTACTTTTAATAAATACATTTCTCAGTTTAAATTTCTGATATGCTAAGTATCAATAGATATAACCTATGGACACAAAAGCTCTCTGTGGTCTTTAAGAGTTTAAAGGAGTCAAAATTCAAAAAGTTTGAGAACAGCTGTCCTAGAGAAACTTACACAGAGACATGTTTGAGAAAGTTCACTGCAGTGTTTGTCAGCAACAAGTGAGAAACAAATGTTCATCAGCTAGGGAACCACATAAATAAGATTTATTCAAATGATAACATAACTACACAGCAGTCAGAAAGAACTAAAACATAATATATAGTATTAATAATGTTTAAGCAAAAAACCACATTGCAGAATATGTACAATATACACACGTGTATCAAAACAGACTATTATATATATAGTATATAGACCACAAAGATTGATACTAAATTCATGATTTGATTGTTTCTGACTGGGGTAGGTGGAGGGGTGGGAAAAGAACTGGAGATAAGAGGGAAGGAGGACTTTATAATATTTTATTTTTTAAAATAAAAACAAAATAATAACAACTGTCAATTCTTGTTATATTTTCTTTGCACTTTTCTTGTACTTTAATTAAACGTCTTAAAATCATAGATGTTGCAAAAAAAGGTGGGAGAGAGATTCTTTTGGATTTAGAGGACTGATTTAGAGGCTAACACTGCAATCACTGGATTAAAAAAAACCCCAATCTATAACCTTTATCCATTCAACACATGAAATACTAAACTCTTCACATTAGGTTGTGTATAAACATGGAACACAATTAAGTAAGCACTGATTTTTTTCACTCATCTTTTCATCTTTTACAACACTGAACACAGTGTCTTGCCATAAAAGTCCTATCAAAATGTCTTTAATAACCTCACCTATTTTAATCTTCCTTCCTTTCTGTATCAGGAATATACTGACCTTTTACAACTATGCTTCTGATCTGTTCCTTTCCTCTCATCCACAATTTTGCCTGTTACTGCTTTAAACTATGTTTTTCTGCACAACTCCTTCAACATGCTCAAACTTCTACACCTAATAGAGACTAGAGCTTGAACACTATTTAGGTTAAGACCTTATATATACACTATATAAACATACGAAAGGCCTACCACCAGTGCTTAGTACACCATTAATTGGTCTTCCTTCCATTCATCCTTGAAGCAACTTTTCCTTTCAATTTCTCACAAGCAAACTTCTTAAAAAAAGCAAACAAACAAACCAAAAAATCCCAAACCACACAACAAAAAACATCTACATTTGCTACTTATTTTCTTATCTCTCCCAGCACTATTCAATCTTAAACTACAGATCCCATTACCCTCAAAAAAGTTAGTGGCCTTTTTCTTAAGTCTTAACCCATGACCACTCCTCTGGTATTATAAAGAATATTATCTTCAGGCAGTAATTAAGATGGAATCATCTGCATTAAAATCTCAGTTCTGCTAGTAGTATGCCCTTGGGCGAATTTTTATCTAACTTCTTTGAAAATCAGTTTCCTCATCTATAAATGGATGTCTCTGCAAGGCTGTGGGAGTATTATATTAGATATGTATACATAAAGTGCCTGTCATGCTATCGATGCTTATTAAATATTAATTCCTTTTCTCTCCCCCTCTCAATTTTCTCCACCACACATCTGAGAGTGACTCCCCATGTCTCCTCCATCTCTTGCTTGTGTCCAAGTTTGAGTCCTACATGACCAGCTGCTTGCCAAAAACTTCTGCATTACTGTTTCACTCCAATCAACCTGTTCAAAAACCAAACATTTTCCCCTTTACTAAATATACTTTTGACAACTGCTTGACATGTTAATGGCATCATCACTCTCCCAGCACTTAGAATGTAGGGGCAAAAGGGCAAAAAACCTAGCAGATGTCAGGACTATATATCCTTCCGGTCTACATCCTTCCCCTCCTCTCTATTCCCTCTATGGACATGCCAAGTTCAGATTCTACTTTTCTCCTATCTCAGTCCCCAATCTGTCAAATTTCCCCAAATCTCTGCCTTCTATAAAACATACTACAAATCAAGCAGCATTTTGATTATATCACTCCACTACTTAAAACTTTATCCATAGCCTTAAAAAAAAAAAGATT
Source organism: Camelus bactrianus (assembly GCF_048773025.1). Classification (NCBI taxonomy): domain Eukaryota; kingdom Metazoa; phylum Chordata; class Mammalia; order Artiodactyla; family Camelidae; genus Camelus; species Camelus bactrianus. Next base: position 11,480,839 of record NC_133539.1, on the reverse strand, counting down.
TCAAACACATTAGACAGACATGAAACTTGTCAGGTCCCCAAACTACTTTAACCATCCTTACTTCCCAGCAGCCTCTGGAGTCAAACTAATGTTCCTTATTTCTCACCACTGTTGCCCTTGAATCACTTCTCCTACATCTTTGGAAATCCTGAAACTGACACTTCTTCTCTCAAGTCTGACCCCTCCCAAAGGCCATCTTACAGCAGTTTATAAGGGCCCCAAAGGAAGCTGTTCCATCACATATTAGTTACCTGTCAAAGTTTTGTGTCCTCTATTAGTTTAGGTTCCTAGGAGACAGAGATCCTCAGTAGTAATGCCATTGTATTCAGAACAGGGGTTTGCAGCTGAGCAGGCACTCAACAGTTTGTAAAATGAAGATAAGATTTGGGAGATTTGAGCTTACAGGAAACGAACTAATCAATAACATTTCCTGAATGGGGACAATTAACTGAGAATCAAATCACTACAATCAGGCAGGCACAAGGAGAGGGATTTTGAAGTCAGACTAAATTCTCCAGAAAGTTTTTTCAGAAGAAAGTCTGGCAGAAGAGAGTTGAAATTGGTAACATAAACCTAACATAACGCAATTTGCACTTGATAAAGACTAGAAATGGAAATGAAAATTATTCGAGGAAAATAATCAATGATAAGAAAATTCTCAGTTTGTACATTACCATTTTCCTTTTTCCAGGAGTCAATATCATTCCTAATTTTGGCTTTTCAACGTAAAAACTACTGATCATATTTTTCTGGAATTAACATAAGACATTTTGCTTAATAATGTGCTTAATGTCAACTTTCATAATGCCTAAATCAGAACTAAATACTTCTGATCTTAAGAATACACTAAAAATCCTTCTCTTCGTTTATTAAGTTGCCATTAAAAATATTTTAAAAGTCTTTATCTGGAGAAAGAAATATACTTATCTTTTACAAATTGTACCATTTGTATAAATTCTCATTCATTCAACAAGTATTTGGGAAGCATCTGCTATGCTGTCGGGAGGAAGCAAAGAACAGAAACTCCCTGCCTTCATGGAGTCAACATTTCAGTGTATTCTGCCTTCAGGAAACAAGTCAACTTCCAGCCCTGAAATCTTTGGGGCACTATTACAAATTCTCTAGCCATCAAAAATCAGGAAATATTATTTCACCATTCCGAAAATAATCACTACTGAACTTTGCAAGACACTGTCCAACTTCTGCAGTTAATACATTTTATGTATTAGTTGAAGACAAATCATTTCTAGGATAATTAATAAGGCAATAAACGGTCCTAACTGCAGTGCTACTGGAGAGTACGATACTATGGCACTGTAAATTGGAAGTTATAGCACTCTAATTCTGACACAAGTAAAACTACTAAGTCTGACTGTGAGATGCAGCAAGTTTCTAACACTGTCCCGGGACATCTAGCACTACTACATCTGAGTTTGTCAATGCTGGATTTATCTTTAGTATTTGGAAAAACAATATAATCCAACTCAACCCATGACAATTGTTTCCACTCATTAACTACATTTTACTCATCAATGGTCAAGACCCCTCTCCCCAAATCGATTCTAAAAAACAGAATGTGTGGGCTCTAGCCTCAAAAACAGCACCTGGAATGATTTGAGATAAAACCATAGAGCTTTAGGGAGGCAGGCAGCTTTGTTCCCGGTTTTGGGACGTTTTCACATGTAAATGTTTCTAAAGAAGGGAGCTGAGGATTAACTACCGCGGGAAGGGTGCGAGGGTGGGGGACTGGAGGCCAAAGCCGGATCTCTAGCGGACTAAGGCAGAGCAAACACTTCACTCCCATTTAACTTTTTAGGTGTCACGTTGGGGCCACAGAGCCCGTAACGGGCTTGTGTTCACGACTGGGTATGATAAGGAGCCACCTCCACTCCGTTTATTAATCCTACTTCCCAAATGTAGGAATTCCGGGGGAAGGGGATGAACACCCTCTCCAACTCCTCTCCGACCTGGAATCAGAGTCCGGCCACCGTTGCGCGGCGCGGCCCGAGCAACAGGAGAGCCGAGGCCGCTGCTCCCGCAGACCGGCGACCGGCAGATGCTCCCGCTCTCCCGTCCCCCACCCCCCACGCCCGCCCGCGCTTCTTTCTTAGCCTCCTGAGGGCTCCCGGCACTGGGAAGCCAGTAACGGAGCTGGAAGCAGAGAGCGAGAGCGCCCGGACCTGGAAGGGGGCGAACTTAGAAGCACCGGCGCCTACGCGGGCTGGAGGAGACCGGAAGGGGGCGAGAGGGGCAGACCGAGGTCGCCGCCCAGGGGTGGGCGGTGGGGGAGGGGTGTGGGGTGTGGGGTCCGCTCCCGCGGCGGCCGCTACCTCCCCGGGGCCACAGGCCGCTCCGCGCAGGCCCCGTCGCCCCGGAACCGGGGCAGGAAGCGTCCCCACCCCGACCTAAGCTTTAAACCTCCGGTGGCGGGAGAAACGACGCCCAGACTCCCGCGGCAGGCCCGGCGCCCCCTGTCCTAAGCACCCCTCACCTCTTGGTTGAAGGCGTTGACGGCGTCCATGTTCGCGCTGCGGCGGCGGCTGCTCCGGGCCCGCCGGTCACATAGACCTCGCGCCGCGGCGAAGCGGGGCCGGGGAACCGGCCGGGCCTGGGGGGGCCGGAGGCGGCGATAAGCTGCGGAGCTGAAGGCCGGGCAGGAAGAGGCTGCGGCCGAGGCAGCAGAGCGGGCGGACGAGGCAGAGGCAGAGGCGGAGGGGTGGCGGGCCCCCTCTCAGTCCCGTCCGGAGGATGAGGAAAAAGAGGCAGCGGCGGCGCTGGGCTCCAACATGTCCGTTTAGTGGTGGCGGCTGCGCTCTGCGTCTCGCTGACACGGCCCCCCGCGCCCTCACGCACTGGCCCACACTGGCCCGACCGGCAAGCGGGCGGGCCTCTCTCTCCCTCTAGCCAGCGGGATGGCGGCAGCGGCCCGAGTCCACGCCGCGCGAGGCACCCTGGGATGGCTCGGGCCTCCAAGCGCTTCCTGTGCCCGGCTCCCGCCCCGCCCGGCCCCGCCCCCGCCCCGGCCGTGGTGGCCCCGCCTCCGCCCCGCCCCGGTCGCGCGCGCGCGCGCCACCCGCCCAACCACTGGCACGTGACGCCGGGACGCAGAGCGCTTTCCCGCCTGCTGGGGCAGCGGGCCGGGGAGACTACTTGGCTCCGAGTCTAGGTTCCCGCGAGGGGCGCCGGAGAGCGCGGGATCCCAGGGTTGGGAGGCTGGCACTGAGAGCGCCCGCGCTACGCGCGTCCCTGCCCGACGCTGTGTTTCCCAATGGCTTTTTGTGTGCCATTCCGCCCAGGCAGGCCGGGGCTGGCGGGCTCGGAGCCACTTGCTCTCCGCTGCCTGGAACAAAGGGTTTAGAATTTGACCTCAGCCCGCTGGGCGTGCATTTGCAAGCCCTTGTGCTGCGTGTGCCGATGCAGCCCTGTGTCTGCCCCAATTGTGCGAGTTAATTCTGCGTGAGCTGAAGCCACAAGAAGGACGTGCAGACACTGGATATCCACGCAGGCCTAAAGAACGCCTGTGCAGCCCTGTGCTGCAGGAGGAGTGGATTCGCTAAACCCTGATTTCGATTCCCCAGACCACGTTGTTTCCTTTTCAGTGGTAACACTTTGCCCTGATTCACTTCCCCTGAGTACCTACTGTCTGCCGGCCACTGTGCTGAGTTCTGGCAATATGGAAATTAGAAGATAATTTTTCAATTTTTCTTCCTGCAGACAGCTCGGTTTAGTGGGGAAGGACAGGCAGATGAGCGCATAATAACTAAAGCGTGGCAAATGTTAGGGCAGAGACCCTGGGGAAAAAAGAAGAAAGATAATCATCTGACTGGAAGTCCAAGAAGGCTTCTCAGAGGAACTGGAACCCGAGCTACATCTGGAAGAAGCAAGAGTGGTTGGAGAAGACACTCGGACTTGAGCTTGATGAGTACTGTGGCATTACCCAAGGAGGACCAGCTGGAGCTCAGGGAGTGGTGTGGACTGAGACCAGGCTCTGAAGAGTTTGTGCCCTTACTAGAAGTTTGGATTTTGTCCCCAAGGCCGTGGGGAGCAATTGAAAGATTATAAGAGGAGGATGCTGTCATGGAATGTGCTCTTTACCCAGAAAGGAGTAGAGTAGCATGAGTGGAGTCAGGAAAAGAATAGCCTTAGTCCTTGGGGATGCTGAGGGATTAAGGCAATGGAATAGAGGAGAGACAAGGTCAGATACTTAAGTGGAATGGATGGGCTGGGACACAACTGAGGTTAAGGAAGAGGGAGGTGTCAAGGAGGATGCTCTAGGAGGTTCTAGCTTGGATGAAGGGCATGGGTGGTGGGTTTCTAAGTTCGGAAGTATGTGGTAGGAAGGAATAGGTTTAAATGAAGGCAGAATAATGGTTCACACTTGTAGATTGTTTACCATGTGCCGGAGTCTAACTGACATGCTATTCTGTGTTATTTCAGTTAATCTTCATAATGGGCTTCTGTATGAGGCGGCTATTGGTAATGGCCCTGTTTTATAGTTCAGGGAGTGGGGCCCAATTCGGTTAACTGACATGCCCAAGGCCAGAGGACTTCCTTCTGGGGCCTGTGGAGTCTGAGCTTCCCCTGGGGCAAATAAGTGAAGATGTCTAGGAGGCAGTTGGGTAAACACATGTGGAGTCAGGGGAGATGGCTGAGAGGAGGTGGAGATCTGCGAGTCATTAATGCACAGCATGGTGGGAGGAGCTGAAACAGACAGGGGAAACAAGCCTGGGAACGCAGGTGTGTGAGGAGTAAAGAAGCTGGAGTGAGAAGAAGTCAAGAAAGAGCATGGGAGAAGTGGTCAGCCTCATCCAGGTGCTGAAGCCAGAACTTAGCAAGGTAAAGATTGGAAAGTACCTGGTAGCAACCAGGCCTTCAGCAGGGACTTTGGCAGGAGTGGAGAGGGCAGAAGCCAAACTGATGTGCATTCGAGTAGGGAAGGCAGCAGAAGATTCTTCACAGACTTGATTGTGAAGGCAAGTTTGTGAGTGCTCCAGGCAGAAGCTGTATAATGAAGGAAGAGTGTGCTTGTTTCTTTCACGATATGTGAAGTACACTCGTAATTATTTGTTGAAGGAACAAAACAAAATAGATCCCAAATATTCTTTTGGGCCCATCCCTCATCTATTTCATATCTCTACCTTTTAATCTCAGCTCAACTACCATTATGTTTGGGTTTTTTGGGAGAGGGGTGGGTAATTAGGTGTTTTATTTTTTTGGAGGAGGTACTGGGAATTGAACCCAGGACCTCATGCATGCTAAGCATACATTCTATCGCTTGAGTTATACCCTCTACATCAACTACCATTATGTTTTTTAAACCCATTTTGCTTCTGTAAGAGTAGTAGCCATCCATAGGACCACCAGCACTGCATTGGAAAGTACAATTCTTTGTAGATGTACCCCTTGGCTTTTCTGGGTATCTGTTGTCTACCAAATACTGTCCAAGATCCCCACACCATGTTTCCAGCCTACTGCCAGGGCAAAACCTAAGTTTTGTCATTCCCTGGGCATGTCGGAGAATTGTCACAGCTTGGCCTTTGCTCTCATGTAAAATCCCTCCCTGTTCCTCCATGTAGGCAGGCCCATTGAACATCTGGTTGATGTTCAGATATTACCTCCTTTCAATCATTAATCACTTATCAGGCACCTACTTTGTGTTAAGCATTATGCTGAAAAGCTTTCTAACTCTCCTCCCATCCAGACTCAACATCTCCCAGCATATGCTTCCATGATCCTGCTAATAGCAGATATGACCTTGTATTGCTATTAGAAGGGGGGAAAAAAGTCTGCTGTGCCTTTCCTCTCCCTTTCTATGAACAGTGGCAGAACTTAAAAATGGGCCCACAAAGCCTGATGGAATTCCTTGTCCCCCAGTTCATATTTGCAGTCTTCTTTCCTCCTGTGAGTCAGGGAAATGGTTTTGACTTAGGAAATTTGAAGTCTTGAGTAGAGATAGGAAAGAAGGGCTTGGGGGACAGGTGGAGAGTTCAGGTTTAATCGTTTTGCATTTGGGACCTCAATGCTTTATGGCTGTTGAGCTCTGTAATGGCTGTTGAACTGAGGGGATGATGGCTTGGAGGAGAACATTTTCTGTGCACCATCCTGTTAAGATTTGAATGTACGAGGAACAAGATGTGATGTCTAATATCCTTGTGTTTGAGATAGATAATTTAGATTATCTAAATTAGATTAATTTAGTTCTTTTCCTGGATAGGGTTGTTTGGTTTATATGTTGGTAGTTGGTTGGGGCATATGTGTTATCAGCTAGGCTTTGGGTGCCTTGGCTGCATTTTCTACCATGTTTCTGTTCAGAAGATGGCAGCACCTCTGTCTGCTTTGGGACATTTGGCAGCCATCTGCATAGCTGCTACCAGATTTCCATCTCTATCTTGCCCGGCAGACAAGTCAAATCCTCCAATAGGACATTTTGGTCAGATAACAAAAACTCACGAGGACTGTCCTTCATGAGCAGACCTTGAAGCAGTAGGAATGCAGCCTATTAAAAGGATGGCTGGAGGATCATAAATACATGCAACTGAGAAAAATCAGCAAGACATTTTATTCACTTGCAAACTAGCCTTCTCTCAAAGAACAAAGATTTAAACAGATTCATGTGTTCGTAATGTGGGTGTGGAAATAGACAGTTCTGAGCCATTCCAAACAGACTTGTGTTTTTAAAGAGAGTGGATGAAATCAATCTTCAGAGGAAAGAAAAAATGGCATTCAAAAAGTATTATTCTGGTTAATTCTGTGCCCTTTGCATGTCAACTCATTCTCTTGAGAGGAATGCTGGCTGTGGTCCACAGGTGTGGAGAATACAGAAAGAGAGCATTTCCTGAAGAGCCCAGGAAAATATTCATAGATAAGAATTCTAGAGAAAGCGAGTTCTTTCTAATGCTTTATCCCTTATACTTTCTGGAGCAAGTATAAACTAATTACACTGTACAAGACTCCTCCTTTCTTCTTGGTCTGCTTTCCTTCTCTGGCCAGCTTCCTCACCTTCCTGAAATTTCAGCTGACACCTCTGGGATCCCTCTCCCTCCCCACTTACAGATCTGAAATCTCTCCTGGTTTACAACTGCATTTCCAACTCCCTGCTGGAAACTTCCACATGGTTGTCCCCTTCTGTCCCCAAGCAACCCACCTGATTCTTTTTGTGTCAGTCTCTATCTCCATGCCCTTTATGTTGTTGATGCTGAAATAGCACAGCAGACAATGAGGAAAACAGGAAGCAGAAGAAGGAAGAGCTCAGTGGCAGTTGAGGTGATGGGACTTTAGGGAATTTTCACTTTCTTCTTTATTTTTCAGCACTTTCTAGACTCCCTACAGAAGGCATGTATTACTTTTGTAATTGGAAAGAGGAAGCTCCTTAAAAAAAGAAATCATGCAGATTAAGTGTACAGCAAACCTGAAATGCTTTGGATAGATAATCTTAGCTATGACAGTGAGCATGTGAGCATGTGAGCATATAAGTAATGTATTAGTGTTCTCTAGAGAAATAGAACCTTTTGAATATATATATATATATGTGTATATATATATATACATATATATATACACACACACACATACACACACACATATATACTCTTTCTCTATATAAATATGTGTTCTCATACATATACCATTATATATAGTATATATAGTATTTCCTCCATATGTATATCTTATATACAGTTGATCCTTGAAAAACACAGGTTTGAGACAGATATGCAGATTTTTTTTTGATAAATATGCAGTTGGCCCTCCATATCTTTGAGTTCTGCATCCACAGATTCAACCAACCGTGGATAGCAAAGTTAATACATGATCCACAGTTGGTTGAATCCTTGGATGCAGAACCAGCAGATACAGAGGATGGACTATGGGACTTGAGCCTCCCCAGATATTGGTATCTGTGTGGCAGGTCCTGCAACTAATCCCCATCAGATACCAAAGGATGACTATATAGAGATTTATATATATATGGATTTATATATGCATACCATCTGCCATCTGCAGGCTAGAGAATCAAGAAAACTGGTGGTCAGTCCCAGGCCAAGGTCTGAAAACCAGGGAAATGGATGATGTAAATCTCCATCCAAGGGCAGGAGAAGATAAGATGAGCTGTCCCAGCGCTTGCTGTGAGGCAGGAAATAAAAAGAGCTAATTCCTCCTTTTTCCACCTCTGTTCTGTTCAGGCCCTCAGTGGACTGGATGATGCCCACCTGCACTGGAGAGGGCAGTCGATTTTGCTGATCCTGTCAATTCAGATGCTAATCTCATCCAAAACACCTTCACACACATACCTAAAAACCGCTAATCTCAGCATTTCATTCGGTGGCCCTGGTAAGACACATAAAATTAACTATCACAAGTAACTACTAAAGGAAAACACTTTCTCCTAGCCATTTTCCAAAATTGAAGTTTTAAAATCAAGTCTTGACTGAAGTGAAATGTCACCTTTTAGGACTGAACCACCCCAGTCTAACATTTGCCCATTCATTCATTCATTCATTCATTCACAAAATACATACAAATGTCTACTGTGCAGGGCACTGTGCTAGGTATTAGGATTTCTTGGTGAGCAAAAATAGATACATTCCTTCCTCATGGAACTACTTCTCCAGAGTCCAACACCTGGCCCTGATGTTGAGCATTTTTTCGTATGCATATTGGCCCTTTATACGTGATCATGTCTTGTGAGAAGGAAGTTTTATTTTTTCCAGCCACTGTGTATGTCTTTTACTTACTTTTCCTGTCTGCACTGACTAGCCCTCCAGCGCAATGTTAAATAAAACAAGCGAAAGGTGGACATCTTTATCCTGTGTCCTACCCCAGGGGTAAACATTCTTTCACCATGACTTACATCGTTAGCTGTAGATTTTTCATAGACGCCCTGTAACAGGTTGAAGTTCCTTTCTATTAATTTCGTGAGAGTTTAAAAAAAAAATTCTTTTAAATCATGGGTAGGTGTCGTATTTTGTCAGATGCTGTGTCTGTGTCTATTGAGAGGCTCATATGGTTTTTCTATTTTATTCTGTTTTAGTGGATAAATTAAATTACATTGATTGGTTTTTGAATGTTAAACCAATCTGGCATTCCTGAATACACCCCACAGGACATGGGGTGTTACTCTTTTTATGCATTGCTGGATTCAATTTGCAAATATTCTGTCAAGACCACTTCCTTCTATGTTTATAAGTGATATTGGTTTGTAGTTTTTTTTTTTTTTTTCTTGTAATGGTTTTGGTGTCTGAGTACTCTTTCCTCATCAAATGATCTGAGAAGTGTTTCCTTCCTTCTCTGTTTTCTGAGTTTGTATAGAACTGATATTATTTCTTCCTTAAGATTTTGTTAGAATTCACCCGTGTAACCATCTGGGTCTAAAGTTTTCTTTTGGGGAGGTTTTTTTTAGTTACTAATTCAATTTTATTTAAAGGTTGATGATTTATTGGCATAAAGTTTTTCATGATTTTCTCTCATTATCCTTTTAATATCTGTGATATCTCTTCTTTCAATCCTGATGTTGGTAATTTGAATGTTCTTAGAATTTTCTTGTTCAGTGTAGTTAGAGATTTATCTATTTTGTTGATCTTTTCAAAGAAACAGGTTTTGGTTTCATTGATTAGCTTTATTGTTTGTGTACTTTCTAGTTCATTGATTTTTCACTCCTATCTTTATTAATCTCTTTATTCTGCTTGCTTTGTATTTAATTTGCGCTTCCTTTTCTGATTTTTTAAAGTAGGAGCTTAGATCATTGATTTGAGACGTTTTCTTTTGTGGTATAAGCACTTAAAACTTTAAATTTCCCTCTCAAAATTAAAAAAAATTTTTTTAACTTAATTTTAATTTTTTTTGAGGCGGAGGTAATTTGATTTATCTATTTGTTTATTACTTCTGCTGAAGGTACCAGGGATTGAACCCATGACCTCATGCATGCTGGTCATGCTCTCTGCCGCTGAGCTATACCCTCCCCTTGTCCCTCTCAAAATTTTGTTGTGTTGTGTCTCCATTTCCACTTAGTTCAAAGTATTTTGTAATTTCTCTTGTGGTTTCTTTTTTATCCATGAGTTATTTAGAAATGCACTGTTTAAATTCCAAATATTTGGGAATTTCTCAAGTATCTTTCTGGTATTGATTTAGAATTTAATTACACTGTAGGCAGAGATTATACTTTGTTTGATTTCAATCCTTTTAAATTTGTTGAGACTGAAATCTATTTTGTCAGTTACTGATACAGCCACTCTAGCTTTCTTATGATTAGTATTTTCATGATATATTTTTTCATCCTTTTACTTTTAACTTGCGTCCTCTCCAATCCTCCAATATTGCTGTCCCATATTTTACTTCTACATATGTCCACAATACATTAGTATTGTTTTTGCTTTAGGCAGTCATTTTTCTTTCAAAGACTTTAAAAACCAAGATAATGCTTTTTATATTTCCCACATATTTAACATTTCCAGTGCTCTTCATTCCTTTGTATAGATCCAAGTTTCCATCTGGTGTCAATTTCTTTCTCCCTGCAGAAGTTCCTTTAATAATTTTTTTAGTGCATGTCTGCTGTCACTGAAATCTCTCTGCTTTTGTTTATCTGAAAAAATTCTATACTTCATCTTTAGTTTTGAAAGATATTTTTCAGTAGGTATAAAATACTACATTTCAGGGTTCCCCAACCCCCAGCACTTTATACATGTTCTCCCATTGTTTTCTGGTGTGCATAGTTCCTCATAAGAAGTCTTCAATAATTCTTGTATTTGTTCCTCTGTCAGTAATTTGCCTTTTGTCCATTGTCTGAAAATTATTGTTTCCTATATATTTTCCAGTTTTCAAAATTTATGTTATGGTAGAAGGGTAATTCTGAACCTTTGTTACTACTTCATCACTAGAAGCAGAAGTTTCTAGAAGCTTTTAATTTTTATGGAGTAAAATTTATTAATTCTTCCTTTCATATTTAAATCCTTTTTGTACTCTGGCTAAGAAATCTTTGCATGTCTAAGGTCATGAAGATATCTGCTATGATTTCTTCTATAAGCTCTATGGTTTTAATGTTCATATTAGGTCTCTGGTCCATCTCATGTTAACTTTTGTGTATATGTGAGATAGGGTTCAAGTTTCATTTTTTAAAATGTTGTTCCATCCTCATTTATTGAATAGCCTTCTTCCCCTCACTGAATTGCATTGACATCTTTGTGAATAAATGGCTGCATATGTATTTATGAGCTAACTTATTATTTTGTTCCTCTAGTTGCTAATACCATTGTATCTTGATTACTATAGTTTATGGTTGAAATAAATGTAAGTCCTTTAACTTTGTTGTTCTTCAGGGTTATCTTGGTACTCTAGTTCTTCTGCATTTCCATATATATTTTAGCTAAAGCTCATCAATTTGGAGAAGGAGTAAGCTCTACTGGTATTTTGATTGAAATGTTTGATTCTCAGTTAATATTCATGACCACAAATCTGAAGTGAACCCACTGCGAAATCCAGCACTCACACTACATTTCCTTTGTGAAGAAAGGAACTTATCCACACAGTTCTTCTTAGCTCTTATTTACCAGAACTGAGCCATATGTTCATCCCTAAACAAATGAAAAAAAGAATGAGATTCCCTATTTAAAACCAATCGAGCTTCATTCACTAGGGCTAGAATGTGGGTGACTTTCTTCATATTAAGAGATGTTTGCCTACTATTTAAACAAATAAATTCTATTAGCAAGATAGAAGGGGGAGGAGGGAGCTAAACTGTGGCTGCTGAGTGGACAACAAAGATTAACTGTTGTCCAAACAAAACACACCCCCTGTGTGAGTGTATGTTGTATGATTGTATACACATTCAGAAAATATGGAAGGATATATACCCAGTTGCTGGTACATGCTACATCACAGTAGGGTAAGGGGCCCTAATGTGGATGAAGGCAGGAGAGGAGGCAAGAAAAAAAAGTGCCCTAAAAATACATGGATCACATGTATGCATTTACATCAAATTCTGTACATTTGTGAATACATAAATCAATTAGAAGATTTTTAAAAAGTCATCTTTTGAGGCAAAATAGCAGCAGCATGGCTGAGTATCTGTATTCAAGCAAAAGACAAATAAGTGAAGGATGAGTGAATGATTAAATAAATGTCTGTAAGCAACCACAATAGATGTTCCCTCTAAATGAACAAATAAAAACAAATCAGTAAACAGCCAAAATAGATGTCTTATTGTCCACATATTAAAAAGGTACATGCCACCAACCAGACAGTTACTCAGCCCTCACTCCTAGTACAGTTATCCACCAAATCTAACAGCTTGAATCTTTGATTTTTAAGTCCAAACACATTAAAGGTAGCAAAATAGGGAAGGAGGCTGCTGGAGCTAGGCTAACTGGGGCAACAAGAAGTGGCTGCAGAGAGGCTGGCAGTTAGGAAAGAGAAAAATCTGTAGAAAGCAGACACAAGAACTCATCAAGGCAAAGGGGAGGTGTGTCAGGGCCATTCATTTCATTTTAATTTTTTTAATGGAGATACTGGAGATTGAACCCAGGACTTCATACATGCTAATCATGCACTCCACCACTGAGCTATACCCCCCACCCCCACTTCCACTCCAGCCCGTTCATTCTAAAGGAAACTAGTTCTGGGCCCCTCCAGTAGCATCTGTTTTACAGCAAGTCACAATAAGGCTGCTGTGTGGTCAGAGCCCAGGTGACAAGGAAATTGAAGGCGTGAGCCACTTCTTTGCTTAAGAAAGCAAGACAGCCTCTGATAAAATGGAGGGCGATGGCTATGTCTTTTTTTGAGAAAGGAACTAGAGCCAGTTCATCCTGTGACTTTAAAGGCACAGCCTTCATGTCTCTACTGGATGGGCCAGCTGGAGCCCGCAGCCATCTCTAGCTCAACGCATTTGAAACATTTCCTGCCTCATTTTCAGTGAAGGTGCCAGTTTGTCATCAGCTACAAAACTGATTGTGAGGCCAATTCGCATTTTCAAGGGAAATGTCTGAGAAAGTGTTGCACAACTCATCCCCACTTTGAGATAATACAAGTGGTAAGGGTAACTCTCCTACACTGTTGGTGAGAATGTATTTTAGTGCAGCTATTATGGAAAACAGTATGGCGATTCCTCAAAAAACTAAAAATAGACTTACCCTGTGATCCAGCAATCCCTCTCCTGGGCATATATCCAGAGGGAACTTTAATTCGAAAAGATACATGCACCCCAATGTTCATAGCAGCACTATTTACAATAACCAAGACATGGAAACAACCTAAATGTCCACCGACAGATGACTGGGTAAAGAAATTGTGGTATATTTATACAATGGAATACTACTCAGGCATAAAAGAGAATAAAATAATACCATTTGCAGCAACATGGATGAAACTGGAGATTGTCATTCTAAGTGAAGTAAGCCAGAAAGAGAAAGGAAAATACCACATGATGTCACTTATATGTGGAATCTTTGAAACAAACAAACGAAAAAGACAAATGTACTTATTTACTAAACAGAAACAGACTCACAGACCTAGAAAACAAACTTATGGTTACCAGAAGGGGAAAGGGGATGGGAAGGGATAAATTGGGAGTTTGAGATTTGCAGATACTGACTACTGTATATAAAATAGATAAACAACTAGTTGCTTCAGTATAGCATGGGGAACTATCTTCAATATCTTGTAGTAACATATAATGGGAAAGAATATGGAAATGAATACATGTATATATATGTATGACTGAAACATTGTGCTGTACACCAGAAATTGACACAACATAGTAAACTGACTATACTTCAATTAAAAAAAAAAAAGTGGTCAGGGTACAAAGAGATGGGAATCGGTGTAAGGAGATTGGTAATAAGAAAGTGGCTGTCTTTCTTCAGCTGCCACCCCACCTATTTGGGACATGAAATGAGAGGTGGAGGAAATGTTACCTCTGACCCCGGGGTTGGCAGACTTTCTGCCTGCAGGCCAAATCTGGTCACCACCTCTTCATAAATAAAGTTTTATTGAGACACAGCCATGCTGATTGGTTTACATATTGTCTATATTGTCTATATATTGTGTTTCAAGCTATAATGCAGAGTTGAGTGGTTACCACAGAGACCTAGAGCCCACAAACCCTAAAATACACTACCTGGCTCTCTTCAGAAAAAGTTGGCTGACCCTTATTCTAACCTCATGCCTCATGAATATCATGATCCTCAGGGATCACTGGAAGAGTTTTGAAATGTGTTCTGTGGAGGCAGGAGACAGATATAAACTATGTCTAAGGCAACTAAGGTAGCCCAAAGGCTGAGGTCTGACTCCCACAAAATCCCAAGGGTGAGCAAAGGACTGAATACCTTTTCTAGTGGGAGAACGAGTGCCATGACACCTGGATCCAGGGTGGGTAGGGGAAGTGACTGAGGATTGAGTGGGAGACAGAAAGCAGTGATGCAGTTTGTTTTGGGTCTTATTGGATAAGACACCTGGGGACCTCAGCAGAAAGAGGCTGGGGTTGACCAGGAATTGCATGCCCAGGGATGAAAGAGGGAATTGCAAGAGACCAGACAGAATAGGTACATCTCTGTGGTCAAAGGAAGAGAGGGAGAAAAGGATCCTGGAAGGAACCTCTAAAGAGCCCACCAGAGCACCCATGAGCGAGAGCCAGCACTCACCATCTGTCGGCTCTGACACTCAGCATGAAGCCATCAGCCAAATTAGAACTGGTCTAGACCCTTCTTCTCCTCTTTCCCCACTCCTGCTTCAGCCTGGTGGCCCCACACCAACACCTGGCAAGCTAGAGAGGACGTGGACGAAGGAGAGGAGGAGTAGAAGCTTCTAGTCAAGAAGTCGGGGAAGGGCAAAGATTTAACACTGTCAGGTTGAGTTTTCTGACACTCTAATAAATTGAAACTGTGACTTAGTGTGACTCATTTATGACCTGGAAACTAGTAGAAAAGCTGTGGGATCTGCTAGAGTTTCATCCAGGCTCATGAGGAGATTACTTCCACTGAACAGAGCTTGAAGGTGGTGAGGGGAACTAGAATGAAGATTTTGTTCGTGGCGTGACCCATGCTTGTTCAATGTAGTGAATACAATAACTAATATTTATGGAGCTCTCATGTGTGCCAGACACCACGCCAGGTACTTCTCATGCGTGAGCACATTTCATCCTCCCATCAGGTCTTGACTGTTAAGCCAGCTTCATGGGTGGGGGACTGAGACAAAGGGAAAAGAAGCTATGATCCACAGCCTCATAGCTAGTAAGTGGCAGAGATGAGATTCAAATGCAGGCAGCCAGAGCTCCTGATCACTCCGTGATGCTGCCTTGTGGCATAGCAACCCAAGAGCTGGTTCTCTAAAGGTTTGTTATTTGCTGAGAGGTCTTGACTTTTCCTGGAACCACAGGGTCATCCATTTGGTTCTCCTATCAGGGCCCACCACAGACTCTGTTGCATCCCAATTGGCCAGAGACATGCTAGGCCTCACTGGATCAGCTGGATCCCAGTTGCTAAGGGGCAGTTGCTGGCACTACAGCCTGGACCTGCTCTGGACCTTCTCATTCTAAAGCTGAGAGCCAGTTGTGTCACCCATGGAGTCAGATGGCACAACTGGTGTATTAATCAAGTCTGAAGCCCTGTATAGGCCCACTATATGACTGTATGATTCCTAGTCATAGAGCTTGCAAGGTATAACAACTTACTTGTCATTTTGGAAAGAGAGCCCAACATGCTCTCCATTATCGGAGCCCTTTCCCCCACCTCTGCCCCAAACCCACCGCCCCAAATCTGATGTAGTTTTGTGAGACTTGTCTTCCATCCTTCGATGCGAGTTGTCTAACCTAGTCATCCTGGGTGTCTGCTACTTCAGCTCCCTGGATTCTGTCAACTTGGTTTCCTTTGGACGATTGGGGTTCCTGCACACCAAACTGTGGCACAGGATCAGAGAAGTAACATAATACGAAGAGGTAAGACGATAAAGGTGTACTGTTGTCCTTGCCAGGTAAAACAGACAAACAAACACTTGCTTCTGGTGTTCTCTGTTGGGATAGAGAAAACATGCTTTTGGCAAGTCCACAGATGCATACCAAATACCTGGGTGTTTGTATATTTGCTTTTGTAACATAAAGGCTGTAGGAACAGCAGATGTAACTGATTAAGATTATAATAATCTGTTGTCATTCCCCAAGACCCATCTGGTTTTCTTTACTGGCCAAACCAGAGAGTTAAATGGGAATGTGGTAGCAATCATCACCTGTGGGTCTTTGAGGCCTTTTAATCTCCGAAATTCTCCTAGGGTTGTGTTATCGGTTGTGGTGTGCTGTTTTATGTATAAACTCCATGAGTTTGCACTTGGCCATTCCTATCATAATGGCCCTTACTTCATGGACTAGAGAGCCAACGTTGAGATTTGCTGTTTGTTGTATGTGTTGATTCATTTCATACCTTTGTAAGCTAAGGAAATAAACACAGATTTGGGGGCTCTTTGAGCCTAGACAAACAATTCAAAATTCAATTTATTACCTTACTCCCCATAAATCTCTCTGACTGGTAGACAATGGTGGCATTCTGGTTCCAGAGGAATTAGCATTAGTAATGGACCCAGTTTCCAATAATCCTCTGAAGATCTAGGTATGTCCCCTTCTCTAGTATACACTTATCCTGATTAATGATGGTAACTGTTTTAGAGGACGATAAGGATGAGGATTTTCAATACGTGTTTGTGATCTTACTGTGTTTGTTCTCCATCAGGAGTTCCTGGCCTTTCCTTCATTCAAGAGGCTCTGGGTCTGTGAACGAATTCAAGTCTAGGGTTTGACACTCTCTGTTGAAACGTTTCATACTGTGACTCTGGTTATCAGACACTTTAGTGGGCTTTTTATGAGTTTGGTCCTGGAAATTTCATGGTCAATTCGCCGTGGTGAGAGATCCCTGCCAGGCAGACCGTTCCGATTCTACCCTGACTCTGCTTCCTTGGGTCAGTTGCTCCTGGTTCACTCCCTGGGGGTGACGTAAGGCAGGGGAGGTGTCCAGTTGACCAAGTTTCAGCCACTGGCCCACACCTAGCTACAAAAGCACCTGGGGAGGGGTAAATCTATCTTTCAGTTTCAATCATGGGGATTAGAGTCTGCCTTCTACCAGGACTTACGATCTGGGGAAATAAATCCAGATTCTTATCCTAAGCATATGAAGGAGGTTCAGAGGCTACTCAGCCAAAAACAATGACAGATGCTTTCCCTGATCTACTTCACCCCTCTACTGTCAAACAACTATGAAGTTTAGATTAATCTCAACTCCAAGGCTAGCCCATGCTTTATCCAGGACAAGTTTAATAATGTCATCGCCCTTGTTAGTGATTTGTTCAGAAATGCAGACCTAAGCCAGCTCCACAGGATGTTCCTCTGACCTCAAAGGTTCGTTCAGGAATAGGTATCTGACACATTTTAGTCTAATGAGATGCAAGAGGATGTCTCGGGGAGATTCTGGGGGAAATTTCTCATGTTCCAGAGAATGACAGAAAGAAAGTAGCATCTTCTGTACGTGATGCCTGCAACCATCTTGATACCAGCTTGAGAATGAAGTTGCCATTAGATGGTGAGCAGAACCAGGAGACTCCTAGAAAAGCGGAGCTAGATCTGCTGGATTAAACCAACCCTGAAGCCTGCTCTACTTCTGGGCTTGGAATTAGGAAAGCCAATACATTTCCTTATTGTTGAAGCCAATTTAAATTGGGTTTTCTGTTATTGGTGATTGAAAATATCCTAACTGACTCAATATAGGATCTTCTGTGTTTATAGCTCCTAATGGCATCCCCCAGAACTGTTATTCCTTTATAATAATTACTACTGTCCTGCAGGATGGGAGTGACTGGAATCTGGACTAAGACGGCACTGTAACAAATGTGAGTATTGTCGTGAAAGGAAATAAATATTGATTAAGTTAAAGAATGACTGAAATGTATAGTTTTATAATAAGAGATACACTTTAGTTGCCAAACATTTTAAGTATATTGATAATTCAATTCTAAGTAATAGAAATAAATGAGACACTATTAAGCATTTAGGAAAGACTTATACAAGTAAAATAATAAACCTACTTAGGCCTCACTGCACCATTTCCCTCACATTGAGCTTCTTTATTATTGTAAAGCCTCGGAAATAGTCCAGGGAACTGGTTTTTAATATAACCTTAGGCAGATGAATTTGATTCTCTGAATCTTAGATTTCTAGCCTGCAAAACAATTGTTGTTAGTATCAAATTAATTCATATATGTGAAAATCATTATGGAGCTGAGGGCAGTGTAGTGGCAGGTTTTGTTTATCTGAATTCCACAAGGATGAGGTGGTCACACTGATCATGAATTTTAGTTCTAGTATCAATCCTGCATTTCTTATTTTGATTGTTCTTTTTCATATTTGAAAAAATAACAAGTCCATTGGGGTGTATCTCCCAGTGCTTCATAATTGGTATTGTGTGTAAATATATATATACACACACACACACACACACACACATATATATATATATGTTAGATAACTGAGTACTGATATTAGCTAACATTTTGTGGGAGCAGACAGACGTAATGAACCGCTTTCAAATGCATAATCACATTTGATAGATGCAGGGATTCTGTGCAGTCAAGAGGGAGGGCAGTACTGTGATGACAACTTTCCAAGGTTCTTAGAGAGGAGTGCGTACCAGCTAGTTGTGTTGTCTATATAGTTAGTTGTGGAAGGAGAATTGTAATTCGGTCTTCTGATAACATTTCTATGAGAGTCTCTCCTAATTTGATTTTCTTGTCTTCCATGATTACTACCTTTTTGATGTTGGGCAGGTGACAGCTTTTTCGCATCTTAGTTTTCTTACCTGTAAGATGGGGATAATAATGGTGGTCTGTGATAGGGTTGTTCTGGGAATTAAATGAGCTAAAATTTATGAAGTATTTGGACCAGAGCCTGAAACTTTAGTAAGCATTATGTAGGCATTTGTTAAATAATCAATAAACCAGCTTTTTTCTTCCCTCGTTACTCCCATCATCCCCACCGTTAATTCTCACTTTCAAGTATTTCTCCTCAAATACCAGTGTCATTTTGATCTGGCTTGTCTTCACCTACTATGCGTGAAAGAATGTTTTAAGTGAAAGAGCATTCTTTGTTACTTTTTGTGCAGTGTTCTAGACTGGGGTGGGCATACTGCGGGCCAAATGTGGCCCACCGCCTGTTTTTAGAATTAAAGTTTTATTGGAACACAGTCACGCCCCTTCATTTGCATATCACCTATGACTGCTTTCATGCTACAACGGCAGGGTTGTGTCATTATAGCGGAGAATATATGGCCTGCAAAACCTGACTCTTAACACAAAATGCTTGCTGACTTATTTTAGATACATCTTTTTAAGTTTTAAGGTCTTTAAGAGGGAGGAAATCTCAAATTTTTAAATTCAAAAATTTCAAAAAAGTTAAATATTTCCCTCTTACTTCTATTGGATTACAAATATAAATGATTCCTATAAAACTGTTCTTCTACCTTTCCTATATCACAGATAAGGGGCGATTATTATTGTTATTCTTATTCTGTTATTATTACATCAAGTGCAGATTGTCATTGCCTAGCCTACGCCTGCCAAGAAGTTGTGGATTTGGCTCTTCTGTGTTTGAGGAGGCTCATTTCCCTCCTCAAACATGTCTTATGATCTAAGGCACTCCTTTGAGATCAAAGGAGTGATTCATCTCCCCCTGAGATCAGATCAAAGCAGAGTAGGGGCCTACGTCTTATGCTGTCCCCACCCCCCCATCTCACTGACACTTCCTGGACCAGAGCAGTTCCCAAGTTTGATCCCCAGTTATAACAGCTAGCTTTCCACTCTTTCATGATTGCCTGTCACCCTCTTACTCTTGGATATTCGTCTTCTACATCTGTGCTTGTAAGAGATTCAAGGAGAAGAATTTGGATAGAGTCTGCTTTCCACGAGGATTTATAATCTGGGGAAATAAATCCAGATTCTTACCCCAACCATAAGAGGGAGATTCAGAGGATACTCAGCCAAAAACAATGACAAATGCTTTCCTTGATCCATTTCACCCCTGGAAAAATAGTTTAGGGTACATGACACGTGTCTCCTGCATAAACAGACCGAGCTTAAGTGCCTGACGTGTGGCTATATCATTTTTTAATGTCCTGATGTTTTATGTTTTAAAATGATCTATGACTTAGTGGCTGCGTGAGAGTTATCTCACATCTAGTTCCTTCAGTGGAATTGCTTTTCACAGATCATTTTCGTCAATTTGTCTTTAAATTGTCTTAAAATTATCCCAGTATTCTTCTGTAATACCTGCCACTCTAAGAATCTGTCTCCCCTAGACATAATTCCTGTCACTCTATAATGCAATGACATTGCATCATTAATCTTTAATGTATGTTACTGTTCAGATTGACAGATTTTGTACTTATTATCTATGACATTTCCATTGACTTCTTTTTGCAAAGTGACATTATTGCCATCCCAGCCTGGGTAAAATTTAATACCCGATCTTCCCTCCATTCATTTATCAGAATCATAACTCCCTCTTTCTTTTCCCTCCCCCTACACAAAGTATAAATACAAAGATTTTTCTTTTTCTTTTACTTCCTTGGATATTTTTCTCTATTACTTTGATAAGGAAATATTATTATCTAAAGGGCAGTAGCTTTCCCAATCCCTGTCTACCTTCTGATTTATTAAGATAGTTCATGGGCTTTTTATACGAAATTCCTAAGGAAGTCTCCAAATATATTGCTAATGACAAAGGACCATTGTTTTATTATTTCCTTATAAACATTATTTATAATGCTCTCACTAGAAATAAATTGTTTCTTAGGTGTCTCTATGTGATGCTTAATATTTATGAAAATATAAAATTTAAAGTCTATTAAAAATACTATAATATATATTTAATATTCTTGAAAGCATTGATCTTGAAATACTAATGTATTCCTTAATCCAAACACAGTAGAGACACAGATCTGAATAGGGCAGAGTCCCTGCCTTCATGGAGTTTGCAATTTCAAGTGAGAGTTTGAGAAGTTTAGGAAAAAAATTGTAATGTGGGACGTGCTAAGGGAGCTACTGTCATGGGTGAGTTGTATGGGTTTCTTGGAGCCCATGTGATGGTGTCATCAAGGAGGACCTCCTGGAAGAGGTGAACTGGGTCTTAAAGGGTTTGAGGAAATTCTTCCAGGGTGAAGGCGCAGGTTGTGCAAAAAAAAAGTAATTCTGTTTGGATAATCTCCAGCAGGTCTACATGAATACAAAGTTGAGATTATCTAAATCTACGCTTATAAATGTAAGTGCTAAGGGAACAAAACCGAAGTGTTATCAGGCTCTCTCTGGGAGATGCACCAAGGTCTAGAAGCAGATTAGGGGTATGGGAAAGAAGTCAAGGACCTCTGACATAAGAAACGAATATAGTTGCAGATAAAATAAGATTTGAGCAATGAATTATAATTACATGGATCATTCTTTAAATAACACTTTATAGTCCCTATCTAGGGTGCTAACAGAGCAATCATAACTTTTTTTCTTATTTTCTTTCATGGCTCTTACTGAGTAAGACTCAGTGTACATGTCTATAGACTGAAGGGAACAAGCTGAGGGGAACAGCTTCCTTTCTGTGTGCTAAGTCTAATTTTAGGAGGCAGCAAAGCAGATAATAAAAACGGATGTTTCTAAGTAGATTGTGTGTGCGTTAGAACTTTCCCCCTGTTTCTGGCCTCAGTAATATCAGAAAAATTGAGCAAATTGGTTCTTTGATGATACTGTTTTTATATCTAAAACATGCACATGACAGTCTGGGGGATGGTGGGTATAGCTCAGTGGTGGAGTGCATGCTTGGTGTGCACGAGGTCCTGGGTTATCGTCAGTGCCTCCATTAAGGAGACACACACACACACACACACACACACACACACACACACACACACACACACACACACACACACACACACACAGCATGTTGGTTTCTGGTCTCACCCCCGGAACCAGGGTTTTGCCTTCAAGATACTATAATGTAGTGACTTTGAGCAAAGACTCTGGAGCTAGGTTTCCTGGGTTCAAATCCTGACACTATCTTTTCTAAATCTGTAAGTGGGGGTGCGTTACTCAGCTTTGTCACCTGTAAAATGGGACTAATATTCATAGTGCCAACCTCATGAGAATTGTTCTAAGGATGAAATAAGCTGACATAGACAGGTGCTTGGAGGAGCACCTGGTGCACACTTGAGCACCGGCCAGCCTCCTCTGTCAAACAGCATCTCAGCTTACTTAACACAGCACCGAGAACATTTGTCCTCAGGGCTCTCTGTCTTCCTTCTGTCTTATTCACCATGTAGTGTCCCCTGTCTTCACCCCAGTTTGCTCCTGAGGCTCCAACTTAACTTGTTCAGAGGGACAGTGGCCTGGCCAGTGTCAGTGATTGGTAGCAATGAGTTATGTTGTGTTTTAATTGAGGCTACGTGGCGTCCATTAAGATTAAGATTAAGAAAAACCTGGGGCTATTCCTCCATCACGCTTACCAGCTGTTTTTCTTTAGGGAAATCTAAAAATGCCATGACTCTCAGATTCCTCACCCTTAAAGCTGGGAACAAAGATGACATCTCTGTCCGCATCTCACCTGGACATTGTGAGGGTCGCAGGTGACAGTGCTTAGAGAACTCTTTTGTACACTGCAAAGTACAAACAGATATAGAGGACTGTTTCCATTTTTTGACCTGAAGGAAAGACTTGTCAATGAATGGTACTAGCTTTTCTGTTCTTAGTGTATTTTCTAGTACCTGCAGTACAATACTGAGTAGGAATCTTGTCTTATCTTTGATTTTTATGGGAGGGATTTATGATATTTGACCCATAAAGTGGCTCTTGCTTAAGTTACTAACATACTGTATCAGTTTTTAGACATTTCTTCTCTTGATTTGCTGTCATGAGTTGGTGCTGAATTTTAGCAAATGCCTGTAAAAAGTCTGTTAATACAATCATATGGTTTTCCTACTTTCATCTCTTTGATAGATTCTTAAGATTGAAACATCTTTACATTCCTAGAATGGCAGTTTTTTAATTATTCCTTTAATATACTGCTGGATATGGAATTCTGTATCTTTATTAGTGATATATATATATATATATCATATATATCATATATATACATATATGTGGAGAGAGAGAGAGAAAGAGATCAGTGTTACATGAAACCTGTGAAAGGATTAGGTAGGCTTCTTGTCTTTTCCAGGTTCTGAAAAAACTGTATATAGAATTCTCTCTCCTCTAAAGGTCTGGTAGAATCTACCTGAAATGCCCTCTGACTTGATGCCTATTTTAGGTAGATCTTTGAATAGCCCTTCAATTTCTCTTATGGTTGAGATTCTATTCAAGTTTCCTACCTTTCCTTGGATTAATCGTTACACTTAATATTTCCTAGGAAGTTAGTTATTTCATCTAGAGATTTTCAGAATGCTTGCCATGAAGGTCAACATTCTTACAATTTTTGCCTTGATATTTTACCTTGTTTTGTTCTTTTTATAAGCATGCCAAAGATTTGTCTTTCCATTAATTCTTTCAAAGAACTAGTTACTCAATTCTATTGTCTTCTGTTTTTTAATTTTTAACTTCTACTTTTATCTTCCCCCGTTGTTCCTTCCTTCAACTTTCTTCAGATTTCTTTTTTCTCTCTCTTCTCCCCATCTCCCCCCAGCTTCTTGAGTTGGAAACTTGGTTGATTCATTTATTTTCAGCCTTTCTGTTTTTCTACTATATGTGTTTAAAGCTCTATCTTTTTCCTTTGAATGCTGCTTTATTGAAGCCCATGGGCTTTGATATGTATGTAGTGCTCTTGTGATTCTAAATAGCTTGTTATTCCCAGTTTTATTTCCTTTCAAAACTGTGACTTAGTTAGCAGAGGACTGTAAAATATCTAAGAGGATTGATTTTTGTTGGTTATCTTTCTGCTATTATTTTCTAATTTATTCCATTATAGTTCATGAATATGTACTGTCAGGGTTTCCCTTTTGGGGTTTTGGTGTGATTTCTTTTGTAACCTAAGACACTTGGAGAATGTCTCATGAAATTTTGAAAAGATTGTATAATCTCTGTTATGTTAAAAGTATTTCTTTCCATATATCTATTAAATTGTAATTGCTAATTTTATTAGTCAGGATTTCTCAAGCCTTATTCATTTTTGTAATAATTGATCAGCCAACTTCTGAGACATGTGTTTAAAGTCACCCATTATGAGAACTTGTCAATGTCTCCTCGCATTTCCATCAGGGTTTGCTTTCTATATTTTGAGGCCAAGATTTTTAGGTTCATAAAAGTTTATGGCATATTTGGTAGGTGGTAATTTTATAACTATGCTACATTCCTTTTAGTGCTTTTCATTCTGAATTTTATTTTGTGTGAAGTGAATATTAATATGTACCTGGCATGTGCCTTTTTCTCTTTCCACATCCTTATATTTGATTTTTATGTTACTTTCATTAGGTGTTATAATTAATTACTGATGTTTGGCCTTCTTTCTAGTAGCGACAGAGGTGGTCAGTTGACCACCAGAAATTCATGCTCCCCCCTCCCTGGTGTGGAAAGTCACGGCTCAGACCAATACAGTCATGTGATTAATTCTCAGCAGTGGAATGCAAGCAGCAGTGATGGGAGTCACTAAAGACTGAATTATTTTCTCTGCTTAGATTTGATGCTCATTAACTGGAGATGATTTCGCACATAAGTGGAGGAAGCAGAGGGGAGGAAAGAGCTCCATTTGTGTGCTATTTCTGAACCCTCAAATTGCCAAGGGACCAGAGGTATCTAAGTCATTTCTGTGGTCTGAATGGTGGTGTCCCCCTACCATTTGTATGTTGAAATTCTAACCCTCAAGGTAATGGCATTAAAGGTAGGGCCTTTGGGAGGTGATTAAGTCATGGAATTGTATCCTTATAAAAGAGACCCTAGAGAGCTCCCTCTCCCCTTCCACAGTGTGAGGACATAGTGAGAAAGCAGCCCTCTATGAACCAGGGAGCAGGTTCTCACCAGACACGGAATCTGCCAGCACCTTGATCTTAGACCTTCCAGCCTGTAGAAGTATGAGAAATAAATTTCTGTTGTTCCTAACCCTCAGTCTGTGGTATTTTGTTATAGCAGCTTGAGACTAAGACAATGATGTCGGTGATTCAAATGACTTGCTTGATGTTTGTCTTCCCTGTAGCTGTAATTCCCTGAGCACAGGGCTGTCCCTACCTGGTTCACCATGGTCCCCCTAAAGCTCAGCTTGTCACAGACACTTCATTAATATTTATTGTATAAATGAATGAAGTGCTGGCCCTCTTCTCCTTCACATTTACCTTCTGGTGACCCCATCGACTGATTTTTTTTTTTTGAGTGGCGAGGGAGATGATTAGGTTTGTTTGTTTGTTTGTTTGTTTATATTAATGGAGGGACTGAGGATTGAACCCAGGACCTTGTGGATGCTAAGCACACGCTCTGCCACTGAGCTATGCCCTCCCCTTCGATTGATTCTTTTGATAGGTGAATCTTTGCTTATACCACGCCGATATTTTTCTCAATAAGGAACCAGGCCAATGAATGAAGGAGTGAGATCATTAAAAAAGACATCTCCCTTCTGTATCTTTCAGTCACGTGTCTTGCAAAGAATAGCTGGAAAGGGTATACATTGAGATGCGTAAAAAGAAACTGTAAATATTAATAACAGAGACCTACATTGTGTCAGGCACTGAGCAGGGTGCTTTTTATACACTTCTTCATTTAATTCACACGATGTAGGGGTTATTCTCCCTGCTTTGTGGATGCATCAACCAAGGCCTCGGTGTGGTGAGTAACAAAGTTAGAATTCAAATCCACATCTTGTTAACTTCAAGCTTGTGTTTCCTCCTTCTGTACCTAATGAAAAGAATTCAGCAGCCTGAGGTTCAAGGCTCAGCTGCCTGATTTTAGGAAGTCATTTACTTCTCTGAGCCTCAGTCTCCTCAGCTATGGAATGCAGATAACAATACTGATTTTCAGGCCCTCTCAGGATTATTGTGACGACTAAATGAGCGGATGTTTACGCTGACTTTGTTTTGTAAACTAGTAAACTCCGCAAATAGTGGCTATTTTTTGGTATATTGGAGAAGTTTACATCAGACTTCGACATTTCTAGGTTTGAGTGTAAGATTTTTCTCAGGCAACCCCCACAGTATTCAGAGCAGAAATAATGCTCCCAGTCACACAAGAGACCATTTTCTTCTTTTATTTTCTTCTATTTTAAGTATTGAACTTTCTCTGCTGTGCTGTTTGTAGGTAGGCAAACCATAACAAAGTTTCTGTTCCTGAAATCAGTTTCTTAATTTGCATCCGGGGGAAGTGTTGCATAAGCTTATTTTATTGTTGTTCAGTCTTTCATAATCTTTGCTGAGAGACAACGTAGGGTTGTCGAAAAAGGCCTTGGTTGTTGTCACGAGCCTGGATGGAGCTGAGCCCTGGCGCTCAGCAGCCGTGTGTGACCGTAGGTGAGCTACTTCACCCCCCTGCTTCTCAAGCTCCCCATCTGTGATGTGACTGGTGGGGCTCTCTTCCTCAGGGCCCCTTGCTGTACAGCTTAAGAATGATTGCAAAGGGTCTTAACCAAAACTGAACACCTGCTGTAAAAGTCTGCACCTCAGCAAGATGGCCCACAGCAGAATCTATATTTAGTTGTGTCGGTATAATTTTCCCTTCTCTTTTTGCTTTAGAGCTTCCTACCTCCAATTATTTGTTTAATTACAGCTATGCCCCATTTTTGCTCTCCTGTTGTGGGGGAGATGCAAATAGGCCTTTTGTGACTTTTGCTGGGTCTCCTGGGCCTGACGTTGACAGATAGGAGACAGAGGTGTTGTAGGAGTACATCTTGGAGCTGGCAGGCTTGGGGGCTGGAAGTGTGAATCGATGCACAAGAAAAATGGGGCAAACAGCTGGGAAGGGAAGAAAGAAGATTTGAATCTAGGAAGAGGGCTGAGAAATGGATTAGTTTCAGAGATCTCTGGCTCTGGGACTCAAAAGAGGGCCCAGCCGACTTGAGCGTGGCCAGGGTAGCACTACCTTTTAAAAGAAAAATGAGATCATGACACTCTCCTGCTTAAAACTTCAGTGGATTACCAATTCACTTAAAAACAAAAGAATCTGTCCTTATATTGGCCGACAAAGGCTCAATGGTCTAAGCTTTGCTGTTTCCTTTTTCTCATTTTCTGACACTCTTTTCCTTGCTCCCTGTGGGTCAGCAACACTGGTTTCTCAGAGTTCCTTAGCAACGTCCTGCCTCAGGGCCTTCGCACCTGCTATTCCCTCTGCCTGGAACACCCTCTCTTTTTATCCAAGCGGCCACATCACCTTCTCAGAGACCTTTCCTGACCACTCAAGCTGAAGGAGCCAGCCTCACTCCAGGTGTCTTTGTCCCCTCGCTCAAACTTGTTTTGCTTTGCAGCACTTACCACTGTTTGCCCTTATGTTATAAATGGGGCTGTTTGATGTCTGACCTCCACCGCTGTGTGAGCACTTCAAGGACTAGGAGCACGGTGAACTTTTCCACAGTGCTCCCGGCACATGGTTTAGTGCCTGACTCATTTGTAGAGTGAATGAACGAGTGAGTGAATGAATGAATGAAGAGACGGATGGGTGACGGGATGCCAGGCTTACCAGAATGGCACGCTTTGGGACCTGCTTCTGGTTCCTCAGATTCCCCTTCGGTCATCTTGGTCCCTGGCCTCTTATTTCTCCATATTTCTAAGTTCTACTCTCTTCTCTGGCTTTTTGCTTACCCACAGTCTCAGTGAGAAGCGTCCTCGTCCCATCCTGTTTCCATGGCCCCTCGCTGGTCGGGTGGTGACCTTGAGGAGGAAGTAGTGTGGTGCAGGGGCAGGCAGAGGCTCAGGACACAGGGTGGATTTTCTCCAGCAGAGAGGATGCTGTAGCTAAGGCCCACTGCACCCCTGCAGGAGAGCCCCCAGCCCCCAGCAGGAGCTGCACAGGCCTCACTGCACATCAGAGGCTGAGCATTAACTGATGGGCTCTTCAAGAGCCCACTCACCCCAGGTCTGGGTCCGGGCTGTGAGAACAGTGGGACAGGCACCTCGGGCCAGTGGAAAGGACAGGGTGCCAGAGCCCAGGGGTCTCAGGCCAGATCCTGGCCCTTACTCACTACTATGAAGCTTATAAAGGTAAGAACCTCATGGATCAGCTATAGTATGTTGTTGCCTTCAAAACAAGACAGGCTAAATAACCAAACATCATTTCAAGATAACTCAGATTTGTTTCATCTATTTCTTGAACTCCAGGGAACTCATAATCACCCAACAGCAGCTCTGAAAATCCCCCTTCCTTGCTCCCATTCACAGCAAATGTACAACACAGGTGCTGTTTTCACCACCACCACCACCTCCAGTGCCTAAAATACCCCCCTGACCCTTGCTCTCTCCCGTGCATGCCTCTTGTGTTCCTTCTCTCCTTCCCAGTTCTCTGTCTCAAAAGACTTGGAGGGAGGAGGAAGGAAAGAGATGGAACTTTTCCTTAGTGATTACAGGCATGGGGTCAACTCAAAGCCCTAGTTTCCTCATCTGCCAAATAGGAATAATAGCAAAATCCACTTCCCAAGAGTGTGGAAGGATCAACCCAGCTAACTGGCAGGGAGCCAGGGTCTCCGTCAGAGCAGAGAAACAGTTGGTTTTCTGGATATTTTCCTTCCTGCCTGATAAGGTTGCCCCAAGGACTCATAGCAGAAAGGGATACCACTGACCTGGATGAAAGAAAGATCTGGATGCTGAAGCCCAGAGACAAACTCTCTGATCCCAAACAAGAAGGATGTCTGGAGGCTGGGAAGGGGCAGGGAGTAGAGGAGGGGGTGTAGGACGATCTTGTGGGCTGCGAGGGGACAGGGACAAGGGCACAGTGTGGAGGGAGCAGAGTCCTTAGCCCCAAGCGGAGGAGGCAGAAGCATGAAGCTTCCAGCGGTCCAAATGTGCTGGACAGACGCTTGGGACTCAGGCTCCTTTGGGTGAAAAGAGATGGGCAGAGTGGGAAGGGACAAGTCTCCCCTAACCAAGGTCAGGTTGAACTGAGGGAACTTTCTTCTAAGCTGGGTAACTGGACACAGCGACAGTGACCCTCGCAGGTGCCACAAGGACTGTGATTTGCCCTTGGCCTGATAATTAATGTTTGTTGCTTTTCTCTTCTGTTGGTAAATTTCAGCTTTATCGGTAAACATGCTACCAGGAAGGGGCGTGGCATTGGCCTATAAGACACTTCTGTGACTCTCCTGGGCTGACATCACAGGGGTCCCTGCTGCACGGTTGTTGTCTGTGGCCTTGAGGAGGGAGATGGGAGAAGCAAAGCTTTCAGCTGGAGGGGGAATGGAGTGGGAGCTACATTAAGCATCCTGTTTGGGCGTGATGCTGGGAGCCTGTGCAGTGGAGGGAACAGACTCCTCCCCATTCACAATGTGGCGGGGAGGGCAGGAAGACGCTCCTTGTGGATTGGATGTCCAGAGCCCTGTCTGCCAAATGAAAGTGGTTGGCTCCTTCTTCCTGTCTCTCCTCTCATCACCAAGATGAACAATGGTTAACCGTAAGATATGTGCTTTGTCTTCTTGTTTTAATATAACAAATAAAACATTTCAGATTGGGGGGAGGGTAGAGCTCAGTGGTAGAGTGCATGCTTAGCTTGTGTGAGGTCCTAGGTTCAATCCCCAGTACCTCAGTTAAAAACAATAAACCCAATTTCCTCCCTCCAAAATAAAATAAAAAAATTAAAACAAAACAAATAAACAAACAAAAAAACATTGCAGATTGAATGCAAGTCCTTCTCCAGTTCCAGTATCCTCTCCTTCTTCTAAGATAATCTGTGCTATAAATTTGCCAAGGATCCTTCTGGCCCATTAAAAATATATATTGCATACCTTTAAATATATTTTCTGTGAACATTATGTGTTTATAAAATACATGATACTATACTGAATATTCATTTAGAAACTTACTTCTTTCACTCAGTACTGTATTTTTGAGAGCCAACCAAACGCACACACAAACAAACACAGAGAGAGAGAGAGAGAGAGAGAGATCTAGCTAGTCTTTCTATTGCTGCCTAGAATTCTACCCTATGGATATATCACATTTTTATTAATCTATTCCTTTACTATGTTTTGATGTTTGGATTGTTCCTGGGTGGTTTAGGATATACCCACATGCTTCAGGGAGCCTCCTGGTCCTGCCCTCCTCGGGTATATGGTGAGAGGGTTCTGCAGTCCCTCTCAGAGACCATTTGTTGGTCCTCAGTTTTGCGCTGCAGTGGTTCACAAATTAGAGGCTCACTGCTATTCCAAAAGCACCCCAGTTAGGCCATATCAGAACACCTACCTGCATCAGTTGTCTGTATTTGGACCGCTAATGATTTGTACCTGCTTCGTAACACATTTTACTTTTAATGAGAAGAGGGCATTGTAACAATTCTTTCGGTCACCCCCTGCTGGGATCAGCACTTCTTTCCATGCACTTGACACTGCCCCAAGGCAGGAGGCAGCCAGAGGGATGAGTTTTGGTCTTGTTTGTGCTGGGTTAAGCAAGATTTGATGGATGATGAAGATGAGGCCATGGCTTTCCAGTGGGATGCTGGCCGGTCCTGCCCAGGGAGGTGTGACCTCTCAGGAAACCCTCCTACTGGTCCGGGGGCTGTCCTGTTTAGTTGTGCAGGAGGCCAGGGAAACCAGTGGTCTGGGAAAATATGGAACTAACTGGTTTAAAATTTAGTGAGATTCAAGCTGTAGCAGGGAAGCACGATTTACGCCAATCACGTTCGATCCCACTTCCACCCTAATGTGAGCATCACCTGTTCGTACCACTGAATGCTGACATCTGGATTTATAGGTGCCATGGGCCCTTTGCCACTAACTACTTGTTATGCCACATAACAGTTCTCCTGGGGCCGATAATAATGCCCAACTTAGAGACGAGAAGGATGAGGTTTGAAGATGCAAACTACCTTGCCTGGGTCCAGATGCTTTTTAACAGATCCAGGGAAATATATTAGAATTTCCAATTTTTAACTAGTTGCTTTTCTGCAAGCCATGCAGACTGTCAGGTCCATTCTAAGGGTCATGAAAAGTTGAACAAAAAAAGAAAGTCACAGGAAAATAAGTACAGTGTGACTGCCTTTATATAGTGTTCAGGAATCAGCAAACTGACTAATGTATATAGGGGAAATGCAGAGGTAGTTAAACTACCAAGATAAAAGATGGAATGA
Source organism: Camelus bactrianus (assembly GCF_048773025.1). Lineage (NCBI taxonomy): Eukaryota > Metazoa > Chordata > Mammalia > Artiodactyla > Camelidae > Camelus > Camelus bactrianus. The sequence continues at coordinate 11,449,606 of NC_133539.1, read as the reverse complement.
TGACTGCCCAGATCAGACCGGCAGTTCCCTTTGACGGGGAGGGAAGGAGAGAGACGGGGGAGGGCTTTGTGAGGGTAGTTGTGTTGGTGAGCTTCCATTTCTTTAGCTGGGTAATGGGTCTTTATTTTATAATTCTTTAAATCTTGCATCTACTGCTCACACGCACTCACACCTACATGTATATACATATATTCTTTATTTTGTATGTAATATTTAGTAATAGGAACATGTATAAATAAACAACCTTTTTGAAACTATTTTTCTTCCCATAGCACCTACATCTCTCTGTCCAACTGAAAGACCCTTCAAGTCTGGCCCCTCCAGCCTCGTCACATTGGCCTACAATGATTTCATCCTAGGTCAGGACCAGTCCTAAGTACTTTTTAATTGTTTTACTCTACTTAATCCTGGTAACAATGCTACAAGACAGATACTATTATTAACCACATTTTACATAGGAGGAAGCTGAGGCCCAGCAAGGCGAAGTCACGTGCTCAAGTTCACGTGGCTTGTAGACGGCAGAGGTAGTACTTGAACCTTTACGGTCTGATGGAAGAGTTTAAATATTGCTGGTTGCTGCCCCCCACTGCCCCAGCTTTCCCCTCCTCCTTGGTTATGCCTGTCTTCTCACTATTTCATGCATGGTCCCACCTCTCCCACCCAATGCCTCCATGTGTCTGGTGCTCTGATTAGAATGGTCTTTCCCAAGATTATGGCCATACAACCCCAGGACCATGAAATCCTTGGTTGAAAAAAAAAAAAAAAGGTGGTGGGGAGGGGAGGGGAGAGAGAGAGAGAAAGAGTGCCATGTTCAAATAAATGGAGCAAACTTTGAAGATGAAAACCCACTCTCAGAGAAGACAACAGTTATCAGTTATTAGACAATCTAAGAGGTCCTGGAATAAAGAAACCTGATTAACTCTGCTCAGCCCAGCAATTCCCAAACTTATTTAAGCCCAGACCCCCACCCCACCCCACTAATGATACTTGCTGTTCCATTGGACAAGTGCTCCAGGGAACCCACTTTGGGAATTATTGATGAGCATTTGTCTAGTCACCCCTCCTCTTTTCCAGTTTTCATTATTCCCTTCTCCTCTGAACCACTAAAATCCTTCTGGTTTGTATTAAGAACTTCAACTCTGATTTATATACTGACACGTATCAATCCAGTTTGCTTTAAGGGTTTCTTTTGTGGGCTAGGCTTTTATTCCTCAGAGGGGTGTTAAATTCCTTGTGGGCAGGGACTAAACTTGGGGTTACTTTCCTGCCTCTCTAGGCCACCAGCTGTGACTACAGTACTAGGTACTTGGTAACTTCTCAAAATATGGAGAAAGCAGGCAGTGTGACTCGAGTGATCTTGGCAGAATATCAAATGTTTGCAGCAGGAATTGAGTGTTAAAGCTTTGTGTTCATAGGTCTCTGGATACATCCAGTCTTGTGGGAGATGCTACAGAGAACACAGCAAATGCCTGTTTATCAAAGGGGATTGCGGCAGGGAGATTGTGCCGAGTTCCTCAGCGATGGGTCTACTGGTTACACATGGTTCAATTCTGTATTGTGTGGCCTTTCCTAAATATTTCAGGATGTTTTCATCTCTGGTTCCTAAATGTCAGTAACCACCCTTAATCATTTTTGCAATGAAAGATGTTCTCATGCATATTCAAACGTCCCCCTACGGGTGGGAATGCTCTCAGCTGATACTTAACTGGCACCAGTCTAAGATTAGAATGGGTCCTAGGACTAGGGGCAACTATGGGCCTGGGGAAATCATGCCAGTCAGCTCTAGGTATAGGAAGATGCAGTGCGTAGAGGTAGGCCTGAGAAGTACACAATGTTTGTTGTTTTGTTGTTGATTTAAACGGCAATTATTTTCCAAGTCTTCTTTGTAATAGTTAATGTAGTGGTTCTTCCATTCTCCCAACCATCTTTCCTCCTTTTTGCTTTCTTCCTTTCAGTTTTATTCTGGCTTCTCTTTCCTGTTACCACTACCCTAGCTGAGGACCTTGTGATTTCTTTGATGGATGGTTGTACGAGCCACTTAAAGGCCATTATTTATCCTGCCCCTTCCCAGCTCTGACTGCCCTACGTACCCCTTCCGAAGCCTCCAGTAAAGCTCAGACCTGATCATGTATGTCACCATCCGGTGAATGAGTATTCTGGGGTCCCCACTGTCAACCCGGTGGAGGCCAAACCCAGCTGGTGCTGAAGACCCTCAGTCAGCCCAGCTGGAACACTCTTCCATCTTCCTGTCCCAGCCCAAGGGCCTAGGATTCTCATGGCTTCAAGGTATTTCTTCTGTCCGGCATCCCCTTCACCACTTGTTTCTACAACCTCTACATCATCAAAGACCAATTCATACCTTTCCCTTTATATTTTTATTTTTTCATACCTTTCCCTTTATAAATCAGCACCCTTTAGATGCCCTTCTACCTATGAACTGGTAAAGCACACTGGTAAATAGGACAAGGTTTCTCAAAAATGTTTTGAGCTGTTCAGTTACTGATTTCACGTGGCGTTCCTATGCAACAGCTATTATAAAGGTTTAGGTGCTTTTCATTCCTCTTTTAGCCATGCAGTTGCTACTTTTATGTGAGGACCATATCTGGATTTGGGTATTTAGCGGTGGAAAAAAGTTAGTCCCAAACATAAAACTCTTTGTTTTTCTCACTCAGTGTTGCTTTCTCGAAAAATAAAATATTGGATTCTATAATATAGAGCTATTGTTAGTTATGACAAGCTAAACTGTTCTAAAAATGTTTGGTGGTCATCGCACAGTATTTCTAGCCCAAGAGCATTTTACAAAAATTAGAGAACTCTGTTTCAATACTTTTACACTATTCAGCTGAAAAAAAAACCTCAGTTAATGGATACGCCCAGTCTGAACAGCAGAGGGCTCTTATGTCCGTCACAAAAAAAATCAACTGCCTTTTTTTTTTTCCCGCAAGAGAATAAGCACAGGTATGCACACCCCATGTCGTTACCTGCATGCCTCTACAGGTGTAAGTTTGACAGGTATAATCCTGTGCTCACAGCCATCATCACCACGCCTTCTATTTCCCAGTGTGATTAAAAGGAGCAAAATGTGACAGGAAGAGCCTTTGGGGAAGTGGTGTGGTAACTCTAAAGTGAGATACACACACAAAGTGTTATTATTAATCAGTAAAATTGTGGAAGCAGTAACTACCTCACAAGACGGCTGTGAGGTTAGTGAGCTGAGGCCCACGGAAGGTACTCCGTGAGCCGGAAGATGCTGTGTTAATGCGTATTTGTTACCTACACACATGGGATGCTTGACTGCCTCTCCAGGCCTGGCTTCTCTCTAGAATCTCAGACCTGCATCTCCAATGTCCTGCTTGGAATTCCTCCCCAATGTCAAGTAGGTATTTCAAAATTAATGGGGCTGAAATAAACTCTTGATCTGCTCACTTCACCACTTCCAAAAGAAAAATAACCAATTACTCCATCCTGGGTCTTTCCCATTTCCATAAATGGCGCCAGTATCCACCCAGCTGCTCAGGCCAAAACATCAAATCCTTGATTCAGCTCTTTTTCAGTCTTTCACTAATCCCAAAAAGGTCCTGCCTACTCTCCTGAGACACATCCCGACTCTGCCTTCCTCTCTCCGCCCACTCTGCTTCCAGCCAAGCACGAGCCGCCAGGATTGCTGGCCTGCGCTTCTGCCAAGAACCTTCATCCTGCTTCCCGTGCCCCCTCCCTTGTCCTTTTCAACCACAGCCAGTGTTCCTCAAACACACTGTTCTTAAAAACAATCACATCACAGCCACAACCTTGCTTAATCCACCCACCACCCACCTAGGCTTCTCCATAGCACTTAAAACAAAAGCCAAGATCCTTTCCGTGGTTTACAAAGTCCACCTGGTCACACCCTTCCTACATTTGCAGACTGTCTCCCAACATGCTCCTTCCCGTGCCTTAGACACTGCACACATGGGCTCCCTGTCTTCTCACAGTCAGCTCCTTTGATGCATCCAGTTTTCAGCTTAAGCATCATCTGCTCAGGGAAGCCCTTCACTCTTTTTCACCCTACCTGAACAATCTATGAAATACTTAACCACCAGCTGATATTACCTACTGTTGACAAAAAAATAATCAGTTGATCTAAGAAAGAAATGGAAAATTTTATTCGAGCCAAATTTAAGGATTATAACCCAGGAAGAACAATCTCAGAAAGCTCTGAGAACTGTTCTGCTCGTTAGAAATCCAGGCACAGTTATATAATTTTTCAAGACTGAGGGCTGTACATCAAATGATGTGTTATTGACTGTTTACATTACCCAGGTCTAAGCGTCATCCTGGTGGGTCACGTGACCCCTTCCAAGATCAAGAAGGAATGTTATCTTTTAAGGATAATGTTTTATGTGTTGCTGCTAGGAGAATGTTGCTCTTTATGGCTGAGTTCCTATTTCTGCTGATGGGGGAGTTCTGGTCCACGTGTAATATGGGTACACAGTGCACAGTCGGGCAGAGAGAAGGCCAAAGGCCAGAGAAGAATTTTTTATGTTTATATGTTTCTTGTCTTGCCATAAAATATGAATTTTATTTCACACCACAAATCACATTGTGTCCCTAATAAAACATTTACTTTCAAATCCCATCTATTGACATAATTCCACGAACCATATCAAAGCAAAAGCATGCTATTTTGTCATGGAGGTGCCATCCACATGTATTAGTATTAGTATACTAAGCCCCTTAGTATTGTCACTCCACTCAGAGACTCAGTGATTTCAGAATCGGGGCTAGAGGGGAATCCAAGCAAAATACGACCACAGATGAGTTATGCTAAGTAAAACCAATCCCCCAGGGCTACTTACCTGCATCATCTTTTCTACCCTCCCAACCCCACTCCCTCTCCCTTTTATTAAAACACAATAGATGAATACTTAAACCTTCCCAAGCCTGTTCTTAAATACACGTTTTGTTTATCTGGGAGGCTGTCACCACAGCCTGAGTCAAGCCCCTCCCCTACTGCAGCCCCTACCCCAAAACCTATTCTTTAGGTGCTTCTCCAATGCCACCCCTCCCTTCCCACCTTCAGTGAAAGCTCCTAAGTATTTGGAGTAATGTTTGATTAAGGTGCTTCACATAGATGTGTGAATAACCGATGGCCTTTAGTTACCAGGTTATACTCTTCCTTTGACAGAGAATTTTAGAGAAACTCCAATTAGGAACAAATTGTTAGGAAATTTTATTTAACCAGTGTTTTAGAGCACAGTGTTTGGGACCTCTTTCTGCTTACTAGCTGTGTTACTTCAACAACTGATATAACCTCGCTGTGCTTCGGTTTCCTCCTATGTGAGTTGGGATCATAAAAGTACCTGTCCCATAAGGTTGTTGTGAGGATTAAATTAAGGAATGTATGTAAAGCATTTGCAATAGAGCCAGACAGAGAGAAATGCTACACAGGTATTAGGTATTACTGCCATCACTGTCACCGCTGTCATTATTATTACCATCATCACCATCATCATTATCAACACCATCATCAATATCACCATCACCACCATCATCATCACCATCACATCATTATCACCATCATTACCATCATTGTTATCAACACCATCACCACCATCATCATCACCAGCAGCAGCCATGGCATTTTCCTTCCATCATCCATCAGAAGGGCAGAACTTGACTTCTATCTCCTTACGTTCCCCCTTTCCCTTAGTAAATTCAATCTCAGATGAATTTTCTACATATTAACATCACCAAAGGGCAGACTATGGAAGGAAATTGTGATCAAAGTTAATAAATGTAAGAATTTTACTCGAGTTTTGAATTTAGGATCTGCCTGCATGTAAATTTCCCCAGACTGGTTCCCAAACCATGCTTTATAGATCTACTAAGCAGTGCTATTTTTATTTTCCTATTCTTCTGTCACAGTGAGTTTCTCTTGTGGGGTGAAATAAATACAGTTTTGAGTATTTGAACCCAGTATTTTCTTCTTTGCTCTAAATTCCGAAATGTTTTGCAAAATATGGGAAAACGGAGCTTGATATGTCAGTTGCGTTTTTTCCTGCCAAAAAGCTGTTTTGATTTTAGGCTCCAGTCATAGGTGGAAGACATTCAGAATATGAGGGTTTACATTTCTGAGCCTGCACACATGCGACCTGCAGGCCACCCTGGCCTCATGCTCTTGCCCGTGGAAGGTATTAGTGATAGATTGTGGTTTTCCTTGCTGAGTTCAAAGGCAGTGCTAAGGCGCCTTCTTAACACAGAGCTTTAGTCAACTTCCAGCAACCACCGGCGCTTGAGAGAAAACCGATTTCGCATCCCTGAGATGTTCTTCACACTTCCGTCACTTTCCATTCAAACTTTAGTGTTTGGGCTTCTGTTTTGAGAAGCATATCGGTGCAATGATGGTTCATTGGGCAGTTCCACACTTGGAGTGTTTTGGAAATCTGTGGGAATTTTTTTTCCTGTTTATTTTATTTTTTCTATGTTACCAATGTCTCTGGTTTTTCTGTGTGTGTGTTAAAATATACATAAAATATACATACCATAAAATTTACTATCTTAAACATTCTTAAGCGTACAGTTCAGTGGCATTAAGTACATTCACAGTGTTGTGCAACCATCACCACCGTCCATTTCCAGAACTTTGTCATCATCTCAAACTGAAGCTCTGTACCCGTTAAGCATTAACTCCTCATTCTACTCCCACATTTCCTTGTCATCATTCTACTTTCTGTTTCTATGAATTTGCCGGCTTTAGATACCACTAAAGTGGAATCACACAGTATTTGTCATCTTGTGAATGACTTATTTCCCTTCGTGTTGTAGGGATAGACCGTATTTTGTTTATCTGTTCATCTGTTGGTGGGCACTTGGATTGCTTCCGCTTTTTGACTATTCTGAATGATGCGGATATAAACATGGTCATACAAGCATCTGTTGGACATTCTCCTTTCAGATCTTTTTGGGTACATATTCAGAGGTGGGATTGCTGGATCCTATGGTAATTCCATGTTTAATTCTTTTTAAGGAACTCCCCTGGTGCTTTCCTTAGCAACTGCACTGGTCTGCATTCTCACTGGCAGTGCACAGGTATTCCCAATTCTCCACATCTTTGTGGGACTTTTTTGTTGTTACAGTGATTAGGGACATTCCTGGCACTTAGTAGGCTGGAGCATGGGTTGCTTGTCATCCTACAATGAGTGAGGTTTTCCCTCATAATGAAGAATTGTCCCTCGGCTTACATTATTCTCAAATGTCTTGTTGGTCATTCATGTAGGTGAAAAATTGGCCAATAGTGATTGAATCCTAGACCTGAACTCTAGTTTATATGTAACACAAATTATTTTTATATACTTTTAATATGCAATAAATCCTAGTTGAGTTACAACCATATAAATGGAAATAACGTTGCATTCTGGTTTGTGAGAGCTCGTTACCAGGAGTCACCGTTTCTGAAAATATCATCACTGATGGCAACACTCTGCTGGGATTTGAGTTGCCAATGTGACACACCCATTTTAATCAGCAGTCGTAGCTGTCCTGTTCCTGGAGTTCTGCATGGAACACAAGCATCTGACTACTCAGTGATGTCTTCCATTGTAGTCAAGTGTGAGCATGACTTCAGGTGTGGGTTGGCCATACTATCTACCGATTTCATTTTAGGGCAGTAAAATAGATGATTCAAATACTTAATATAAAGACAGTCCACTGCTAAAGACAAAGGGTTGCTTTTCTTATCTCTGTCGAAGAGGGGGTTGCAATCAACTGAGTGTGTCACCTCAAAGTTTGTACGTTGAAACCTAACCCTCATATAATGGCATTAGAAGGTGGGGGCCTTTGGGAGATGATTAGGTCATGAGTGTGGACCCCTGGTGATGGGATTATTGTTCTTAGAAAAGGGACCCCAGAGGGTCTCACTCTCTAGGTCATGTGAGGTTACAGGGGAAAGATGGCTGTCTAGGAAGCAGATTCACACCAGACACTGCATCAGCTGAGACTTTTTTTTTTAGCTCCTCCTTTTTTCACACTCCCCCCACCTTTTAAAAACTGAAGTACAGTTGATATACAATGTTTTAGTTTCAGGTGTCTAGCAAAGTAATTCAGTTACACACACACACACACATATTTCCAACTTCTTTTCCATTATAAGTTATTATAAGATATTGAATATAGTAATATAGTTCCCTGTGCTATACAGGAGGACCTTGTTGTTTATCTATTTTATATATAGTGATTTGTATCTGTCAATCCCATACTCCTAATTTTTCTCTCCCCTCTTCCCCTTTGGCAACCATGTTTGTTTTTCTATGTCTGTGACTCTATTTCTGATAAGCTCATTTGTATCATTTTTAAAGATTCAACATATAAGTGATATCATATGGCATTTGTCCTTCTCTGTCTTATTTACTTCACTTAGTATGATCATCTCTATGTCCATCCATGTTGCTGCAAATGGCAATATTGCATTTTTTATGGCTGAGTAATATTCCACACATATATATCACATCTTCTTTATCCATTCATCTGTTGATGGACATTTAGGTGGCTTCCATTTCTTGGCAGTTGTAAATGGTGCCGCTATGAACATTGAGGTGCATGTATCGAATTTTCAAACTAGAGTTTTTGTCTTTTCTGAGTATATGCTCAAGAGTGGGATTGCTGGATCATATGGTAACTCTATTTTTCATTTTTTAAGGGACCTCCATACTGTTCTCCAGAATGGCTGCACCAATTTTTATTTCCACTAACAGTGTAGGAGGATTCCCCCTTTTCCATAGCCTTTCCAGTGTTTATTATTTGTAGACTTTTTGATGATGGCCATTCTGACCGGTGTGAGGTGATACTTTATTGTAGTTTTGATTTGCATGTCTCTAATAATAAGCGACTTTAAGCACCTTTTCACGTTTGGCTAGGACTTTGATCTTGGACTTCCCAGCTTCCAGAACTGTGAGAAGTTAATGTCTGTTACTTGTAAGTGACCCAGTCTATGGTATTTTGTTATAGCAGCCAGAATGGACTAATACAGAGGCATTATGTGCTGGCCTTCTAGTATGCTGAGCTTGAGTGGCATGTGTATGTGTGGGTGTGTGTGTTTTGTTTGTTTTTGTTTTTCTGATAGTGGTAACTGATTTAGGCTAACCCACCTCCACTCCCTCCAAGTCCATACATACACTGACAAAAACCAGATTTTTGAGAATGACATCACCTGTGGCTCAGTTACCAGGTAAGATTCTCAGATGTACATGAGATTGAGGGCACCAGTTGGCTCTCGTTTCTGCCATTCTCTGACTATCCATGAATTTGGGGTCTTCAAATAACTTTTAATTTTATGGCATCTTAAGATAGATTTAGAAATGACATGTCATGAGTACGTCTACCTCATTTGACAAAACTGATTAATTAAAAAAGTATTGATTGGCCTCTGTTTTGTGCTGGGCCTTGTTTGAGGTACGGGGGACGTGGGGGAGAACAAAATAAGTCCCTTAAAAAAGGTATCAAAAGTCTGGAAACTGAATCCCTTTTTGATATAGTGATTGCCTAGGTACTTATCCTAAGGAAATTACTAGGAAATTGTGCAAAGGTGGATGAGCAAGTGTGCATTGTGCATCAGATGAGAGTAAAAATCAGGAAAAAGTCTAGCTGTTAACAATAGAGGACTGATTAAGTGAGTTATCATATACTTACACGATGGAGAGCTAGATAGCCATTAAAATTAAAATTATATGTACATTTATTAAAACAGAAGAACAAAACTGACATATATTTGGTGGAAAAGTTGACTATAGGCTGTATGTGTATCATTCACTTCAAAAACTTGTATATATTTATATGCATATATTTTTGTTCGAAAAAAGTTCTGGAAAGATATGCACCAGTGGTGAGGGAGGGGGAGGTTTAAATTTCATTAAATTTTTGTTTTCTGTTTACAGAAATTTCTTTTACAACAACCATGTATTAAATTGAATGTAATTTCGAAATGAATATACTTTCCACAAACATCTAAAATAAATAAAATTTGTCTATAGACTTGGTATATTAGTTTGCTAGGGCTGCCGTAAGAATGAACTAGAGACTAGTTGCCTAAATAGCAGGGATTAACTTTCTCACAGTCTTAGAGGCTACAAGTCTGAGATCAAGGTATCGGCAAGACTGGTTTCTTCTTTGTCTTTTCTCCTTGACTCGTAGACGGCCGTCTTCTCCTCGGGTCTTCACATGGTCCTCCCTCTGTATGTGTTTGTGTCCTAATCTCCTCTGCTATAAAGACACTGGTCGCAGTGAATTAGGGCCACCCTAATGACCTGATTTTAACTTAATTACCTCTTTAACGACATTATGTCAAAGTACAGTTGCATTCTGAGGTCCTGGAGGTCAGGCCTTCAACATTTGGATTTGCGGGGAACACAATTTAGCCTGTAACGCTTGCCTTCCAAATAAAATAAGAAAGTCTAATAGTTTTCACATGGAACACTTTCTGCTATAAAAACATAATTACAGTGTGAAGCTATAATGATGCTAGTAATTATTTTATAGCATGCTAAAAGTGATTTTCTCCATTTAGATATAGATTCCCAGAAGGTCACTGGTGATATGAAGACAATCCAAATGCATACCAGCAAAGCAGTCTCTCTTCCTAACTGGGTTCATGATTTGCAATATTTGAATTGAGTACCTTTCTTCCTTTGAGGGCAGCAGTCAATCAACCCACATTTACTGGACACCCACAGGGTGTGGTACATTTTACTAGATGTGAGGGTGAATTAAAAGTAAATAGAAGCTCAACTTATGCCCTGAAGGAGCTTTTAATTTCTGGGGGACATAGAAAATTCCCACTGAACATAAATACATTCATAATGAAACATTTTGTGTGGGGTTTAGAGACCAGCAATCTAATTTATTTTGTGGAAAGTGACATATTTTGTAATTAAGGGACCACGAAATAACGGGAGCAGCCAGGACTCTTGACTCCCTGCCCAGTTTTTTTCCCATCAGATCAGCTCCCCAGCTTCAGGGTAAAGTTGTGCACTAGATGCCGGGGGAGCTATAAGCAAAGAAAAAAAATCAGGTCCTGGCATCAGGAAGAGCATTTCAAATGCATCGTAGGGGAGGGAGGAGCCAGGAATTGGGAGGAAAGGCACAGGGAGAATGGTTTTAATATCCTGGTCTAAGAGGTCACTGTGTGTCACTGTGTGGCAGAGAAAGTAAGGTGCTCCTTTCAGGCCGAGGGAGGGAGATGGGCAAGGTGGGGTGTGTGTAGGGGGCGTTGAGGGGGATGGAGAGTGGGGGGGGTGGGGGGGGAGGAAGGAGAGATTCTCCCCTGGAAAAGCGTGGGCGGGGCTATGTAAAGAGCAGGCCTGGCAGAAGTAGAGGTTGCCAGAACCCCTGTCATGTTCCACAGCTTGTTTCACTGCAAATTATTTCTTGATCTGGTTAGAAGAAATTTAAAGTTTTCTCTTGGGGATGCTGAAAAGTCCATAGGTATTATTCCATCCAATCCAGGGCGGTCAAATGGATTCATTTTTTTTTAAATTTTTAATTTATTTTTTTAATTTTTAAATTTTTTTTGGTGGGGAGATAGATTATTTATTTATTTGTTTATTGGTTTATTTATTTTTATTGGAGGTACTGGGGATTGTACCCAGGACCTCGTGCATGCTAAGCATGTGCTCTACCACTGAGCTATACCTTCTTCCCTGGATACGTTCTTAAAGACAAGCGTGTGAGTGTGTGTGTGTGAGTGAGTGTGTTTATGTGAGGGAGTGTGTGTGTGAGGAGTGCCTGGGTGTGAGTGCCAGAAGAGTGCATGTGACTGCATGAATACGCGTGTGTGTCAGTGTACATGAGTGTGCACATGAGTGTGTGTGAATGTGGGAGTGTGTGGGCGTTTGTACAGGAGAGTGCCTGTCTGCATGTTGGCCCTAGAAGCCACTGTGTTTGTTTCCTGTTGCAGCTGTAAGATGTCACATACTGAGTGGCTTGAAACAATACAAATTTATTATCTTCTATTTCTGAAGGTCAGAGGTCCGAAATGGCTCTCATTGGGCTACAGTTGAGGTGTCGGCAGGGCTGTGTTCCTTCTGGAGACTCTAGGGGAGAATCTTGCCTTTTCCAGCCTCCACAGGCTACCCTCGTTTCTTGATTTGTGGCCGTTTTCCATCTCCAAAGCCAGCCAGGGCAGGCAGAGTCCTTCTCACACTGTTTACTCTGACCTCTTCTTCTGCCCCCTCATCTACTTTTAAGGATCCTCAGGATGGCACTGAGCCCACCTGGATAATCCAGTGTCATTTATTGTAAGGTCAGCTGATGAGCAATCTTATTCTATCTGCAACCTCAATTCTCCCTTGACGGGTAAACTTACATGTTCAGATTTCAGGGGTTAGGAGGGGGACATGATCATTATTATGCCTACCATAGTCACCATCATAATCACTAGAAGAGTGTGTAAAGCCTCTTTCCCCTTGTTTTCCCCATGTTGACATGCCTCGGCGGGCGGGGGCGGCAGACAACAGGCTAGAGAAGGAGGTGTATTTAGCAAAAGTGATTCAGCTCCACGCCCACTGAGATCCACTGGATGAAATGCTATCCTGAGGTAGCATTTGTCTTTTCTCAAACAGCATGTCAGGACCTTTGTGGTGACCTCTCCAAGCCCTTCATTTTTATGTGTGAGGAAATGGAAAGCCAGGCTGGCGAAGCGGCTTCTCCAAGGTTTCCCAGCTGGTGGGGGCAGAGCTCGAACAAGAGCCTCGGTGCTCCATCCACTGCTCTTCTGACTGTTACGCTCATCAATTTTGCTAGATTATTGTCCTGCCTTTTTTTCCAACTGAAAGAGATGTGGTTTTTGACCTTCGGAGGTATTTAATTCTCTTGACTAGCAAAGCATATCCTTCTGTTTGTGTATGTGTCTTGAAAGCAATTGCAATAATTGGATAAGATGCTTACATGGTTTTGCTGCGTTGACTGCCTGAGGCACCTAATGAGACGAGGAGGTGAAAGTCTATATGAATGTGCCTGGCATTCAATCCGGGGTACCGTGGTTTCAAGAAGATGCAGACAGATTGGCAGAGGTTCAGAACAGATCAGCTAGAATGATGAAAAGAGGGGAAGATTGAAGCAGCTAAGCAGGGACTGCTTCACTAAGCAGTCAGCCGGCTGGAAGGACTTCTATGAATATTTTCAAGCTACGACAAAGAGGGGGCATAATTACTTTAGCATTTTGGTAGGTCTAAGAAAACGCACTGTGTGTAGACACAATGAAAAAAAAACCTAATTTGTACCAACATTAAGGTATCAAATCATTTTACTTTAACTTTTGGTTGCTCTCAGCCTGTAGACATTCTTTTTCTCACTTTGGCTGATTGCTAGGTGACCAGTTGTCCCAGATTTCCTGGGCCTGAGTATTTTCCTGGGATGCAAGACTGTCAGTGCTGAAACCGACGCAGTCCAGGGCAGACCAGGGCAGTTTGCCTAGATGCTGACTATACCGGGTGTCTCATAGCCTATGAGGGTCATGATCTTGGCCTAACCTGTCTGTCCACCAGGGGACACTGAGATATCATAAGGCAACCAGAAATTATGTTTGCATAGGGATTCCAAATCTCCTTGGAAATGGTGAAGAGATTGCTGGGACTCATGGTTGAGTCTTAGAATACCTACTTGAGCAGTTTGGCTCTAATCAGGGAGGCAAAGCCTGCCCACCGTGGCTGTGATCAGGAGGCATCTGAGTGTTTCAGGAAGGTGGGGGGAATGGCTTGAGATTGCCCTGATTGTCCTGAGGTTCCTGTTCCGATGTAGTGACCAAGATGTTTGATATAGTACTAGATAATGTCTCTCAAACGCTCTCTAGTTTCAACAGAAAGTGTGAGGCTATGTTTTGGGGCCCTGGACATGTGTCACCACTGAGGGAGGACAGTGTTGGTGTTAAGGGCCCTGCAGAAGCAGTGGGAGAGGTGTTTGGACGTTGGCATTGGTAGCAGAGGATGGCTAATCACTTTTCAGTAGCAAAAACTGCATCCATCAAGCTAGACCATCAAATAATGAAAAAAAAAGAGTGAAAACAAAGTGAACAAAAACATCAAATGAGAGACCATGAGGCTCCTCCAAAAAGAGAAGACATTTAACAGAAACTTAGAAACACAGTAGTAAGTCCTGGTGAGCCTTCCTCCAAACCAAATATGATCTCTGTTTTGACCCAAGTTGTCAGAGTCTGAAAATCCTGTTTTTCCAGAACAGAGAGACTGGTGCCCTGGAGTTGGATGACCCCCTGGGAAGATTAGGCAAAGGTTCATATTGGAGGCAGGAATCAGGATCGAGACAGGTTGCTGAAATGTGAAAACAGAAAGAAGGCAGAGAAGTTGAGTTGAAAGCAGCCCAGTCGTGGCTATCAGAAGTGATGTGTGGGGCGGGCTATGGAAAGGATATTTAATTAGCCTTCTTGCACATACTGAATCAGCCAGTATTCTTAGTTGTATGCAGGATAAAATGACTGGCTGATTAAAGTAGAAAAGGAATTTGCTGCAAGACTAACAGGCATTTCATGGAAGATTCTGGAACTAGAAAGCAAGGGAAAAAAAAATGCCTAAAACCACATCACGGAGAGGACAGTTTGATGCCACAGCCTGCCCCAGTGCCGTGGTTTCTGTTGCTGATCCAGGAGCTCCATGCCTCGAATCACCATCCTTCTGCCATTTCTGCTGCCACTGCTGCCTCTACCTCAGTCTTCCTGCCACTGTCACACACACACATATGCAGAATTCCCTGCCATTCTGGCTTCATAGCAGTACTTACTCCTCATCTGAAGTCCAGGTGGATGTGTCTGATGTAAGGAATCTGGGTTCAAGGAGGCTGGAGAAGAAAACACCTGCCATTTTCAGCATCTATCAGGTTGCCTTTGTATCCCTTGGAGACTCAGTGTGGGGAACGAGAGGCTGGCTAGTCAGGGAGAACGACAATGGTCCTTTAGCTGCCACCCCTTTGGTGGCCCAACAGCAGCATATACTCTTATCCTTATACGTTCTACCTAACAACCATCATTCATGCCATTGAAAATATGCTCCCCGCTCCTAAGTCTCATTGGTTCTGGGTCCAGCTTGGAGCTCAGGCTCCCTGGACCATGACCATTTCTCATCTTTTCCATAATGAACCCGTTTTGATATTTTGTAACCTCTGGGAAAAGTTGTAAAAGTGATCACCATCACCCGATACAAAATAGTGGGAGAAGGAAGAAAATTAATTATAGTACCAACATGTATATTTTAGTGAGGAAGAAAGTTATGGTGCTCATTTCTGTATTTGTTCAAGAGTATAAAGCTGATAAATATATCTTCCCTTCACTACCACCATGTTTTTTTTGAACTCAAACAGCACCTCCCCTTGCCAGAATTCTGTACCTGATGAAATGATACAAATCTTCATTCCAAGAGTTTGGAAATATTGGTGGTCTTGCCTGAAGAGGATTTCTATAACCCTTGATTGACTTTACCACTGGACACAGCAATTTTAGGAGGCAGCCCAGGGATCGTGGGTTCCATCTACCTCCTGGTTGCCTTCAGCTTGGAGGAGCAGCCCTATTTCCCCCTTGATAGTCAAGAGCAATCAAACTCAACCAACATCACATCTCCCCTCCACCCTTTTTTTTTGGTCTGTTTGACAAGCTATTTCTGGGTGAAAATGTGCAATGTAGGATCAGTGGATTATAAATTCAGCAGCCCATGGACTTTTTTCCCCTGCAACGTGTGTTCTTTAGACAGGCACAATGTGATGGTTGATGGTGATGCTAACCAAAAAAATGGCAGGTGTAGAAAGCAAGTCCAAATCCAGAATAAGTGTTTATATCCATGAGGACAAATGCTGATGCCTCATGGTAGAAAGGAATAAATTCAGTCAATTCACTACCATCCAGGGAAGACAATATTAGGAGGATAAAGGATGGTTCATGCTACCTTAGCTTGCAAGTTGGACTTCATGCTGGAGGGAGCCAGATTAGCCTCAGTGAAGGGAAATCTGTGTCTTTGAGTTCATCAGTATGTTCCATTACCACTTCCGTGGCCACTTTGTTTACAGGCCCATTGAACAATCACTGGGGTGGCTGGGGAGAAGGTTGACCAATAGTTACAGGAGTGGATGTCTTGTCTGCTGGTTTATTTAGTACCTTTCCTTCTGGGGAGTGAGAATGTTTAGGTGAGTATACACTTGGGGCACTTTCCCAGAAGCACATCCACGTGCCTTCTCAAACCTCCTTGTTACTAATTCTCCAATGTTGTTCTTTTCAAGTTCATGACCAGTCATCCAAACATTAGCTGCAGCCCACAGCCCAAGAATCCTATAATGCTTCACCTTAAGCCATCTTACAAGAACATATATTTCATTTATTTGCCAATGGCATCATTGCCTAAATGCTGCTTTTTACAGCTTAAGTTGGTATTTTAGCAATTTTTCATTATCAATGAAAATCCTTTATGCAATCAGTTTTAATGGCTAGGTAAGATTTCATCCAATGAATGTATTAGGTTTCTAAAGAGCAGGGGTCTGAGAGAGATCCTGTTGGACAATGAGGTGGCCCATGTCATTCCTTGACTCTTCTGCAACTTTTCCAAATCTGTCTCAAAGTATCATGTTCTCTACTTGCCTCTCGCCATGAGTCATGGCTGTCCCGGAAACCAATGTGATCTGAAGAAGCAAAGGTTAATTACATACAATGGATCAGGAGCAGAAATTCAGTCAACAATTTTTTTTTGTTTATTTAATTGATTACTTCTTTTTGACACTCCATAGGTCTTGGTGAAGAAGCAGAACACAGATACAAATATATGACACGTTGGGTTCAAAATCTTTGCATGTGTTTTCTTATCCAGTTTTCACAGTAACCCTACGAAGTGTTATCACCAAAGTAGAGAAAAGGTGAAGACCTTGTCCAGGGTTTCACGTTGCTGATCTAACACCACAATCTGCACAGGGCAGTCTGACTCTCTGATGTTATTCTAAATGTGATCTCAAATGATTTGAATCAGATGCTTTCCTGGCGAAGAAGGACATGAATAAAGAACATCAAGAAGCTGGTAGGAGGAGGGTATATCTCAGTGGTACAGTGCATGCCTAGCATGCATGAGGTCCTGGGTTCAATCCTCAGTACCTCTATTAATAATAAATAAACCTAATTACCTTTGTATCCTCAATAAACAAATGAAAAAAAAAAAAAAGCTGGTGGATATTTTGCTCTTAAAATGGCAGCAGGATAGATACCCCACAATGTGATTTATAGCAGCCCCTAGTTACTTAGAACAGGTTGAAGGACTTCAAATGAATTCTTTGGGAGAAGAACTTCTGCACAAACCAGAAATGGGAGAAATTCTGCTTGACTCTTTCCTCTGACTCTCTCTCACTCCTCAGTTGACCCGGGTTCCTTATCTTAACAGGAGAGAGGGAAGTCTCATAACAAACCTTCACCTGATTGACTCCCCGGCTTAATGGACACTCTCCATTCCCCCCAAAACACAAGCTAACGGATGGGCGGTAAGTTGAATTTCATGCTAACTTACCACTCTCATCCACTTTCAGATTTTGCTGCTGTGTTTATCAAGCCAGGTTTTAGTTCCCAAATATTTGTATGCTTGTTGTACATATTACTGTAACTAATTAATCAAATTAAATATTATGTGAACCATTTTTAAAAAATAAATTGAACATCAACAAAGTGCCAAGCTTTTGTTCTTCATGCTTGGAATAAATTGGTAAACAAAGAAACAAAGATTTTTTTTTCACATAACATATTCTATGCAAAAACCAATCTACCTCATAGAGTTGTGTCTATGAGAACTAAGCTGAAAGCTTCTGTGAGACTCAACAAATGTGAGCTGCTCAAAAATTATGCTTCATTTGTTGTGGCGGAGACAACTGTAAAAAGATTTGAAAAAATATTGCAAGAATCTAGAAGGATTTCACACTCAGAACACTTCACAAGTATCTTTAAATTCTTGTTCTATTTGAAAGTAGTCAAAACTAGAAATATATGGATGTGATTTATACAAGAAAAACAACGAAGACTTACAATCAGCAAAACCATACCCAAGAAAGGCTTTGGGTATTCCTAGAAGGTAGGTGAAGAAATGGACATTTACATGTTTTAAGTTAAAAAGAAGTGTTTACGGTAAGTATGTATCTTTTTATTTTCTTAAACGGATTTTCACTATAAGTGGTCTTTATTGATTGGCAACCAGCAATTAGTCCCAACTGATGACCGAGCTTCTACTCTATTTTTCAAGGACCAGTTGAATCAGAATCATCAGGGGAGCTGCAGTGCAGAATTGGAAGTTCTGAGGATGGGCTCAGGGAACCTGCATTTAAACCCCGGTTGGGACTGACTGAGAAGTGTTGGCCTCTCAGAGCTCTTGTACCAATCAGGGCAAAATCCCTTCTTGGTCTGGACCTTCAATCTTGAGGATGGGGGCTCAAGACATCACTTGGTGGGAAGTGAAACCTTAGAGGTGAAACCTTTTGAGGGTCTTATTTTGTATTGTGTCATAGCCAAGACCTAGTATTTAAGGTGATGAAGTCAATGTGCAATTCTCGGTGCCCAAATTGGGTATACCAAGGAGATGAAGAAAGGACACTTGTTCATAATCTTAGGACAAGTTTAGCATGTGAATCAGTAGATTATCTACTAGACAGTATACAGCATAGTTAATGGCAAAATCACATGGTACTGATCCTGCAGGGTCAGAAGAGTCTCAGGGTGACCGACCATCCCGGTCGGCCAAGGGGTTTCCTGGGACATGGGACTTGCAGTGTTAAAACTGAGACAGTCCTGGGCAACCCAGGACAGTTGGTCACTATAGAGAAGGACTGATTTACAAGCAAGCATAGCTGGGGAAGGCTTTGTAGAGGAGGGAGACAACTGAGTGGGCGTCAGAGTCTAGAAGAACCTACAGCCGCCAAGAGCTAGGGGAGGAGGGGGAGAATTCTAACGCGAATGCTTCAGCGGCTTCACAGATTCCCGGCACTATCAGTTTAGATCCAGGCATTTAAAACCCAGTGTGTTTTTAGTGCTTACTTGGCATGTTGCTACAAGAAGTGTGACAGAGCTAAGTGGTTCTGCAAGCTTGAGAGAGAACAGTTCACACGCGCACCCACCTCCGAGTACAGGCTAATTAGCTCATGTTTGCAGGAGCCTTGGAGCATGTGCAGCACAGCCCGGAAACCCGGATATCATTAAGCAGCTAGAGCCACCTTCAAAAATTCACGTTTCTGCCCCTCCATCAGCCCTTATTTCTTCTCGATTCCTTTGAAATAGCTGGTTCCCTGCAGATGTCAGCATGAATCTCTCACCAGAATAAAGAGGCCATGGTGCCTGACTTGTGTGTAAAAGGGATTACATGCAAGCAGCCCAGAGCCCAGGCTGCGTTACTGGTGGGTAGCTGGGCCAATTTCTGAAGTGTGCTGTGGGCTTCCTGCTCGAGAGCTGTTGCTTTTCTCCTCCCTGCCTCTCCTCTGGTTGGCCTGTTCATAGATATCCTTTACAGATCTCTCATATGTCGTTCACATACTGTACATGTACCATCATAGACCATATGACATTGTCAATAGATAACATCTGTCTTGTTATTAGAAATGTGCTAATGTGACATTATGGCCAAAAACACTGAGCAGCAGCCCACACTCTCCCCTGAGCTCAGGCCTATTCCCAATGCCTCTGGGATGGGGCAGAAGTGGGAAAGGGTTCAGCACAGATGCTCCTGCCCTCTCCGGAGCTGCTGCAGAAGGGGAGGGGCGAGCTGGGGCCCCACTTCCTGAGCCTGCTTCCTATTCATGGGCAGCTTAAAGCTTAGCCAAGCAAAACAGCGCTGGTGGATGGCTGAACTCCCAAAAGCATGCCTGTATATAGATGTATGTGTGTATATGTATTTATGTGTGAGTGTACATGTGGTCTGTATGTGTTTAAGTGTGTGTTTTGCATGTGCACACGTGTGCTGGTTTGTATGTTATGTACATGTCTGTGGGTATGAGCATGTGTACATGTGTATATGACTATGTATGTGTTTGGGGAATGATGCATGTATGTGTATGGTGTGTGTGTGTCCATGTGCACACATGCACATGGCCTTGAGGGATCACAGAAAGTTGATGGTTATGTTCTGGACTTCAGCTGGTTAACAGGCTTGCCAACCCCCCGAATGTGGGTGCAGAGACATTCCCCTCCTCCTTGTTCTGGTTGTGGAGCGGGTATGTGAGACAGCACTGGGGGAGGGGGGTGGTAGCAGGAGCAGAGCCCAGGCTGAGTGGGAGGCCTGTCTCCATGCCTGGACTTGCCTCTTGTCATCGCCTCTCTCCTGGTCAGAGTGTGAGGCAGAGGGGATTACAGCTGAGTTACGCCATGAACAATAACTGGTCTTAGACATCCTGCCAATCTGTGGATCTGCTGGAAGCAGTTCACCTGGTCATTGTTGCTAAGCAATAGAATATGAATTGTGTTTTGTGGCCCCACACTTGGCTAGCATTTCATGGATAAAAAAGCACAGATGTTGGTAAGTCAGCCTTGGCTGGGTCACGCTCACGTGAGTGGTCCTGCCCAGTTCCAGAGCTTGCTTGGATAATTCCAATTCTTGGCCAGTCCACCAGACAGGGTGAATGGAATGAGGAGTCAGCAAAGCTGATTTTCTTTGAAACTTCCAGAGTCTAAAAGTCAAGAATGTTGCAAGATCGCTGTTAACGATTCTTGAAAAATCAAGATGGCGGTAGAATGTACACTAGCCATTTACTACTTCACAGTGGAGGAAGGGATGGCATGTTACTCAACAGAGCAAAGTTTTAAAAACCCAGGGAGGTCGGATGGGATGTTAGAGAAGCCAAGAACACGGGCACCACTCACTGTCATGAGCCCCAGAGTCTGAAAACCAGGACTTCTTGGCATCATAGATTCTTGGGCTTTCTCTCTTGGCAGGCTTAGGTGAGGGCAACAAGTTCCTTTGCCTGTGGGTGTTTTTTTTTCCCCAGCAGTGGCGCTCACGTAGGTTATTGCGCAACTGGCCCATCATCCAAAGTGGCCTTAAGAGAAGGAAGTGATATGTAAATAGGGATTAGGAGCTAATTAAAGGTGACATCCTCTCCTCCCTCATATTAGGTCTTTAAACAGCCACATCTAATACCTGAATGGCCCGTGACTCAATGTCTGCATGATCACACATTTGAAGCCACTCCTTCAGATGAGAAAGTGCCTGCCTCCCCCGAAAGGGCTTCAACAAGTTGGTCCCTGGCCACTGCTTTTCTCGTGCTGTAGAGATGATGGGTCCCCTTGATCTGCAGTGAGACAAAACAGTGCTGACAACCATCTGACTAGCTTCCTGTCTTCCCTCTGCCCTTCATTCCTTTCTTTCATCATTGTTATTTTTCAACTTTTTTTTGTTTAAAAAAATTTACAATTTTTATACAATTTTTAAAGGTTACCTTCCACATACAGTTGCTGCAATATTTTTCACCATTGTCCATAGAGAGCCTCGGAATGCCTTTTTGAAAAAATTATATCTTAAGTCCACTTCATATTTTTCCAACACTCATTTTAAACGTAGGAACTTCACATTTTGGTCTTCCTCATAAGCATTGCTTACGTTATAGATTAGTGCTGCCTGACAAGACTTTCTGCAGTGATGGAAATGTTCTCTATCTACATGTGGCTCTTGAGCACCCAAGTGTGATCAGTGCGCCTAAAAAATGGCATTTTAACTTTTAGTTCATTTTACCATTTAAATTTAAATAGCTGCAGGTGGCTAGTGGCTACAGTACTGAACAGCGCTGTTGTAGAACACGGATGTAGCTCCAAGGCTTTCCTCCCTGGCTGCACACTCCAAATCTCAGTTCAGCTGAGTTTTTTTCTTTTTCCCTTAGGTGATCCAGGCACCCTCCATCGCCCCCCTCCAGGCTCCTTGACACCAGAGGAGGAAAGCAAACACTCAGCTCATTGCCCTGCAATTTCTCTGCAAGCTCTCAGACTCCTTCACACCGTGAGTGGGAAGGTGGGTTGGGAGAGGCTTACTGAAATGTTAGTGATACGCGTGAGAAAATTTCAGTTCTTCGCCAAGCATTTTCTTTGTTGACACAACAAGTCTATCTGCTTACGTGGAGAGGAAAGCAATGACCAGCCCTGAAATGAAGGGCCCGAGTCCCAGGTGGGTTATATTTCTATTCCAGTTTCACGTATGCTTAAACTAATGTGAGTTCTTAGAATTATGTATGCTTGAAGGTGCAATGTTACAAATGTTTTAGGGGAAAGCATGTGGGAATTACAGTTACGTAACCAGAGAAGAATTTGAAGAGATTTGAAGAGTCCTGGGTTGGCGTGGAGGAAAGCAGCTGGGTTTAAGCTTCTGACTAAGGCACTGTCTCTCCAGGACAGAGTAATCTGACTGTAATCAGATGATATTGGCAAAGACCTGGGATAAGGAAGATGACTGGGAAGGGTTGACTTACATAAACAGGTTCCTGGCAAAAGAAAGGGACAAGGAATGTCCAAGGTAGAAAAAATAAAGTGCAGACTTTTTAGTAAAAGTCAAATGCAATTATTAAGCCCCGAAAGGAGAAAGTGGCTAAAAAAGGCGATCTAGCACAGACAATGCCATACACCTGGAAAAGCTCTAAGAGTCTAAGATAGCTCATCATGGTCAGGGAAACAAGACAGACGGGGCCTGCCTGAGATCAGGTGTCAGGCAGTGACCACGTAAGGAAGCAATTCCCAGGGCCGGGAAGAGTCCTTGGTTAAAATAGTGAGAGGGAGCCCCTGCATTATTTGGCCACCCAGCTATTTCACTCAGCTCAGGTCGCCATGCCAAAATACCATTGACTAGATGGCTTAAATGACAGAGATTAACTTTCCTCACAGCTCTGGAGGTTGGGTGCTGACCAGTTTGGTTCCTGGTGAGAGCTCTTTTCCTGGAGAGGGATGGAGGTGAAAGAGAGAGAGGGAGGAAGTGCTCTCTGTTGTCTCTTCTAATAAGGGCACTAATCCTTTCATGAGGGTCTCATCCTCATGACCTCATCTAACCCTAATCTCCTCTCAAAAGCACCATCTCCAGATACCATTCCATTGGAAGTTAGGGCTTCACATATGAATTTAGGGGGGAAGACAAACATTAAGAACGTAACACCAAGGTGGGGAGGGTATAGCTCAGTGGTCGAGCACATGCTTAACATGCACAAGGTCCTGGGTTCAATCCCCAGTACCTCCACTTAAAAAAATAAATAAATAAACCTAATTACCTCCCCCCTCACAAAAAAGAAAAATAATAATTTAAAAAAAGGACATCACAGCTATTCAACAAATATTTTTTGAGCACCTACTGTGTGCTATAGTTGTACTGATGAGTAAAACACTGTCTCTGCCTCAAGGAACTCAATGCAAACAGTAACAACCCAAAGAGGCAAGCGCTGTAATAGAGAAAGTGCCAGGAATGCACAGAGGATGAGGGACAAACTCTGTGTGGGAGAAGATTTCATGGGAAGGTGACATTTGAGCAAGCCTTGAAGGACAAGGGAGGCACAGAGGGGGTGATTCCAGACAGAGGTGACAGATGCAACACGTCAGGGAGGTGGTCAAGGCACAGTGTGCTCTGAGGTCTGTGTTGATGTGCTGGATTGTGGGGTGGGGATGGTGGCACAGGCCAGCACAGGTAAGGGGGAGATGATGTCAAAGAGGCCTGGTGGGCTTGGGAGAGGGACTAGATGTGCCATATTAAGGACCTCGAACCTGATCCCAAAGGAAACGGACAACGTGCCGATTTATGTGTAGGAATCTAATGAGCATTGTATTAATTTGCTGTCGTAACAAAATACCACAGACTAGGTGGCTGAGACAACAGACACTTATTTTCTCACAATCCTGGAGGCCAGAAGTCTGAGATCAAGGCATTGGCAGGTTTGATTTCTTCTGAGGCCTCTCCCCATCTTCTCCGTCTGTCTTCACACAATCTTCCTCTATGTGTGCGTGTCAGTGTCTGAATTTCCTCCTCTTATGAGAAAACCAGTCATACTGGATTAGATTCCTCCCAACCCTGGCCAAAGACCTTCTTTTAACTTATGTATTCTTTATTTATTTAAAAAAGAATTTTATTTATTTTTAAAATTTTGTTGGTGGGGAGGAAATTGGGTTTATTTATTTAAAATTTATTTTTAAAGCTTTTTTTAAGCTCTTTTAAAAAAAATGTCCAATTTTTATTTATTTATTTGGGGGAGATAATTTATTTTATATATATATATATATATATATATATATATATATATATATATATATATATATATATATTAGTGGAGGTACTGGGGGTTGAATCCAGGACCTCGTGCATGCTAGGCATACACTCTACCACTGAGCTATACCCTCCCCCCTTAACTTACATACTCTTTAAAGATCTTATCTCCAAATATGGTTACATTCTGAGGTACTGGAGGTTAGGGCTTCTACAAGTAAATTTTGGGAGGACACAACTAAGTCCATACCAGGCATGTCTGCTGAAGTTAGATTGGATAAAAAAGACTGGCAGGTGGCGAAATGAGCCATGCATAAAGCTCTTTTGTACAAGCCCACTTGTTGAGTGATGGGGAAGACCTGATGGGGCTGTGGTGGGACAGACACGAGTGGGTAGACTGGGACGGTATTTGTGGGGAGATGCAATATCGACAATGGGGGCAAAAGGAGGGTCATAGCTCTGGGACATTTTTAAAGTGGACATTTTGAGAGGAGGCTGATGGCTGACACAAAGGCAGGGAATTTAGAAGGGACAGGCTTAGAGCCCTTAACTCAGAATTCGTACCAAGTGTCAGGAAATATTTGACAAACAAATGAGTATAACCTCGTAAGTTTAGGACGTAACAGAGGCCCTGAGTGCAAAGGGATGAGATCCCCTTCTCGGTGCAGCACCGAGGATCTGTTGCTTAGCCAGGAGTTGGATGCCTTTTGTCTTATCCCAGAACTCCATCCTACTACAAATTCTGCTTCTCTATGTGCCCAAGACCTTGAGCATATGCCTTGACCAGGTCTAAACAAATGGACCAATATGTTTCCTAATGCCCAAAAGAAGTGGTTGATGACAGGTCTGATTTTTGGGAACAGGGTGATCCAGAAAAATGACTGGAGGGACCTACGTGCAGTGAGAGTGATTTTTTTTTGTTTGTCTGTTTTCTCTTAAATCTCACTAATCCTATTTTGTGCATTCTCAGTATTATAAGGCCAGACTATATGACATTAGTTATGTTATGTAGTTTTTGACTCAATGCCAGAGGCATTCGGACCAGGGAGAGGTCTGATTTCATTGAAAAATAGCTTCCAAGCCTGAGTAACTTTAGAAGGAAACTTCTACAGCCTCCTCTTTGACTCATCACCCCAGAACTGAACTCTCTTGCCTTTTCTTCTTCCACACTTCTTCATGCTGCTGGCTCATCGCCACGGAGATTTTCCTCTAAAATACCTCTAGCACCCTGAGTACGGCACTGCTACTCACTAGGGCAGAGAGAAGGCAATGCAGGTGAGAATGGCAGAGTTCCTGCTCCCAGGAGTGTGGAGTCTCACGAGAGGATAACACAAGAACAGGATGTTAAAATGGGGCTTGTGTCAGTTTTGACCGAGGCCCCAAGTCAATAGGTGGCCAGAATAGTCACATTCCAAAGTGAGGTGTGTGGTTTCCCGGGCAGGACCACAAAGGAGGTCGTTGGAAACCAGCTTTGAGGCCCCCAGCTGATCACCTAGCTGCAGCCTGTACAAACCATCAGACAGGCCGAGCGAGGGTCTGGAGACTAAAGAGAGCATCTCTCTGAAGAGAAGCAGGCCGTGTGCCGTCAGCTTTATCCCTCCACGGAGGAAGGGCGTGGTGCTGCCTTCTTTCCACAGTCTCTGAGGAGGCTTCAATGACGCCATTTGGAGAGGTTGTTCGGTGCCCTAGGAAATTAGGTAACTCAAGGGCCAGAGTCTGATTTGGGCATGTGAACTCTCACAGGAAAGGGGCTGGCTGAGGCCACAGATAGGAGGATCTGTGTGCCTGCACTTCTACTGACCACAGTCAAAGACGCAAGTCACGGTGGACCAGAGGTGAACCATGTCAGAGAGAGTCCTGCGGGATTATCCTGGAGAATTCTGAGAGCAGAAGGAAGCATGAGACATTGATAGGTGACCAGGGACCAAGGGAGAGCTCTAAGGTGACCAACTAGATGGGATGCTTCTGCCTGAGTCAAGGGCACAACAGGTGGGAAGTATCACCATTTTCTGGGGGAAGGAGGGAGGCTCAGAAAAAGAGTTGGCTTCACACACGCACCATGGCCGGTGGCTGTTTGCCTTGATTCTAACCACGGAGAGATCAGAGGCTGCAGTCAGCAAGGCAAGGGAAGAGGCCAGCCAGGAGGAGACCACAACTGACCCAGGGAGGGGCTTCAACTTTAAAATGGAGATTTGACCATTATATGGGTTGGATGTTGGGAATGAATTGTCTGAGAGTGAGCAGGGAGCCACAGAGCCCACCTTAGATTTTGTCTGGGAGCAGGGAATGAGCCAGCCCCACAGAGCGGCTTAGACAAGCCCCTTCAGGAGAAAGGAAACATCACTCCTGATTGTACCAGTGGATCCCGCTCATTGGAGGACTAGTTCTATGAGCACGTGATGATGCTCTAAGACAGAATAACTTGCCCGTCCCTCACTCTCCCAGCACATGCCCGTTGGACACCTGCTATGTGCCGGGCTCTGAGCTGGCTCCGGGGACCAACAGAAGATGAAATCAGGCAAGGCCCTGACCCTTCCCAGAGCTGACAGTCTAGTAGGGAGACACTAGACCCCCAAAACAAACTGACACGCAACGTATTTTAAGAATTTGATGAAGGAAGCAACACACGAGGTGGAGTGGGAAAGAGGAATGGCTTCATGGAAGAGAGATGACTGGGTCAGGTCCTGTAGAAACCGACAGCCCCGGCTGGGCAGCAACGGTCAGGGAGGCTCTCCAGGCAGAATGACCAGTGTTCCTGCACATGACGGGGAAGAGTGGCCTGGTTCTGTGACAGCACAGCGTGTGCAAAAGGCCAAGTGAGGGTGGTTCCATTCAGATGAAACAGAATAGAATAGGCCAATCTGTAGGGATAGAAAGTCGGTTACTGGTTGCCCAGGGTGGAGGGGTGCAGGGCTTCTTTTTGGGGTGATAAGGGTTTCTAAAATTATATTGAGATGATGGTTAGCTTAAATATGCTAAAACCACTGAACTGTGTATTTTAAATAAGTGAATGGCATGGTATATTAATTATATCTCAAAAAAGCCATTAAAAAGGGAAAATCTAGTCACAGTACAATAAACATAGAATGATAGAATCTATAGAGAATTCAGAATCCGGCAACACTAAACAATATGCCCTTTAGGAATGGGTGGCACAACTGTAAATAAATCAAGGGGATGGTTCTGCAATGGCTGGAGTCAGGAGCGGGAGGATAAGTCGACATACCTGAGTCTTACCGTGAGTGGCAGTTTCACAGGTGTGGTCTTTATAAGAACAATTTGTACATCTCTTATGAACACTCACAAATGTATGACATGTTTCAAAATAAAGTAAGAAGAAAGGGGAGGAGGAGGCCAGATGAGAGATGGACAGAAAGGCACTTGGGGACTCACTGCAAAGGTGAGACGTCTGCACCTAACGCCTGGGAGCCTGTGGAGGCGTCTGAGCAGGCAGCCGAGGGGATGAGAGCGGTGGTTTAGGAAGGGTTGCGGGCTCTGTACGCAGGACGGGTGGGAGCAGGAAGGGGCCTGAGGTGGGGAGCCCCAGAGGAGTGAGAACAGGGTCTGAGCATGCGCAGTGGGGCCGTGGAGGGAGCAGGTGCCTTGGGAAGGGTGTGAGGACCACCAACCAGGCAGGGCGTGAGAGTCAAGGATGAAAAATGCCTGGGAGGTGGGCAGAGAGAGTGGGGAAGGAGGGGCTGAAAGAAAGAGAAGATGAACAGTTTAACTTTAGACATGCACGCAGAAGTATAAGAAAATCTTTATTAGAAAATGAGACAGTTCAGGAGATTGTAACCATGTAGGTTCCTGGGTAATTGTGGAGTCTGTCCAAGTTCTTTTTCGGCCTGGTTCCTTGAGAAACTGCTCCTCTTTGTAGGTCCATCCTGAGCAGTATCGTGGTCTGATCTGCAGTCCTCGCTCCCATAGTTTCCCCAGATGCAGAACAAGATGAGCCCTGTCAGCTTCTCCCAGGTTTAGCCTGGGGTCTTGGCGGTACAGATTCGAGAGGTTGCTTTCTTGCTGGCCAGCTCCAAAAATTCTCCCTGAGTAAGTTTTCAGATTTTCTAACTTCCTTTTGCCCAGAAACCTTACCTGGCTAGGCTTGTGAGGAGCAGAGTTGAAGGTCCCAGGAGGGCTAGTGCATGATGAATGAGTGGGAGGAGCAGGTGTGCAGGTGAGTGACAGGGTCAGGAGCCACAAGCATGACAGCTGAGCCCTGAGACGTAGGCAAGGGCCAGATCGTTTAAGCAGGTTGTGAGACAGGATGGAAGGGGACAGGGCACAGCCACTCAAGGAATGACAGCAATTTAACACCAAAATGGTGGAAGATTCACCTCCTACTTGGCCTTGAGAATTAAGAGGTTTGACTTCTAGTAGACCTTGAGCTTCATTATATACTCATTGTAACAGCGGGATCAAATAACATGCCCGCAGGCGCCATGACAGTCCCAAGGCTAACGCCAAAAGGCCAAAGAATGGGCGGTGGCCCAGTTCCTGGGAATCTCAGCCCCTTCCCCAGGGCAGTTGGAATGGTCCCACCTGTAGGTGTGTGAAGCTACTGAGACCATAAAAACTGACAACACCACGCCTAGTGGCTTTTTTTGCTCCCTCCTCTTTGGAGACAGCCCACACTCTGTCTATGGAGTGTGCACCTACTTTTACTTTAACCTGAGCACCCAGCTCCCACTGCTCCTTCCTTGCCTTTCTTTTGCCTTACACTCTATGCATTATGTATCTCTCTAAATACATCTACCTTTACTCAACAGTGGCTCACACTTGAATTCTTTTCTGTGCAAAGTCAAGGACCCACACTTGGTGGGGCACGTTCCAGGGGCTCAACTGGGACCTGGGACACAGACCTCCTCATACCCCACATCCATTTTCCTGCATCAGTTGGACTTGATCCTTTTCCATAAGGGGGACTGAAGCTATTGAAGGTTTTGAAGCAGGGGCGGTGATAGCATTGGTTCTCCCTGTGTCTAGTGAGCATTTACTGCGTGCCAGGATTTGTTCAGTCTTTTCATATACGTTGTCTCATTTAATCTTTACAGTGGTGCTGATGCAGGAAAATGGATGCGGAGCATGAGGAGGGCCATGTCCCAGGTCTCGGTTGAGCTCCTGGAACGTGCCCCACCAAGTGTGGGTCCTTGACTTCACACAGGAAAGAATTCAAGTGTGAGCCACAGCTGAGTAAAGGTAGATGTATTTAGAGAGATACACACTGCACAGAGTGTAAGGCAAGAGAAAGGCAAGGAAAGAAGTGTGGGAACTGGGTGCTTAGGTTGAAGTGAAAGTAGGTACACACTCCATAGACAGAGTGCGGGCCATCTTTGGAGGGGAGGGAGCGAAAAAGGGCGGCAAGGCATGGTGTCAGTTTTTATGGTCTCAGTAACTTCACACACCTACAGGTGGGATCATTCCAACTACCCTGGGGAAGGGGCTAGGATTCCCAGGAACTGGGCCACCACCCATTCTTTGGCCTTTTGGCATTAGCCTGGGGACTGTCATGGTGCCCGTGGGCATGTTATTTATCATGCTGTTACAATGAGCATATAATGAAGCTCAAGGTCTGCTAGAAGTCAAACCTCCCAACTTAATCCTCAAGGCCAACTGGGAGTTGAATCTTCCACCATTTTTGTGTTAAATTGCTGTCATTTGTTAAATGGGTGTGCCCTGCCCCCTTTCCTCCTGTCTCAGTTCTTTGGGGGTAGGTGTGATCCATCCATCCATCCATTCATCCATCCATCAAACCATTATTTAAAACTGAAGACAGCTTCGTGCCAGTCATTCTATTCACATTCTTTGTACAGATGCAATAACTGAAGGATCCTCATTCCTGGAAGATCAAAGCAATTCCTTAAAGGCCATAATCAAAAAGAGGCTTGGCCAGGATTCAAACCCTGGAAGTCAGACTCCTCTACTGGGTCAGAGTCATTGCTCAGCTGAGCCTCTTCTCCAGGTGGAGCTGAGGTCCTGGGTGGGTCCTAAAGGCAGCAAGTTCAGCTGGGGTCTTGAAGTATGAAATGACCCTGAGTAAGAGGAGGGGGCCAGCAAGGCCACTACAGGATAGGTGAACAGGATGAAAGGTGCATGTGTAGATGAGCTTGGCAGACCTGGTGACCTGTCATTTCTCTGCTTTCTTTCTTGCTAACAGAGTTCTGATTATTTGTGGTGGGGTGGGGTGGGGTGCACACCAATGTGCCCAGCTCTTTGGGATGAATTGTGATTTGTTTTAAGCCAATCATGGCTAAGCTAATACCATTTGCTAGGTACTCACTTTTGCTGCAGCTAGTGAAGGGCCACGTGACCAAGTTGGTTAGTGAGACAGAGGGGAAGTCTGTTGAGGGCTTGTGAAAAATATTCCTGACTCCCCTGATGGAAGGCAAGAGCATCAGCCCTCTCTATCTGGCTGCCTCACTGCATCCTGACTTTGAATGCAGCTATGAATCCTGGCGCTGTGGCAGCCATCTTGTGACCATGAAGCCACAGACACAAAGACAAAAAGCCAACAAATGGAGGGTGGCAGAGTGAAAAGAGTTGGGTTCTTAATGAGCTTGAGCAGCTAAACTAATGGCAGAAAGGGCTTCCCTCTGGACTTAATATGTGAAAAAATTAATACCCTAGGAATTTACATTTTTTATTACCTCTAGCTGACTATGTGCTAACTGCCATGATAAACACAGCTAGGAGAAAACAGGAAGAAGAGGATAACTTATTTGGAGTGTAGGGTGTTGTGTAGGGCATCAGTGGGAATATTGCTTTGTTTTCTATTTATTTTATGTGTTGTAAGTCTTGAAGTCAATATTTTCTGTTTTTTCCCTTCCCACGTGTACTCTCCTCCCCACCCCCACTTTCCTTTAGCCTACATTCAGCTTCATGACTATTGGTTTGGAATAAAGAAATTTCTCCTTTGTTGATTCTCATTGTATCTTTTCCAAGCTATCAAAGACACTCCAGGGCAGAGGGCAGAGACCTAACAGCTTTCATTGTGCTCCTGAGGGCTTTCACAGATGCTTTGTTTATCATTTTGTTTAGTGCCCAGAGGGAGGTTGGTAATTTAGAAACTTAAAGAAAAAAGACCTCAAGCAGGAAATGTCATAAAGGAATTTGGAGGGGGGAAGAGGGCAGTTGTAAAAATAAAATGACAAACACAATTGAAGTAAGGGAAAGAAAGAATGAAAGGGAAAGGCTTTTGTAGCACTGGCATTTCAAGGCACTCACCAGTCATCTTCAGTAAAGACTCTATGGCCCCTTCCCCCACCCAACACATACTTTTTGTCTAAATCTCAGCAATAGACTGATGTCTCTTCTATCAATGAAGATATAGTTCTGAGATATCTAATTATAAGAGCTTTCCAGGGCAGACACTGTTAGTTACAAAGGAATATTACTCAGCCATAAAAAAGAATGAAATTTTGCTATTTGCAACAATATGGATGGACTTGGAGGGTATTATACTAGTGAAATAAGTCAGACAGAGAAAGATAAATACTGTATGATATCACTTTTATGTGGAGTCTAAAAAATAAAACAAATAGTGACTATAACAACAACAAAAAAACAGACTAGCAGATCTAGAGAACAAACTAGTGGTTACCAGTGGGGAGAAGGAAGAGAGTGGGGGCAAGATAGGGGTAGGAGATTAAGAGGTACAAACTACTATGTATAAAATAAATAAGCTACAAGGATATATTATACAACACAGGGAATATAGCCAATATTTTATAATAACTTTAAATGGAGTATAACCTATAAAAATTTTGAATCACTCTGTTGTACACCTGAAACTAATATAATATTGAAAATCAACTGTAACTTAATAAAAAAGAAAAGAAAAAAAGGAAAAAAATTTGGCAAATTGAATTCAACAATATGTAAAATAAATAATTTGTCATGACTAAATAGGGTTTGTTCCAGGAATGCAAGGTTGAGTTAACATATGAACATCAATCAATGTAATTTATATTAACAAGATAATAATAAAACAAAATAAAGTAAATAATAACTTACATGAACAGAATAAAAAAGAAAAACCATATGATCATCTCAATAAATGCAGAAAAACATTTAACAAAATGCAGCATTAAATTTTTTTTTTTTGAGTAAAGGTAGATTTATTTAGAGAGATACATACTGCCTAGAGTGTAAGGCAGGAGAAAAGCAAGGAAGGTGGTGTGGGAGTTGGGTGCTCAGGTTAAAGCAAAAGTAGGTACACGCCCCATAGACAGACTGTGGGCTGTATCCGAAGAGGAGGGAGCCCAAAAGGGCCCAACATTAATTCTTAATAAAACTCTCTGCAACCTAGAATAGAAGGGAATTCCTTCAAGCTGAGTGGAATGGTGGTTACCAGGGATTGGAGAGAGGGAAGGAATGGGGAATTATATACACATTAAATTTTTAAAAAATATAAATTTTTGCTCTTTAGAATCTCCTATAAAAGAATGAAAAAGACAACCCACAAACAGGGAGACAATGTTTTCAAATCATATATCCGATAAAGGACTTGTATACAGGATATACAAAGAATGGTCAAAATTCAATAATAAGAAAATAAACAATATAAGTTTTTAAGTGGGCCAAAAATTTGAGCAGATACTTTACCCAAAAAGATCTATGGATGGCAAATAAACACATGAAAAGATGAACATCTTTAGTCATTAGGGACAACCAAATTAAAACCACACTGAGAGATTACTACACACCTATTACAGTGGCTAAAATTAAAAAGACTGGCCTGGTCAAGTGTTGATGAACTGCGAAGCAACTGAAACTCTCATACACCACTGATGTGAATGTGAAATGGTACAACTGCTTTGGAACAGTTTGGCAGTTTCTCACTTAACCAGCCATTCTACTCTTTGTACTTACCCACTTACCCAAAAGAAATGGATACATATGTCCACACAAAGATTTGGACATGAATATTCATATGAGCTGTATTTGTAATGGTCAAAAACTGGAAGCAAGTTTTCATTGTTCGAACAATAGAAATATCCATGAACAGTCAAATGTGTCCACATGATGAAATACTACTGCCCAATAAAAAGGAAGGAACTACTGAATTGATACATGCAACAACGTGCGTGAATCGCTAAATAATTATGTGAGGGATTGAAGCCAGCCCCCCAAAGTACATACTAAATGATTCTAATTTTTATAAAATTCTAAAAAAGCAAATTTACCTATAGTGACAGCTGCCTAATAGTTTGAATAGGGTAGGGAGGAGTGAAAGGGTGGGATTACAAAGAGGCAGAAGGGAAATTTTAGAGGTGATGGGTATGTTCACCATCTATTTCTGATTATGGTGGTGGTTTCATGTGTGTCTACACACATGTGTCAACACTTATCAAATTGCACACTTTAAATATATGTAGTGTACTGTATGTCAATTATACCTTGATAAATTCCATCTTTAGGAAATAATTATAGATACCATAAAAATGTATTTATAAGGATGTTTATTGCAGAAATATTTACAGTAGCATAAAAATTCAGAGGCCAATAAATGTTCAATAATAGGAGGATGTAAATTGTTCTTCTACATTATAAAAATAACACATTTATATAATATGAGATTTGTGATGGGTTTTTACTGACATGGGGAAAGGCACACAATGTTAATGAACAAAAACAAGATATAAAACCTTGACATATAATCGCAATTTAACTATCCTCTCCCCCTCACACCCACTTATAGATAAAATTCCTGAAGAAGATGTACTAAACTTGTCTCTGAGTAGCAATATTATGGATTTTTTTTCTATCCTGTTTATTCTTTTACCCCTGTATCTTCCAATTTTTAAAAATAATAACCACAATTAACTTTTTTATCCTGCAAATAACACTTTTTTTTTTTTAAAAGACAAACAGTTACCCAGATTGATGAAAATGCTAATTCATTAATCATCAGCTACTAGATGTCTGCTCCTGTCTGGTGCTGGTCTCCTGCTTGTTCCTATGTCCACACACTTGTTTGTTGTAGGTTTAGTTTTGGTCACAACTCTTTGTTCCTTCCCTGTAGATAGGGCATGTTGACAGACTCAGCCATGCGACTTGCTGTCACTAACGGAATGTGAGCAAACATCACTGAGGCCACCTCAGAGCAGAAGCTTTAGATGCAATTGTGTGGTTTGGCTTGGCCCCTTGTACTCCTGCCCTCTGCAAGAGAACAGCATGAGCATGGGGCTGTTCCTCCATTCTAGGTCCCAGAGTGAGAAGACCTGTGAAGCAGAACTGAAGTCATACTGCCACCTGGAGCAAAGCCACTGCTGACCTGCAGTCCTCCTATCACAGAAGCAAGAAATAAAGGTTTGACACTGGAAGCCTCTGAAATTTGGGGGATTGTTTGTTACCCAGCACAAGCAGATCACTATATGTTGTCTTTTGTAGATTGTAAGCTCTCAGACGGCAGGAACTAAAGGGTAGCATAGCACAGCAGTGTGTGTACTACAAAATCTAGAATCCATGTCAAGAGACTCTGATGCCTTAAATTCCACATCGTGGGACAGAGATATATGGATGAGGGGTGAGGGCTTATGCATGGTATTGGGGACTGCTTGAAGATGCCTCTAAAAGGGGAGAGTGAAAAAGGAAACTCAAAAGAGAAGGAAAAAATAACTTTGAAAGCGAGGTGGTGGGTTGAGAGAAGGGGGTGAGATTGTAGAGATGGAAGGAAGTGGGTGAAAATGGAGAACAAAAGAGAGACATATAATCAAAAAGTGGTCGAGAAATGTTTCCCCACTCAGCCACCACAGGGATCCTTTCTG
This sequence comes from Camelus bactrianus, assembly GCF_048773025.1. NCBI lineage: Eukaryota > Metazoa > Chordata > Mammalia > Artiodactyla > Camelidae > Camelus > Camelus bactrianus. Next base: position 11,414,640 of record NC_133539.1, on the reverse strand, counting down.
TTCTTAAAAATGGTGTTGGCATCATTTTCCTCAAATGCACCTTTCACCTCATCTTCTCAGCCAGAAAGTGGAAAATGCTCCAGCGTGGGTTTTGATGAAAGTGTCTGCTATCCTAGAAACTCAGGGTACCACAGGGCCCACATTTTTTTCTATTGCACGTGCTTCCTTTTAGTTTCTCTTGTGTACAGTGTTCTTTGTGGGTAGTTGTGTCTGAATTTTCCTTTTCTCTTAGCCTGCAGATCTCCAATTCAGGTTTTCTCTGTGCACCTCTTCCAGGAAGGAAGCAGCATCCTCATCTTCATACACAGCACCTGCCTGCCTTGCTTGGCTATCAGGACTGATTATTTGATGTTGAGGGCCCAAGAAACTTCCTTGAACATCGAGATGTAGGTGGCAAGAATTTAAATTCATATTTAGTAACCAGCTCACTTTTTTTTTTAATACTTAAAGGCTTTTTTTTTCAAAAGAAAAAAATCTAATTTTGCACAAAAGAAATTCACTTAGCATTAATTCACTGGGAATGAAATCGAAAAAAAGGTAAGGATGTTAACCATCCTTTTAAAAAATAATTCAAATTAGAAACACTAATTATAGGAACTCCTTTATATAAGATGAAACTCAGTTCTCTGAGGCATGGGGAAGAGGGATGACTGTAAAACACACTCACAGAGAATGAAGTTTCTGATTTATGGGGGAATTTGTGTGAATGAGAAGTAAAATTTCCTTTGGGGAAGTACTGGCCCATTCTGCCCCTAATCTGTGTGGGGAGATGAAAGGACATAGCAGGACCAACATTTAATTCTGGAATCAGGACCTAGGGAACCATCTTGGATGTACAAAATCAGGAAGGAAGGAAGCCAGGATGTTCCAGTGGTCCCTCTGCTCCAGGCCTTCTCACAGATCAGGAACACACAGGGAGTGAGTGATAAAGCTGGGGTTTCTAGCTGGGTGTGACTCACCCAAAGCTTTTGCTCCTTTCACTTCACCACGTCTCCCTGAGGACGGGCGAGGATCCCAGTCATGATCTGAGGGCTGTGCTTTCTGACTCTTTATCAAGGTTTTAGCTGCCAATCATCAGATCACAGGGTAAGGCCAAGATGCTACATAGTGTTTTTCAAACTCTGGGTTGTGTCCCATCATTGGGTCACGAAGTCAAATTTAGAGCATCTCTCCTAGTATTTTTTGAAACAGGACAGAATAGAAAATAACAGATTGCACCTGGATGCAGCAGAGGGGGTGTTATGGGCTGAAATGTGTCCCTCCAAAACGTACACGTTCAAGTCCCAACCCCCAGGACCTCCGATGGTGGCTATATTTGGACGTAGGGTCTTTAAAGTGGTAACTGAGTTAAAATGAGGCCATTAGAGTGTGTCCTAATCCAATGCTTATAAGACGGAGAAGAGGGAAGACCCTCTTGTGTGAGGACCCAGCCATGTACAAGCCAGGAGAGAGGCCTCAGAAGGAAACAACCCTGTCAACATCTTGATCTTAGCTTCCAGGCTCCAGAACTGTGAGGAAATAAATTGCTGTTTAAAACACTTAGGCTGTGGAACTTTGTTATGGCAGCCCTAGCAAATTAAAACAAGGGTTAAGTATTATTTCGTGAAATTTTAAATTTCAATCAGACACACACACACTTTCACACTCTCTTAACATAGATGTATAGCCTCAACTTTCTGAAGAACGTTGAGCTAGAATGAGGCTACACCATTTCCATAATCAGGGAGCCAGCCATGGGGGCCATTTGCAGCCATCCAGGTGAGGATGGTGACGACAGGACACAGACCCACTGCTGGAGAAAGCAAAGGCCACCTGTGTTCTCAGGAGCCTGAAAGAAAAGCCCTTGGCTCGGCAGAGGGACACCGCCTACCCCGTCTGTGAACTCCAGTGTTCAGCATGGCAAAAGAATGTGTGTTAGGACAAAGCAGCACTCTCTAAGTGCAAATTATTTATATTGTTTTTTTTTTTCAAGGGAGCAACTCATTACCCAGTGAGCTCAACTATTTGGAATTAACCCAGAAGCTTTGAAGAAAGCTGGAAACTTTACAAGTCAGTAAGCCCCTGTGTCACAAAATCCATGCCCTGAAGTTTACCAACTGTGTTCACAGGAAAGCTCCTCTGGTCCTCATTCGACCTCTCTCTTTTTATTTTAGACCCTAACAGTTGAAAAAGAAGTATTATTTTAACTTTAAAACATTAAAAAGGCACTGCATTTGTTGGCCAGAATCAAGAGTGGATTCTCTCCTTTGATTCAAGCCCAATTCTTGGTGTTGAGGTCAGTGAATGTTTCAGGACACCTGGAATCCTCCCAGTGTCACTTTGCTTTCCTTTTATTTTCTATTCAAAAAATATAATACAGCTTTAGATCTAATCAAGCAGAGTTCTGCCAGTGAGATGATTTACGTTCGCACGGGTCTGAGCAGACCAAGAAGCCCTCTTCTCAGAGGAGCCTGCAACCAGGGTCTGCTCAGAAGGACGAGAAAGTGTGGGACCCTCCACGGCCGCTCGCTCGCGAGGCAAATGTGACTGACAGCAAGCATGCCCAATCACCTCTCCGTTGCCTGACTGGGGCAAGCCTAATGGGCCCACCTCTTTCCTTTCTTTGGAACAGATTTCTCGCAAGAGATTTGCAAGCTTCCATGCATTTAATTTCTTGCAACGCTGTGAAATTTACAACTCTGAATGAGATATACCTGGCTTTTATTTCTTGAATAAAACACTTATGGATATGATTATTGTTTTTTCTCCCATAAGGAGGGAGAAAAATGATAAATGGTAAGGATGTGTAGTCCGAGGCTTTTAAAGAGGAATTTGACCAGGGGGAGCAATCAACCAGGATTCTAGCATCCTAGTTCCAACATTCAAATGAGACAGACTGCGCACAAAGCTAGCAGTCTGGCTCCCTAGTTCTCGGCAGACTGGACGCAGCAAGTTGGAAAGGCAAGTCTAGTGACAATAGCAAAAATGACAACTACCAGAATAGTAGGAATAGTGACAGCCAAAGTATTAGAACTTGACTTAAGAACTTGGGAAGCCATCTACTGGGGCCATTTGGTGAAGGAACAAACCCACCCAGCGTACCTCGATAGCACTTTGCTGTGTTTTAGACCAGAATTACTTCGTGGAACAATTAGGAAGACAAACTATGATACAATTGAGTAATAACAAAGATTCTCTCTTTGACCAAACTTTAGTCGAGCTCCTCTGAGTCTTCTTCTCAACTGGACCTCCACCTTGCTTCTGCTCCTTTCGGGGTCTGCGTGGCCTAGTTGTAGCAAGAATCCTGCTAAGTCAATTTAGAGAGAAATCCTCCACTCTTGGTATCTGAACATTCTGATATCTCATCAAATTCTTCATCCTCCACCCTTGATATCTGATCACCTTGGTTACCTTCAGCAAAAATCCCCTACCCTTGATGTCTCCTTTCAGTAATTTCCCATCCCTGGTCCCCTCCCCCTGTTCCTTGCCTCTAAATTCCAACCCGTCCTTGTATTTGAAGTTGAGCCCTAGTTCTCTCCCCTGTTGGGATAGTCTTGACACCTGTTGCAATAGTCCTAAATAAAGTCTTCCTTACCATTTTAATAAGTGTCAGAATAATTTGTTCTTTAACGCTTATCAAGAAGACAAACCTTTCCTAGCAGCTTGGCTATAGATGCTTCAGGTGTTTGCTATCCTGGTCCCAGGAAGTTTAGGCACTAGCTCCTGCTCACTTTCCTCTAGGGAGCCCACATCTGAGAGAGGGAGCTAAGATGATTATTATTTTGGTGGGTTTCTTCCAAAGACAAGGGTATGTATGTTGTTTACTGACAAGAGTTCCCAGCTGAACCCCAGTCCACATCCACTTGGTAAGCATCTCACCCTGGTGTGGGGCTTTGTCCCCAGAGTAAGGGATGCCTTGGTCTAATCTTTACAGGGCCCCCATCAGGTCACTAAATTGTGAACCTGTGGAACTCATCTACCTGGAGGGTTACATTTAAACACTTGTCAGAGGTGTGTGTGTGGTTTGGAAAAGTAGTCTGAACACAGGTGTGGGTTGGATAACAGGGCAAAAGATAAATTTGCCCTCAATACATTTGGTAGCAAACCAGCTGTGACAGAAAGAAAAACAAATACAATTGACCCTTGAACAACATGAGTTTGAGCTGAGCAGGTCACTTATACACGGATTTTTTTTTTTTCAACAGTAAATACTACAGTACTTCATGACATCCCGGCCGCGGATATGGAGAACGATGTATACGGAAAGTTGACGGTAAATTATACTCAGATTTGCAACTGCATGGAGGGTGGGTGCCCCTAATGCTTGCATTATTCAAAGGTCATCTGTATCTGCAGGCGAGTCACCTACTTTCGAGGCCAGTGGTTCTCAAACCTGGGTGTGCACCAGAATCACCTGGGGGAGCAGGTTCCCAGGCCACCTCTACCAGCAGTTGGATTCTGCAGCACTGGGCTGGTGGGGCCTGGGGATCTGGGTTTAAAATAAGTGCTTACATGATTCAGATGCTTGAGGCTCACATTCTGGGAATCACCATCTGGGAAGACTGCAGAATCTACCCAAGGAAGGAACTGCTTTTTAGTTTATGGAAATACCTCCATAGGCAGATTTTGGTTGTCAAAGGCAAAGCCTTTGCAGAGAGTCTGGAAGAGATGTGAGCAGTGATGGCATTGCATTGTTCTGCGTAATCAAGTAGCAGGAATCTGGAAATTATTGGAGACCTGTAAAGGAGGAGGTTCTAGAAAGATGGAGCAGGCTTCTCTCATGAGAGAGGAGGGGCCCAGCGACTTGGTAGGAGGCCAGGGCCTGAGGAGGAGATGGGCCAGGCAAAATTCCCAATGGTGAGAATAAACAAGAAACATTCCAGAACATTGATGTCAAATATTTAATTTTAAGTTGCTGACTATTCTGTGTTATAATCCCCTTCTATTGCCCTCAAACTCTCAGTAATTCTGCTGTGCAAACTGGTTTTGTGTCATTGGTCATTTGTGGATAAAGAGGAGGCCCAGGAGAAGGGCCAGCCTGGGAAGGGGACCAAGAGCATCAGTCAGGAGGCAGGAAGCAGTAGAAAATCCACTTACTGTCTCTGTGAAGTTGCCTTTGTAGGTACCTCATATGAGTGGAATCATAAAATATTTTTCCATAGTAAGCCCCAACTCAGAAGGGTTGAGCCACAAATTCTCCCCCGAGAGATCCAAAAGCCCTGGTGTTCTACCTTTTTTGAGCAAATATGTTTATCAGTAAAGAAAAATTGTAAGTGTGCCCCACATATATAGGTATGTTTATTTTTGTCAATAATGTATATGTGCCACTATTCTAATATATTATCAGCATTACAAAACACATGTAAAAATCGAGGTTAAAAAAGGGCGAGATGGGAAATAAATACGAGAGTTCTAATAATTTACTCTTGCCCCCCACCGAGGGCTGGATTGTGTGGCTCCTAGACCACGTGGGCTCCATATTGGAAAGCCTGGCTGAAAGGAAGGTGAGCTTTACATAGGGGAAGGACAGACCGTGCTGCTCTGCGGGTGGGGGCTATTTAGTTAGCAGTCGCTACCCCAATCACAGAAGAAGAGTATGGAATGAAACAAATCTCTACGCTCAGATCAAAGAATGGTGCTTGACGTGCTTCTCAGACTTTGGTCTGCAGCTCTTCTCTCAGAGAAAAGCCCATGGGAAAAATACCTTCGTTAGAACCAGCTGTGATCACGAATGAAAAGAGGGTGGAAATTTTACTGATGCACAGTGAGACCAAAAAAAATACCTAAAGGTCAGAGTTTGGAGCAGAGAAAGGTTTACTGCGTTTATTGCAGGGCCAAGACTGGAGAACGAGGAGCTCATTCTCAAGAAAACCCCTGAACTCCCCGAAGAGTTCCAGCAAAGCCAGGTGAGGGAGCGGGGTCACAGGGTATGTGATCAGCTTGTGCACAATTCTCTGGTTGATGGTGATCAGTCTTTAGGCACCAGACGATCTGGGGGCTATGTGACCACGATCATCAAGTAGTTAATTTCTTCCATTTGGTGGCAGTTTTTAGCATCTAAAAAACTCAGGAAATATACATGAGATACCATCATCTCAGCACCTCAGAGAGGAGCTGCAGCAGAGGGTACGACAGAAGGGTCTGTCCCGGGAAGGTCCCACAGGGTCCTGCTTGGTTACAGAAAAACCCAACTTCCTCAGGGCAGTGACCTTGAAACTCTGAATTCTTGGTTGCTGAGCAGGTCTTCCAGGGCTTTTGGTCAGGAATCATTGGGTTCCCATAGAACCAAGAGAACCAAGAGCAGGTCGGATGTGACGCCCTTCATCAGGGCTCTGGGCCCCAGCTCTGGCTTTTTCAATTTAATGTAATTTTAAAAAATTGTGGCAAAGTAGCAATAACATAAAATCTGCCATTTTAACCACTTAAGGTGGCATGAAGTACAATCAAAATGTTGTGCAATCATAATTACTGTATGGTTCCAAAACTTTTTCATCACCCCAAACAGAAACTTTGTACCCATTTGTTGGAGGAAGTCATCAGAGGATGTGACCCCTGTTGACCCATAAGCTAGACCTGGGCTCCTTAGCCCCCTCCCCTGTCGTTGGAATGGATGCTCTCTGCCCACTGTTCCCAGAGTGGAAACTTAAAAAAAAAAAAAAACGGGTGGGGCGGGGGAGGCAATTAGACTTATTTGTTTATTTTAATGGAGGTGCTGGGGATTGAACCCAGGACCTCAGGCATGCTAAGCATGCACTCTCTCACTGAGCTATACAGCATGGGAACCATTTTGAAGGATGCAGCCTTGAAAGAACAATGGGTTGTTGAGACCATCTGGATGGTTTCTATGTGAGTGAACCCTGTTGAAGCCTTCATATAAACTTTTGAGATTCTGGCAGGCAGGTATGGAGACCTACTCACCCTGCTTACTGACACTGCTGCCTGCTGATCTGGAGTGGCCTGCCACCTCCTTGGTCTCTCCTTGCTCTTTGTGTACAGGAGCCGGTCTTACCTGGGAGGCTCCCCAGGTTTTGAACCCATGCAATTAAGCAATAACTTTTCATTCTGTCCTTCCAACAGCCCCATTCACCTCTAATCCACCTTCTGTCTCAGTGAAGTTGCCCATTCTGGGCACCTCACGTAATGGAATTATATGATATTTGTCCTTTTGTGTCTGGCTTTCACTAAACATAATGTTTTCAAGGTTTAACTATGTTGTAGCATGTGTCAGAACTTCTTTCTTTTTTAATGGCTCAATAGTATTCCATTGCATGGATAGACCATATTTTGTTTATTTATTCATGCATTAATGGACACTCGGGTCGTTTCCACCCTTTGGCTATTGTGGATAATGCTGCAGCGAAGATGGGTGTACAAGGATCTGTTTGAATCCCTATTTTCAGTTTTGGGGGATATGAGAGTGGAATTGCTGGGCTACATGGTAATTCCATGCTTAGCTTTTTGAGGAACAGCTAACTAAACTGTTTCTCACAGTGGCCATGCGCCAGTTTACATTTTCAACAGCAATGTGTGGGCTTTCCCGGTTCTCCACGTGTTCTTAACAACACTTGTTATTTTTGTTTTTATAGTCATCCTATTAAGTGTGAAGTGATATCTCATTGCAGTTTTATATTTTCCTAGTGACTAATGATGTTGAGCATCTTTTCATGTGCTTATTGGCCATTTGTATGTCTTCTTTGGAAAAAATGTCTATTCAAGTCTTTTGCCCCCTCTAAATTTGAGTTGTTTGTCTTTTGTGTTGTTGAGTTGTAAGGGTTCTTTATATATTCTGAATATTAAATCCTTATCAGATATATGATCTGCAAATTTTTTTTTAATTAGCACTGAAGTTTATTTAGAAAGCAATTTCCTACTGAACAGTTCTTTGGTCAAAGCTTCTTTCACATCCTTGTTCCTCAGACTGTTGATCATGGGATTCCACATGGAGACCACAGTGGTATAAAACACAGCCATCATTTTCCCCTGTTCCATGAACTCTTCTGAAGGGGTCTGAGATACATGAAGAAAAGAGTTGCATAGAATATGGTCACATGAAACTGTCACATGAAAGCCACAGATTGGAGAAGGCTTTGCTCCTGCCTTCTGTGGAATGGATCTTCAGGGTGGCAGGGAATATGTAGATCAAAGGAATATTATCAGAGGGTAATGAGAGAGACTACATGAAGTTAAAATCAGCCACAACAAACATCGACAACTCTTTGTTGTAGGTGTTGGAACAAGCCAGCTTAATCAGTGGTGGGTCAGCACAATGAAGTGATTAATTTCACCGGGGCAACAGAAGGCTAGGTTGTAAGTCCACATGTTCTCCATCAGGCCAGTGAGTGCTCCATGCACATAAGGCACTGTGCTGAGGGATGGGCACATTCTCTGGATATTTTGCTGCCATAAACCTGATTTGCAAATGTTTACTCTTATTCTGTAGGATTTTTTTTTTTGTCCTTTGATGGATAAAATTTTTTATTTTAATCAAGTCCAGTTTATCTGTTTTCTTTTTTTTTTTTTAATTCAAAAAATTAAAAATTTTTGAAGTATATTCAGTTACAATGTGTCAGTTTCTGGTGTACAGCACAGTGTCCCAGTCATGCATATACATACACGTATGCATTTTCATATTCTTTTTCATTAAAGTTTATTACAAGATATTGAATATAGTTCCCTGTGCTATACAGAAGAAACTTTTTGTTTGTTTTCTTTTGTGCCTTGTGCTTTGGTGTTGTATCTAAGAATCGCCAAATTGAGGGTCATGAAGATTTACCTCTGTTTTCTTTTAAGACTTCTGTGGTTTTAATGATTATATTTAGGTTATTGATTCATTTTGAGTTCATTTTTATATATAGTATAAGATAAGTGTCAAGCTTTATTCTTTTGCACATGGAAATCCAGTTGTCTCAGCACCATCTGTTGAAGATACTGTTCTTTTCCCATTGGATGGTCTTGGAACCCTTGTCAAAAATCAATTGGCCCATGTAAGTATGGGATTACTTCTGAACTCTCTAGTCTTCCTTTGGTCTCTAGGTCTGTCCTTATTCCAGTACCACATATTTGGGATTACTTTTGCTTTGTGGTAAGTTTTGAAATTGAGAAATGTTGAGTCCTGAGTTTGTTCTTTTTTTTTTTTTTTCGAGATTGCTTTGGCTATTCAGAGCCTCTCAGCCCACCCAGGCAATTCCATATAAATTTGAGAATTGGCTTTTTTGTTTTTTTAATGTTGGAATTTTGATAGAGATTGCATCGAATGTGTAGCTCACTTTTGGGTCGAGCTCTGGCTTTTTTCTGGGACTACTAGGACTATTGAGAAGCTTCTCAGCTGGTTTCAGAGGATCTAACCTTGGAACTTCTTAGCCAGGAGGCTCAGCAACTGCCCAGCACTCTGTCCATGGTGAGTAGGTGAGTTTGGAGCAGTGAAGCCAGTCAGAACGTTCAGTGCCTGCCTTTCCTCCCAGTACTGGCTGAGTGCATCGTTCAAAACACTAACACATCTCTCTCTTACATTTGTTCCAGCCTGGAGACCACACTTCAGAACCCACTGTCTTAGTGGGTTGATGAATCAGCACCCAATTGAGGAACTGAAATTGGACCAGCTGGGTGTTCTGAGGCTAATTGGGAAGCAGACATTGAACTAACACTTGGCTTTCCAGTAACTCTTCCCCTGTTATGAATCTATTTTAGTACTTTCGTACTTAAATATATTTTGGCAATTCATATACGTATTGGCTAAGAATGCACTCAGTTGCATGTAATAGAAGATTCATTTTTATCATACAATAAAAAGTCCAAAAGTAGGTGGTTCCTGGCGTTAGTTCCGAGATTTCTTGGCAAGTTCTTTTTGCCTTTCACTCACAATCTCAAGATGGCTTCACCACTCCAAATATCACATCTACATTCATAACAGGAAAGGGTGAGAGGGGCAGCCCAGAGCTTATATCAAGGAGCCAGAAGCTTTCTAGAAGTCCACAGAAGTCTTCCTACTAAATTTTATCAGCTAGAGTGGCTATCTGTACCCATGGCTATCTGCAGTTGCAAGAGAACTGGGAATTTGGGGAGCAGGATTGTCATGATTGGCTTCAACCAATCCTGACCCATTGCTCGGAGCTGGGTATGTTACCTTCCTAACCAAAACTGGGCTTCTGTGGACAAGGAATAAGGAGGAGTAGGGTATCAGGGCAGTGTAAAAGCAAGTGTACGCATATACATATTTGTAGTTATTCTATTACATGTTTCCTTAACACTTTTTGCCTCACGTGGGCTTTTTCTCATCCCTAATGTTCTAATACCAGACATAACCTCATCCTCCATATTTCTCTGTTAGGCCACATAGTGGTTTGATCCATTGTGAATACACAACAATAAGGGATGATCTCACCAATGGACAAACTGCAAAGTTGCCCTCTTTTTTTTTTAATGGAGGCACTGGGGACTGAACCCAGGACCTCATGCATGCTAAGCCTGCACTTTACCATTGAGCTATACCCCTCCCCCTGAAAGCTGCCCTCCTTTAAGAGAATATGTGCAAGAGAGGGCTGGAAGGTGCTGTTCCTCTTCCGATGATCAAAGTCTGATAAGGTTAGTGTAGAGAAGGCAGGATGTGGTCATCTTGTTGGGATGTAAGCAAATTCAAGCAGAGTTACAGGCTCTGTGTCTTTAAGGCCCTGAGGTCACCCTATCCATGATATGCTTCCTAACTATATCCTTTAAATGTTAAAACTTCTTTCTTTTCTTACCCTTTGGGGAAAAAGCAATGTTTCAGAAATGCAGCTCATCAATGATTCAATCAAAGAAATATCTTACTGAGAAGACAAATAGGAAAAATTTCCAACATTGTATTTGGGTAGATTTCAATAGTTAATTTAGATTTCCAAATGTTAATGTAAATTAAAAGGCCAAATACTTGAAAGTCAAAAATATTCCATATTTGACATTAAAGTCAATGAATTGATCACATTTGCTGAATGTAGCTAGTAAAAAGTGCTAATTTATGGCTAAGTAATTAAACACGGAGACAGATGGAGAATCAAATGAGTTTTCCTCACACCCACATTTGCATACTGTTTCTGATGGTGTATACTCTTACTGCTCTATATGGTGCCCTCCGGTATTAGACGAACACAGAGAGCTATTCATGTCAGTTTCGCTCACATATCCCCAAAGAAAGAAAAAGGACTTAGATAAAATACAGAGCTCAGTTAGATATTTTCTCCTGTTTCTCTCTCATTCATCCCTTTGGCTTCCCTTTCATGATGGGAAGAACAGGAAACTGTGAGATAATGAAATTCTCTCTATTCTACATCATGTAATGGAAAATGCACTGATTTCAGAATCAGAGGACTATCTGATTCTAGCTTTCTCAGTTACTGTGTGACACTGGGCAACTCTCTTCTCTGTAGTCCCTAGTTGCCTCATTAGACATCAGAGCTTACGGTTAAACAGAGTACATCTAGGCAGTATGGAAAGGGCTCTTGTTTTGATCTTGGATCCACCACATACCAGCTGAGAGATCTTGGACAAGTTACTTTGACCACTGTGTACTACAGCTTCTTATCCAATGCTTGATAGAGAGGATCTAGGAGTCTGTGTCCCTGGGATGGCATTAAGAAATACAACTCTGTGACCTAGACTTGAGCTGTCAGGCGCCGCTCCTCTCACACACACACATTAACACAGACCTGTGCCGAGGAGGGAAGCACTTCCTTTATCATTGTTTGCAGAGATTAATTTTGAACCTTTCACTGGATTTTTAACCTCTCATAGCTAGGGAGGACTCAGTGATCACAGTTTTACAAAGGAAATGAAAATTTTATTTTCATTTTTGTATTATAGCCAGTTGTCTGGGATCACAAAAGCACTAAAGTATTTTTTTTTTTAAGTTTTAAAAGATGTGCATATATCACTGTCTACTAACCAGCCTGCATTACTTTCCTTAAAGTACCTTGATTTGCATCTCAATGTCTCAATGTGATACAAGTCAAGATGCTCATCCCTTCCCTACCCAAGAGGTAAGAATTGGGTCCAAACCAGGCAACTTGGATTCTCCTCTGACTTAAATCTTACACAAAATGAATTAAGAATGGGGGCTGTGCCTTCTCCGTTTGTCTCTCCAGTAGCATTCTCCAGCCATCCACCCTGCTCAGTGTCTTGTTAATTTAATCTTTACGGAGCACATCTCTAGACTCCCTTGACCTCGGGATGCTATCTGTGTTTGGCTGTTGGAAGGCACTGGCAGGAGGCCACAGGCAGAAGAAGAGTGAACCTGGGGTCTCTTTTCACGTTCCTCCCTCCCTGCCAGGCACGGCGGTCTGGCTCTTTCTCTCTACTATTGCCTCAGCTCCATGTAGCCTCCCTGAAAACAAATAATTTTTTTCCAGTTTAGTAATGCTGCAGAATGGCAGTCCTGGCTCTTTAAAAACCAGTATCAGTGTGAGTTGAGCACTGGAAGCTCTGCAGTTGTGTGTGTGTGTTCTTTAAACGTCATAATTAATTTTTAACCTCTTTCTTTTCTTGGCAAACATTTTTCAATCAAAGCATTATTGTTTTTAGGGTTGTCTATTTCCCCATTCATAGTTTTTAATTTTAAAAAATTTAGATATAATTAACATAAGATTCACTCTTTTAAAGTGTTCAATTCCGTGACTTTAGGCGTATTTCAAAATTGTGCAATCATCTTCACTATCTAATTTCAGAATGTTTTCATCATTTCAACAAGAAACCTCATAGCCATTAAGCAGTTACTCACCGTTCCTCCCTTCCCTCAGCCACTGGCAAGCACTAACTTACTTTCTGTCTCTATGGATTTTCCTATTTGGGGTGTTTCATATAAATGGAATCATACATTACGTGATCTTTAGTGACCGGCTTCTTTCACATAGTGTAATATTTTCAACATTCGTCCAGGTTGTAGCATGTATTAGCACTCCTTTTTACGGCCAAAAAATATTCCATTGTATGAATAGACTACATTTTGTTTATCCACTCATCAGTTGATGGGCAACTTGGCTATTTCCACTTTTTGGTTATAACGAATAACAGTGCTATGAGTATTCATGCGCATGTTTTTGTTTGAACACCCAGGTTCAGTTCTTTCGGGTGTATGCCAGGAAGTGGGATTACTAGATTATACAGTAATTCTGTGCTTGACTTTTTGAGGAATTATCAAACTGTTTTCCAAAGTGACAGTACCATTTCGTATTCCCATCAGCAATGTATGAGGGTTCCAGTTTCTCCACATCCTCACCAACACTTTTTGTCTCTCTTTGATTATAGTCATCCTAATGGGTGTATCTCATTGTGTTTTTGATTTGCATTTCTCTAATGACTAATGCTGTTGAATACATTTTCATGTGGTTATTGCCCATTTTTATGTCTTCTTTGGAGAAATATCTACTCAAATCTTTCCCCCACTTTTTAGTAGGGTTGTTTTTTTTTTTTTTTAATTGTAGGAGCAGGCCTCTTATGAGATACATGAACTGCAAATACTTTCTCCCATTTTGTGGGTTGTCTTTTCACCTTTCTTGATGGTATTGTTTGAGGCACAAAAGGTTTTCATCTTGATGAAGTCCAGTTTACCTATTTTTTAAAAGTTGCTGTGCTTTTAGCGTCGTATTTAAAATGCTGAGATCCTAGAAAATTTTCACCTATTCTGTATTCCAATATTTCCTCTCTCCCATGAAATTCTGAGGAATTACGTTAGCTCTTCTGACTTTACCCTACAAATCTCTTAACCACTCTTCCATCTGTTTTTCTTTCTCTTTTTCACTTTCCCCCCAGTTTTATTGAGACATAACTGACACACATCACTGTATAAGTTAAAGGTGTACAGCATGATGGTTTGATTTACATATACTGTGAAATGATTAGCACAATGTATTTACCTAATATCCATCTTCTCACATAGATACAATAAAAAAGTGAAGAAAAGAAAAAAGAAAAAAAATTCTCTTTGTGATGAGAACCCTTAGAATTTACTCTCTTAACAGCTCTCCTGTATATCATACAGCAGTGTTAGCTGGAGTCTTCATGTTGTATGTAACATCCCTAGTACTTACTTATATTATAGCCGAAGTTTTTACATTTTGACCACCTTCCTCCAGTTCCCCCTCCCCCCACCGCTCTGCCTCTGTTAACCCCAAGCCTGAGCTTGTTTGTTGGTTTTAGATCCCACATATAAGTGAGATCATACAGTATTTCTCTTTCTCCGTCTGACTTATTTCCCTCCGCATAACGCTGTCATGGTTCATCCATGTTATCTCAAATGGCAGGAGTTCCTCATTTTTGTGGCTAAATAATATTCTGTTATATATATATATTATATATATATGTATGATTTCTCTACCCAATTTCTTTGTCCAGTCATCCATTGATGGACACACAGTTTGTTTCCATGTCTTGGCTCTTGTAAATAGTGGTGCTATGAACATGGGGGTGTAGATATCTTTTGGAGTTAGTGTTTTCATTTCCTTTGAATATATTCCCAGAAGTGGAATTGCTGGGTCATATGGCAGCTCTAGCTTTAATTTTTTGAGGATCCTGCATACTGTATCCCATAGTAGCTGTACCTTGTTTTTCTTTTTGTATGGCATTCTGAGTAATTTCATCACATCTATCTTCCATTTCGCTGATTTTTTTTTTTCAAATGAAGTATAGTTGATTTATAATGTTGTGTTAGTTTTTGGTGTACAGCCTATTAATCCAGTCATACAAATACACATATATATTCTTTCCCACATTCTCTGTCATCATAGGTTATTACAAGGCATTGATTATAGTTCCCTGTGTTAAACAGTAGGACCTTGTCATTTTCACCAATTCTCTTTTTAGCTGTGTCTAATCTGCTGCTTTTCTGTTTATTTACATTTAATATCATTTCATATATTTTGCATTTTTAGAATTTCTATTTGGTTTTCTAAATCTTGTTCTTTATAGTTATTCCTTCACTTTATAGGATTTCATAGTTTCATATCCCCTATTTAGTTCTTTACTAAATTTTAGCATATTTAATTTATATTATTTTCCAGATTCTTGATTTTTAAAATCTTAAAGTCTTAGGGTCTCTAATCTTCTTGTTGGTTTTGTCTTATGATACCTGTGGATTGTGTGTGTGTGTGTGTGTGTGTGTGTGTGTACACATACAAATATGTGAACATATGTATATATACTATATATGGTGTAATATATTTGTAAGTTAATCTTTAGTAAGGCTTCTGTTTTGTGTCAGTCTAGTGTGGCTTTCTTTGCAGAGAATCTGAATCATCTTGCATTTTCTTCTCCTCTGGGTTTTTCCCCTAGTCCAAGACCAATTTTTGTATTAATTTCCAGTTTTGCTGTTTCCTAGACTCTACAATTAGTATAAATCAGAATCTCAGACACATGAAGCAATGCCTTAAAGTTTTAATTTCTTTTTCTTTTTTTACCCGGAGCCTAAGCAGAAGACAGATGAGCTTTCTTCCTTAACCACTGGCTGTGCTGATGGATAAATGTTTCTGGTCCACTGTCTTGCTGAGGTTGCAAGTCAGCTCCATGCAGGAATTTTTCACTCTTCCTTCTTCATCTCTCCCAGGACCTCAGCTCCCTAATGAACATTGAAACCTAAGTCCTTTGGTCATTTGGACCAGTACTGCACTCCCCCCTGCCAAAAAAAAGTACCTATAGTGTCAGCTCACACAGCAGTTTTTCAGTTCTTCCTTCTTCGTGGCCCTGGGATTTCTTCTTTCTTTCTTGTGAGCTCAACTATAACATTTAAAAGGGTTTTTAAAAACTATATTTTAGGCAGCGTATCTAAGAGTTTGCTGAGAAAGGTTTATTTTAGCCTGTCATTTTGCCAGCGCAGCTCACCGCCCCACCATTATTGTTTTTATAAAGTCTTTTGCTAAAAGATCACTGTGGATCTCTTAATATAATGTGGAATAATATGAGCATTCGGCACATATGTCTAGCAGGCTACACTTATGGGAAGAGAGAGAGAGATTTAGTAAGGAAAGAAATTCTTCTTACATTGGAAATATAATTTTGAGCCAATTCTCTAGGTTTATCAGTTTTTTAAAATCTTCCCTAACACACAGTCTGAACACAGGGGGTTGAATTATTGTTTTAGGACTAATTATCCAATATGTGAATTATTAGATCTTTTTATTTGTTTTTTCCCCCCTCTATTTATTAGTATCTATTCTGTTGGCTGGACCAGAAGAAACCAGTCCAGAAAAAAAAAAAAAGGAAAAAAAAAGATGTCATAGGAAACCCTTATCAAAACTATTTAATAACAATCATTAGCACCACAGATGGAACTGTGATTGGAAAGATGTAGGAACAATAAGCTAAAGTAAGATCTGAATCTTTACCATCTCTGCTCTTGTTCTCTTATTCTGTATATATGAATTTGACAACTAAATCTGAAAATTCCTATAGGACCATACCATTGCTCTGGGAATTTTAAACTCTGCTCTATGGATCTATATAGCGCTCCCCAGAGAGTCCTCAAAGAATTCTGCAGGAAATAATCTATCTGTTTATTTATTCAACAAATATTCACTGAGTGCTGGCCAGATGTCTGGCACTGGCTTGAGTATGGTCTTTGGGGAGATAGAACTGCCAAGTTCCTGGCCCTCTCTCTTTCAAACAGAGCAACTCTGCTGGTATCAGTTTAATAGTTGATGTTCTGCATAAGGTGGGGGATTTTTGCTGCTTAAAGAAAGTTTGAAATCTTCTATGACACTAATGCCCTTATTTAAAAGAAGCTCCTATTAAGCAAAGCCATTTGGGGACTATGACCTTATAGTTGTATGTGTAAATAAATTATTCATCCAGCACAAGGAATGAGTACCATAGTGGGTACTGTGTGTTATTCAGGGTAGCTGATACTAAGATGCTGTAACAAATGATCCTGAAATCTCAGTGGCTTACAGCAAAAAGATTTATTTCCTATTTGTATTGTATGTCCATTGCTCGTCTTGTGGTTCTGTTTACGTAGCATCCTACTTTGGGATGTGAGCTGACGGAGCAGCCTCTATCTGGAACTTTGTTGGCCCCTGGCAGGGGTAAAAGCAGAAACATAGCCAAACTTACACTGCAGCTTCTGCTTGTAAATTACACATCACTGTAATGGACTTTTCATTGGCTAAAACAAGGTACATGGCTTCGCCTGATGTCATTGGCGCAGAGAAATACAATCTTTCCATAGGGAGGGGCAGCAAATATTTAAGGACAATAATGCCACATGCCAAAGGACTCAGTAAATATTTGTCTATTAGACAATTCCATACGATAAATAACCATGTACCAATGCATTCCCAAATCCCAACCATACAAGCCATTCTCTCTGAGTAGAAGTCCATGATTGTATGCTTCTTTGAATTATGAGAAAAGCTGAAATGAGGTTAAAATAATCTCATGATTTTTTATTACCACAGCTAAGTAAGAACTCCCCTCCATCTGTGGGTAAAGAAACCACGATATCCATTCCCTCAACCCCACATCTATTGTGTCTTTTCAAAATGCCTTGTAAAATATTAGAAGGAAAAAGGTCTGGAACTTCTAAGGATTAAGAAGAAATTTGCATCAGCAGGAAGCCAGGCTGTAAACCCCAAGGAGCTGAGGGGCTTAGTTCCAGAGCCAGATTGTATAAGACGGGGCTTAAAAAGCAATCTGGAGCCATCC
Organism: Camelus bactrianus; assembly: GCF_048773025.1. Lineage (NCBI taxonomy): Eukaryota > Metazoa > Chordata > Mammalia > Artiodactyla > Camelidae > Camelus > Camelus bactrianus. The sequence goes on along the minus strand of NC_133539.1, from coordinate 11,397,000 downwards.
TATGTAAAACTAATTGTCCACCAAGAGGAAGCCTCAAAGGGGGTTGCAGAGAATGAAGGAATGAAATGAATTCCAGATGACCATGAGGATTTTCTTGATCAAAACAAGACTATCTTATGAAATCATGCTCTATGTGAGTCTATGATTTCTCCCTTTTCTGCAAAAATAATGAAGGAAAGCATTTAGCTATTTTTGCTGTAGCTGGACTACATAGAAGAAAGATGCTTATCTGTGCAAAAAGATACAGAAAGGGAAACTATGATTGGACTCTGCAGTGCAAATGGCAAAAATTAGATTCAAATTACTTTTAGCAAAAGGGAATAATACTGGTTCTCAAAGCTGAAAAGCCCAGAGATAGATTTGGCTTTAGGTATGGCTGGATCCAGGGGCTTATGCCATATTGTATCATCTTTGTCTCTTTCTCTCCTTGTTTCTGTTTGGTTTTAGTCTACAGGCTGGGTTGCATCCATGCAGGTTTTCCTCACCAGGGCCTTGGCCTTTGCATCCCACACCTGCCTTGGCTGAGTATTCAGACATCTCTGGAGCTACCCACAGAATCAAGTCTTTAGCCTGCTGCTGGCCTGTGTCTGTCCTTCCTTTGCAGCTGATCTGGGTGGGTGATCTCTTTGTGGGCTCCCACTAGGGTGCTCTGGCTCTCACCCTCTGCCATGTGCTGCTGGTTACCAGCTACCTGTCTCTTCTCCTTCTGCAGAGCAGCAGTGTGACTTAGCATAACTCAGCCAGCGATGCTCTCTCTGTAGGCTTTTCCCCCCACATCAAATGCCCACATCCCTACCCCTGCCACAGCACTCCCTCCCACTGGGACATTTCCCCAGGCCACCACCAGTGACATCTTTAGCAACGGAGCTGCTACTTTGTGACCTACCAACCCAGACTGCATCCTCTTTGCCCACCAGGTGGCGGGTGAGGAAGTCACAAATTTCCATCTTTCTGCCTGTATTGTCTGACCTCCCTTGGCACCACTTAAGCTAATCTGGGTCCTCCAAGGAGTTGACAATGAAATGGGCTTAAGCGTGCAAGGATTTTGTTAGGGCAGATGCCTGTGAGAAAATGGGGAGGGAGGCCAGAAAAACTGGGGAGAGCCAGCAACCCTTGAGAGAAGAAGAAAAGAAGCGTTGGGTGGAATGGTCCCAGACTGACATGCAATTTAAGGAAGATTCTGTAAGGATGCTGGGTAGTCCTCAAGCCCCCCTGGGGGTCACCTGTCTCACAGGCAGGACTAGCTACATAATATGTGGGGCTGATGTGAAATGAATACACAAGACCTCTTGTTAACAAATTATTAACAGGAGAGTCTTAAACCAAGCGTGAGGCCCTTCTGAGCACAAGGTTCTGTGCGACTACCTGGGTCTTGTACCTGTGAAGCCAGCTCTGCTTCCACGAGTGGTTTGTCTTAGTGTCCCCACCATGCTCAATCACTGGCCAGGAGCAGCCTGTGGATGGCCTCAGAGTCACACAGTGATGGAATTCAGAGTCTGGCAGGTGAGGTCCTTTTTTAATGTGTGTGGTTTTTGTTTTTTGTCTCTTAAAAAGGATGTGGATGAACATATTATCCTCTATTTCCAGCTAATACTTTAAAACTGGTGCCTTAATCCTGATGCAATTTATCTGTATTAATGGTGTGAAATGGGGATTTAATTTTTGTCTTTAGTTGATAACCATGTGTCCCATCATAACTTATTGAATGGCTGGTCTGGTTCCTTTCTGATTTAAATGTCCATTGTGTCAAATATTAAATTCCCAGCTATACATAGGTAATGAGAACTGAACTGAACTGTTTTCGTCTTATTTTAGCTGAGTCCTCAAGAGATGCCATGTCCCACTCTATGTGGGAGCGCCATGAAAGATTGGCAGAAGGGTTTTATGACCCTTAGCCCCTCAAAAATTTAGGGTGCATACCCCAATGTTCACAGCAGCAGTATTTACAATAACCAAGACATGGAAGCAACCCAAATGTTCATCGACAGATGACTGGATAAAAAAGTTGTGGTATACACACACACACACACACACACACACACACACACACACACACACACGCAATGGAATACTACTCAGCCATAAAAAAGAATGGAATAATGCCATTTGCAGCAACATGAATGGACCTAGAGATTATCATACTAAGTGAAGTAAGTTAGAAAGAGAAAAAACATACACCATATGATATCACTTACATGTGGAATCTAAAATATGATACAAAGGAACTAATTTAAAAAACAGAAACAGACTCACAGTCATAGAAAACAAACTTATGGTTACCAAAAGGGAAAGTGAGGGGAAGGTTAAATTAGGAGTTTAGTATTAAAAGATATAAACTACTATATATAAAATAGATAAACAACAAGGCCCTACTGCATAACCCAGGGAACTATATTCAATATCTTGTAATAAACCATCATGGAAAAGAATGAAAAAAAATATACATACATATATATAACTGAAAAACTATGCTGTACACCAGAAACTAACACAACATTGTAAATCAACTGTACTTCAATTTAAAAAAATAGGATGCATAAAAGAACTAAGGTTGAAGCTAGAGGAGGATTTTCTTTAGAGAAGATTGTTGAATTTGGAGTCTCTCCACCTCAAAAGGGAGGTAGGGGTGCTTTCTCTTCTTCCTAAGTCTAGGGAAAGGGGATCCAGTGGGACCACTGAGAGAGCTTCTCTGCTGTCCTGAAGGGCGAGGTAGAGGGGGGACACTGTAGGCTGGTGTTTGGCTCATGCCAGAAACCCTTATGCTCAGGGATCTGTAACTACTCGCTCCTCTGTTAGGCAAGAGGAGGAGGTTGCCCTGCTCTGCACCCCCACTGTCCCTCCAGGTGCCCTTAGCATCCTTCACCCTCCTGAGCATCCCAGAGGTCTAAGTCCCAATCAGCACCAACTCGATTCCTGGTCTTGTGGACTCCCACTGGGTTTGGGCATCCGGAGGCCACAGCAGAGTTGAGAGTGGACAAAGAGACAGAGATGGGAGCACATCCTCCCAGCTGCCTCCCTGCTGGGCGCTGTTTGTGGAACGGCTGCCGTTCGCTGCCCCACACTCCTGCCTCCTCTTGATCCTCCAGGCCCAGGGCTGAGGGATGCTTCGGCTCTCCCATGCCTCAGAGGGCTTCCCTTCCCTGCTGGTTTCTCAGCACTACCCACACTGGATCATCCTCCCTTCATTAAATTAGCTTCTATTTCTCTTCCCAGTGGGCCATCTGTTTCCCATGGAAGGAATCTTGATATGATGGCTTTTTATCTTTTGGAAGATAATATTTATTTCTTTTCCCTAATCCAAATTTGTTTTATGCTTAGTGCAGAAAACGTGGAAATTAGAGGCACATGCAGAAAAGTTGGAGGGCTTGGCCTGACTGTTCTGCTTTTGTCTGTTCCATCCCAGTCCCTAGAGAAGCCCACCCAGGCCCACAGCTGCAGTCCGTTGACATGCTGCGGATGCCGAAACTTACAGCCTCATCCAGTCTTCTCCTCTGAGTCCCAGGTTCATGTGTCCATGGATGTCTGATGGAGTTCCTGCTTCCCTGTGCCCGACCCCCCTGCTGCCCCACAGCAGACACTCAGTCCTCTTCGGGCTGGCTTGTCTTGACCGGGGCACCCACCCACCCAGCTGCCTGAGCCCCAAACTTGGAGCCACTGATGACTGTTTTCTCATTACTCTCCTTTCCTCCTTCCTTCCAACCCTGACACTGAATCCATAATTAGGTCCTGTCTGTCCAACTTCCAAAACAGACATCAAATCTGTGCCCCTCCTGCCACACTGTGGCCATGCCACTCGCCCAAGGGCCTGTTGTCAGTCATCTGCATGGGAGCTTTTTTAGGGTCTTCCTGCTTCCGTCCTTTTCCAAGAAGCCAGTTGTGTAACTAAAATGCAGATCAACAGTTGTCATCCTCATGGTCCCAGAATGAAGCCCAGGCTCCTTCCAGGGAGCTGTAAGCGGAGCCACTGGGTGCAGTTTGTGTCCTGCTCTGGGTTCTTGGCCAACGTGGCCAAGACGCTGCTGTCCAGCCTGATCCCAGTTCTGGGTCCTTCCAGGGAGTGAACTGCTGCTCTGGGGAGAGGCCACCTTTCTCTAATTTGTGCAAAGGTGCCTTGACTACGATACTCCAGTGGCACGACTTCTGCTCTCTCACCAGCATCATCTCTCATTGCCCAGCCCCTTGTTTCCATGGCTCCAGCCATGGTGAATTCCCTCCCTCTGCGAACCTGCTCCTCCCCACCTCTGCATTGTGGGTCTCTCTGTCTCAAATGTGCTTTATGTGGATGACTCCTTCTCAATCTTCAGTTCTCCATCCGAATATTGCCTTCCCTGACTGCTTAAATAAAGCGACCAATCTAGTCCAGTCACACACTTACTTTGTGGTTCTGTAAATTTAATGAACAACTGCTATGGGCCACGCACTGCTCTGTGTATTGGAACCGTGAATCAGATGAGAATTCCCGCCCATGTGGAGGTTACTTTCCAGTGGTGAGAATCAGAGAACAGATACGATGTTTCATTTTGTGTGTCTACCTGGCTAGGTCCTGGTACCCAGTGTTTGGTCCAACACCAGTCTGGATGTTGCTGTGAAGGTATTTTTTTAGATGGGATTAACATATACGATAGTAGACTTCGAGTAATGCAGATCACCCTCCACCATGTCTGTAGACCTTATCCAGTCAGTGGGAGACCTTAAGAGACAAGACTGAAGTCTTAGAAGAAGGAATCTGCCTCCAACCTGCCTTACGACTTGAGACTACAGCATCACTTCTTTCCTGGGTCTCCAGCCTGCTGGCCTGCTGTGCAGATTTGGGACTTGCCAGCCTCCCAGTCATGTGACTCAATTCTTTAAAAATCAATCAATCTCTCTTTCTCTCTATGTACATACAGAGAGAGAGAGAGGTAAGAGGGGAAGGAGAGAGAGACACACACACACACATATAGATATAGATACTCCCATTGGTTATGTTTCTCTGAAGAACATTTATTAACATGATAGAGAAGATAAATAAGTAAAATAGATTACATAGTACAGCAGATAGTAATAAAAAAACACTGGAGAAAGCCCCCATAAGCCTGTTCATTTCCTTCATTACATTCATCTGTAACTATCTTCTTTGATAACTTCTCTGCTGTCTACTTTGCCTGCTACTATAGACACTATCACATGCAGTTCTGGTTATCTTTGCTGTGTAACAAAGCACCCCAAATTTAGTGATGTTAGACAGCAGTCAGTCATTTGAAAGGTTACATGGGGGATGAGTATTTTCTACTCCATGCTGCCTTAGTCTCAGCTAGCGAGACTCAAAGCTGGGGCTGAAACAGCAGAGGCTGCAAGAAGACCCACTTCTGAGAGGGCTTCTCCATCGACCTGCCTGGTGCCTGGCTGGGCTGGCTCAAGGCTGGCTCCACTGAGACCGTGGACAGGAGCACCTCTGTGTGCCTTGCCTGTGACTTGAGTGTCTCACAGCACAGCAACTCAGTTCAGCAAGGGAGCATTTAAGGGAAGTCTTTAGATCATGAGCTTCTAAGAGAGCCAGGGGAAAAGACTTGGCAGTTATCAGGGGGAGGGAGGCAGGAAAATGTGTGAAGGTAGCGAGAGCATACAAACTTCCAGTTATAAAATGAGTAAGTTCTGAGGACATAATGCACAGCGTTGTGACCATAGTTAACAACACTATCTTGTATACTTGAAAGCTGCTGAGAAGGTACACCTTAAATGTTCTCACCAAACACACACAGCACACAAAAGATAACTGTGTGAGATGATGGATGTGCTAACTAACCTTATTCCAGTAACCATCCCACTGTATATGTACATATATCAAATCATCATGTTGTACACCTTAAACTTACACAATGTTCTATGTCAGATATATCTCAATACAGCTGAAAAAAAAATTAAGGCAATGTTTTCAAACCATGTCACATGCTCAGCCCCTAACACAGTTCCTAGCATGTAGAAGGTAATTAACACATGTTTGTTGATGGCGTAAACAGAAAAGCCCAAGCCAAACAAAATACACATCACACTTATTGCACTACCTACAGATAATCACTAGTAAAGTATGTTTCTATTTTTTCAGTGCATGGACTGTATGCACATACATCCCTTTTACTCAACTATTAATGCTATACCATTAGCATTATAATATTTTCCACTTAATATTAAAACTTCCCCATGTCCACAAATATTCTTCCACACCACATATGGCTGTGTAGTTGCACATTTTCAGAGGTAGCGGATTTTATGTATTTGATCCTTTAGTATTAGGCAATTGGATATTTCCCAGTATTTTGCTGTGAGTAAATGCAGCAATAAACATATTTGTGTACGTGTCTTTGCACACTTTTCTAAGAATTCTTTTAAGGATAAATTCCTGGAAGTAAAATTGTGGGTCAAAAGATACACATATTTTCAACATCTTTCACATTTATGTATACATTATGATTTTCTCATTTCTGAACATTCAGCAAAATCCTTCTTGCATGTTTTAAATTCAATTTCTTTTCTTTAAAACAACAAAGTGTAGATGTCTTTTTGTCTATTCTACATGTTTATCTTAATGACTTCTGCTTTTTTGATTTCAATCAAGTCAGTAGTGCTTTTGAAAAGAAGTATCAGGAGGCTTTCTAAAAATATCCATCTTTACAGGAACGTTCAGATTTGAAAATGAAATGTGTCCCTAGTAATCGAATCCCCCTGCAAACCAATTCATCTCAGTTCTATGTAGCAAAGAAAATTGCAGAGTGAGAGGCGTGCCTGTAGCTCATTACTTGTGCTACATGGCTTGCAAACTTGCTTGAACAAAACCCTGGAGCCTAGATGTCCACAAAGAGAAAATTTAAGTTTTTAGTTTTATGATAGTGATATGACACTTCATCTCTTAGAACACGATTGTATTCTATGGGTTTTCATCTGGTTAGGGACTGTCTTGTCTCTTTCATTTTTTGCACACCTTTAGTTATATTAATGATGGGTGTTATACTGACACATAATCTAACTTTTATAGTTTTGCTAAAGGTGCAGAGTAAAGAAACTTGCTATCCTATCATATTATGTAATGTGTCTGTAGCTGCATTTATAATTTATTGTCAATATATAATCAAGCTCTCCCTAAGCTTGTATTGTAAGTTCCACACGCTTAAAAGTTGCACGTTCTAGGAATCAGTTGCTTTCGTGGTACCTAATATTTAGGTTAGCCAGTGTGATGTTCAACTGCTACCATTGTATTGGGAAGTTGGCCTGCAAAAAACATGCATCTATCTGTTTGTCTCTCTTCGGGCAAATGCTATTAGTGGAATAAAATGCTAAAGGCTTCCAGTTTTTTTTATTAAAAATAAAATGATTCATAGTAATTTTCTCCCCCAACTTTTACTGAGATATAATCAACATATAATATTGTATTAGTTTAAATTGTACAACATGATTTGATACTTGGATATATATTGCTAAATAATTACCACAATAAGTCTGATTAATATCCATGACCTTAGATAGTTACAATTTTTTATCTTATAATAAGAATTTTTAGGATCTAGTCTCTTAGCAAATTTCAAATATACAATACAGTATTGTTAACTACAGTCATGATACTGTGCATTACGTCCTCAGATTGACTTATCTTATAACTAGAATTTGTACCTTTTGACCACCTTAGCCACCTCCCACCAGCAACTACCAATCTATTCTATGTTTCTATGAATTTGGCTTCTTTAGAGTCCACACGAATGAGATCATACAGTGTTTTCTTTCTCTGTCTGACTTATTTCACTTAAGTTCCATCCGTGTCGTCCCAAATGGCAGGATTTCTTTCTTTTAATGGCTAATATTTCATTGTGTGTATGTGTGTGTGTATATTCTATTCTGTGTGTGTGTGTGTGTGTGTGTATATATATATATATATATATATATATATATATATAGTGTGTGTATATATATATAGTGTGTGTATGTATATATGTGTGTGTATATATATACACACATGTATATATAATTTATCCATTCATCTGTTGATGGACACTTCCATTGTTTCCATGTCTTGGCAATTATAGATAATGCTGCAATGAACATGGGGATGCAGATATTTCTTCAAGATAGCCTTTTTATTTCCTTCAGATATATATATACCCAGAAGTGGAATTGCTGGATTCTATGGTAGCTCTATTTTAAATTTTTTGAGGAACCTCCATGCTGTCTTTCCGTAGTGGCTGCACCAATTTACATTCCTACCAACAGTGTAGGAGGGTTCCCTTTTCTCTATATCCTTGCCAACACTTGTGATCTCTTGTCTTTTTGATGACAACCATCCTAGCAGGTGTGAGGTGATATCTCATTGTGGTTTTGATTTGCATTTTCCTGATGGTTAGTGATGTTGCCTATCTTTTCATGTACCTGTTGGCCTTGTATATGTCTTCTCTGGAAAAATGTCTACTCAGTTCCTCTGCTCATTTTACAATCAGATTGTTCATATTTTGGCTATTCAGTTGTATGAGTTCTTTATGTATTTTGGTTATTAACCTCTTAGCTGAAGTATGATTTGCAGATTTTTTTTCCCATTCTGTAGATTGTCTTTTCATTTTGTTTAATGGTTTCCTTTAAAAAGGATGTAGTTTGATGTAGTCCCACTTATTTATTTTTGCTTTTGTTGCCTTTGCTTTTGATGTCAAATCTAAAAAACAAATTGTCAAGACTGATGTTAAGGTGGGTACTGCCTATGATTTCTTCTAGGAACTTTATGGTTTCCAGTTTTATGTTCAAGTCTTTAATCCATTTTGAGTTGATTGCTGTCTGTGGTGTGAGAGAGTGGTCCAGTTTCCTTTCTTTGCATGTGCTGTCCAGCTTTTCCAGCACCATTTATTGAAGAGACTTCCCTTCCTCTGCTGTAAATTTTTGGCTGTTTGTTATAAATTGATCATACAAGCACAGATTTGTTTCTGGGCTCTCTATTCTGTTCCACTGATCAATGTGTCTGTTTTATGCCAATATTGTACTGTTTTGATTACTATAGTTTTGTAAGATAGTTTGAAATCAGGGAGTGTGATGCCTCCAGCTTTGTTCTTCTTTCTCAAGATTATTTGAGCTATTCAGGGTCTTTTGTGGTTCCATACAAATTTTAGAATTATTTTTCTATTTCTGTAAAAAATGCCATGGAGTTTTGAGAGGAATTTCATTTTAATCTATGGATTGCTTTGGGTATTACGGACATTTTAACAATATTAATTCTCCCAGTCCACAAGCATGGGATATCTTTCCATTTATTTATGTTTTCTTTCATTTCTTTCATCAATGTCTTGTAGTTATCAATCTACAAATCTTTCACTTCTTGGTTAAATTTATTCCTAGGTATTTTATTCATTCTGGTGAAACTGAAAATGGGATTGTTTTCTTAATTTATCTTTCTGATTTTTTAATTGTTATTGTATAGAAATGCAACTGATTTTTATATACTGATTTTTATGTCCTGCAACTTTACTGAATTTGTTTATTAGTTCTAACAGTTTTTTTTTTTTTAATGGAGCCTTTAGTGTTTCCAATATATATACATGTCATCTGCAAGTAGAGACAGTTTTACTTCTCTCTTTCTGATTTGGATGCCTTTTATTTCTTTTTCTTTCTTATTGCTCTGGACTTCCAGTACTATGTTTAATAAAAGTGGTGAGAGTGGGGATCCTTGTCTTGTTCCTAATCTTAGAAGAAATGTTTTCAGCTTTTCACTGTTGAGTATGACAGTATCTGTGGGCTGGACATATATGTCCTATATTATGTTGAGGTATGTTCCTTCTATACCCAGGTGGTTGAGACTTTTTATCATGAACAGATGTTGAATTCTGTCAAATGCTTTTTCTACATCTATTGAGATGATCTGTAGTAATTTTCTTTGGCTGTTTCACAGCAGCAGCAGATTACTATCCTGTAGCAGAGTTCATTTTCAATGACATTGTCACTACTACTGATGCCAGCTTCTAATGAACAGTACTGACATCTTTGTTCAGTAAGGGTTTCTTACTGAGTCTTTCTAAGTCCTCGCCCTTTTAACATGTTGTCTTCCTGTGTCAATTAAGTGACCTCTAGCATCACGAGGAATTCTTCGAAATAGTTTGAATCTTGGTCCAGCCACAGCTTTACATGCTTCAGTATGTGGTGATGGACTCAAACCCTTGCTTCTTCTTTAGGGATACTGGCGCTTTCTTCCAGCTGCTTCTCTGGGTTCTGGGAAGAAGATGAAAATTTGTACATGAAGGGAATATAAATTGAATTTTAAAAAGATGAACTAACTAACCGTTTAAGATCTCTTTTAAAAATTAAGGAACAAAAAATTTTCAGATGTGAAATTAGCTCATGTAAGTTCATTTAATGGATTCAGGCCACATTTTGTTTTTCTTAGACCAAGAACATTTTTTTTTATATTTGTACTCTGTATCAGCTAGGGCTTTGGGGCTTGAATTATGCAAGAATTATGCATTTGTAGCAGGGTCTCCTAGTTGGATGAGGTTAACAGGGCTCTAGGGATGTCTGAAGCCTAAAAGATAACAATGGACACATAGGAGTATCTGTATTATTTCTTGTCATTTTTACGAGGTCCAGAACATCCTTCAGAAAGAAGTTTACTCCTGTTGTTGGTGGTCTGTATTCGTAATTCATGATGGATGGCATAAGACACTGCAACTTAGAGGAAAAGTTGTCAGTTTTTCACCATTGAGCAAGAAGGTGAAGAATTCCAGATATTTCCCTAGTCCCCACACAGGGTCTCAGGTCTACAGTAGATTTGTCTGATCCTATTTAGAGTTTGCAGAAGTTGTGAAAAATACCCCTAAGATATTTTTATTCTTAATTAAAATTCCAAGAAGAGGACTGGCCAAGATGGTGAAGTAGGAAGACCTTGAGCTTACTTCCTCCCACGACCGCACCAAGGTTACAGCTCTTTACAAGCCAATGCCTGGTGAGTAAAACCAGAAGCCTAGCACAAGAGATCTGCAGCTAAAGATATAAAGAAAGAGCCACAGTGAGACAGGTAGGAGGGGCAGAGACGTGGTATAGTAGTCAAGCCCCACACTCTCTGGTAGGCGACCCACAGACAGGAGGATTACTACAACGGCAGAGGTTGTCCCTGAGGAGCGAGGGGTCTGAGCCCCACACTGGGGTCCCTGGTCTTAAAATCCTGCACTGGGAAGATGGGATCCCAGAATATTTGTCTTCGAAGGCCCATGGGGTTTACTTTCAGGAGAGCTAGAGGGCTGTGGGAAATAGAGACTTCACTCTTACAGGGTGCACACACAATCTTACACACCCTGGAACCCAGGGCAGAGCAGTCATCTGAAAGGAGCCTGGGTGGGACCCACCTGCTGATCTTGGAGTCTCCTGGAGAGGCAGGAGGCCACCAGAGCTCACTCGGGAGACAGAGACTGTGGCGGCAGCTATTCTGGGAGCTCATTCTACATGTGGGCACTGGTGCTGGCAAGCACCATTCTGAAATCATCCTTCTGGCTTTCGGACCCAGCCCCATCCACCAGCTTTTCTGCACCAGTAAGGGGAGGCCAGCCTACTAGCTGGGCAGAGACACAACCCCACCCACCAGCAGGCCTGCTGACCTAAGACCCTCTGAGCCCACAGCTGCCTCAAGATGTGGCCCTGACCACCAGAGGCCCCACGACCTGGCTCCCAGGACCCCCAGGGTCCTGAAGCCAGAGACCTTAGGACCTGGCTCCATGCACCAATGAGCTGGCACCAGCCCTGGGATCCCCTGGGCCCTGATCCTGTCTACCTGCAGGCTGATACCAGCACTGAGACACCTTGGATCCCTCCACCAGCTGCCCGGGATCCAGCCCTACTCGCCAAAAAAGCCGACACCAGCTTTGGGACATCCCAGACCCCACAGCCAGCTATGTCAGGAACTGGCCCCACTCTCCAGCAGGCCTATACTGCTGGATCTGAGCTCCCTGGCCTCACAACCACCCACCCCAGAACTCAGCTCTGCCCGTCATTGGGCCAGCACCAGCCCTGGGACCTCCGGGGCCCTGCAGCCAGCAGCTTTGTGACTTGGCCTCATCAACCAGCCTCTGCACAAGGCAGGACCTGGCAACCAACCAGACTGAGGGCCAGCCATACCTACAAGATCACCCACAGTAGTCAGCCTGCTATAACAGAAGGACCCATGCAGCCCACATAGAGGGCACCTCTAGAGCATACATCGATCAGAGGGGAGTGCACTGTTGGGATGCATAGGGCATCCTACAAAAGGCCACTTATCCAGGGTCAGGAAACATCACCCACCTGTGAGATACATAGAAATAAAAACAGCAAATTAGGCAAAATGAGGTGACTGAGGTACATAGTCTAAACAAAGGAACAAGGTAAAACCCCAAAAGAAGAACTAAGTGAAGTGGACACAGGCAGTCTACCCAATAGAGACTTCAAGGTAATGATCAGAAAGATGCTCAAAGAGCTCAAGAGAAGGAGGAATGAACAGAGTGAGAAGTTAGAAGTTTTAACAAAGGGGTAGAAAATCTAAAGAAGAACTAAACAGAGATGAAGAACACAACAACTGAAATGAAAAATGCACTGGAAGGAATCAACAGGAGACTAAATGATACAGAGGAATGGGTCAGTGAGCTGGAAGAGTGGTGGAAATCACTGCTGCTGAACAGAAAAAAAAAAAAGGAAAAAGAATAAAAAGAAATGAGGGCAGTTTAAGAGACCTTTGGGACAACATGAAGTGTACTAACATATTATAGGGGTTCCAGAAGAAGAGAGAGAGAAAGGGGCAGAGAACATTTTTGAGGCCATAATAGCTGAGAACTTCCCTAACCTGGGAAAGGAAGAGACATCCAGGTCCAGGAAGCACAGAGAGTCCCAAACAGGATGAACCCAAAGAGGAACACACCAAGACACATTGTAATTAAAATGGCAACAATTAAAGATAAAGAGAGAATATTAAAAGCAGAAAGGGGAAAGCAACAAGTAACATACAAGGAAACCCCCAAGATGCTGTCAGCTGACTTTTCAGCAGAAATTGTCCAGGCCAGAGGGGAGTGGCATGATATATTTAAAGAGATAAAAGGGAAAAAGCCTACAACCAAGAATGCTCTCCCCAACAAGGCTCTCCTTCAGATTTGATGGAAAGATCAAAAGCTTTACAGACAAGAGCTAAGCGTTCAGCATCGCCAAACCTGCTTTACCAGAAATGTTAAAGGGACTTCTCTAAGCATAAAAGAAAAGACATAACTAGAAACATGAAAATTACAGAAGGAAAAAGCTCATTGGTAAAGTCAAGCATACAATAAAGGTAGTAAATCAGACACGTATAAAGCTAGTACGAAGGTTAAGAGACGAAAGCAGTAAAATCATCTATAGCCATGAGAAGCAGTTAAGGGACACATAAAACCGAAAGATGTAAAATATGACGTCAAAACCAGTAAACATTGGATGGTGGGGTGAGTGAAAATGCATGACCATTGAGTCTGAACTTAAGAGAACAGCAACTTCAAATAATCACACATGAATGGATAGCTAGCTAGCTAGATAAATACATAGACAGAGAGATACAGATATAGGTGTATATACTACCATGTTTAGTGTGGGAAATGTAGTCAATATCTATGTAGTATCTGTGTAGTGGCATAACCAAGCTTATCATGGTGATCATTTTGATATGTACAGAAATACCAAAATCACTCTGCTGTGTAACAGGAACCAACATCATGTTATAGGTCAATTATACTTCAAAACAAACAAACTCAGAGAAAAAGAGATCAGATTTGTGGTTTCCAGAGGTGGGGGGTGGGGAGGGGGAAATGAATGAAGGCAGTTAAAAGGTACAAACTTCCAGTTATAAGATAAATAAGCCCTCGAGCTGTCACACTCAACATGGTAAATATAATTAGCACTGCTGTATGTTATATATGAAAGTTGTTAAGAGAATAAATGCTGAATTCTCATCATAAGGAATTTTTTCCTATTTCTTTCATTTTACATCTATATGAGGTGATGGATGTTCACTAAACTATTGTCATAATCATTTCATAATTAAGTCAAATCATTATGCTGTACACCTTAGACTTTTACAGTGATGTATGTCAGTTATATCTCAATAAAATTGGAAGAAAATAAATCCCGGGAAGCCCAGAAATGTATTGACAGCATAAGAAAATCAAAACAGAAATACTCCACTATCTCCACTCAGGAATGATACCTCCTCACATTTTTTTCTTCCTGACTATTAAATACGAAAAGAAAAAAAAAAAAAAAGCCCAGCGGTTTCTCAGTATATTTCCACCAAGTTGTTTTCACCTTGCTGCCTGGGTTTTTCTTCCTTGGTGGTCGTCAGCATTCTCTTGGAAGTGAGGACACACCATTGGTCCTTCACCAAACTTTGTTTTTCTGCCTGTTTTCTTTTGCACAGTGTACCACATCACCAACAAGGCTATAATTTTGACTTTAATTAAGGTAGACCTCATTGAAATCTTTTATTACAGTTTTAGTACAAGTCTGGACTCTGAATTTGCTGTTGTGTGTTTAGATTTGTTTGTATAAGCTAAAATGTGCATATTCTTAGATTCTCTTTGGGGATTGCTTTGTATTTTAAGTTTTATGCTTTTGATCTAAAAATAACATTTAGCCTTTGCATTTCTTTTACTTTTCATGCCCATCTTGACATTGGAGGATGCACTTTTCTTTACCATTATAGTCTCATCTCCCTGTTAAAGGCTAGCACCTCCCTCTTGCTTGGGCATGGTATAGAGGCCTTGGTCTCTTGGTCCAACCTCCCCTCCTGGCCAGGAGACCAATAGCTAGGGTTAAGTCACAACATAATACAACTGGTGGAGTGCTGGTGTGAATAAGGGAGCAATACAACCATTTGCTGGAGGAGCTGCAGGACCCAGCCAACATGTACTGGCAGAAGTCCAAAAAGAACAGAAGGAACTGGCTTCTCAGGTACTGGATGAAGGGAAGTGGAACATACAGTTGGATAAAGGACAGCGTGTCAATTTAGGAGTACTCTCCTGAGATATAGGATCTAACAAGCTGGGCAAATATATGTATAATTATATGCATACAATAAATAAATATATGTATTTGGACCTGACAGACAATAAAAGAATAAAAATAGACAAATGGGATCACATCAAACTGAAAAGCTGCACAGCAAAAGAAACCATCAACAAAATGAAAAGGCAACCTACAGAATGGGAGAAAATATTTGCAAACCACATATCTGATAAAGGATTAATATCCAAAATCTATAAGGAAATCATGCAACTCAAGAGCACACACACACAAAAATACCCTGATAACCCTACTAAAAAATAGGCAAAGGACCTAAATAGACATTTCTCAAAAGAAGATATACAAATGGGCAACAGATACATAAAAAGGTGCTCATCTTCACTAATTATCAGGGAAATGCAAATCAAAACCACAATGAGGTATCACCGCATATCTGTTAGGATGGCTATTGTCACAAAGACAAAAGATAACAAATGTTGGTGAGGATGTGGAGAAAAGGGAACGCTTGTGCACTGTTGGTAAGAATGTAAATTAGTGCAGTCACTATGGAAAACAATATGGAGGTTTCTCAAAAAACTTAAAATAGAACTACCATATAACCCAGCAATTCCACTTATGAGTATATATCTAAGGGAAATGAAATCAGTATCTTGAAGAGATATCTGTACTCCCATGTTTATGTCAGCAGTATTCACCATAGTTAAGATATGGAAATAACCTAAATGTCCATGGATGAATAGATAAAGACAATGTGGTGTATACATACAGTGGAATATTATTCAGCCATGAACAAGAAGGAAATACAGCCATTTGAGAAAACATGGATGAACCTGAAAGAAATTATGCTAAGTGAAATAAGCCAAACACAGAAAGACAGATACTGAATGTTCTCACTTATATGCGGAATCTAAAATTGTCAAACTCATAGAAATGGAAAGTAGAATGGGACTGGGAGGAGGGGAGTATGGGGAGATACTGGTCAACAGGTACAAAGTCATACAAGATAAATAAGTTCTGGAGAGTTAATGTACAATAATGTGACTATAGTTAACAATATTGCATTGGATGCTTCAAATTTGCTAAAAGAGTACATCTTCAGTGTATTCAAACCACATATATGAAAAAAGGTAACCCTGTGAGGATATGTTAATTAACTTGATTATGAAGAATATTTCACAATGTGTGTGTGTATAGCTATATCTATATCTGTGTCTCAAACCATCCAGTTGTATCCCTTAAATATACACAATTCAAAATTGTCAATTAAAACTCAATAAATTCAGGAAAGCAGAATAATTGAGGCTCCTGCCTTGCCTTCTCTTACAGATTACTGCATTGGGGGGAAGCCAACTGCCTTGCCATGAGGATGTTCGAACCACCACTTGGAGAAGTTCATGTGTCAAGGAACTGAGGCCTCCTGCCAACAGCCAGAATGAACTTCCCATCCTTGCATCTTGGAACTGCATCATCCATATTTCCAGTCATGCCTTCGGGGATGGAGCATGAGGAGGGCCTGAGGGCCCAAGCAAGCTACTGAAGCAGGTAGCTCAGACCTACATAACCTGCATCCTTGTTGCACCAGCAACTCTCTATCAGCTCGTATATATGACCACATTTGGAAGGGGGATCCCTGATGACATACTTATGGAAGAAGCCAATGCACGAGCTTTGTTCTTGCTTGGTGTGTGTGGGTACAAGCCCAAAATACACAGTAACTGCACTACAGCTGCCCCCAGAATTGGCCTTGAAGACAACAGGGAGGGGAGTTCCTTCCAATGGGTGGAGTTTCAGTGCAACTGGTCACCTACTGGTCCAGATGAAGAATATATACTATCAATCTTTCTATTATCTATACACACAGATTCATCGGCAGTAACAAATGGCTTGTCAGTTGACCAGGGACCTGGAAGGAGAAACATAGGAAGATCATCGTTAAGGAGGTCTGAGGTGGAGGCATGTGGATGGTCCTACGATGGTAGGCACAAAGCATGATGCTTATATCCATGTCAATATCCCCCAGAAAGCCTCTACCTCAGAAGGAAGAGGCTCTAAATGACCACATCTTTTCAACCCTTCACCTTCCATTTTATTTTAAATTCATTGTTTTCCAATGTATGTCCCACACACTTTCGACTTTGACTTAAGATGACAATAACCAAGGTAGCTTTTATATTTGTAGCACATTCATATATATTTGCCTCATTTTATCCAGGCAACAGTCCAGGGAACTAGGAAGTACTGAAAGGAGTTAATCCCTTTACAGATGGAGAAAACTGATGTTCAGAGATGATAAATGCCCTGCTCAGGGTCACCAGGCCAGCTGGTGAGGGAGGTTCTGGGTTTCCAGACTGGTTCTTTGGGCTTCCTGGCAGGCTGTGAGGGAAAGCAGAGGGGAGTCAACCAGCAGGGGGCGCCTGACTCTCGTTGTCTGGGTCTGGCCACTGCCATCCTGAGCAGGCTTCTGCAGTCACTCACTGTCTGAGTGCCAGACCCATGACTGGTGAGTGGGCTCAGTTCCAGAATGCCCTTCCTCTTGCTGACCCTCCACCCACTGGTCACATTTTAGAGTTGTCCCACTGTGTGCTGAGTCTCCAGGTGCCACTGCAGACCCAATGATCCTGCTCGGTTCTGCCCAGTCCGCAGCCAGAAATGGACAGTCATTAGCACCCATATATGGAGGCCATCAGTTTCCAGCCTGAGTGCTAATAACCACCTTTTCCTTCCTGCCAGAGTACAAATGTGTGTCTTGTTCTAGAGGTTTATCTTTGTGGCATGAATATTGATTTTTTTTCCCAATCTGTCTTTATGAGGCATGCTTTCCTCAGCAGAACTCACTTTTGCTGGGTTTCTTTTTTCTGCTTTCTCATGTATTATGGTCCCCTCTTTGGCAATGGGAGAACCTGTAAATTACAAATTCACTCAATCACAACACATTTGTATTGCATCCTTCCTAGGGGGCATGCACCACACAGAGAGCACTGAACAAAAATCACAGCCCTCATGGAGCCTCCATTCTAAGGAGGGAGACAGACAGGAAACAACATAAATAAGGAAACTATAGGGTTTGTCATGTGGTGTTCAGTGCCAGGAAGGAAAATCAAGCAGAGAAGGAAAAGAGGGAGTCCCGGAGGTGGGAGTCTGGGGGAAGTCTGCCTTGTAAACGAAGTGGTCAGACATAGTCTCACAGAAGGGGTGGCATTTAAGTCAAGACCCAAAGATGGTGAGGGGGCCAGCTCATGCTGGAGTGAGCTGGGCATGTGTGGGAGCAGCACGCAGGCCAGTGTGGCTGTGGCAGAGTGAACAGGGGGAGGTGAGTTCAGAGAAGTAAAAGGATGGGGAAGGGGTGTAGGTCATAGAGCGGGAGGGGCCTCAGGGGCCGTGAGGATGGTGCTGGGGTGGACCGCCAATAAGAAATGCATGCAAGGAGAAACGGTCCGGAGGAGTATGTGTGACGCCCTCTCACTATATAGTATTTTAACTTCCATTCCTCCTCAGTAGCCTCTATCTGGGATTTGAAAGAAGGGCCCAAACCCCAAGGAGTGGCCTCCTAAAGCCCCAGGTTCCCCTGTGGCTGTGAGGTGGGGGATAGATTTTTCTTACAAAACAGCCATGGCATCCGACTCTTGGGGACTGATGGAGGTACAACCATGATAGAGTCGGACTCTCCCAGGGGCAGCCATCAGGATCTTGTCTGAAGAATGCCCCTTTCTCTTCCTGATATCAGCTGGGTGCTGCTGGGAAGCCGTCCTGGGAGGGCAGACTTGGTATCACCAGCCACTTTCTATGCACGAGCAGACCAGGAGTTGAGATGACGTTCTTTGGGTGCTGCTGAGCTCCTGCAATATGCCTGCCGTGCACAGGGGCTGCGATACAGACAACGTTCCTGGCTGCGTGCACAGAGTTTTGAGGGAGAGAGAGACAATAAACACATACACAAACCAATGTGCACTCTTCTGTCAGCTACTGACGAATGGCTTGAGGAAATACTGAGCGGAGTGTGGGTTAAAGATGGCAATTAAGGGACCTGGGGAGGTCTCCCCGCCTCTCTGATCCAGAGAGCAGAGCCCTGAATGAATGGAGAAACAGACCATATGCAGATAGAGAAGTTTGTTGTGGGCAAAGGGAAGAGCAAGGGCAAAAGCCCTGAGGGTGGCTTGTAGGACGAGCGAGAGGGAAGTGCAGCTAGTCAGTCTCAGGAGGTCGGATGCTGAAGAGGGAGGCAGGGGCTGTGCAACAAGGCACATGGGGTATCTCTTCTGTGATGGGGTTCTCTTGGATAGTTTGGGGAAGGGAAGTGATGTTGTGATCAGATTTCCATTTTTAAGAGATAGTTTGGGCTCTAGTGAGGCATCAAGGGTTACCAGTTAGGAGGAGAGAGATGATGGGGGCTTGAAGAGGGTGACAGAGGTGAAGGGGGATGAGCAGTGGTCACATATGCGTGTGTTGTGAAAGCAGAACCCATAGCATTTGCTGAGGGATTGGATGTGAGACTCAGGAAGAAGAGGCAGCAAAGGATGACTCAGATTTTGGGGTGAATTTGGGTGAAGCCCTAGGATTGGAGTGGGGAGGGGTGTGTGTGTGTGTGTGTGTGTGTGTGTGTGTGTGTGTGTGTGTGTATGTGTGTTTGTGTGTTGAGCCCAGGTGAAGTCTGAGACCCTTTGAGACCGCCTGGTGGAGAAGAAGAGTGCTGGTCACAGGACTCTGGATTCAGGGAAGTGATCCAACCTGGAGAAAATGTTTGGTTTCCTCCATAATAAGGACGGTTGTGTTTGTGGAATCCTGGGGCATTCCTGAGTGACTGCTCCCAGTGTTTTGATGATGATGGTATTGACTGAAGGAATGAGAGCTCAAATTCTCCATAAGCTTATAAGTGCCAGGTACTGGGCTGAAAGCTTTCTGTGCATAATCTCATTTAATCCTCACACTTCCTTAATATCACAGTTTTACAGATGAAGGAGACCCAGGCACAGAGAGGTGATGAGTCACGATTCATTTTTAGAGAAGAACTTCACTGCAGGGTGTTGCAGGCTGCCTGCTCGCCAGTACCAGGCTCCGCTGTCTCCAACACCCCAGTCTGTGGTGGAAAGACCCTGCCTTCCTCAGCCTTTGCACCATGAACATTCAACAGCTGGGCGCTGTGCAAAGAGTAACGGTGGACCAGAACTCTGGGGGCATGAGTTCAAGTCCTGCCTCTATGATTTATTGGAAGCTTTGTTTGGAGGAGAATTAACATACAGAGTTCACAGAATGTCTTCCAGGCAGTTTATGCCTGCCGGCTGTCTTTGCTCTGCTATCCGTTCCTTCTCCAGTAACCAGCCAGCTTCTGCCAGCCTAACCCCTCTAGCCAACTTTCATTTCCTGGCTGTGCCAGCCTGATTACTTCTAATTGTCTTTGACTGCTTCCAGCTGGGTCTCCTAGCTGGCGTTCTGTGGGAGCACAGAGACAGTCTCCCAGCCATATGGAGGAAGGAGATGGGGAAGGAGACAGGGAGGAAGGAAGCAGCCGGTATGAGTCAACTGAGAAAGCTTTTCATGGCTTTCCAGCCCATTGCAATTCGGTGATTTTTTTTTTAAAGGGTTAACTCACCCAAGTTAGAGAGTGGCCCATCTTTGACAAGACAAACAGTTATATTTGTTGACCCCCAAGGGTAACCAACTATGTGACTGCAAATGCTTTTAGAAAGTTATTTGAAATATCTTTCCCCAGGACAGATGGGGTCTGGCTGTCTGGAACAATGAAGCTCCACTCACTCGAGAATCAGTGAAAGATAACTTTCATTCATTTATTTGACAAATATATATTGAAAGATGATTATGTCTCAGGCACTGTCCTACGTGCTCTAGAGCAAATCGAATATGAAATAAGGCAGCTCCAGTTCTCAATGAGTCTAAAAGAGAAGGACTTTCACAGGAAGTAATATTGGACTTAAGGAGAGTAAGTGATATATAGTAAGAGAGAATGGAGGTGTGACCCGTCTCTTCTAGTTCATTGATTATGGAGGGCTTCATGGGAAAGGGAACCTCTGTGCTAGGTAGAGATGGGTCAGAGGCAGCAGACTCGGGGTGGGGGTGGCAGATGCAAAGGTGCAGAGGTGAGGAAGTCAATCCCAGATGAAGACAGCTGAAGTGTAGTGCTCAGGGAGATGCCCCAGGAGTGGGATTGAGTTTGGGACAATTGGTAGAAAATCAGTGCTGGACCACTGTCTTTCAACCAGATGTTTTCTGCACATCTATCTAATATGCGGGCAGTACAATGTTTTGTGTCCTAATCTGTCTTACATAAAGGAATTTCTGGGGTTATTCCTTATTAAACAGGGCCGTTTCAGGGAACAGGACCTGTGGTTCAAAAACCAGTTACTAAGCCCAGGCAGAGTAGGATTTGGACTTCTCTTTGGCATCCATCCCAGCTGATGGAATTAGCAGTGAACTTGAATCAAACCCAGGCATCAGGCTTGAAAAAGAATTAATGGGCCTGGATTTTCTCTCTTCTTCACCTCTTTCCTGACCTCCACCCTGAGAGCATAATTAAAAGGAAAGAAAATCTCTTTCATTGTAAGTCTTTCACCATTTTTGAAGTAAGCTAACTTTTTTTTGGCCATAAAGATCCTTTGATGAACTGTCTCTGACATTTATTTGCCTTTACTATAATAAAGTAATTTCTAAATTTTCATCTAGAGCTAATTGTCCTAAAATTGAAAGAAATTCATACTTTATTAATACATATGCTATTAATTTGCAAAACTCTAAAACCTTTTTTGAAAGAAGATTCCGAATGGTTTTGATCTCAGTGTGAGCTCCTCATCCCTTAGATGTTTGCTGAGCGTTCACTCTGCAGGCACTATGCTATTCCGACAGCTCCCTTCTCCCTCCATGTTATTGTCCTAAAATCTGATGATTGAATAGGAGACATTATAGCAATTAGATTGGCCTTGCAGAAATGATAGGGGTGGAGTGGCCGCGAAGAAGCTCCTTAAGCACAACAAGAAAAACATCTGAAAGTGTATTTTTAATACTGGCAGAAGGGAACAATGAGAAGACTGATGGAAAAAACACGCTCAGTCAGAACACGTGAGTAGTTGATCATAGCATATTAGATCTACTTAAAACAGGCATTTGTCTGGGTCACTTTTCAGATGGGTCAGGAAGCCCCCAAGACATTGGATTATTGACAGCTGTACCCCCTCCCAGTCCCGCCCCAATCTACGAGCATTTACGTGGATTGTGCCATAATTGTTTACCTAGGAAAGAAAGGAACTTGTTTAGGACCGAATCCTCCCTTTCAACTCTGCTGTGGTAATATCAGGGGTTAAGTGTGCATTAAACGCTGGCGCCTTTTATCTGGCTGTTCAACAGGTAGCATTTTGTAAATGCCTCCCACTACCTTCTTCCTCCCCCCGCTTCTCCCTCACGAGTCTTCATTTTTGGTTTGAGAAGACACTGGGGAGCCCGTAGAAGATCAGAGTCGTCAGGGCAGCTGCACTTGTTTACGAGGGATGAGCAGAGTCAGGGCGCGCACAGAACAAAAGCCTCCAGGAGCAGGGAGCGCTGGTCCACCTCCTCCTGCAATCGCCCGCATCATTTCAATGGAAAGCAGAAAAGGTGTAAACGTACAAGCAGCGACAGCAAGCGCCCTGGTTCCTACGTTACCGCTGCTACTATTATTGTTGCGGCTGCTCCTCCTCCAACACAGTGTTCCCGTCTGGTGTGAGCCCGGGCAGACGCCCCGCCACCTCTCCACCCTTTCTTCCATCCATCCTATTTTCCACCCATCCAGGGTCCAGCGGGCCCTACTGTGTGCAAGGCCCTGGGCTGTACACCCACAGGGCACCTAACCGACAGTCCACCAGGTCCGAGAGCGCCTCCCTCCCTTCCTCCTGCCCTGGTGGGTGCGGCCAGTGGTGGGGGATTTCATCGCGGAAAGGACCAGAAAGCACAAGCCCAGAATCCGGGCAAGAGGCGCAGCGGGAGGCGGCCCGACTTGGGCGGCCCGGGAGCGCGCGTCTCAGCGGCCGCGCGGGGTCTCCCCGTCTAGCGCTCAGGTGGCTCCGCCGCCCACTCGCCGCTCCCCTCCCCGGGCCCTCCCCTCTCCGGCGAGGGTCGAGTTTGGCTGTTGCGCGCGGAGAAGGAGGGGCTACGAGGGATTTGAAAGTGCACAGGCTGCGGAGTGGAGCTCGCATCTGTTCCCGCCGCCCGCGACCGGATTAAATTTCTGCAAATTCAAACTGAATGGGGCTTTCTTCTGCTGCCTTCCAGAGGGCGCCTGCAGCCCGCCGCGCGCTCCTCTCGGGCGGGAGCGGCCGCCTGGCGCGCAGCTAGGAGCCAGCGAGCCGGACCCGAGCCCGTGCGGGCCAGCCGGCGGCGGCGAGGGCGGAGGCTGCGGAGGCGCCTGGGCTCGGGCACCAGGCACTCCGGCCCCGGGACCCGGCACCGGACCGCGCCCCCCGCCGCCCCTCCCGGACCAGCGCGCCCTCTGCACACCCGAGCAGGGCGACTGTCACTAGCCGCCCGGACGGGACCCGGAGTGGGGTCTCTAGGTCCCGAAAGGGGCCCGGGTGACCCTCCGAAGAAGAACTTCTTGGGGGCGGGTCCCTGGGACCCCGTGGCCCAGGCGGCCGCTATTGTCTGCGCGCAGCGCTCGGCGGCGGCTCGGGGCGCGGGAGCCGCGGGCCGGGCGGGGCCGAGCCCGGGGCGGCGGCAGGAGGAGCCGGGGGAGCCGGGGAGCCAGACTAGGAGGAGTAGCCGCGAGCGCGGGAGGCGAGCCGGAGCGGCGCGGGCCGCGGGCTAGCGCGATGCCGGCGGCGGCGGGGGACGGGCTCCTGGGCGAGCCGGCGGCGCCGGGGGGCGGCTGCGGCGCTGAGGACGCGGCCAGGCCGGCGGCAGCCTGCGAGGGAAGTTTCCTGCCGGCCTGGGTGAGCGGCGTGCCCCGCGAGCGGCTCCGCGACTTCCAGCACCACAAGCGCGTGGGCAACTACCTCATCGGCAGCAGGAAGCTGGGCGAGGGCTCCTTCGCCAAGGTGCGCGAGGGGCTGCACGTGCTGACCGGAGAGAAGGTGAGCCGCCCGGGGCGCCGGCCCCTGGCCCTCGGACTGGGCATTCGGGGCGGGAGGGGCAGCGGGACCCTCTGTGGAGAGAAACGCGCTGCGAGTCCGGCTGCGGAGCCCGGGCCGGGCGCCTGCCTCTCCGCTTGCCTTTGCTCGCGGGTTGAAAGAGCGGTCGAGCCAAACGCGCGCGCAGGCCCTCGCAGCCCTCCCCGAGGGGTAATCTGGGGTCGCTCTCCACGGTGGGCGGCTGGTTTACCCGCGAAGCCGCCCGCAGCCTTTTTGCTCCTCGAAAGGCGCCGCCTGGCGGACAGCGGCGCGGGGGGTAGGGTAGGGGGACGCCGCGCTCGGGGCCGGTAGGGGCTGCAGATCAGCGCGGAGGCGGGAACCAGGGCTGGAGTGTGTGGGTCCTTCTGTTGAGGGTGGGAGAGCTGATTAGCCAGCCCTTGGGGGAACTTGTAGTCTGATCCCCATCCTAGGCTGTGGGGAGGAGGTGGGGGAAAGGCCGAGATCCCAGGGGCATTCCCCCCTGTGTACTGGGGCGGCAGGGGGAACTTTTTCGTGCTCAGAGTAGTTTTCACACGCTGCCTTTCCCTCCACCCACCCTCCCCACCCCTGCATCCCGCTATCACCGCCCATCTTTTCACCCCCCCCCCCCACCACCGCCGGGTCCTCACTCCGGTTGCTGGGGTGGGAGCTGCAGTCAGGACCCTGCTCTGGCAGGTACAGAAGCACACACTGATACCCCCAGACTGCAGAGGCTGGGAGACTCTTATCTTTCTAGAAGAGGGGAAAGCAGAGGAAGACCCCCAGAGTTGTGGAGGAGCACCCCCTCCAGGCTTGTGAGAAGTTGTTGGGTTGTGAGCCCTTGCCAGGCACGGCCCAGATAGACCTAAGTTATAACTTAGAAGACACTGAAAATATGATGACTTATGTTTAGGTGAGGATGCCCCAGCCTGGGAGTTACTCCAAGCTTGGAACTATTTCAGACTAGGGCTGCCCCAAGCTCATGGTCACCTCAGACTCAAGGCTCCCCATTTTGCCCCTCTGCCCCAGGCTGGGGCTTGCTTAGTACAGGTGAGGTAGTACGCCCTTTATGTGGCCCATTCACCAGGGACGCATCCGCAGTATGGGAGGGCCAAAGGAGCCCCTGGCTTCCTACCTGCCCTCCCACCCTCTGCCCTGGCATCTTCTGCCCAGCCTGGGAGTTCCTGGGAATGCTCTGCAGTGACCTCTGATTACAGGGCTAGCAGCCTGCCCTCTGGTCCCCAGCCTCACCTATCTTTAGTTACCATCCTTGGTTCCCTACTGTGTCCTGGAGCCCCTTGCATTTGAGTGCAGATCTCATTTGTCCTCTGTTTTGCAGCTGCTCTGGGTGGGGTGCTCCTTTGTTTTGAGTAAGTGGGGTTAGAGTGAGTAGTTTTGGAAGTGCCTCTTGCTTGAATTTCCATGCAAAAGGCACGTGTTCAGAATTTACTTTCTGAACTGAGGATCCCTTCAAAGAAGAAGGAAAAAAAAAATCCTCCAAGCCTCATTCTCGTCTGGAGGGAGCGCCGCGCACTTTCCTCCTGGGTTCTCAGTGGGCTGAGAACTTACACAACCCGTCAGGGCTCCAGGATGCCCAGGGCCCAGCTCGCTGATTACACTGTGCTCAATTCTCCGTCCCTGTGTAAATTCCTCTTGGCACAGGTGGCAGGACTTCATTTTCATTCGAAATGTGTAGGATTCAGTCAGGTTGTGTATGCTTCCTCTTGAAACTTAACAAAAAGAGACCAGGCTTTATGTTGACAGTTTCCTGCGTGGTGTTGTGGCTCCAGTTCCTCCCCGGTGCATTTTTGCCCCATAATATCAGGCTGTTAGCCTTGGCGGAACTGCCCGAGGATGCTCTCAGAGCTCAGTCCCCAGCCGGGTGCTTGGGTTCCGGAACACTGTGCGGGGCCCATGGGCAGACTGGAATGCGGGAGACTCCTGCCCGAATAGGGTCCAGTGAGGAGCCCTCTGCACCCTGAGGTGCTCATGCCCATTTATC
The DNA here is from genome assembly GCF_048773025.1 of Camelus bactrianus. Lineage (NCBI taxonomy): Eukaryota > Metazoa > Chordata > Mammalia > Artiodactyla > Camelidae > Camelus > Camelus bactrianus. The sequence goes on along the minus strand of NC_133539.1, from coordinate 11,370,927 downwards.
TCTTCTTCTTCCTTAAGTGGTGAATCTCACTTCATTTCTGCGTCAGGAGGAACTATAAATTGGATGTAAAATTATTTTGCTGGACTGACTGGATCTAGTGAAGGAGGATGGTTCTGAGGATGGAGGAGGGGCTGGGAGATTTTTCTGACATGGTCTACTTCAGCCAGGAGAATCGGTACTCCAGGGACTGTAAGAATCATGAGAAATCTGGATTTTAGTTCACTTAATTGCCAGCTTTAAGGAAACATTGGGTGTCATTCATAGCCCTTATCTTCCAAATCCAACACCTTTAATGCTTAACTAATAGATTTAGTTTTTGGCAGGTCATAGAGATTCAAGTGATGTGTGTGTGTGTGTATGTGTGTGTGTGTGTACAACTCTGCCTGGGAAGGATTGCTGAGTTCATGAGTCCCCGCCCCCACTCATGTTCTGGATATTGTCTTACTAAGGCCAGGACAAAGGTGAAGTCAACCTCACACTATTTGCAGCCTTCAGGTCTCATTAAAAGGTGAGCTATTAAGAGGGTTTTTGCCCAGAGAAAGGAGTAATCCTGTGAGCCAAACAAGGGGAGACCTTGAGATGACAGGACCCGAGGCAGGGTAACAGGTGTCCCCAGAGGGTGATGTTAATGTCCCAGGAAGGCCTCTCACCTCAATACTTCCCTCCTTGGCGGAGGGTGTACTTTCTGGAGAAAGCACTTCACTTTTTTTCCTTTCCTTTTCGAAAGGCCACAGACCACTGCAAGAGGGGAATTAAGTCATTAACACTGTAGTAAGAAATAGATGTAGCCCCTTATGCCACCCCCTGGGTGGAAGGATCCAAGGAAGTTGTTGTGAGGAATCAGTTCATTAAAAATCTGAAAGGGGGGATGGAAAAAGGGAGGAAGAGGAGATGCCCCACATTTGGTCTGCTTCACAGTTGAAGTCTCAAACTGTATACATTGTTTTGGGTGATTTATGCCACAATTGAGAGTATTGCTGGTTTGGGGGAACTTAGAGTGTGTGTGTGTGTGTGTGAGAGAGAGAGAGTTGCTTTTTGACTTGGCACATATTCCCAAAACGTTTTGGGTTTCTCCCATGGTTCGCGGGGAATTACTGAGTCCAATTGACAGAAGGAGCCCCCTGACGTTCATTTCAGGCTTCAATCCTGTCTTATTACGAGGCTCCTTTCCCCACCACTCCTGCAGGACAGTATTTTTTTTTTTTTTTTGCCTGCCTCTTACTGAAGTTGTTTGAAAGTCATTTGAATCAGGACTGCCCTTTTACTGCCTGAAAATAAAGGCTGGCTTTGGGCAAGACCAAATTTTGTCCTCCTTTAGCTTTGAGTTGGTGCGACCTCCGTTAATGTGGCTTTAAAAGTAAATAATTCACTCGATCATGTGAAACTCTTAATCGGCGCATTCTCAGTCTGTCTTGGACTAGTTGATGATTAGACGAGGAAAAACGATCACAAAATCAGACTTTGAAAAGTATTCTCGGTAGCTTTGAGACAAAGAGCAAAGTTGCTGAGCAGGAGAATCAAGTGACAACTTTAAAAGACCCAGAGAGAGGTGTGCTTGCGACCTCTGATGCTGGTCCTCAAAACCTGGAAAGCGCATAATCGCTGGCACTTCACAGGTTGTTATTGCATTTAAAAAACGATAAGGTGTAGCTGCAGAGGCTTACAGAGAAAAGCACAGGTGTATCTCAGGTGTCGAGCTGGTTTCACAGGCAGGCAAAGCTGCAAAAACGGGCAGAGAGTTGATGCCACAATTACCTTTTTTGTGATTGTCTCCCTAAGAGACAGAGTTGGGTACATAAAATGATTGGTTAAGATGTTTCAATATCTTGTTCTAACCATTGGTTTAAAAAAAAAAACCCCTGAGGGGAGGGTATAGCTCCGTGGTAGAGCATGTATTCAGCACGCATGAGGTCCTGGGTTCAATCCCCAGGACTTCCATTAAAAAAAAAAAGCCTGTTTATCACTTTCATTGGAGCTATTTTGGGGCTTAAAAAAAGGATTGCCTGCTTAATAAGTTGCCAATAATTATACTTCGGGCCCTACAGTGCCAGATACCTGGAGTGAAGGAGTTACTAAAAATACAATTTACTATGTTTTTCAGAGCAGGAAATATGACTAATTTTAGAGATCGCCTTTTGGCAGATTGTTTTTAACGAGTATTTCTGAAACAAACAGGTGCTAAATCCTTTTTTTTTTTTTTTTTTTTTTTGTAAGAGCTAGAAATTTAGGGGTAATAGCTCTGAGGAATAAGAAATACTTAAGAGAACTGGAAATTCCTATTAATCCTCAGCAGGGATTTCTTGGCAAGCAAGAGGCGTTTGGCAGAAGCACCTGCTCAGCATGTCATGTGTGACAAGGCAGTGCCTATAATTTCCGAGATTGCAGTTTGCAGGCACAAGCTTTTTGAACTTCCTGCCCGGCCTCATCTTTTTGAAGTCCTTGCGAACGGTGGAAATTGGCACTTAGGGCTGGCTTCTCAGTGTTCACTGATACACAGGTCCCATGGACTTCAAAGGGCGCTTGGAGTCGGCACAACAGTGCTGAGCGGTGCCCACGAAGAGGAGTGCAACCCTCAATTTTCTCTGCAGGTGTGGAGTCACCGGCACAGGCTGGGCTCAACTGCATCATGTCGTACAACGCCGGCTGCGTGGCAGTCGTCCATCCCAGGGCTTATCGTCCCAGAAGGTGTGGGGGGCGGCAGCGGTGTCTGCCTGGGGGGAGGGCCAGGCGGGGTGTGCTCTGTGGGAAGGCGGTTTGGGCACGAAGTATCATTTACCTGGGGATGGACACCTCGTCTTAATTATTCGTGATAACCGAGTGACCTGCTTGCTCCCCTGGCTAATTGAAACCCACAGATAATCCCCGAGCCTTATTTTTAGCAAACTGGTGAAACCTTTTCCTCCGCTCAGCCTGGGCTCTGGCCACTTTCAAGTGCTGACCTGAATTGAATTTCACCCTCTCTAACGTAGATGCTCTTGCTTGCTAGGATGACCAGAGCAGGAGAGGGGTGAATGGCACCCGAGGAGACAGGTGGAGAGAGCTGTTGCCTCTCCTTTCTCCTACACACCAGCTCAGTGGTATAGTGCTTTGTGGTGTATTCAGGGTCTTCCATGCATTTTCTCGTTAGATGCTAGAAGTGACCCTGGGTGGGTGAGAACCAACTTGCCGGTGTCCTTATCCCCATTGAGCATGTGGAGGTATGCCCTGGCTAGATTCTTCCTCAACCCTTCTCTTCTCTGTGGCTCAGGCTGCCCTAACAAATGACCTCAAACTGGGTGACTTAACACAACAGAAATGTCTTCTCTTCTACTTCTAGAAGCCTGAAGACCAAAATCAAAGTGTTGGTAGAGCCTCTGAAGGCTCAACTGGAGGGTGCTTCCATGTCTCTTCCAGCTTCTGGTGCCTGCGATCCTTGGCGTCCCCTGGCATGTAGCTACCGCACCCTCATCTCTGCCTCTGCCTTCACGTGGCCTTCTTTTCTCTAGGTGTCTTCCTGGGCGCCACATCTCCCTTTCCTTATGAGGACATCAGTCGTTGGATTTAGGGTCACCCCTAAACTAGTAGGAACGCCCTTTAACTTGATGACATCTGCAAAGACCCCATTTCCAATCAGGCCACATTCACAGGTGCCAGGGGTTGGGACTTGAACACTTGGTTTGGTGGGATGCAGTTCAACCCACAACACCTTCTTAGCTACGAAGCTTGCGTTGCAGGTGATTTCCTGGGAAGTGGACCTTGAGAAGGAGAGGGATTTGGTCTTAGGGCTTATACGCAGGACCAGCACCTGGGAAGGGAAGTGAGGGGAGGGGAAGAGAGGGGGTGCAGCAAGGCAGCATTAGGCAGAGGAAGAAGTTGGGTCCTGATGCCATCCCAGCCGAAGCCCCCACCCTTGCCATGGTGAGCTCGGGAGCTGAGATGTCCAAGCTGGGGCTCTATATCTTTATATTGGCTGAGGTGTCCACATTGGGGCGAGGGGACCAGGCCTTTATACTTTTGGACCCATCATTAGATGGGGGCTGCCCTGGGAGGGGGCATGGCTTTGAACACTTGCTGAGGACAGTTCCTCTGGTGAGCTCACAGCAGACAGCCAGCAGCAGCAGTAGCTGGGGAGGAAGTTCTTAACCCAGAAAAGTGAGCAGTGAGGCCGGATGTCCACGGCTTGCTGGGGGAGACAGGGCCAGAGCACAAGGTCTCAATCTGAGTTCAAGCCGGTTCCATAAACAAAGTGGGCAGCTTCCCCAGCCCACTTTGCCGACCAAGTTGTGGTGCCTCCACCTGAAATGAGGGAATAGCCGACAGAGTCTATGTTCTAAACGCTCTGAGTATCGTGGGACTATTCTGGGCTCACGTTTCTTTGCAGTGAGGATCCTCAGGGCTCTCTGGTCTGTGGGTACTTTTAGGGCACTTTCATATGTTCTCTGTGTTTTCTCTTGAGGAATTTATGTCAACAGAGTTTGGCGAACTTGTTGACCAGTGTGTCTGTCTAATCATGAGACAGTGGGAGAGACCTTCCCTCCCCCATCACTCTGGAATTGTGGGAAGTTGGATTACTGTCAAATAGAGTCACGGTCCCAGACATTGGGATGACAGAAAGATTGCTGGAGGGGCTGGGGAGCCATCTCTTAGCATCCTCTTAACCATTTTCTCCTTCATAGCACCGGCACTGCTCTACCAGGCTTTGCAATTTCTAATTACTAGGTTCTTTTTGGTTGTTAATCACTCACGTGTGCGTGTTTTAAGATTCATATGGTTACATTTTGGAATAGGTAATGCAGACACATGGTCTACAATGGAAAAGTTTCAAGAGGGGAAGCAGTGAGAGGTAATTCTGCCTTCATCTGTGGGCCTCAGTGATGAGTTCCTCTCCCCAGAGGCAGCCCGACTTCTAGCCTCCTGTGTGGCCCTCCAGACATACTCCATCTGCATATAAGTGTACATACATCTGATACTCTATGTGCATACATTTGTAAATGTAGAGAGAAAGATGTATTTTTACACTGTACATGCTGTTCGGTATCTTGCTTTTTTAGCAACTTAGCAATATGTCTTGAACATCTTTTCCCTAAATTACTACAGAACTGCCTTATTCTTTTTAATTCCTGCATAGTATTCATTGTATGGTGGTACCGTGTTTACTTTTCCATTCCCTGCTGATTCAGTCCATAGATGTTATTTAAAAAATTGAGCACAATTGAAAAATGGGCATTTAGGTTGTATACAATTTTTTTTTTACTCCCAAATTGTGCTGCAGTAAATTTTATCTGTGCCTATGTGTCATCTTGTAAATGTTTCAAGTATACCTAAGGAATAAATTCCTAGTCTTAGGTGAGAGGGTATGATTATGTTAACTGTTGATGAATATTGCCTGCCATAGAGGTTGTCCCAGTTTATACTTCCATTAACCTGGTATGGCAGTATCTTTCCACATCTTTGTCAATATAAGGCAGTCTCAAACTTTTTGATCTTTGCCAATCTAGTAAACATGGTATCTTGTTTTATGTGGATTTCTCGTATTTTTGAGTTGAGCATATTTTCATATGTCCAACAACAATTTTCATTTCTGCTAATTTTTTCATGTCCATTCACTATCTTCCCTTGGGCTTTTGGTCCTTTTCTTATTGATTTATAGGCACTTTTTATATATTAAGGCAGTTAGTCCTCTTTCAGTGATATATTTTGAAGCCTCCTCCATCTTGCCTGCTCCCTGTTTATTCTTTTTTTTTAAATTGAAGTATAGTTGTATAGTATAACATAACATTGTAGTTTCTGGTGTACAGCATAGTGATTCAGTTGTACACATATAGATATTCTTTTTTACATTCTTTTTTATTATAGGATATTATAAGATATTGAATATGGTTCCCTCTGCTATACAGTAGGACCTGTTGTTTTTCTACTGTATATATAGTAGTTACCATCTGCAAATCCTGAACTCTCAAATTACCCCTTCTCCCTCCCCTTTCCCCCTTGGTAACTTTTCCCCTTTGGTAGCCATAAGTTTGTTTTCTGTGTCTGTGAGTCTGTTTAGTAGATAAGTTCATTTGTATCATATTTTAGATTCCACATATAAGTGATACCATATGGTAAGTTTTTTTTCCTCTTTCTGACTTACTCTACTTAGTATGACAATCTCCAGGTCCATCCATGTTGCTGCAGATGGCATTATTTCATTCTTTTTTTTTATGGCTGAGTAGTGTTCCATTGTGTATATATACCACATCTTCTTTACCCAGGCAGTGGATATTTAGGTTGCTTCCATATCTTGGCCATAGTAAATAGTGCTGCTGTGAACATTGGGGTGCATGTTTCTTTTCAAATTAGTTTCCTCCAGACACATGCCCAGGAGTGGGGTTGCTCTCACCGGCTGTATAGTTTGCTAGTGCTGCTGTAACAGAGTATCACGCGCTGGGTGGCTTAAACAGTAGAGATTTATTGTCACACGGTTCTGGAGGTCAGAGTTCAAAATCAAGTTGTTGGCAGGGTTGGCTCCCTCTGACGGCTGTGAAGGAAGGATCTGCTGCTCTCCTTGGTTTGTGGATGGCTGTCTTCTCTCTGTCTTTTCACACAGTTTCCCTCTGTGCATGTCTGTCTCTGTGTCTGCATGTCCCCTTTTTATGAGGACGCCAGTCATACTGGACTAGAGCCCGCCCTACTGTCCCCTCTTTAATTGATTACCTCTGTCAAGATCATTGTTGCCAAATAAGGTCCCATTCTGAGGCACTGCAGTTAGAACCTACTATAGTCTGAGTTTTGTGTCCCCTCAAAGTTCATACGTTAAAACCGAATCCCCAGTATGATGGTATTAGGAGGTGGGGCCTCTGGGAGGTCATTACATGATGGAGTTTGTGGTCTTAAAAAGAGACCCCAAAAGGCTCTTCCCCTTCTGCCATGTGAGGACGCAGCAAGAAGATGGCTGTGTGTGGACCAGGAAGAGAACCCTCCCCAGACACCAAATCCGCCTTGACCTTGGACTTCCTCACCTCCAACTCTGTGAGAAATAAATTTCTGTTATTTACAAGCTACCTAGCCCATGGTATTTCTTTTTATAGCAGCCTGAACAGACCAAGATAGGTCTTAAACATACGAATTTGGTGGGGGGGTACTCAGTTCAGCTCAAAATCTCACCTGATCCCACGGTATATATTTATTTGTTCAGGTGTTTATTTGTCTCCCCACAAGACTGGAAGCCCCATGAGGAAGGGGTCTGTGCTCCGTCCTCGGTGGCTAGAATAGTACCTGGTACAGAGGTACAGGAGGTGCTCTGTAAGTAAACATGTTTTGAATGGATGAAAGAATGCTCTGCTCTCCCCAGGACATGAGGTCAGCCTTCTGGACGACAGTGTCCCCATTTGGCCAGGGATGGGTCTGAAAGCCCTGTCTCTCTCACCTCTTGCAGCCCCTCGGTGTGTGTGTGTGAGCGATGAGTAGATGGGACAGGCTGTCTAACCGGCGCTCTTTGGGAAGTATCCCAGCCCCGGAACAGCCGTGTCTCCTGCAGGGACTTGTTACGGGACTCGGTATCAGAGTGACCAGGCAAGGCAGAGGAATATTCTGCAATGTCATGGGGCTGTTAATGGACCCTCAGTTCTTTCCTGAGAAAATGTTCCAACAGTGCAGCAGATGGGCGAAGTTGCTATTTGCAAACATACATTTTTTTTGGATGTTTCCCATGGAGATATATGAAGTTTTGGATTCTGTCTCTTTGACTGCAGTTTTTTTTTTTTTTAAATAAGTTTATCAGTCTCTTGGCCAAATTGTTGCCAAAACATTTAGCAAACCTGCTTACTTCTCTTACCCGTTCTCTGAGCCATTTGCTCTGTTCTCATCCCTTTCCTTGCATTACTCCTGTCACTTTAATCTCCTGTGAGTTCTTGTCTTACATCCTGCCCCATGGCTTTTTGGGAAGGTGTCTGGCCATCTTTCTGACTCTGTTGAGACAGTCTTGTTCCACGAATTTCCTCTCCTGGTCATGACTTGCTCTTTGTCAGCTCTGTGAATAGCACCCGGGAGGGTGGACAGCGGTGATGGATGTACACACTGCATGTGGTGCTGAGGGACAGACTGTTTAGGATGATGGGATGAAGTTCAGGTTCTGGAGCAGAGCAGGGCTTTTGTGACCTTCTGAGTCACCAAAACCTACAGGAAAGGACTGAGTGCTTCCTCTTGGCTTTGACCATGAGGATGTAATACTGATAACGATGGTAATAATTAACATTTATGGATTGCATACCATCCGCTAGGCTATGTCTGAAAACCCTGTCCCTCTCTGCTGCATAATAAAATTTATTCCTTACAATGTTATTCCTTACCATTGTCCCGGTTTTGCAAGTTAGGTTGACCAGCCATCTTAAGGTGCCCGAGAGTCTGGAAAGTCCCGAATTTTGGGAAACTCCTCAGGTAACAGCAAAACCAGATGAACCCAAGGGAGTGTTTCATCCATGTTTGGAATCTTACTAAAGGTTTTCAGATACAAGTATTAAAAAGCAATTCATCAGATTGTGAATCAGGGATGAATGAACCAAAGCCCAAAGCCCAAAGCCCTGGGCATAACTGGGATGCTTGCTGTGGGTGATGACCTCCATGGATGGTCCCGGGTAGTGAGGGGGGCCTTTTCCCACCCCTTGGCTCCAATGTGCTAGGTTCACAGTGCACTCCAAGTCTCCAAGCGTGGGCAGAGGTACTGGGCTGTCATCTTTTCCAAGTTCATTATGAGATGAAGAGCTTGAGCCTGGGGTGTATGTATGTGTGTGTGTGTGTGTGTGTGTGTGTGTGTGTGTGTGTACTATTAAATAAACATCATAGTACCAAGCTAATTTTAAACACAACTTTTTGGTAGCAGATTTTTCTTTTTTTAAACTTTTGAAAAATTGAAGTATAGTTGATTTACAATGTTGTGTTGGTTTCTGGTGTACAGCATAGTGATTCAGTCAAACATATACATATTCTTTTTCAGATTCTTTTCCAAGATAGCGAATATAGTTCCCTGGGCTATACCGTAGGTCCTTGTTTATTTATTTGTATGTATATAATAGTGTGTGATGTTAATCCCAAACTCCTAATTTATCCCCGCCTTTCCCTTTGATAACCATAGTTTGTTTTCTGTGTCTGTGAGTCTATTTCTGGTTTGTAAATAAGTTCATTTGTATCCTTTTTTTTTTTTTTTTTAAAGACTCCACATATAAGTGATATGGTATGTCAGTAGCAGACTTTCTTAATGAAGGAAGCAGTGGGGACTGGTAGCTACTTTGAGTTGCTCTGGTTAGCGTTTGGTCTTAGCTTTAGTACCATTTTTTTGCCCTGGAGGAAGAAAAATCTGTATGAGGGGAGAGAAGATTTTTTTTTTTAGAAGATTTTTTTTTTAATAAACTTTATTCTTTTAGAGCAGTTTCAGGTTCACAGCAGAATTGAGCAGAAAATACAGAGAGTTCACACATAGCCCTCCCCACCCACACATACATACTCCCCTACTGTCAACATCCCTCATCAGTGTGGCATATTTGGTTTACAATCGATGAACCAACATGGGCACATTATTATCAACCAAAGTCCATAGTTTACAGTAGGGTTCACTCTTGATGTTGTACATTCTATGGGTTTTGACAAATGCATAATGACATGTAGCCACCACTACAGAATCATATAGAATAATTTCATTGCCCTAAAAATCCCTTGTGCTCCATCTGTTCACTGGGGAGAGAGGATTTTTGAATCTAATGGTGAAGCTGCAAGAGGACTTCTTACGTAGCTCACTGAACAGTCTGTTAGAGCCTCCTTGTTAGACCACCCTCCTTCAAGGGTGAACACAGATTGTTTATTAAAAACAAAGCGAAACACCCAGTGCCTTTGTCTTGCTTTTTACACTAGGTTGGAGCTAGGCTAGCTTTTGGAAGCCTTTGCTCAGCCCCCATTTGGGCTGAGAAGGGTCACCAGAGGCAGATGGAAGGAGGAAGTGCCCGAGTGAAAATGAAGCTTCAGAAAAAGTTGGCTGTAAAGTCTGGGATCAGAATATTCTAGCATTTTATCTGAGCCCTACTTCAGTGAAACCAAAGGGATGAAGATAAGTGTTATCAGTGACGTAAATCTGGTCTTCAGTCGGAATTACTGGTGCTCTGATGTAGAAGTCTGGCTTTTTAAGTGCATTCTTTATTCCAGGTTAAAAATTTAATTAGAGAAACTAGTCGATGACTCAGTTCTCAGCTGAGCATTTACATTATACCACTAATAAAAAACTTGTTTTGAAAACACTTCTTCAGGTTTGTAAAGTGTCAGTCCCACAGGATGACATTTTATTCTACTTAAAACTAACATTTGTGAGCAGTAGTTGTAATTTCAAGCCCAATTTGACATAATGAAACTTGAATTTCCCTCTGGAGGGAAGGTGCTTTATGGCTGTTGTACTCCCACCCAATTCATTACCCTGAGATGCTTTTTCTTAGATCAAGAATGAGCTTTTTATCATAGAGGGCCATCAAATTAAAGCACCTGAGAATGTGTAGGATAACAAGAAGTTTCTTTCCAATAATCAGACTTAGAGTAATGTCCTACATGTTTCAATGGGGCATATTTATATTTATAAATATATATATAAATGAAATAAATCATATATAAATCATCTAATATAAATTAGTGTTTTTTCCTGTGATCAACTATAAATATTTAAAAAATAATTTAAAAAAATATCTTGGACTAAGTAACTTGTGTTTTAGGATTCTTTAAACTAGTCCAGTCACAGGTACATTCTAGAATATTTGAGGTTTTTAATAAATCAGGATAAATCCTAGGCTAATATTTGTTAATTGCCATGTATTTTTTTCTTGCATAGCCACTTACAAATAATATTTCATTCTTAACTCTGCCACTTGCTACCACACTTGACTAAATACATTTCATCATTTACTCCTTTTCTGTTTTTAGATACCCTAAAACAATTATCCTGTTTTTTTTCTGATTCATTAAACATAATTCTCCCCTGTCCCCCACCTCCGTTCTCCCCCCTCCCCTGGTTCCTCATGGAAATTAAAACAGAAACACAAGGCGGAAAATAAAAATCACCTGTAATCACACTACCCAGTGATAATCACTGGGTTAAGGTGTTCGAGCTGGTTACATTTGATACAGATATATATATATATATATTTATACACGCATACATATATATGTGTGTGTATATATACACTTAAAAAAGTGTATTTTGATAATTAGTAGGGTGTATCATAATTAGTGTACTTGATTGAAAATGTGTTTTCTCTTTTATTAACTATTGTTAATAATTTTCCCCCATTTTCTTCCTGTTTGTCTTATTGATTTGTACAGACTCTTTACATATTAAGGATAATAGCTTTTTATCTGCTTTATTGCAGATATTTTCTCCCAGTTGGTATTTAGGTTTTGATTCATTTTATGATTCCTTTTGGGGGGGTACATAAAAATTTTATATTTTGTCTAGCCAAACCAATTAGTCTTTTTTCTTTAGTTTTCTCTTATTTTTTGATGCTTAAGTAAACTAGAGGGTTTGTTCTTGGTTTTGCTTTATAAATGATCAGTAAGTCTTGCCAGTGTTTCATTGTTGTCTGCAGAAAAATCTTTGTGTTGGACAGGTATTTTTGACTGAATTTTTTAACCTCTTGCATAATGATTTAACCTAATGGGGTCATGTAGTAAAGCACAGACTCAAGAGGTGACAGCCTTGGGTTCCTATGGCCTTTCAGCTGCTACCTAGTAGCTGAGTGATCTTGTGTAAGGTATTCAAACCCTCTAAACTTCAATTTTTTGTATTTGTAAAATGATGATAATAATACCTCATTGGTATTCAGTGGAAATTTGATTAAATGTGTGTATAAAATATGTATGTATGCATATGTATAATATACATACATATATGTTTTACGTACTTTTATGTGTATATATGTGTAAAGCACATCATTAGTCCGAAAATGTATTCAGTGCTGTGTTAGTGAACTAAGGCAGTGGGTTATTTTCTTCTGTTAGACTTTCACATTTACATTTAACCCTTAAAGATATGTGCTAGTTAGGCTCTTTTAGACAGCAAGTAACAGGTACCCACTCAATTTATCATGGAAGATGAAGTGTATTTTAAGGATGAAGGGGAGGTGAGGAAGATGACTAGGGCCGTGTCTCCCACCTCTGCAGGAAACACCGCCCTGAGGACGGGAGGGTCTGCAGGACTCCCCAGGGGTCTGGATGTCTGCTTTCCAAACATTCCTCTTCCCTTCCCTTCCTCTGCCTAGAACTTCTCTGACTCTAGAGAACATTCCTCTGTCTGCCATCCTCTCTGCTTTTTGGCATCTCTGCCTCCTGGTTTTCCCTTTCTAAGGGTTGTTTCCCTGACATTTCCTGAATTGGGAACATAGTGCTTGGAAGTCTGATTGCTGAATCCTTACTGTCCTGACCTTCTGGTCTCCTTTTTTGGCACTGAGCATCCTTTAACAGTAGAAAATCATTTTAACAATAGAAGAAAGAGTAAATTTATAGGTGATTCCCCATGAGTTCCCAGATTGGTACAGTTTAGGAAAATTTATTAGACAACTTAATTCCTCATGTTTTTGATTTGGTTGCCAGCTCTTTCCTCAACACTCAGTAAAACATTCTACTGCCTTTAGGGGTTATGATTTCTTCTCCATTTGTGGTTTGGGGGATATGGGGCTACATTTGTTAACTGGCCCGTTGCTGGAAGTTTCTGTTATTTCCAGTGTGTTCTAAGATCTCTTTAGAGTCCAGGATTGGGTTAAGAATTTTTTTTTTTTGGATTATTACTGCCAAAATATGTGTTTCCAGTTCCTGTAGTGCCCCCCAAACTTATCCCCCGCTTCAAAGGCAACTTTATTCTTGTACTTTTTTCAGCTCCATTTGGCCGCCAGTCGTCCTGTGATGTGAGAATAGAATATTGATTGTTTCCTGTTGCTTGTGGGACAGGAATGCTTCTTGAATTAGAGCTCATTTTGGAGTTTAAAGTACTAACCGCCAACTTTTGAAGATAGCATGTCTAAGATCTCTTTGTTACACAAGGGAAGGTCGTCCAGGGCCGAGGGGAAGGGAAGGGAAGAAAGAGAATGGAAAAGAGAGGACAGCTGATGACTTCTCTCTGTTCTAAATCATTCCATCTACACTCATGGAAGACCCTTCCCATTTCCATAATATCCTTTTAGAAGATTTATTCCTTAATCTGAAGCCGTTGGCTAGGTGTACTATGATGTCAGAATGCTCATGGCTAGACATTTCCCGGCTGTGAACAGTTTTTAAAGAAAGCCTTATCTCTCCTTGGCCCTTGGAGATGATAGTGTGTTTTTTCATTCAGGCATTTATTGATTGCCGTCTTCATGCAGAGTTGCTGGCCACTTGTATGGGCTTTTGTGTAAATTAGAAAAGGCATATGTGTCTAGGTAGACTTCTTAGAAAAAGACGTTGCCCTGGGCAGACTGTTTAGAAAAAGGCATCCCCTTTGGTAGACCAGTTGGAAATGGGCGCCTCCTGAGTGGCTGCAGCTCCATGGTATGTGGTGCCACCAGGCCACACGGGTTGGCAAGCCAAGTGGAGTCTGGGTTTCTGTCCAAAATGGCCCCCTCCAGTGGATGTTTTGTGTGTGTGTGTGTGTGTGTGTAATGCACTGTGAACAGGCACAAGAATCAGATCTGTCCTCAGGAAAGCGGGGACTTTTTAGAGTCAGAACCAAGCCGTGAACCACAGACACATAACTCAAAGTATCATGGGAAATACATTTCCTCAAAGAGTGACAGATGAAGTGTCCTAGGCTTTTAGGAAATCTCAAGTAAACTTCTGCAGAATCAATCCTGCTTCCTCTCTGGAAAAGTCCTCTCTAAGAGAAAGACAAGCAAGATGAAGAATCTGGATGAGAAGTAAATTCAGTTGTGTTTGTGTTACTCATTGCCTGGGAGACCCGAGGCATACTCTGGCGTATGTAACATTAAGATCTTGGGGGAAATGCCCTTCCCTGGAGCCTCAAGACCTGTGACCCCCTGTCTCCTGAGTCATCATTCAACCCGATGGAGAGGCCTGAGGCTCAGATCTCCCGTGTGTTAAGAGCTGCAGCAGCTGTTCAACTGGAGTCCCATGGATCCTGCTCTACAAGTCCGAACAGAAGAATTCCCCCAAAGTGCTGATTGGGCCTCAGACCCCTTCTCACGATCCCTTCCTTGGATGGGTAAATAGTGTGACAGTTTAATAAGGGGTCGGTGACAATTACATGCAAGTGGAGAGAATGAAGAGCAAGAGTCTTTGAACAGAGTTGGTTTTCACTGTTGTTTTTCTGGGAAAGGAGCGTAATGGTTTGGGGTTTCTCTGTGTGTCAGCTGAGAGGCACATCTATCTCAGTGTGACAGAGGAAGATTTCAGCAGGAAGGTAACTTTTGATTTATCACACACAGCTGGGTGGGCCATGCCTCACTGGTGCCCAGGCATAAGCAACCTTTTAAATATAGCTGCTCAGTGTGGCTTCTGCCCCCCCAGGGGCTTGTAAGCCGGTGCTTGGTGTTTGCAGTGGTTATGATCCACTGTCCTGAGCATCCTCACACAGAGGTCCAAGTCTTGCATCTCTTTGGTTTTTTGTTATGGGCTGAATTGTCCCCCTTCCTGCCCCAAATCCTTTGTTGGAGTTCTAACCCCCAGGACTCCAGAATGTGGCTGTATTGGGACTTTAAGGAGATAATTACGGTAAAATGAGGTCGTGTGGATGGGCCCTAACCCAGTACCACTGATGTTGTCATAAGAAGAGGGGACCCGGGCACAGATTAGGACAGAGGGAGACCATGTGAGGACCCAGCCAGAAGGCAGCCATCTGCAAACCAACGAGAAAGGCCTCAGGAGAAACCAGCCCTGCTGGCACTTTGGTCTTGGACCTCCAGCCTCCAGAACTATGAGAAAATAAATTCTGTTGTGTAAGTCACCTGCATTGTGGTATTTTGTGGCAAATGCATACAGTGTTTATATATCCAAATTGGCTGGGTGTCCCGAAAGCTAGGGCCAGCCTCAGGAATCGTGCCTGGAAACTTCTGTGGGTTATCGAGACCACGTCCTCTTGCTTCTTCAGTACTTTTTTCCTCTTGGAAAGGACCTGAGATTTTTTTTTTTCCCTCACACTCCTTGCCTCACTGAGTTCTGCTCTGTAGTGAATTGCCTTCTGTCCAGAGACTATAATCTCTGGAAACAGCCACCTCCTCGCAGTAAGGAAAGTGATGTGGCCAATTGAACTCCTGGTTTGTTGCTGTTGTATGATGCTGCAGGCTGTCTGATTCCATGTAGGAAAAGCAAAAATAAATAAATAAATAAATAAATAAATAAATAAATAAATAAATAATCCTTCTGAAAACATTTAGTGCCGGTTGTGATTTCTGTTTTCCTGATGTATATGTTTCTACAGCCTTCAGAAGAACAAAAGCGGTTTAAATTTCTACTAGAATTTCTTAAAGGACACATTTAGGGGTGTGAAATCACGAAGACAGTTCGAAAAGATACTTATAGTTTGTTTGTTTATGAAATATTGGCAAGTGGCTTATGAATAATTTGCATATGATGTATGTGAACCCAAAAGCGTATTCTGTGAACCTCAGTGTGTTTACCCTGAAAGTGTTATTATTGCCGACAGCATTTTGTCAGGTGTGTTGGTTTCCTAGATACTTTGCCGTAACCAAGTATCACAGACCAGTGACTTAAGCGACAGAACTGTGTTCTCTCCCAGTCCCGGAGGCAGGCGGGAAGTCTGAAATCAAGGTGTTGGCAGGGTTGGTTCCTGGTGAGGCTCTGAGGAAGGACGGCAGCCTCAGGCAATTCTTGGCTTGTAGATGCCACTCTCCTTGCACCTTCACACTGTCTATCCTCTGTGTGTCCAAATTTCCCTTAATATAAGGACGGTTATGCTGGATTACGACCCATCTAATGCCCTCATCTTAACTTTATCATCTGCAAAGACCTCATTTCCAAATAAGGTCACATTCACAGGTCCTGGGAGTTAGGATTTTAGCCTCTTTTGTGGAGACACAATGCAACCCATAACATCGTGTTAGGATTTCTCTCTTTCTTATCCCTTCTCATTCACTTCACTCGTCCCTAAAAGGCCTTTGGACCCTTGAAGCAAAAAGCAAGAGACAAATGAGGTCAAGGGGAAGGAAGTGGAGTGGTTAGGGCCAGAATACAGACTGCCCGGGCTTTGGTGTTCCTTGGGCTTCAAGTGACGCGAGCTGCCTGGACCTTCTATGGAGTTTCAACCCCTCTGTTCCCCCTTATCCACCCCTGTCCCCCGTTCTAGCTTTCTGGGGTACTCAACCAGCCTCACTCCCTCCTATGCTAGTCACTGTTAAGGGCGCTTGGGGCTCATGGTGGAGGACCGTTCACTTGGGGAGAGGCTCAAGGGAGGTGTGTCATGGGAATGCAGATGGTGATGCTAATTAGACATCAGAGGACACACTGGACCCTGGACCCGGACCTGAGCTCCACCTGAGCTCGCAGCCCCGGGTGGGCGGGCTTCCGTGGGGAAGGCAAAGAGGTGAGCGACTCAGGGCAGTATTTCTCAGCCTTATTGTTCACTCGCATGCCCCTGGGTTAATCCCCACCTGGCGAAACCATTTTATGTTTCGGGGTTACTATCAGGACACGCTTTATCTTTTGTGGTTTTATTAGGGCAAAAGTAAGTGTACTGAATGTGCGTTTTGCAAGCTCTCTTTTCTTCCAGACTCTGAAGGCCTGTCCGCTGTCTCTTGGTCACCTCTCTGAGAGGCCTGGCGTTGAACTTTGGGGTGGGGCAGGGTGGGGATGGGGCTGAGGCTGGTTGGAGACTAGCCCTGGGTGAAGTAATGAACCAGAAGTTTGGAGGAAAGGCAGTTTCTGCTGATACTAAAAGAGACTGATTTGAAAGCCAAGCCTTTGATATGCACAAAGCCCAATCAATGCGCCCACATAGCTTGTTGGGAGCCTCTTGAGGAATATGGTTAGTGAACTTACTCTCTTTTATGGCTTAACGTTACAAACATTCATGATGCATGTTACAGTGGAGACAGTCTCAGTGACTGTAAGTGATACCCTCTCCCACTGTGCTGGTAGAAGTTATCTGAGTATAACCAGGAAAAGCAAATTCCACACTTTGTGCTGTGGACGAGACGCCTTTAAAGCTGGCAGTGATTTCCCGATGAACTAACCCTCCTTCCATCTTCTGTTTTCACATTCAGTGTTCATTTCCTGGGCCTGCTAAAACAAAGCACCAACAAGGTGGCTTAAAACAACAGAAATTCCTCATCTGACAGTGCTGGCGACTGGAAGTCTGAAATGAAGGTGTGGGCAGGGCCAGGCTCCCCGTGGAGCCTGCAGGGGGATTTTTCTTGCCCCTCTCCCAGCTTCTGGTGCTTTGCCAGCAATCTCTGGTGTTTCTTGGCTCATAGCTGTATCACTCAGTCTCTCCCTCCGTTTTTACAAGGCGTTCACCCTGTGTCCCGTCTCTTCCTATAAGTATACCAGCCACATCGAATGAGGGACCCTTCCTGCTCCTGTAGGACCTCATCTTGTCTTAACTAATTGCATCTGCAATGACCCTATTTCCAAATAAGGTTCTATTCTGAGGTCCTCAGAGTTAGGATTTCAACATACCTTTTTGTTTTCTTTTGTATTTTTTGTCTGAACTTAAAAAAAATTAATTAATTTATACTGAAATATATTTGACTTACAATGTTGTGTTAGTTTCAGGTGTACAGCAAGGTGATTCAGTTATACATATATATTCTTTTTCAGATTCTTTTACATTATAGATTATTAAAAGATATTGATTGGCTGGTGCCTTTATTATCTGCAGAGTGGATTCCAAATGCCGTCCCCTCCATCCAGGCTTCTCAGTTTTCAGTCTCCGAGCCGTGTCCTGGTCCCCTCCATCCGGGCTTCACAGTACTCAGTCCCTAAGCTGTGTCCTGGTTTCTCTCCCACCAGCGTTTGTGTCAGCCCAGGCCAGGTGGATTCTCTGTCCTCCGCATGTCCTTTGTTGGGGCGTGCTCGTGTGCCCCTGCTCCTTGCTGGTGCCACCTGCAGACCCACCCTTCCAGCCCTGCTGAGATTCACCTTCTTCCAGGGAGCCTGCCCGGATCTGCCTGGTTCAAAGAGATGTCTCCTGCTTCTGGGTCTCCCCTCCCCCATCACCTTTCACACTCATGTGACATCTTGGGCATAAGCGAGTGTGTGTTAGCTCCTTCATCAATTTGCCGGGTTATTTAGGCAGAACCAGGTTTGAGCTGTTCAGAATAAAAAATACTCCTCTGTGCCTCTCCTGGTGTTTCGCAGATGGTGAGTCCCGGACAGCTTGGTGGAAGGCAGGTCTTCCTGCGGAGTCTCCGGCCATTCTTCTGAGGCTTTGTCACCATCCAGAGGTTTCCTTTGGACAACATGACTCTACTGAGCCCTGTGTGAGACCTCAGTTAATCAGTACTTTGGAAGTAAGCCTTTATCCCAAGTCAGCCTCCGGTTTACGTGGTTTATTTTTAACTTCCTGATGGACTGGATGTGGAGGGCTTGGGAAGGACTTCCCAGAGGTTTCAGGGTGCACTGGGGATGAGTCCTGGATTGGTTTCCTGGGGCTGGGTAACAAAGTACCACCAGCTGGGTGGCTTAGAACAACAGAAATTATTTTCTCACGGTCCTGGAGGATGAAAGTCCCAAATCGAGGTGTTGACCGGGCCAGGCTCCCTCTGCAGGCTCTAGGGATGGCTGTGTTGCAGGGCCCCCTCTCCCCAGCTTCTGGGTGCTCCTTAGCCTGTGGCAGCGCAACTCTGATGTGCACGTGGCCTCTTCCCTGCGTGTGTCTGTGTCCAAATCTCCCCTTTTTACAAGGATGCCAGTCATAGGTTTAGGTCACCCTAGTGACTCATCTTAACTAATTGCATCTGCAGCGACTCTATTTCTAAAGGTCACGTTCTCAGGTACTGGGGGGCTGGGAAGTCAGAGTGAATGTTATGGGGGCACACTTCAACCAGTGACAGCACTGAGCTCTGGCTCTTCTGTGGGCCAGGGATGTGCCTGCCTGGGTGCCTTGGGTGAGGCACTGATGTCTGCCAGGGAGGAGGGATGCATGCTCGGAGGTGAAGCAGGTGTGGAGAAGAGGGTGCCCGTGCCCATCCGCGCTGCTCCCTGTGGTCCTGGGAAGCCACCTCTGGGCTGTGGGCCTGGCTGTTGATGCATCACCAGCAATTCTGTATGGAGGCCTCAGCCTGATGGAGGAGTGACCTGCTGGGCTCGGGGATGCGGGCACTGGTCCGCAGGAATTGGCAGTCCCTCCTGGAGGGGGCTTTTAAGGTCTCAGAGCTAAGGACCTTGCATCAGTCACACCTGTGTTTAGCTAATGTTTAAACTTGGGACTTGCCCTTTTCTGTTTGCACTGTCCCACCTGTCCTGTTTCTTCCTCTGTTAGCCAAGTTCTGAGCATCAGTGGGACCGGACTACTTCCTCTTGGCTAGCACAGGTAGTGTACGATGTCCCAGGAGGCAGTGGAATGGTGTAGAGACTTGGGATTATGCTTTTAAAGTGACCGTTGTGCATAGTAAGATGAGTTGTTTTTGTTTTTGTTTTTCTGGGTTATATTGAATTACCTGATTTATCAGTTTACAGTGATCAAATAACCCACTGGGTCATCCAGCTTGGACTCCAACCCAGATCCAACAGCCCCTCTACATGGCAAGAAGCAACTTAGCTGTGGGTTGAGAGTCAAACTCAGGCTGTACCATGTCCCAGCTGGGCCACCTGTGGGCAAGTTTCTTAATCTGTGGAAACCAAGAGTTTCCTCTCTTGTAAAAAGGGAAAGTAGTAGGGTTGTGGGAGACACATGGGACAAATGATGTAGAACGTCTTGCAGAGTCTTGTTTGGCAAGTGCTTAATGAATAGGACTAGTTCCGATTTGAGCTTCATGTGGCTCAGTGACTGTGGTCTACACGTGTGCCTTTCATGTTTTCACCCCGGGTGACTGGCAAAGAAATGGCAGTTGTCCAAATAGCTCATTAATTTTATGCTTATAGACAGCTCAGCTAGACAACTTAGATCATGAAATGGATCCCCAGCCAGTTTGAATATTTACACAGCTTTTAGTTATTCAGTTGATTGACTGATCGATTTATCTGGACTAGGGAGAATGACCCCTAATTACAACATGAATTTTTAATACTATTCACACTATTAATCTTTTCTTTCTGTAATGATAAAAAAATGTGTTCAATATAAAGAGATTATCACTACTGATCCGCTTAAAAAACTTGATAATGATCAAAGTGTCTTTTTTTTTTGGTGGAAGGGGAGAGGAGGTGGTGTTTGCAATGGGTAAATCTTGTCTCCTATGAAAGACTCTATTAAAATCTTTCCATCCTGATTTTGACACAACAAAGCTCCCCTAATTTTGATGGAAGAAATAGATAACTGGTATTTGACCCAAATTCACATTATGGGACCCAGTAGCGTTGGAAATCATAAACTGAGAGTAATAACTCCAGTCACAGATACCCCTCCACCAAAAATGAAAAAAAGATATCTCAGAATTTAAAATGTATTTTCATAGTGATCACTTTCTTTTAAGTGGGAAACATCTCTTTGAAGTCGATGATAGTCTGCTCTTTTGAAATGATTCTTTGATTGGACTTGACTATATAAATATTCATGTTGCTGTGTGTGTATGTTTCATGTTGTTTCATTAGTTACTTTTTTGCCATTGGAATAATAAAAAATGTTTGCTGGCTACCGACAATACTGTTGAGTTCAAAATAATTTTAATTCTTGGCCAAACAGATTAATTTATTCTTGCCCCCAAAATCACCTTTGCAGCAGGCAGTTGACTCAGTGATGAATAAAAAGCCTGTATTTTAAAAGAATTCTGAACATTGGTATCCTGGATCAAGTTGGAATAATTACATTCCAGTCAGGGAATTGCCACATTGTCTGCGTCATCCTCGAGAAGTCCCAGAACTCCTATTAAATACAATTTACTCCCTCCCATCAGTGGAAACAAAACTAAACTCCCAATCCTTTCTTAATTGCTCAAATTTTCAGACAGATGTGCTAAGAAAAATGCACTGTCACAAGAAGAAAGAGATTTTAGAGAAAATAAAAGGAAGGTTTTAAGTCTTTCTAAAACATAATCAGGTTGTATCTAATGGGGTGAACAACGTTGCTTAAAAGTGGTTTCCTCTTCTTTTTGATAGCTGATTTAAATAATGTTACTCTTAAGTCATGATACCATTTAAGAAAACTAAACAGTATTAATGGAAAAATAGGCTCCTTGGGGATGGGTGTGAATTTCTCATTTGACACTTGAAGTTACTACAAGAGTTTTAAAGACCTCTTTAAGGAGGATGGAGGCAAAAAGCAATTCTGTTCCTTCCTAGAACCATCTCGAGATCCCCTTTCCTGTAAGCTAAGCAATTATTCACAGCTTCTCTGTTCAGCATTCAGATTATGACTATTCACCACAAAGGACCGGATTTTTATGTTCACATATTGAAATCCTGGCAGATTTTTGACATGGATTTGCTTCAGGAAATCTTTTTGAGTCTATTCTTGCATCCTCTTTCCGTCTCTGTTAATTTTTTTGCTAAACTTTAAATGAACAAATGGTAAAGAGTAGAAAGTGTTTTTATCTGATTCCTAAACTTTGTGCATCACTAAAAGCAGTTGAAAAAAGAAAAGAAAAGAAAACCACAAGGACAAATGCAAATAAAAAGATGGTGACCTCCTTTTTCAAAGATGAGGAGGAAGTAAATGTCCAAAATTAAGATGCAGGAGATATACTTATTTGTAGAAAAGTGAGTAACTTAAGATAGTAAGTATGTTGAAAGTCATAAGCAGGGAAAACAGGTGACAAATAAAAAGAAACTCAAAGCAGTGTGATTGTTGGAACTGAGTTTACTCAGGTCACATTGTTGGTGAGCTTCCTTCTCCTTTAGATTTGTTGCTTCCTTTCTCTTAAAGTTTGTGAGACGTTTTACTGGATGTTATGGGTTGAGTTGTGTCTCCTCGCCAAATTCCGATGTTGAAGTCCTAACCGCTCCCCCCCCCCCCCGAGTTAGGGTCTTTAAAGAGGTGATTAAGTTTAAATGAGGTCACTTGGGTGACCCCTAACCTAATATGACTGGTGTCCTTATAAGAAGAGGTGATCAGGGCACAGACATGCAAGAGGGAAGACCACATGAAGATGCAGGCTGAAGACAGTCATCTACAAGCCAAGGAGAGGCCCCACAAGAAACCTACCTGTGGACACCTTGATCTCAGATTTCAAGGACCCTGAGGGAATAAATTTCCATTGTTGAAGCTGCCCGTCTGATGTGGTTTCTCATGGCAGCGCTCGCGAACAAATACGCTGGGAGACATTAATTAAAGTGATTGCCAGAACAATCTATATTAAAAAGAGAAAAAAGAATCAAGGGCTGGTGTCCTACGGTTTCCCCCAGGCACTCTCCACGCGGTCCCCGTTCCGCGCACAAGCGCAGGCAGACACGCACGCCCCTCCCTCCTAGTCCCGTTGTGACCTGCTTGTGAATTCCTTGTCTCCCCTAAGAGCCATTATCTGCTGTCAGTGGGAGCAGAGCATTCAGGATTCCCAGCAAGAGGAAGGGAGACCAGAAGGATTTATGGTGTCACTGCAGGAACACAAATTCTGCTTTCACCCAGACTGACACCATAAATGGAGGCGTATAAATCAGAGCGGAGAGGGAAAAAGACCTAGTTTTCTCTTTCTGATGAACACAGGCTCTGAGGCCAGCCCTGATGTTTAACGCGTGATTTAAGGGGCGAGGAAGGAAGCTTTGTGCGCACGTGGCACAGGGAAGCCTTCAGTAGACGCTGATTGAGGACATCGTGGGAGAGGGCATCAGCCGTCCGTCCGGGGCGCTGGAGACGGGAGGGCTGGTGAGGATTCCTGCGCTCAGTTAGTGCACAGCTATTATTCTATCCTTTCCTGGAGCCGCATCTCTCCCTCCCCCGGGCCTTTGCCCTCCCCCATATCGTGAGGACCGGTGAACTCTTTTCCACCTTGAGCAGCACATCCCTCCTCTGCAAAGGTTTCCATGAGACACTCCCTTCTCCCCCTGCAGTCCTCCCTCCCTCCCTCCCTGTCTTCCTTCCTTCCTCTCCCCATTAGCACTATGTCACTAGAGCAGCAGTATCCTGATCCTACTGTGTTCTTACTATTGTTTGCTCAGTTTTAACTACAAATAATGTGTTCACTTTGTGCCAGGCACTTTACATGCTATATCTTGGCCACCATCATCATCCCTCAGTTTACCGATGAACAGCCTGAGGTTTACTGAGGTTAAGTTTTTTGCCTGAGGCAAGACCTTGGTTGGCTCCAGAAGGCATGCTTTTATTTTCACTACAAATTGGTGTGATTGGTAATCTCCTACACAATTTGCAGATGAAAACAAGGGAGCATTTCTTCATTTCTTTCTTCATTCACCAGACTTTTTTCTAGTTGAGTGCTTTGTCTCAGTCTCAGGCAGACATTGTGCGGGGTCCTGGGCTCAGAGGGTGAGTGACTTGGCCAGAGCCATGGAACCAAGACTGCACTATCCAACCCTGGCCGCTTGCCACATTTGCCTGTTGAACACTGGAAGTGTGCTTGATCTCAACTGAGATCAGCTGAGAGCGAGAAATACATGTCAAATTTCAGAGAGTTAGTGTGAAAAAAATGTAAAACTGTCTTGTTAAGAATTACTCACAATAGCCAAGATATGGAAACAAATTAACAGATGACATCTGTTGACGGATGGATGGATAAAGAAAATGTAACATAATGCATATATAATAGAATATTATTTAGCCACGAAAAAGAAGGAAATCCTGCCATTTGTGACAACATGGATAAACTTGTAGGACATTATGCTGAGTAGAATGAGCTAAACATAGAAAGACAAATATTGCATGATCTCACTTATATGGAATCTTAAAAAAAAAATCAAACTCATGGAAACAAGTAGAAAGGTGATTACCAGAGGAGGGGTCGCAGGGAGCTATTGCTTTAAGAGTACAGAGCTTCAGTTTTGCAAGATGAAAAGAGTTCTGGAGATGGATGGGTGTGATGATTGTATGACAATATGAATATACTTAATACCATTGAATGGTGTACTTGATAATGCTTGATTTTCTGTTAGGTGTCTTTTATCAAAATCAAAATAAATAAGAAAAAAACAGACAAGAACTTAAGGAGTGTGTATGTCTATTTTCACTATTATGTGAAAACATTTAAAGAATGAAGACTTTATGGGACTGAAAGCAGTTGGGCTAAATGAAAGTTGATGGGATGCAAGCTAGTCAAAATAAAATTTGGTTCAAAAAGAAGCAGAGGGGGAGGTAAGGGTGGCAGGGTGCTAGTACCAGATTATGAAGGATTTTTAATTTCTTATTAAGGAATCAAGTTTGTATTAAAGATTTCTGAGCACAGAAGATGATCATAACCATCCTTAGAAAGAAAACATGCCTCAGTGTGTAGACAAGGAAGAAGCTGGAGACTTGAGGGAACCTCAGGGAGCCCTCAGGAGGCTGGACCAGCAGCAATGGGGGTGGTGAGCAAGGAAACTTACAGAAGAGACTTGGTGATTGGTTATCTCTGGGGAAAGGGGAAGGGGGTGGAGGGAGTGGACTGCTCAGCCAGTAGATGGGGAGGATGATGGCCTCAGTGTGGAGAGCACAGACAGCGATTGTCTTAGGGGAGGAACATAGTGGGTGTGCTCTTGGAGAGGCTGTGATGGGAGGTTTGGGTTGCAGGCTGTCCATGTGGGTGTCCCCGGGGCAGTGGGGAGTTGCTGTTCTCAGCCAGTTGACAGTGATGGCTGGGGAGAGGTAGTCATGCCTAACCATGCCATTATCTTTTGGATTCCATGGATCAATTGCTTCTAGATGATGTAATTTGAGGCTTCCTCAGTATTGTCCCCGAGTTACGTTCTAGGTGATTAAAAATGGGGCTGAGTTGGAAGAGAGATGGAGCAGGATGAGGCTGCTGGGGGATCGGTGTTGAAGGGTATTTGAGACAAATGGGCATTCAGTTTTTTAACCAATGTATTTAGTGATTTAATGTATTTTTTGCTTCGGGAGCCAGGCGCTGTGGGGAATACCAAAATGAATTACCCCTGGTTTCAAAAAACTTGTATTCTTGTTACTGAGCTGGGGCTTTTTGACTCTCTTCCAAAACCAAGGAGGAATGATTCTAGCATTACCTGTTTTAATTTGTACCTCGTCTCCCCTTAGGATTCCTGAATTTTGGTGAATTCCAGCTGGGCAGGGAATTAGGGGTTACTTTTATCCTTATGGATAATAAATACATTTTGATGAAAAGGAAGCACACATATTTTAATGAAGTAGATGGGCTTTTGGCAAGAATTCCAACAATTGCACAATTCTGCCCTTCCTGAGGCACCTGGTCAGGCCACCTTGCTGTCTCAAATTTCTCTTGCATTTTTCCTCCCTCACAGGAACCAGTTTCTCGTTTCGCACCAGCAGGATGTTTCCAGGGTGTCAGGACGTGATTTGCTTTCTGAATCAGAGCTGGACTCATGGCACAGAGACCCGGTTATCGTGGCTTCAGAACTTCCCGGGGAGGACATGGGAGGGTCTCCCAGCCCTGCATTGTGAGCTGGCTTGATTTTTTTCTTAAACTAGAGTTGAGCTCTTTGCATTTATCCAGCTCTGGGTTCTGCTCTTGTCGCCAGGATCGGTCCTAATGAGCTCTGTTGTTTAAACTGGGGAAGGCAACTTTTCCCCCTCATTTCCACAAAGACATTTGAGCGTGCCGCCGCGGGAGGGTGGCCGGCGGGGGGCCCGGGGTCAGAGCTGTCCTGTTTTGCTGTATAAATAGCAGCAATTAATGGGCCCCTAGAAAAGAATTTGGCCTTGCTGTCTAGCATCCTTTCTCCGGGAATTGGAGCAACCCTGAAATTAATTATAAAGCCGGCTGGGGATATTTTCTGCTTTCTGTTAAATAAGTATCCTCCACACAGGCGCCCGTTTCACTCCGATGCGTTTACACCAACCGTTTCTCGGAAAGAAGGCGTGAAACCAATTTATTTCCAATACGTCCCACTGGGTCATGCTAATCACCACAGTTTTCAGCCCTTTTACACCGAATTCAGGCTTGGGCTGGAGCCTGGAGCCTCAGAGCTCTCGGCCCCTTGCTGTTTTCTTTGTGGCTTTCGGGGCGTCCCTTCCAGCTCAGCCCCGCTCAGTGGACTTCATCCAGTTTTGTCACCCAGATTTGATTGTTGTAGTAACATCTACAAAGCAAGCCATCCTGTCATCACTCATAACTTTCACGAAGGTTCTGTGTTAGTCTGCTCAGGCTGCCACCACAAAATACTCCAGCGTGGTGGCTTAAACAACACATTCAATGTCTCGCTGTTCTGGAGGCTGGAAGTCCAGGAATAAGGTGTCAGCCAGTTTGATTTCTCCCGAGACCTCTCTCCTCGGCTCCCAGATGGCCGTCCTCTTGCTGTGTCCTCACATGGCCTTTTCTCTGTGTGGGCAGATCCCTGGTGTCTCTTCCTCTTCTTACAAGGACACCAGTCCTATTGGCTTAGGGCCCCACCCTTATGTCCTCACTTCACCTTAATTACCTCTGTAAAGACCGAACTCCAAGTTCAACCTTGGGGGTTGAATCTTTAACATGTGAAGTTGAGGGGAGACACAATTCGGTCCATAACAGGTTCCGACATAGTTAATAGAATCATTTCTCCCAACTGCACTTGCATTTATTCTTTCGTTCATTCAAGATGTATTCACTGAGTGTTGTCCATGAGCCAGAGACCCTTCTGGATGATTAGAAAATGACAGCGGAGGAGACAGAGGACTGTCTCTTCCCTCTGGGAGCTGCCATGGGTCAAGCAGGTTCTACACTCAGTAGATGAGTTCTGTAGGATTAAAGAAGGGATAAGTATGAGGGGGACAAGCAGACGGAAGGGGATGGTGAGTGCCGGGTGGGTGTGGCTGTCACTAGGTGGGTCAGGAGAGCCCCTCTGAAGTGACACCTCGGCAAGTCTTGGAGGCGAGGGAGTGAGTCTGTGGCCAGGGCGGGAATACACCTGTCACATCCTAGGAACTGCAGGGAGGCCAGTGGTTGAGCAGAGAGAATGAGGAGACTGGAGGGGGATGCGGTCAGAGACGTAGGCAGCTGTGTGTGGGGTCTCCAGTCTATGGGAGACATGGGATTCTGGTTGGTTCTTGCTTTGGGAGAACTTTCCTGTCCCTTGAGATTAGCTGTTCTAGAGAAGGTGACAGATGGTTCAGACAAGCTTAGGGGGGAGAAAGGGTGTACCTGGCAGGGGTACAGCCCAGAATTAGACGTTGGGGTGGGAGGGAACTAAGGGCACACGGGCGTGGCTGATGAGAGAATGAGGCTGCTTCCCTGATGGACGCCAGGTGCCCAGAAAGCAGGCTTTAACGCAGATCATGGCTATCTTCTCCAGCACCCCTTCCCCGTAGTGACTTCTCCCAGCTCTCAGCCAGACTTTCAGGAAGTAAGAACCTGCTTTCTGCAGCAAGATGGCTGTACAGCTGCGGTCCACATGTGGTGAGCAGGAGACCACTGTCCCTATGCCTTTAGCTTGGCAGTGGTCCTGAGTTTCAGTCTCTGCTCTGGCTCACCCGAGAGGGTCACCAGGGATACTGTTTGTTCAGGGTCATCTGATCTGTATTCTAGCAGGAGACCTTAGTGTGCGTCGTCTGGCTTCTGTAAGGCATGCATGTAATGGGGGTGCTGTGGCCACCTGTCCACCCTCCCTCTCCCCTGGCCTCCTCCCTTCCTTCCTCTTTCCTTAACTTGCCCAGACGTTGGCTGTGTTCTTGGTCCAGTACGTGTTTATTGAGCTTCTCTGTTCCTGACACTGCGAGGCACTGGGCATGGAAGGGTGAGTGATGTTTGCAGTGACAATGGGGGCTGGTGCCAGGAATGGGGTTCTAGAAGAGTATTCTATGTAAAAGGATGAGGCTCGAAGAAGAGCAAGAAGGATCCAGCAGGGCTAATTCCAGAATCTAGGGAGGGGATCTGGAAGTGGGAGAAATGTGTGCCGGGGAGGAGGAACGTCCTATTGTTGCCCAGTGGAAAAGCAGAATATAGAGTAAAGGGATTGTGGAAGCTGCCGGCTGGGAGGTGGGGGGAGGGCGTGGGAGCAGCTCTAATCAGGCCGGTTAGGGAAGGCTCTCTGAGAAGTGGGGGGTGGGGGCTGTGTTTCTGCACCACAGTCACACATGAGCTGAAACCACGTCCACAGGTGGCATCACATTTGATCATTCTAATGGTTGAAGGGAAGGATTTTGGTCCCCCTGTGTTGTCGCTGAGGAAGGCGAGGGCTTGAGGGGCTAGGTTACCCAAGGCAGGCGTAGAGATGGCCCCAAACTCACCATCCTGACCGGCCATGGCAGATTGGGGGGATCTTTTGTTCTTTCTTTTCTTTCTTTCCTTCCTGTCCTTGGTCTTGATGAGCCAAGCCCAGGGCTGGAAGCCGGGAACACAAAAGTAAGGAGGCCAGACAACTCCTGCTTTACTGGAAATGACAGCGGGGAGGGAGTCCCCAGTTGTTCAGAGTGTGTGTGTGATGGGTGTGACAGCTGGGGAAGTAAGTGCAGGGTGACACGAGCCAGTCTGGAGGGGAGAAGCCAACTGTAATCTGAGGTCAGAGAGAGGACTGGGAGGTGGGAGTTGGCCAGATGGAGAGCGCTGGGTGGGAGGGGATTCCAGGCAGGAATAGGAGACCGGAGGTAGGGAGAGGAGCCCCATCCAGGCCAGAGAGGATGGTGGTGCAGCACGCAGTGGAGGGGAATGGGGAGGACAGATTTTAAGAGGTGGAGGTGACAGGCCCTGGTGATGAATGAGCTGTGGGACTAGGAGTGCGGTGGGTGGGGGAGGATACACAGCTGGGGTTCAAGGGCGCCTGTGGAGGGAGGTATCTTGGGCTGAGCTGGGGAGCCTCAGGGAGGAACAGGGGTAAGTGATGGCTTTGGAAGCCCATGGACCATCCAGATGGAGATATCTACAGGCCCGTCAGAGCTCGGGAGAGAGGTATGAGCGGGATGGAGGAGTTGGCACTTCTCAGCATATGGAAGGCCATAGGAGTCACGGAAGTGGAAGAGATGGATGGGACATCCCTAATGTGAGGAGGGAGGAGACCCTCGGGAAGGCTGGGCTGGGAGGAAGAACAGGAGGTGCAAGGCCCGCAGACGGCAAGGAGAGGGAGTGACCTCATGGACTGGGTGGTCAGGAGGCACCAGGGACCCTGGCAAGGACTTAGGCAGTGATGGGGATGGGAGCTGGGTGACGGGGGCTTCCTGGCTTCTGCTTTTACTCACTCTTCCTGCACAAAATATGCAGATCCTAACAGTGGACCCTTATTGAGGGCTCCCATGAATGTGCCCAGCACTCAGCATCCTTCCTGGGTCTCCTCAGTTATATCCCCAACATCCCTGTGAGGTAGGCACTATTCTCCGCCTCAGTTTTTATAACAGTGAAGGAACTCAGGTGGCAGAGGCAGGCTCTGAGGTCAAGGCGCCCAGCCCTGGAGCCTGGGTGCCCAGCTGCTGTGCCGGACCACCATCTGAACTTCCACAGTGTGGAAGGCAGGGTGATGTCAGGAAAGGGGCCATCAGATCTGACCCCGGCCCTTGGAGAATGGACGCTAGCCCTTGGTTCTTACTTAGAGTCAGGCTCTTCTGCAGGGCAAGGGAACCCTTAGAACTGTATGATGCTCAGACGGTCTGTTCTGCTTGGCCAGCTATAACAAAAGACCACAGACTGGGTGGCTTCAATGACAATCATTTGTTTCCTGACAGCTGTGGAGGCTGGAAGTCCAAGATCAAGATGCCGGTAGGGCTGCTTTCTGGTGAGGCGTGCCTCCTTGGTTTGGAGGTGGCTGTCCTCTTGCTGTGTCCTCACATGGCCTTTCCTCTGTGCATATGTGGGCAGAGGGATCTCCAGTATCTCTTCCTTGTCTTGCATGGGCAGCAGTCCTACCGCTCTTATGACCTCATTTAATCTTTTTACTGCTAAAGGCCCTATCTCCAAATATAGTCACGTTAGGGGTTAGGGCTTCAACATGTGAATTTGGAGGTACACAGTGCAGCCCATGATGAGTGGCTGTCTTAAGCCACTATAACAAAATCTGAATTATCCCTGCAAATGGGCCTGAAGGTCCACATCTCTTTCATAGTGTGCGTTTGGCACGTAGGACAGTGTCAGGTATATTTTAGGTGCTTAATAAATGTTTGCTGAAGAAGAAAAGATTCATTTGCGTTTAACATGTAGTATTCATTAAGAAACCAACATGTTTTGGAAACAAATCTCTTTTTGGCTAATTTCCATGTAAAAAGAAAATTCAGGGGGCTGGGTATAGCTCAGTGGTAGAGCACATGCTGAGCATGCATGAGATCCTGGGTTCAATCCCCAGGACTTTCATTAGAAAAAATGAAAAAAATCTATAACAAAATTGAAAAAAAAAAAAAAAGAAAATCCAGCTGATCAGGGCCTCCTATTCTCTTTGTGTTCTGATTATTTAAGATTTCACGGTATAAAAGCACTTTGATTAGAGAAAGACCAAACTCAGGGAGTGGGAGGGGACAGACTGGGATTTCAAAATGCAGAATAGATCACCAAGATTATACTGTATAGCACAGGGAAATATATACAAGATCTTATGGTAGCTCACAGAGAACAAAATGTGACAATGAATATATGTATGTTCATGTATAACTGAAAAATTGTGCTCTACACTGGAATTTGACACAACATTGTAAAATGATTATAACTCAATAAAAAATGTTAAATAAATAAAAAAAGAAAGACTGAACTTACAAAAACACATGATACATTGTCTAATGGGTAAACATATATGTTTTTGTGATATTTTAAAGAGCAGTGTCTTTGATCAGGGGTTTCCTTCCTCAGCCGTTTTACATCTGCCTTTTCATTCTGGAGATTGGCTACATGAACAATCCTTGATGTGTTGCAGAGGAATGAATTTAAAGGCAGTGAAGGGTGACTCGGGATGAAGGGATGCGTTTTAAATCCTGTTAACTCTGATCCCATGTAGACAGTCTCCACTGAGTCAATATTTAAAGAAGATGGGAGACTAGACTGATATTAAACCACTGCCTTGGGATTTAAAAGTGACTCTATTCCAGAGAGTTCAAAACACTGAAATGTAGTTCAGGCTTCTCCTTCTTCTTTGTAATATGCTAAAGCACCGGGTCAAGGAAGTCACATTTTTTTTTTCTTAGCTGAACTTAGCTTGAATGCTTTTCGCCCTCTCTACAGGTTGCCTCAGTGAAAGTAAAATGGTAATGATAATAGGGGCATCAATTTCAGGAGCATTTACTAGGTGTCAGATGTTGTTCTGAGTGCTTTACACAGTACGTTATCTCAGGTACCGATTGGTTTGTGGAGGTGTGAGCCGTGACCGGGGCCATATGCCTTTGTGCATCCTAAGTAAAATTCTATGCTGGAATTTTTCTCCTGATACATAGCCAGGGCCGTGAAGCGTGAATGCCTTTCTGCAGCTGGCCCCTCTCCTAATGACCTGGGATCCACGTACTCCCGTTCCTTCTTTCCTGCGGTGGGGACGGTGGGGGACAGTGGTGCCCCTCTTCCCTGCAGAGAGGAGTTCCTCCCCCTGTTCCTTTCCTCCCTCAGGAACTCCTTGCCTGAAGTCTTCCCTTCTCTCCTGTATCTTCTATTTCTCTGCCCCACAGGTGCTGCCTCTTCCTCTTAAATCTGCTCTTTTTTTTTTTTTTTTTTTTTTTTTGGCCTTTGGGGATTTCCTTTTCTTTCTTATGGGCTTAGCTATTTAAAAGTTTACTGATCTTGTCCATCACTGGTAGGTATTTTTCTGGTGGTGGGAGGTGGGACTTGCCATATTGTGAAAAGTGCAACTTCTTTTCACACTGAGGGAAGTTGCTGAATAATCCGGTTCAGCTGTGCTATTCAGGAGCCGTGTCATTCTCTTGCTACTAATTTCCCGCCATTGGAAATACGGGGGCAGTCTGTGAAAACAGATTCCTCTGTAAAATTTTAGGAGGCTTTGCAACTGGGATCCATTGAAGAGAACCAGGTTGGGAGTTCCAGTCTAGTCCTTGGACTTGGTCCTCAGTCAGTCCGCGCAGATTTAATCTTTAAAACTCTCCTCACTAAAGCAGTTTATCTTTTCAGCTAGAGACCCATCATCACACTGGGCTCCACCCTGGTAGGATCAGTGCCTGTAAGTCTCTGATTACTGTCAAATTAAATTAGATGCTTCCCTTTGGTAATCATTGATCATTGCCTTTTCCTTCATTTCCCATTCAGTTTTCCCATTTTGATTGTTACAATTGAAGTTGATGAAATGATTTTGTGTAATCAAGAATGGCATTCTATTTGCAGCATTATCAGTGCAGAGCTTACAAGTTTAGGGATGCTTACAAGAAAGGGTGTTTAAAAATAGAGAGAGGGCTTTATAGGAAACCTTCTCCAGGTAAGGCTGCCTAAGGGTCCAGGTTTTTCACTGAGGGACTCTGAGAATCAGTAGAACTTGGGAACCAAGAAGTCAGAGGGTGGTGGGGCACACACCTGGTGTGTTAGTGTCCTGTGCTGCTGTAATGAATTATCACAAACTGAGTGGCTTAAAAACAACAGAAATCTATTCTCTCACAGTTCTGGAGGCCAAAAGTCCAAAATCAATCTCATTGGAACAAAATCAAGGTGTCGACAGGGCTGTGCTCCCTCTGATGGCTCCGGAGGATCCGTCCTTTGCCTCTGCCAGCCTCTGGTGGCTGCATTACTCCTTGGCTTGTGGCCCATCACGGCCATCTCTGCCCCCTTCATCACTTGGATGTCTGTGTGAATGTGTGTGAAATCTCCCACTGCCTCTATTTTAATAAAGACACTTGTGCTGACAGATAGGGTGCACCCAGACAATCTAGGTTAATCTCATCTCAAAATCCTTCCCTTTTTCCAAATAAGGTCACATTTACGTGGTCCAAGGATGGGGACTTAGTGTCTCTGGGTAGCTGTTATATAACCTGCTACAGGCAATTAAAGGGTGAAGCAGAATATCCTAATGATAATCGTGTGCTCTGTTAGGGAAGGCAGATCGTATTACTGCTGGGCTTTCAGGCTGTTGTTTATTCATAGTACTTTTAAGAGTTTCATTGCCAAAGGGTGTAATTTTTAAAACATTGTAACATAGACTCGAGCAAAGATGGAATCTTATTGTACTTTCCAGCATCCCTCTTTCTCTCCACCCCCCACAAGATGATGGAGATATATATATATATATGTATATAGTCACAAATGTGTACAGTTTTAAAAGCTTTTAGTCTAGTATCTGTTGAACTAGGGGGGGTCAAACTACAGCCCGCTTCTGTGAGTGGACAGCATCACCCTCACATTGCCCTGGGACAGTGCAGGCACCCGGCTTGTGTGGTCCAGTGGCTCGTTATCCCCTCTTAGTCATAATGGGTCTGAAAATCCCCATTAAAATGGGCGAAGGTGATCAAAAGGTACAAACATCCAGTTATAAGATAAAGAAGTCCTGGGGATGTAATGTAAAATGTGATGAATATCGTTAACGATGCTGTATTGTCCATTAGAAAGTTGCTAACACTGAAGATCTTAAAAGTTCTCATCCTACACACAAACTTGTAATGATGGTGATGGATGTTAACTAAACTTATTGTGATAAATATTTCCCAGTATATACATATACCAAATCCTTATTGGATACTTGAAACGAATACAGTGTTATATGTCAACTATATCTCAACTCAAAAACTAAAAATGAAAAAAAAGACTGTTCTCTAAACATTAAATGTTTAAATGTTGGTCCATTAAATTGATGTTAATTGGAAGGGTGTTTAAATTTATAAATGAAAACAAAACACAAACAAACAAAAAAGACTGTTCTCCAGAAGAGAGAACAGATGAAGCTGTTTATAGCTATTTTTGCTTCAATGATCCAAAAAAAAAAAAAAGTTCACTGATTTCCTCAGTTGGTGACCAAGTGGTCACTTGTTTACAAAGTACCATGTGAGGTGAAGAGAGGAGGGTCCCCGCAGGAAGGGATGGGTGCTTTAAATGGTATCGCAAGTGGTGGGTGTGGTGGGAGCGTAAGGAAGGAGAGGTAAAGAGACTTTCTAGAAGGCGGTGGGACTGGGGTTAGCCTCTGCAGGAGAGGGGATTTGAATGGGTGAAGGGGTGGTGTGAGTACAAGCTTGGAGCGTAACTGAGCGTTCTGGGAGGAGACCTGTGTTGGGTGCTGGGAGTCGGGCTGGAGTCCATGGGGCTGGGCTGGGGTTGTGGACCTGTGGGTGGCAGTGAGCCTCCAGAGAGCTTTAAGCAGGAAATCAGAGTTTTAGACCTGATTTCAGGGCAGAGCATAGAGTGTATTCAGGGGTCCAGGAGGAATATATTGATGTCATAGTCCAAGCTAGTGGTGGCCAGACTTTTATTACTTTTTTAATCAGAAACCTATGTCAAGGAAATAACTTTTGAACCCCTCACTGCAAACATGTATCTGTCTACCTACCAGTCAGTCAGTCGTTTATCAATCTTCTATTGATTGATCACTTCTGTACTTATACATTGAGTGCATTATGAAGCAGTTACAAAAAAAGGAAGTAAACAGACATGGAAGGCCCACTGTTTTCGTCCTGGGGCCCAGTGAGTCAGTACCTTGTATGAGAATGTTCCTTGGGTTACCAGCATCTTGCTAGAGACAGCGCGTCCGGGTGCTATGAGGCAAGGTCCTTAATGAACCCGATCTGCGTGGGAACAGAGAGGAAGGAAAAGTGAGGGAGGCGGTCAGCAGAAGGAATCAATGTGGCTGGTCACATTCAAGAGGAGTGAAGATATAAGGCAAAAGGAGGGCAACCAGTGGTGTGTTTCAAGGCCAGGTGAGTGGACTGGTGACAGCCGTCAAAAGACAGGGGAGAGTGGGGAAGGGTGCAGATTTGGGCAGAAGACGATCTTCCCTTCCTCTCCATCCCTCCGTCCTTAGGTCCATTCTCCTCTCCCTCCCTCTGTCTTTCCCTGTCTTTATACAATGCTGGGAGGTCCACACATGTGATTTTGGTTGTGAGGGAAGTGGCCCAGGAGAATGTCCAATGGGCAGTTGAGATGGGACTCTGGGGCAGCAACAGGCTGGGGCCTGGCTTAGGGCCAAGAGTTAACCTGTGCAGCGATCACAAGGGGAAGAGGTAACCATCGGAGGGCAGAGGCCGCCTGGCCTGAGGGGGAGGGGCGGGGTGCTGCATCACTGGGCTTTGCCACCCCCAGCTCCCGAACCATGCCCTCGAACTGAAGATGGGGGCGGATTTGGTGTTTCAGAAATGGAGGCGCTGGGGGGGGGGCAACCTTGAGGGATGGTGTTGAGGCCTGAGAGGGAGTAGGGAGGGGCCTTTGCTGGAGGAGAATTTGTTTTCACCTTGCGGAGAACCAGGTTTGACACCGACTCTTCACTGAGCCTTTCAGTCAACCATTCAAGTTTGCTTAAGTAAATTTCATTCTTTTCTCTAATAATTGAATCTTTAGAGCTTTGCTGATGTTCCATTTTTCTTTTTTTCCCTTGATGCTATTTCAGATAAGGTTTTCTCCTGGTGCAGAGGAGTCGCTGTGTGTTTTCCTAAGGCTTTGTGAATGGTCAGGGAATAAATTTTGCCTGCAGTGTCTGAGTGCAGCCATATTCCTGGTGTCTCTTTAGGTGGCCATAAAAGTCATCGACAAGAAGAGAGCCAAAAAGGACACCTATGTCACCAAAAACCTTCGGCGAGAGGGGCAGATCCAGCAGATGATCCGCCACCCCAACATCACCCAGCTCCTCGATATCTTAGAGACGGAAAACAGCTACTACCTGGTCATGGAGCTGTGTCCTGGGGGCAACCTGATGCACAAGATATATGAGAAGAAGCGGCTGGAGGAATCTGAAGCCCGCAGATACATCAGACAGCTCATCTCGGCGGTGGAGCACCTGCACCGGGCCGGGGTGGTCCACAGGTAAGGGCCATGCCGTGCTGCTGATCGCCAGCTCCGTGCCAAATGGACGGCGCTGACACAGTGTGCTCCAAACAAGGCTGAGTCCTTGTAGCATGTTTTACAGTTCTTCTACATTTTCGATTCATGGAACTGTTTTGTGAGTTGGGTTAATGCTAATGTGGGGTTAAAAGAGTGGTGTCTGAAGCCAGAGGTGCCTGGATTTGCATCCTGGCTCCGTCCTTTAATAGTTGCGTGGGCTAGTTACTTAACCACTCTGAACCTCAGTCTCTTCTTCTGTAAATGGGAGTAATAATGATATATATCTCATGGTTGGTGTAAGGGGAAATGAGTTAATATATGGAAAGAGCTTGGAAGAGTGTTTGGTACATAGTTACGGACTTGTTAAGTGTTGGCTGCTCTTATAATTATTTGTAAAGTTATGAGAACAGTTACTCAGGTGCCCGAAAGAAGCATCAGTGTTAAGATGGCATGAAATGGCTTTTCACTGAGTGATGGTGCTTTCATTGTATTTGCTTTACATATGGTTTTTGTTCAATAGCTGTTTTATTCAATTGAATTGAATCACCATTTGAATTGTGAACTTGCTTTTGAAAGTGAGGGATGTTCCCCATAAGCCAAACCCACCTTGCAAATTATTATGAAAATCAACCTTTTTTTTTTTTTTTTTCAACAGCCTGCTTCCTCCTGAGCAGGAGCTTTGCAGGCAAAGTGAACAGAAACAGGATTCTTAGCAGTGTTGCCATTGGTGGTGGGTACCGACTTCTCATGCTAGAGTGAAATAAAATCAGTACAATACAGTAAAATGAAAAAGGAAAGTGCCCTCTTTTCCTCCCAAGAAAGTGTTGACTTCACCAATAAATGCATTGTTCTTCCTTCATGGAATTATAATTGATAATTACTCTGAGTTGTTGAGAAAGATTAGGGCTGATGTTTAATTGATTCTCACTTAAAAATCAAGAGGAAGGAAATTATATATATGTGTGTGTATATATATATATATGCACACACGTGTTTAAAATATTTTGTATTGAGATACAATTTACATACTATAAAAGTCACCATTTTAAAGTGTGCAAGTCAGTCATTTTCAGCATATTCACAGAGTTGTACACCTATCACCACTATTTAATTTTAAGGGGGGAGGGTATAGCTCAGAGGGGGAGGGTATAGCTCAAAAGAGGGAGGGTATAGCTCAAGTGGTAGAGTGCATGCTTAGCATGCACAAGGTCCTGGGTTCAATCCCCAGTACCTTCTTTACATAAATAAATACATAAGTAAGCCTAATTACCCCCCAAGAAAAAAAATTTTTTTAGAATATTTCCATCAACCCCCCAAAGAAACCCCATACCCATTAGCAGTCAGCCTCCATGCCTGCCCCTCTGACCAGCCCCTGGTAGCCACTAATCTCTCTGTCTCTATGCATTTGCCTATTCTGGACATTTCATATAAATGGAAACAATATGTGGTTCCTTATGGCTGGGAACATAAGGAACATAACATAATGTTACAAGATTCATACCTGTTGCAGTCTATTAGTCCTTCCTTCATTTAATGACTGAATAACATTCCATTCTCTGGATAATCCACATTTTGTTTATCTGTTAATCCACTGATGGACATTTGGGTTGTTTCCACCTTTTGGCTGATGTGACTAACGCCACCATGAACATTTACATGCAAGTTATTGTGTGAACGTATGTTTTCATTTCTTTTGGGGAATTCTACTCTTAGGTGTGGAAGGGCTGTATCACAGGGCAGACTCCAAAGTTTAACCTTTTGAGGAAACATGTCTTTTAAAAATTCAACTCTTAATGGTGCCTTTTATCTGTTTGAAAGCCATTCATATTCTGATCAGTGAGAATGCAGCTTCCAAGTCTTTAATCAGAAGAACTCAAGGTGGAGAGGGCTGTCTCTCTACCAGTGGGGTTGGCACTAGGGGATGATCTGCCCTCTGTGCTAGAACCTGGGACAGTGTAGGGGAGGTCCCAGGTTCAGGGGGACACAATGAGGAAGGTCCTGTGTCTCAGGGGGACACTGTGGGGAGGTCTTGGGCTCAGAGGGAGACTGTGGGGGAGGTCCTGGGCTCAGGGGGACACAGTAGGGGAGGTTCTGTGTCTCAGCGGGACACTGTGGGGAGGTCTGGGGCTCAGAGCTTTCCAGGAGCCAGCCTTGGCCAGGCGCCATTCAAGCAGATCATTTCCTCACCAAGGTAAGGCAACCTCTCCATGTACGTATTTTTAGTCACACATATTGTCACGAAATCACGCCTCATTAGAACTCTTTGAGTTTCGATCCACAAGGAAGGGAACATTCAGAAATTTGAAGTGAATAAGACTATTTTTGGCTCTTTCCAACAATACCCTTGTGTAACCTGCCGTGTCATAGTTCTGCCATTATTAGGAAAATGATGGTCGTCAGAGTGCCTGGTTCTGTCTCCGTTGATTAAGATGACAAAGGCAGAAACCTCACGAATGAATCAGCTTGGATTACTGACTCCGCAGGTCACGGCGGAAAATAGAACCAGGGGAAGAGCTTTCTGAGGGACTCAGGGTGTTATTACAAGGGTTTCCTGCTGTCAAAAGTCAGATGCACACTGGACTTCGCAAGATTTTGAGGACGACAAAGGAAAAGCCAGTGAAGGCTGTGCCTTGCTGGCTGGTCCCTCCTGCAGGAAATTCTCAACACCCTTTTAAAGTAATTTTAACAAAAATCCAATCCCTGTCAGCGCAATTACTGTCAGAATGTCAAAGGAATGAATTTAATAATGTTTTGATAGCAAAGATGGTGTGCCTTTTCTTTCTCTGCTCTCCAGCATTCTAATTCTTCCTCCCTCTTTGGAAATATATTCATAAGCCAATCCTGGCAAAGCCTCAGGTCCTGTGTCTTAGCGGGACACTGTGGGGAGGTCTGGGGCTCCCAGTCAGGGAAGACTGGAAATCTAGGTGTCATTTCAGAGGAGTTCTTCATTTTCCTCGCTAGAAATCAAGTTAATGAGTGTCAACACACACGGATACAAGTGATTAGGTGGCTGAAACCTCACGGGACAACGTTTGTTTAGAATAGACTCATGAGTGGCTTTACATGGAATATCTTGACTTTGAAAAGTTCTATACCACTAATTTTTAGTAGACATATCTGGCTCCCTGCTGGTTATATCCTGTAGCCCTTTTTAGTGATGGAGAATTTTCTCCTTTGTGCTGCAAAGGTGGAATGAATTTCATAAATTATTTTGAGGTTAGATTTTTCAAATGAGTAAGAGAATTTAGATAGCATTTCAGAGATGTCCCGGAGTCCCCAGCAGGCAGATTTCTGAGCACACAGATCGGATCATCCGAAAGGATTTAGGATGAATTTGGCTACATTATGTGATTTAAAGGGTGTTTGGTTGTGTGTATTAGAGGATGCTCTAAAAGTTCCCGATTAGGCTGATACCATATCGTCATGTCATCGTCAACTTAATGCATCTTAATAGCAGAGTCCTCATTTCCTGTGAAATTAAATCTAAATATTTAATTATCTATATGGAACTATTTAAATACCATTTAAAGGAAGAAGATCTTTAAAAATCATGTAACTATGACAAGTAGAAGGGGAAAAAGAAAACAAAACGTCTATAAAGCAGACTTCTTTAGCTGGCAGAGAACTTCGTTTTAAACTGGACCTGCCATAGCTTTTGTGTCTTTTGCTGCAATAGGGCTGTTTTTAACTTCTGCAAAGTTAGAGTATGGTCTTAACTTCTTTATTACATCGTTTTTGGATTGCCTGAGATACTTTGAGTTTAAAAATCTAATGAGTTTTTTTTTCTTTTCTCAACCATGCTCACCCAGCAGGGTGCCAAAATCTGATGGTCCCCTAATCTAGGTAGACCGTTGACTCTTAACATCCATCATCAAGAATGCTGATTCTGCTGAGAGGCTAATTTGAGATTCATTTGTTCATTCAGAATAACAAGGTCCAATCAAGCTATGCAGACAAAACATACCAGGGTACCACAATACCACTGTCCCTAAGCAGGAAGAGACAAGCCATGGGGGCCCGAAGGACTGGGAGAGAAAGAATGACATATGATCAAAGGGAACCGGAGCCTGGGCTTGGCTGTGTGTCATCGCGGCCGCTCCCAGGGCCATGACCTTCCTCACTCATCAACATTGGGAAAGGGCCTTCTGCACGTGGGAGGAATGCAGGGCAAGAGAGGGGACCCTTCTTTGTTCTCGAGGGCCTGACAAGAAGCAGGCCCAAACCTGTACTGGTGGGGTATTAAGAAGTTCTTTTAACTCAGGCTTTCTCGGAGAGAGGAGGGAGGGGAAGTCAGATGAGAAGGGAGTGACTTCTGCTCACACCCAGGGGCTGTTGGAGATCCCAGGGCCTGAGCACCTATCTGGAAGTGCTGATTATATAGATCAAAGGCTTTTCATTTAATTAGGCTTGAAAAAACATGATGGGAAATAGATTTTACAGAGCTCTAGCCCCACAACTTTATGGATTGTGATGTACAGTGGTTAGCCGTGTGGATTCCGAAGCCAGACCGCCTGCATCTGTCCACATGCCGGGTCTGCCTCTTAGAAGCTGCCCTGGGCAGATCACTCAGGCTTTTGTGCCTCTCTCTCCACCGCTACACAATAGAGATAAGGGATTATCCACTTCACGTGGCTGTTGTGAGGATTAAATGAGTCAATTCATGTAAAGTGCTTAACACTGGGACCCTTGGTAAGTACTGAGTACGTGTTTGCTGTGATTACTACTCAGTCTACCTCATTCATTTTATCCACGGAGGCCGAGTTCTGTGTACTCAAGGCCTCACAGCTGTTCTCTGCTTGTACTGGCCTTGCTGTCTTTGGCTGGCTGAGTTCTGCTCATCTTTCAGGTCCCAGCTCCTCCTCCAGGAAGCCCTCCAGGCTAAGCACCCCACCCCCCACCGCCCCTGTCATAGACTCGCCGGAATTCTACTTTGATCTCCAAATACTCTTCACATGATCACTTGCTTGTTTGGTAACTGTCCTCTGCACAGGCCACCACCTAGCCCAGTGCCCAGCCCAGCATGCACACAGTAAGACTGTTGGATGAATGAAGGGAAACTGAATGAATACAGCTAGTGTCGGAGTTAGCACTGGCATGGAAGCTTCCTGGTAGCCAGTTCCATGTTCTTTCTGGAATGTTTCATATTCTCCCTGGAATTTCAAGGGAGTCTCTTCATTGACGTCGTACCAATTTGTTTATTTTTCAGGTCACGATTTGTAGAGTGGCATCTTTTTAGTGAATGACTAGCTGTTTCATTTTATAAACAGAATTTGTTCCTGGGGCATTGTAGGAGCTCAATACAGGTTTCGTTTTGAATAAATAAGTTAGGTACACGCTTAACAAATTATTCATGTGTTTTACCAAATTGCTCATATTGTAAATAAATCAAAGATTAAAAAAATCACTTGGTTTTAATACGGCGCTTTTGAAGATAAAACCTAACCAAAAAAAAAAAACCTCTTGTTCAACCTCTGCAAAATGCCTGTTGCCTTGAGGAGTTACGTACTTTCCTTGAATGCTTTATTCTTAGCTTATTACTGAAATCCATCTTGTGGCCGTCTGCACAGGCACAGCTTCCTCCCCAGACCTAATCCTCTGTGAGCTTGGTCCAGCCTCCCGCCTCCTGCCCCAGTCCCTTCTCTCTGACCTTTCATTTGAGGGCTCGTGCCTCGCAGTACTGTTTGCTTATCGCCAAATGAACCACCTGTTTCAAGTCTTTTCTGGAGTCTCCCCCTTCACGTTGTCTTAGAATCTTTAACGGCCTACCCTCACCTCACCTCACCAGCCTCTCACCTCTTTTCAGAGGTTGTTCAGCTGGGAGCGGCCCACTTTCTCATTTCCACCTGCAAACGGCCCTCTTATGATGCCATTTTCCAAAGAAGAAGCCGAGGCTCAGAGAGTTTAAACAAGTTGCCCCAGGCCACTCAGCGGGTCAGAGGGTCGTTGGAGAGACCTGGCCTCGGCTGCCTGTCTTTCTCGCCTCCCCAGGCTGCCCTGTTTGTCCAGGCTTTGCCCAGCCCCCCGACTTTGGGCCTTTGCTGGCTCCTCACCAGCTGCTCCAGGTCCCACTCCATCCCTCTCTCCCCTCCCTGGAATCCTGGCAGCTTTCTGCCTCTTGGTTCCTCACTTTCTTTTTGGGTCTCAGCCCTGGGTGGCTCCCGCAGGCTCCTTCTTGAGTTCCTGTCTCTCCGTTGAGGCCTGGGGCTTGTTAGTAGC
Source organism: Camelus bactrianus (assembly GCF_048773025.1). NCBI lineage: Eukaryota > Metazoa > Chordata > Mammalia > Artiodactyla > Camelidae > Camelus > Camelus bactrianus. The sequence continues at coordinate 11,328,709 of NC_133539.1, read as the reverse complement.
CCGACCTTCGACCTTCGCTGCATGGCCTGGTGAGGCCCAGGAGAGAAACTTCCTTTGTTCCCAGCCCAGTATTCTGGAAGCATGTGCGTGCACACACACACACACACACACACACACACACACAGAGCATGCCCATGTGTACACATGGGCACGTGTGCTCACAAACACACTTGCAGGCATGCATGCAACATATATAGTCACACACATGCACCCTCATACACGTACCCCTCCATGGAGTGTGTGCACTGCCACACACGTGCACACCCATGCACAGACTCAGGTGAGTGTGCACACACGCACTCCCACTCCCCACTCCCCCGTGCTGCTCCTGTCTGCCTCTGCTCTGCAGGGTCCTAGCAGCTGCCACTTCTCCCCACCCCACCCCCAACCACAGTGCATGGGGACTCTGTGTTTTTTAGGGCAATGGGGTACCTCCCCACCCCTCTGTTTGGGAGGGCAGTGATTGGAGTTCACTGTAGCCAGTCTCCAAACCCTAGAGATTACCATCTTTTAAAAAATGGAAGGAACCTTGGAGTGGTTGGGTGGGGGGAGGGGGAGGCGTGCTTGGTAGCCCGTGGGTGAACTTCAATTGTTAGTCATGGCCTGTTTGAGCTTGTTCTTTTGAAATAACCTAGAATAAAGGGCTGGTGGTTAGGGCTCTCCCCTGGGCCTTCTCTCAGTCTCTGGAAAAATGCCTCCCCACCCTGACTCCCCACCCCCAAACAGTGCAGGGAACAGAATCCAAGGTCAGGTCTGCCAAGGGCCGCCATGATGAGCCCCATTAGGCATTTCTCCCTGAAATGGCCTGGTTACCAGAGAAGGGTCCAGAAGCCTCTGAACCTGCACTCTGGTTGGCCTCCTCTGGTCTGGGCTCCCTCCTCATGCTTTGCTGAAGGGCCACTTCACTGGCCACTTCCCTTTGTTCCCAAGACACACTGTTCCCACCGCTGCCCCTTAGCACTGTCCTAGTCACCAGGTCCTCCATACGTGCTCCCTCCCTTTTCTTGCTTGTCCTGATGTTGGAGCAGGCAGATAACTAGATATAAACAGAGAAAGGTGGGGGGGGCATGGTCCAAATGGCAGGAAACCATACATCTTGTGAACAGCTGGGGTCCTTGGGAAGACAGAAGAAAGGAGGAACCTCTGGACTGATAGATGACACATTTAGGGGGTGACAAGTGTCCTGGAGGCAGGCAAAGAAAGGTGGGAAAGGGCAGAAATTTCCAGTGTCCAAGTGTAATTTTGCTCATTATGCCCTCATTACAATAAAATTAGCCTTGCAGATTAGAAGTACCCCTCATGCACCGAGGCCATGACACTTCCGATCCAGACTAAATAAGGACAAAACCCCTCCTCCCCTCGGATAGGTGGAGTTGGGATGAAAGTCAAGGACTAGGACCCCAAGCCCTTCCCTCCCCAATGAATATTCCACCCATTCGTTTTTACACCCAAGGTAGCCAGATGCCCAAGAAACTCAGGGAAGCTGCTCACCTGAGCCTGCCTGCCCTCCCCTTGAAAGGGTACTGTCCATCACTTAATAAATACTCGCTTAACTTTCTTGACCTCCACATCTTGGCTCTGAATTCTTTCTGGGATGAGACAAGAACCTAATTGCCAGCAACACTGACTCCTCTTGGAATTCCCTTTTGGCCAAGGAAAAGCTATTGCCTCTCCAGCAGGGACCATTTTCATTCCTTCCCTTTGGCTTTCAGTTATAAGTTCATACCACGTCAAGTTTGCCTGCCACGGAGAGGAGCCCCTCACACTGTAGGACTAGAGGAAGAGCCCTCTACTCTCTCTTCACCACAAAGTGAGTAATCCAATCAAGGAGCGTTAATGCAAAAGTGAGCATCGCCCCATCATTAAGTGCAAACCATCAACTGTCAGAACCTTCCTTCCCATCCGGTGGCTCTGACACTTAACACAGCCACCTAGTTTGCTCTCGGGGTGGAGCTAGGGTAAACCCCATGCTTTTCACTTGGACCACAGGGAACTTTCTGGATAATAGAGGCCTGCCAGTATTTTTTTTTTTTTAATGTTACATGGTAATACACTAACACTAAAACCTTAAGAATAAGTTCATCCTTTGTTTATTATTCAAGACAATAACTTTCAATTCTGTGGCCTCTTAGTATTATCTGTGGCCTTTGGGGTCATTGCTGAGTAGCCAGGCAGAGGGTCTGAGTGGCCCACTGTACTGAATGGATTCTTAATTAACTTCAGGTGGTAAGCATGCTCGAGCATGAACATCCTGAGTGAGGCAGTTGGTGGTAACCATAGCATGCCTAGTACTGACCTCGTAGGAAGAGGGGAGATATCCAGGTACTACTTAAAAAAATTAATAGACTTTAATTTTTAAAGCAGTTTTAAATTTATAGAAAAATTGTGCAAAACTGCAGAGTTCCCACCTCCCTCCCACATTGTTTGACCTATTATTAGTATCTTACAATAGAATAGTACATTGGTTACAATTGATGAACCAATACTGATATGTTATTATTAATTGTTTCCATTAGGGTTCCTTAGGGTACTCAGTACATTAAGATACTCTTTGTATTGTACATTCTATGGGTTTTGACAAATGCATGATGTCATGTTGCCACCATTATAGTACCATACAGAAAAGTTTCACCACCCTAAAAAAATGTGCTCCACCTCTTCACTCTACCCTTCCTCCTGCAACCTGTGGCAACCAGTGACATTTTCACTGCCTATAGTTTTGTTTTTCCCAGAAGGTCATGTAGTTGGAATCATACAGTACATAGTCTTTTCAGATCACCTTCTTTCACTTAAAGACATTCACTTAAGACTCCTCCATGGCTTTCATGGCTTGATAGCTCATTTCTTTTTGTTGCTTGATGCCCCACAGTTTGTTTATCCATTTACCTACTGAAGGACATCTTGATGCTTCCCAGTTTTGACAATTATGAATAAAGCTGCTGTAAACATTCATGTCCATAAGTTTTCTGTTTGTTTGGGTAGATACCTAGGCTAAAACTACTTTTATTTGTTTTTATTTTTTATTGAAGTATAATTGATTTACAGTGTTGTTAAAACTATTTTTATTTTGGTGGGGAAGGTAATTAATTAGGTTTACTTATTTATTTATTCTTAGAGGAAACTGGGGATTGAACCTAGGACCTCATGCATGCTAAGCATGCATTCTGCCACTTGAGCTATACCCTCCCTGAAAACTATTTTTAAAAATGTAATTTTAGAGCCTTTTTCCCTAAAGAGTTGGAAGGAAAGTATCCATCCCCTCCTTCTAGGTAAGTCTCCAAAGACAAAGCAGGAGGTGGAAATAAAGCCAGAAGAGATCTAATGTTCCTTTCATTTGGGTAGATTGAGTACAGAGACAGATGTAGCTACCTTTCCATTAACTAGTCCTGGAACCTTTAGGCAGTTAGATTGGTTATTGCTGAAATCTTTTAGAAACCTTAACAAAAGGGTAAGATCTGCGTAAACAACCAGTTAGCCAGATTTGCACTGAGCATTTTTCCCATGGGCTGGGGTAGGTTACTATGGGATGCAACGGGTGAAAATAAACCGTGGTTTCATTTTTTTCATTTTGCCTAATAATTACCTTTTAATACTTTCTCCCCTGGTTTTATGACATTTTCCTGATTTTAAAAGTGGGCATTTTTTTTTCTTCTGCATTTTCTCTTATTTTTAGCCTTCCATTTATATCATTTTTCTAATCATTGTGGTTGTTCCCTGGGCTTTTGTGGCCCCAGAATTATCCAGCTTAGTTTTATTATTCTTGTCAATTGCTTTCCTTTACCTCCTGTCTTTAAGAGGTTTTTCTCCATAGTATTTGTTCTGAACCAAATTTCTCCTTTAATGCCTTAGTGTGGCTTCCATTCTTCCCAGGGAAAGAGGTTTAATTTTGCTGGAAACAAACTGTGGCCCTCCTTTAGATGAAAATAGTGCTGCTGCTTTATAATCAGTTTTCACAGAATCACAGTTTGGGCTATTGCTGGCACACTGTTTTGTGAGTCTTTGCAAGTAGCTGGGAATTACCGTATATGCTTGAATATAAGGTTAAGGTTATATTCTGTCCCCATCATCTCCAGGGAAGAGGAGGTGCCTTACAGAGTGCTTGCCAAGTGTCTCACAGTATGAGGGCACAATCTCAATTATTTTATTTTCAACAACAAAGTACCAGTTAACCTTGACCTGACCCACTGATGACTTTGGGAACTCTGGAAGTCACCTGAGGAAGCCAATAGAAAGGGAGGCAAAGACATTTTATATAGTTTTAATAATAACTTCTAAAGGGATATGACATAATTGTGAGCACTTGTGAGACGACTCTAAACTCAATTCACTGAACAGTGAATTTATAGACATTCAGAATGGATGCCTGGGATAGTATTTCCAGCAAGTGCATCATGCACAGGTTTGAAAAGTGCTTCATCTCAAACATCCAGTCCACCTAAAGATCACGTTACACTGGAAACACCCTGTGATGATGCTGTCTGTCATCCTGCTCCTGCCTGTGACAAGTTTGAATGAAACTGTTTCATAAAATGTGGAGTATGGGAGTGATATTTCTAAGGTTAATTATATTAACCTTATAGTATCTTGAATATGACGGTGCAGCTCTATAGATAAATATCATTTGGTAATTTCATTGCATTTCTAAAAATTATATCTCTGTGCTTTTCAAAACCCCTCCTGAGGGGCAGGGTCTACCCACTGGAAGAGTGAGGAAGATCACCTTATACTGGGGGACATCCTGCATTTGGACACATGTGATATATTTTAACGGCTGGGCAGTTTTTCAGTACTCTGTGTACTGTTTCGTTTGAATTGAAGTGAAGGTATACAATTCTTCCTCCCATTGGTGGATGGGTGTGTGTGTGGTTTGGGGACCGTCTGTTTATCTTCCCCAACTGCCAGGTTCAGCGCAATCTCCCTTCTCATCCAGGTGTCCAACCCTAAGGCTACCAGCCGCCTTCCAATTTTGCAATCCTCCGGTCAGGTTTTCAGAGCTGGTCTTTTTCTGCATTTGACTTAACTCTTCTCATCTTGAAATGCTGCCTCTTGTCATTCCTGTGCTGATACTTCCCCGACTGTTCCCTCCCAGCCAGCTCTGAATGTCAGTGTTCCCACCAAGATGTCATCCTTGGTTCCCCCGCCCCCATCATCCTCTTCCCTTTCCTTGGGCATCTCCTGTCCTTTCAAGGCTCAACCTCCATCCATACTGAGGTTGAAAATTGGTAGCCTGTGGGTTGTATCTTGCCTGCGAGGTTGGCCCACGCATTGTGGTAGTTATTGTTGTTTCAGATGTGAATTTGTTGCCAACATTTAAAAATTGGGATTGAATCCAGATTTCTGGCTTCTCTTGGAAAACAGGAGGCGGTGGCTGTGCTGAGACTGAGCTGTGAGCTGCTGTCCCCGTTAGATGGGACACTTCGTGCTCTGCTGGGCTACCACAGTCCTAGAAGCTGCTCCCTTCTGCCTCAGCTCTTCTGACACCTGCTATCAGTTGTTGTTTTTGTTTACCATGACCACGCTATTCTAGTTCTTACAACAGAGATAAGAGGACAAAAATAATTCTTTTGCCCATATCTCTATTCACAAGTGGGAAAAATAAAAACTGGACCAAGGATGCTATGTTTCAAGACAGTGGAAGAAAGCATTTTGTGTGTGTATAGAAGGGAGGAATATTCTTCTATATTTAATATTCATGGTGTGTCTGAGTTGAGAGGCTACAACGTAAGATGCTCATAATCATTGATGTAGATGGTTTATTATTTTGCCCACAGTTTTAAATTCTGGAATTCTAAACAATCACTTTGATAATTAGATGCACTGATATTTACTAGGTATAGAATGTGCAAAGGTACTGGGGCACAGTGGTAAGTAAGGCAGACGTGTTTCCTGCCTTCAAAGGGTTGACAGTCAGCTTGTACGGATGCCACAGGCCCCTCACTCAGCATGACCCTGAGTGCATTTCTTCCTCCCACCTCCTCCAGTCAGCTCAGTGTCCACTATCAAAGTCACCCATCATCTGATTAGCACTTAATTCCCTTTGGTCATGTCATGTTAACATGTCCTCAGGCATAATACCAGGGATTAGGACCCTGACATCTTTGGGGTTTATTTTTCTGCCCACTGTAATAGCTGCTTGCTAAATAGATTAATTTATTACCACCTACCAATTTGTGGGTAACACCAAGCTTGGAGGTTGTAGGACTAATGATTATGTCAGCTTTCATTTTTTTTTTTTTTAAACTGCTTTCCTCGATCTTTCTTACTCTGGCTGGTGTTGCTCACCGACTCACAAACACGTGGCCACATTTGCATTTCCCGACTGTTCTAGCGGAGCCTGCCTGGAATGATGTCTTCCACCGTCTCCCAACCCCGGTTTCCTTCACTTCCAAGTTTCAGTGTTGGTCCCGCTTTTCCCAGAAACTGGTTTGTTCTGCCCTCCTTGCTGTCTGTCTTCTCTGAAATCATGTAGCTTTTTCAGTCTGCAGCAATTACTTATATCACGTTCTATAAATATTTACTTATCGATTGCGTGAGTTTTGGCAGAAAGCTTTATGAGTTGGTTCAAAGTGGCTCTTAAACATTTTCCTTTCAGAAGCAAAATGTTATTCAAGTGCTTATCTGAAATGTTGTGTGGTTTTCTTTATTTCAGAGACTTGAAGATAGAAAACTTGCTGCTAGATGAAGACAATAATATCAAGCTGATCGGTATGACTTTTTTTTCCTTAAGCAAGATTATCCTTCAAGTGGTGTGTTGTCAATTCTCAATTATTTATTTTCTGACTTTGAAAATTATCATGGTCTATTTCTAATCCCCTGACAATACTTCTAGAGCATCACCTTTTACCTCCAATATTTAATAATAGTTTTGAAAATGAAAATTAACTTTAATAATAATTTAAACATAAAACTAGTTCTTAGGATTATTCAAACTTCTGCTTCTCCATTAATTCAGGTGGAGCTGAACTTTTCTAGGGGCTCTTTTCATTTGAATTCACCAGAAAGCTTCTTAAAAATAGTGGAAAATAGTTTGATTCAGAAATGCTGCCCTTAGCTTGACCACGCCTTATTCCACTTTTCAGTGAATGCAGAGGCACTGAAGTAAGAGGAACATGACTTGCTTTCTCTTTTTAATCCCTTTATCCCAGCCCTGTAGTACACTGGTGGTCATGCAGAGAGAAACCCCCACGGAGGGCTACTTAGAGGTCTGTACCAATCAGAAGGAGGTTCTGGAATGGAGTGAGTCACCATCAGTTTACAATTCAGGGTCCATAAGTGAATTCACACTCACTGTTTAGAAGAGTCCTGTTTCTGTTTGCCTGTATGTTTGCTCTTGGCAGGCTCTCAGGGGATCATTTTTATACCCAGATGTGAGCACCATCTTTTACTCCTTTTTTTCTTTACCCACCTCAAATGCAAGTAGTTTCCTCCACCTTGATCAACTTCAAACAACTTTATATTAGGAGTAAAGAGAAGAATCAGTAGAACTTTGTGAATTTAACGTTCATACCCAAGAAGGAAATTCTGTTTGGCAAATACTGAAAACTATCTCAAGACTTTCTAAAACATATCATTCAGATGACCAGTTATATTCTTTGGAATCCCAGTTGGCTTCCAACCCAGAAACAGGCAAGGTGCTGCAGGGACACCAGACCCCTTGGCTGGGTGATTAAGCACCATTGACAGGTGTCGATAAACGCACTCGTTGTTATTAGAAGATTAATAAGAGGAAACTGATTCCTGCCACCCCCCCCCCCCAAAGATTTTATAGGATGTATTCTTAAAAGATTCTTGGGCAATTTGAAGAATTTTTTTTTTATCAAATTGTTTTGCTATTGCATTTTCGTTGTCCTGAGGGCCAAATACAGCAGCATTCAAGGCAGACGTTGAAATGCCTGTAGGATGTCTTTCTGGCCCTCATTTCCAGGATCTGTGGCGTAAACAAAGGCACATCCTAGTCCGGGGGTGAGGGATGGAGGAAAGGAGATTGTAAGTTCCCTGGCAGGCTGCTCTGGGACTAGCCTTCAGATAATGTGGTGGTGACAGTGACAGGGTTTCCCTAAAGCAGCAGAGATTGTAAGAGAACAGGCTGTGTGAAGGCCGGATGCACATTCCAGTACGAGTTAGAATAATTCGTTTCCCTGTGCATCGTCTAGATGGAGGCTGGTAATTCTGGCAAACTGCAGACCACGGAGGGTGGTCTCCATTCCTGCTCAGCATCCCGCATCTTCCTCTCACTTTGCCTCCCTCTCTGCCTCTGTCCTTGCTCTCTCTTCTCTTTCTTCAAGCCTTAGGTGACCTTTTATAAGAGCAGGTGTGTCCGAAGGAATAAACGATGTTGAAAAGCTCAGACGTTTTCATTGCTGAGAAGATTCTGAAAGAACCAACCTCTAAATAGCGGATGAATTTATAAGTAGCTCATAGATTAGTTGCCTAATAAACCCTCTTAGAGGAGACCTGCGCAAAGAAGATGAAGGAAGGATAGACCTGAATTAGAGCCCACGGTTCCCCTGGAGGTGAGTGGGGGGACCCTTTAGATACCAGGAACCATTTTATTCAAGTGCCTTCGAGTTGTCACCTCTTAGCTTGGCAGTCACTGGACTGGCACCCACATAGGCATTGCAGCTCATCTGGACAAAATGTCAGAAACCAGGTGTCAGAAACCTGAATTCCCAAAACTGCTGGGAAGGAGGCTCCTATCCCTGGATGTCCCTTTGTTAGAACTTTTCACTTGGCGCCCAGTTCTCTCCTGACCAGCTCAAACCCAAGAGCGCTAAGGCACAACTCAATGGAAAGAGACATTCTGCCATCCCAGAGGGCAGCTGCGAACTGCCTTTAGTTTAGCAGAATCTGCATTCCCTCATTTTTTCTTACAGAGTAGGCTGGAGGAGGGAAGGAAAAGTGCTGGAGGCAAGGAAGGCCCAGTGTCTTGTGGGCTTTCTTGTCCCTGGGTTGGGCAATTTGGAGCAAATGCCTCCACAACTGTCTCTTTGCAACTTGAAAGCCCTTTGAACCTTTTCTTCAAAGGGATTACCTAGTTGCTTATTCAAAGGTTAATTATAGCTATTAGCATTTTCTCTTAATAGTTTCTCTTTCTTTGAAATAATTTGATTTAAATAAATTTACTTAAGCCATGTAAGCCGTGTTTCAAGTTAACTAGAATTAACCAGAATAAGATTTGATATAATCAGGGTTCCCCCTCCTTAAAAAAAAAAAAAAAAGCAGGCTGATGTTTTTAGTTTAGTGTAATCTTAAAATGTAAGAGCCACAACTTACAACAGTTTTGCACTTCAGTTTTCCAAAACAGCGTTCGTTGGGGCATTTTTTGAGATTCATTTTGTAGCTCTTAGAAAATTGAGTGGTAATTGGCTTATGTGTTTACCAAATCTAATTGAGGCAGACCAGTGTGGCATTATGGGGAGGCGAACTTCTCCCTCATTCCACAACTCTAATTATAGGCATATGTGTAAAACTTTAATGCTTACAATTAAGCATGTGAAACATACCAGTTATTCCTCTACAGTGTATTTTAAATTAAGCCCTTTTGGCTGGGTCAACATAAGTCACTTAGAATGTAGATTTTTATCTTCTTCATTCCCCAGATCCTCGGCTAATTTATCTTCTTGAAACTGTGCTTAAGACAAGGCAAGACGCTGTGTTAGCAAGCTTGCCTGGGAGCCTGGGGGGTGATCTGGCCTCTTATCTCTCCTCCCCTGCCCTTTTGTAAAATCAAGCGCTTTGTCGCTTTGTCGTAGACCCAAGTCAAAAGTTGAGGGAAGAAACTGAAGGAGTTAATGGAACCCCATGGAGATTAGGAAGGGAGGTTTTTAGGGGCTCCTAGGAGATTGGGCTCTAAATCACTGTTTATGAAAATTTCCTTAAAATGTTGCCCCAGTTAATATAGTCTTTATTCCTTGGTGCTATGTCTCCGTCTCACCATAGAGGGCGCTCTTTACGCGTTGGCTGTTTCCTTCAGTTTCCTTTAGGAATTGTAAAGGGCCATTCAATGTAAAGCTCAACAAGATTTTCTACTTCCGACCACACCCTTCTCCCACTTCCGTGATACTACGGGGTGGGGCCTGAGATCAGGGGCCCTCAGATCCTTTTGAACAGCAATCTCCTCCTAAAATACAAATCCAAGAGAGCCTTGGGACTCATGAAGGGCCTTTTTGGCAGGTCGTGTGGGGCCTACTGGTGCTGACTGGGCTGATGGGAAAGGAAACGGGGGCCAGGTGAGGGTGGGAGTGGAAGAACTGGGAGCAGAGGAAGAGAGGAGGAGGGAGGTTAAGAGGCAAAAATAAAATCATACACCCCCTCCCCTCCAACCCCAACCCCAAAAGAAAAGTGTGTGAACAGGCAGCATTCCTGGTTGGTTTGCCAGTCCCCGTCTTGGCTCTGATTCTTCGTTCCAAGTATGGGGTTCCGTTTAGAAACGCTCTTTGACTATACAGCTTAACCCAACGACTGTCGGGAGGACTCTTAGCGGTGCATCTTGTAACTTCGTGGACTCACAGCTCTACCCGCCGCCCTACCGATGTTTCTCCTTTCCTGAGCTTTCCTACAGCTTTCCCAAGAGCCACGGCTTTGCAGGTAGAGACGTGTTAAAGTCGAGGAGAAAAACACAGTAACAAAATTAGATGTAAATCCTGCCAGTTGAGAAAGTGCGAGGGTTTTGTCCAGACGTGAAGCCTGTCTTTGACCACAGCCCCTTTCTGACTGAGCCCTGTGGGCTGAGTCTTCTGTTTGGGGACCAGAACCATAATATTTACATTGAAGTTCAAAGGAGGAGCCCTGGTCTTAATTCTGAGATCAACAAAGATAGAGGAAAGCTATCAGATGAGGCCCTGACACTAACAGCTCTCTAATTACCTGTCAGTTGCCGAGTCTGTAAGAGCAGAAGTAAACACAGCACAAAAGGCGTAACGGACCCTTTAGGTGCCCTGGGCTCGTCTTTCTTCTTCCCCGCTGCCAGGATCAAAGCAGTGCTGGGAGGTCACTTAGTCTGGTTCTCATTGCTATCTTTTCTGGCGTTATTTTTCCAGCCAACATTCAGCATTGTCTGAATCGCTGGGTGTATTTTTTCCCCCTCTTCAAATCACCATATGTTGCCGCATGCGTTGGGAGCATTTTTAAGAGACTTGCATGAAATGAAAACATTCAGCCGCAAAAGTCACCTCTTAACTGGTAGGATCGCATGTCACCTGGGATGACACTAGTGCCAGCCAGAGAAAATCGATCTTCCTTCATCTTTTTCCCACTTGGCCAGTTGGAAGCCAGCAGGCTGACTCCAAGGACTTCTGCGTGTTCTCTCTTCCTGCCTTAGTCCTCGAAAGCGAAGACTATCTTTTTTCTGGATGACTCATTTCCAAGATTTGATGAAAATATGTTTTGGTTCAACATACGTTTTAGCTCGAGTTGGATTTTCCTGGGAGGCCTGATGGAAACTGTTTCCAGTTCAGCGAGGGAACCACTGCCTGAGATTCTTTTGTCTTGAGACCCATATCCAGAGGTTATGATTCCCAGCTGCTGGTTTTCCTTTTGGATGTGAAACGATGTGTTAGCCTGAGAATGTTTCCTGCCCCGCTGCCTCACCCTCTCCTTCACTTCCACAGTTTTCTAATTCAGAGCCTTTTTTCCTCCCCTCTTTGCAGACTTTGGTTTGAGCAACTGTGCCGGGATCCTGGGCCACTCCGACCCTTTCAGCACGCAGTGTGGCAGCCCTGCCTACGCCGCTCCCGAACTCCTTGCCAGGAAGAAATATGGCCCCAAAATCGATGTCTGGTCCATGTGAGTTATTGAGCTTCTGAGAGTGAATGCTCCCTCCTGCTGTCTCCACCGTCTCCTTCTTATGAAACAACATTTGAGTGTTTGATGAGAATGAGTTATAGGCTCTGGGATGTGTATCCAGTGATTCTTTGGGGTCCCACTTTCCATCTCTGTTCTTTCTGTCTTTTATCCACAAATTGCCCAAGAGGCTTTTATTAAAATTTGTTAAGGTGCCCAGGGAGAAGCAAACATTGCCCTGCACTCGCCGAGATCATGTGCTGGTTTCATGCATCACTCATGTCCTTCCCCGGATCAAAGTCTCCCAAAGGTTTCCATCAACATCAGCGTCAAACCCAGACTCGGTGCCCAGCCACGCTCCTTGCGGGTCTGGCTTTTGCCCACCCCTCCTGCCTCTTCACCCACCACCCCACCCTCAGCTCCCGGTTCTTCAGACACGTTGGCCTGTTTTATCTTCTCTACTTCTGGTCTATGCACTTGCTATTTCTTTTCTTTTATTGAAATATAGTTGATGTTATATTAGTTTCAGGTGTACAACATAGCGATGTGACATTTATATATATTATGAATTGATCCCCACAGTAAGTCTGGTCACCACCTGTCACCATACAAAGTTATTGCAATGTGATTGACTATATTCCCCATGCTGTACATTACATTCCTGTGACTTACTGATTTTAGAATTAGAAGTTTGGACCTCCTAGTCCCCTTCACCTATTTTGCCCCACCTCCCACCCCCCTTCCCTCTGGCAAGCACTCTCTATTACTTTTGCCTGAAATGCCGTTTCCTGGTCATTCAAATGGCCTGTCCAGTCCCATGTTCCAGTGTTAATCCAGTGTCACCATGCAGGGTCCATCTCTTGTTGTTCCAGGGATTTCTCAGCACCCAGCATAGAGCCTTGGCTGGAGAGGAAGGAAATAATGAAGGAAGGAGGGAAGGGAGGAAGGGAGGAAAAAAGGGAGGAAGGGAAAAAAGGAGGGAAGGGAGGAAGGGAAGGAGGGACAGGCATTTGGTCCAGGTGAGCTGAAGCCGGAGGATCTGGGCTAAAGTTGGCAGAGGAAGCAAAGGAAAGTGACCCAGTGAGGGGACTTCAGGAAGTTCTGGTTGGAGATTATTCAGAGGAACCAGAGATAAGAATGCCATTCTGAGGGCACCAGAATTCTTGGAACTTTCCCAGAAAGGACCAGCTCTCCCCGGCACCCCAGCTTAGCCTGTTCAGCCAGGGGCTGAAGTGGGTTAGTCAGGGACAGCTGCTGAGTGCATGGAGTTAACTGTCCCCCGTGGTCCTCAGGACAGTGTGTGAGGCCATCTCAGCATGCTTTACACAGACGGGGGATGCTCAGTGGTTAGTGCAGCCCCGGGACACACGGCCTGCACACGGCGGAGCTGTGCTTTGTGCTTGAGCCTGAGCTCCTGGTTTCTTTTCCTACCTCTCGAGAGGAGGTGTAGTGGAGGCTGCATATGGAGTGTGTGGGTGCTGATGACTTGTGCAGGAAGGGGGACAGGGGTCGCCGGGGTGGGTGGGAGTGATAGCAGGGAGCAGCGGCAGAGGACACCTTCTCTTTTGAGGTGCCCCGGGTGGCTTGGGCGGCATCGCTAATCACAGAGTTTTTATATGGTGCCCAGATGGGCCTCAGAATCCTTCTCAACATAGCCCTCCAGACAGCCGACACCAGTGGATTAGAGTCAATATACAGGTGGAATCCATTCTTGGTCTCATAAGTGTCTGGCACATAATCTGTTCTCAATAAATATTTATTTATTCATGAATGAATAGAGCTGTTTTGAGTCTATAATCACCTTCTTCCCTTAGGTATAACTTATTTATGCTAAATGGGAAACTCTGAAAGAGAAAATCTATGTGCCAAAAAGAAGGCTATGGAGAATGGGGCGTCTGAAAGACGAGGAAGTACAGGGGTGTCTCATAACTATGGCAACAGGGAACAGGGTGGGCGGCATAGTGATCAAAGGGAAAGAAAGGTCGGTAGGTTGGAGAGGAGGTTACAGTGTGCTCCTGAGATCCTGCTCTTGAGGGGAATGGACAATACAGTGTCATCACCGGTTGTCATGGTGATGAGACTCAGCCTGTGTAAGGGGGACCTTTCCAGTCCGTGGCTGATACAGCAGGCATCTCCAAAAGGTCTAGAGCTGCTGGTAGAAGGAAGGAGTGTGTGAATCGTCAGAGCTGCAGGAGAGCACCTGGCCTTGTAACCAACACTGAGGCCTTTACTAACCTCCACTTAATTGCATTTTTTTTTAAGAAGGTGACTTGCAGCTGAAGATCTCCTGAAAGCTCTAATCAGGCCTTATTCTTAGTCATGATGCCATCAGGTAATGTATGCAAAAGCCTTTGATACACAGTAATGCACTGTACACACTCTGGTCTTCTGTCCATCGCGGCAAAGCTCCGGAGTCCCACGTGGGATTTCCAGGTAGACCGGAAACCACAGCCCCACGAGTCCCTGTTTGGGTGCCCTGTGGCAGGGAGTTGGGGTGGAGAGTTTTACCCTTGCTCAGCCACAAAGGACCGTGTTTTAATCTTTGTTAGAAATGAGGTTTGCCTGGAGCAACCCTGTGTTAGCCGACTCCATCCTAGGGGGTGAGACCCCATGACCCACACCTAATTCATGGGGATGATATAAACTAGGCCCTTTTTAGAAGCTGTTGATGAAGCTTAAAAAAAAACAAAAGGAAGCTGCATGAGCCAAATGTTGGCTTACTAGAAATTTGTTCATTCGGCAAATATTCGTGGAGCCAGGCGCTGAGCCGAGTTCTGAATGCACAATGGTGAGAAAGACAGCCTCGGTCTGTTCTGCTCCTGTGATGATCATTGTTAACCCTCACACCCTCCGACTGAGTGATGGGCAGTGTCCTAAGGGCTTTGCATGTTTCAGCTCATCTCACCTGCCTAATAACGCTTCGAGGGAATGCTCTGTTGTCCCACTTTACAGATGAGGACACTGATGCCCGTGCCCAGATAATACAGCTGGTGTGTGAGAGAGCCAGGACTCAACCAGCTGGTTGGGCTCGAGTCTGCCTCATCACCCTCTGCTGCTCCTCCTGTGTTGTTGTCCTTCTTCTTGGAGGGTTTACATTTTAGTGGGGCAGACGGACAAAATTTTTTTTTTAAGTTGTAAATTCAGTGTGGTCACTGCTGTGAAGGAAGTGGGTGATGGGGGATGCAGGGAACGAGGATTGGGTGGCCTTTTTTTATTGAAGTATAGTTGATTTACAAGGTTGTGTTAGTTTCTGGTGTACATCAAAGTGATTCAGTTATACATATATATATATATATATATATATATATATATATATATATATATATATTCTTTTTCATATTAAGTTACTGCAAGATATTGAATATAGTTCCCTGTCCTATACAGTAGGACCTTGTTGTTTATCTATTTTATGTACAGTAGTTTATATCTGCTAATCCCAGACTCCTAATTTATCCCTGCCCCCTTTCCTTTTAGTAACCATAAGTTTGTTCTCTATGTCTATGAGTCTCTTTTGTGTTCATTTGTGTCATTTTTTTAGATTCCACCTATAGGTGATATCATATGATATGTGTCTTTCTCTAACTTATTTCACTCAGTATGATCATCTCTGGGTCCATCCATGTTGCTGCAAATGACATTATTTCATTCTTTTTTTATGGCCGAGTAGTAGTCCAGTATATATATATACCACATCTTTATTCATTCATCTGTTAGTGGACATTTAGTTTGCTTCTGTGTCTTGGCTATTGTAAATAGTGCTGCTACGAACATTGGGGTGCATGCATCTTTTCGAATTAGAGTTCTCTCTGGGTATATGCCCAGGAGTGGGATGGCTGGATCATATGGTAAATCTATTTTTAGTTTTTTAAGGAATCTCCATACTGTTTTCCATAGTGGCTGCACCAAATTACATTCGGGGGAGGCCTCTTGAGAAGACCTCAATGTCAAATCCTAAGGATGAGGAGGACTCAGCTATGGGAGGAGGGAGGTGTTGGGGGAAGGCTCTAGGCAGACGGAACAGGATGTGTGGAGGCTGTGGATGGAGGGTAAGGTGTGGGTTTGGACTTTGTCCTAAAGGGAATGAGAGGCCATTGGATGCTCGTAAGCAGGTGGGTAACAAAATGTTATGTGTTCTTCAGAAAAAGATATGTTGGAACTCTAAACCCCAGTCCCTCAGAATGTGACCTTACTTGGAAACAGGGTCTTTAATTAATTAAACGAGGTCATGAGGGTGAACCCTAGTCCAGCATGACTGTGTCCTTTTATAAAGAGGAAGTTTGGACACAGAGAGACCCAGGGAGAAGGCCATGTGAAGATGAAGGCACGAATCAGATGACACATCTCCAAACCAAGGAGCCAGAGATGGCCAGCAGCCTGCCAGAAGCTTGGGGACCAGCAGGGACAGAGTCTCCCTCATGGCCTCAGGAAAACCAACCCTGCCGACACCTGCTTCTCAGACGTTGAGCCTCCAGCACTGCGAGGTGATGCATTTCTGTTGTTTAAGCTCTGTGATCTCAGGAAAGGTCCAAGGGGAGTAAAAACTCACCATGCCAGATCCCAAGAGCCATTCTCCTTCCCAGGGTACATGAAATATTTCCTTTACTGAATCAAGTTCGCTAATTGACAGATGAAACGGACTAACTGAAGTCTTCATCATCCTTCTCCCAACAGTGGAGTGTAAGTCTCCGTCAGTCCTCCCAACAGAGGTCACTCCATGGTCAGATCAATAAACCACAGTCTCAGTCCTGGCTGTCCCCAGTAGGCCATACATTATTGGCTGCATGAAAACCAGAAGCAAAAGAAAACCACAAGTAGAACTTCGTTCACATGATGCTGGAAGAGTCCCTGGAGTAAGAGAGGACAAGCCTTGGTGCATAAGCACTTTTCAAGAGGCCTCTGTGTCACATTTGCTTACGTCTCTTTGGGTGAAGCAGATGGCATGGCCGAGCCCAGCATCAAGACGAGAGGTAGACTCCACCCCTTGATGGAGGGAGTGGCAAGACATCCGTGGCTTTTTTCCCCCCTTAACGGAGGCACTGGGGATGGAACCCAGGCCCTCGTGCATGCTAAGCATGCGCTCTACCACTGAGCTATTACCCTCCCCACTGTGGCCTTTTTTTTTTTGGCAATTGAACACACTCATCTATTGCTATGGACTGAATCATGTCCCCCCTGCCACAATTCATATGTTGAAGCCCTAACCCCCAAAAGTGTTTGTATTTGGAGGTGGGGCCTTTGGGGGGAAGGTCATGAGGGTGAAGCCTTCACGATGGGATTAGCGTTCTTATAAGAAGAGGCTCCGGAGAGCTCGCTCACTCTCTGACATGTGAGGACACAGGGAGAAGGCGGCTGCCTACAAGCCCGGAAAAGAGACCTTACCAGAACCTGGCCTTGCTGGCACCCTGATTTCCAGCCTCCAGAACTGTGAGAAAATAAATTTCTGATGGTTAAACTACCCTGTCTTTGGAATTTTATTATGGCAGCCTGAGTTGACCAAGATACCTGCTTGTAGGTAGATGACCTGTAAGTCACACCTGAAAACAAAGCGGGGATGTCAGGAGGCACAGTGCAGAGAACAAACAAAGCCCCCAGCTAGCTTAAATTCAAGAAGGATCAGAAGAGAGTTGAATCTGCTCCTGATGGGTGAGGTGGACTTTTCCAGGTGGACAACAGGAAAGGAAACTTTCCAGGCAGAGGGAACAGCCTATGCAAAGTCAAGAAGATGTGAAAAATCTGTTTCCTCTTGCTCTTCATCTTGGAGAAAACAAAACTTCAGAGCCTTCTTTAAGAATTCAATTTTCCACCGGTTTGGGGTGTTATGTCTGAGAAACTGGTCGGGTCTGTGTCTGGAAAACTGGTTAGGTTTCTCTTTGGTGCCCACGACTTTGCTGCCAGAATTGGAAATGGAAGACCCAAAAAGAATTTAATTTTAAAGGCTGTTTAAAAAGAGAATGAAAGTGGACCGATCTTCTCCCCGGGTCAGGCACTGTTATTTTAAAACATCCCTTTTTATTGCTCTGAAACAACGACAGAATGAAGGGTTCACTTCCAAAATCAAAAGCAAACTCTTGTCTCCAGAATTTTTTTTTGGACCTTGGCAGACAAATGGGCCTTTCTTCAAGACTTCCGAGACTGACTTAGGAAGAAAACCAGCTTGTCATTCAAGGAAACCTTGCTAAAGAAAGCTCCTCCCCACAAATGGGGCCCCCAAGATCCTCCTCATCTAGTGAATCAGGAAATGGAAGATGGCACCTGCTATCTTGAGGGTTTCCCATTATTTTCAGTGGTCATTGTTTTCATATTTGGAATCATATATGAATGTTTTTACATTCATTCACTTCTTTCCCTTAGTCCGTGTGAATGAAATATCTCTATCTCTAATGGATTTTGAAATTTCAGACACAAAAATAAAATGTTCATTCTGGTGCAGCGAACCTTTTTTATTGCTAACTGACTTGTCCTCAGAGTGGCATATATGCTAATTAAAAAAAGAACTTTAATGCAGATGTACTTTTTAAACGAAAAGAATCAAAATTAACTTAATTTTCAGAATATTACAATGGCCTTTTGAGAACTTTGGTGAGTCTCTAAGGATAAGGAAAACAGGAATTGAGAATTCTATCCTGGAAGGATTGAGAATGCAACATTTTTTTCACCAAAGCTGCTCTTTGGTCTCATGTGGATGTGTGAGGTGGCGGAAGCGTTTGTGTGAAGTCCTGGTGCTTAGTGGAATGTCGTACTGATATGCCCAGACCACCTTCCTGCGATCACTGGGTCTGTTTTCACCTTGTGAGAAAAGCCTCTGTCCCAGCACTGTCCCTTTGGGTAGACACGTTGGCCGAGGGCACCATCTTGTTTCCAGCCCTACTATCCCCATATAGGCCTAAGCATTCAGGAGGGAGGGTGGGAGAATCTGTTCCAGTCCTCAGGCCGTGTTTTGTAAAAATACTACCAGACACCATCAGCTACTTCCAAGGGCAAAATATGGCAAAATAGCGCCTCCTCTCCATTCACACCCCCTTAAAATGAAAGTAGCAGGAGAAGGAGGCAGAAAGAGGAGGCTGATGGCTTCTTTTAGGTCCTTTAGGGCTTCTGACTTTTAAAAGAGAAGATTTATTTAGCTTCTGAGATTTTTCAGTTATAAAATCCGAGACTTTTTTGTTGTTGTTGTTTGCTTTTTGTTTTTGTTGCTAGCATGTGCATTTAAAACAGAAGGGGGAAAGGAAGAAAGGAGTGGGTGGGGGGGACTCTTAAAATCCACAAGAAAATAAATTCTTGCTGAACACAGACCATTTAACGGGGAAGTCGTGAAGTTTGAGATTTTCCAAACGGGTGGATCTGTTCCCAATCTGCTTTTAAGACGTTAAAGCGGAAGTTGTACTGAAAGTTGATACTGAAAGATGGAAGGATATTGCCTTTAGGCAGAGAGTTGTTTTTAATTTTTCCAAGGCAGTTTCTTGAAGAATCACGCAGAAATAAGTTGTGTTGGCTGAAGGCTCTCTCAGTTGCACGCTGGTATAGAGTGGGCTGCCCACCAGCCCCCTGAGAACCAGTATTCACACCCTCCCCTGACACCACACCTCTGTCAGTTGCTTTGTCCCTTGCGTCTTGTTAAAGTTGCTGGCTGACTTCTCCAGGGAGCTGTGTCTCCAGGTCTTTCCTTTCAGAGATGCCGAGTGATACCCCGGCTTTTCCTCCAAGGATTATTTTTGTGTATCCGACTAAATATCAGGACCCCAACTTGGCTCCTGATTTAATCCCAAAGATTCCACATCTACGTTTCCGGGGCCCCTTTCTCTCTTCTTCCAGCATCAGCTTTTCTTTCTCTTTTGACCTCGGAGTATTCCACCTGGCCAGTCTCCTTGGATTTGCTTCCATCCATCAGTGACTCACCCTTATTTCTTCCTGCTTGGAAAGCCCTGAATTATATTTGCTTGTTGCCATCTCATCACTTTCTTTAAAACTATCTGTGGTTCTTGGGGGCCCCACGTCTGCCGTGGAGAAGCTCGAAAGCCCCTGGGCCATGTTTCAAAAGGCACATCAGGAAATTCTGAACATGTTTTGAAACTCCTACTAATTCTACGGGATTACGGAGGTTTATAAACTGCATTCCACATTTCCCCTTGGTATTCTCACATACTTCCGAAAAGTCAAAGGGACTAGATTTCTCTTTATCCAGATATGAAACGTGTATGAAAACTCCCGGGGTGGGGAATTGAGATGCTCAATCTGGTTTCCCTTTTAAAATCTCCTGTGGTTGTGTGACTTAATTAATTAAGGTTTCCGTTATTCTTTGGCAATAGGGTACAAATGTATTTGCAGCTTTTTATCTCTTGTTTTTGAAAGTTTTGTGATGAAACAACAGATCACATTTATCAGGCACTCAATTCTTGCCAGGCATAGCATTCAGCATTTTCTGTGGCTTAGCTCATTTGACCCACGTACAACCTAAGAAGCAGGTGTTGTTACTAACTGCATTTTATAGATGAGAGACGCTGGATGAAACAGCTGTGTCCTCCTTACAGATATGGGACGTTTCTGTTGATGATAAATTCCTCCAAGAGAAATGGAAATCTGGAGGGAGTTTGGTAAAATAATCAGTTAGAACGCCTGTAAAAACCACTTGCTCGATCCTGGTCTGACCACAGAGTTCACCAGCACTGTCTTTAAGACAAGCATCCTTCTCCTTGATCTGTGGTCACCACCAGGTAGCAGAGAGGGGCAGTAACTGGAGGAGATTTTTGTCATCTTTTGTAGCCAGGGGTGACAAGAAGACACGCAGTTTAATGTATTAAGAACTCTTTGAAGAAAGAAACTTCATGAAGATTTTAGAGTTGGTCCTCTGTTCCCATATTACATTCGCCAAACTCCTTCAGTTGGATCCCTGCCCCATTACCATAACACCCCACCTCCTGTAGCATCCTGCATTATTTTAGGCACCCCACCTGTGACAGGACGCTCAGCATCCCTAAAGATAAAGGGAAATACGAAAGGTAATAGGGCAGCATTCGTCAAACTTGAGTATCGTCCACTCTTCTTGTAAAGGAAGAGCATTCTTGGTAACCCCTCATGTTGACTTCTCATTTTTATTTAAATTTTACTTCTTGGGCATAAATGTAAAATTAAACTCCTTTTATTTAGGGTCCTGTACAAATGAAAAACCAAAGCTAATTTACAAGTTAAATCTAACCAAGATGAAAAAGGACCCTCAAATATTCAAAGTAGCAACATTCATTAAATGCCATGGCTGCTGTCCGCAGGAGCTGAATTGCTGTACGCAGTCTGAGTGGGAGTCTCACTGCTGGGCACAGGCTCTTTGAGCTGCTCAGGCCCAGCTCACTCATCACTTTTCACTGTCCCAGTGGCTCTCAGCCTTGAGTGTGCATCCAAAGCACCTGCAGGGAGCCCCCCCTACCCCGAGCCTGATTCAGAAGGTGTGGGGCCCAAGAATTTGCATTTCTAACAAGTCCCTAGATGCTGCTCCTGCTCCTGGTCAAAGGACCACACTTTGGGAACCACTGTGCTCTTCAGATCATCAGGAGGCTTTCTTTCCCACAGATAGAAATACAGGAACGCCATTGACAAATTAAGTCTGCCTCTGCTCCTTTCTCATTAGCCTGTGAGAATCAAGCTGATATATTTTAGCAAAAAGTGTGTGTTGGTAAGTCACAAATGCAAAAAGCAGGTGAAATGAAATGAAATCAAGTGTGCACAGTGGAGGATGACTGAGGAGTATAGTGGCCGTCTGATGTCCCTGGTTGGGCTTTGTCAAGTGTTTTAGTGTGTCCCCAAGAGAAAATCAAAAGTGGGGCTGCTGTGGGGGGAGGGTATAGCTCAGTGGTAGAGTGCGTGCCTAGCATGCAGAAGTCCTGGGTTCAATCCCCAGTACTGCCATTAAAAAAAAAAAAAAACCCTGATTACCACCCCCCAAAAAACCCCTTACAATTAAAAAAAATTATTAAAAAAAAGTGGGACTACTGACCCCCTGAGGTTGTGTCCATGGGCCTCAGGGGGAGAATCACTGAGTATCATAAAACACTCACTTGTGGGAAAAATGATATTATTTAAGTACCAGGTGCTTCAGCTTTGGGTGAGCATGTTGGAGCCAGGATTAAGGCACACAGAGGTGAGCAGGGACCGGCTGACTGGTCGTGTACACAGCCAGTGGGTGGAAGTTACAGACTTCGGCTTAGTATTTGGAAGCCCCTTCACGTGCATCGAGTTGCCCTGAATGGCAGCCTTAGGGAGCTTGACCCCGAGGCTCTTCAAGGGTCTTCCAGCAACAACCCTGTGGGGTGTCCTACGAGGTTTCCAGCCATAAGAGCCTTGTGTCCAAGACCCCTTCGAATGCAAAAATGATACAGTTTGGAGGCCCTCTTAGCTTTCCCTCTGTCACTCTCCAGGGCTGACGGAAGCAGGGATGGTTGGCTCTGCCTCAGACACACCCACAGTGCCGCACTGCATCGTAGGTTCTCAAACATGTCACCTCCCCTGAACCCCCTCCCTCTGCCCCCCAAACTGGCTCCCCTCTCAGCCTCTTCGACTTCATCACCATCGTCGTCCTGCTTTCCGCCTTTGCATCCTGCCTCGTCCCCTTCAAATGTCTCCATTGCATATTTGCTTTTCTCTTTCCACTGTACACCTCCCCTCCCGCTGGGACTTTATTCTCAATGTGCTAATTATTGCCACAGTCTCCTGCTCCCTGTCCTGAGCCCCTTTCCTCCCCTTAATGCCAGATGACTGCTTCCCACATTATCTGGCTGTAGAACTTTTATCCCCCCCCACCATCTGTTCTTGCCCTAGGGAATGGTTTCCATGAGGCACATACAGGGAAATGCTGCTCTAAGCAGCTCTGGCTGTGTTCCGTCCATTCTTACCTTCTGTGCTTGGACTATACAGTTTATCCTCATATGCAGCCAAAGACAGATACGCTCACACACATATACTTACCCCCGAGAGGCCACCCGTCTTCACGTACTTACTACGGTCCTCTCCCTCCCTTAATTGAACTCCTCTGGGGTCAAGAGCAGCCAGAGCGTTTTCTTACCCTCTCTGCACTCACTGCTTGAAAGGCTTGTGCTTATTTATTTGTTTACTTGTGACTGTCCCTTCACCCCACTCTAAGTCCAAGATGACGAATCCTTTTCTGGTCCTCCCTCCGCAAGGCCAACATCTATACCACTGCCTGGGGCCAAGAGCCAGCCCGAAAGCATTTGTGGAATGAATGTGGAGGTGTCTGTCTCTCTAACTCAGCTGTGACTTGCAGAGCAGGAACTGGGTCTCAGTGGATGTCTGCAATTTGAGAAGGATTTCTGGCTGGAGCTGGGGGGCTCCAGACCTGTCCTTATCCAGAGCACTGTGGTTCGGAGGCACCTCAGTGCAATGGGGCCCCAGGGATCTTCATTTCAACCTGTCTCATGGGATTTGCTTTGACTGGAGATCCTGTTGCCTGTTTTTAAAACAGATTCCCTTGGGCACTTTGAGCACTTGAGGCCTCTAGGCAGGCAAGGCATTTCATCCCCATGAGGAAATCGCATCAAAATGATAGTAGGTTTGCACATCGGGAAAATAAAAATCCTCCAAGAGATGTTGCTGTTCTCTAGTTTGGCTTTGGACGTAAGCAGTTAAGCCCATTTGGAAGGCCTTTTGACCACATCTGAGATATTGGGCCGGGGCTACGTAGCAGAAACTCACAGTACACAGTGATATAAAAGCATAAGAGCGAGAAGGAGACCCCTCCCCTCCCCTCCCCTTCCCCTCCCCCTCGCCGACCCCTCACAAAGGAATTTCTCTAGTTACAGGTCCAAACAGAATTCGAGGCAAGCGCTAAACACCGGCTTGGGGTATAAGACTTGTTTCAAAGGGCGGCGTGGAAACCAGGCAGGCTGGCCAGGCTGTGACTTGCCCCTCCGTGCAGGGTCTTGCCCTGAATATTTGGTCTGGCCTCCTCCAGGCTCCGCTTTGTAAACCACACTTGGAAAACCACATCGTGGCAGAACTAATTTTATTCAAGGTTCCTGTCGTCCCCCAGGTATTTTTTCACATCATTTGGTCTGGCCAGCCTGCCTGGTTTCCTGGTTTCCTATGTCCCTTCTGGAAGGGACATAGTTTCCCCTCCTGAAGGGGGTGGGTAGCTCTGGATAAACCCCTCTTACAGCCATCGTCCAGGTCCTCACAGTTCGCCCATGCCTTTCGCATTTGCTGTTTCAAGGCAGAGCTAAGGATTCTAGGAAATGACGGAGAAGGCGTATCGAGGGGCACGCGAAAGCGACAGGGCTGCCGCCGGGCCAGGTCCGTGGCCTCTTTGTCACCCTCTCCTGGGGGTTCTGGTCTCACGCTCCGGTGTCTCTCTTTTCAGAGGTGTGAACATGTACGCCATGCTGACGGGGACCCTGCCTTTCACGGTGGAGCCTTTTAGCCTGAGAGCTTTGTACCAGAAGATGGTGGACAAGGAAATGAACCCCCTTCCCACCCAGCTCTCCACAGGTAATGCACCTGCTACTCCGATTCAGGGTCCAGGGTACTCGATCTCTTCCTAGTATTAAAACGAAGTCTCAAGAAACGATTGGTTTCCTATCTGCAAGGAGCCACTCCCCTCATCTGCCCGCAGTCCTTTTTCCGTCATAATTCTGATTCCCTAACTTCCTCCTTCCTCCTGCACAAAACACACCTGTCAGAAGGACCGTAGTCTCCATTGGAAAAATAATGGAGGCTGAGTTGTTTTAAGACTCACCCTTTTATAGTGTTGACTTTGAAAACAGTGTTTGTCATCACATTTCTATTGTGTCTTCCTTCGGCAAGCCACTCTAAAGAGATATTAGTTTCATTTGAGTTTGGTCTGGGATTTGTTTTGCAATGTGGGTTTTTGAGCCCGTTCAAAAGCGTTTAAATCTACATGGGTTCAGTTACTCGATTAGACTGAGTCATCAGGTGTGTTTGGAAAGTACACTCAAACTTTAGCTGGTTCCCATTTCAGTAAACAGTTCCTATAAGGTTTGGTTTCAGATCCAGCAGATTAGTACAATTTGTTCTTTTGTTTGGTTCACAATTCACTTCAAGTTCCTGGCCTCGGCTTGGCCTTGATGGTCGTTTAATTGGCTCCTTAGAATAAACTCACCTTCACTGAGGTAAGGCACGTGGCCAAAAAAAAAAAAAAAAAAAAAGGTGTAATTATTTAATTTCAATTTATGATACATGGTTCAGCTAGAGCACTTTTATTTTACTACTGTTAGGTTTTTTTTTTTTCTTGAGTTTACAAAGCGTCTGTGAAGCTGACCCAGAATTTATGGTTGCCAAATGGTGTCCAAGCTGAAATGTGTTCTTGTCCGTAATTACCTAGTTCGGTTCATACTTTCACCTCTGCTGGGGAGGGCAGAATCTCTGCAGGCTGAAAGCGAAGCAGGCACTATGTTCTTGGGAAGATGAGTTACAGTTCCGTCCATATAAAAGAAATAGTTCTGTACTGAGAGCCGTAACTCCTGGAGTTAGAAAATGTGTGAAATGTTGACTGAGTTGTTATACTTAGGTTTTAGAGCTTTCAGAAATGTTGAAAGTGCTGCAGTGAAAGCACATTCGTGCCTTCATTCCACGTTTCATATGCATTCACTTGTTCTGTGACTGCCATTCACTCATTCCATAGTTCACGTGCATCCACTTACTCCACGAATATGTACTGAGCATCAACTATGTGCTAGGAACGCTCCGTCACCAGGAAGAGAAGTAAGACAGTCTTTACCCATATACAGCTTACCTATCAGCAGGGGAGGCAAAAAACCAACCAGATAAACACATGTGATGTTTGGTGGTTTAAGTGCTCTAAAGAAAATAAGAGAAATCAGGATAAGAGGATAGAGAATAAAGATAGTTTTTTTTTTTTTTTTTAAAGCGGTTAAGGTTTTCAAAAACCTTTTTAGTGTGGTGTGATTGTAGATTCATACAGAGAGACCATCTGTCCTTCATCCAGTTTTCCCCAGTGGTAGCATCTTAAATAACTGTAGTTCAGTATCACCACCAAGACATTGCTGAAATCCATTGACCTTATTCAGATGTACGTGTCGCTGTGTACTTAGTTCTGTACAATCTCATCACATGTGTAGGTCCACGTGACAGTTACCGCAGTCACGATACAGAACAGTACCATGACCAGGATTCCTCATCCTACCCTCTAAAGCCACAGCCACCTCTCTGTTTCCCACCTTCCCTAACTCCTGGCCACCACTCACCTGTTCTCTGACTCTGTAATTTTTGTCCTTTCAAAAATGCTGTATATATATATGTGTGTGTGGATAGATAGATAGATAGATAGATAGATAGATAGATAAGCTTTTTTTTTCATTCAGTGTAATTCCATTGAGACCCATCCAAGTTGTTGCATGTATCAATCCTTTGTTCCTTTTTCTTGCTGAGCAGTATTTCATGGTAGAGATATACCATAGTTTAAATATTCGCCCGTTGAAGGACACTGGGTTGTTTCCAGTTTCTGGCAATGATAGATAAAGCTGCTATCAACATTCATACATAGGTTTTTGTTGAACATGGTTTTGTTTCTCTGAGATGAATGCCTAAGAGTGAAATCACTGGGTTGTATACAGTAAGCACGTATTTAGTTTTGTAAAGAATTTCTTCACTCTTGTTCCTAGTGGCTGTAACACTTTGTGTTCTCTCAAGCGATGCATGAGTGATCCAGTTTCTCTGCATCCTTGCCAGCATTTGATACTCTCACTATTTTTTATTTTAGCCATTCTGATAGGGGTCTAATGATACCTTATTGTGGTAACAAATAAGATTTAATGTTTACAAATAAATGCAATCTTTCAAGGTAGTCTCTTTTAAGAGTCATATAGTCATAAATCCTGCCACCTTTCAGAGTGATTCTGAAGTTCCTTTTATGGTTTAGAGGCTGTTTTGTTCTAAGTGGTCCAATACAAAGAACAGTAGGAGGATGTTGGTACCCTCATGCCTGGAAAAAGCAGACAGTGCTCACTTTGAATCCCAACGAGACACTGAAGAACTGGAACTGCTTCTCACTGTAGTAGTCAGGATAACCCAGGTTATGCTGCAGTAACAAACGGCTCCCAGATCTCAGGTGCATAAGACAACAAAGATTCATTTCTTATTCATGCTAGATATCTGTTGAGAGTTGGATCAAGGGTTGGAGGGTTCTGCTCATCCTAGTCAGTCAGGATACCAGATGGTTGGGGTAGCCACCATTTCAAACGAATCTGGTCCCCGCAGGGGGAAAGAGAAGCCTAAAAGTTCTCTTGTCAGTAATGAACTCTCCCACCCATGTTCCAGTCATAACTCCTGACTTTGTAAAACATGTCACATGGCTTCACTCAGCTAAATGAGCTGGGGAAGTGAACTCTGGATGGTGGAAAGCCAGGAATATCTGTTGATCAAACAGCATCAGTGTGAGCTGCAGGCTGTAGGAGGAGGAGCAGGTGGGACCTGGCGATCAGCACTGGGGTGAGTCGGGTAGCTGGACAAGGACAGGTAAATTAACAGCACAAGAAAATCAGTGTCATTGCTTCTGAATCACCAACCTTGTTTTTACCCCAATACTATTATCCAGACTTGGCAGGCTAGGCTCTAAGTGTTTTCTTATTGTGACAATTAAATTTACCCTTAAAGAAGTAAAAGTTGCACCCCTGAAAATGTTATTAAAAAAAGTAGTCCAAAGAAGTTCCTCAGAAAGAACTAGAAATGTTCCAAGCAATTTTAGCATCACTGGAGTTAGTGTCCAGCCTCACCTAGCTCCTGCCCTGAGCATCAGTTTTGACTTTGGCCTTGAGCTCTGCGTGTGTGCTTGTTCACCTTCACACTCCTGCTAGACTTTGTGGTCTTGACCTGTCAAACATGAACAAGCATGAACTGCATTTCTAGGTCTGATTTTACAATTAGGGAATTTGGACCTGTCCCTCCCCCT
This sequence comes from Camelus bactrianus, assembly GCF_048773025.1. NCBI lineage: Eukaryota > Metazoa > Chordata > Mammalia > Artiodactyla > Camelidae > Camelus > Camelus bactrianus. Next base: position 11,301,003 of record NC_133539.1, on the reverse strand, counting down.
TTGATTCTTTTACTATTGGGATTATGTAAATGTCCACTCACCTCGGGCTTTAACCCGTTGTGCCAGGTATGAGGCAAACATTTGCACCTAGTAGTTGCTCAGGGAATCGAGGTTGCTGACACTTATGTTAAAGTGTGTGGGCTGGGAAGGCAGCCCATGGATTCACTGGATTACTCGAGGATGGGAACTGGCCCGATGCGGCAGGACCCAGAGCTGCAGAGGACGCCCAGGTCATCTTATCTTGTTTAGAGAGTGAATGACTTTAGTTTGGGGCATCAGCCACTCCCCTCATGCCAGCCCCCAGCTTCTCCAACCCTTTGTCCTTTGCACCCCAAGTGTACAACACTTCTTTTCACCTTCATTTATGATACCATCTTGTTTACATCCCATAATACTAGCTTGCCAGTAACAAGAGTAGCTGCCATTTACTGAATGGCCATGGGTGAGGGCTTTTCATAGTATCTCCTGTTGTCAGGACAGCTCTGCATGATAAGTTCTATTATCCAAGGGGGAAACTGAGTCTCAGTGAGATGGTATATAGCTTCTCTGTTTCTGAATTTACACCTGCTTGACTCCCACACCTGGATTTCCCTACTATCCTGGGCTGCTTGTCTGTCTTTCCTTATTTTATTTAGCATAAGATGCCCCCACTCCCCTCCCCACCCCAGATTCAGCGGCATCATCTGTTGTGCCTCTGTTTTGAGTAATATCAAAATTGAAATGTCCAACTGGAGAATGTGCCATTTAAGGGTCTCACTAACACATCTTTATTAATTTGATGATTCTGTCACTCATACTTGTAGTGCTCTCGCCATGTCTATTATAATAGTACTCTTTTTTAGATTAAGTTGGAAGAATTTCTGCCAAATTTGAGCTGAAAAAAAGCACAGCGTTCTTGCCCTTGGGAGCCCATTCTGCGCGCTTTCGAAGAATTGCCCCTCTTCTCTACCATGTGGGTTGAAAGCATAAGCTGTTGGGAGCTTTCCCATTCTGGCTTCTAGACAGTTTCTCTGTCTGCTTTGTTGGTGCTTTTACATCACAGAGTCGTGACTGCCTTTCATCGGTTCCACATTTGCTTTTCCATCACGACGCCTCAAGGATGGCTCTTAGAATGCATGCCAGGCACTCACTTTAAATCAAGAGGGTTTTGTACCGTGAAGTCACTGAATTGATGCTGAAGGTGGGATGTTAGCATTTGCAAGGGATGAGCCAACACCAATTAAGATTTCCAAGAAGGCTAGACGGTCCAATACTTGTTGATGCTGCTTTCTCCTGGGAGGTGATGAGGGAAGAGCCTCAGGTGGGGATGGGACCCTGCTTGCATCCCATGGGCTGCATGAAAGTCCGATGGCTTTGTCTGTTTCCTGTGGCTCTTTCCCTAGACACAGGGTCAGGGTGCTCACACAAGCCAGTCCAGGCTTTGGAAGGCTGATGCTCATGGAGGAAAGCAGGTTTTGCACCCAAAGAATGTGCACCTTCTGTGACGTGGAGCACAGAGCGGGAGCACGCCCCATGTGGGTCGTCCCTATGCTTAGGTCTGAATGGAGACCCCCAAGCACTGGATCAGAAGCCATGCCTGCCACTGCTTTCCAGGACAATGGAGACTACCTTAATCCCTTTTGCTCCTGAGTCATAGAGATACTCAAGACCCTAACATAAACTTCAAAGGCTCTCAGGATGTCTTTAAAGTCCTTTTCGGGTAGTAATTCAATATCTGTGATGTCCAAAGAAAGAAAACTCACCAGTGGAGATCTGAACTAAAATTACTTGTGCTCATCAGCAATTTGTGAAGATGCAGAGTGCTTGGTTCTGAAAATAGAACGAACACGCACATCCAGTCTGTTCTTAGCTCTTCTGGTTAATCATACTCTGAAAAAGCCTGGGTTGCTGTTCAGGTCCTTTGAGGGTAAGCAACAGAGATGTCTCAGAAACATCGCTAACTGAATAGCCTCCCCATTTCAATTCATGAAGCCGGTGTCTTTTCTTTGACCAATAGATGCCCCTGATTAAGCATCCTAATGACTCTTACAATGAGGGGAGTCGGGAGAAGGGAGAAGAGGGTCCAACAAGAGGAACCCCTCTTCTGGAGCCCCATTTGCTTTTCAGACTATTGAAGAACATTTTAGAAAAGTTTTATTTGAAGACCCAGCTATAAAACTTAGAATATTAAATGTAACGCATGATTGCTCTGACGTCTACACATATACTTTTACCCACTACGTTTTCAAAGGGAAATGACCCTCTGGTGACCTCATCAACGGTATAGGAACCCACCTGGAGGCATGACCTAGCAAAAGGTATTTCTCTTGGGTTGATTCTGGCATCCCTATTAGCCCCTCTTCTGATGCCTTCATTTTTACCCTGCAACAAATGGTTGACAGTCACACGCATCAGTCTGTAAAGGACAGTTTTAAAATGACAACTAAAGCTTGTGAGAAAGTGAGAATTTTTATGACTTTTCCTCGAAAGGTTAGATTATCTTAGAAAACTGAAAAACAGCTTTGGAGAGAAGAACAGTAAAGTTTGGGGACCAAGCAAATGAAGATTATTTTCCAGAACCTATCATTTGGTATATTGGAAATTGGAGTTCATGTATTTTTTCTCTTGCAAAGACGTGATCACAATGCTCCATACAACGAGTATAAATAAGAAACTATCACGATCCCACAGCTCAAGCAAAACAGACTATCTTCATTTTGAAATAATCCCTGGGATTCTTTTTCCGTATGTGAACCTGCATATTCTTGTGCTGAACAATTTTGGAGGCTGTGACCTTCATGTGCATTATAAACATATTTTTCCATGTTGTGTAGTTGTCTCCATTGTTCTAAACCTTTTTTTTTTTTTTAATAGCGGTACTGGGGATTGAACCCAGGACCTCCTGCATGCTAAGCACGTGCTCTACCACTGACCCATACCCTCCTCACTATTCTTATAATCTTAAAGGATACAAATGTTCCATTTAGGGACAGACCAGTTTCCTAACACTAATGCCTGGGTGGACAACAGATGCTCTGTACATGTTTATTTAATGAAAGGAAAACAGGGCATCTGAAAAAAACATTTTTGCCTGGGATGAAAGGGGAAGGGGAGGTGAGGATTTCACGATTTGTCAATCATGTCACACATCGTTTGTTTACACCCCACGGTCCACATGACTGATGTGCTGCAGCGAGCTTCGGTGGGCTAGAGAGTCAGGACAAACTTTATTGGCATATATTGTGCCCAAGACAGTTCAAAAGGAGCGGGCCCAGCAGGTTGACGTGGGTTTAGAGTGCATGAATTTTGTCCATGAACTAAAATTTAAAAACTGGAGTCCTTGTTACAGAGTTTACTTAACACTTTAACCAAGTCTGGCTCTCTGGATTTGTTTTGCCCTGACTGGCTCAGCTAAGTGCACCGTCCGTTCACAGAGTCTGGGGAGTAAATGGTGACCCCGGAGAATGGCTGTAAAAGAAGGGCCCAGAAGGAAAGCAGGACGTCCCTGTCCTCTTGAGACTCTGGGCATCAGTGGTGAAGGCCATAGTGGAGGGTCTAAGTGAGAATGTCTTTACCCTCTGTTTCCTTTCTGAGTCCTCAAAACCCTACCTTGCGATCAAGCATTGTCTTTTCACTTCCTTTCATCCCTCTCTGGCTCACCTTTAGAGGTGAGCCTCCAGAAAAGACCACCGGTGGTTCTGGGAAGTGCAGGGCGTGGGAAGACCCACACTGGTTCTTGCTTTACCACGTCCCAGGTGCGTCCCTTGGATAGATATCTTAAACTCAGGACTTGTGGTACCCAGAGAGCCAGAAAATAGATCAGCCGTGGCTTGGCGGCGTGGCGGGCCGCCTGCCTTGAGTCTTTGTTCAGCTTGTGACATGTGCCCGTTCTTTGCCGAATGTCTTCCCAGGAGCTGTGAACTTCCTGCGTTCTCTCCTGGAACCAGATCCTGTGAAGAGGCCCAACATCCAGCAAGCACTGGCCAACCGCTGGCTCAATGAGAATTACATGGGCAAAGTGCCATGTAACGTCACCTATCCCAACAGGTAATCCAGTGCACCCAGAGGGACCCCTTCCTGGGCAAGATGGGCCCTGTCTTACAAGCCCTGAATACTTCTGGACAGGAAGCTGTATGTGATTCAGGGAAGAGCTGCATCTTCTCTTGGCTGCCCTTTCCCCCTCTGCACCCCCAGGCCCGCAGACGAGCCCACCTCAGCGCATAGGAGGAGGTGTGGACAGGGCCACCGCAGGCGGCTGTGCAGAGCGCACCCTGCAGGGGGTGCCCGGAGGCGGGTGGGTGCAGGCTGAAATCCAGGCCACACTCCCATGGTCAACCCTGTCCCTGAGGATGTAAGGACTTACATCTCTCCAGAGTGGTGCCTCTTTCTAATTCACACAAAGGGACCGTTTAGACTAGCCATGGCTTGAGTGTGTGTGTGTGTGTCTGCGTGTGTGGTCCACTCAAGAGCTCTCCTGCCAGCATCAGGTAGAATCCTGTGGAATTGCCCCCTCCCCTTTCAGATCACCCCTGGGCTCCTGTTCTGCCACTTCTTTGCTCCGATGTGTGTTGCAGTCCTGGATCCCCCGCCTTACAGTGTCGGGGCAGGAAGAAGGGCAGGAGCAGGAGCCCTCGAGGCCGTGCTTCCCTGTGGACTTCCCAGGAAGGCTGCACCTTGGCCGTTTCCATGGGGAGGGCTCTTTCAGGAAGGCTTACAGGCCGGAATGCACAGCGCGGAAACCCTGAGGGACACCTGATGGCCCACGCGTCCCCATGCGGGGGTGTCGACTCCAGATTTGAGAACAAGTACAGGAAGGAAGACATTTCCTTGTACTTTTTTCCTTCTCATTTGACCTACTGTTAACTCACCGGAGGGAGGGAATGAGGACCCCTAACCCTAACCCTAACCCTAACTCTTCACCTTGGTGACTTTAGAGCAAACATGAAGACCACGTGGGTCAGATACCCTCCAGGATTGGGAGCTACCTTGAGTCCTTCTTCCTTCAGACCGAGAATGGCCTGCACATTCTAGATCTGAAGCTCAGATGAAGACAGAAGAACCACTGATGAGGGGGGACAGATGGGGGACTGACAGGCTAGGGAAAGAGGTGTCCTCTATGATCGCATGTTCAAAAGGCCCAGGAAGGTCTGGAAGCATCCACAAGCCTTATGAAGGAGGCAGCACTGAGGTCTCCAGCTGAGACGGGCAGGCCGGGCTCTGCCTCGGGGAGGACCTTCTAGGAGAACTTCAGGGGGTCTGGGGGTGGGGTGTGGGATGTGCATCTAGGCTACTGGGCCACACTGATGCTCGCCTGGCCATAGGTGGGGTGCTTTCACTCAGCTGCCTTCTAGAATTCTAGCGTTTCACCCATGGGAGGTAATTTAAACGAAGTCTAGGCTACTCAGGTTACCAAGGGAACCTGGAAATAGACTGCTGGTTTCCAGTGCTGGCTCGGTCTGGTCTAGTATCTGAAACAGACACCAGGATTATTACCCTAACAGAAAGCAGAGCCGAGGACCCATGCCTCGTTCCCAAGGCTCACACCGCACTGAAGCGCACAGGTATGCTCTCCGTTAAAAGAGGAGGCATTAGTAGCTTCCAAATGAGTCATTAACCTAATGTAATCACTGTCAAAATGAGCATAATCAATCCACTCAACGGGGCAGCTGTTGAAGGAAGGGAAACCGGTATTAAATACAGCCTCCTCCCTCCCTGCTGGCCGCGTCTTCATCCACGAAGGCTCATGCCCTGGCATCTCATTTTGTACCTTCTCCCTGGGTTATAGGCAGGCTTTTGTAGATTAAAACTTAAATTCTAGTAATCTGTATTGGCTTTGCCAGATTGATAATTTTTGCATTTGGACTTGGTCAAAAGCATAAAGGCTACACGTGATTAATTAGGTAGATCGTAAAAATGGTTAAAATCTTGTATATTAACGAAAACAGCAGCTCAGTGCCTACTGTTTGGTTAAAGCCCATTATTCATTTTATACTAGAGCCAAATCCATGTGTGGTTTTTAAATAATGAAACCAGAACTGTAAACTATTGGGGAAGACACGTGTTATTTACAGTCTTTTTATTTTAACTGAAATATAGCTGGTGTACAGTTATGTTAATTTCTACAGTCTTTATTTTGAAAAAAATATATAAGGCAAAAAAGTGCTTTTGATAATTATCTTTCTGGTTTTACCAGCACACAGATAAATGGAGTAAGGCTATGTGACCAGGAAAGGAATATTTTCTTTATAAGGTCTATTTTATAGCTTCCCAACATGTGTAGCCCCAGATTTAATTATTTTAGGTGTTGTCAATGTTTTACTTCTGGGAAAGAAAGAAAATAAAGGTCCCATGCTTTACATCACTTTTCTGTAAAGCCTTCTGTTCATTCATTTGGGCCTCCAGGTTGACTTCCAAGAGGCAAGAGGAAAATGTCTTTAAAAGTAAACTTTTTGTAATAAATGTTCATGCCAGCCAGTCACAGATGTTGCCGTGTGCCGGGCTGGCCTCCTTGTTCTGGGAGCTGACATTTTTTTCAGAGCAGACCCTAAGCCGCCCCCTCCCATTGCGCTGCCTGGGCCTGGTCAGTCTCCCACACCTGTAGTTAGCGCTGGTGATGGGTGGGAGGGGAAGGAGGCCAATGGTAGCGCAGGACAGAATTAGACCTCAGTGGAATAAAATTGGATTCATGTTACTCAGAATTATACCTAGTGTTCCGGAACATTTTATTACCATCGTCTCTGTAATCCAAACATGGAGCGATGATACAAGTTCAGTAACTGACACAGGAAAGCACCAAATATACACATTGCTTATTGAAAATATTTAAAATATTCCTCTCAGTCAGGAGTCAGCCCACAGCCTATATGCTGGCAGAGCTCATGTGTTTTTGAAGACAAAGGATATGAAGGGCAGAGATGGGGTGTCTGCCCTTGCTCACTTCCTCCTCTCTCCTCCACTCCCCAGCCCCACCCGGGTGGCACCCCTTCCAGGGCCTGCTCCCCAGGGAACCATGGTTGATGTCAGATAGCCAGGGCCTTCTGGGGGTGGGGTCATCCAATGTAGCTGTGGGTTGATTGGTCAGGGGTGGAGGGAGGGTCACAAAAATCATGATCTGATTGGCTAGGGGTGAGGCCACGAAGCCATGGTCTGATTGGCCAATGTCAGGGGCACAGCAGGGATCTCACTGGCCAGGGGTGGGGTCAAGTGGGGGTGGTGATCTCCTTGACCAAAGGCAGGCCTGCCCACACTTGGATGTTACCGGCTAGTTTCAAACAGTTGTGCTTTCTGTGTTAAGTGCTTTGGCAGTCTTCAAGTAAGTGTATCCTTTTTAAACAAACGTTATTATTTTTAACCATTAATCATGCCAACCCTACTCAACCTTTTTTCTAGCATTTGTCATTTTGTGGCCATCAGGAGTGAAGAAGGCAGACCTCCTGGTTTCTTGGGTGTGTTTTCTTTGGCCGGCACTTAGCCAAATGTAGCAGAGGGAGGGCCGACGTAGGTTACACTGAGGGTGGTGGAAGGTGGCCAGCAGACCTGGGTCTGCCCTTCCTGCCCCTACTAACTGGCCTGTGGACTTGGCAAGTCGGCTTCCTCTTCTGCACCATTATGGGGGTGTACTGTGTGGTTTCTCCGGGTGTTACGGTTCTGAGGTTCTGTCAAAAGTTGCAGCCCCAGAATTCAAACCCGAGCAGCCTAGTTCAGTGTCTAGATGAACCTCTACACTCGCTGCCTCTCAAATAGCATCTTACTTTATGGCTGAGCCCCAGATCCCCTATTTGTGAGCTCGTAAGCTCACATTGTTCCTTTAAACACGGGCTGGACTGGCTCCTGAACACTCTCCTTTCCCACACCAGCTTCCACCCAACTTAAGTGCGGGCTCCGCCCATGTCCAGTAAATACACTTTAAGGGAAAAGAATGTCAAATTGCAAAGACGTTTGGGACAATTGAGGACATCTGAATATACTCTAGATATCAGAGAAGATGAAGACATACTAGAATTTTGTTGAGTATTTTGATGGTATTGTGATTCTGCAGGAGATGCCCTTGGTTTTTAAAGATGCACACTGAGGTGTTTAGGAATGAAATGTCACGATGTCTGGGATACAAAATACTATAGAAAATAAATAAATAAAGCAAGCAAGCATGTATGGTGACACATTAACAATGGGTAGAGCCATGTATGGGTGCACACGTAGGGTAATCGTACTATTCCTTCTACTTTTCTGTACATGGATTTTTCATAATAAAAAGTCAAGTGAATGAAAGAGTGAATGATGGATGTGGTTGTCCATGGGGGGCGTGTGTGTGTGTGTGTGTGTGTGTGTTGGGGGTGGGGGTCTCTGTGCTGCCATGTTTGTGAGCATCACTAAGCAGGCCCCAGGGCCTCTCAGGGAGGATGGAGATGTGACTGGTCCTCTGTCCCTCTGCCGAGCAGGATTTCCCTGGAAGACCTGAGCCCCAGCGTGGTGCTGCACATGACCGAGAAGCTGGGCTACAAGAACAGTGATGTGATCAACACAGTGCTGTCCAACCGTGCCTGTCACATCCTCGCCATCTACTTCCTCCTAAACAAGAAACTCGAGCGCTATTTGTCAGGGGTGAGTGGGGCCCCACGGCGGCTCTCTTTACCCTCTGAGGAAAGAGGAGCTCTGACACCCAAAGTGTTTCCTTCCCGGTTGCTGACACTTGATCTGAGCTGTTAATTGAAGCGAATGTAAGGCTGGGTTTCCTGAACGTGGGAGAAAATAGTACCCAAACCTGCTTCTCAGAGAGCGCTTTTGATCTGAGGTGTTTTTCAAATGTTCTCCCACAGAGTGAAGGTCTGGGCAGACTCGGGAGAGGTTCGAGCTTCTTTTTCCTTCAGTTTCTGGTAGCTCCTTGGGTTCCTCACTTAAAAGGCACCAGGGACGTGTGTGGCTTTAAAGGTTGGGGAGCAGAGGCTCTCAGGCATTCACCTCTAAAGCTCGGGGTATGAGAAAGCCACTGTTTACATTTACTTTGCTAGAAAACAAGAATGAAATGGAACTTCACCAGCTTGACTTTGGCCCCTTCACTCCATCTGGGCATCAGAAAGTCCAGGTGTCATGTGTTGCAGATGAGGGAGGTACAGCTGGGAGTCGGGGGGGATGGTGGTACCCGCTTGCTTTGGGCACCTTCATCCTTCTGCCACCTGCAGTGCATACGTGCCTGGGTAAGGGAATTTACATGCTTCCGTATCCAGTCAACTCTTTCTAAATGGACAATGGCTAAAAAAGAATTCTGCAAAGAAAACTGGATCAAAGGCAGTGATAGATCCTGTGTATCACTCCTTCTGTTTCTCTGACTCGGAGTGACGGGGGCTGACCAGATCTAACAGGACGCCAGCCCGAGAAATTTGGAATTGTCAGGGAGCCCATCTGAAAGCTGATTTCATACCCACTGTCTTGAAGGATGATCTTCACCCCGTGTCTGTGGCGCCTTGAGATCTGATTGTGGGGGTTTGTCCCTGTTGTGACATTTACAATCCAGAACATGAAGACGAATTTCTAAAGTTTTCCAGTGCAATTTAAAGTCACGTGATAGCCCAGGATATCACAAAACTTCACTAAACAATAGTCTTAGAAACCTTTTGTGAGGCTTTTATATTAGAGCGAAGGACAAAAATCCACTGACAGTTGGGGAAATGATATTCTCCCTGATGAGGCAGAAATGACCAAAATGACCAAAATGATGCCCGGAAGACAAGATGGTGAGAATGTGTCTCTTGTTATCAAATAGATTTGGGAGGCATTTCAAAAACATTGCCGAGCAGATGAAGGAGCTTTATGGGCGTTTTGTTAAACAACTGAACAGCAGTCTTGATGTTTCTAAGTGGATTCAGCTTAGGGTCCATCACAGGTTTGACTTCAACAGGAAATTACCCACAGAACAACTTTTATTTGGTGAAACACCAAAGGAAAGATGTAGACAAGAAGAGACATTCTCTATAGTAAAAGGCTTTTTTAAAAAGAGTAATGTTTTATGGGGGGAAAATAAAACACTCTGTAAGCAGTGATGGGACGACACTTTGGATGGAAACAGGTATGCAACTTTGAGGCTAGATTTCAGAGACAGTGCCATGGTCACAGGAAAGCTACTGCCGGAGAGACGTGGAGGCCAGGACCTTTGACACGTAGTGTGTTAATTATATCATTTTATTGTGCAATAGGAGTGATTAAGAGATTCTCCTGTACTGTGCAGAGGCTCCGTTCACCTATGGTGATGAGCATAAAAGACATGTTAGGCTTGAAGCTGTTTCTCATTTCTCTTCTGTAAGGAGACCATATGCCCTATATTTCTTCCTTATCTTATCCTTTAAAATTCCTATTTTATTGCATATTTTATAGTGTACGTGATATATTAGTACAGTACATGCTTATAATTTTTAAATAAATATGCACGTATTATTGGTGCCTGCTGACAACTTTTTCACGCGTTATGAGCTCAAGGTCACACACCATTTGGGGGGGCCACCGTGCCAGGAGACTAGTAGTTCTCAAGTAGAAGGAACAGAGGAGGGTCAACACACTGATTTTCTGTTTGAAATGATGAATTTGTTCAAAAAGTAGTTTTTAAAAAGTGTTTCCACGAAACTGGCTGTAAAGTTCACGATTTCACATATTTAAAGGATGACACTGCTCTTTTCTCAAGTAAGCTGGCAGATTCAGACATTCTTCTTTTGGCAGAACTGGTTCTCTGGCTACTGATCAGTAAGATAGAGGGGCTTTCGCTTTAAAAATAGTTTCTTTCTATGTCAACCTCCACATCTACAGATGCAAACTTTGGCTGCTCGCGCCCTTAAACAATCACGCGGCTCCTCCCATGTAAGAGAGGTTTGCCTGAAGCTCTTGGGCTGTGTCTTGGTTTCTCCGGGTGTCTTGCCATCTGCTTTGTTTGCCCAGCATCAGGGCTGCGAATGTTGCAGGGCTGCAGAGCTCTGTGGTTTTATCTGCTGAGAAGTTCCCAGAAACTCAACTAATGTAGTTCTAACTGGAGAAGGTTCTTATTTGATTGTGTCTGTTTCAAAATTTACCCTTAAATCATAGGACGTAGCTGGTCTGAGAACCACTGTCGAGGTGGGTGGCTGCTTTTAAGAGTGAATTATTCCCCACAGACAGTCATATCTGGTCTGATAGTAATTTCCACACAAGGCTACTGTCATTGCACTGTCCCAGTTAATAATATCATTCGCTAGTTACTAACAAACACGTATAATTTTGAGAGTGAAACTAGTGAACTAAAAAGTAAATATTATACCTTAATTATTTGTCATTTCTCCCCCTCTCCCTTGATTCTTGTTTCCTCTTTCTAAGACCTAGAGGCCTGGACTTTAATTTGGAGAGCCTGTAAAGGCATCCCATGAATATTTGTTGGTTGATCAATTAATCAGTCATTTAATTACACCTGCCACCAAAGAGCATTACACCTAAGTCATGCTCCTGGGTCATCTTAGGGGTGGTTATCTGTCTTCTTGAAACGCTATTATGAATGGATGTGACTTTTATTGGGCGGGGCGGGGGAGGGGGCAGGAACTAGGGCTGTTTTTAAACAAGCAAGATCTGTGTCCTAGTCAGTAGTTCGATAAAATAAGTTGTCCCTCCCTGCTCACATATTCGGTCTCCACTTGCACGTCTTAGAGGGGTCTTCTCACTCTCACAGGTGAGAGTGCTGAGGCCCAGCGAGGAGCAGTGATGAGCCCAGGGCCGCCTGGCCCTCTCCTGGCAGAGCCAGTAACAGAGACAGGTCACCTGACTCTGGGCCCGGCGCTCTCCCCGGGCTCCTACGGGCTGACCTCCGATGAGGCTTTGCACTGCAATTAAGGGCCTTGCCAACCACATTCTGCCCTTTCTCAGCCGAGCGCTGGTTTAAAAATTAATGACTGCTTAATGGACATTTCTGCTTCCCATGAGTTAAGCCAGGCTTTTTTTCCCCTCTTCTCTGGTAGAAATCTGACATCCAGGACAGTGTCTGCTACAAGACCCAGCTCTATCAGATAGAAAAGTGCAGGCCCACCAAGGAGCCCTATGAGGTGAGTGACCCCCAAACACAGACCAGGAGCTCTCCGGAAGAGTGAATTTCCATTTTTGTGGGGGTGGAGTGGAAAGGAAACCAATCATTATGGGACACAGAAGTAGCCAAAGGCAAATACTCGCTTAATTAACTGAGCCTTTGAGACATGGTTTATAGCCAGACCACCATCGCTCAGTCTCCAGACTGTGGTTCTTAGCTGGGCCGTACATTCGAATCCCCGGGGAGCGTTTGAACATCCGGATGCCCAGGCCGCACTTTGAACTGATTCTGTGGAATCTCAAGGGGTGGGGGTGGGGGTCAGTATTTTTTTAAAGCTCCCTGGACGATTCCCTTGAACAGTCAAGGTTGGAAACCACTGGCAGAGCTCCAAAAGGCGAAAACGAGATGCTGAAAAATGGAAGTGAAGGTAACACTGGGTATCAGAAGAAGAAAGTAAGATGAGGAACTGCAAAAAGTGTCAGATGGAATCAAGCCTTTCCAGGCAGTTGTCCTTGGTGGCTGGATGCTACCTACCTAGAACATACCTGAGAGAAAATACCAAGGTTCTTTGATTTCAGGGTAAAGACTTGTATCATATTATCCCAAATTTGGACCCCAGATACACGCTTGTTAAGAGAATATGCCTGGGAAATTCAGATCCGGGGTCTGGAGCCCGGTGCCCCCAGGGACCCTCATTTGCTGTTTTGTTGAGTGCGGCTCCTCTGCCTTCTCAGTGATTTTCCATGGAAAACGGAACCCACTTCCATTTCCCCTCCAGAGCCTCTTCCATGTGCCTGAGTCCCCCTGCCACCAGAGCGTCTCCTGGGACACCCAGGAATTCCTTCATTTGAGGAGAAATCAGAAAGGGACCCGCCCTCCATGCTCAGTGGGAGGCAGGTGGCCTGTCCACTGCCTCTTCCCTCTTCTGACCCATAAGTTTTCACCCTGATTCCACAAGCCTCACATGTCACTGGAGAAGGAAGGTCTCCTGGGTCTTTGAGAGGCATTGAGGGGCCGGGGGGTGGTGACTGAACACTGCTCTGGGCTCCTTGGTGACAGCAGGAAGTAATTGGGACACGACCCAGGCCAACCTGGTGATGCAGGTGATGGGGTACAGAGCTGCCAGATGCCACGTGTAAAAGTGGCTGCCCCAAGTGTGGAGGTGGGCAAGGTGTGGAGCTGGGGAGTGGTGAGGCTGACCGATCTAGACAGAGTCTGGAGGATGGCATGGTTCAGGGAGGCAGAGGAGACACTTTGATGACAGAGAAACTGTCAAAGATGACGGAGCAGCCGGAGACCCAGGAGGGAAGGGTGCCCAGGAGGACACAGTTAAGGTCAAGTATAAAACGGTCCGTGGTGACAACTGAGCAGTTAGACGTCCTGGAGGAAGTGGCAAAGGCAGAAAAGAGATCGCGTGTATTTGGGGGAGTGACGACAGGGAGCATAGGTCTCTGGCAATGATGAGGAGAGGATGTGGCTTCTGCTTGGAGATGTGGGGTTGGGGAGGAGCCGCGGTGGGGGAAGAGGAAGGAACACCAGGGGTGAGTGGGGAGGGGTGTGCATTCAGAGCAGCCTGAGTGGGCCTCGCCTTGACCCCAGGCTGGAGGTGAGCCTTTGGAGGGGGATGTGCAGCCTGGGGCTGAGCTGCAAGCACACACATGGCTTTTAGGTGGAGATGGTGTAGGGGCCAGGCTCCCCTGAGCCCCAGACGCCTCTGGCCAATTGCTAACTAAGCCTCCTCTTGCATAAGCAAGATGTCTCAAATCTAGCACACCTGGAACCTCCTCTCTCCTGACCCCTAGTCTCTGTCTCCAAATGGCAGCCCCGCCCTCAGTACAGGGCAGAAACCCGGGAGTCCTTTTGATTCCTTGCCCTCACCCTGAGAAGCAGCACCGCCCCCACTCTCTCCATCCCCATTCTCCCCTCTTGCCTGGACCGCTGCCACAGCCTCCTAACTGGTCTCCCTCCTTCCCCACGACTGCCTGGCACTCTGTCCTCCACACACTAGCCAGAGTGAGCTATTCACACTCAAGTCAGACCGTGTCACTTCCCTGCTCGAAACTTTCAAAGGCTTCTTTCCATATCCTGGAAGGCAAACTCTGTGACGTGGCCACCATGTCCCGGATTGGACCGGCTTCTGTCAGCTCCTCCAGTCTCCTCTCCCAGCCCCATCCACCCCTCACATCCCCAGCCCCAGCCCTGCTTCTTGCTTTGTGCTCTGTCCAATGGGTCTTCTAACTTCTGTGCTCTCTTGGCTGCCAGGACTGTGCACGCCCTGTTCCCTCTTCCAGAATGTTCTCCCCACCCCTTTCTGCTGAGTTGATGTCTATATATCTTCAGATCCCAAGGCAGGCTCCTGTTCTCCTGGATCTCTGCCATTGTCTGACCTCTGCCATTAGATTGCACCCCTCCAGTGCGGGCTGTCACACCACGTTCTGCATCCTGGGGCTTGTCCCACTGGCAGGGTTTCATTTGTTTAGGGACTATTTGAATGTCTCTTTCCCACTCTGGACTGTGAGTTCTTAAGAGCAGAGAAAGTCCCTAGAGCCCCCACAAAGCCTGGCATGCAGCAGGGGCTCAAGAAAAAATTTGCTAAATCAACAAAAGAAATAATCGAGTTGACTTTGACCCAAGTCTCAGAAAAATAGAATTGAGCCAGCACCTGGAGAAGCTTGAACATGCCAGGTGGGACATCTAACTTGATCAAGGTAGAGGCACTGCTTGCACTATAGTACACAGATTGAACCCTCATCCCCTGATGGCCATGCCCTACGGCAGGGAGGGACTTCTTACAGTCATTTGTACTGTGGGCAGTCACCTTGGCTGGGGCCCGGGGTTTGCAGAATTCACTCTTAGGCTCCCCTGCCTCTTGCTTTGCATTTGACCTTTTAGGGCCTCAGGTAATAATGCAAACTGAGATATACCACGTGCCCCCACGTGTGTGCCCCGGGTGGCCTCTAAGCCACTTGGCTGATGCCCATGTCCTTCGTCGCTCTGGTACCTGACCCGGCTCATGTGTTCAAACGTGTCGGAGCCACGATGGAAAAGGGGCCCCCTTTTTTTCCATCCAGCTTATTTTTCTCAGCTGATTATTTCTTTTGGCCCCAAAACACATGGTAAGCATTTTCAAACATTTGTTGAAATATTTAATGGTTAGGGTTTGAATAGGAACACTAGTGGGAAAATAGCATTTCAGTTTTCTATGATCCATTTGTTTTCTCCAAACTGCAGCGATCCTTGTGCTAATTAAATTACAGGCTATGACTAGATTATCCAACTCGGCTCTGTTGGAACCTAGAAAGTGGAATGGGGCCAGTTAGAAAAGGTGGTAAGAAAGTCTGAAGGAGGCCAGGTTTCCCAGGTGAAGCCCACTCAGAGCCTCTGTGGGTTTCCTTCCAGTTCCCATCAGCGGTCCCGGAGGAGAAGCCACCAGGCAGCAGGGGAGCCGGGGTGGGGAACAGGAGCAGTGGACAGAAGTTCAAGGTTGCACACAGACGGGCTCTGGGGCCGTGTCCAGGCATCGAGGTCATGTGATGGCCTCTTTCTTCTTCTCAATTCCAGTTCTTTTTCTCCTAGGAGACAAAGGAGCCAAATTAAGTTGAATTAAAAAACTTCCCTTGGGATGACAGTGCTGTCAGTTTACGACTTGAACACTTTCTCTACCTCTTCTTCCTGTAACAGGCAGAGTGTGTCTGGAAACATGACACACTTGTCTCATCGAAGAGCACCATGGGCATGTGACGCCTCTGAGACTCCTTTCCCTAAAACAGAGGCCCTTGAGGACTGTGGGGGTCATGGAAGGGTGGTCATCACTTTTAAACTGGTTTATTGAAGCCACAGAGAGCCATTTTTGTTCAAGTTTTTAAAAATAATGCTGATTTGTAGGAAACTGTACAGTAGCACGAGGAGGGCTTCTCTGTAGTGTCAAAGCAATATTGCAGTTTGGGAAGAAAAGTGGTGCCGAGGGTGGCGGAGGGACCGTATGAGTTTGCTCCGGCGGCCATAACAAAGTCCCCCACACTGAGTGCCTCAAACAAAGGAATGTGGCATCTCACAGGTCTATAGGCAAGAAGTCCAAGGTTGAGATGTCGGCAGGGTTGGTTCCCCTGAAGGCTCTGACAGGGATCTCTTTCATGCCTCCTAGCTTCTGGTGGTTTGCTGGCCACCTTTGGTTCCTCGACTTGCAGAAGCATCACCCCGATCTCTACCTGCATCTTCACATCGTGTTCTGTGTGTGTGTGTGTGTGTGTGTGTGTGTGTGTCTGCGATCAGTTTCCTCTTTCTATAAGTGTACCAGTCACACTGCATTAGAACCCACCTAGATGACTTCATCTTAACTTGACTACCTCTGTAAAGGTAACATGAACAATTACTCTTCTCAAAGGCAAAGGAGAGTGAGCTTTCACACCCCTCCAACTCCCCTCCACCCCCACTCCCGTCCCCAGGCTTCAAAGGGGATGTGACAGGCCTGTCTTGACCCTGTCTTCAAGCAAGGTCACATTCTGAGGTCTAGGGGTTAGGATTCCAACATACGCATTTTGGGGGACTATAAACACTTAAAGGGGACTATAAGTTTAAAGGTAAAGTATTACAATGTTGGCTTTGTATCTTATTGCAGAATTTGTACAAATTTTAAAAATAAATTTTGGAATCAGGTCAAGCTGTGCTGTTAGAAATCAGAATGGTAGTTACCTTTGGGGACGGGGCGAGGACATGGGGCACAAGGGACTTCCAGGTGCCCGCTCGGTTCTGTTTCTTCATCAGGGTGCCATTTCCATACATGCTTCTGCTGTTTGAGAAAACACTGAACTACTTACTGGTCATCAAAGCACCCCCTCTATTACGTGTCCTAGACTTTAATAAAAACCTTACCTAGAAAATCTATTCAGGGCAGGAATTAGGACATCTGATGCCTGCTTCCACCACTATTTGATTTCTTGTCTATAAATATTGAAATGAATAATCTTTCATCAGAGCTGTCAGTGGTAGGGGGTAGAGTTTAGGGAATAAACAACAGGTGCAGCTTCTTGAATTGTTGAAAAATGCTGCTTTTTACAGGCCTCCCTGGACACCTGGACAAGAGACCTTGAATTTCATGCTGTACAGGTAAGAACTAGGGGGTTGTGATGGACAGTCAGAGTTCTCCAGAGAAACAGATCCAAAAGGGTGTGTGTGTGTATGTGTGTGTGTGTGTGTGATGCCTAGACACCCAGGGAAGAGTTGATGTTTCAGCTCGAGTCCCAGAGCCTTCTGGAAGCAGAATTTGTTCCTCAGGACACTCCGTCTTTTTCTCTTAAGGCTTTCAACTGACTCCATGAAGCCCACCCAGATTGTGGAGGGTAGTCTGCTTAACTCAAAAAGCCTGCTGATTTAAATGTTAATCACATCTAAAACATACCTTCACTGCAACGTGTAGACTGGGGTTTGACCAGACACGGGGTACCCTGGCCTAGCCAACTTGGCACATGAACGCAGCCATCACTATGGCTCTGAAGGCTGGCGGATCTCTGCCCGGGGCTCTGGACTCTACACACCCTCATCTTGTCCAGAATTAAAACCTGCAGAATCCCGCTGTAAGTGGATTTATCAGAATCTCCTCGGATCAGACCAGTTCTTTCTATGTTTAGTTGACTTCTATTGTTTCTTTAAACTGTCTTGCTATAACTACACGCTTGGCTATGCGTTCATGTTTCTATCTGCATAGATGTGGGGGTTGCAGCAGTCCAGGGCTTCCCGGCTCAGTGGCCTAACTTAAGAACCAAGCCCTCTTTTTCTCAACTCATTCGTGTGTTTCCTAAGGCAAAATCAGGCCTCTGTGGCTTTCCCTTATGTTATGGGCAGCAAGGAACCAAAATCAACGAACAAATGACAGCTGGGTCCCTGCGCCATCCCGGGTGTCCACAGTCCACATCTAGTTCTGATGCTCCAAACTGCCATGTGAGGTTGCCTCATCCGCACGGGGACCCCAGGCTCCAGAAAGCCCACACTGAGCCCGTCTTGATGGTTTCTCAAAGGGGACACTTTGAGACCCTCTGCCGCGCCATCACGCTCTGGGGTCAGCTCTTCGCTGTGCGAGGGGTGAGGGGGGCCCCTGCCCCCGCCCCCAGGCAGCACTTCTTCCTACAGCCGGGGTGGGGGGGTGGGGGGGAGGAGCTCAGGAGGCATTGCCGCATCTGTCCTTGTTAGATGGATGCCTTAGCCTTGCAGGCAATGAAGCAGGCGAGATGTGAGGTTCATTTGTATCCCCAAAGAGCTGGGAGGGACCCATCCTTTTGGTTACAGATGGGGAGGTGCAGCCCTCAAGGGGAAGTGACTTGCCGAAGGTCACCTGACGATGCCTTCAGGAGCAAGACTGGGAAGGCAAGAGGAGGGGTCTCTCTGGAACCTGGAGTCGCAGGGAACAGTCTAGAGGCACCAGCCTCCGGGAGCTCACGTCTCAGAGGCTGAGGACCGGCTTCCTCCTTGTTCAGGCTGCGGAACCTGCAGACCTCCCCCTCTAGGAGCCCAGTGGGTCATCCTCACTGGCTTCTTCCTCTCCTCCCTTAAACAGTCCATGACATCCAACACGTCTTGGGTAGATAATCCTTCACAGGGCCACACTTTCAAAGTGTCCAGTTTTGTAAATGTCCTTGCACATGTGTGGTGGGTGGAAAATGGTTTAAAGGAAACAAAAAGCTGTTTTGTGTGGGGCTTGCTTGCATCCGGTGTGTCACGTGGTCTCCTCTTGGCTCTGCCTTGAGGGTGCGGGATGAGCGCTGGCGGGGGCAAAGAAGACCCCCAAACTGGCAGCTTCAGCTCCATTGCCCACCGACAGGTGCACGTGGGTGAGGGGTGCACTGCCCACCCGTGAGAATCAGCAGGACACCAAAGAGGCCTGCAGGCAGCCAGCATTGCTGGGCGGGGCGCGGGAGTGGGTGCAGGCCTGTCGAAGGGGGAACATAATTAGTCCTTCTGAAGATCTGTTTCTGTTACATAAGGCAATTTAGCATCCTGCTCCCTCGGAAACCTCCTTTGGAGAAAATAGGCCATGCAAATGAAAAGGTAAAACTGGATGATCGGTTGCATTTGTAACCTGTGTCTGGAAGACAGGAGGTTGGCTGCTTGTAAACAAACCTGTGTCCTGCGGGCTGGTGATCCTTCCATGTGGACTGACCCAGGGGTTTGTCCCCTGCAGGGAGCGGTCAGGTGATGAACTCTTGGCATCCCCCTAGAAAACTGGTCACTATGAAGTCAGCCATCCTTTTAAGCTGGAGAAGGGTGCTCTGGAGGGTTTTGGAGGAAGCACCAGGGTTCAAGACCCTGGGGTTAGTAAGTTCAGCAGGGGGGCCTAGGCAGGGCTTCCCGGAATCTTTAGTCCTAATAAATCCACATACCCATTCTTCTGCCCGCATCCGGGCTTTCTACTGATTGCCAAATACCCCTTGGTCAGTTACAGCAGAGACTTCTAGAACCAAGCTTGGTCTATTTCTGCAGAAGAATCATTCTTGGACACCTTTTGATTCATGAACTCTGGGTGGTGATACTGGCCCCTTAAAAGTTTGTATCTTGATCCTCCAGCGTTGAGGACCCAAGGAGACTTGGGAAGGAGCTGAGGTGAATGCAGGGAGCCACGCAGGAAGCCCTCTAGGTGTGGGGACTGCAGAGCAGCCCGAAGGACGGAGTGCTCATCCTTCTAAAAAGCACCCTTAGACAGGATGGAGGGAGGGGAACACTCAGTTTTGTTTTTTCTTCCAAATGCTGTTTTATAACGTATCACCAAAGTACATTTGATTTCTTTTTTCATGTTTAAGATGTAAACAGGTAGAACGAATGAGTTTTCTCATAAAAACAGAGATAGGAAGAACGGAGCCAAAGGATGGAATTCTGCCAGACTTTTTGGGACAGGAATGTGGGGAGGGGGCAACGTGAAAACTCACTCTCCTTTGCCGTAGAGAAGGGGGCCTGTTCGTGTTTGGTAGATACAGGGAGAGGAAGGTGGTGGAGAACTGTGCTTGGCCTTGACCAAGATGACCAGGAGCAGATGTCCCCTTTCCCCTTCATAGCATCCTGCACATGGCCCCCACCCCCTGTAGCATCCTGGATACTGACCTGTAGCCCTCGAACTACAATGTGGTCCCTGCCCATGGCCAGTCGCTGTGTCCAGCCTCTCTCTCCACCCCTGGTACCGCCTGGCCCTGCCCCAGGCTTCCAGAAGGCAGCGTGGAGTCAAGGGTTCAGAACACGGACTTTCAGGGAGGAAGGTGAAAATCTGGGATGTTGTCTGGCTCCTACGTGAATGATTTAACCACTGCAGGGTCCTCTGGAAGAGGGGAGGACAGGATTTGCCTCATCGTGGGTCCTGCCAGAGCAGCATCTGGCATTCAGGCATCCTCAGTGAAGGCATCGGTGGCTGTTCAGATGCCGGAGGGGAGGCATTTGTGGAAGTGTCACCCCTCTTTTCCTCCCGCCTCACCCCCGCGGGACGAGCCACCTCAGCCAAGGCCCAGGCTCCTGGGAGCTGCTGTCCCCATGGTGACACTCAAAGCTGGGCTGGGGGTCCCCACTTCCCTTCTCTTCCCTGCTGTTCTTTCCCACTCAAAACCCCGGCATAATGAACCCCAATCCAAAAAAGCTTTGAAAATCCTCATTAGAAAGGGCTCTGCAAGTGCAGGGAGATGTTTCCTTGAGAAGCTTTTCAACAACATCCATGAAAAATAGATGAGCTCTCTTGAATTGCAAATGCTCTTAAAGTTTAAGGCAAAAATGTGAAAATCTGTCTCCCCTTTGCCCCGTCCCCCCTCACTCGGGGTGAGGTCAGGGATTGGGTTGCCTCCGTTTACCAGCAAGCATCAAACACGATCTTTAGGGCCAGGAAAAAAACTTCTTAGTGTCATCACCCTTCCCAGAAGCTTGAACTCAATTCATTTTAATTCAGTTCAGCTTCCACTGGCTTTTTTGTTTTTGTTTTTCAATATTTCAATAACTGTTTATTACACTTTCTCTCCATGCCTTGGCTTTATGCCAGAGGCTGTGGGGTTGAAGATTTAGAAAACAGTCAGATTCACTCCCATCAGACATTCTAATTGAGTTCAGTCAAGGTAAGACTGACAGCGCAAACGCTGAATCGAGCCAGTTTAAGTACACGAGTAAGTGCCCCACGACCAGAGGTGGGAAAGTGGTCAGAAACTCACCCAGGCTGGCTCCGGGCTCCTGGGGGCTGTTGTCCACCCCCTCGGATTGACTAAACACACCAACACTGAGGTTAAGATGGAAGCGGTTATGTTTCCTTTGCAAAGCTGCCTTTGCAAAACCACTGCTGTGGGCAGAATCTTAGGGCCCTGCTTTCAGTAAGACGGCAGATTTCCTCAGGTCCTCATCTGCTTTGCCTCGGTTTGTTCAGTGTGTTCTGGAGTCACTGACCGCCCAGGGATGACCTTGTCCTTGTTGGAACACCTTGAAACAGCACAGTGCAGACAGCGAGGGACGACTGAAGCCTGCTGTGCCCAGAGAGAGGGAGGCGGGTTCCCCGGAGCATCACTGGGCCTCGGCCCTTCTGTTGTTCAACATGCAGCTAAGAGCATTGTGTTTTGAAAAACTGGGGTTTCTTAACTCTACTTCGATAACTTTTTATTTTTCAAGGTGTGGCTTTTTTAAAAAATTGAAGTATAGTTGATTTATAATGTTTCAGGTGTACATCAGAGTGAGTCAGTTATACATACATTTTTTTCAGATTTTTTTCCATTATGGGTTATTACAAGATATTGACTGTAATTCCCTGTGCTATATAGTAGGTCCTTGTTGTTTATCTATTTTATGTATAATAGTGCATATCTATTTATGCCAAATTCCTAATTTATCCCTTCCCCCAACTCTTCAAAGAGGAATCACATTGTATATTCTTGTGTGCATCTGAGTACATATGTTTCCTTCTGATTTGAAGGATAAAAAGCCCAAAGAACAAGAAAAAAGAGGGGATTTTCTTCATCGGCCATTTTCCAAGAAGCTGGACAAGAACCTGCCGCCACACAAACAGCCCTCAGCCTCGCTCCTCACGCAGACTCAGAACACCAGGGCCCTGCTGAAGGACCGGAAGGCCGCCAAGCCCGGCTTCCCCGACAAAGGTGCGTCAGCCCCGGGGTCTCTGGCCAGGCCACTCGTGTTCAGCGACGTGGCTGTGTGGGCCCCCGGGACAGATCCATTCTCATGCCCGTGGGAAAGCAGAGTTAACACATGTGAGGTACCCAAGGACAATCAGGGTCCATGCGGCATGGTGCTGGCCACCTGTGCAGGCAGGACTTGGGAAAGTGGAGATGGTATGCACGGTATTGAGGACAGGTCTTTGTTACATGGAAGGGGGTGGCATGGGAGAGATCATGGGGTTCAGTACAATCCCTTTGTTTTAAATAGAAGTGACTGAGGTTCAGAGAGGGCCCTGGCTGTCTGACACCAACCAGCGGTTCCCTGGGGAAGCAGGAAAGTGCTGGGGAGGCTGAAGCAGCCCCGAGCGGCACGGGTCTGCGGACCCTGAGACACTGGCTCTCACCCGGAAAGGACAACCCCGCTTGGTCCAGTTTTGTCCTGCAGGTCTCACTGGAGGGCCTGTGCTTGTCCCTCCTTGGGAGATTCTCCTTTCTGGCTTTGGGACCAGCAGCGAATCTGGGCCCTTGACAGCGGCGTCCTGTGGAAATACCCGCAAGAAAGTCTAGATCACTGCTGTGTATTTGGGATAAATGTGCGGCCTCAGAGGTGGAGTCCATTCCTTGGTACCTTCCCAGGCCAACAGTCTTCTGTTTCTTTGTGTTTTTCCTTCCTCCTGGGAGTTGAGAGCCTGTTGGCTTAGAACAGCCCGGAGATGGTATAACTGCTAACACTGACCACTCACTGTGTGGCAGGCGCTGTTTCAACTCTTACCTCAACCCAGTGAGATCATTCTCACCCCCATTTCTAGAGACGAGGAAACAGCAGAGAGCTGTCCGAAGTCGGAGAGCTGGGAAGTGATGGAGTCCAGGTTCCCAAACGCGCAGCCTGGCTCTCGGGCTTTCCCTCCAGGCCTGTGTAGCCTACGGCCTCCCGGGAGGGCAGGGCGAAGAGGAGCTGGCATCGTGCTCAAGGGTCGGGCCGGTGTCCACGCCCTCCTTGCTGGGAAGGATGCAGGGTCTGGTCGGTGCCCCGGGGCTGACTCTGATGGGGGAGATTTGTAGGGCGAGTGTGTGAGGCAGCCTCCCAGGATCTACAGGTGTGGGAAGGTGAAGGGAGCAGGGCTGGGCGGAGGGACAAGCTGGGCTGCAAGGTGGGAGCACGCGCATCTCAGGGAGAGGGGAGGGGCGCCCGTGCCAGCTGGAAGCCTGGAAGACGTTAGCCGTCAATGAAATCTTACTTCTTCCTGCCAGTGAAGCTCAGGCATCTGTGCTGGCCTGAGGAGGAGGTTTATTTCGGGATCCGTGTGTTTATTTATGTAAGGCGAGGAGGATTCCCAGTGCCCTTGGCTGCCCCTGAAATCACTCCCGGTGGTGGCAGCTTGTTCCTGCCACTCGGCCCCGACGGGGCCTGTAAAATGTGACGGTAAAACAAGGCAGCTGACACAGAGCCTGTTCCCCAGGAACTTGGCTTTACTTCCCTTGGCTCCACATTCGTGGGGATTTTCCCTTTCTTTTCTGGCAGAATCTGCAAACCTAGATTCTAGTCTATGCCAACTTGAGATGGAAGCCATGGGGATTGGCTGGTTGCCCTAAATATATAGATGGAAGAGTGTTTCTCCCTTGTTCAGAACTAGATGAGGCTCCGGGGAGACCAAAAGTCATGAGGGAGTTCTCAAAAAGGAAGGGAACTCTGACCCCATGCTACAGCACCGGTGAACCCTGAGGACGTTACCTTCAGTGAAACAGGCCAGTCACGAAAGGACCAATATTGTAGATTCCACTCATATGAGGGACCTAGAGCAGTCAGATTCACAGACCGGTTGCCCCCGGCAACAGCTATTAGATTTGCAATGTGAAGAGTTCTGTTTCACAACAGTGTGAATGCAGTTAACACTACTGAGCTCTGCACTTAAAAATGGTTGAGATGATAAACTTATGTTATGTATTTTTTACCATAATTAAAAAAAAAGTCATGAGCAAAACCCTCCTTCCAGTTTTGATTACCTGAGGACCAAATTTGCAAGTCCTCAGCATGTTGGATTCCATGTCCTTCCAGCAGTTTTCTGGTCATTCTGTTGAGCCATGTGCCTTTGTATTTAAAGGTTCTTTGGTGGGGTCCAGAATTTTAAGCAACCAAAAGGAGAGCAGAGAGGGCTGGGGTATAATTTAGTGGTAGAGCACGTGCTTAGCATGCATGAGGTCCTGGGTTCAATCCCCAGTATCTCCATTTTAAAAAAATTAGAAAAGCAATTTTTAAAAAGTAAATAAAAATTTTTTTAAAAACTTACTTTGAGGGGAAAAAAGAATTCAAAAGGAGAGTGGATGTTAAGCTGGTTCCACGAGGTGAATCGGAACCCAGGAGGCCTCCTGTCACCAGCCTTCTGTCCCCTCTGTTCTAGGACGACCATCTGGTTTCCCATAGGGTGAGTCAGATGCTGAGGCCGTTTGCTTCTCGGTTTCTCCTGGCCTCCCTGGGTAACTTCTCACTGTCTCAGTCACGCTGGAGGTCGGAGCAGGTGGCAGCAGGGCCGTTGGCCCTGTTGGTATAGCCATCTTCATGATTTCCTTTGCTTCCTTGATGTGCAGATTCCTTCGGCTGCCGTAATATTTTCCGCAAAACCTCGGACTCCAATTGTGTGGCTTCTTCCTCCATGGAGTTCATCCCGGTGCCACCCCCCAGGACCCCCAAGATTGTCAAGAAACCGGAGCCCCCTCAGCCAGGGCCTGGGAGCACCGGCATCCCCGCCAAGGAAGACCCCCTGATGCTGGACATGGTGCGCTCCTTCGAGTCCGTGGACCGTGACGAGCAGACGGAAGTGCTGTCCCCATCCCATCACTACAGGATCCTGAGCTCCCCCGGGGGCCTGGCTCGCGGGAGTCCCGGTGAGCGGACGCTCTCGCCCGTCCTGCTGCCCGGAAGCCCATCCGCTCTCCAAACCCCTTTGCACCCAACTCTGGTCTCCTTTGCCTACGATGATAAGAACAGCCCCCCCAAAGAGGAGGGCGTGTGTTCCCCACCCCCAGGGCCAGGTAACGGCTCCACTCAGCCCCTGGGGAGCCCACACTGTGTGAAAAGCCGAGGCAGGTTCCCCATGATGGGCGTCGGACAGATGCTGAGAAAGCGGCACCAGAGTGTGCAGCCCCCAGCTGACAGGCCCCTGGAGGCCAGCATGCCCCCGCTGCAGCCCACGGCCCCCGTGAGCCTCTCCTTCAACGTGGCTGACGGGGTCAAAGGCCAGTGCTAACTCGGCCAGCAGCGGGGTTCTGGGTGTTTCCACAGGAAGCAGTGAGCAGCTCCATGCGTCCATCAGGGTGTGAAAACTCAGAGGCCTCTCACTGAGCATTTTCCCGGCCCCACCTCCTCCTGACGTGTGATGTCCCCACAGCTGAAACCTGCAGACCCAGAGCCCGCATACCCTGGTCTCAAGTCAGGTTCCCCCGGGGATGCTGGGATCCCCGGGGAGGTGGCCTTCTGTGCAGCCAGCTCTGATCATGCGTGGCCTTCCTCCTCCCACCAATCACCGACCCTTTGCCCGCCTCCCAGCTGGGCCCGGGCAGGCAAAAACCGTGCATCGGCCTCTGGGCTCCTCCAATTACAGACCTTTCGAACTCTTTCTCCATTTTGTGTTCTGTGTGTGCCTCTCAGCGGGTGGTTCCCTTTTCAGCAGTCAGAGGGGTTCACAGAGGGGTTCACCCAGGCCACGGTTTCCCCTCCTTTCCTAGAAGTGAATCCCTGCAGGGTGGCAAGAGCTGGTGCCCCAGAGCACCAGCCTCCAGGAACCCTTGAAGAAGATGGGCAGGAGCCTCTGAAACCAGCACCAACCCCTCTGAGCAAAACGGGGCATCTGATCAAAGACTGGTCCAAACAGCAGGGACCCTGGTGAGAGGAAAGGACCAGTGGGGACACTCATTTGCCAAGCAAGGTTTTGACTTTTTTTTTTCTTTTTTGGTTGAAACTTGCTAATAGTTGAATTATCTTTCCCAAAGATGATTTTTCTTTATGTGATATCATTGAATCAAAGCAACATAATTCTTAAAAACCTGGATGGAGAGATGGAAAGTGATTTCGGCAAACTCCTGTTCTTGCGAGAGGATATGCGTGGAGGGCATCAGAGCTCACCCAGGTGATGTTTTTAGTGGCTGGTGGTCACTGATCACAGCCGGCCCTGTGTTCTTCCCATCATATCCTCAGAGCCCCCATCCTTCTGGAGCTATAGAGCATAGTCAGATTTGGTTATTTAGAAAGAGAGAAAATGGTTAAGGTTGGATGTGGATGTACCTAGAAGGCACCATTACCTCTGTGCAATGCAGTTTTCCAGCTGCCAAGAAAATAAGTTTGGTTTAGAACTCCGCCAGTTGGCGGTGAGCTGTGAGAGGCTTGCCTGGAGAGAATCACGTTCAAAATACAGCACCACGTCTTCTTTGAAGAAAGCGGTGTTCCCCAAACAGGCTTTGAGTCCTTGTTTTGTTTTCACACCTTTTGCCAAGGATGGAACCAAAGATGCATCTCCGGGTCTGTGTCCATGCCGTCGCTGCATACGTGTTTTGTGGACCTCCATGTTGTGTGACTATGTCTGGCTGGAGCTGGCTTGGGGCTGGCTCCCCTGGGCCCTGGCACTTGGTGGGGACCACTCAGTCATGAGCAGAACCGGAAAAAGAAGAATCAGCACGGGTTGGATAGCCGTCAGCTTGGGAGACAGGTTACACTGTGGCTTGGAGTCTTTAACTGTTGGTTGGTGCAGGCATGACCAGAAACCACCGCTGTGGCCACCCCAGGGCTGGTCCTCTCAGCTCACTGATTCTGAAGCAGGCCTGGAGCATTGCAAAGCCTGCCTTCACTTCTGCTGGCAGCCAGCCTGCGCCAGAGGGCAGTGGGAGTGGTTCCTCATTCACCAGCGGTGACCTTCTGCCCCACACGTCTCTGGCTGAGTGAGGAGGGCACGGATATCTGGCTGTCCCTGGAAGCCACCCCCATGCCCAGTCTTGGCTTGACAGGATCTTGGGCTGCAGCTTCCCGCTTGATGGGATTGCCCCAGCCCAAGGCAGTCAGGCTCCTGGCTGTTGGTGACATTCCTTTGTATGGCTCCAGACCGGGTTCTGGAACTTTCCATTGAAAATAGAGCTTTTTAAGCAGAGAGAAAGAAAAGAAGCATAGGAGAAAGGTCCCTCTCTCCATCTGCCGTGAAGTTTTGGTCTTTGATGGGTGAAGAAGCCGTTTCGGAAGCTGGTTTCCAGCTTCAGGGGCCCCCTCTGCAGGTTTGAGGGCTGCATAGCTGTGCCTGTGAACTTCGTCTGGCCTTTTATGTCTCTTTCTTGTGTTTTACTTGCCTTGAGAACATGAGTGTGTCACCGTTAGCTTGTTGGGACGCTTCCCGTCCCTCGCACGCTTCAAGAACACTGCAGACGGTCCTGCAACTGACCAACCGTGTCACCATTGGCAACTTGAACTGTGAACTCAGGTCAATTCTGAACCCAGTGAGGGGGTGCGGGGGTGGGGGGTGGAAAACTGTATTGTGTGTGTGTGTGAGCACCTGGCCAATCTATGAAATTGAGTAAAAGAAGAAATGTTAAATTCTTTTATTATTTTATTATATTTATATGGAAAACTTGACTCTCCCTTTGGTAAGGACCAAGTGTGTCGTTCGTTTGAGCCATGACTGTCTCTCGTTAGTCTGCGCCTGTGAGCTCAGTCAGCCTGTACTTAACCGACGGAGGTGGCTGAACCAACATCATGTGACGTCCTGGAGGAAAAGTCAACCTTAATTGTATGATTTGGTCACAAGTAAGGACTGTATTTATGTCACCATGATTAAATATATGTGCTTTTATAATGACTGTGAAATACACTTTTCCCTCACTCTGGCTGCTTTGTTTGTTTTGCTGATAAATCTGAAAACTAAGAGGAGGTTGCAAAATAATCGTATCATCTTCGAGGTAAAGTTCTTGGCGCAGCAACTGACAGGATGCAAGACGGAATCGCGTTGTGGGTATTTGAAAGCATTTTCGGCTTCATTTCACTTGCAACAGGTGTGTCTGCAGAGTCCATCTGCCTGGCGTACAGCAAATGGCAGCTCAAGGTGAATCAGCATTTTTCTTTCTGGGTTGGGGGCCGGGGTCATGATCTTCCTTGAAGATTCTGAAAATGGCACATGAGGAATAACACCTGTGAACGTCACTTCTAGATTTTGTCCTTGTTTCAGGCCTTGGGGAGGGCGGTGGGGAGAGGGGCGATGAGGTGGAATGGGAGGGCTCCTGGATGGGCTGTTTGGATTGGGCCTGTTCCAAATTTATTCGTAACTCTTCACAAAAAGTTTTTCCTCTATACCACCCATGTCCTCCGTGCAGTGGGGCTCAGAGGGTGGCACGGTGGAAAGCAGGAGGCCCACAGTTTGCACTGCATGAAGCTCTCTCTGAAGTTGGGTGGGGTTGGGGCGTAAGAAGGTGTATATAGTTTTCATGATGATGTTTTCTTTCAGGAATCAGATCATTTTAGAGCAGAGAGGGACCAGAGATGAAAGAAGGGAAAGCTGGGGCCACAGATGGTTTAAGGACTCACCAGGGCCCCTGAGTGAGCTGGCCTCAGACTGAGTTTAGGGAGCGGGGCTCCTCCCTCAAAGAACACAGAGCAATCAGAGAGCACGGCCACCGTGGGCAGAGGGGAAAGTCAACAGCAGATCAAACCGTCATTACAACAGGGATCTGAGGTTTCTGCATGGACCAGGGCTGCAGTTTTAAGTCCTTCCCAAAATCGTGCAGCTTCTTGAGATTTGAACCTCACACATTATCCACTCACTGTCTGCTATCGACTCGAAGCTGCAAAAAGACTTTCCTTCTCAATAGATCCCCCAAGTAAACATCTACCCCTGGACAGCCCTGTTATCTGCGTTGGCTGTGAAAAGGCTGTTATGTTTTACTGGATTAAGTCAATAAAGTATTTTCTGTATAGTCATGTCATACAGCGATACAAGTTCAGAAAGAATGCAAGACTGCTATTTTTAGGGGGCGTCTGGAAGCCTCTTGGTTATTGTATTTGTTTTCTCTGTAAGGCCCTCTATGTGCTACAGACAGTTAGAATAATTCAGAGCAGTACTGGGAGCTGGTTCAACTTAATGTCATCACTTTCCAATGAAAGGAGTGTATTTCCTGAGTAGTAAATGAGTGTATTATTTGTGGCGGGTTTGTTTTGTCAAGGGAGCTTTTCAGACATCTGGTTCCAAAGACAAATGGGGTCTATATTTGCACTTTTCTGCGGACCTGTTTTCAGGACACACAGTTATCTCTGAGAGCTCATGTCTATGGCACCAAGGGACTGGGGGTGGGGAAGGGCAGGGGACACCTCAGCCTTGGCAATTTCCTTCCACAAGTATATCCACGTTTGAGCTGGTGTGCCAATAAGGAGGAGTTTGGGGGCACCAGCTCGGGGAGTATAGAGTAGACAGATGTGAAGAAAACTCAGGGACCAACTGGAGTTGGGCAACTAACCAGTAGGGCATTGCAGAGAGGACAAGGCCAGGAAGCTACATCATTCACGGAATAAAAAAGAAAAAAAAATGGCTCTGACTTAAGGGCCTGAGCTAGTTACTCAACATATTCCCTGCTCAGAAGGCGGCCCATAGTTATTTTGAAAGGAAAATCTTTGGCTGATATTATACATAAGCCTCTCCAGAATAATGGAATGTATTCTTTCTAAGCCTTGTTACCACAGCCTGCTGGACAAGGGTGGGATGCCAGCCAGTATCAGGACCAAGGCTTCTCATCCAAGGTTAGGTGGTGCATTCATGGCAGGTCTGAGATGAGAATGCCTCTGTGACCCCATCACCAGTGTTCGGCTCCTCTCTGGCAACCAGTGTGTTAGGTAGATCAGACTTGGTGATGAGAAGAGATTAAACCCCAAATCTCTGTGATTTGTCCCATAAAGGTTTGTTTCCTACTCCCATGAATGTTTATGCCATTTGGCTGACTCCAGAGCACCTGCCTTCCATGTGGTGACTCAGGGATCCAGGCTGCTTCCAGCTTGTGGTCCTGTTCACTCAAAATGAAGCTCCTCTGGCCACCACAGCAGAGCAAGGGTGAGCTGAAGAGTTTCCACTGGCCCTTGGGTGCTCTGTGAGGGCTGGAACTAGTCCTGTGCCTGCCTACGAGCACGAGGCTGAGAAATGTGGGAGATCATGTGGATATTTGGGATGCAGGTAAAGTTTCTGCCACAAGGAAGGTACAGAGGCCTGTCACTTAAAGGTCCCCTAAAATTGGACCAGCCTTTCTCATTGTTACCCAGTTGTGACACCTCTTAGCGTGTAAGGATTATTTGTTCTGAATAAAGGGATAAACATTGTTACTTATTAATACTTCCTTTAATTTAAAAGGGAGTGTTATGGGCTGAGTTGTTTTCCCCACAAAACTCATCTGTCGAAGGCCTAACCCCCAGCACCTCAGATGTGGCTGTATTTGGAGACACAGTTTTTAAAGAGGTGAATAAAAATAAGGCCTCCATCGGGGTGGGCCTGATCCAGTCTGACTGGTGTTCTTTAAGAAGAGGAAATTTGGACCCACAGAGGGACACCAGACAGAGAGAGGACCATGGGAAGACACGAGGAGGAGGCAGCCATCTGCCAGCCAAGGAGTGAGGCCAAGGGGGACACCGAACCTGCCGACACCTTGATCTTGGACTTGTGGCCCCCAGAGCTGTGAGAAAAGCAACGTCTGTTGTTTATGCCGCCCGGTGTGTGGCATTTTGTTATGGCAGCCCTAGCAGACTAACATGGGGGGAGGCCAAATAGAAATATTTATATATTCTACAAACCCTACAGATTTTGTCCCATATGTTGAATCTCATTTACCCTTTTCTTACAACTAAATTACTCCCTGAAAACCATCCTCTTTTGGTGGTGAAATTCTACCTTTACCAAACGTCCCCTGTGTGCCAGGCCCTGTGCCAGGTATTTTCAAGTGTCTTTCTTCCTTCAATCCAGAGACCCACAGACTTTTCCGTAAAGGGCCCAGTAGCAAGTCCTTTACGCTTAGCAGATGACCATGCAGTCTGTCCTATGTTCTTTTTCATGTTTTGCTTTAATTTTAACAACCCTTTAAAAATGTATAAACTGCAGAGAAGAACAAGCCACACAGATTTTGGCCCTTAAGCCTCCTGGGTTTTTTGTTGTTTGGTGGGGGGGGCGGCAAGTAATTAGGTTTACTTATTTATATGTATTTTAATGGGGGTACAGGGGATCGAACCCAGGACCTCATGCGTGCTAAACACTCACTCTACTACTGAGCTCTACCCTCCCCCGTCCCCCCCCAGGCCTCCTGCTTTAGTCCTCACAAGGCCCCTGTGAAGTGGGTGAGTTGTTTCTGTTTCACATGTACGTTTAGGTAGCTCGCCCAGTTCACAGAACCAGGATTAATGCTGTCACAGACCACAGATGTTTCATTTTAGGAACCCACTACCTGCAAGAAAGAGAGAGAGAGCTCCTTCCTGTTTTGTTTTTGGTAGATTTCCAATGCTGGCTGCCCTCCACAGGCAGGGCGACGTGTCAGGAGAGTGTCCTGGTCACAAGTCTGCCGCTGCTACTTCGTCCCCCCTACCCCATCTCGGATTCATCCCTGCTTCCTCTGCGCAGAACAGAGCGTGGCCCTGGTACTCAAATCGCATTCCATTCAAGACATCTCCCATTCTCTTTGTGAACAGCCTCTCAAAAATGGGCTCTTGCTTGCTTATGAAAAGAGAGAGCTTAGTCAACGTTTTAGGGAACAAGTCTAAATTGAGAGCAGATGTGGAGCTGTGTGATGCCTCGTAGACAAATCGGGGCCATTACTCACACCTGAATGACGCAGCACGGGACCAGCATCCCCTCCGCGGAAAGCGGTCTGAGTCAGAGAGCCCCAAAGAGCCCATTCAGATCCTTCCCACCCATGGCCGCTTCAACTGTGTGAGCCAATCTCATTTTCAGAACATCCAGGCCCAAGTCACAGAATCACAAGGAACTGGGGGTCACCTAGTCCTGGGTTCAGTGCTCCCAAAAGTTTGGGGCAGTCCACAAAGAGCAGCAAGAAATACGGGTTTCCAGGATAAGCACGAAGTGACTGCTTGGAGCAGAGTTTTTGTAACTCACTGCTGATTTGAAAAAAAAAAAGGTAACACCTTTTTTTTTTCCCCCTTAAAACTACCATGTGTCATGGATTCAGATGCAAAATCAGTGTGAATGTTGTGACTCCGTCCCTGATTGTCCTCTCAGCTTTGCATACTTCAGGGAATAATTTTAAGAAGCAGAGGTCAGGGTACGGATGATGCATCTGAGGCCAGAATAGAGACAGGGGCACGAAGAACTCCAACTATCTACCTTCACGGTCAGTTCTCTTCCCACTTCCTGGCGTGAAGAGCCCAGAATTGAATGATGCCCTGGAGTTGCTTAGGAGTGTCATGACGTCTGGGGTCTGCTCGCTCCCTTTCGCAAATTTTGGGCCAGAGGATGGACATGGTGACGACCATATTAGAAAGAAGGAAACTGATTTGTGTTTGAGGGAAGAGAGTATGTGGAACTGCTCTTTCCACATTCCCAAATGATTTGTCTTACCTTCCCCTGAACACTTCTAGTCCTCCATGAGTACATCTGACATGTTGATGGGTGGTGGATGGATGGGTGAATGATGGATGGATGGATGGATGGATGATGGATGGATGGATAGATGGATAGATGGGTAGTGGATGGTAGATGGATAGTGGTGAATTGGTGATCAGTTTGGATTGATAGCGAATGGATGATTGGTAGGTGGACTGATGAATAAATAGGATTAAGAGTAAATGCTGAGAGGAGTTAGATGAAAGATTAGTAGTTGACTGAAGGGCACTTAAGGGAAAGGAAAATATTCCTCTAATCCAGAGCACAGGTCCTCAAATATGTTATAAACATTAAAGTGGAGGACCTGGTAAATAAATAGGACTCTAAGTTTGGGTACTGGCATCTTTCACAGAGCACAGCCCGAGTTCTGCCTCCTCCTAACACAGGCCCATTTGCCACCCTGGAAACAACTAATCATGGGTCTTGGTTGTGTGGTGAAGCCATTGTCCCCATTTCTCAAATGCATGTATGTCCTTTTGACTGTTTCCCTTTGGTGACTATATGGAGATTTGGCAAGAAGGTGCCGTGATTATGGAAGAAGCTGGGACAGTCACCTGGCTCCCCCTCCACCCATGCAGCTGTTGACTAGGCCAGTTTACTGAGGCCCAAGCTCTTCTCTGAGATGCTCTTTCTATTTACTTCATGTCTTGTCACCCCCATCTTTCAGCTCTGCTGCTCACAAATCACCTAAAAGCTGCAAACAGATGATGCATTTTTACAAGGGAGACATGATGGCTAATCAAGATGGCATTCACACAACTCTGTCTCACCCCAGCTGACCTGGTCTCTTCCAAACTGCTCTGGGCTGAGTCGTGTCCTCCCACAAGTCATATATTGAAGCCATAATCCCCAGTATCTCGGGATATGAATGTATTTGGCAGGAGAGCCTTTAAAGAGGTAATTAAGTTAAATTGAGGCTGCTGTTAGGGTTGGCCCTAATCCAATGTGACCAGTGTCCTTACAAGAAGAGGAAATTTGATCACACAGAGAGACACCAGGGATGCCTGAGCACAGAGGAAAGGCCAAGTGAGGACACAGAGAGAAGGCAGCCACATGTAAGCCAAGGAGACAGGCCTCAGGAGAAAGCAACCTGCCAGCACCTTGATCTTGGACTTCCAGCCTCCAGAGCTGGGAGAAAATAAATTTCTGTTGCTTAAGCCACCCAGTTTGTGGTGTTTTGTTATGGCAACCCTTGTAACTCATACACCCGCAGATTCCAGGTGTGGAAATAATGACGACCACCCAATGAGAACAAACAGAGGCTATTTCTCAGAGCTCACTGTAGCAAGGGAGTCAGAACCATCACTTGGCAATTGGCAGAGACTCAGCTGCAGGCAGCGGAGGGGGAAAGCTGCATAGTGGAATCAAGGGAAGGCTTCAGGTGTGCTCCATTGGAGGCTGTTGTCATGGAGAAGCTGGAGGCAGGCTAACTGAAAGCAGGACATCCTATGTGATTGGTTAGGGGAGCAGAGTAGGAAGCAGGGGTGAAATTAGGGGGAGTTGGCAGCCACTGACCAAGTCCTGAAGGCTGGGCTGATTGCTGCAGACGGTGTGGTTTGGGTTTGCAGGCTGGTTACTGCAGAGGTTGAGAATCAGGGTTCCATTGCTCTATGTGATCTGGCCATTGTCCATGTGTATGTTCCATATCTCACAGGTCTTCTCATTGCATTATTTGGCTGTGTTAGTTTCCTAGGACTGCTGTGAGAAAGTACCCCAAGCTTGGTGGCTGAAAACAACAGAAATTTATTCTCTTACAGTGCTGGTGAAGAGATGTTTGAAATCAAGCAGGGCCACGCCCTCTTTGAAGGTTCTAAGGGAGGATCCTTCCTTGCCTCCTCCAGCTCCAGGCAGTTCTTGGCAATCCTTGGCAACCTTTGGCTGTAGGCTCATGACTCCAATGTCTGCCTCCATCTTCACTTGCCATTTTTCTTTGTGTGTCTTCATATGGCCTTCTTACAAAGACACCAGTCATTGGATTAGGGCCCTCTCTAACTCAGTATCTTATCTTAACTAATTATATCTGTCATACTCCTATTTCCAAGTCAGGTCACGTTCTGAGGCTCCAGGTGGACATAGAGACACTATTCAACCCAATCCACTGGTTAGGGACTCTCTCCCACTGTCATCAGGTCTAGAGGCCTGGCAAGTCTGGACCTGACACAGGGCTTTGGGCACAACAGGACAGTCAACTCTGTGAAGTCTTGAGATGTCAAGAATTGAGGGTGTTAGGA
This sequence comes from Camelus bactrianus, assembly GCF_048773025.1. NCBI lineage: Eukaryota > Metazoa > Chordata > Mammalia > Artiodactyla > Camelidae > Camelus > Camelus bactrianus. The sequence continues at coordinate 11,266,028 of NC_133539.1, read as the reverse complement.
AGTGATGCTTTGGGTAGGGCCTTTGGAATGTTTAGAGGCAGGAAGGAGAGGAATCCACATCTCATCACGTGTAGTGACCGGCAGGTCCACCCCAAGGAAGGCAGACTCTGGGGCCGGGTTGATGCTCTGGTCACCTTCTGATGTAGACTTTCACAAAAGAACCACTCAGAGGGACAACTTAGAGGTGAGGAGGCGTTTAATTGTGGGAATGCTATGTTCAGGGGTTTATGAAGTATTGATGTGATTGGCCCTAAAACTCTATATTCAGATCAGAATATTCTCTGGAGCTTCAAGCATGCTTATCAAGCCCCAGAGAAGGTCCACGTTCAATTCAGTGTATCCAAAACTAATGATCTCATCCTTCCGAGCAGCTTCTCTTGAGCTCCCTCTTGTAATAAAGGGCATTGCAGACTCTTCCTTGCCCAAGCCCCATCCTGAGCATCATCCTGGACCACACTCTCCTCTCACCTCCCACATCTAGTCCATTCACAAATCCTGTTTGTTTCATCCTCCAAGGATGAAGGGCTAGCAAGGGCTGGTACAAACTCCACATGGAGGCATGAAACCCACTCTCCACTCATGCCATTTAGCATGGTGCAGTGGAAGATGCATCAAATCTAGAATCTTCTGCAAAATAGGAATTCAGGGTAATAGGGTAAATGAGGATTAAATGGTTAATATATACAAGATGCTTAGAACAGTTGGGTACAAAGTAAATGCTATAGAAGTGTAAGCTATCCTGTGGCAGTGGTGTTGTGCTGTCACACGGAGCACCAGAGTGGGGGACCTGCATTCTCAGCCTTGATCGGCATTGAAGTTGCCTCACTTCCTAGGGAGAGATGCCTCACCGAAATAAAACAAAAACAGTCGAGTTCAGCCCCTTGAGAGAATGAACTCAGAGTCTAACTAGTGTTCCTGCCATTTTTCAAATTGTTATTGTGGAATTCTGTTTTGGTATTGCCCTTGGAATTCACAGTAGTCTTTTTTTAAAAAATGATTTTATTTTGAAAAATTAAAAAAAATTTTTAATGGAAGTATAGTTGATTTACAACATAGTGTACAGCGTAGTTGTACATATACATATTCTCTTTCATACTCTTTTTCATTTTAGGTTATTAGAAGCTATTGAATATAGTTCCCTGTGCTTTACAGTAGAAACTTGTCATTTATCTATTCTGTATATAGTAGTTTGTATCTGCTAATCCCAAACTCCCAATTTATCTCCCCCATGATGCTACCTTTGGTAACCGTAAGGTTGCTTTCTATCTCTGTGAGTCTCTTTCTGCTTTGTAAATAAGTTCATTTGTGTCATTTCTTTAGATTCCACATATAAGTGATAACACTTGATATTTGTCTTTCACTTGATATTTTACTTATTTCACTTAGTATGATAATCTCCAGGTCCATTCATATTGCTGCAAATGGCATTATTTCAGTTTTATGGCTAAGTAATATTCCATTGTATTATATATACCACATTTTCTTTATCCATTCCTCTGTCAGTGGGCACTTAGGTTGCTTCCATGTCTTGGCTATTGTAAATAGTGCTGCTATGAACATTGGGGTGCCTATATCTTTTTGAATTAGACTTTTCTTATTTCGGAAAAATTTTAGATTCACAAAGATAGTACAAAGAATTCCCGTCACCTATAAACTCCTCACCCAGTTTCCCCCATTGTTAACATCTTACATTATCAGAGTGTATTTGTCACAACTAAGAAACTGATGTTGGTGCATTACTATTAACTAAACTCTAGATACTTTGTTTGGATCTTACCAGTTTTCCCATGAACGCCTTCTTTCTCTTCCAGGATCCAATCCAGGGAACCATATTGCATTTAGTTGTCATGTCACCCCAGTCTCCTCTGGTCTGTGGCAGTTTCTCAGTCTTTTGTTGTTTTTCAGGAACTTGAGAGTCTGGAGGAGTACTGACCAGGTGTCCTGTAGAATGTCTCTAATCTGGGCTTGTCTGTTGGTTTCCTTGATTAGACTGGGATGTGTATGGGTCCTTGTAAGGAGAGGAGAAGTGCTCTTCTCATCACCTTGTATTAGGGAGTACATGGGAGCCACATGGCACCATGATGACATGGCCCTCAGTTATTTGGTTAAGGTAGGTTTTGCCAGGTTTCTCCATTGTCAAGTTCCTGTTTTTCCCTTTCTCTACTATAGTTTTTAGAAGTCAGTGACTAAGTGGAAAGAGGTGGAATCGAGCTCTACCTCCTGGAAGAAGGAGTATTACACACATTATTTGAAATTCTTCTTTAAGGAAGATGTATCTCTTTCCTCCCATTTATTTATTCTTTCAATCACTTATTAATATTGGTATGGACTCAGGGACATCTGCTCTGTACTTTAAGTTATAACTCAATATGCACAATTTATTTTGTCGCCCAAATTGGTCCAGTCTTGTCCATCAATAACTTTCAGATTGGTTCCTGTGTCCCCTTGATATGCTTCTTTTCTTTTGTTTTTTGAGCACTCCCTTATTTTCTAGCACTCCTAGGTGCTCCAGGCTCATCTTGTGTTTTGTCTGCCCCAGTCCTAGAATCAGCCATTTTTCTAAGGAGCTCTGATTCATTATGTACTTCCGAATGCCACCAACAGTGTCAAGTCCAATTCCTTTTTGAGTGGATTTAAAAAATACTTCAACAACCAAAAGTCATTTGGAATCTTATCTGGTGAAATAGTTTGGTAATAGAGTCAAATAACGATGTGACAGAATGTAAGTGGTGAGCCAAAGCAATGCCGGTGGTGAGATGCAAATCATAGACAGTCTTTAAAAAAAGTATTTAACATTTCCCAATCACTTTTCTGTTTATGCATAAAAAAAATCTGATCAACTCTCAGCTTTTGCGAGATGAATTGAGCATGAACAATGTCACTGATGTAAAAAAAACAAATGAATACTTCCTTTTTGTTTTGAAATGAGTGCTTTTCCTCAGACTTAGGGTTGTTGAAGTTTTCTACCACAAACGTTGACACTTAAGCTTCTGGATCATAATAGAAACACCATGTTGCATGATCAGTTACTATTTTTCTCAAAAACATGTGTGGTTTCTTTATTTCTTCAAACACCCCTTGAAAAGTCAGAGCAAATGCCAAGGGTTTTTGCTTTTAAGTTCATCAATCAAAATCCTTGGCAAGTTTTCACAGAAATTTCCCTGGTGTTCAAGTCCTCTTGCATCTGAATGTAACACTTGAGCCGTCATGCTCACAATTAATTGTCCAACGTGCTGACCTTTCAGCATTTCCATTGCTCTTCTGAGTGACAAGGCAACTCCCCCCTGCTCCATCGCTGAACCGTCTCCTTCCTTTCTTAAATCTTCCATGACAATCAAAAACTCTTTTCTTTGCCATCTGTTCTTGGCTTTTTTTCCAAATGCTTTAAAAAAAAAGTCAAATGTCTAGCTTGCTCATTGTTTTTTTGTTTTTTTTTAATGCAAAAATTTGAGACTCTTTGCTCCTAAAACCACCATCATTTTTACTCAGGCTTGAGGCAGCAGTCACGTCCTCTTCAACCCTCTGGCACAGACCTGCCTGCTTGGTGTAGGAGGTCCTGCTGCCTCCAGGCAGACAGGTTACAGCAAGCCCCTTTGAAGATCTGTCTTTGACTTCCAGTCTCACAGGGCACCCCTTTGGATTCACAGAAATCCACTTCAGTGGATGGGCAGATATTCATGGAGCAAACATGTAGAAGTGTTTATCTTGTCTGTGATGATTAATTTTACCTGTCAACATGTCTGGCCACAAAGTGCCCAGATTCATCATTATTTTGGGTGTGTCTGTGAGGGCGTTTCCAGATGAGATTAACATTCAGATCAGTGAACTCAGAAAAGCAGACGCTCACCTCCCCGATGTGGATGGGCGTCATCCAACCATTGAGGGTCTGGAGAGAACCAAAGGCGGAGGTAGGAGAGATTCTCCCCCTTTTTTTTTTTTTTACTGCCTCACTGCTCAGCTGGGACACCTCATCTCATCTTCTCTGGCTATTGAACTAAGATTTACACCAGATGCTTCTCTGGTTCTCATGTCTTTGGATTTGGATGAAATTATATTACCAGCTTTCTTGGGTCTCTAGCTTGCAGAGGGCAGACTGTGGGACTTCTGTCTCCATAATCACAGGAGCCAATTCCTCATAAAAAAATCTCTCTCTCTCTCTCTTTCTATATATATGTATAATCTATTGGTTTTCTTTCTCTGGGGAACCCTGAATAATACACTCTCCTTAGAAGGACCACATGTCATCTGGCGAGGAGCCACCCCCAGAAATTCCCCACAAAGCTGTCCGTACACCACAGTGAGCCACTCCAGTCCTGCCCTACATTGACCCCACACAGTTCCAACTTGGATCTGTTGTCTCTTTCACTTCTCATCCCAATAGATCCAAATTTATTAAAGATGCCCTCACATTCGCTGCCTCCGTCTCTTCATGCTGTTCCATCCAGCAGGCATCACTGTCTTCTGGCATCTTCTCCTGTCTCTTCCCTGAAAGTGTTCTCCAGCATCATTAGAAACTTCCTCCTTGCCAAACACAATGAATGTTTTTTGTTTATTTCACTGGACTCTCTCTCTTACGGACTGAATCACGCCCCCCACCTCCCAAATTCATGCATTGAAGCCCTAACCCCAATGTGACTGTACTTGAAGAGAGGACTTTTAAGGTGGTAATTAGGGGTAAACAGGGTTATAACGGTGGGCCCCAAATAGGGTAAGACTAGGGGGCCTTATAAGTAGAGGAAAATACACCCTGGATGCAAAAACACAGAGGAAAGACCATGTAAGGACACAGTGAGAAGACTGACATCTATACAAGTTGTGGAGAGAGACCTCAGGAGACACCAACCCTACTGACCAACCCTGACTTCCAGCAATCTGTGGTATTTTGTTACAGCAGCCTTTGCTGACTCATACATTTTTTCCCCCTAGAAACTCTCTACTCTCCCAGTCCTGTGATTCTCCTCTCATCTCTTTGACTCTCCCTTCTTGGTCTCCCTCTGGATTTCCTCTTCTCTCACCTGCTTTATAAATGTTGGTGTTCCACCTCCCACCCTCACCTCCCAGCCATCACACTTAACTTTCGTTGTTTAAACTCCTGAAGTTGTTAACATCGAGATCCTCCTGAACTTCAGACGTGAGTGTCCAATTTCTGGCTGGAAATCTCAGCTATCCCTTAGGTACCTCAAAGTCAGCATGTACAGCTCCAGAAGGACCAGTGTCCCACCTAAATCTGCTCTCTTTCCTCTATTCTCTCCTTTCTTCTGCACCGAGGTCCCCGGGGCCAGAATCCTGGCTGTCATGCTTGATTCTTCCCTTTTGGCTCCAATGTTCAACCAGTCTCAGGATCTTGCTTTTTTCATCCTTTCACTGTAACCACTTCCTTTCAATAGCCCTTACAACAATCTTTATCATTTTGGGTCAAGCTTATTGCAACAACTATCTAACTGATCTGAAATCCATCCTTTGTCCTCTTGGCCACTGCTTTTCCTAATGTTAAACTCTGACCATGTCACTCACCTGCTTAGGGCCCCTCATTGGCTCCCTAACACCCATAGGCTAGACTCCTCTCTGCTTAGCAAGAACACAGGGCTCAGTGCAATCTGGCCCCTGCCTGTCTTCCAAGCTCAACTCTCACCGTTCCTGGCCTATAACTTCGTGCTTTAGCCATGCTCAGCTGCTCATATTTCCCTGCATGTATCTGCTGTCTCCGGTGCTGGGTGGGCCCTCTCTCTCACTTTTCCTGTCCATTTTCTAAGACTATGGCCAATGTTCTGTCCCCAAGGAGATATCATTGTCCCCATTCCTACCCTCCTGGAATGGGTCCCCACATGCCTGTTTTTTATTGTTGCTCTAACAAACAACCACAAACTTAGCGGCTTAAATGATACAAATGTATTCTCCTACATCTCTGGAGGTCAGAGGTCTGACATGAGTCCTATGGGGCTAAACTCAAGGTGCTGTCAGGGCTGGTTTCTTCTCGGGGCTCTGAAGGGAGAATCTGTTTCTCTGTCTTTTCAGCTTCTAGTGGCCGCCTGTATTCCTTGGCTTGGCCACTTCAGAGCACATCACTTCAGCACCTATCTCGGCCTCCATCACACCTCTTTTTTCTGACCCTGACCCTCCCCTTCCATTTTGTAAGGACCTTTGTGATTAACTGGCCCCCCTAGATAATCCCGGACCCTCTCCCCCGTGGTAACATCCTTACATCCTTAATTTAATCACATCTGCTACGTTCCTTTTGCCATAAAATGTAACGCCTGTAGGTTCTGGGGATTATTAAGATCTTTGGGGGGAGGGCGTTATTTAGTCAAATGCAGTGGCCCTCTCTGATTCTCCTGTAACTGTTGGTGCATATCCTGAGCACTAACTTACTGTGTTAGTTTACAGTTGTCTGTTTCTGCATCTGTCTTGCCCCTTCTACTCACAGCTGCTCTTCAAGCTTCAGAACCATAGCTTTCTCATCTTGTATTCCCAGGCCCAGCTGGGCCTGGAGCATGATAGGCATTTGGCCAACATTTGTTGCACAATGGCATGAATAGAGATCTGACCCTGGTTTTAAGACCTGATCTTTGGCTGGACTTGATGTGTGCTGAGATCGCTCAAGAATTTAGTAGTTTAGAGAGAAAAGGGCACAACAAGTTGTTTCCCCCCGTAACTACCCCCCTCCCCCACCACCAAGCCCAGAGAGCAACACACACGACTTTAAAGGGGCTGGAGGTCGGGATGCACAGACAGGGCAGCCCTGCAGAATCGGGGTGGGGAAAGCGCCCCGCAGGTCCTTCCTTCCCACACAGGGGAGGTTTGAGGTTTGGAGATGTTAGTATTGTGAGTTTTTCATGTTGCCAAACCACTCAGAGCTGGAGCTCGTGATCCCATTTGGACCCACCAACTACCCTCCCCATTATGATGTGTGGGCTATGAATTCCCTTGATTCTGGGCCAAACCATCTGCTGTGGATTTGGGCCACCCGCCAGTCCTCCCAGGGCGGGAACCTGGTGCCCTGATCTGGGGCCATGCCCAAGCACCCCACTGACCTGGGAAATGCAGGACTGCATAACAGCTGTTTAGAAAGGTTACCCCAGGGCCACATGTCCTGTCCTTTGGCCTCCCAGTGTGGCTGGTGTCTAGGGTCCTGAAGGTCATCAGGTCCCATGGTCCCTGTTTTGGGCTGTGGCCATGATGAGCTGGGGGAGGGGCGTTCCAAGTGGTTGTCAGTATTAGGAGTCAGTTTTTTGGTGAGCAATCCATCAGACTTAAAAAATAATAATGCAAAAGGGCTGGAGATGACAAACTTGTGTCTTTGAGGTTGACATGGGAAAACAGCCATTTCAGATTTGGGTCCAGGAAGGAGAATTTAACAACAGCTGACGCAAAGGCAGAGGCTGCCCTTCGGTGGCCTGATGTGGGCTTGTTGGGAAAGCAGCCGCTGGGAAGATGCAGTGAAGCCCAGTGTGTAAGTCTCCCAGGGCTCCCATGACAAAGTGCCACATACTACAGGCCGGGAGGCTTGAACAACAAACAAACCGTCTCACGGGGCTGGAGGCCACAATCCTGAGACCAAGGAGCTGACAGGTTCAGTTCCTCCGGAGGGCGGTGAGAGGGTCTCCCAGGCCTGCCTCCTAGCTCCTGCTGGTCTTGGGCTCTTCTTGGCTGGGAGATTATCTCTGTAGGGACCTTGTCTCCAAATAAGGTCACATTCTTTGGTACCGGGAGTTAGGACTCCAACTTATCTTTTTTAGGGGGGAACACAATTTAACCTACAATAGCCAGTCAGCTAGGAAATGAGAATTTTTGCTCAAAATGATGTTTCCTCTGGAGTAAACCTTCCTCCACATTCTGTGGGGTGCGATGTGATGGGGGGGGCCGGAAAAGGACAGAGGAGTCTGATGAAAGACACCAGAGCCCCCATGGAGTGACTGACCTTCATAGAAAAGCTTCCTGATAGCCAGTGACAAGGTCACTAGTCAGTTGGTGACAATGACATTCTTCCCTGTTCAGAAGAGAGCATCCCGTCCTCAGCCTGGGCTGTGACCGACACCTTTGTTTTCTTTTCAGCAATTGCCCTGGTTTTCATCTCACCGCTGATTAGAGGGACGGTGATTATAATTCCTTCAACAAAATTTTCTTTGTGTTTATAAATATAGATTTATACATCTATAAATATTTATTTATAAATCAGTTGTGTGCGAGTTGCTGGAGGTCTAGAAATGAGACTCTGTTTAGGCCCTTTAATATCAGAGACTCGTGTTTCTGCATTTGACTAGAAAAATAGCAGAAGCCTTTTGAAAAGGAAGGGTTTCTTCCCCCCTAATTGGAATAATACGGCTGAATTTTAGCAAGCCTAGAAGATAAGAAAAAAAGGAGAAGAATGTTTCCCCCAAATCCCACGTCTAAAAACATTTGGTGTATCTTCTTGTAATTCTTTCCTACGCACTCATAAATACATTCTTACCCTGATAGGATTTGCTCACTTTATTTATTTTTTTGACTTTTTATTAAAAAAAAAAATTTTAGGCTCCTATAAGTTGCAAAACCAGTATGGAGAGGACCACATACCCTTCCCCAATTTTCCCCAGTGATAATATCCTTTTTACTCATTAAAATTGTGGTAAAATATACACAACGTAAAATTGACCGTGTTGAAGCACTTTTAACAGTCCCACTCAGTGTCCTCAAGTACATTCACATCGTTGGGCAACCATCACCACCATCCATCTCTAGAACTTTCTTCATCGTGCAACACTAAAACACGGTACCCATTGAACAAGAACTCCCCATCACCCTTCTCCCAAGCCCCTGACCACAGCCATTCTACTTTCTGTCTCTGAATTTGACTGTTCTAGGCACCTCACAGATGTGGAAGCAGACAGTGTTTGTCCTTTGGAGACTGGCTTATTTCACTTAGCATAATGTCTTCAAGGTTCACCTGGCCTGTAGCACGTGTCAGAATTTCCTTCCTTGTTGAGGCTGAATAATAGCGCATTGCAGGAATGGACCACATTCTCTTTATCTAGTCATTTGTTGATGGACACTTGGGTTGGTTTCACCTCTTGGCTATTGTGATTGATGCTTCTATAAACACGGGTGTACAGATGTCTCTTCATGATCTGGCTGTCACTTCCTTTGGCTGTATCCCCGGAAGTGGAATGGTAATTCCATGTTTAGTTTTTTGAGGAACTGCCACACTGTTGACCACAGCGGTGGCACCATTTTACATTCCCATCAGAGACACACAAAGGGTCCAGTTTCTCCACATCCTTGCCAACACTTGCTACATTCTATCATTTTGTTAATAGTCATCCTAATGTTTGGGTCCAGTGATAACATCTTATATAACCACAGGGCAATATCAAGATATATGATTTTTTTTAATTATCTTTTTCTTTTTAACTGCATATGCAATTTGTGTGGCCACTAGCTTTATTTACGTAACAAAATATAGATACATAACAAAAGCATTTGGCCCTGCCTCTAAAACCTCCCCATAAATACTGTTATCCTTGGCTGCCTCATACTCCTCCGAGGCGCTGTGGCTTCCCTGCCATGAGTGGTCTTACAAGGAGCAGCCTCGTGGTGCTCACTGTGCCCAGGCTGCAAAGCCAGCAGGTCACTGGGTGACCTCCTGAGCCTGATGACCTGGAGCGGGGACGCCAAAGGGGAGAACCGAGGCTTCCTGATACGTGATGCTCCTTTTCAGCTTATTGGTGCAATAAGCCGCCAGGCTTGGAACTATCACACTAGGAGGCCCACAGGGCATCCTGATTCCTAACACATGTTCTTGAGGCTCAGAAGGAAAAGAACCGGCTGGGGTCAGCTTTGGTCTGGATGAGGTTTAAGCTAACAGTGGCTGATTGCAGAGGCAGCGTTTTTCCAGTAGAGACCCTGTCTGACCTGGACATCGAAGCCAGGGCAGTTGGTCCTGAGGACCTCAGCAGCAGCTGCCCTTGCTGGCTACACTCACTAGAACAGCCTTCCACCACCTGGGGCCCTTACAGCCACGCCCCCGAGTCCATAATTACACAGCCCTCCTGTCTTGGTTTCCTGTGGCTGCCATAAAGATGTACCACCAACTGAGAGGCTTAGAACACAAACATCATTCTCCTGCAGTTCTGGAGGCCAGAAGTCTAAAATCAAGGAGTCCCAAACTGAAGCTCGTCAGTCTCATGCAGATTGCTTAATCTCCCTGCACCACACTTTGCTCATCTGTAAAATGGGAGGATATTGGCAGCAGGGGACGTTCTTGGTGTCCAGAGCTCCAGGGCTCCCTTTTACCCATTCCGGGCGTGCATCCCCCAGCCTCTGCGTGCTTCGCTCCTACCTGCTTGCACCTGTGACCTTCGGACGCCTGCTGCTGGATCCGCTTCACCTGCAAGGGCACTGAGGGGAAGTGCCTGGGAGTTCACGCCCCTGCAGGTGGCCCATGGCCCGGTGCTGACTGGTGCACTTTAGAAAGAAGGCAAAGAGCAATGGCCTTCCCATGGTGGGAGGGGGCCTGCAGTACACACGCTTGTGGCTTTCCAAGCGGGGAAGCGGAGGGCATGGGGACCTCCAGGTAGGGTAATGACCTGTCCTGGTTTTCCCTGGACTTCCCCGTTTTCACACAAAGTCTATTGGCCTGCTGGGGCTGCCGTAACAAAATAGCCCAGGCTAGGTGTCTTGGACAGCAGACATTTATTTCCTTGCAGTCCTGGAGGCTGGAAGTCCAAGATCAAGGTGCTGGCAGGGTTAGTTTCTGGTGAGGCCTCTCTTGCTGGCTTGTAGAGGGCTGACTAGCTGTGTCCTCACGTGACCTTTTCTCTGTCCCAGTGCAGAGCGGGATCCAAAGACTCTTCTTGTAATGACACCAGGCATATAGGATTGGAGCCTCACCCTTATGACCTCAGTTAACCTTAATTACCTCCTATAGGCCCTGTCTCCAAATCCAGTCACACCAGGGCTTAGGGCCTCAACATAAGAATTGGAGCGGGGAGGGAGCAGGGAAGACGCAAGTCCATCCTTAACATCCCGCGCGAAGGCTGGTCACCGATACATTAGCAGGACACACAAGCCTAAAAGGCAGCCTAATCCTGCTTTGGCCTCCACTCGATGCCTCTGTGATCACATGTATGACGTGGGACCCTCGCCTTGGCTGCCACAGGTGTACCTGGCGCTGCTGCTGAGGGCCCCCCTCCCCGTCTCTCCCCCAGCCTGACCTCTCTTTTTGGCAGCTGATTGCAGCCGCAGGGAGTTTGAGCCAGGAGTGTGAGTGGCAGGGGCGTCCCTGGCATTGCCCCCTTCCAGCGTGACCAGTGGGGAGGTTCCCAGAGGAGTTCACGCTGGCAAAGGGCAGGGAAACTATGAATGAAAGGCAGCCTCTCAGACATCCTAAACAGCTGCCTGGAATCGGCATGTCGCCCTGGCGTCCAGCCTGTCCCCATCCACATGGTGCCAAACAGCTCCTGGGCGGACACAAACGGGAATTTCAAGGCAAGGCCCGTAGCTCTGGTCCTCTCTGCTGGCTGTGAACCCCAGCTTGTTATTTTCAAAGGCTTGAGGCCAAATGTACCACTGTAGTGAGTTAGACCAGTTTATAAAAGAAGCCCCCAATAGGAGGTTTTGCCAGCATTTCTGTTTCACGTCATCCTGCTATTTGATTGAAATATTTTGGTGAACTTCCCTGATGGTCACACTGGTGGGGGCCAGGGAAATCTCACCAAATCTTCTTGCATTCATACTGGGAAATGATTCCAGAAGTCTTAATGCAATGCAAGAATTTCTCTCCCTTCATCTCATTCAGGATGATTGCAGACCTTTTCAAGGGATCTGCCAGGTTCCTTGTGGAAGGCGACCCTCACTCATCCTGCATTCCTGACACTTTGCAGAGCTGTCACTTTATGAGGTAGGATGTGGAAAGACCCCTTCACAAGAGAAATAAATGCCTTATGGCATTTCTGCAATGCTGGAAGTTTCAAGTTCATTTCTTAACTTTCTTCTTTCCTGGTGGGAATAGGAGACTGAGAAGGGAAGGAAGTAGGAAACGGTTTTCGGAGGATCGAATAAAAATCAGTTCTTCAACAAGTGAGGAATGGAGGGGACACGTGGAAGTTCCATCGTGTGTATTTCTGCTCACAGGTGATGCTAGATGGTTTCAGCTTCATTTCAGAGGGGAACCCAACCAGAAAGTTCTCAGCTGAGCCCCCACATCTCAGTTTTCTCTAGGCATGGAAGGAGAAAAATCTAACAAAGACTGTACCCTGAACAGCTTATTAGTTCTACTACCCAGACTCCAGTGGACACATGAGCAGGCAGGACTGGGTCGGGGCAGAGGCAGGGAGCGGAGTCCAAGGAAGGAAGAAAGAGAAGGGTCTGGGTAGCACAGAGATGGCATAATTTCCTCTTGCAAAACTCAGTGCTGGTTGTCGGCTCTGATTTCTCCAAATGAAATCTCCACATGATAACTGCAAAGAAAAAATGACTATCATCTCTCAAGACTGCCTTGAGTTATGATTTCAATAAACCCTGGATACCATGCTTTTATTAAATCACCAAATACCTGCAACTTTTGTTGGTACAATAGTATTATTTCACTATCATAAAAAAGAACTCTGAAATCAGAATCATGTCCATCTTAAGGCAGACCCAGGGAATTATATGCTTGAAAGTCTCCTTATCTGGAAGAGTTGAGACCATCTCCCTCAGTTGTTTAAAACCCTCCAAAAGAATTGTGTCATTGTTTTTAATTCCCATTTCCGGAGTTCCTAATGATACTGAGCATCTTGTATTTACTGGTCATTTGTATTTTTCCCCGAGCCTTTGGCCCACATCTCTTTCCTCAGCGCTCTCCTGGAACCGTTTTGGAATTATTGGGGATTATTAAGGAAAAGATGAGAAGGGAGTGGGGATGATGCTGGGGAGTGGGCAGCAGGGATGAGAGGAGGAAGGTTCTGAAACCCAGTCTCCTCCCCTAGCAACCAATCACCTCCCACTCTTTTGGCTAATTCCTCCCCACCTTATTCCCATTTTTTCCTCCAAGGCCAAGTCCAGTCTCTTAGGGAAGATCTCTCATCTCCTAAGATTTATTTTCCCAACGCCTTTCTTTCGCAAGCATTTGACCTGGAGAGAAAGGAACTTTAGTCCTGGATCCTGACTCCTGTCTTGGGTAGAACTCTGCTGAGGACATCTCATCACCAGGGCATGGTGATCCTGTCTCATTTAAAAAGTGAAATACTAGTATTTTAATTGATATGAAACAAAAGAGGTACCCGAATCCTGGCTTCATGATTTTTCCTTCCCCCATGGGAATCACCAAGGCACCTAGAAATTGAGGAGAAATTTACCAGCCTGTGCAAAAAAGTAAAAGCTGCAGATCAGGACTGTGACCTCTATAAGAAGATGGCCGAGGACTTGAGCAAAGAACTGGAGAGAACCACTTCCTCCCATCAGAAGGAGATCTGTATCCATGAGGAAAGAGCCCAGCATGCTGGATAGCGGCTGTGGCGATGGGGAGAAAGCTAGGGGACCTGAGAGAAGACAATGACCGCAAGTGGCAGATGTTGGCCGGATGGAGTCCAAGTTCCAGCCTTTTCCCAAGGGTCCTTGTGCTCCAGCTGCTCCACCTGCAGCCCACAGCTGCGGGCAAGCGAGGGCACTTCCTGGACCCCTGGGCCCCCAGGGAACTGGAGGGTTAGGGCCCCGCCGTGAGGGCTCAGGGATCTGAGGTCACCTGCAGGCTTCACTCATTGTCCACAGCAGCCGAGTCCTGAACACTCAGAACTGCAGCACAACATCCTCATATGTTTTCTCTTTCAAGCAACCTTGATGTGTCTCTAGTTTAGCTGCTATTTTTTGATGCTACGGTTGCTCTTATTTAAGTAGATACAGCATTATAATCTTAAGATAATATTTTAAAATAAAGTTTAATTTCATACAATTTTTATGAATTCTTTGTCTCAAACTATTTTTAACATAATTCTTATGAATACATTATTTTCACAACATCGGACCCTGTAGAATTAGTTAAGTACTACTGTAGTATTTTTACTTAAATAAAATGTTCACTATTACTCTGTCCTTCACTGAAGTTTGACTAACATGGAAACAGAGATGATTTTAATAATAGAGATGATTTTTTTATGAGCTGTTATTAGAAGTCTGTACAAGTAACATTTAAGTGAACAAATTTTGATTGATTTTTTAAAAAAACAATTGGGAAAAAACCCTAAACAGCAACAACACTCCATTCAAACTTTTTAATAATTTTAATAAATTAGTCCTAAAGTTGCAGACTAATCTTGAGGAGTTAAAATTTTGCAGCCATTTTTTTGCAAGGTAAATTTTTAAACCTTTTCTGTTTTGTTTAAGATATTGTTTGTTCTTTAGAGGGTTCTAAATTTTGCAGTTATAATAAAAGTTCTCCCTTGATGTAACACACACACACACACAATGTAGATACAAGGCACACTTAGTTGTTAAGTCAATCATAGAGAATAATGTAAAAATAGAGTTGCCAAAATTTTTTAATGTTTTTAAAGAAAGAAAAATTATGCTCACATAATTTGTTTCCACACAAAAGATACTTAACTCATATATTCGTAGAAAAGGAGAGTTGCCTGGGTTATCAGACAGGATTCCAGCAAGAAACACTTCATCCCAAATGGTGTAGATAAAGAGACTGTGATGAAGGCTCAGTACCTGAGCTGGGCAGGGATAAGGGAAGGACCAAGGATGGGAGGGGGGCCCCAGGTGCCAACCAGAGGGGAAGCTGTCCCCACCCCTGGGCCTGGAGGGAGGAGGAAGAAGGTGGTGTCATCTGGGCCCAGTGAGGAATGGCTGAGGGGACGAGGAGAGCTGCCTGCTCTCTCCCCTCCCCTGCTCCATGGGCTGCTGGAGCAACAGCCACCAGCGTCCCAGAGGGCCTGGGTAGTGCAGGCAGGGGAGTCAGCCTCCCGGCACAAAGCAGCCCAGAAAAGGGCACAGAGGAATCTGGAGAATGACCAGCAGAGTTGAGTCTATTTGATCTAAAGCGTGCATGTATTTTGTTGTATTTCTTCACATCCATCGCGTATGTTTCTTTCATAAGCATCTATTGAGCTTCTCTGATGCTTTCAGCACTGTCGTAGGTGCCCGGGATGCAGAGATGGGAAAACCACCCATTGAGGACTGTGGACCCACCGAGCTAATATTCCAGTGAGGAGCAGGGTCAGACAATAAAAACGAAGCAGAAGGTGGTGATGGTGGAGAACCGGGAAGAGGAAGAAGGGGTGGGAAGATCACAGTCTTGTTCTGAAGCTGTAGCTGAGCTGCTCCACCCTCTGCAGGGACCTGACCCATGACAGAGCCCTCCTGGGCAGCAGATTCAGTGCCCGGCACGCAGGGCTGAGGCTGTTTCCTTGCCCTGCTTGGCGCTGGGGCCCCGGCCTGGTGTGGAGAGGCTATGCTCCCGTCGGCGGGCAGAGGTGGCCGGAGCGGAAGCCTCACACCAGCCTCACCTGGGGGAGCCTCTCGCCCTCTTGCTCTACGTGATCGCTCCCATCCTGAGGGTGTCATTTTGTGGCTGGACCTAGCCTCCTCTTTGCCTGACTCAGCATAGCATGGCTAAGTCTTGGTACAATCACATGTCAGCTTTGTGCCCTTGGCCCAGTCTCTCAACTGCTCTGTGCATCAGTTTCTCATCTGTAAAATAAAAATGCCAATAAATAGTACCTGTTGTTGGCATGAGGTCACATGATGACAAAGCGCTTTAGATGGTAAAGTACTCAGAACAATTCCTGGCACGGAGCAGAACCTAAGTGCATAGTTACAGCAGCAGCAGCAGTTTCCCCCTTGACCGAATGGCGCTCCGGGGCGGCGGGTGAGCCAGACCTGGAAACCAAACAGGCCATCCGTGGAGAGATAGGTGCGTGGGGATCCAGCTGATGGGGATGGGGATGAAGGAGGTGCAGCCAGCCTGGCCTGGGCTGGCTGAGCAGAGGGTGACGGCAGAGGGCAGGCTTGGCCCTCAGGGTGCTCAGGCAAGTCTGCCGGAGGTAAAAGGGGGCCACGGGGAAGCTGCTGGGGGCCCCAGGCCACCATGATTCGCTGAGCCTTGGTATCCCAGCTTTTTCAGTAGTCCTCCCTCAGGCTCTCAAGGGTGGGGCAGGGCTGAGCCTGGAGGTTAAACTGCTCTTTGAGGCAGAGCTGGTCACCTGCAGATGGGGAACCGCCAGCCCAGGTGGGATTTGAATGAAGCTCATTCACCAGCGGTCAGGGAGAGTGAGACATACGCTCACAGGTGGGTGGACCCTTGGTGTTACTGGAAGGCTGGCGGGTTCTCTTTTCCAAGCTCTTGAATATCTGTTTTCCCTAATCCCCTGTGTGCCTGGGACTTCTACGCTGCCCTTTAGGCTGGCTTCTAATGATCAGCCATTTAAGCCTGACCTCCCCCCCCCCCCCCCCCGTCCCCCCGGGTCGATTTACAAGTCACAGTTTCTTCTCTTTCTTCCACTCTAGTAGCCTCATTCCTGAATACTTATCTGCGGGGCCTAATTGATGAAACTTAACCATTGGACCCATTCTACACCTCGAGGGGCTGACGGCCAGGAACATTTGTAGTTTTTAAAATGATGCTGGGCAGCCAAAGGGCTGGGATTTGAAGTGTCAAGCAGGTTTTTTGTTTTCTGTTTTCTTCCTGATTCCAATACCTCTTGTTCCTTTTCTCTCCCCATTTTTTTCCTTCTCTCCCACCTTCCTGCCGTGGAAGGTGTTTCTGCTCCCTAAAGGTGTGCGGCAAGAGGGAAAAGGGGACCAAAGAATTTTTCTTTTTAAAAATTGCACTGCCCTTTCATTTCCACCTCCCTGAGCAGGAATATTTTTTTCAGGCCTTTTTTTGTTGTTATTGTTCACTGTGAGCTTTTCTGGCCTTTTCTAAAGTTTTTTAAAAGAAAATTTTCATTGCTAGCTAAGATACCTACATGCAAGTGTACCTTACACACAGAAATGTCATGCACGTACACTGCAGGGAGTTATCACAAATGGACACACGGATGAAGCCACGGTCCAGCTCAAGAGGTGGAAACTTAGCAGGGTTTACAGGCCTCCTTCCCATGCCTGCGTCTGTGTTTAAAAATTTTCTATTTGTCTTCTTTTAAGCCTGGGTTCTTTCCCTCCACATTAAGTCAACTTCAGTCAATGCTGCCCGAGTTCTCCAAGGCCACGTGCAGGGTTACCTTCTGCTCAGCAGCCTATGAAGAGTTACACCTGCTCCATATCTTTGCCACCAAATGACTGGGTCAGTCTTTCTCATTTTCGCTTTTCTAGTGGGTATCTATGGTTTTTCTTTTGACTTTAATCTGCACTTTTCTGGCGGCGAATGAGACTGAGCACTTTTTTAATTTATTTTCACTTACTTTTCTTAACTAATTAAAAATCGTTTTGGCTTTGGCCTCAGCAGGGCCTAATCCACAGCAGATCCGTGACAGGGAACTTCAGATCTAAACGCATTTCCAAAATGTTCTGGTCATCTTTATGAGTTTCTCTGAGTTGCCACAACAAATGACCACAAACTTGGTTTTTTTTTTTTTTTTTTTAATTGATTTTGTTTATTTTCGCTGCTCACTTGGATAGCCTCGTTTGTGAGGTGCCTGCCTATTCAGACCTCTTACTCATCATTTCCTCTGGGTTGTCTTTTGCTATTGTTGCTAAATTAGTAGATATCTGTATATAGTCTGGATACAAGTCCTTTGTCAGTTAAGTAGAATGCAGCTGTCTGGTCCCACTCTATGTTTTTTCCTTTCCACTCTCTTCATAGTGTCTTTTGATGAACAGAAGTTCTCCATTTTGGTGAAATCCAGTAAATCAATATTTTCCACTATGGTTATTGTTTTATGTGCCTCGAAGACAACTTTGCTTCCTCCGATGTCATGAAGACATTCCCCTATTGTGTTTCTAGAATTGTTATTGTTCTGCTGTTCGCACTTAAACCTTCAACTGCTCTGGAATTGATTTCTGTGTATGGTGGGAGAGGGCTGGCCAGAGAAATATTTTTCCCTCTGGATAGCCAATTGACCCCGTACCATTTATTGAAAAGCCCCCATTTCTCCTCTGTTCTGCAGCGCATATCTTTTGTTATAAATCAAAAACAAAAGTGTTCCTTTGTATGCGTCTCTGTTCCTGAAAACTCGATTGTGTTCCGTTGGTCTATTTGTCTTTTTGCCAATAACACACTACGCTAATGACTAGCTTGGTAATAAGACTCGATTCCCAGGGAAGGTAAGTGTTCTAGCGTCGCTGTTGTCCCTCGGATTGTCTTGTCTGTTCCTGAACTTTTGGACTCTCACACACATTTTAGAATCAGCTTATCCATTTTCACAAATATCAACCTAGATTTTCATTGTGGTTGTATTGACTCTACATTATGATTGCATTAATCCATTTGGAGAGAACTGATATCTTTACATTATGGAGGCTTCCAATTCATAAACTTAATATATACCTTCATTTATTAAACCATTCATTTTTCTTAATAATATTTTGCTTTTTTTCTGTGTAGTGGTCTTGTATATCTTTCATTATATTTATTCCTAGGACATTTAACATAGTTGATCCTATTATAAATGGTAGAGATTAAATCTTTTCTAATTATTTATTGATTGTTGATTTTTTATATTGATCTTCTATTCAATAAAATCTAAATTAACTTCCAAAAATATCCTTTGCAGTTAGCATCTGAATTTTGTTTCCCAGGGCTGCCATAACAAACTACCACAAATTTGATAGCTTAAAACAATACAAATTTATTTTCTGTTAGTTCTGGAGGCTGGACGTTCAAATATAAGATGTCAGAGGGCTATTTGTGTGCCTTCTGAAGTCTCTAGGAAAGAGTCTCTCTTTGTCTCTTCCAGCTTCTGGTCACCCCACGTGTTCTTTGGTTTGTGGCAACGTAACTCCAATCTCTGCCTCCCTTTCCATGTGGCCTCTCTACGTGTCTCAAATCTCCCTCTCCTGCCTCTTTTAAGGGCACTCATTGTCAGATTTAGGACCCACCCTGAATCCAGGGAGACCTCATCCCAGGATCCTCAACTTGATAACATCTGCAAAGACTTTATTTCCCAGTAAGTCACATTCACAGATACTGGGGGGTTAGGACTTAGACATAGCTTTTGGAGGGGATACAATTCAACCCACTACAGCATCCAAGCAAATACATATATTCAATCCTTTCTTCACCCAGGTGAAGTTCTGCATCTCGCTTTTTTTTTCTGCTCTGCCGTGTGACTTGAAGATGCCCCCTCAGCCCTTCAAGAGTACCCTCGTTCTCTTGAGGGCTGCATGGTTCTCCCCTGTGGGGAACTCCCACCATTTAAGGGACACATCCTCTAGGGCTGGGCCTTAGAGCCCCCTCAGTCACAGTCTGGCAGGTGGCTCTGTCCGTCTCGGTCCTCAGAGGCCTCCTCTGAAAGACGGATGGTTGGAAGGATGGTCGCAGGCTGCCCTCCAGCTGCCAGGCCTCGAGGTCTGCTCCCCTTGCCCCAGCCCCTCCTCCTGGATGCTCCAAAGTCGGGGTCTGGGGGAAGGAGCAGGTGCCCTGACTTCCCTGCTTCCTGCCCAGGCACAGACTGGTGGTGGTTGGTACCCGTGGGAAGGACGTGCAGGAGGAAGCAGAGGGTCTGACTCAGGCGGAGGAAGCTTCTTGAATGAGGTCCAGATGTCCGAACACTCGTACCCCATCCTTCGTGTCAAAACCAGAGGCTTGGGGTGTTGGGTGGAGTCAGATTGCCAGCTCGCCGCCCTATGCCCACGGCACTGCTTCTCCTTAGAGCACAAACAGGAGGGCCCTCAGCCTTCACGGGGTCCAGGCTACTTGTCACCTTCTTGCCTTTGTTTTATAATCCTCGGGGCCACTCCCAGGCCTTATTATGGTTTGGGTTTCTGAAATCAAAACCAGATGCTTGATGGTCCTGTGAATGCTTTTCTAAAACTGCTTCTGAATGCCTCATCTCAGACAGTAACCGGCTGTCTCAAGTAGTGTGGCTGTCGGTGGCTCCGGGATGCTCAGGAGCCTGCTGCAAAAATCATGTGTCATAATATTATTCTTTAGCATGAGTTAATTATAGTCATTTTTCTCAGCTGGCAGCCACTAGAAAAACCTCTGTGACGTGCGAGGATCCAGGTTGCTGGGATCTGGGTGCATCTTGCGTTTATTTCCTACTTGCCTCGGCTCCCCCGGCCTTGGGTCAGCCTCTAGGTCACCTTGGTCAAGGTCTGTGCAGAGGCTGGTCACACAGTGTAAGCCGGTCTGCCTTCACCCACTGGCAAGTGAGTTCCAGATCTTTAATAGGGGTCGATGGTCTTAGGTGCAGCAACACGTGTCTAAACTGTCTTCCCCTGTTTGTCCTTTCCACCTTAAATGGTTCCCATTTATTGGTAAGAGTCAAGTCTTCAACTACCGAAACCAACAGCCGAGGCTTGGGGGTCTACGTGGCATGAGTGTGGGTAGAGGGCTTGGGGTTAGGACAGACTGGTCTTCTGCCTCTGCTCCACCGTGAAAATTCTTGACCTTGGGCTCTACCATTACAGATGCTGAGTGCCCGAGCCTCAGTTTACCTGTGTGTGCATTCAACCAGGCGCCGAGGCTACAGATCAGGCACAATCCAAGCTCTCAAGGGGCTTACAAGCTAAGATGGGAGACAAATATGAAAACCAGGACTGGAGGGCATTTTAGGGGCTTTGATGGGAGTACGTAGGGGTGGCCATGAGGACATGGTGGAGGGATAGCTCAAATCTCCCCGCGCTGCACAGATGCACGAGACAGGGCTGCACTGAATGTTGAAACATGAGCGGGCATTTCCCCATTAGGCAGGAGGGCACGGGGGTGGGGAAAGCCTGCGGTGCCTGGCTTGGCGTGGCTAGAGCGCGGGGAGTATGAGGGGCCACGGGGAGTGGGGGCAGGGTCAAGTCTGGGAGGACCTTGTGTGCGCTGCAGGGATCCCGGGCTTTACTCCCAGGGCCCGGGTTCTCAACCAGGGTCATCTTGCAGTATCTGAGGACATTTTTGATTGTCATCACCAGGGAGGTAGGGATGTTACTGGCGTCTCCTGGGTAGAGTCTAGGGTTACTGCTGAACATCTAAATGCATGGGACAGCCCCTCATCCCCCAACAAAGAATTACCCAGCCCCAAATACCAATAGTGCCAAGGTTGAGAAACCCTACTCTTATGTGAATGGGGGGCTGTTGGAGGGTTTTAAGCTGGAGAGTGGTGCTCACGTCTTCCTTCTTTGGACGATCTCTGTAGGAGCCCCGTGGGAAGCAGACTGATGGGGGAAATCCTGGAGGAAGAAGGATTGTTTCCAGAAAGAGATGCGACGTCCTAAGCGAGGAGGCAACAAACTACGGCCCATGGTCCAAATCTGGCTTGCCATCTGTTTTTGTATGGCCCAAGAGCTAAGAATGGATTTTACATTTTTAAATGGTTGAGAAAAATCAAAAGATGAATAATATATTGTCACATGTAAAAATTATATAAAATTCCAACTTTAGTGTCCATGAGTAGCTCTGTTGGAACACAGCACACTTATTTATCTGTTATCTGGGACTGCTTTTGAGCTGCAGTGACAGAGTTGGGCAGTGGTGACAGAGACTAAATGGCCCACAAAGCTAAAATGTTTACTATTTGGATCCTTATAGAAAAACTGCATCAACTCCTGACTTAAACCAAGGCGCTAAGGTGGAAATGGCAGAAAGATACAGGCCTAGAAATGATGTAAAAGGAGTGGAATTGATGAGCTTGGCCACCAACTGAATATATGGACAGGGAAAGAGATAATTTTCTAGCTTGGGAGCTTTGGTAAGAAGGAAAAAGGGGAAGATAATGAATTGGGTTTTGGACATATTGAGTTTGCTATGAGACACATGGGAGTAACTGTGGGACATTTGGTCAGATACATAGGACTGGAGCTTAAGAAAGCTCTAGGGGCCAGAGATGAAGATTCACAAATCTTCAGCCTGTGGAGGGTCGATGAAGTCAGGACAGCAGGTGGAATGGCCTCAGACAATGGGTTTTCCTCTTTTATGGGTCACAGCACTCTTGGGGAGCCTACTAAAAGCTCTGGCCTTTCTACCTGAAAAATAGCACACTCAAAAATCTTCATAGGGTTTCTGGTTCCAGAATCTTAATGAAGTCCTGGACTCAAGATTAAGACTCTCCTGTGTGGAATAAACTTGAGAGCAGAAAAAAATGGTCAAAGATAGCCTTTTGGTGGCACATCAACATTGAAGGTGTGGGCAAAGAAAAAGAAGTCTGCGAAGGAGGCTGGCCTGAGAGATGGAAAGAGACCCAAGATGCTCTAAGAACTAAGCCGAGGAAAAGAATGTCCAAGAAGAGATTGAAGCATCAAAGTGTCCTGTGCTGTGGAGAAGATCAGCCACATAGTTGAAGAGAGTGTACGAGGGACTTGGTAGTTGTGGTCATGGGTGAGTTTGTCTGGACCTCTCAGGGGAAAGTGGAGATGAAGGGCTGGAGTTGGGGAAGGGCAGACAGTGAGTGCAGGCTCTTCTGTCGGGGGTTAGGTACCAGAAAAGAAGAAAGCTATGGCAGTAGTTATGGGTGGGGTACAAGGACCTGAGGGACATTCAGTGTGTGTTGTTGGTACGGTCTTAATCTGAGATGGACCTGAATTTTATAATATTTTGGCAATGAACCAGCAGACAAGGAGAAGTTGAAAATACAGAAGAGAGCAGAGAAAGCTGATGCAAGATTCTGGTCCTGGGGGAGATGGTGCAGGTGGATGGGGTGGGGGTAGAGGGATGGGGAGGTCAAAATAATTCACTGCTGACCTTCCAGGTTTTCACACTCCTCTCCACCCACCGGGCAACGCTTCTGCTGTTCACTATAACCAGACTGGCTTCAGCTGAACATCTCTAGCCTCTTTTAGTCCTTCCTGACACTCTGATAAACGGTCATCTGGGTGGAAGCGTTTTGGGAATTTGTATCCAAAAAACTTAGCCTAACTTGAATCTCACCAAAGAAGTCTGGAGCCAAAGCAGTACTGAGCTCAAATTTATTGATGCTATGAGCTGCTATTAAGGCAATGACAAGTAGATGTTGGTATCTGAAGAACAGTTATCTTGTTGAGGGGCATATATAAAAGTAGTCAGTTTAAAAACCAATCAAATACACACTATGTCAAATGAGAAGTACAAACCAGTACTAAAATATATATAGGGAACCATTCTTTCACAGGTATTGGTGAATTTCAGAATTCCTATATAGGGAAATATAAATTATATTAGTAATCAACCAGAGTATATTTCCAGATAAATTGCTGAAATATTCCTGTCAATGCTGAGTGTGGGAGATTGCTTCTTTGGTGAAACCAGCCTATCCCAGGACTCCCTCCCCTTGAATCTGGGCTGGTCAGGACCTGCTTTAAAGGATAAAGTGGAGAATAGGGGACACACCCCACAGTGATAGCCAAGGCCCCAGACATACGATCCCAGCTGAAACAGTTCTGCCAGCCTTAGCTGCTCCAGCTACTAAGTTAGTGCCATTCGGAGCAGAGACAAGCTCTTCCCCATCAGACGCTAACCAATTGGTAACATCTTGAGCATATAATAAAATGGTGACTCTTTAAGCCACTAAACTTTGGGTATAATATTTTGCAGCCAAAGACACAGAAGCATGGAGCTTCTTGGTACAATTAAGATTATATATAAAATGAGAGGAAGTCGTGCAGAGTAAACATTTGCAAAGGATAAGTCAATAGAGCCAGATCAGTTGATTAGCCTTGGGTGGGGAGGAGAGGGATAAAATTAGATCCTTCACTTCAACAAGAGGAAAATTAATTCCAAATGCTATTTGTGTGACACTTCTGTAAGATATCATAAGACATGTCAGCAAGACTGTATGTTTATCAGCTTTTGGTCTACTTTGTCAGGGTGCAGGGGTAGGAAGGGAGCAGAGGCATAAATACTGTATGTTCTTTGTATAAAAATCCTGAAGTCCAGATAAGCAAAAAAGGAGAAAATAAAAACTTTCCACAATCCCATCACACAGAGATAACCACTGTTGGCATTTTTGTTTATATTCTTCTAGGGAATTTTATATGCATGCTAATAATAATAAAAAGTGGGCTCATACTGTGTAATTGTCATAATCTATTTTGTTTAACTCTACACCATATCATGAACATCTGTTCATGTCTATCAACAATGTATGTATTAGGGCCACATAATATAACATCCATGGATATCCAACAAATTTCTGATTGCTGGACATTGAGGCTGGTTGCAATTTTTCAATTCCATGGTGAATGTTTCAGTGAACACCTGTGTAGCAAGATCTTTGTGCACATATATAATATTTCTTAGAATAAATTCCAAAAAGTGGAATTGCTAACTGAATAAGTTTGCATTAGTAAAGGCTTTGCAATATGTAATTTCAAATTATAGTAAAGAACGAGATAAAAAATGTCCACCCTCCCCAGTAGTACCAGAGAATAAACTGTCCCTGCGTGTGTGTTCTCCCAAACCACAGGTAATATCACTCTTGTTAGTTTTCAAAAAAGGCACTACTTTTTGAAAATTGCTGCTAGTATTTGACTAACATGTACATAAGCTCCAACTGCAAATAAGTCAAATACCAAGTGGGGAAGAGCCAGCTGGTAAATAATTTAGGCTTTGTGGTCCAAGAGGTGAAATCGAAGATATTATGTAAGTACTTAAATAATCATTGAAAAATATAAAAACAGTTCGTAGCTTGTGGCTGTACAAAATAGGAGGTGGGCTGTATTTGGCCCTTGGGCCAGAGTGTGCTGGTGGCTGCTCTAAACTGTTGCTCCCCAAGCCTGAGGCACTTCCTCTGATCATTTTTAGGAGTCAGAGAGGCAAGTCCACGTTGGGTAACTCTCAGGGGAGAATTTTCCACAAAAGTGGAAGAATTTACCAGAATCCTACATTGCCATCATTTTCTGTGGTCTATTAAAATACCCAAACCATGGCTCTGGGATCTGGGTGGCCATGGCCATGATTGTGTAAGTGTGCACTCAACCAGCTAGCAAAGCCTGTGCCGTCACCCCTCTGTTATGAGACGGGGCTCTCACTGCATAATTTATAATATGCATGTGGGGTTTTTCTGATCATAGACATATTACATATTTGTTTAGAAAGTACAAAAAATTACTAATTCACTCACCGTTCAGAGATAACCTTTATTAATATTTTGGTTAATTTTGTTGTACTTGTGTGTGTATGTGTGTGTGTGTATCAGAGAGACACAGAAATGGAGAGACACAGAGAGAGACAGAGAGACAGAGCCAGAAACAAAGACATGATGGAGAAGAAAGAGACACTCCACAACTGGGATTATATTTGAATATAACGTGTTATAGTTGTATTCATTTAGCATTGAGTTATGAGTGCCATTTTATTCATTTAGCATTGCGTTATGAGTGTCATATGAGTGTCATAGTTGATACTACATCACACGGATGTACCTTTTTCAAATGAATATCCAGCTGATGGACATTTGGGCTTTTTCCAATTTCCCGATGTTATAAATAATGCTGCAGGAAATATTTTAAAATGTAAGTCTTCGTCCATGTCTTATGTCTCTTATTGTTTCCTTAGAATATATTCCAAAAGAAAGAATTGCCTTTCTAAGAGTAGGCAAGTATTTAAAATCTTTTATACATACTTCTAGTTGCTTTTCCCAAAAAGTTGCACTAATTTATGGCAATATACTCATGTGATCAAAATCACATCTTCAGAATGACAGAATTTTCAAAATTTGTGTAATTTTGATAAGTCAAATTTATTTTGTTGTTGGTTTAAATGGTATTTATTTGATTTCCAGGTTTTTTTTTTTTTACCATTTTGTATATATATTCTCCATTAGTATTTCTTCTATGAAATATATATATATATTTGCATTTCTTACCCACTTTGGTAATTTTTTCCACTTTCTTATTTTCTTTTGTAGGAATTTTAAAAGTATTAATAATTATTAACCCTGTTGTATATGTTACAAATATTTCGTGACTTGCCCTTTAACTTTTTAGGGTGGTTTTCTGGTGCAGAGAAGTTTTGTATCTTTATGTATTCATAGCCAGTAAGCCTTTCTTTGTGACTCCTGCTTTTGTTTTTATGTTTGGGAAATTCATCTGTGGGATCATCCTCTAACCCGCTGCACCTTTGAAGCTGTTTTTTTTTTAAATGGTTCCATGTTTTATATTTAATTCTTCAAGCCATCTGGAATTAATTTTAGTCTAGGTTGAAGTGAAGGCTCTAACTTCATCCTCCATCCCCCTCCCCAAAGCTAACCATCTGATCTGGCTTTATGGACTAATCCTTTCCAAACATTCAATGCATGACTTTCTCCCACCCTGCAGTCTTGAGGGTAGGGGAGCGGGATGGGGAAGGAGGGAAGAAGGGAAGGAAAGACACAGAGAGCCTCTGAGCCACCCTCGGAAGCTGCCCGGTAAGTCCTGCGAGGGCTTTGCTCCCAGCAGCCAGCGACCATTTGTACATCGTGTACTGAAGATCCTGTGCCCAGAACTGCCGTCCTCAGCAAGGACCAACAGCTGGTTGACCGAGGCCATCTCTGGCCCTGGCCCCACCTCGGAGGCCTCTGATACCAGTTTGGTTGATGCTAAATTCTCAGCCTGAGTCTAGGGGACATCGTCTCCCCTCAGACATTCACATGTGCACCCACAAGCTTTGCTGAAACATTGTACTAACTATCCAGGTGAAGACCCCCCTCCAGGCCCCTCTTCCAAATGTGTATACATGTGTCCCATTACCCAGGGATTTTTCAGAAATTCGTCCGTCTGGTCATCTGTCTCCTGGAGGCCAGGCCCTTGGCCACACCAGTGGTTAGTTGTGCTCCCCTCACTGGCTGCCACTCTGCCATTTTATTTGTCTAAATATTTATTTTTACCATTTGGACAATGTGGGATGTCAACCAGGACACTCGCCACCTTTGTCACACCCATTTTGCAGACTGGAAAACTGAGACCAGAGAAATGAAAGAACTAGTTTAAAGCCACAGGGCTAGTCAGTGGCAGAGCTGGGGTTTGAACCACGCTTCTTGGCTCCAGAGTCTCCACCCCGGGCCCGTAACACTAAGGCTCAGTTTACGGCATTATTGTCGCGTGTTGGAAGCATGCCTGGCTGAACTCTAGTAGTGGTGGCTGTTAGTGCGGGCGTTTATGTCTTCTTGTACAGCCGTCCCAGGTTGGAGTCACATGTGGATGTCCACGTTTATGTCTTCTTGTACGGCCCCCTCACAGTTGGAGTCACATGTGGATGTCCACGTGCGGATGGTGTCCATGTGTGGATGCAGGCCCTGTCTTCATGAGCAATGCTAAGCTGAGAGCTGTTCCTGCAGATGGACAATGACCTCTTTCCTTCACCTTTGAGTTAATCCACTTCCAACACAGGCCTCCCTCCTCTTTCTGCTCACCTCCGGCCTTCAGGTCGGGCTCCACCTTGGGCCCAGTTCTCCACCTTTTCCACCGTGTCACCACCTGGTTCAGAGGCTTCCCAGACGTGGGGCTCTGCTCTTGCTGGCCCAGGGACCGAGGTGCTGCTTCCTGTGGACCTAGCCCTCCGCTTCCAGCAATTCTGTTCATCACCTTCGTGACTGGGCCTGGGTCTGGCTGATTTGTCTGGAAGCATCCCCTGCCTGCAGGCCTCCAGGGATTTTTCAGAAATTCGTCTGTCTGGTCATCTGTCTCCTGGAGGCCAGGAGGCCAGGTCATCTGTCTCCATCAGCCTCTAGGACAATTTGGAGCCTAAATGTCCCCTCGGTCTGTTACCAAATCCAAGATTGTGCTGCTCACCACACGACAAGCCAATAAATCGAGAGACGAGTTGTTGGGGAAAGGAATAGAGACCTTATTCAGAGAGCCAGCAGATTGAGGAACGATGGGCTAGTGTCCCAAAGCGCCATCTTGCCTGAGTTAGAATTCAGGCTTCTTTTATACCATAAGGCGAAGGAGTAAAGTCAAATATATCCTGGCTCGGGTCAGCCTCAGTAGGGGATGTGTTAATTTCTTCCGTCCTGCGGTCATTCACAAGTGGGCCTGGTCAGGCTGTTTCCTAGGAGCTAACTAAGGTATTTTAGCTTAATGCTTGTTACCTAGGAGGCAGGGTTCCCAGAGTGGGCCCTTATGTATAATTTAAGCTCAGAGGCAAAATCCCTTTAATGATTAACTTGTAGCAAAAGCAATAGAATACAAAGGTCAAAGTAAAAGAAAGAGATCCAATATGGAGTCAGACTTGTCCCCCTCTGTTGCAGGTCCTCTCTAACTTTGGCAGTGAAGGGCGACCACAGTGGAAAGCCCAAGAGAGAGAAGCCAGGGCCAGAGAGAGGAGCTGGGGAGCAGAGGGTGGGAGAAGGCACCTGGGGAAGGGATCCATAAGCAAGTGAGAAGTGGGTGCTGCGGTGTAAGTGGTGCTCGTGTGGCCTGGGGCAGGGCTGGAGGGAACCACTGGCTGTGTCGGGATGCTCTGCCCATCATTGTGGTTCCCTCCGTGCTGCCAGGAAACATGAGCTGCCATCCTGCCATCGCCGCAGCCCCGGGTGTAGAAGTGGCGTCTGCAGCTGTAACAGGTGCCTCTCAGAGAGGGCTGCTCTGAGCCAGGGCGGTGCCCAGCTGGTTTGCCAGCTGCACAGGCATTAAGGCTCAGAGGCTCACAGGTATTCCTGTGCATTGTGAGTGGTGTGGTGATTTGCTGTGAACAGGCACATGCAGGTTAGTGGATAACTGCACCTGCAAATAGAATCTCCAGGAGAGCTTATTAAAAAGGCCAATTCCTGGGCCGACCCTGGATGCTCCCAGCTTGATCAAATCTAACACACACTCTGTGCCAAGAGTGGCTCTACGCACTTTACATGTGTTAATTCACTTAGACCTCCCAGAACCATGAGGTGGGTGCTGCTATTGCCAGCCCCGTTTTACACATGAGGAAACTGGCACAGAGGAGGCGAGTAATGTGCCCCGGCCACACAGCTCGTGAGTGGTAGAGCTGGTACCTGAACCCGGACTGCACAGCTCCAGAGCCCTCCGTCCTGCCAGTTTGCGAGCCTGCTATCTCAGACAGAAAAGCCCTTCCACTCTCAGGAATAGCTTTTCCATCTACTGGTTTGATCAGTGTTCAAGTCCATCAAGAAAACCTCATGGATCTATAAAATTCATATTAATCCAGCGACAGTGTTCCTTTTAACCAAAGAAGTTGACAGCTTAGGTCCAGACAAATATGTGCACATGGATATTTATAGCAGCTTAATTCATAATTGCCAAAACTTGGAAGCAACCAAGATGTCCTTCAGTAGGTGAGTGAGTAAGTAAACTGTGGTACCTGCAGACAATGGAATATTATTCAGCATGAAAAAGAAATGCGCCATCAAACCATGAAAAGACATGAAGAAACTTAAATGCGTATTACTAAGAGAAAGAAGCCAATCTGAAAAGGCTCCATACTGCATGGTTCCAACTGTGTGACATGCTGGAAGAGGCAAAACTATGGAGACAGTAAAGAGATCAGTGGTTACTGGGGGTTAGAGTGGAGGGAGGGATGAAAAGACAGAGCAGGGGAGTTTTAGGGCAGTGGAACCACTCTGTGTGATGCTCTGATGATGAACACCCGTCATACATTTATCCAAACAGCATGTACAGTACCAAGCACAAATCCTAATGTGAACTTTGGACTTTGAGTGATAATCGTTTGTCGATGTCGGTTCATCAATTAGAACAGATGTGCCACAGTGGTGGGGGATGCTGACAGCTGAGGAGGCTATATATTCACGGGGGGTGGGGCGCACGCGGGAAATCTCTGTACCTTCTGTTCAGTTTGGCCGTGAACCTAAAACTGCTCTAAAAATTCAAGTATATTTTAAAACATCACATTATGTGGTTCTTGGTTGATCAGCCACCTCACTGTCCTCTAAACTAGGTGGAATTATCTTCCCAAATGCTGTGGGAAGGTTATGAATCTATTTGGGAGTCACCCTTTTGAGAATCTGATGAAAGGATGGCTTCTCTGCACATCAAAAAGGCACGCACAAACACACGTGCACATTTTATATGCGCCAGCAGAGATTCGCAGGAAACCCACGGGCCCCATGTTGAGAACCTCAACCTAGGCAAACATATTAATTCTCCGTCAGCCTTGTCCCCCTGCTCCAGCCCTTCTCACTGTCTCTTTTAAGTTTCTTGGTAAGAAAGAAAGAGTACCTAGGAAAATTATTTGGTTGGAGGTAAAGTAATTAAGGCACAATTTTACTTTTCTTCGGTGCTTATAAACATTCATCTTAATTAAAGTGCTCATTCTGAGATCAGAGCTCATGTCTGCCAGGAGGCAGGATGAGACAGAATCCCTTGGGATTACGCAAGGCCATTGCTTGCTGAACCTGAGATTCTTGGTACTGAAGTGACCCTCTGCCTCTGGGTAGCTTAAAAAGATTCTATCTGGCAGTAGATGTGGGGTGTTTTTTTCTTTGAAGTCAGCTTTTGCCATAAATTGTAGAGTTATATTACTATGTGTTGTTTAATAAATGTTCTTTCCTTCCAATTCTACCTTGGGTAAATGTAAGTTAATTAAGAAATATCTGGTGATGGTTAGTTTCATATGTCAACTTGGCGAGACGATAGTGCCCAAGTGTTTAATCAAACACTAATCTAGGTGTTTCTGGGAAGGTATTTTGTAGAAGTGGTTACAACTTATGTAACCACTTATGTAACTGCTTCTACATAAATTGACTTTTAAGTAAAGGAGATTACCCTCAGTAAAGGGAATGAGCCTCATGCAATGAGTTGAAAAGCCTTAGAAGGAGAGAACTGATGCTTCTGGGAGAAGAATAAATTCTGTAGCATCAATTCCTGCCTGAATATTCAGCCTCGCGGCCTGAACTACAAATTTTGGACTTAACAGCCCCGATGACTGCATGAGCCTATCTTTAAAAATAAACCCTGTAGATGAAAGGTGGATGGATTTAGTGATCTACTGATCCATCCATCTATCATCTATTATCCATCCATTCATCTGCGTGTATTTCCCATTGGTTCTATTTCTCTAGAGAATCTGGAGAACCCTGATTGATACACATCCCAAAGAACCTAGTGATCCGTGTGAATACAGTTGCTCCCTAATAAGTGAAAGGTCTGTGTGTTGTCAGATGCCACCTGCTTATCCACACCCCACACTCAGAGCGCCTGGCCTCTGGGAGGAGAGATGTGAAGTCCGGATGGTGAACTGGGAGGTGAGCAGTCAACGTGCTGCTCCTTCAGCTTTCCTGGGCAGCAGCCTCACCGAGGCCAGTGTGGGAGGTGGCGGGTAGGGAGAGTTTGTTAAAAATGCAGATCCCCAGAGCCCCACCTCCCCAAGTTCTGAATCTGTGGGTCTGGGCACAGAACCCTGCATTTCAACAATCCCTCAGATTGACTCTTCAGCAGGTGACCCTTTGAGAAACAGAGCTTACAGGATGGACTCCCCAGCCCCCAGACCAGACTGAAGTCCATTCTCCACTCCCAGGACTTCCCACCCTATCTGTCCCTCAGGTTCCAAAGCTGGAAGTGGAGGGTCCAGTTGTTTTTATCCTCTGGGTCTCTTGACAAGATTAGTGCTCTGCCTAGCTTTGCCTGTTGAAGTCCGAATGCTTAATGTTGGGGAAGGCATGTCGCATGGCTCCCATGGTGCAGCGGGTAAGGTTACAGACGCTTAGACCAGACTGCCTAGCGTTCACATCCCAGCCTGGTCTTTCACTGGTTCTTCTTCTTCACCTTTTTTTTTTTTTTTTAAACTATTTTTATAGTTGCCTGTCACAGCATTTCTCTTGCCCTGCAGTCGTGATACCGACATGTAGTGAACTTGCTTAAATTGCCAGTCCAATGGCAGTTTTGCCTTTTCCCCCCACCAAGTTTAAACAGTAAAATATGAAGGTTTTGGTCTTAATGCCCTGGTGGTTTCACAGTTTGATACTGACCTGCAGCCTATTTTACGCTGCAAGCCTCACTTAGTAAGAGAGAAAGGAAACTGGGACTCACAGCAGGCCCTGGCCCCACAACCACTGCCGCCTGGGGCCTCCATCCCTTGCCCAGCCTCCTCCAGTGCACACAGGGTAGCCTGGTCCCTTCTGCAGCCCAGGGGTTGGCCCATCCCTGCCCAGCCTCGGGGTACGTGTTCCCAGCAGATGATGGGAACGTTGTGGGCCTGCATTTGAGGGTGATGTATGGGGCTGACCTACTGCCTCCCCTTACTGGGAAGAGAGCGGTCAGGATGCTGGGTGGGTTACTGGGGCAGAGGGAGGAGGAAAGTGGGGGTGGTTCTGGTCATAAAACATGAAGATAAGGAGGCACAGTGCTGGTTCAGCGGATGCAGATCTCCCTGCCCTCACCTGGTCCTGAGCCCCCCCTTGCTCTTCCAGCCCTAGCTTCCTCCCCGCCCTCCTTACCTCTGGCCCCTCCTAGACATGGGCCCCAAAAAACATCTGGAAAAATAGTGCTGGGCTGCCCTGGCCAGTGAAAGAGACCTCGTGGAGTCTGTTTAGCTTTTAAGTCTCGATTTTATCTTGTTTATAAAATCCATCTGGAGAGAGAAGGGAATGGGAGCGAGCGCGGGGGAACAAAGAACGTGAGGCTGTTACGGGAGTAGGTGCGTTCGGCAGCTGCGACATCTCTCCTGGGCCGGGGGTTGCTTTGCCTGTTTTGTTGCTCATAGCATCTCCTCAGGACAGCCTGTCTACTCATCTGAGAGCGACTCATAGGAAATCTTTACTCAAAGAGGAAGCTGAAACTCAAGGTTTAAACTCCAGTGTTGGGACCGCTGCCAACTTCATCATCCAAGCTCGTCCTCTCCAATCAACCGAAAAGAACTGGGGTGTATCTATTCTGGGCTGGGCTCGAAGACTGGTGCTGATCTTTGTCACCTGCTGGTGTGTGACCCTGGGTGAGTTCATTAACTCTCTAAGTCTCTATTTTCTCATCCAGAAAGTAGGAGTGGTGCCTGCAAGGATGGCTCTATCCGCCACAGAGTGAGGGCTCAAAAGACGTGAACTGTTTGGTGTCATTTGTGCCTCTGAGCAAATGCCACATTTCCTTTCCTGGCATCACCCTCCCTACCTCATAAGGTTGCTGGAGAATTGATTGTGACAAAAGTTGGGAACACACCTTGCAAACATGATTTGGACTCCAGATTAACCCAAGGATTATGATCATTAACTGCCCAACCTACCCCAATGCTGTTGCTCATCTTTGCTTCTCTATCTGGAATGCCCTCCTTCTCCCCCATTTTCTGCTTAACAAATCCCTACTTAACTAAATGTCACTCCCTCCAAGATGCCCTCTCCAGCTGAATCAGATTTTTGGCTATTTCCCTCATTGAACACATGGAGTTTGTAGTTTTAAGTTTACAACATGACCCCACCACTAGAATCCAAGCTCCTCTAAGGGCAGGAACTAGGTCTTATTCTTTTGTAAATCCTAAGGTCTAGCAGAATTCTTTGCACAGAGTAAGGAACAGTGAATAAATGGATGGGTGGATGGATGAGTGGTTGGATGGACAGATGGATGGATAGATAAAAAGATGGATGGAAGAATGGATAGACAGATGGATGGATGGACGGAGAGATAAATGGATGGGTGGATGGATGGAGAGATGAACAGATGGGTAAGTGGTTGAATGGATGGAAAAGTTTTGTAGACATGCCTCAAGAACCACCAACAGTTGATCTCTCTCTTCCTCTCTCCCTCTCTTAACTGTCTCTGAATATTGGGCTAAAACGAGTCCCTTATCTTCAGCTAACATAATCAGTGATCTGTACAATAAACATAGGACTGATGGACTTTTAGCAAAAGGTTAGTTCACTCAACTTCACACCTAAAATATGGTCCCAGGAGATTCCAGCCTGCATTTTCTCTCCCTTGGGGAAGTCTGCCTGCAGCAGTTTGGGCACTTGTCCCAGCTGGGAGTCACAGTATCTACCCCATTTTTCAGACTCGACAAAAGCTCTGCCATGGCAAACCTGAGCAAATACATCACAGCCTCAGCGATCTGAAAGCGTTTCACAGCATCCTTTATGAATCTCTCAGGCTGTGGAAGAAAATCACTCCCTCTTGTTACGATGGAACATGGTATTTAACAAAGATTGCTGGATTGGAAACCAGGACATCTGCTCGTGGCCTGGTTCTGCCACTAATTTGTTCTGGGATTTGGGGCCAGTCACTTCACCTCAGCCTCTTTGTGAAAAAAAAATGGAGACTGTATGATTGTCAAGGCCCTGTTCAGCTCTACAGAATGTGGTTTTACATTCTGCAGGGCCAGCAGACTCTGGAGGGACCTCCACCTTGCCCCTCACAACTCAGGGGCCTCTCCCAGCCCTCCTGGCCTGCCTGCTATCTCCCTGAGGACGCCCCACAGTGGGGAGGACGTAGCCAAGGCAGACCCTGTTTAGCGTGGTGGTTACGAGCACAGAGCTGGGCTCCACCATCCGCTAGCTCTTGGGCAAGTTCCTTAGTCCCTCAGGCCTCACTTTCCTTGTGTGAGAGATGGGCTAATGAAGGACCCTCCCACCACCACACCACCACCACCACCACACACATACCCCGAACAGGGAGAGGATGAAAGACGCAGAACACATGAAGTGCACGTCGTAGTGCCTGACGGGGACTGTGCGCTGGGCAGATGCGAGTTGCTGTTACAGAGTCTCAGGAGCTGAGAGGGGACGGTGGATGCCCAGGTTCCTGGCCTTTCAGCCTAGGTCCTCCCGGAGGGATTGACACCAGGATGCTGAGATCTGTGGGTTCTGGTTTTTAAAGGTGCATTCAGCCTACACACAGCTGGTGTGAACTTAGGCCAAGGGCAGAGTCCCAGTGGCTTGAATTAAACCGTTGTCAGGATAAAAGGAGCCTGTTCTAAAAGCAGGTCATTAGGAGGCGGCGGAGCAGGCTTTCTGGCTGCCCGTGCGCCTCTTTGTCTCTTTCCTCCCTTTGTCCTGTGGCCCCGTGGAGGCTTTAATCTGAGCCGAGGGGCTCTGACCGCTGGCAGGGGGACGGCCGCCCTCTCCCTGCGTGGTGATCATTCAAAACTTCAGCAGAGCGGGAGCCTCCTGCGCCCGGGAGGCTGCTCTCGCAGGAGGGGCTCAGAGGAGGCGGCTGCCCCACGGCTGATCCTTTAGAGAATGGCTTTGCCTCCAACCAGCAACCCTTTGGCTGCTGGACCCCCTGCATGCATTCAAAGAACAGGGAGGGAAGATGGGCCGCCACCCACAGAGGAGGTGACGCGCGTGGCTGTTCCCGTGCAGCTGGGAAAGCAGCCCTCGGTTGGTGCTTCCCTCTGCTCGGGCTGCCCTGACAGAGCACCCCACGCTGGGGACCGAGACGACACCCGTGTCCCCTCCAAGGGTCTGGAGGCTGGACAATGTCAGCCGGGTTGCTGCCTCCCGAGCGCTGTGAGGGAGAAGCTGTTCCAGGCCGCTCCCCTGGCTTCTCGTGTTTTCCTGGCGCTCTTTTGTGTTCCTTAGAGACGCATCTGCTCCCTCTCTGCCTTCGTCCTGATGTGGTGCTCTCCCCCTGTGTCTGTCTGTGTCCGGATGGCCCCCTTTTATGAAGACACAGTCATGTTGGATCAGGGGCCACCTTGCTCCTGTATGACACTGCCATCACGAATCACATCTGCAGTGCCCCTATTTCCAATTGTTGGTCACATTCCAAGGTGCTGGGGTGAGGACTTCAACATGTGAATTTTGGGGGGACAGAAACCATTCAACCCGTAACAGCTGGCTTTTCCAGAGGGAGGGGGTAGTCCTGGGGGCAGCTGTGCCTGAGTTTCAAAGCTCACGGGAGACTGTGTGTGTCCTAGGCCTCCGTGTAGAAAGGAGCTGGGAGGTCAAGGTGTTCCCACCTCTGCCAACCGGTCGCCTCTCTGGCACCCACGCTGGTGACTGTCCATTCTGAGTCTGAATGCCTCTAGCAAGTGGAACTTACTACTACCTTCCCCTCTGTGGGCCACTCCTCAATAGAGCCGAAATCTTTCCCAGTAGCTCCACCCAATTGATCCCATTTCTTTCCTTTGGGTCACGAACAAATGAAGCACCTTTACTGCTGGCCTTCTGAATCCCAATAGCTAACATGTATTGAGCACTTGCTCTGTGCATGGAACTCTTCCAAGCATTTCACACATCTCCTTACGACAGTCTTACGCAAGAGGTATTCAAACTCAGAATGGACAGTCGCCAGCATGAGTGTCAGAGAGGCAACCAGTCAACAGAGGCAGAAACAGCTTGACCTCCAAGCTCTTTCCTACACAGAGGCCTAGGAAGCACACGCTCTCCTGTGAGCTTTGAAAATCAGGCACAGAGAGGTTCAGGAGCTTGCCGGCGGCAGCACACCTGGACGGGAGCAGAGCAGTGTTAGCCCGGGGCTCGTGCCCTTACCTCGACCCCACGCACAGCAGGCCCGCTGGCTTCCCAGTAGGTGGAGGCCTCGGTGGCTCAGTTTCGGGGAAATATGTCAAAATGTTAACAGAGATTGTCTCTAGGGATGGAATTGAGGTGCATTTTCTTTCCTCTTTTTTCTTCTCTGTGTTTTTCATAAATACGTTACAAAGTTTATGTAATATTATTGAAATAATGCAGGGTATTATTTTGTTGGCTTCACTTTTTATAAATTTTTTTAAAGGGCAGTCAGGAGGCTTGGGGGGACACCCGGGCCCGGGCCCGTTCTCTGTGTCTGCGGGGCTGGGACAAGAGTGCGAACAGAGGCCCACTCTCCGCTCTTCTCCCCTCGTCCTGGGCATCCACTGTTTGTGCTTATGTACAAGGACCCTCTGTGCTGTGTGTGGGTCCCAGCCTGCACACACACGCACGCACGCACGCACAGAGCCCTCGGCCACCCCTTGGGACTAGGGTGTGCGCCCCAAAAGGGTGTCTGCTGGGAAGAGGCCTGTGCAGGCCCTGGATGTGGGCTTGAAGCCACTAGGGCAGGGGACACCAGGACAGGTAAAGCTGCCCCCAGTGAGTGGCTGGGACCCTGGGATAAAATTGGTGCTTCTAAGGGGCCACTCTGTCTTTTCCTGAGAGGAACAAACCAGTCCGTCTTCAGGGTCCCTCAGCAGCCTCACGATGGTTAGACTTCCTGCCCTGCCGTTTTCACAGGTGGTCCCCTCTGTGGGAAGAAACCCATTAACCCCTCTTCCCTCTTTCACATGGAAGGTGCTGGAGATTCCGCAGCATTAGCCAAGGTTTGCAGAGGCCTCTGGCTACACTCCAGGCCCATCTGGACCTTCCTGGAGGGGCTGATGCCAGCTCTCCAGCTGCTTCCAGGGCTCCCCGAGATTCCTGAACCTGAGCCGTCTGAGGCCCCATGTGGGAGGCGGGGAGGCCCGCACAGCTATTGTCATTGTAGCACAGACCAAGCTGAGTGTGTCACAAGGCCCTGTGTGTGGGAGAGGTGCCCTGGGTGGGCGCTGGAAGATCCTGGATGTGTCCTGCCTTTTTGATCAACTCCAAGAGCTTGATGGTTGGCCTGGGACTGGTCATCTGGCCTTGGCAAAATGGGACTTTGTAAGCAGTAAATAAAACAAGACACTCAGTGTGGACGGGGGGTAGTGGACTCTCAGAGGAGCGAGGTGAGTGCGGCAGAGCTGGGGAGGGCGGGCTCTCGGGCTCCTACCACCCAGGTGACCACGAGCAGGCGACTCACCCGCTCTGGGCTCCCAAGCCCGGGGTGTGGGCATAACAGCGCCTGCTCGAGGGGTTCTTGAAGGTGATGCACGGTGTAGCCCAGGCCGGAAGGGGCGTGGGCCGCAAGCAGGAGGCCCAAGCCGGCGTCCTCTCCCAGACACTGGGCACCCTGATGGGGGCCAAGTCACCAGCTCCCCTTGTGTCCCTCTTTCCTCCTCAAAGTGGAGGTGATGAGAGTTGGGTCTGAAGTGAAGAAGCACTTGTGATGTGATCTGAAAAACGAGGAAATGCTTTCAATGCATTATTATCTCATTCGATTCCATGTCTCCACGGGGGGAATGTCCTTCCCAGCATGCTTTGTGGGTTGGCTCCCCTGCCTGCTGTATCCCCTCTGAAGAAGCGGGGAGGGGCAGGAGGAGATTAAGAGGCAGAGAAGGAAGGGAAGGCAGGCAGGCAGGCAAGTCCCTCCCGTTCTGCTCCCCCGAGCTTGACTTCTCCCAGGAGGGGCCCTTCACCCAGCTCGCTGGTGTCTGCCCGGCCCTGCCCATCTCAGTCTCCGCACACTCCAAGCTCAGAGACCCTCGGACCAAAGCCTCCCACCCAGCTCCCCCAACCTCCCCCATCCACCTCCACAGGGGAACCGCCTCCTGACAGCTGCTTCGCGCTTGCCCAGCCACGAATGCACTTCCGTGTAACACTTGAGCTGAAACTTCAGATTCTCACTTGAGATCCCTCTCTGCAGCTGGGCAGAGTTGGCAAAAAAAAAATTTTTTTCTTAAGTCAGTATTAGCTTTGCAACTATCTTACAGTAAATTTGCTTTAAGCTAAGATATTAAATCATTTATGAGATCCTTCCAGAAATGGTGTACTATCTATTTTTCCATGGAAGACAAGCAGTTTGAAAGATTTTCTTTAAGCAAGGATAAAAGAATAAAATATGCCAGAATATAGTGCTAAAAATATGTTTTTCTAGAAAAACAAAAGATATTCTAGTTATAGCATCCAGCTAATGGATATAAAAAATCTATTCAGGAAACTCTATGGTGATGTGAAAAGCCACCCCTTTGTTGAGAGCAATCAGCTCTGTGAGGGGAGGAGGGTGGCTCTCCTGCTACTGACTCACAGAGAACTGAGCTGGCTGGGACCACCTATGCTGCTCCACCAACCCTTGCATTTTTCCTAGAAGAAGAGACTGCGGTCCAAG
The DNA here is from genome assembly GCF_048773025.1 of Camelus bactrianus. Taxonomy (NCBI): domain Eukaryota; kingdom Metazoa; phylum Chordata; class Mammalia; order Artiodactyla; family Camelidae; genus Camelus; species Camelus bactrianus. Next base: position 11,227,196 of record NC_133539.1, on the reverse strand, counting down.
TGGTAACTGATGCTTACTGAGCACCAGTCTTTTACCTGAATTAACTCAGTTCTCTAATAGCTCTGCATGGAGATATTAGCATCCCCACTTTACAGGCAACGAAGCTGAGACACCGAGCACAACACAGGCACTATAGGACTCCCTGGGCATTGCTCCTTCTGTCCCAGGAACACCTGCACCACAGGTAGAACTTTAGACGACCTCTCTGCCAAACACGATGCTGCAGGAAGCTTGGGCTAAGCCTGTTCTCCATCCTGAAAGGCAGCATGTGCTTGTGGTGTGAGCCAGTGGTGGCAGCATGAAAAAGAAGGCTAAGAGGGGCTAACCGGAGGGCTGGGGTCTGCCTCTGGGAGCGCCCCCCACTGGTCCTTGCTGTGATCACAGGCCACCTGGAGAGAGGCTTGGGAACAATCTTCATGAGGCCTCCCAGAGAGACCGTCAAGGTGCCCGGGAAATATTGGGCTCCACGGACCAAAAGCCTCATGCTGCCTTCCCTCAGGTCCTATTTGCTCCCCAGGTTTCCAACTGTAACCATGTTCCATCTGTGTGGTCTGCCTCATCGTGTCGTCCCCTAAGGTGTCAACCCTCTTCCAAGCTCTGGGCTCCCACAGGCTGTATTTAGGCTTCCACCAACTCCTTTTGAGACAGCATAATAATCTGTCCATGTTCTCTCTCCCCCACGGAGGGGGGGGATGCCCCACAATTGTTTGCCTAATAAGGGACCCCTGCCCCTATCCCCCCATCCCAATAAAGGAGGGAGAGGCCCTGAATCTATTGCTAAAGGAGGTGCCTGGACAGAATGCACAGAAAAGGATTGGCAAAACAACCAACTTTTCAGCTGTGCAATAGAAGGCAGCAGCCCTGGGGCCCTGTGCTCGGCCCGGCGATGTCTCTGTCGTTCCCCGCGACACTGGGCCGGCCACTTCCCTTGTTGGGATTGGGCTCACTCATCTTTAACAAGGGCTGAGCACCCCCAGGCACCTTCGGGGGAGCCAAGAAAACCAGGAGGACCGATGCCCAAAGATCAAATGTTTTTGAATCTGCAGCAAGTAATAACGATGTTGTCCACACGGCTTAGTTATTCGGAGACAGGATTGGCCGAATGAAGCCAGTGACTCTATTTTTCTTCAATTAAATAATTAATTTACACCCTGCCTTGTTCCAGAAAATATTACACCTGGGTGGCTAAAAATTTCCATTAACATCTCTTCTTTACTCCCAAAGTAATTCATTTTCAACATAGAATATTTAGAAAATACAGACTTAAAAAATGCTGCCCATCCTCTCTCCTCATTCCCACACTCATTGTATTCTTCTGTTCTTTTTTTATACCAAATACACTTTTAAATATTTACTTAAGGAAAACAGGATCTTACCAGATTATTGGCTTTGAACTTTATTCTTTACCTCGTAAATTGTATCTTACAATGTCAATAAATAGAAATCTGCCATTATAATTCTTAGTGGCTCCTAGTAGTCCATTTCAAGACCACGTCATACATTTTCAACAGGTCATTTATTGTTTTGTGTATCGTTTTTTTCTAGTTTTTCATTACTGTAAGTATTAATAGTCGATTGAATGTCCTTATGCAGAGTGCAGACCAAGATCTAAAGATAAATGAAACAGTGAAAAAAAGTCATGGTTTCTTCCACTGCATTCCCTTATCTAGTTCAAATGAGGGACTAAAACCAAGAGTAAAATTACAAAAAAGGTGCGACAAAACTCTGGTTTATCTATGATGATAGTTCTCTAGTCCTTTTTGAAATATCAAATATATAATTCTTTTCTTTTTAATTTTTATTGAAGTATAGTTGATGTACAAAATTACGTTACAGGTGTACATTATAGTGATTCACAATTTTTAAAGGTTCTTCTCCTTTTATGTAGTTATTATAAAATACTGGCTGTATTCCCCGTGTTGGCCAATATATCCTTGTAGCTTATTTTATACCTGATAGTTTGCACCTCTTACATCCCCCTTCCCTCTCTTCTACCCCTGTAATTCTTTTATTTAAAAAAAAAAAGATTTCCTTGCCTTGCCGATGCCTAAACATTTACTTAATTTTATCTCTTTGTGCTTTTATGTCATTGGTTCTTAGAATGACTTCCCCAAAAGGAGACTGCTGGACCAAAGGATATGAATCTTTGAAAGACTGAAGATTTAATGCTTAATTGTCTCCCAGAAATGATGTGGTCAGTTTATATGTTTTGGAGGTGAATCTATTTCTCCATTTCCTCTTTGCTAATCTTTTAGACCAAAGTGGCTTCTCTTGGTTTTCATATGAGTTCTATTAACTAAGAAGGTTGAATGCTTTTTTTTTTTTTTTGGTACATTAATTGGCTGTGTGCACTTATTGTAGGAAATTAGCTCTTATTTTATACTAAACTTTTTTCTTTTGTCTGTCAAATATCTTTGTATTTCAGGATATTAAATCCTATGTATGTCACATATGTCATGGCTGTTTTCCGAGATGTGATTTACCTTTCATGGTTTTTTTTTTTAGATTTATAAGTCTACAATATTTTTATAATCATCTCTCCCAGTATGTGACTTTATTGATACTTCCTTTGGTGTTATGCTTAGAAAGCTTCCCTACTACAAGTTTACATAAAATTTTACCTTCTTTTTCCTTCTGGTACTTTTATGTTTTTTTTTTAAACATATAAACCATATGCAAGTTATTACTGTGGCTATTCTGAGGAGGAAATCCAACTTGATTTTTTCCAAATGGTTAGCCAGTTATTCCAACATGATATATTGAGTGGTTCATTCTTTCCCACTTAATTGGAATTCCATCTTTATCATATCCTGGTTATTTATAATAATTAATTTAGAGTTGTTTCTGTACTTTTCATTCTGTTCCTTATCTGTTTGTTCCTAAGATAGTATCTTTCTGTTTATATTTTTATCACTTTAAAACTATGTTTTGATATTTGGTAAAGATCAATGCTCCTCCCTCTTCTTCTTCTTTTTTTTTTTTTTAACTGACCAGCTTCACACTTTCTGCCAAATCAACTTTAAAATCACTATCAAGTTCCAAAAATAATTTTATTGGGGTACAGACTGAAATTCTAATGAATGTATATAGTTAGTTTGGGATTTACGATGTTAAGCTTTCCTGATCTAGTCTTTCTATTTATGAAGTAGGTTTTTAAAAAACTTACTCAGTAAAGTTTGTAGTTCTCTGACTCTAGATCCTGTATATCTCTTGTTTCCTCAGCATTTTGTGTTTCTGTTGCTATTGCAAGCAAGATCGATCTCTCTCTCTCCCTCTCTCCCTTTATGTTTTCTTAACAACAGGCCAAAACCTTGCTATTGCTTTTATATTCTGTTTCCATGAAGGCAGAAGCTTGGGGTCTGCAGGCCATTTGAGATCATCTTTCTCCCCATTAATGTCAAAGTTGAGAGTTCTGGCGGAAGGTTCTTCATAGACTTAAATTTGTTGGAAGCTTCTGGGAATTCATAGAACACTCTTTAAGAATCTCTCACCACCCCTAGACCTGATAAAGCAAGACACAGCTCTCCCGGACACTTCTCATTTGCTCTGTTCCACGGGCAGCCTGCACTCAATTTTCTATTCAGCTTCTTCTTACAGGGAAATCCAGACACCCCAACCTCACTCTGGGATGGCCAGACTGAAGGCTCCTTGATGGTTTGTTTCACACTTCTGTGCATCCGTCACACCAAGCACAATGATGATGGGCACAAAGTTAGGACTCATAACATAAATAGCTGACTTGGACCACTTGGAGACCAGACTCTATTCAGTGGCTTCTCAATCCTGGCTGAATATTAGAATCATCTGGATAGTTTTAAATACTACTGATACCTAGGCCCTACACTTGGAAATGCTGGTTCAACATCTGGGACTGGGCCTCAGTATATTTTAGCCTCCTACCTCCATCCTTACCCCCAGGGACTCTTATGTACAGCCAGGGCTTAGAACCACTGCTTTAAATGATGTCCAACTTCTCATTTAGAAGCAGCAGGAACAAACTATTGATGATTTCTGAAAAAAAAAAAAAAAAAAAAAAAAAAAGAAAGAATTTATTTAAATAATATTTAAATATTTTTCTGACTTTTGGGAGGGCCAAAGAACAATACAAATGCCTCCTACCATATTATAGACTGGTACAGTGATAACACTACTACCCACTGCTGTACACATACACCTGTAATAGGGAAGAACAAATGTGACTCCATATGGGATCTGTTTCTTTTACACCTTTGTATTCTATCGCTTTTGCTATAAGAATGCTGCCTATAGCCTGAGATATACAGGATGGCCCATTCTAAGGACTCCAACCTTTAAAGGTTCCATTTGTAGAGAGGTAACATGTTGCAGAGCAGAGAATAACTTTTGTCTTGGTGGAGGTTTATAGGAACATTGTGACCTGACCTACCTGGACAGCTGTAAGAACAAAGGATACCATTCTGACACCAAGAAGTTTGCAGCAACCAAACATACTCGTTTCACTTTTAGTATAATGGAGCCTGAATTCTAACTGGGGGAAGATGGTTCTTTGGGCCACTAGTCCACCATCTTCTCTAATAAAGTCCATATTCCTCACCCCAACAGCTCATCTCTCGATTTATTGGCCTGTTATGCGGTGAGCAGTAGGAACTTGGTTGGACTTGGTACCCAGAGGCAGATTTGGATTTCAAGGGGCCATCCTTAAAAAAAAAATCAGGAACAGAAAATTAGGCAAGAAAGCAAATATTTAAAATGAGAGAAAAAAAAATCACAGAAATTTAAATATTTTAAAAATTGATAGATACCATAAATATCACAAAATCCAGAAATATTACATAATAGTTTAATTATTTGCCTGACACACTGGCTACATTACATTTTTTCCATTTCATTTTTGGGCTATGTATATACTTGTTACAATTAATGAATCAATATTAAAACATTATTATTAACTAAACTCCACACTTTATTTGAATTTCATTAATTCTTCCCTAAGCTCCCTTTTCTGTTCCAGGATAACACATTACATTCATTTAGTCATTATGTCTTCCTAGGCTCCTCTGGTCTGTGACAGTTTCACAGACTTTCCTTCTTTTTGGTAACCTTGCCAGTTGTGAATTTTATAGATATTTTGTAGAATGTCCAATCAATTTGGGTTTGTCTGTTTTTCTCATGGTTTGATTGGGATTCTAGGTTTGGGGAGGAAAACCACACAGATGAAGTACCACTCTCATCCCTTCAGATGTTAACCTTGGTCACCTGGCTGAGATCCAGACTGGTTTTATATTTTTTATAATTTACAAAAGTTTTTTGCAGCTTCGTACCCATTATTAGCAATGTCCTGTAAAGTTGGGTTGTCATCAGATTTGGGAATTTTCATTTGTAATCCTCAAGAGTTTGAAAGCTTTTCCATAGCTGAGCTTCTGGCACTGTACATTTGTACATTTCTCTTCCACTCTCCACATAGTTCCAGGGCCCGGCTCCAGGGACACATCCACACTGCAGTACAAATTCTAGCCGTGCACCTTCATGACCTGAGGCTGGGTGAATTTGCACTGTGGGTAGTAGAAATGTTCCTGGCAGCCATTCTGTCCCCAGGTTGGCTAGCAGAGACTATGGAAGTAATCATGAACCACATAAAAGTGTCACGCTAAACCCAAATTAAAGGTACCCTAACTCAGCTTCCCCACAATTAGCTTGTTTGCAAAATACTGCAGCCATTCCAACACCACATAGAACAAAAGGAAGTGTGACAAATGGTGAGCTGGGGAGGAAAGAGACAGTCTTAACTAATTGCAGTTAAAATATCTGACCTTTGCAGATTTTTCAAAAATGTGTCAATACATTGCTGGAACCCCCTTCCAGCTTTTGAAAGAGGCTCATTTGAGTGAGGAGGCCTGGAGTTTGAGTCATTAGATTCACTGTTAATCTGGGTCTGCAAATGCCTCAGTGTGCACTGCTGATCCCATTGGCCCTGGACCCCAAATGCTACAGTTTGAACCAGTAGCTTCACTGGCTCTGGAAATGAGATGTAGCTGCTCCTGCAATGGAAAAGACTCTCCCCTGAGCTGGCTTTAGGATGTCACCTCCCTCCAATTCCAACTTTGGCTGAGCCTAGATCATATGATCTTGCCCTCGCTGTGGAGAAGGCTGGAGAGTTATCTGTTAATTTGAATTTACAGTTAGAGAACAAGCTCTGAATTCTAGTGTGGGGTTCCCCAAACCAAAGATGAAGCCTCATTTCTTGTATTTGCATAAAGAAACAAAATGATGCAAAAGTGGCTACCTCTGGGGAAAGAGCTAATGGGGGAAGATTAGGAGCATGACTTCTTAATGTGGACATTTGCATGTCATTTTGTTTCAAAACACGTGCATGTATTATCTAGTCAAAAATAAAAATTTTTAAAGGGTAATATAATCATATTACCAAATGTCACAAATCAAGGTAACTTCTTTCTTTAATCAACATTCTCAATAAAGATTAAAAATGCAACTCTACAAAGTATACCACATTTAGATCTGTGATTTAATGCCACCAAATCCATCAGTCCAATCTGCTATCCTCCTTTCTTTGCTTATTTTGGAACTCCTCCAAATGACTCATTTTCACAATAGCACCATGAATTGGCAGCAATTACCCTCACTAGGGAGGAGGGGCAATGGTGTGGATTTCCCATACATGCAATATAATATGACTTGTTTTTTTGTTGGGAGATTTCAGAACAGTTTCTCACGCACAAAGAAGCCTTATCAGAATCAAATACCACATTGGGTCCTGAGGTGAATGAAATAGGGAAATGATTCTTAATATTTGCTCATTGCCCAGAGATGAATCCTTAGGGCTTATAAGTTGTGGGGAAGAAAAAGGTCATCATTCAAGGAGAGAAGTGGAAGTTTCCAGAAAGTGTCCTCTAAGGCAATCTTTGTCCATCAAGCCCAGGACTCCTCTGAGAAGAGAAAGCCCTTGATGGAGAGGAACCCTTGCAGGAGAGGATCCAGCCAAATTGATATTCCAAATTAAAAACTTGTGTGGGTTGAACCTGCCAGATCAGAATGTACTCCAGCCATTCACTTTAGTACCAGGTGTCCAGCTGATTTTCTCAGTCCTTTCCCTAATCATTCACAGCATTTTCCTTTTCTTGGTCACTAGGGATTCTAGAACTCCTCCAAAGCTCTGAAACCCATGGGGATCCAGGAAGAGAAGGTAGAGCAACAACTAGACCCTAACTACTACCTTTCATGGACAAACCAGATGCCACCATCACATAATCTATATAGACCCTGGACAAATACGAGAATGTGTACCTTGCACTTAGTGGGCATTCAATAAATGTCTGACTTAGAGTGGAACATAAGCTCCTTAGTAGTAAGCTTTATGGTGATATCCCTGGAGTTAATCCACTGACAGGTACACAGGAAGTGTTCAATAAATATTAAGTATAAATTGATTAAGTGACTGTGCTGGCTACAGGCTTTGCCAAAGTCTTTTTATAAGCATCTTCCATCTGATTTCTGGCTTAGAGATGCTCTGTGCTCAGTAATCCCATTCCAATCCAATATAACCTAGTCTAAGAAATGGTGGAGGAGCCTGGTTTTGGATTGTTTCTTCTCCTGGCAGGACAGACATGGGTATAGACTCTGCTATTCTTGAGCTTGTGAAGAATCTTCCTGAGGAAATTTGAATTCACCTGTGGTCACTCCTGCTTCCCAACGCAAGAAGAAGGGGAGCTTGGCCTCTTTGAATGCCATTTGGAGACTATTGTCTACTCCTACACCCAGGCCCTGTGCTTGTCCATCAGCCTAATTGGAGTGCTGGTTATTCTGGATACAATTATCTGCTCTACAACCAGGTCAAACTATATATAGAAGGAAAATTTCGGGTGCCCAGATTAGTCATCATAACCAATGTGATCCCAAATATCTATTTGGTTGGATATTTTTCAGTTGGGCCACTCCAGTCCCAGACTTTTTACCCAGAGAGAGGAACCCAAGCAGCACAGGAGAAGCACCCAGTAAGAACAAGTTCTTGGTATCTCAGCCCTGGATGTGACTCCCACCTTCATGTCTGCTCATCTTCCTTGTCCAGACTTTGGGGCTTTATCTCCTATGGTAATTCTGAGATTATCCCTTGAATACAAGAACAGCTGAGTTTCTATCTGATGCTCTGCTATGGACATGATCCTTTGATCTGCCCTGGGGATAGGGCCGCTAATCAAGAATGACCCTTGTGTGTGGTACAGGACTTACCTTGCTCAAAGAAAGGTTGGAACTTTGCCCTCAGCTGCTGAGATAGCCTGTAAGCCCTTGGAATGCCCTGCCTGATAAGTATGCCTTGTTTATCCAGGAGTCTTGGGCCATGACGGAAAGTTTATGCTAACAATGTTATTTGTGGTGGGGGACCTTGGGCCACATGGTATTAACTTGACCTCTGGAGGGGCTGGAGACAAAGGTCAGCCATGCAGTCACCAACCATGTCTACATGACTGAGCCCCAGTAAAAACCCTGGACACCAAGGCACAGGCTTCCCTGGTTAATAATATTCCATGCATATTGCTGCACATCATAAAGTATCACGGAGAATTCGGTGCCGTTGGTACAGCTTGCATCTGATGACTCTTAGACCCTGCCTTATGCTCTCTTCCCTTGGCTGATTTTAATCAGTATCCTTTCACTTTAATAAACTGTAGCCATGAGTATAATGACTTTTCTGAGCTCTATGAGTCCTTCTAATAAATTATTGAACCTGAAGGTGGTCTTGTAAGCAGATAAGGTAGGGGGTCCCTGGAGAATGAGAACCAGGCATGGCTCTCTTGACATAAGAGAAGCCATTTTTGGCCTGAGCCATTTTGTGACCTAAGCCACAATGCTTGTTCTTGCATAGGTCTCAGTAATTAATGATTTTAAAGGAACAAAAGAATGCAGAAACAAATGACTGTTGTTAGGTAAGGAACTTGACAATAGCAAAGATAACAGTCAATTGTAAAGTCTCCCAGTTCTGGGGCAACTGTAAAGAAGAGCTGAAGAGCTCAACCACCAGATCAACTGGAACCGAAGGGATGATGATGTTGACCTTTTCTGACCCTCATGACTTCTTCCATCAACTAAAGTTTGGGCTCTCTCTACCGCCCAAACCCCTTCATGAATACGCGTGTTCCTTTAGCTTCAAACCTCCCCAGTTTGGGAGAGACACTGCTTTGGGCCAGATCCCTAGCATCCGCCTTACTTGCTGCAAGTAATAAATCTTTCTTTCTCCCAGTTTTTGACCTGGTTGTATCTTTTGGCTCCACACCCACCAAGAAGCAAACCCAGTTTTCAGGTAATGGTCTTGGCTCAAACTTGCAATTGGTGTCAAAGTGAAAATGTTCTTGGAGACCCACAACATATTAGTGACAGATGTGATGGCAGTCCTGAACTTTGCAACTCTAAAAAGTGGAATTCCAGCATTAACCCACCTGGCCAGAATTCCCATGAGAAGCAATCAGCATCTTCATTCCAGACTTTGGAGATATTCCAGTCTTATTCCTGTCCAAGTTGACAGGTCTCCTCTAGTCCTCCCAGGCTGCTTACAGCAGCCTCTTCCCACCACTGACCTCCTAGTTGCCCTTTGCAGCTTTCACTGCTTCATGTCCAAGCCATCCTTCTTTTTGCTTGTTCTCCTATAGAATTCTTACTTTTCTGTATTACTGCCTTCTCTGATCAGACACACACCCAGGCTCATACCTATCCAAATGAGATCCTTTTTGTGACAGTCAACTCCTGAAGCTTCAGAATTCACCACATCTTCTGGGCTAGCGTTTGCATATCATACCAGCTTGATTTATACAAGTTCCAATATACAGACACAAAATGATCCAGTTAAAATAACCTGGGAAATTCACTCTTTACCGCACAGCTACATGTGGAGATCTTGATGTGAATGCAGAAAAGCAGGAGGTCCCTGAATTGAACAGCAGAAAAAAAAAAAAAAAAAAAAAAAAAAGACATGACAGCTGGAAAGGACAGTTCTGTAGGTTTTATAAGGCAAACTCATCAAAATAGAGAAAGTTAGATTTTCTATTCTTTTTTTCAGTAGTGATCCAATTAAAACTTGAGCTAAATGCCATTTACAGTACTATCATGTTTCCTTAAATCTCAGATTAAATGTTGGAGAATTGCGGTAAAAACACAATAATTTGGATCAATTGGCAAAGAACTCAATACAAGTTAATGAAAGTTAGAATTACAGAATATAATAGAAGAAACACAATTATATTACTTCTAAGCACCTACATAGACTTTTTTTTTTAATGGTAATTAAGTAAAAGTCTTATGGGTCGATTATAATAAGTAGACAATTTTCATGTGCCATTTCACATTATTTTAATCCAAATTGGTGTTTCTCAAGTGCTTTAATAATGTGGAAAATAGTTTTCATTCTTAATCAGGTTAAATGTTCTTCTTCCAAGGCACATAGATTGTTTGGTAAACTTTGTAAAAGAGTAGTTCTTATCCCTCATGAAGATAAAGCTTGAGGAAAGAGGATGGATGGGAGGGAGGCAGGCTTAAATTCAATAAGGAATTACTTGATTTGGGTGAATTGGTATATTATAGATCTACAGTATCAAGAGACAGCTTGCTTTCCATAAATAAGAGCAGGTACATACTGAGAAATGTATGGTTCCAGAAGGTATTATTAATTCTTCATCTGATTTATTTATGCATTTTTATTTTCATGCATTCATTCATTTACCAAACATTTTTTTCAACACCTATCTCATTTCAGGCTTTGTGATTTTAAGAGGTTCAAAGCACTATTTCTGCTCTCAAGCAGTTTGCAGGTTCCAAATGACTACAGTCCAGTGTGATAAATGGCTGTCTGGAGTGTCCTCAGAGAACACAGAGTAGGGGATACTCCCCTTCTTCCTGAGCATAGAGTTACTTATTTCCCAGCCTCTTCTGAGGTCACATGTGGTCACAAGACTCAGTTCTCGCCATGGAGTATCGACAAAAGTCATGCTGTCTACAGTTGAATCTAAGCCTCAAGAGATGGCATGTCTATCACACTCTTTCCCTTGGAACCGGGACAGAGTGGTCCAGCTTTGGCCATAGATGAGGACAATGTCCTTGGGTCTATAGGCTGATGGAGCAATGACTTGACAACTTGGAAAAAAATTGAGTCCCTGCCCACAAGCCTGGCACCCCTGAATGAGCAGATGGGACAGAACTGCCCACAAACCTGGCACACTCACTCTGGAACTGTTACTTGAGGTGGAGAAAAACAAGGAGAAATTTAAAGCCACTTTATGATGGGGTCTTTTTATTTGTTTTTATTACAAAAAATATCAAACATAGAGCAAAGTTTAAAAAAAAAATTGTTCAGTGGGCAGCCATATGCCCAGAGCTTGAATCTACCATTAATATTTCACTACCCTTTTTAAAAAAACTGCAAATCTATCCATCTTTCCACCTAACTATCCATCCTTCAGTCCTTTTCACTTTTTGGACACAATTCAAAGTATATTGCCGACATCTGTATACTTTTCCTTAGTACGTTGGCCTGTGTATTACTACTTAGACCTCAATAACTGTTTTCCTCTTCATGAATATTTTACATACAGTGAAATGCATAAACCTTAAATGCATAATGGTTGAGTTTTGACAAATACACCCCCACATAACCCGAGTTCCTCTCAAGATAAAGATCATTCCATTTCTCCAGACATTCTATTAGGGTATACCTGTTACAGTAGTTCAGCTTTACCCTAACTCACTCACAGACTAATCATTTTAAGAATATTTTTGTGAGTTGAACACCTTTTATGGGTCAGGAATTGTATATGCAAATCTTATTTATTTTTCATAATAATGGTATGATGTAAGTATGACTGGCTCCATCCTATAGATAAGAAAAATGAAGAAAAATGAAGTTTAAGAAATTGTCCAGGTTTGCCCAGCTAGTAAGTGGCAGAGTTGGGTGCTGCATCGAGGGTGTCTAACTCCAAGGCCTGCCAGCTTCCCACTACTCTCTGTGCGACTGACCCTGCCTGGAGGGCGTGAAGAAATTTACATTTACAGAGGAAGGACATTGGAACTACATCTTGAGCCTCAACCTTTGAAGACTGAGTTCATCTGAAGGACAAAGCAAGGATGGGCCTTCCAGGCAGAAGAAACATCATATACAAGGGCAATGAAACATGGTATACAAGTGGGAGGTTGTAGCAGTTTGAGAGCTATTAATGTCTCCATGCCTCCAGCTTAGGGTAATGATGTGGTGGCAGCCCAAGGTGGGAGTTAAAAGTTGACCAGGATTCCAGTGCCTTGCCAAGTGCATGGGACTTGGTCCTCTAGGCAGTGGAGAGCCATCAAAAGGCTTTAAGCAGGGAATTGACATAATTAGATTTGAATTTTAGAATGCAACTTAGAATATTGTTGGTGATATATAAAATTATATGGGAAAGAAACAGGAGCTAAAAAGACCAACTATGGAAATAGTCCAGAGGCTTGAAGACCTAAACTAGGGAGGTCACTGTGAAGTCCAAGAGCACACGTTGGGGAAACAGATCAGAGAGTCCTGATCCAGGTTATGCCCACTTCCTGGACAAACTTCATCCCTTCTGTATGAGCTCTGATGAAGGAAATCCCTATTAGCTTTGTGGTGGGGACTGCTCTTGTTTCCTACAATATTCTTTTCTCCTTTCCATAGTAATAGAAGTTTCAGCTTGGTCAATCCAGCTAAAAGGCAGTGTTTCCCAACCTCCCTTGCAGCTAAGTATGACCAATTATATGGTCAGTTTCAGGACACTGGGACATGAGCAGAAACAGAGGGTGCATCTTCTGGGGTGTTCCCATAATAGGAAAGATGTTCCTGCTTCCTTCCTTCCTTGTCCCTTTCACATGGGCTGGGATGTGAAGATGGTGGAGAGCCAACTTTGACAATTTGTTCAAAGAGAAGACTTTATGGATGGTAAAGCAAGGAGCTGGGAAGGTCCTGGGTCCACACACAGCTGAGAACAAGTGGTGCTGAGAACCTGCACCACTTGTCTGGACTGTTTCATGAGAGAGAAATAAGTCTTCAGCTCACTGAAGCTGCCGTATTTGGGGGGAATATTATTAGTGGAATCCAGTGTGTAACAACGAGATAGTCCAGTGTAGCTAAAGAGACGGAGTCTCCCCACGTAGGTTCTAATCTTGATGGCTCCTTAAGTCCATTCACCTACTGAAGGATATCTTGTTTGCTTTGAAGTTTTGACAACCACGAATAGTTTCTATAAACATCGTGTGTAGATTTTTGTGTAGACACAAGTTTTCAACTCCTTTGGGTAAAAACCAAGAAACACAATTGCTGGATCATATGATAAGGGAATGTTTAGTTTTGTAAGAAATTGCCAACTATCTTCCAAAGTGGCTGTAGCATTTTGCACTCCCACCAGCAATGTGTGAGAGTTCCTGTTTCTCCACACGCTTGCCAGCATTTGATGTTGGTGTTCCAGATTCTGGCTATTCTAATAGGTGTGCACTGATACCTTGTTTTAAGCTGTATTTCTCCCATGACAAATGATGTGGAACATCTTTTCATATGCTTATTCGTCACCTGTATGGCTTCTTTGGTGGGATGTCTGTTAAAATCTTGACCCATTTTCTAATTGGGTTGTTTGTTTTCTTACTGTTGAATGTTAAGACTTCTTTGTGTATTTTGGGTAACAGTCCTTTATCAGATGTGTCTTTTGCGAATATTTTTTCCAATGTGTCTTGTCTTCTAATTTCTTAATATTGACTTTCACAGAGAAGAAGCTTTAGTTTTAATTAAGTTAAAATTAGCTTATCAATTCTTTCTTTCATGGATCATGTCATTGTATCTAAAAAAGCATCTACATATTCAAGGTCATGTGTTTTCTCCTGCGTTATTTTCTAGGAGTTTTATAGTTTTGTGTTTTACATTTGGGTCGAGGATATATTTTGGGTTAATTTTTACTGCTCTTTTATTTTTCTGCCTGGGATCATTTTCCTGACCACAGCTGAAGAGAGACATGATTTTCATGGATGAATTTCAGGAAACAGACTACCTGCTTCTTCTCTCTCCCTTCCAACCCAACTTTCTTCTTAGAAGTGTCAGTTGGCTCTTGGTGGGAGAGGAAAACCTTTCCCAGACTGGAACGCAAGTACCCCATCTCCTCCAGAAGAAAGCACACTTCTGGAGAAGCCCCTGTTCCCCTGGGAAGGCTCTAGGAATAAGAACTCCTTTTTTCCCCCCACTGCAGCTTTGCAATATTCTGATTTTACTGGACAACCAAGTATTTTCTACATCTGACCACCAAAGCATCTGTAGGGAAAGATGAGAGCTTTTGTTAGAAGGGATGTGGGAAGAAGTGGAGGAGGCCAGGATAAAGAGAGTTTAAAGGAGTCTGAAAACATGGCCACTACAAAGCTACAAGGGGCACTGTCCTCATGTCCAGGAGGCACCCTGCAGCAAAGATCACAATCAGCAGACTGCCCCAGCCTCATGAGCTGCAAATGTCCCATCACCTGCCTGTGCCCTCACCCTTTCTGCCACCCCCATGCCAAGGGTGGGCTCTTTGCCAAGGACCGTCTCCATGGCCACTCAGCCCCCAGGATCCACCACCATTTGACCAGGAGTGGCCAGCTCCACTGTTGTGGCCACCTTCCTCAAGGGCCCTCAACCTCATTCCAGAATCTTGTGTCCTAATTTCCTAGAGCTATTATAACAAAGTATCATAAACTGGGTGGCTTAGAACAACAGAAATCTATTATCTCACAGATCTGAAGGCTAAAAGTCCAAAATCAAGTTGTCAGCCAGGCCGTGCTCCCTTTGAAACCTGCAGGGGAAGGAGCCTTCCTTGCCTCTTCCAGATTCCAGTAGCTCCAGATGTTGCTCGGCTTGTGGCAGCATCACTCCAACCCGCCTCCATCTTCACATGGCCTCTCCCTGTGTCTCTGTGTCTTTTTAAAAGAACACCAGTCATATTCAAGTAGGGGGTCTGTCTTACTCCAATATGACCTCATCTTAGCTAATTACATCTGCAATGACCTTATTTCCAAATAAGGTCACATTCTGAGGTACTGGGGGTTAGGATACCAACATGTCTCTTTTTGTTTTTTTTCCAGGGTGGGGGATACAACTGAATCCATAACACCTGGGATGAGGAGGAGTTTGAAATGGAAATGCCTGGGCCCCTAAACTGAGCTAACAAAATAACCTTCCTTCCTTCCTTCCTCCCTCCCTCCCTTCCTCCACCCCCTTCCAACATTTCTCTTGCTTCTTTCTCTCCTTCTCTCCTGTCCCCTCTTTTTCTATCCATTACCCTGCCCTCCCCAATCTGTCCATCTCCTTAGGAGACCCCAGTGAGGGACACAGATGAGGAATGTCAGGCTGCCCATGGTGGCACCAGCCGGACACAGCTCACAGACAGCTCCTGGGCCCCAGGGAAGGGGAAGGAGGCCAGGCTAATCTGAACGTCCTTCTGCTTTGCAAACCTTGTCTCCGCTGCCATTTTTAGCAGCAGCTTAACTTGCAGGGACACTGCCCTGACCCTCACACTGTCATCCCAGACCTGCGGGCGATGCCGCGCTCTCCCTCCCTGCTGTCACGGGACACCCGCCACCCTGCTGACAGCCAGCCTGCTTTCCTGACATTGTGAGGCATCTGCCTGGACAGTCGAGGACAGTGCTGCAGTTTCCGTGGAAACCTGAGTGCCTGTGGGGACTCTAATGGGACTCTGATGGACCACTGGAAAGGTCCTTCTGCATTATATCTTGTCCGTGGCCTGTGAGACATCACTCACTCACCCTCAGTGGGCCCAGCTTGCTTCTCTGGTGAAGAATTATAAACCCTGGCTACTTGCTTGAAATGGGGATTTGGGGCGATATAAGAACCACAAACACAAACTAGCTTTTATAGGGATTACCTTGCCAATTGCACGGGGGCTTTTGTTTTGCTATCTGATGGGGGGGGGGTCATTATACCTGTAGGAAGAGAGTGGTGGGGAGAGGGGTAGAGGACAGGAAGGTGCCTCATTCCTCCGTGGAGAGAAAAGCACAGGAAAGAAGCAGGAGGATCTGTTTTGATGAGAGGCATGTTGAATTTTGCAGCCACTTAGAGTCCAGCAGACACAGTAGGGGAGGAGGGTCTCATTTCAAACTCCCTCTTCTCCTCAATTTTGTCCCAGGTCATGGGGCAACTCAGGACCTCTGAAGGTTTGGCTGTCCTGAGTGGGGGACTTTGGGACCAGACAGTATGTGGTCCATGGGCCAGTTCACCAAGAGCATCTCCCTTCTGGATCTGTCATGCTGGTGAATGGCTATAAAGACCTTCGAGTTGCCAAAGAGAGGTCCCAGGGCTGAAGACCATTGATTCTTTTAACTTTGAGAAATATTCGTATTTGCAGTTATTAGCCATAGCATCCTATTCAGGGATTTTTAACAACATAGAGTTTTGTTTCTTGATTTGTAGGGATGTATATCATATACTGTTTACTGAGCATGGTTCCCCAGGATCTACCCTCCCTTCCTCCCGTGATGTATAGACCTGCCCAGCTGGACTACATTTCCCAGCTTCCCTTGCGGCCAGCCATGCCCACATGACTAAGTTCCAGCAAATAGGATGCTGCAGAAGTGATGTGTGTTACCCCCAGGATCTCACCTTTCAGGGAAGTGCTTGCCTGCCACACCATTTATCTGGGCTGGAAGGTGGACTTAGGGAGAGTGAACCAGGTCCAATGGGGATGAGACCACAGGAGCAGTGGAGCAGCAAGAAGAAAAGACCCGCCTCCCTGGCTGACCTGGTGGATCAGAACTGCTTGTACATCCAGCCCCTCAGACTGCCCTGGACAACTCAGACCTCAAAGGAGAGGAAAACAAACCTTCTTTCTTGTCTAAGTTGCCCCTAGTTTCATCTCTGTTAAAGCAGCTGAACCAATGTATCCTACCTGGATCAGTAAGTCATTTGCTTTTTATCATGCACACTTACTGGTGTCCGGAAAACATGAGAGTTAAACTTGAACCTACTCTTTCCTGTTGAAATGTCTGCTCACACGTCTCCTGCTTTTGCCTGTTAACCAACAAAATCCATAACTTTCCCCTGGATGATATCTTCGATGAGGAAGTTGGCCAGAACCCTTTAAAAATTATTCAAATTCTCAAACAGCCAATGGAAAGGTCAAATCAGATGGTTCCTCTCTGGAGTGGGTTTTAGGAGTTGTAGGAAAACTTCAGGGCCCCATGATGTTATATCCCAGATTCTGATAACACTTTTAATTTAAGATATTCTGGCCCAGTTCACATAAGTGTATTCGTAAATGTGTATGCCGTGGTTTTTGTCCTCTGACTGTCAACCCCAGAGCGTATGAACTCAGAAGACTGAGGACCACTCCCTCTGAGCCACTCACCCTGACCTGCTCTCCTCTCTGACTTACTTTTTCTAGTCTAAGACTTGAACTGAACTGTACTTATCTGGAGATAAGTGCTTTTTTTTTTCACCAGAAATTAAGCTTCTTTAGAGATTAAAGTTTGGCTCCCTCAGCTTCCTTACAAACTCACAGTATTAAAACTGGGTCATAGGAAAATAGTCGTTCTATTTTCTAACCAGACAATAGCCCCAGGCTGTGCCAGGTTCTCCTCCTCTGGGCCTGCGTTCTGGATGGGCCTCTCTGTAACCTCCCCTCCTCCCTGGGCCAAGGGCATTCACCCTCATCACTTAACCAGCTGAAGCTGTACTGTCCCCTTTTTCTTGTCATTAGTAACGTATACTTTTGGCCTCTAGGGGGCTCCTCTCTGCTCCCCCTTCTCTTCCATGCTCCTCCTTCCTCCTCCTAGGATGTGTTAATTTCAAGGGCAAAAGTGCTTTATAGGGTTATGGTGCTAAAGGCTGAATTTTTCATCTGTCCTCAAGGATTTAATGCTTTGAGACTGTCACGGATGGTATTATTATTATTCAAAAATATTTACTGGCCCTTCCTGAAGGAGATGCTCCCTCACTGTCCCCCACCTCATCCTCCAACATCAGGCTTGGCAATGTGACTTGCTCTTGCCAAAAATGCAAGCAAAAGTCATCTGACATGCATCCTCTCCAGGCAGAAGCTTTAAGAACCAAAGCCTGGTTTTCTGTGTATCTTTTCCCTCTTCCACAAGCCAGACAACGATCCAGAAAGAGGCTGCTTCATCAGCCTAGATTCCAAGGAAGATGAAGCATGATGTAGTCTCCCATGATGGACATGAAACTTATGCAAGAAATAAACTTCTGTGGCTGTAAGTCATTGTGGGTTGGGGATCGTTGTTACCGCAGCACGACTTAGCCTTTTCTGAGTGTTCCAGAGCATGTGTGGAAATGGGCTCAGGCTCTCTTCTTTCTATGATGCTGTGGTTGGGCTTGGACTGGGCAAGCAAGGAGACTATTGCATCATGAGAGATTTTGTGGAGAGATTAGTCTACCTCTGCTCTAGGTCTTAGAAAAAATTTTTCCTTCCCTTTGCTCAGCCTTCTTGTAACCTTGATGTCACCTGTTTCCACACGTACCCTTGTTTTCATCCCTGGTCCATCTCAAAGCAGGACATAGCCTCTCTTCCCAGGCCCCAGAAAGAGGACAGCATACCTAAAGAACTAGTGAGCAACACTGATTTTACTGAAGATTTCATAGAGGGGATAGAGAGACTTCCATCACTCATCTCAAAGCCAGCTGCCTGGTCATGCTCTGCATGACATGGTGCAGCCTGGAGCCCAAACACTTGAGCTCAAATGCTCTTCCACATGTTGTGTGGTCTTAGGCATGTTACTTAAATTCTGTATCTGAGTTTTCTCTTCAGTAAACTGTAGATGAAACATTTCCAACTACTAGGGTTTGTGAAATAAAATTCATATTTTATGGCAAGACAAAAAATATTGAAACATAAAAAATTTCTCTGACCTTTGGCGTCCTCTCTCCCCGCACTGTGTGTCTGCGTGATTCATTGACTAAACCTCCCCCAGCAGCAGAAATACCCGCTCAACCATAAAGAGCAGCATTCTCCTCACAGCGACAAGACAAGTCCTTAAAAATAACATTCCTTCTTGATCTCGTAAGGGGTCATGACGGCGCTCAGATCTGGATTCTGTAAGCTGTTAATTATACATCATTTAATGCACAGCCCTCTGACTCAAAAAAACTTAAATAACTGTGTTTTGACATCTAACAGGCAGAACAGTTCTCAGAGCTTTCTGAGATGCTGTTCCCAGGTTATAATCCTCAAATTCGGCTTGAAGAAAAATTTCCACTTCTTTCCTAGATTGGCTATTGATTTTCACTGACGAGTTGCTATTATCGGTCTCTAAAAAGGGTGAAAATTAGACTTGACCGACCTCTTCCTGTTGACAACTTGTTCATCCTTTACCTGTTTCTTCTTGGTCACCTGAGATAACTATGTAAAGGGAGGCAGGAGGGAATACAATGCCTGACACAGTAAATACATGACAATGTTAGGCATTGTTAGCGTTCTTTCTGTTACTGAAAAATCTTCATCAGATATGCTTGCTTTTCTGAGTTGCTTCCTCCCATCATGTCTTTCCTTTGACCTTACTGTGCAGAGCATCCAGCCTCCAGCCTCTTCTCTTCTAGGCTATAGCTCTCCCACACCAATAGAGTCCCTTGTGTATTTGGGATCCTGGCCTTTGTGATTATTTGCTCTCTGTCTCTCTTTCTCTCTCTCTTTCTTTCTCTCTCTCTCTCTCTGTCAACTGTTCCATCCTGGAGAAATTCCTTGCAGAGAACAGCCTGGAACTCACAGTGAAACTCCTTCCCAGCAGGAAGAGACGTCTTGAGGGATTACGTCCCACAGCCCCAGGCACCAAGAATGGAAGCTAGACTTCCCCAGAGCCCCCCGCCTTCCAAGCTGGGTCTTCTCACCTCCTCTGTCAATGCAGGGAGTCGCCGAGAATCAGGCACTCTGCAGAACAAAGGATGCTGGCAATTTGTTCCTAGAATCAGTGAGCTTACATTAAGGTACTATCCAGAACTAGAATGTTTGCATTTCAAAGATTATCTCTACTTGAAGAAAACTCTGGTTAAAAGCATTTCCAGAACAATAGAAATTTCTAGTTAACTCAGGCCAACCAAATATAGCTGTATTCGAACGCCCAGAGCCAGGCTTGGGTGGGGCAGGTGACAATGAGATGACAATGAGAACATGCCCAGAATTGTCTGAAATGATCACATTTGCTTTTTTTTTTTTTTTTTTTTTCAGTAGCTCTGTCACAGTTTTGGCTCATTTAGTCTTGTGTTTCATTAAGACCCTCAGATTTTCTTCATGGGTCCCTAGGATTCTGGTGAAATTCAGTCAGGACTTTAAGGTTCCATCTACAACCTTCACAGATGTGGGAACTCCTAAAAATACCATCTCTGCCTGAAGAAGTTCCCCGAGCATCAGCCAGAGCTCATGAGCAGGGGCTGGAGAAGGTGCTCAATTTTTTTTTACCAGTTTGAATTATTATGAAGTATCTCTTCCTGAGTCAAATCTACTCTCTTAAAAATTCCTCCTGTTCTCCTAGTGCATCTTCTGGAGTAACAGGATCAAGACTGCTTCCTCCTCCACATCACAGCCCTTTAATATTTAAAAGCAGCTGTTCTTTTTTTTAATCTCCAGCTCCCTGGGCTAAATATAACCAATTCCTCTATCCAGTATTCCTACATGATGGTTCTGAATTCCTCACTAATTAGAATGCCTAGACTGGAGGACTCTCAAGGTCGTCAATGCCCCGCCTTAAAATGAGACCCCAGGAACCAAACCCACTGTTAGAACTGGAGGGAGCGGCAGGCAACCCCGGGGCAAACACGGAACCATCCTGCAGGAATACTGTGGTCTGGTGTCCTGACACATGGGCTGCATTCACTTCCTTAGGAGCTGAGCTGCTCTGTGCCTCACTTTGATGTTGACTTTGCACATAAGCTGCTGCCACTTATGTTTTCCCTACCCTGTAAACTTGGACAAGAGAATTTTTTAAATCAAATTCAGTCTTTTGTATTCATTACTATTTAAGTTCATCTTAATCCCTTCAAAACAAAATTCTAGTCAAATTCAACATGTTCCCTTATGGCACGATCTTATCCTTTCTATTTCCTATCATCTTCAAAACTGAAGAAAAAAATTTCTTACACATTTGTCTAAGAAAAATACTGAAAAGAAATTCTGCCAGAGGCAGAAAAAAAAAAAAAAAAAGCATTGGGTTACCCACTAGAGAGAATTCTCCAGAAGAATGTCAGTTGGAAAGGCATCCTGTCACACTGATTATCAACGAATTTTAAGCAGATGGCTTGGAAATTAGTTAGAAAAAGAATGAAGTGATCATCATCAGTCAACCGGCTACAAATGCACTGAGTAAAAGTCCGCCGCTTCCACCACAAGGGTATCATGGTAGACTCTCAAATGCTTCGTGGAAATCAAATCATGCAAAGGAGAAGTCTCTTGAATTAAAAAATAAAACAAAAACAAAAATGAATGAGGTTGGTTTGTTTTTTAAGATGCATGCTGATTCCTAGTAACCACTAAATTTTAAAATGTGAACAAATCATCTTTTTCATATTCAAATCCAGTGGGATTCCAATGGCCACATTGATTGCTTTGGAGGTGGGCATGGGGCCCAAGCCAGATGATTCAGAATCAATGGAGAAACATTTACTGGAGCCATTTAGAACTATTTATTCCTCTTTTCACTGAACTATCCTCCCACTCAGCTTGGAAGATCTAAACCTAGGTTGTCTTCACCAGCACATGAACATAACCTACCTGAGAATAAATTCAACCTGGAGGCAAGCAGGTAAACAGGATGGGCAGCTACTATCTCATGATATTTTTTGACATTCTGATCTAGATGTCTGAAGACAGAGTCTTACTTGGACTTTTCAATTACAGGAGTCAATAATTCCTGCATTTTGACAAAGCCCCTAAGTTTTTGAAATTTATGTCTAGCTCATTTTTTCAGTTCTCCTTGCCCCAACCAATAGATGCATTTAAGGCTATAAATGTCCCTCTAAGTATGGCTTTAGCTGCATTCCCATAAGCTGCAATATGTCACAACTTACTTAGCATTCAGTTCAAAATATTTCCTAATGTCCATTGTGATTGCTTACTGGACCCATGGGTTATTTAGAAGTGTGTTGCTTAATTTGCAAACATTTGTGGCCTTTCTGGGTATTTTTTTCTTGTTATTATTTCCAAGTCCCTCCAGCCTGTAAATATATGCAGAGACTCTCATTTGCTATGTGGTTTTCTTCAACAAATATTTTGAGGACTCCACCTAGGTGTCTTTCTTACATGGGGTCATGAGTAAATTCCACTGTCTCCTAATGCAAATTTGTAACTTAGTGTGTTATCTGCTGCTTATCTCTCACGGAAGCAGGGGCCTACAGTCCTCTAGATGTAAAGCTGTGCCTCATTTGAGTAGCAGAGGGGGAAAGAATGTCCTGTGGTAGAAATATTTCATTTGCCTGCCCAACATCACTTCCTTGGAGGAACTATGCTTCCACTCTTCCATATAGTTCTAATGGGGTTGTCAATCATTGTAAAGCCCTTCCCCCAACACTTTCCTCTGTAGAAATGGGCATGTGACTCGGGGTGGCCAATCAGAGTCTTCCTTAGGAATTCCAAAGGGCTGTGAACAGCTACCCCTTGCTGTCTTCTTCAACAGCAAGGTTTCAAGGTTATGAGTGTGGGGGTGACAGCCCCACAGGAAAGGCCTGCAGAAAGAATAAAGAAACTGAGACAAGCAGAGCTGAGAAATGGAATCAAAGATAGGAAAGAACCCTGCTAACGTCATGTGAGCACTTAGATCCTTTGAAAGCTAGAACCTCCCCTATACTTTCCATTTTCATAAACCCACACATTTCCTTTAGCTTATTTAATTTGGGTAGTGTCCCTGTCACATAAAACCAAAAGAGCCTTATACTGCTTATAGTGTGTTGAATGGTGACTTCCAAAAAGGCATGTTCAATTCTTAATCCTCAGAACCTGTGAATGTGACCTTATTTGGAGAAAACATCTTTGTAGATGTAGTTAAATTAAGGATCTCAAGATCATCCTGAATTATATGGGTCTCAAATTCAATGACAACTATCCTTATAAGAGACACACCAGAGAGAGGAGAAGAAAGCCAATGAAGACAGACAGAGATTGGACAGATGCAGCCACAAGCCCAGGAAAGCTGGCAGCCACCAGAAGCAGGAAGAGGCAATGCAATGTCCCCTAGAGCTTCTGGATGGAATGCAGCTCTGGCAACATCTTGATTCTGAACTTCTGGCCTCCAGAGCTGTGAGGATAAATTTCTATTGTGTTAAGCCATCAAATTTGTGGTTATTTGTTCTGGCAGCCTCAGGGAACTGCTACATCATTCCACTCAACTCAGAGAGGTAGCCAAGGAGTGTTCTTTGAGCCCTGATATCTTATAATGTGTCAGACAACAGGGACTGAGCCAACAGATGTGGTGCTATATTCCAGATTGCTCATTCCCTCTGACCAGCAAAGTCTTCTCACTGGCTTAGTCTGGGCATGCCTGCCTCATTCTTGACTCAGAATGCATTATCTCCCAGGAGTCACCTTAAAAATAGGTTTCTGGTGAATCTGTTCTCCCTTCCCTCTACCTACCATAGGAAAGTGTTAATAGCTCAAGCATTAGAGCTGGTTAGAATAGGATGTGAATTCCTTATCTCTGTGAGCCTGTGGATAAGTTGCTTTACATTTCAAAGTTCTAATTCCCTCAGTTGCAAAAAGATGATGTCTAACTCACTGGGTGTTATAAAGAGTAGATAATATATGCAAAGCAAGTGACCTGGTCCATGGTTCATTTACTCAGTAAATAATAATAATATATAATAATAAATCATCATCATAATAATATATTTATAATAATAAACTAAGTGTATCAGTCAGTTTGGGCTGCTGTAACAAAAATATCAAAGACTAAGTGACTTAAACAATGTAAACTTATTCCTTGGGGTTCTGGAGGATGAAGGTCTGAGATTGGGGTGCCAGCATGGTTGAGTTCTGGTGAGGGCCAGGGCCCTTTTCCTGGCTTGCAGACAGCTGCTTTCTGCTTGTGTTCATGTGGAGGGAATGTGATGTGCAGGGAGGGAGAGAGACAGAGAGAGACAGAGAGAGTGAGTTCTTCTCTGGCTTCTTTGTCTAACAGCTCTAATCCCTTCATGACTCAATTACCTCCCAAAGGCTCCACTTCCTAAAACCATCACATTGGGGTTTAGGCTTCAGTAGATGAATTGGAAGGGAGGGTATAGCTCAGTGGTAGAGTGCCTGCTTAGCATACACGAGGTCCTGGGTTCAATCCCCAGTAACAACATTAAAAATAAATAGAATTAATTACCTCTTCCCTAAAAAAAAAACAAAAGAGAGAGAGACATTAAAAATATATATATATATATTTATTTATATGAATTTATATGAATACATATATATATATGAATTGATTACTGGGGAGACACAAACATTCAATCCATAGCACTATGGTATGTTGCTAGATATATTTGAAACCCATCTTGGGACTTTGTTCAGATACTGAGCAGCAATACATTCAGAGATGGTACACCTAACTTCATGGCGGGAAATCAAAATTTGCCAGGGATGGTTTAGGAGTAGGCTTGGGACTCAGACGAGGAAGTCTGCTAGGGTCTTCTGGGAAAGATTTCCTCCCTGATAAAAATAGGCAAACAAAGAGGCATCCATCCACACTTTGTGCTTTTGGACACCATGATGTAAAAATACAGTGCCTAGAGTGCTGGCAGCCACCTTGTGACCATGAGGCAAAAGCCCAGAAAATCTCAGTGAGAAGGCATAGAGCCTTGATGTCAACAAGCTGCTGAGTTCACCAACTCTGCAAATGCTGTCCTGTAACTTCTTGGTGTGTGACTATAATAAACCCTGATCGCCTAAGCACTCTTGTAGCTGAAATCCTCTTTAAATGTTACCCAAGGACTTTACATTTTGTGTGGTTGTTCTTGCTAGTGATACACTGTTTTTACGCTTAATAGATAATACCTTAAAGCAGTTCTGTGACAGCTACTACTATCTGTGACTCTCTCCTCAATGCCAAAACCAAATAAAGTTTCATTTTCAGTGCTCTGTCTTCTATTGAAACATTTTCCTGTCATTTGTGGAGGGAAAAAAATCATTCTCCACCAAAATCACTCTTCCTATAAATCTCAGCACATGGTGATTAATTTCTGTGGTGGAAATATTTCCCTCATTAAAATCTAATCAGAGCATGTGCTTCGTCTGGGGACTGGGTGAGCCGGAGAGCAACTTTCTAAAACTATGTGCTGGATCAGACACAGTGAGGAGCTGTGTTTCTGAAAGTTGAATTTTATTTGATGGTGAGCTTTGTCTTGTTTCTTTTCAGTCTTCCCTACATAAGTTCTCTTGAACAGAGGCCAGATTCTTCCCTCCTCCCCTCAGCACCAGGCAGGTCTCCCTACAAGGGGCTCAAGAGTTCAAGCTGCTGGGTGACGGACGGTGACTAATCTAAGGGAGGCTGAGGGGAAACCCCTGCTCTTCCGGGCATAAATCCTCTCCACTCAGCTAATGCAGGCAGGACAGGGTCATTCTCCCTGGTTAGAGGAAAGCCCAAGAGAATGCCTTCTACTCGCATAAGAGTTAACCCTTCACTGCCAGGGTTATTCAGAGGATTCAGAGCATTTTGATGCTACAGGGCCAAGTTTCATCTCTTCTTCTTCATCTTTCTCCCCTTCCAGCCTCACCTCCTTCTCACCTGCCCCAACCCCATCCTATTCCTTAGACTACTGCCATGGTCTCCCAACTGGTGTCCATATTTCCATTTTTGTCTTCAACAGGCCATTCACCCAGAAAGTGGAGAGCCTTTATAACCAGAATTACCTGAAGTGACCCTGTCACCCTTTTGCTCAAAATGCACCAGTGCACCCCCTCTTGCTTAGAATCAAATTCAAAGTCCTCACTGCGGTGCACGTGGCCCTGGCTGGCTCTCCTACCAGCCCTCTTCCTCCATCTTGCTTTTCACTGAGACCCTGGTGGGGGGACACTTCTGTCTTCCTGTGGAAGAAGGGGGCTGAGAGGCAGAAGAGGGAGGTGATGCAGATTCCCAGGCTCAAGGACACTTGGTAGGAATGCTTGGGTTTCTCAGATGAAGACTGAAGCAGGGAAAGTTAGTCAACTAGGAAATCTGAGCCAAGTATTTTGTCATTGCTGCCCTCCTGTTCCCAACAGCAGTAAAACGCCTAAGAGAGAAGACCTGGATCAAGACCAAGAAAAGAACCTTCTTCCATCATGGGGTCCACCTGGGTGTGATTGAGGGAGGTGAGTGTCGGGGAGGGGGAATGCATGAGACAGAAAACCCACAAATCCACCTGCAGGATTCTGTGGGATGTTATTCATGGCTCCTTGATGCTGTGGCTCCTAGAACTCCAGAGACATGCCCTGCTGCCATCAGCTGTCACAGAGCCACCCCAGCCTGGCCCTTTCCCTCACTGGAGCCTCCTCACCATTCTTGGCATCAGCCCCTGTGCCCGAGCATACACTTGCTTGCCATTATCTGGGTCAATATAAGCAAAGGCCACCACTCGAGCAGAAAGTCAGATGGTCATTGCACTTTTGATTTGGCAGAAACACCAGCATGATTTCTCCAAATAAATCTGGCTGTGATGTAACTACTATGTCCCATGAGCAAAAGTACGACTAAGAGTCAACATCACACGAGGCCTTTTTTATTTCAGAAGGTGTTTATTTTCCTTCAGAGGCCAAACAATATCGTTTTATTTTGTTTAATTACATACACATGAAGAAACCTAAGGAACTAGGGGTAACTTGAGGTTTCTGTAAGCAACAGGGCTTTCTCCCATCTAAAAGGTGGGTTGTATTCCTGGCTGGACCTGGTCTGTTCTCCGAGTGTGAGATGAGAAGCTTGGGAGATTATTGTCCATTTGAGGGTAAACTGGTGTTCAGCTGGGTCTGCTGGAATGGGCAGACTCCTGTTTATGGTCAGAGAAACAGGGACAAGACTGGAGCTGCCCCATCCCTTGGAGAAGAAAAGCCACGCCCCATAGCCCAGTCTCTGCCCTGATGCGTGTATATGTTTGACTGGGCTCCTGGGTCCCCTCCCAACTTCGTCCAAGTAAGATGTGTTTGTGTTTCGCTTTGTGTCAAGTACACCTTTGCCTCTTCCATAATTTCTGACTGTCTACGGGAATGTTTGAGTCTTTGACTCTTACAGAGGAGGCTATAAATAAGGGTATTGAAAAATAGGATTTTGGAGGGTCATATGTGATTTAGTGATTTTTCCCTTAAGTTTTAACATTTTGTTACATTCATCACATCAAAGGCTATCACCTTAAATAATTTCCCATTATCTTTGGTAATAATTTTCAGACCTTTTTTATATAGGCAGTGGAATTTGTTTTTCTCAAAGGAAATTTCACACAGATCCGCAACATATAAAACAGACAAAAGTGCAGCTTAAACTAAGCTCTTCACAAGCCACTGAGAAGACTAGGGCTTTGACTGACTCCAACCGCTCTGAAACTCTAGCACAAGAACTGAACACACATAAAGATGAGGACCCCGAGTTGAGGCTGGTCGCTTCCATGTTGAAATGATTAGAAAGCCAGAGGGCAAGGAGGGAGAAGGGTTGAGAGAAAGACCATTGCATTTCCTGCCACAGAGCCCCCTCCCCACCAGGCACCCGACACACGGAAGAGCCTTCAGGAAGCCACAGCCCCGCTTCCGGGCTTGGCCACCGTGTGGGAGGCGGAGGGGTGCAGACACACTTGCACATCTGGTTCTGATGACTGAAAACCCATCCATGTGAGAGTGGGTTGAGTTTCCCAGAGCAGCTGTGGCCCCCTTTCCTCTCAAGAAGTCCTTCTCATCCTCCTGTGAGAAAGGGAAGTGAGTCTGTTCTCCACAGGAAACGTGCTCTCAGTAATGCTCACCATCAAATGAAAACATGACTATCTCCTTGCGCAAGAGAATAAGAAGCACTTACAGTGAAGTTGGGATACTGTGAAAACACAGCATTTCCTTCTCCACTTGGCTGGAGCAGACTAGCATTCTGGAACCCATTACTCTCTCTAAGAAAGACAGGATGTGTCACTGAGCAAGGGTTTGGCCACATGTTCATGGTGGAACCTTTACAGTGTGGGATAAATTCTCTGTGTCTGAGTTCTCTCAGCTAGAAAGCTAGGAGCAGAGTTGGGCTCAAACATTCCAGAATTTCTGATAACAGAGCACACAAGCCTCAGGCGTCAAATTCTAATCTCCTTAAGGCATTTGACTCTAAGGCTGGCAGAGAATGAGCTTACCTTCTGCTACTGGTCTAAATCCCTGTAGGTCAGGTGTGATGTCACCCTGATGTGTCCACTTGGCTGGGCCATAGCCCCTGGTGATTTAATCAAACTCTAATCTAGGTGTTGCTGTGGAGGCATTTTGTAGATGTGCTTAACACGTACAATCATTTGACTTTAAGCAAGGGGGGGGGGTTACCCTCCTTAATGCAGGTTGGCCTAGTCTAATCAGGTGAAGACCTTAAGAGCAAAAGCTGAGATTTCCCAAAGAAGAAGAAACTCTGCCTCAAGACTGTAACAAGGAAGCACTGACTGAGTTTCCAGCCTAGTGGACTTCCCTACAGATTTCAGACTTGCCAGCCCCTACAGTTGCATGAGCCAATTCCTTAAAATAAATCTCTTTACGTCGGGTAAGTGGTCCTAGATCACATCATCCCTAAGAAACAGAGACAAGATCAGAGCCCAGATCTCCCTGGAGTCATACTTCATTCTTGTCCTTCCCATCATGACACACAATGCTTCAGTTTTCTCCTCTACAACCTGAAAACTTATTATAAAATGAACTTTCCTTTTGGAATTTTGAGATTACTCCAGCTGAACAGCATTTTTCACTGTGGCCTTAGAAATGAGTACATCTAATGTCATAACCCAATACATCCATATGCACCCAGACACATTCAGCAAGTAACAAAACAAAAATGTCCCGAAATGATATTTTTCAGGTACAATCACCTTAGAGCATTTTTATTCTATTTTACTTCATTAAAAAAAAAAAGTTATATTCATTCAATCACTTGTGTGAGCCAAAACTGCCCTTTGTGGCAGATGTGCGCAGCGTCCATAACACATCTCCTTGAGCCACCTCTGACTTCAGTCACAGCCATGGTGGAAGGTTCTGTGTGAGCCCAGGCCCACTTCACTCTTGGCATCCCACTCCAGATCTGCTTTAACCCCTGGGGGCTTGTGGTTGTCCCTTTATCCCCCACACAAAACAGGCTGGAAGTGCAGGGGACTGAACACACCCTGGGGATGGCCCTCAGCCAGTGGGGAGAGAAGGTGGTAGACAGGAGGTCAGCCTTCCACCCGTGAAGCAGAACATTGGGAGAGGCATTCTGTATGCATCCCAGGAGGACCCCTTCCAAGGAGGGTCAGGCCCCTCCCCCAGCATTGACCTTGATAATGCACCCAACATGAGCTCTTCCCCTGTTCCTCGCCCTGGCTCCTGGATGCTTCCCAAACCAATGAATTGCCCCAAATCTAAGCCTTAGTGTTACTTTCAAGAAAGTCCAAACCAAGACCCTCCTCTTACTGCAAGAAACATCTTTGTACCACCAACAGATGGTGACCCAGTATTTCCTGGTGTCTCCAGGGGTGACAGGAGCTCCTGTTGTCTCAGCTAAGTCTCTCCATTGCTGGACAAGGGGACAGAAGTGAGCTGGGGTATCCAGGGCTTTCCACAGGTCGAGCACTATGTATTCTTTTACTCTCCTTGTTAAAAAGTAGTTGCATTTTTTTAAATAAGTTAAAAACAGGCAAATTAATTTTTATTAATTTTTGAGATACTTACAAATTATATAATTCACTCATTTAAATTGTACAACTCGATGGTTTTTCATATATTCACAGAGTTGTGCATCCATCAACCCAATCAGTTTTAGAACATTTCCACCAACTCCCCCCGAAAACCGGTACCCATTAGCAGTTACTCCCCATTTCCCACCAACCACCCAGCCCGAAGCAACCACTAACCTACTTTCTGTCTGTATGTATTTGCCCGTTCTGGATGTTTCATGTAAATGGAATCATACAGTCTGCGACCTTTTGTGACTGGCTTCTTCCACTTAGCATCATGTTTCCGACGTTCATGCACATCGCAGCAGGTGCCAATGCTTCAGTCCTTTTTGTTACTGAATAGCCTTTCATTGTATGGGTATACCACATTTTGTTTATCCATTTCTCACTTGATGGACATTTTGGTTGTTTCAAAAAGTCATTTCTTATGTTGAAATAAAGTTCTGTTGAACTAATTCTGCCTTGGCTTTGACCTTGCAGGTGAACCCATGACAAACATCCTCCTTCTTCAGTGGGAACCCTTCTAACATGTGGAAGTTCTCCACGCTAACCGTCCACAGCTGCTGATGTGGTAGATGACCCATAGACCACGCCCACCTCCCCACACTGATTATAGAACAAAGTCCAGCTTTACCACAACCTCCTAAAGGTGGGATGGTCAGAACAGAGCATCATAGCAAGCACTTATCCTTTTAACTATTCATTTATTTTATAATTAATGATAAAATGACAAGCTGAATGGGAATTACACTAACAGGCTCTGTCCAATAGAGGACACATCTAATTTATTATTATTATTACTACTATTACTAATACTATTATTAATACACTCTGAGAAAACCAAGTCAGGGCCCAATTACTGCAGTGACATTCCCCCGGGTGAGTAGGAGGGCCCCACTGCAGTAATAAAACCGTTCACTCAGGAAGCCTTTGTGAAGTGACTCCATGACTTTCTTTTCTGAGCTGCGTAAATATGACCACATAATTACTTTCAGCAAAGGAAGGAGTTTGACAGGGATAGGCCTGCTACCCAGCGTCCAGGAGGATGAAGGGGATGGAGGAGGAGGAAGGGGTGAAGAGGGTCCCACGACTCCTTTGTGACTCCTCCTCAGCCCTGATCTTTCTAGCTGTATTATTTTTGCTTCAGGAGTTTATCTTCCCAAATCAAAACAAGGCTCCCATCTTCAACATGTCCCTTGTATCCCACAGAGGGCCTGTGACAGCCCCTATGAACCAAGTGTGTTCTCAGTAAACACTTTTGGAGAATAATAGATAATGAGGGATGAACTGGCTAGATGGGTGGATGATGGATGGATGGATGGATGGTTGATGGATAGATGGATGGATGGGTGGATGGATGGATGGCTGATGAATGGGTAAATGGATGGCTGATGGATGGGTAAATGGATGGATGATGGATGGTGGATAAAAGGATGGATGGCGGGGTGGTTGGATGAAAAGAGGAAGGGAGAGAAGGAGGGATAAAAACACACAACCACAAACAGAATCATCACCTCAGAGGTTAATCAAAAGCTTGTGCTGAGAAGCAGCTAGTCTAGTTTTGAGCGTGGTCAGCTCCTGGAGGCTTACCCTGCCTCTTCCAATTGGTCAAGGAATGTGCCTTTTCCATGTATCCCTGTCTGTTTCAGGCCTCCCAGTAGCCTGGGGGAAACTGGGTTGCTTATCTTAACAATTCAGATAATGTGCATGGAAGTCTTTGTAACTATAAATACCCATTTCTGCCCTGACCCTTCTCAGGACTCTGAGGAAGCTGAGGCAGAAAACTGAAGATTAAAGAACATCAGATGGTTAGAGGAGGCTTAAAAAATGGGATCACCTTGCCTAACTACCTCTGTACACATGAGGAAACTGAGGACAAAAGGGAAATGGTTACTTCTCCAAGGCCATTCGAGTAGTTAATAATTGGTCCAGAATTCAGACCCCATTCACATGATTCCTACTTTCTTTCCCCTGGATTTCCTCTCTAACATCCTTGCTGGACCATTTCATAAAGAGCAGCATTCATCTCAAACCCACTGCCCTCAGCCTTTAATGACAAGTTCCTAGCAACCCCAGCAGAGCCCGGATGAGGACTACATATTCTCTTCAGTTCCTTATTCTGAGCTTGTCGACTAAACGGTAAGGTCTCTGGGCTCCTTTCAGATCCATTTCTTCCAGAGTGTCCCCTAGCTCCCAGTCTGACCCAGTGGCAATGCGTCTGAGATTTGCTGGCGCCAACGGGTGCCTTGGAGAGCCTTTAAGAAGCAAGTGACGTCTTGGATGACGCACCACCTCATTTCAGGGCTTGGTGGGCTTAAAAAAGCTCTTCCAAATCACTCCAATGATTTCCCCTGGTACAGATCTGGCCCAAAATATCCAACAGACCATTCCCAGTGCACTTTTCAAAGCTTAGATGCTGCTAGGATAGTTACCTTCTTGGGAAATGCACCTGTTATTGTAGAGTCAGAGTTAGCACTTTCCTGTTTTAGCAGATAAAACTGCCCCTGTTCATTGGGGTAGGGGGTGAGAACTCACCTAAACGGTACCCCTAACTCAGCCCTGACACGAATGCTTTTTGCTCCAAGGATTCTTCAGACTAGAGATGCACCTCACTTCTGCCTCATTTCTGCAAGCACGTGGGTTTGCGAGTCAAAGACCCGGATGGTGGTGAAACTCAGTTCCCGACTGTGTGAGGTTGGGTGAGGCACCTAATCTGTTTGAATTTTAGTTCTTCTTCATCTGAAGCAACAACCGTAACAACAGCTCTGTCGCAGGCTGGGATTACAAGCAGTGAAAGAATCATTTAAGTCGAAAATACTGCCAAAGGACAGATCATTCAATGACACTTGTGAAAGCACGGTAAGGAAGACTTTATTCAAGGCGGGCCATGACAACAGGCGTAGGACCACTGGAGTGGGGAGAAATTGAACTCATCTCTGTGTACCGCATGGGCAAATGGGATTTCGGAACCAAGGAGCAGGATGGGGGGGATGGTCAGTGGACAGAAAATGACTTAGAGGAAACTTGAGGGGGTAAAAGGGGATTCTTGCTAAACAGACCAAACAGGATTCTTGCTGCAGGCAGGTCAGAGTGATCAGACATCACCTGGGGGGTGGTGGAGGAGGACGCTCAAATATCAAAGATAGGGGATTCTGGTTAAACTGACTTAGCAGGATTCTTGCTAAAACTGGACAATGCAGAGACCAACTTGAAAATCCAAAAGTCAAGGCCTAGTTGCAGAGTTCAATGGCAACTGAGTACAGTTTGGTAGAGGAGAAAATCTTTGTCTCTACAAATATTAAATATCTTCCAATTTGGTTCCTGGGGAAAGGTTGACAGCAAAAGGCGAGTGAAGGGAGAAACTGAGGCACAACCACCCTTAGAAACCAGCCCAACAACTGGCTTTCCAGCCAATCCCACCCCGCCTATGCCAGAGGGCACACACTGCAAAACCCTTCTTCCCCAGGCCCCAGGTGCCATGAAAAGTCCCCTCAGGATTTATTTTATGCTTTTAGGTTGTGCACATAAGGAAATAGTGGAGCAGAGACTAAATGGTTCAAAATTGCACAGTAAATCAGCTGGGACACATTTGGGGATCCCCTGGCCTCCCAGGTACTTCCCACCTGAACCGCAGGAACTCAGGATGCCGCGTGATCTTCGCCGGGAGACCCCAGCTGGAGTCTTCCTTCCCTGGCTCGGGATTTTTCATCACGTTTGACAGGCATTCCGAGGTCCTTTGGACTACAGGTATGTTTAAAAATACCCTTCTTTTTAAAAAGCCAGCTGTTAATTCCACTCATTTGTCAAGGAGGCAAAAAGATGAACTTGATTTAACATATCAAAGGAAGCTGAGTTTCCCCTTTTCACCTTTCAAGCCACCCTTCAGCTAGGACGCAGCAGGATGATGCAAGTTTACCTTGTGAGTTCCCTTCTCACCATCTGTGCTCCCCAACACTTCTCAGTTAAAACAGACATATGGATTGAAGAATTCACCCTAAAGAGGAAAAAAGTGAGAGTCAGGCAAAGACGCACTGAGAGGAAAATTAGATTTCAATGAAAAAATGAGCAGAGCAGACTGTGCGTGTAGAGAGAGCAAGCTGTCAGTCATCACGTGCTGGTTAGTCGTCAGTGGGTACAGCCTTGCGGGGTGTTGAACCCCAAGGGACCCCGCTGGTGGGCATTGGACCGTGTCCTGCTGGTCGGGCAGAATCTATCGCGTCCACCCTCCCCTGCTCAGCCTCCAAGGCCTCACTCTGGTTTACAATTAAACTTTTCAACTTGGAAGAGAAACATCAGGGACCCAAAGGGATTGATTCAGAGGCCCCATGGAGGTTAGCCTGACGACAGACAAGAGAGGCCATGAGCTGGAGGGAAGGGCAGTCAGAGGGGGGAGGTCTGTGTGCCCGTCTCAGCCCCCAAGGCTGGGGCAGGGTCTCAGCCGTGTTAGGAACCGGCAGGCTGTGGGAGGGGAGACAGAGAGACAGGTTGAGAAGAGATGAGAAAGGCAAGTACATAAAAAGAAGAGGGGAGTGAAAGACGAAGGAAGGCGGGGGAGAAAGGGATCATTCGAGGTGCACAACTGAAAGCGAAGGTTCTCACAAGACTTATGAAACCAAAACCACACAAACTTGCCTCCAATTCTCATTTTCTAAAATTAACAGCGGAGTTTCAGAATTAGCCTAGATTCTGAATACAGCGTTAAAGGGCTCTACTTTTTTTTTTTTTTTAATGTCTAAAGGGCATCCTGCCTAACTAAGTGCCTGTATCTTCTTCTGTACCCCAGACCCGCTCCCCAAATCCCTGCGGCTCCTCTCCTTTCCAAAGTGGTTTCTGGACATAAACGAGGCTGCCTTTTTAAAATCTTTTTAGAAAATTAATATTTGTTCTGCGTCATTGGCTTGTTTTGGCTTTTCTAATGTGCTGATGAGACACTCTAGCGTGAGTTCTGCAGATATACCCATTTCAACAGCAATTTGGAAAGTCAGTGTGAAGCCAGAAAGAGCCAGAATTTGATCTAAGGAAGGAGAAAGCTCATTGAGTAGAGGAATGTGAGGCAAACTTTAGCCATCCTTTACGCATGAAAATTTAAAGCGTATCAATTTTCAGTCAACAGGCTAAACCCTGGTCTCCTGTTCTATTCAATAGTTCTCTCCCCTAGGGATTATCTTGTGTTTCAGGTATTCTCTTACTTTTAGTGCTTTCTACCTTCAGCTGAAAATCTTGCTCCAAAGGTACGGATGAGATTAAATGACGATTCGAGGTTTCAAAAGGACTCCCAGTAATTCTTAACTCCCCAAGGGGCTGACATCTGATCTTCCAAAGGCCTCTGCCCGAGCACTGGCTCTGGGGACTGGCAAGGGCATCTGCCTTCAACCCACCACTTAACAGATCAGGAAATAGTCACAAGACTGGAATGCAGAGCAGCCCCTTAACATATTCAAGTGCAGACAGCCGGAGCCAAAGTGAAGACTAGACCTTAAGACTTTCAACCCCTATCCTGCGTTCATGCATCTCACCACACTGCCCTCCTTCAGAGAACAAAGCTTCAGCAGCAGCCTCCCAGAGGAACATCTTAAGCCAAGAGGATGGCATCTTTGCGTTTTAAACACACACACACACACACACACACACACACACACACACACACACAGGAACTCTATGTCTGAGGGGTAGGTAAAGACCCCTGAGTATCAAAAAGGAAGCAGAAATTTGGAAGTTCTCAAGATCTGGAGATCCTAGAACCCACGACAGCAGGGATGTGGTTGGGACTAAAATCAGGGTCAGCATGAGGAAAAGCTCCCAGATCAATGCAGCCAGGGGACTGTCCCTTCCTAACCTGACAGCAAACTGCATTAGAGTTTATGCTCTGGGGAGGTTGACCCCAAGTAACTTTGAGTAGCAGGGTGGGATGAAAAGCCACACTGAGAAAAAAGAGGTTAGGTGAAGGTCAACACGTCTTTTCCCTCACTCTTGAGTTCCCAGACATTGGGATCCAGGTTTATACCCAAACCCAGGAAAGAGATTGTAAATTCCTCACTGGGGAAACTGTACTGCCTAATGGGAAAGGCCACTGGACACTGACACTTGGAAATCCCTAATGAGATGACAGGGTTCCTGGCCAGTGCCCTGGGAGCGGGTCTACCAGTCAGTGGGCCTGACCCATGCACAACAGAGCTCCTAGTCCCAGTGCAGTTTTGTGCTTTGCTCTCTTTTTTTTCCAAAAAATTTTGGTGAGATTCACATAATCTAAAATGACCATTTCAAAATGAACAATTTTGTGGTAGTCAGTACATTCACAATATTGTACAACTAGCACGTCTATCTAGTTTTAAAACATTTCATCACCCCAAATGGAAATCCCTCTTTTGACTAAAAAGGGACAACCACGGGGTCACTAGGCACCTGATGGAAAACTTCTAGCATAAATGACAGATGGAAAAAACCACAGACAAGAGGAACTCAAAGGAGACAGAGGTTGACCAGAGTAGAAGAAAAAATTTTAAATAAAACTTTCAAAAGTTCTCCTCAGAAAGATGAAAAGGTGTTACATATTTGAAACAAAAAGCTGATGCTAAGAAAAATAGATAATGTTTGTAGAACATATAGAATGAGAAAAAGCTCTTGGAAAGTCAAAGTGTAAGAGAAAAAAATTTTTTTAATTAATAGAAAAGAAAAAAAATTGAAGAGTTAGAAGATAAAGTTGAAAAGATCACCCAGAGAGAAGCCAAAGAAGGTAAAATAGGAAAGAGGAGATAAGGTAATTAAAATCTGATCTAATCTGAGTCAGTCTAAGTGAGCCAACATTGAATAATAGGAGTTTTAGAAAAAGAGAAAAGAGAATATAGAGAGGAAAATGTTGTTGAACAAATACAGAAAAAAATTTCCAGCTGCAGGCATTTATCTCCAGATTGAAAGGGCTACATTCTTCTTCAAAGAACAAAAAGGAGACCCACATGAAGGCAAACTGTTGTATACATTAGAAGAGCTGGCACAAAAAAATACCCTAAAACTTCAAGAGAGGAAAAAATAATAGGCCACATATAGAGGATTTGGAATCAGAATGGTATTAGACTTTTTAATAGTAATAATGGAATCTGGAAAAGAATAGAACAATGCTTTTAAAACTGATTAAAAATTATTTGTGAACTAAAATTTTATACCCAGCTATGTTAGAGTTCTCCAAAGAAACACAACAAAAAAGAGAGATGATATAGCTCTAGATGACATAGATGCAAATGTAGGTGGGAGGTGATTTCCTACAGGAATTGGCTCATGCAGTTATGGGGGCTAAGTCCCACAGTCTGCCATCTACAAGCTGAATAACCAGGGAAGCCAGTGGTATAATTCAGTCTGAGGCTGAAGGCATGGGAACTTAGGGACCACTGGTAAAAGTCCCAGAGTTTGAAGGCCTGGGAATCAGGAGCTCTGATGGCCAAGGGCAGGAGAAGATAGACATCCCAGCTCAAGAGGAAAGAGAGGTGAGTTTCCCTTCCTTCACTTTTCTGTTCTATTTGGGCCTGCCCACCTTGGTGAGGGTGGATCTTCTTTACTCAGTCTATTGAATCAAATGCTAATCTCATCCAGAAACACCCCGACAGACAAGACACACCCAGAAATAATGTTTTACCAGTTATCTGAGCATCCCTTAGCCCAGCCAAGTTGACATAGAAAATTAAACATCAAACCAGCCAACCTAGCAATCGAGTTGGTGGTAGAATGAAGTTCTTTTCTGACATTCACAGACTCCACCTACCAAGATGCTGCACCAACAAGAGGAAGTAATTTTTTCAAAGAAGACCATGTGAGGCCAAGGAAACAAAGGCGCCAACGTGGGAAAGAGCTGAAGGGAACGGTCATGGTGGTAATGAAGGGAAATCCTACTACGAGTGTGAAGGCAAGGGACAGAATTGGTGTCTGGAGTCTTTCCAGGGGTCAGTCTGGGGTCTTTCTGGAAGCAAGTCAAGAAATCGTCCAGGACAGATATATCTAAGATAAAAATGGAGCTTGATGTACTGATAGTCACGGGAATTTAAGCTCTGGTAGAGATAACAAATTAATGGCAAGTACACAGAAAGTTAAGCAAAATTTTAAAAATAAGGCAATTACTAACTCTAGGAAAACAAAAGCTCTGTACAAGAAAGAAAAAGAAATCATGATCAGCTCTGTGGTTCTTCTGTGATTATATTTACATGGTCAAAAAAACACAAACCCTGAATACTCTTTGACCAAACATTGTTTCATATATATATAAATAGGATCTTGGGAGGCAGAGAAGTGTAGGTGAGTACTGGGGGAGGGAGGAGTGGGGTATAAGAACATCCAAAGTAGAGAAATCAAAGAACAGAAATATACACATATTATTTAGAAACACAGAGGCAAGCCATAAGAAACATCTTAAAACATTTGGAAGTATTTGCCTCAGGGGAGGAGAAATTAAATATAAGGGGAGACGTGGGTCAGGGGACTGCTGTTTTCAATAGAAGCCTTTTAATACTGTTTGACTTTTTAAACTAGGGCTATGCATTTCTTTAATAGAGATACAGATTAAATTTTTACAAAAACCCATTACTGTAACAACTTGGCCCGCCAACGTAGCTGTAACGTACTGAGTTATACACAATGTCATGTGATGGTCTTCCTTCCTATACACAATTCACCAAGAAGAAATGCTACTCACTGTCAAGTCTCATTCCTGAAAGATGTGACCTCTTTTTCAACCCTGAGGAAATGGAGCCACTAAATACAAGTCAAATCCGGTTACAGTCAAAATCCAAGTGAAGTGCAGCCAAAATATTTGCAAGCCCCAGGTAATGGCCCAGTTACCCAGCATCGTTTGTTGTAACAGCATTTTGGAGCATTAAAAAAAGAGTGGTTGCTTCCACTCTGGGCTCCTACAGCATCCTACTGCTCTCACCAAAGCATTTATCACACTTTCTTGTACTTCCTCACTGTTGGGACTTCTAAAGTGTTTGTTTAATGCACTGTCTTCACGAAGATGAAGACCACTGCTGATTGATTTTTTTTGTCCCCTGCATCTAACACATCGACTGATATGTGGAAGGCACGGAGTCAGTGTTTGAGTAAATGAAGAAGGGGGAAGGATTGAATGAATGTAAAAATATAATAATAATTAAACAGCAGCCAGTATTGATGTCACACAAGAAAAGCATAGAGGGAAGAGGACCAAAAAGTGGGGTCTGTTAATTGTGGCAATTGCTGCAGAGCCCAAGTAATGACAAGAAGGATGGACTCAGTGCCTGCTGTGCTCCAGGCACTGTTCTAGGAGAGGCAGGTGTATTAATCCAACTAATCCTCAGGATAACCCACAAGGTAGATTATCCCTCTTCCCATTTTATAGAGAAGTAATTTATTGGCCCCAAATCACATAGTCAGCAAGCGATAGATGAACCGAGGTCAGGACCCAGGCCACCTGGCTGCAACGTCTGTGCTCACAAGCACATCACACCTGGGGAATGAAGGAATGAAGCCCTTTGGAGTGAACACCTAAGGACATAGCCCCAGAGAGGACCTGGCTGGGTACATGCAACTGGTTTGGAGTTGTTCAGAAAGTTCCAGGGATTGGAGGAGTTAATAAATGGTTGTACTACTCAAAGCAATCTACAGATTTAATGTGATCTCTATCAAATTTCCCAGGACATTTTTCACAGAATAATCTTAAATTTTACATAGAATCACAAAAGATCCCAAGTTGCCAAAGCAATCCTGAGGAAAAAGAACAAAGCTAGAGGCATAACTCTGCCAAGACTTCAGCCAATCCTACAAAGCTACAGTAATAAAAACTGTATAGTATTGTCGCAAAAGCAGACTTATAGATCAATGGAACAGAATAGAGAGCCCAGAAATAAACCCACACACCTGTGGTCAACTAATCTTCAAGTAAAAAGGCAAGAATATACAATGGAGAAAAAGTCTCTTCAGAAAGTGGTGTTGGGAAAGCCCGACAGCCACATGTAAATCAATGAAGTTAGAAGACTCCCTCACACCATACACAAAAATAAACTCAAAATGGCTTAAAGACCTAAATATAAGACATGATACCAAAAAAAATTCCTAGAAAAGAACACAGGCAAAACATTCTTGGACATAAATCATAGCAATATCTTCTTAGGTCAGTCTCCTAAGGCAAAAGAAATGAAAGCAAAAATAAACAAATGGAACCTAATCAAGCTTAAAAGCTTTTGCTTAGCAAAGGAAATCATAAACAAAGCAAAAAGACAACCTATGGACTAGGAGAGAATATTTGCAAGCAATATGACTGACAAGGGTTAATTTCCAAAATATACAAACAGCTCATACAACTCAGTATTGAAAAAATAAACACGCCAATCAAAAATGGGTAGAAGACCTAAACAGGTATTTCTCCAAAGAAGAAGTATATATGGCCAACAGGCTCATGAAAAGATGCTCAACGTTATTAATTATTTGAGAAATGCAAATCAAAACTACAATGAGGTATCACCTCACACTAGTCAGAATGGCCATCATTAAAATGTCTAAAATACTAAATGCTGAAAAGGGTGTGGAGAAAAAGGAACCCTCCTACACTGTTGATGGGAATGTAAATTGGTGCAGCCACTATGGAAGAGAGTATGGAGGTTCCTTAAAAAACTAAGAGTAGACTTACCATATGATCCAGCAATCCCACTCTTAGGCATATATCCAGAGAAGACGAAAACTCTAATTCAAAAAGATATGTGCATCCCAATGTCCATAGCAGCACCATTTACAATAGCCAAGACATGGGATCAACCTAAGTGTCCATCAACAGATGACTGGATAAAGAAGATGCGGTGTATATCTGTATATACAATGGAATATTACTCATCTATAAAAAAGAATGAAAGAGTTCCATTTGCAGCAACATGGATGGACCAAGAGATTATCATACTGAGTGAAGTAAGTCTCAGGCAGAGAAAGGAAAATACTATATCACTTATATTTGGAATCTAAAAAATAATACAAATGAACTTATTTACAAAACAGAAACAGACTCACAGACATAGAAAACAAATTTACGGTTACCAAAGGGGAAGTGGGGGTGGAGGCGATAAATTAGGAGTCTAGGATTAACAGATACGTACCACTACATATAAAATAGATAAACAACAAGGATTTACTGTATAGCACAGGGAACTATATTCAGTATTTTGTAATAACCTGGAATGGAAAAGAACCTGAAAAAAATATATATGTATAACTGAATTACTTTGCTGTACACCTGAAACTAACGCAACATTGTCAATCAGCTATACTTCAGTTAAAAAATAAAAACATTAAAAAAAAGAAAGCTCCAAGGGGAGAAGGGTTCTTCAGTCCTGAATGAGGGCTTGTAGGATGAAAACTACTTGGAGCTTTGGAGTTAGGAGCTAAGCCTCACCCCACGGCCCTCAGCTGCTCAGGAGGAAGACTGCCTGTGTCCTCCCAGGTGCTAAGTTGGGTAGGGGGAGAGCCAGCTGACGGGAGGGATTGCCCAGGCACAAGGGGGTGTGGACCAGAGGGTGGAACTGTGAGGAGCTCCGAAGGGAAAACACTCCAATTGTCTGATGTCCTGGTGCTCTCTGGACATCAGGGGACGTGGGCAGGAAGACTGAGCAAGTGAAACTAAAAGCTGATCAATGAAAGTTTCTGCAGAAACCTGAGAAGACCCAAGGAAGCTCCAGTTGGAAAAATAACAGGACCAAAGACCATGCAATTCACAAGGAAATAGAAT
Organism: Camelus bactrianus; assembly: GCF_048773025.1. Taxonomy (NCBI): domain Eukaryota; kingdom Metazoa; phylum Chordata; class Mammalia; order Artiodactyla; family Camelidae; genus Camelus; species Camelus bactrianus. The sequence continues at coordinate 11,185,638 of NC_133539.1, read as the reverse complement.
ATCTTGGCTCCTTCCATGACATCAGAGCACTATGGCGTCCCTCAACCTGGGATAGACTGGTTACAGAAATGGCTGCAATTCCTCACCACTCCCTGCATCCAGTCCTTCCAGTGTCTCTTTGCAGCTCCGACTGCCATGTCCATGTGACAGCCCAGCCAAGATCAGCAGAGCTGCCTCCCTGCCCTGCATCAGATGGATGAGCAAGCCCAGCTGAGACTAGAGAACCATCCGGCTTACCTGTGGACTCGTGAGCACACTGGGGCTTCTTTCTGCTCTAAGCTCTGGATCCCATGTTGATGGAGTCCTTGTCAAATACAAAAAGGGTTCGATGCTGATTGAAACTCCAGATCCATCTCTCGTCTGATCTCTGTTTTCATGGTCTCCAAAGTGTCCAACACATGTGCAGAATTAGGTCAAATTGGAATTACAGAGATGGAAAAATTCACAGAGAACATTTCATTCACTCTAATAATAAATGTGGCCGTCCCTCTCCACTTCAGCCCCGTCTACAACTTGACTTCATGATTGAAGCTCCAAAATGCTACAAAGTCTGGGTAAACTCTCCCAATATGAAGACCTGCATCTCATTCCAAACTCTGGCACCCAGCACCCCCTGGGGAAGACCTCAAGATATGTATGTGGCACTGAATACCTTTTCCAAAAGAAGTGTCTCCAAGTAAGTCTTTTTAACGCCTACACTCCACGCTGCCAGTCAGGTTTACTTAAGGATGCAGACACACGAGTGGGGAGGGATTTATTAGAAGCAGTTGGTACTAGCTTGGCCTGGGCCCCTGGGCTCACCCCATGGCCCCTCATCTTCCAGCAGGTTAGACCAGCTTCCTTACGTGACGTCCTCAGGGTAGCGTTCTGGTTTTGGAAGTCAGACGATGTCACTTTGACTGCATCTTATTAGTCAAAGCGAGTCACAAGGCCAGCCCATTTTCCAAAGGGGGACAAATCCACTCCACTTCTTGAGCTGCAAAACTTTGGGCCAGATGTAACCTGCCACACTATATTTGGGCTTCATTTTTCTTGTTGAATATTATTCATGCTGAAGAGCAGGACCACTCTCCGTAGAGGAACGCTTAGTCATCCACTCGGCTTCAGCCCGAAGAGAGTAACTAAACCTGACGGGAGATGCTGGGGTCAGCACAGATACACACGATTTAGGGCAGGTCAGCTGAGGGAAGGACCAGGGTGTAAGGCCTGCCCCAGAGATGCACCTGAGAACGTGTTCATAGGTGAGAATCAGAGAGAAGCTGCGGATGCTGACAGGGGTGGGGGGTAGTAGGGTGGAGAATCAGGGAAGGAGGAATGGGTTGGACAAGTACCTACCATGTGCCAGGTGCTTGACACACATCATTTCACTCAGTCCTTACAACGACCCATTACAATCCTGATAGCAAACACTCACATCACGGTTACCACATGCCAGGCCCAGAGCTAATTGCTTTCCACATGGTTACGCAGCTAATATTAGCAACAACCCTGAAATAGATACCAGTGTTTATCCCTTTCCACAGATGAAAAGAAAACTAAGGCCCAGAGACGTTAAGTACCTAGCCCAAGGGCACACAGCTAGTAGGAGATGAAGTTAGGTTCCACCATTACACACCTAAGAAAACTGAGGCTCGGAGAGATGAAATCACTTGCCAAAGGACACAGAGCTGAACAAAGATTCACACCTAAATCTGTCTGACTTCCAAATCTGGGCATTTTCCTTGAATACAGTTTTCTCAGGGAAAGATTTCCTTCAAGAGGAAGATTATTGCAGACTCTTCCAGAAAGGGGAGACCGGTGCTATGGGAAGAGATTAATCAAGGCAATCAGACTTTCTTAGTGAAACAAAATGACAAGAAACCAACAGTGGGCATTTGTTTGCAAATAGCTGAGCATAGACTGGGCCCCACATAATACAAGTGAAGTAAGGAAAAGGCACGTGCCTGGTACTTAACATTGGCTTTCTTTTCTTTTCTTTTGATATTTAATGTCTTGTCAGTTAAGAGAATTAACTGGTTCCTGTCTTGAACAGATAGGGGCATCTTTATGGGAAGGTGTGTGTCAACACAGCCAGCGTTTCACAGGGAGATCTATTGCAAGGGGGTCTCTGTAAATCCCCAGCCGGCCAGTCTAGTGGAAAAGCAGCACCTGATGGCCCAGAACAGAGCAAAGGGCCAGAAACTCCCCCCACCGACTCAGGATGCTCCATTCACAGGCAGTGGGGAGGTGTCCCTATGACCCCAAGCCTACTCCTGCAGAAGCAGCATCTGCAGGTTCCAGAAGAAGAAGAGGGAAAGAAGGGATGGTTTGGAGGGCTGCCACTCTGGAAGGTGTCGCCAGGAAGGCAGCTTGAACCCTAATCAGACTCAACATATGCCTGACTAGAAACAACAGAGGGCCTGGCACGGGATCCGTCTAGGTCTGTGCTTGGAGAAGCATCTCCAGAGGCTTTGTCAGTCTGCATGCTATGTTCCAGAGAATTCCACGTGAGCCCGAGGGATGAGGCCATTCTGTGACGGAGCTGGAAAACCCTAAGTGACTGCAGAGACAAGGGATCCTGGCGAGGACCTTGTGGAAGGAGGAGAGGCAGACTCGCCATCCCTGGGAGGGAGCCGGATGCCCCATCTCAGCCCAGCCTCTGAGTTACCTGTTCCCAAGATGGAAGATTTCAGCTGATGACTTTTTCATGAAACATCTTTTTTTTGGAGGGAAGAGGGGAAGCTTGGAGTTCTAGTGAGGATTGGAGTGGAGATCGAGGCGGGTAAGAATAGGCACTGGTGAGAACACGGCAGGATTGCGTGAGAAACCATCTGAGTGAAAGGGTTCCTTCCTGCAGCAGAGCCGCAGATGCAGGCGTTGAAGCCTGATGTGTCCATTGGGGTCTCCCCATTTCGCGTCTCCTGTCCCACCCACCCTCACGTCCACCAGCACACACAGGATCCCCAAGGAGCAGTGGGGGGCCAGGGCAAGTCCTTCGAAGGCTCCTTCTCGCTGAGCCAGCACCCGCCCCCCCTCCCCACGGCTCCACCCGCAGGCATGTCTTCAGCACGTCCAGGCCCAGGACGTCTGCGCACAACCCTATTCCCCTTTAGCAACTGGCCCTCACCAGCATCGGCCCTCTCCCTCCCGTGTGGTCTGGGGGTGGGGGGCTTGACTGCCTCTCACTCTGTCCTCCCTGCAGCACAACCCCAAGAGCCTCAGACATTTCATGCCTCAACGGGAGGGAACGGGCCGCGAAGCATCACCAGCCGCCTCCAGGCTCTTGTGTTTGGGCTCTGGTCGGATCGACCCATTTTGGTCGTTTTCCCCGAGTCCTGGGCTTCAAGGACACCCTCAGACCTTTACAGCAGCGTAGAGCTTTGGCACCTCCAGGTCCCCTGGGACCTGGCAGACTGCAAACATGCCCAGGATGGCCCCAGGAGACTGAGTAGCTTTGAGCCTACACCTGTGGGGTTCTGGAGGAGTCAGGTTCCAGCAGATACCAGATTTGATTCTCTTTAAGTCCCAGAATCTCTCCAAACCTCCAGGAAAGTCTTGGAGTTCCCAAAGTGAAAGCTGGACGAGGTCAGCCCTCCTTACCTGCAATGAATAGGGAGGAATGGCCCCCTGTGCACGTGAAGGTTGAAATGTTGCTTCTGTACCATCAAGAACCAGTTCACTGTTAGGACTGTGACTTTGGGAAAGCTTGGGATGACTCGCTTCATTAAAAGACAACACTCGCTATGCCACCCAGCTCATTGTTTTCTATGGGACCCCAGTGCTTCCCTGATGCACATGGGAAGGCTTCCAAAATCTTTTGCCAATTGAAGGAATGACCTCACCTTCTCACGAGGTGGCCACCACCCTGCCGCCCACAGGAAAAGGGTCTGGAAGCTCCCCATGGTGGGGAAGTTATCTGATGGTCGTCTCTTACTTTGTTTTTCATAGGTCCTCACGGTGGGGACTGACTATGTTCACTGTTCATATTTTACTGCAAAAAATATCTATAACCTCCTTCCCAGAAAATCAAACACTACTTTACATGTTGGAGAAGCAGCATGATGTAAAACTCCCCAGAGCAGAGGCAGACAGAGTGATTCATACCCTCTCTTCAGAGACATATGCTGTGCACGTGTGCCCAGTGTAGACCTCGCAGCAGGCTGGATTCTGAGAGGGGCCCGCTCGGGAGAAAAATCTTTATTTTTACCCGTTGCCAAAAAGGGAACCTCACCCCAATTCTCCCTCATAAATAGCACGCTCAGAAGCCTCGCCGTTTCTGAAGGCTGCTCATAATAAGCGCAAGATGCTCAGTCTAACTTAAACCATAGATGGACGACTGGGTTTACAGAAATCAAATTAGACTCATTCTCTAAAATGAAAGAACTCAGTCTTCTAAAAATACAGTAGCATTTGTTTCTGGCCAGGCTGCTATGTTTGCACACTTTTCTTTGTTTCTGGAACCTACGCCTTTCAAAAGATGCTCTACAGTCCTGGCCCACAGAGGACCTGTCCCTTGGTGTGGTTTAAGATAGATGTGATTCTGGTGCACATCAAGGAAAAGTTGAAGGCGACACCTCCTGAAAGTTGAAAAGACAGGATGTGTGGTGACTGAGCCGTCTGGAGGTGGATTTTTGTTGTTATTTTTAAAAGCAGCTGGAGAGTTCACAGCTCTAAGAAGTAGCCTTGAAAACAAGATTCAGTCCTTGCGGAGAGCTAGCTTGGTAAATACAGTGACACTTTATATTAACACTACTGTCCCAGGATGCATGAGAAATGACAGGAAGACATCTTAATCACTCCCTTGAGAAGAGGGAACTTGATTTATCATTGGGGAAACTGAGGCTACCTGAGATGAAGCTTTTTGCCCAACATGATGGAGCAAATCTGGCTCATTTCCACTGACTCGTCAGGCATGAGTCCCAGCGGCTGGATAGGAGTGGCTCTCATCTGAGCTCTCTGCCCGGGGAAGCGGTCTTTGTTTGTGGGCAGAGAAGGCAAGAATGGGGAGGGGACCATAATGGTGTCTGTTTTGACCCTGGTGGGAAGCGTCATAGGAAGGTTTTCCCCCCACAGTCACCGAAATCTGTTCTGTCCCCTGGTTTGCAGGGATTTTCTCCTGAATTTCCCGAGACAACCTTTCTCCTATTGGGCCACAATCTATGTCCCCATGGTAGGTGGAAGTCATCCCTGCTCCACCCTCAGCACGTCCCTGCTGCAGAGACGTGTCGCATCCTCATCCCTGGACCCTGTTAATGTGAACTTATTAGGGGAAAGGGTCTTTGTAGATGTATTCAAGTTGAAGATTTTGAGATGAAGAGATTGTCCAATGGGCCCTCAATGCCATCACAAGCCTCTTTATAAGACACTTACACAAGGACGGAGATTTGATGCAGAAGAGGAGGAGGTGATGTGTGGTGGAGATGGAGATGGGAGTGATGTGGCCACAAGCCAAGGAAAGCCTGCAGCCACCAGGAGCTGGAGGAAACTCTCCCCGGGAGCCCTCACAGGCTCTGCTGACAGCTTGATTTCAGACTCCTGGCCTCCAGAACGGTGAGAAAAGAAAAGTTTGTTGTTGTAAGTGATCAAGTTTATGGTGGTTTGTTACAGCAGCCACAGAAAACCAGCAGTCTCCATCCCAGCTAAACTGAGACCTAGACTCCGATACCATGGAGGCTCACTGTCCTGTTCCATTATCCTTTTGACAGATATTTATTGAGTGCCGACACGTGCTGACAGAGTGAGGTGCTGAGATACAATGGTGAGCCAAGAGACACGAACCCCATCTTCAGGTCAGTAAGCAAATAAGTACACTGATTCCATTAGAGTCTGCCATGAGGGCAGAAGGACAGGGTGCATGACAGGTGATGACATGGTAATGGCCTTGTGTGGACAGCGACGGGGTGGGATTTAAACAGAGACCTGAGCTCCAATAGGGGAAGGAGCTTTCCAGTAACAGGGAACTGTCTGTGGGAAAACCTAGAAGCAGGGAGGCTCTGGAAGCTCTCAAGCATTACCTAAAGGCAGAAAGGAAGAAGGGCATTGGATGAGGATGGAAGACAGGCCACGCAGGCCTTAGGGTCCAAGCATAAGAACCTTAGCCTGTGTCCTAAAGACCTGGGGAGCCACCTGCTTCATGCACAGGGGTGGCCCAATCAGGTTGAGGTTTCAGAGGACTCAGTCTGGCTGCTGCATGGAGAGGGAGTGGGAGGGGCTGAAGTCAGTAGCATTAGGTCAATGAGGAGGCTCTTGAGAAGCCCAGACGAGGTATGATGGTTGTTTGCACTTGGATGTAGCAGCCGAGATGAGTTAGAAGTGGGTGGATTCCAAAAAGTGTAGGAAGTAGGAGCTGGTGATGGATTGGAGGCGGGTGATGAGGAGAGGGTGATGTACAGGGTACGTCTTGGGTTTCTCATTGGTACCAAGAGCAAGATGGTGATGCCAGAACCACTGGGAACTCTTGAGAAGGACCAGGTGGGGGGAAAGAAGATAATTAGTGTTTTCATCGAAAATGATCTTACTTCTCAGTTTTTCTGAGACAATCCAAGTTATGCCTATTATCTCAAAGTCTTGTCCAGAAATTATTATTCCCCCAAATGCCCTGGTTTGGAGCAATCAATTATACGGTCACCCTGGGCTAACGCTTGCGTGATTTGGAAGGCCTTTGAGATTTCGAGAATGTAGAATGACAAGAAGAGGGCGCTGAGGAGCAAACCTTGATGAACTTAATTTTTTTATTTAAAAAAATTTTTTAAATTGAAGTTGACTTAGTTGACTTACAATGTTGTGTTTGTCTCAGGTGTACATCAAAGTGATTCAGTTACATATATCTTTTTCAGTTTCTTTTCCATTATAGGTTATTACAAGATACTGAATATAGTTCCTTGTGTTATAGGGTAGGGCCTTATTGTTTATCTATTTTATATATAGTAGTGTGTATATACTAATTCCAAACTCCTAATTTATAACCCACACCCCCTTTCCTCTTTGGTAACCATAAGTTTGTTTTCTATGTCGGTGAGTCTGTTTCTGTTTTTATAAATAAAGTCATTTCAATCATTTTTTTTCACTTTCCACATGTAAGTGGTATCACATACTTGTCTTTCTCTGTCTGACTTACTTCACTTAGTATGATAACTCTAGGTCCATCCATTTTGCCTCAGATGGCATTATTTCATTCTTTTTTATGTCTGAGTAGTATTCCATTATATATATATGTGTGTATATACACATATATAATGGAATATACATATATATATATAATGTGCTGGATAAAGAGGCTGTGGTACATATATATATGTATATATATGTGCATATATACATATCACAACTTCCTTATCCAATCATCTGTCGATGGACGTGTAATTTGCTTCCATGTCTTGGCTGTTGTAAATAGTGCTGCTATGAACATTGTAATTGGGGTGCATGTATCTTAATGAACTTTAGTATCCGAGGACTGGCACTCAAAACCAAACTGTCAGGCCAGAGAGGGGAGAACGATCAGGAGAGTGTGTGTCCTGGAGTAGCCAGAAATGTCCCTCTCGTCTCATTTTCCTGGCGAGACATCCTGTAGAGCAGAGGCCAGCAATATTTGGCTTCCTGGGCCATACGGTTTCTGTCACTACTCCCCAACTACGCTAGTGGAGCGTGACAGCAGCCTTAAATGATACATAATGAATGCTCGTGGCTGTGTTCCAATAAAACTCATTTACAAAAACAGGCAGGGAGCCAGAGTTTGCCCATGGGAGCAGTTTGCTGGTCCTTACTTTAGAATAACACTCCAGGCCTCTTTTCTCCTTATTACTCCCCTGGGGAGGTGTTGGGACTGATGGGTGTGTTTTACTGGGAAACTCAGGCCCCACCCTGGGGGCTCTGCCGGACTGTGGGGAGCTCCGAGATGCTGGAATCATATGGGGCAGAGCATCCCAGGGGTGCCTGAGGCTGTTCAGTATGGCCACTATCAGAGCCACGATTCAGCCTCATTCAGGGATGAAGGATTATCAGGACCACTTGGCTGAGAGAACTAACCCTGGTCTCCAAAGACAGTTAGACAGTTTTAGCAGAAATGAACTGATACCGGGACTCCCTCTGCATGACACCCATCTCTTACCGCGACCGCTCCCAACCAGGGAAGCCACCTCCACGGCCAGTCCGGACAGAAAAGGAAGTGCCTATTTACCAGTTCAACAGTCTTTGAGGTTGGATCTCTTTGCGTTGAAGACTGACGACTCTTTTATGCAACCTCAGACAGAGTGTAGCCACTGTGGAGTCTGGTACTATTTGTTTTCTCTTCTAATTAATTAAAAAATATGAAGGCCTTGGTGGTGAGTAATGTACATCATGACTGTGACGTCACTGGTGGTTGGGAAGTGGAGTTGGGGTAAGATGTGAATGGGGGCACGGCCTTTATTTCTTTGGAGATCGTGTCTGGGGCCCACGTTTCCTCTCGTTCCTGCCTCCCTTTAAGACGCCTGTCCTCACTCAACACCAGTGTTAGATTCATACCGATTGAACAAGTAGCATGCATTCCTTATTATTATTATTAGAAAATACAGACACACAAAGAAGGAAGAAATAAAAGCCACCTTCAGTCCCCACCCGGAGATAGTGATTATTAATAGTTGGCTTTGCATTTTTTCCAGATGCAAGAATGAGATCATAATATGCATGTTGTTTTGTAACCCACTTTTGGCATTTAAAATATAATAAATAAACTTCCAGGCTCCAGAGCAAAATCGTACACCACGGGTTTTTGTAGTGACGTGACTCATTTACCTAATCCTCTCTCATTGGCCATCTAGGTTGTTTCCAAGTTTTCTCAAGTAAAATCAATGTTGCAGTGAACACCCTTATAACCAGTTGTGGGAGCACACCCTTAATTATTTACATAAGCTGAATTTCAAGAAGGCAATCATGGCTGTGAAGACGTTTTTTGGAAAATCAAGCATTCTGCATCCTTCTAAAGGTAACTAGGCTTGAAGTAAGTTCACCCAGAGAGGAAGAGCAGGTTTGTGTCTGAATTTAGAATCTCATCTCCAGGGGTCCCCAGCTTCTGAGGACTAGGGGGTTCGAGCCTGAGAAATCCTCCAAACCTGGAAGATCACATGAGCTTGGAGGCTCAACTTTTCCACCTCCCCTTGGAGGTTCAGTCCTGTCAATACTCAGTGGAATGGAGACACCAACAAAATGGAAAAATTGGGAGACTAGACAAATCGCAGCCATTTGGAAGAAGGTGAGCTGAGAACACCCCACATTTGGGAGAGGGCTCCCCTGCATTGGGAGGAGTGGGTGACTCTCCAGTTTTCTCCTTTTTCCTCCATATTTTCTATGTCATTAGGGCTTCGCAAGTTTTCCACAGGGACGAGGAAGACTTCTTGGGAGGCTCCTTCTGGTCTTCAGAACTAGGAGGAGCCAGGGACGGAGGGGAGGGCCAGAAACCCGGCCAACTCAGAAGGTCAGAAAAGGTAGACTAGGGTCAGGAGTCCTGTCAGGAATGAGGAGCGTGCCTTTGCCACAGTCTCACTGATTATTTTCTCAGGCCCAATGAGAGGCAGCTGGTGGGCTTTAGTGCCCACTGCAGAGAGGAGATCTCCCTGAAGAGGGGTCAGCTCTCAAATCACTTCTTAAACGCCTCATCACCTAAGACGCTCTTGCAGTGGCTCTTAGCCCCACTGGGCCTCTGAATTGGTGAGCGGATTTGAGACACAGAGGCTTAGACCCCAGAGGTTCTGAATTAATAGGTCCAGGGTGGAGCCCCAACCTTGGTATGATTTGCAAGAGGGTTAAAAACCACTGAACAATCTCTTTAGACCACATCACGGGTTACTTATGATTAGACAAGGCAGAATGTAAGAGAAGACTTTGGGCTTTGAAATTGGCTGATCAATGTAAGGGGCTGGAGAATGGGAGTAATAACACGTACCCTGTAAGGTAGCCAGCACAGAGCAGGTACTCAATGGATGGCAGCTCAGTGTGTTGAGGACTATTTATTTGCAAAGCTGCAAGAGGAAAATACAAAAGGCAACAGGAGAACAGGGAGTGAGAGAATAATAGAGATGGTCAATCTCTATTGCTCGTCAAGACTGACCTGAGTTTTGGCATCAAAAGAGAGCTTGAACGCTTTGGTTTGCTACGAACAAAAGCTAAGAAGCCAGTCTTCAATTTCAGCGCTTGGGTCCAGAATTTCTATTTGTACCAGGGTGCTGTGCAAATCACGTCTGGATTGAGTGGCCATTTGCTTTATCTTCCTGTCCTGGGCTGCTTTAGATTCGGGGGCTGGGATCTGCTTTGTGTTAAAGATTATCTCCCCAGAGAGAGTGTAATCTGCACTTATGATGTCTGGTAGTGGAGGTCAACTGCTTTCCCACAGTCTAAACCCAGATCCAGCCTTCCTCACTATCCCATTTTGTAACAGCAATTGGCCAAAGGGAAGAAGGAAGATTTCCAAAACGGGCTTGAAGCTTGAGTCTAAACTGAATAGGTGTTTCCTCCTGCACGTTTAGGATAATCTCTTTGTCTGACTCCCAGAGAGGCTGATCCAATTCCAAGTATGGCTCTGAGTCAGGTCTTCACTCAGTGGCTTTCAAGTTCTCCTGAAAAGTTGGGTGTTGTGCTAACGAGTCCGTGGTAATTCAAGCATTCTTTCTCCCTAAGATCACTTTATACTTCAAGATTCTGGTCTCTTGGTTTTTTAAATTGATCTTCCCTTGGCACTTCACACTTGGAACATCAACTGGAAGGTTCTTTGTCCCCTTCCTCAAAAATTAATGATGTGTGGGGAAACTTTTAGGCCCACTGAGGGAGCCCCAATTAAAAGAGGCCTGGGCAGTGGCCGTCTGCAAAACAATCACCCTTTGAATGCGTGGCTGCCCACTCTACCCAAATCTGTCTGCTTTGCAAGTTTGGGTTTTGTGTATTAGAGTTTCTTAAAATAGGACTCACAGTTGAACCTCATTCAGGTGCTGAGATAAAGCCTTCAGCCAGGTCTGCAGGGAGCAGTGTGACTGAGCTGGTGTGCGGTGATGACGGCCACAGCCTCATGCTGGGCTCTAAATCACAGCTAAAACCCCAGAGCTAAAAGCATTATTCCTCTCTGGCACTTTCCATTTAAAAGTCATGCTATATTTTTGTTTCCAATTATAGAAGGGGGAAAATAAAAGCATCTGGAACTCATTACAGTCCCTTTATTCCAACGCCATAACTTTAAGAAAGCAAAACAAGCTCTCTCGAAAGTGCACAGGAAGAGAGGAAGCAATGCCTCCAGAGCTAAGCCCTCACACCCTAGCCCCTGATCCCATGTGCATCTCTGTGGCCACATTGCAAACACATGGAGTGTGGGGTTTATGATGGAAACCTTGACAGCTCGTCAGCTCCCACCAGGAGGGAGCTCAAAGGAGCCTGGGGGGTGGTCACTCAGCTTCTCAGGCTGCTTGGCTTCTTCTCTCTGGCCTTTCCTGATGTGCAAGACTTGACCCCCAGCCCAAGAACCCAAGCCCACAAGATCAGGCCTTCTCCTGCAGGAATTGCAAGCATCCTGGTTCCAGAAACTCAAGGTTCCAGTGGATGTTGTGAAGAAACCAGCTTGGAGAGAGTGCAAGCTCATATCACCTTTAATGTCACATGGAAGGAGATTGACACATGACTCCTGATGGCCTCAGGACTCAAATAAAACTCCTTGGCATGCCACCCACAGCCCCTCCTGGTCTGCTCCCTGCCACTGCCCTGGATTAGTTATCACTCATTCTCCTTGAGCATATCCTCTGCTGCCAGATGATCATTCATTTCTCCAAACACACCACGAACATATATGTCTATGCTCATGCAGCTACCCTATCTTCAGAGCCCTTCCTCATTCTATTTCCATGGCTAGGAAACTTCAGCCCATTCTTGAGCAGCCAATTCAAATAGCACCTTCCTCAAGAGCACTCAGAATAGTCATTGACCTCCAACTATTTTCTAAGTGTGATTGTGGCTGCTAGGTCTATAACAGACAGAAAGATGAAGACCATGCCCCCAAAGAACTTAGAGAGGAGACCCCATTCACTTTGGTTGATTTTTAGCCAATGCCTAAGGTACATCTGACTCTAAGGGGTTGTATTAGTTTCCTATGGCTGCTATAACAAATGATCACAAATATAGTGACTTAAAACAACCAAACTGATTATCTTAGAGTTCTGTAGGCTTGAAATCCAACATAGGTTACTGGGCTAAAATCAAGGCTGCATGACTTTCTGAAGAATCTGTTTTCTTGCCTTTCCAGGTTTCTAGAGGCCACATGCTTTCCTTGGCTCATGGTCCCTTCCTCCGTCTTTACATCCAGCAACAGCCATAGAGTCCTTTCCAAATCAAATCATGCTGACAATCTTCTGCCTCCCTCTTCTGCTTTTAAGGTCCTTTCTGATTACACTGATTACACTGGGCCCATCCAGATCATGCAGCATCATTTCTTTATCTTAAAACCAGCTGATTAGCAACTTGAATTCCATCTGCAACCTTAACACCCCATTCACCTTGTAATGTAACATAGTTATAAGTTCCAGTTAGGATGTGGACATCTTTGGGATGGGGCTTTATTTTAACTATCACAGAGGATAAAATGATAAAGGGGATCCTGGGACCCCCCTCAAGGAGACTTTACTGCAAAGCCTTCCTTGTAAACATGGACAGAATTAATAACTCCTTTTATATTCCTATTATGCTTTTTGCACTTTATAAATATCTTTTTAACAACATTTAACACACTTGAAGCAGTTTTCCCCAGAGTGTGGAACATATGACACTTGGTACTTTGCATTTAGTCATTTTGTATTTTAATAATCATGTACTTTTAATGTGAATTTGAAAAGCGTAAATAACATATCCAATCTGTGATATATTCTTTCTTTTTAAATTAAACTGATTTAAGATTTTGAAGAGTGAGACAAATAAAATATGAATTAGTAGTACACTTTGTATGGGCAAAGGCGAAAACAAAAGTGAGGGTAGTACCTGAAAGACCGCAATATTAAAAAAAAAACCTATCTTATAGTTAATGTTTGCTAGAGAAACTCTGAGTTCCTTGAGGGCAGAGAGTTGTCAGTCTTCTCATTATCATATTCCTGGATCTTAGTAAACTTTCCAGCACAAAATTGGTATTCAATAAATATTTGTAGAATATACAAATAACTGATTAAATGATTAACCTCTGTGTTATTTTCACCCCTTTAGCACCCCTATCCAGGAACTGTACTCATTAATTTTTGTATTTTTGGAATCTAGTACCTGCAACAACACAAGTGCTCAAATGTTCATTGAATAAATGAATAAAATAAGCTTGAGTTGTGGATTTGAATTGTGATTTCTTTTTATACCTTTTAGATTAATTCCACAGTATGGAAATACAGCTAAAGTAATGATTGAACAATCACTATCTGCGTTTTAATTATTTTCTTATAATGAGGCTTTGCTATCATGTGTACTCTGTAGGGAGTAATAGATGAGTATGCAAATATTGAAGATTTAATGTAGCTGAGGTCCAGATTCTTGACCATCTATTACAATTGAAACTTACACCAAGCATCAGAAGATAGAAGTTAATATATACACAAAAGACTCTCAGCTTTCCCCTCCTGGTTCCTGGGTCTTCTTCATAACAGTGTTCTGGTTTGGTGGATATTTCCTGGGTTACATGGTTCATTATTCCATTCATGTATTCAGCACTGTAGCAGGTTCATTGTGTGCAACACGAACCTGTACTTGAAGGACTCAAAGTTGAATAAAACCCAGTTACTAACTTCAACAAGCTTACAGTTTAGTAGAGGAGAGATTCACACTTAAGTCTATAATTGCCATGCAATTAAAAGAGCTATACCAGGAATAGGGCTTGGGGGCATTAAAAGGGAGTTTGTAGTTTGAGTTCAATCAAATTATGATGCTAAAACAAAGAAAGCAAATAATAAGTTAACTCTCTGTGAAAGAATATAACAAATTCCAGAATTCCACAACAGAAACTTTGTAATATCCAGGGTATAATTGAAAAAAATTACTCAACATATGAAGAACCAAGGAAATGCCTCAAGAGACATTTCAAGAGATAAGTCAGTCAATAGGAATGAAACAGATGTTGAAATTAGCAGTCTTGGGTTTTTAAATGGCTTTTGAACTACATTCACTGACTTAAAGTAAAACAGAGAACTAGAAGCCATAAAAAAAAGAGCTAAATAGAAGTTCTAGAACTGAAAAACACAATATCTGGAATTAAAAGTCCGTTGTATGTACTTGAAAGTAGAATGGAAATAACAGAGTCAATGGACTTGAAGACAGAGCCATAGAAATTGTTCATTCTGGGGAAAAAAAAAAACACTACAGGAAAAAATCCTGAAAAATTAACAGACCCTCAGGAACCAGTTTAAAAATGATCACAGATTTAATATACATATAGTTAGAGTCTCAAGAGAGGTGAGAGAAGTTGGGGCACAGAAAGTATCTTAATAAATAATGTATGAAAATTTCCCAAATTTGATGAAAGATATAAATTTACAGATTGAGGAAGCTCAGCAAATTCTAAACAGGGTAAATATGAATAAATATGAAGAAACCCATACCTAGGTACACCATAGTTAAATGCCAAAAATAAAAATAAAGAGAAAATCTTGAAAGAAGCCAGAAGAAAATGACCTATTACATATAAGGGAACAAAGATTTGAATATATCTGATTTCTCATCAAAAACTCTGGAGACTATGTACGCTGTTTGGGTGATAAGTTAGCATGGTTTTGGTTGTACACATGTAGTTGTTTATCAAGATAGGTGGAAGCATTATTTTTCTACTGTCTTTATACAGAAGTAATAGTTTAAAGAGGTGTGTGTAGATACAAAGATAGTAAATTGTACTGGATTGACCACTAAATTGGACATTTCACTTCCAGAATTCTCTTCCCTGTATAGTTCTGGGCTAAAATTGGTCAAAAACAGGATTTGCAAAAAGATTTCGAGGCAGAAGTGAACCAGCACAATTATCTCAACAGAACATCATTAGATGCTGAAACAGCAAATACAGAGGTGCCTAAGGGATCTCAGCTTGTCCTTGCTTCCTCTGTTCCACATCCAGCTCATCTTCCAGAATGTAGATCCCAATGACCAACAGTGGCCCCAGGCTCACTGTCAGACTTAGTGGCAGATGCACTCAGACAGCAACTTCCCATGGACAACTCCAGAAGCTCCCTATTCTTGGTCCTACTTTGGTGGTTTGATACACCAAGCCTTTCAGATTCCCCTGAAAGCTCCAGCTTGCCTACTCACACCAGGGCTTCAGGAAGACTGGTTAGTAACTTCATCTCTAATCTTCTAACTCTCCCTTCCAAATCTTCACTCCCCCAGTCCCTCCCACCACTGTGTAAAGGTCTGATTCCTTATCCCATAGCATTTGTAGTGGTTCCAATTCCCTGGATACACTTTGACTGACATCCAAGTGAGGAAAAGTTTAAGCGGTGACTTGCACACTTGTGCTGAAAGCTCCCACCCATCAGGACGCACAGCACTTCTGTTTGGGTTCCACTGGCCAAAACAGATCCATGGCCACACCTAACTTCAAATATGGCAGGGAAATGCAATCCCTCCAAGTGCCTAGAAGCAAACTTGAACCAGAATATTTGCAAATATCCTACTACACATAGGATCATAAGTAAATGATCACTAGATATTTGGATATTTGGATATGTAGATAAAAGTATGGACATGAGATCGATGGAAATCAGTGAAGAGGAAAATAACCTTTTATTCATTAGCTATCAAGCACCAACCTTGTGTAAAATCATTTCCAAGCTTGTCATTAGACCTCAAAACCTCCCTATCAGTCAGTTTTCTTATTCCTACTTTACAGAGTAATTCTGTAAGATCAGAGACCACGCTTTTTTTTAAATGAATTTTATTTTAAAAAGGATGTTTAGATTTTCTAATTCTTTCAATAATATTTTAAAGAATGTGTTACTATCCTATTTTCTTTAAGCTCAGTGATAGCTGGGAACTTCTCCAAAGCTACACAGTGAAAAAGTGGCCCTGGATTTGAACCGTCTCCTGCTGACTCCAGGGTTTCTGGTCATCCCATCACATTACAGTGGCCTTTCAAAGATGACGAAGTGATCTTTCCTCTTTAAAACTCTCCAAGGACTGCCTTTAACACTGCCAATGAGACGCCTCACTTTCCAGTTTTCCTCCAAGCTCCAGGAACAGTGACCACCTGGCAACTCCCCTAAGGAACATACTGTTCCATATGTCATCACATGTGCTGTTGTCTGTCTTAGAACAACTTCCTCTCCAACCTCCACCCCTCCAAGGGGGCAGGGATCTTATTTATGTTTCATCTACCAGTTTCATCTCCTAACTCTATGAAATAAGCCTTCTCTGACCCATTCAGGCAGACTCCGTCTTCCCCACTCCGTGTGCCCAGCATTCTCAGGACCTGCCTCTCCTACTGCATTGGTCATACCATAGCAATGTTATTGATGTATGACTTCCACTCTCTGAGCAAGGATCCTGTCTCATTCATCTTTGTATCTGCCATACCTAGTATGGTGCCTGGCACATTATCCATGTCCAATAATGAATGAATGAGTGGATGGGTGGATGGATGGATGGATGAATATGGAAAGGTATATAATAATCTTCCAAGCAGGGACATAAAATTCCTGAAAATCAGCTGAATGCTGCCTCCGCACTCTCTTCTCCAAGGCCAGGGGCACGTGGCCAACCTCTACAGGAGTTTTCCATCTTGTTCTTAAATGCATCTTGTTGGATCTATGGTTGAATAATGTCTGGGACCTGGGAGAGAAGAATTGGCCTAATCTCACTATCTTAGTCAGTTAATGGGCCAGAGATTTAGCTGAGCCTCTTCTGTCATTTTGCAAAGAAAATGCAAGAAAAGTCTTAAAGGTCAAATATTTATGCCATAAAGACATTTTCATCAGCTTTAGAGAAAAGCGTCAGATGCATGCTTTAATCCCCCTTCTCTTTTGCTGTCCCTGAGTAATTCAAAGTGAAGTGGAAACCTAGCAGTTAACCAATTAACTTGATTGGAATAAACAGCCCAATTAGATAATTAATGATCATGTTTGCCAAATTTCTGCTTCACTATTTTGCTGGGTAGATACAGCTCTGAGGCTAGAGATACATTTATAAACAAATAACCCAGTTGTCCTAGTGACTCTTCCTGTATCTTGTTTTGAGGAGAGAGGTAATTGGGTTTATTTATTTATTTGTTTGTTTGTTTGTTTGTTTGTTTGTTTTTATTTAACAGAGGTACTGGGGATTGAACACCTGACCTTGTGCATGCTAAGCATGAGGTCTACCACTGAGCTATACCCTCCCCCAGTACTCCTGTATCTTGAATCTCGCATCTTCCATTACCCTTTCTGGCTCTTCTCCATCAGTTAGAAAACAACTAGAGAAAGAGGAAGGCTCACAGCACCAGGAAGTTTACCCTCACGTCTGGCTCTAAAAGGAATCTGATGGCCTCAAGCTTGGCATGTCAACCCAGGCCAAGGTTATGAACTTGCATTTCCTCTCTATATCAGTATCCAAAAAAAAATGACTTCTCTGTTTACTCTTTGTCACAAGAGCCAAGAGATGTGAAGGTCCCTTCCTGCAGATCATGCATTAAATGTGACTTGTTGAAGAGTTGATATCCTTCCTCTCCATTTTGCATGGCTGGGAGAAGGTGCATCTATTGCTTCTCCAAGGCTTTTTTTTTTTTTGGCTGCTGTTGAGTACAGGGAAGATTAAGTGGTAAAGCATTTCTACACTTAAATGTGTGTTTGTGTGTGTGTGTGTGTACACATACATACATATAGATAGATAGATAAAAACACAGATTCCCAAAAGAGGCAGTCGTTTTTGTAATGGAAGTAACATAGCCTACATGGAGGGGTTGTTTTCAGGTCAATAAGAGTATAAATGTAGAAAGCCTTGTGGAGAGGGGTGGAGTGATCTGCAGAGCTGGCATTGGCATAACCAGTCCACACTGCAGCCGCAGTCAATTACTGGTGTTAGAATACTTAGAAATTCTCAAACCTTTCAAGAAGCACATTTTCAATTGTCACAGATTTACCATACACTGATTGGGCCCATGCTAAGACTTTATGCATTTTTTAAAAAATCAGTGAGCACCTATTTCCTGCTAAGTGCTGCTCTACAGAAATAACAATGAATGAGGCAAATAACTTACAGTCTAGGTAACAGGCATTAATGCCTGCTCACTCCTACAAAGCCGACATTAGAACCCCATTTTGGCCATTTCAACCCATTCCAAGGTCTGCACACAAGGTGGAGATGGTAGGATTAAAGCTCAATGCAGAGGACAGATTGATGGTTGCTAGAGGATGGGAGGGGAGAGTGGACAACTGCAAAAGGGACGCACAAGGCAACCTTTAGATGATGTCAGTACTCTGCGTGGTACTACGATGCTGGATACATAACTCCGCATTTATCAAATTCCATAGAATTGTATCTCACAAAGAGTGAACTTTAATATATGCAAATTAAAAAAAATCAGCCGAAAGGCTGGAGAATCCCAACATGAAATGCAGACTGTGACAACAGACATTAACTCTATTACATATGTGTGACATAACCTCAGTAGCCGCGAGCATACCGGCGTTCAGATACTGGTTTCTAAATACCGTTCTCTAATGAAAGAAACCAGAGCCTTGGAGAAATTGCCGATTCCAGGGCTGAGAAAGGGAAAATATAAGATGAGCTGGAAGTATCATAGAGTATTAAGAAAGTAAAGAAGTGCTCAAAATATAAAAGGATGGAGGCATGTCAAAAGGACACAAGCCAAATGGAAAAAGCTCCCAATGGCAAAGCTGGAACAATCTGAGCCATCAATCAATCAATCAAAAGTAATTTATAAATAAATAAACTAATAACATAAAACTGAATTGTAACCCAAAGTATAAAATACTTATACATGAGTCCATACTGATAGAAATATATGATTGAATAAAAAAGTAACTGAGGGAGAAGAAACAAACTTTCCTTACAGAAGGATTCCAAACAATTACGTAGATACCCCCTCCAGGAGATGGAGCTTAATTTCACCCAACTCTGCTTAAATGTGGGTTGGGCTTCATGACTTGCTTCCAAAGAATAAAATATGGAAAGTGGAGAAGGATGACTTTAAAGTGGAGAAACCCTTCAAATACTACCTTGTCTATATGATCAAGGTTAACATCATCAGTAGTAAGACATGTTGATAACATGTACCCCCTGATATGACATGATTAGCAAGGCATTTCACCGTCCAGAAAAAAATAACCTCAGTATAACCATATGAAAAATATCAGATAAACCCAAATTAAGGGACATTCCACAAAATGCCTAGCCAGTAATTCTTAAAACTCAGTGTCATGAAAAACAAAGGAAAGGCTGAGAAACTGTCACAGATCAGGGAACCAAAGGAGATACGACAACTAAATGCAATGCGGAGCCCCAGATTCCATCCAGAAACAAAGAAAAAAAAGGACATCAGTGGAAAATCAGTGAATTTCAAACAGAGTCCAGTATTTACTTAATAATAACATACCGATTTTTTTTAGTTTTGTTTTTAAACAAATACCATGGTAATATAAAACATGAACATTAGGGGAGGTTGGGTGAAGGGTAGACAAGAACTCACTATGGTATCTTTGCAAATTTTATTTCAATCTAAAATTTTTTCCAAATAAAATTTATTTGGAAAGACATGAAATTTGGCAGACCCCATGGAATGTACAACACCAAGTCACCAGGTGTAAACTATGGACTCTGGGTGAAGACGATGTGTCAGTGCAGGTTCATCGATTGTAACAAATGAGTCACTCTGATGCGGGATGTCCACAGTTGGGGAGGCTACGGGTGTGCGGTGGGAGGGGGAGGGGATATATAGGAACTCCATATTTCTTGCTCAATTTTGCTGTGAACCTAAGACCACTTAAAAAAAAATTAAGTACATTTAAAAAAAATTCAGACATTTAATTCTAGCCATGATGGAGTAACTCCTTAGGAGGTCAATGCGCCCATAAAAAAATAAGAAGAACTGGATTAAAAGAAAAAAAATCTGTTTGAAGGTATTACAGAGCTTTCAAGGATGCCAGGGCTTGAGACAGCAGAGCACAGAGAGAAGGAAACTGCACTGAAGAAGGCCAAAATTTTGCAAGAAGCTTTTCCCCTGGAGGCATTTGCCAACTTTGTGTGGGGCTGAAAAACCAGCAGAGCTATATAAATACCTCATAAGGTGAGAGAGATAAAAATTGAGATTTGTGGATGCCAGAGCTGCCAGGTCTTGAGGGGTCAAGATTCAGGAGAGAAAAAAAGCACAGAGAGTTGAGTGTGACACTCAACATCAGTTTTCTTATTGAAGCATTTTCTTCTTAGCTGACATGATGCTAAGAAGTCACACAGAAATAGCTGAAAAACAGAGCAAAGTTTTCAGTGGTTTCAAAGTGCTGAGAAATTAAAATTCAACTTCAGAACTCACCAAGGAAAAGTCCTCAGAAGCTTCCCAGTTCTCAGACCAAGCCTAATGACACCCACAAATCAGTCTTGAGACGTCTCAGCCTCTGATTAGATTAAGTTGGTCTTCCTCTGTTGTCTGCCAGAGTGTAAGGTGAATCCCCTGTAGAGGTACATAGCTTCATCCAATATCTATAATTTATCACACACAACACCCAGCATTCAATCTAAAACTGTCAGGGGGTGGGTGGGTATAGCTCAGTGGCAGAGCATGTACGAGGTCTTGGGTTCAATCCCAAGTACCTCCATTAAAAATAAAATAAAATAAAATAAAATAAAATTAAATTAAATTGCTAGGATACCAAAAGTCAGGAGCAAAAAGAGCAACTATCCAGAGTTAGTGCCCTTACAGGAAGAGACAGAAGAGAGATGATCTTTCTCTCCCTCATGTGAGAACACAGCAAGAAGATGATCGTCTGCAAGCCAGCAAGAGAGTCCTCACCAGGAACTGAATTGGCGAGCACCTTGATCTCGGACTCCTCAGCCTCAGAACTATGCGAAACAAATGTCTGTTGTTTAAGTCACCAGTTTATGGTATTCTGTTATAGCAGCCTGAGCTGACTAAGCTAGATGTCATATTTAAAGTGCTAAGAGAAAATAAATGCCAACATGGAAATCTACACCCAGAAAAAACATCTCATAAAAGTGAGAGAAATATAAAGGAATTTTTCAGGTGTTGTTGCCAACAGACTTGCCTTAAGGAAATATTAAAGGGACTTCTTCAGGCAGATAGAAATGTATGAAGGAATTAAGGGCAACAGCAAAGATAAATATATGGGTAAAACGAAATTTCTATTGACCGGACAAAATAATAGTGATGTATTGTGTGGCTTCCTGTATATGTAAATAACAATGCAGGCAATAATAATACAAAAGGTAAGAGGGAGGAAATTGAGCCAAAGGTTTTAAGGCCCTAACATTATTTGCAAAGTGGTGAAGGTATTAATAAAATAGTCTTTAAAATGGTAATTGTAATATTTAAGATAAGCACTAAAAGAATAGCAAAAGATACATCTTTGATAAGCTAATAGAGGTAAAACATAATCATTTTTTAAAAAGCACAAAATTAAGGGAAAAGGGAAAATAAAATAGATGCAACCAATAGACTATAAATAGTAGGACAGTGGGTATAAACACAAATATATTAGTAATTAATTCAATGTAAACAATTTAAATACTCCAACTGAAAATTAAAGATTGCGCAGACACTTCAGAGATGGCAGAATAAAGACTTCCAAAATTCCACTTCTTCATAAACACAAAGGGGACACTGGCAAAAAATTGTCAAAATGAAGTTTTTCAGAACTCTGGAAATTAACCAAAGGCTTGCACTAATATGAGGAACATTTATTTCAGAAAAATAGCTAAATCTTGGTAAGGACAGTGATCTTTGTGGCATTTTAATCTACTCTATTCCCATCTTCCTCCTCTCTACAGCTACGTGGCGGCCTTAAAAAACCACCAGCCTCACAACCACAGTAATTGTGAAAAACAGCCACTTTGTAGCCACTAGAAGGGGCAGAGTATGTTTGAAGCTCCTCCCCAAAACCCATTCCAGGAGAATTGTTACTATCTGACCTTTCTGACAACTCCCTGGAAAACCCCATTCATAAGCCTTCTCAGAGCTTGCTCAGTGGGTCTTTGTCTAAAGCAGTCAGAGACAATTAATTAACGTCACGGCTGCCTCAGTTAGCAAGACTACTTGAGCCAGACAAGAGGCTGGCCAGAAACACAAAAGGAAAATGTAGGGAAAGAGATGTCCATAGGGGGCTTTGAAAAACTCTAACATATTCCATGGATCTTGAAGGTCATGCTCATGAACAAGGCTGTATGCATGCCTAGGAAATACCTAAGACAGCCCTAACGTCTTACCTCCAGTTGACCTTGAGGCTCTGTGCAAGCAGGAAATGAAGAGAGCAGCAGAACTGTGTATTACTGGAACATTGACAGTATATCCCAACACATACACAGAGCTCCTTGGCAAAGGGCGGGATACTTACTGGATCAAGGAATTTAAGGAAATCTTTGTCTAATAATTAGATGAGCATTAAGCTAACCAAGCAGACACTTCAGTGGCCATCCACAACAAATAATATATCTTTACAGAATAAGTCTAGGAACCTCACTAAACGAACAAACAGAAACAACAACAATAAACAACAACAAAACTTGAGGGACAGTGAAGAATCTGATTTCCAGAGTTGCCATATTATATTATTTTAAATGTCCAATATTCAACAACAACAACAACAACAACAAAAAAGACAAAACATGCAAAGAAACAAGTAAGTATGGTCTGTACACAGGAAAAGAAACAGTCGATAAAACCTACTCTTGAATAAGCCCAGATGTTGATCTTACTACACAAAGACTACAAATCAGCTGCTGTAAATATGTTCAAAGAACTAAAATAAATCATATCTAGAGGATTAATAAAAAGTATGAGATCACTACCTCACCAAACAGGGAATATTAAGAAATAGAAATTATTTAAAACAACCAGGTAGAAAATCCAGAGTAGAAAAGTAGAATAAATGAAGAGAGAAATTCACTAGAGGGGTTCAGCAGCAGCTTTGAGTTGGTATAAGAGTTAGTAAACTTGGAGGTATGTCTATTGAAGTAACATAAAGAACAAAAAGGAAAAAGGATGCAAGAAAAATTAACAGAGCTTCAGAGACCTGTAAGACAGCACCAAACTTAACAACATATGCATAGGGCGAGTCCCAGAAGGAATACAGATGCAAACATTCTCAATAAAATCTTAGTAATCCAAATTCAACAGCATATAAAAGGATATTTTACCATGACTGAGGGACATTCATCCCAGGAATGCAGGGTTGATTTAACATCCAAAATTCAATAAATGTTATGTACAATATTCCTAAAATAAAGGGAGAGGAACCATTTGATCATCTCAATAGACACAGAAAAAGCATCTGACAAAATCCAACATCCTTTCATGGTAAAATATTCAATAAATTAAGAATAGGAAGGAACTTCTTTGACCTGATAAAGTGCATCTAGGAAAAATCCACATCTAGCATCATACTCTATGGTGAATGACTGAATGTTTTCTCCTAAGATCAGGATCAAGAAAAGGCTGTCCATTCTTGCCACTTCCCCTCAATAATGTACTGGGGGTTTTAGTTAGGGTGATCAGGCAAGAAAATGAAATAAAATCCATCCAGATTGGAAAAGAAAAATAAATCATTTCTATTGACAGATGACATGTTCTTGTACATGAAAAAATTTTATGTATTAAAAAAATTTAAGGACTCCAAAAAAAACTATTCAAACTAATAAATGAGTTCAGCAAGGTTGTAGGACACAAGATCAATTTACAAAAATCAACTGTATTCTTATAGACTAACAATAAATAACGTGAAAATGATGTTAAGAAACAATTTTATTTACAGTAGTATCAAAAAGAATACAATACTTGGAAATAAATGTAATAAAACAAGTAAAAGATTTGTACCTTAAAAATGATAAAACATTGTTGAAAGAAAAGAAATCCTAAAAATATGCAAAGACAACCCATGTTCTTGGGTCAGGAGACTACACACTGTGAGAAGGGCACTACTCCACCGAACTCATCTACAGGTTCAATCCAAACCTATCAAAATCCCAGGTGCCTTTTTATTTTTACAGAAATTGATGAGATGACCCTAAAATTTATATGGAAATGCAAAGGAGCCAGATTAGCCAAAGCAATTTTGAAAAAGACCAAAGTTGGAGAACTTACACTTTCCAGTTTCAAAACTTATGACAAAATGGTGTGCACTGGAATAAGACAGACAAATAAATCAATGGAATAAAATTGAGAGTCCAGAAATAAATTCTCACTTTTATGCTCAAATAAATAAAAATAAATCACAGATCTAAATGTAGGATTGATAATTAGAAAACATTTAGAAGAAAACACATGGGTAAATCTTCATAACTTTGAGTTACTTTCTTGCATATGACACCAAAAAGGACAGACAACAAAAGAAAAAAACAGATAAATTGGACTTCATCGAACTTAAAACCTTTTGTTCTTCAAAGAACATCATCAATAAAAAGACAACTGATAGAAGGAGAAAATATTTGCAAATTATATACCTTATAAGGAACTTGTATCCAGAATTTATAAATAACTCTTATAACTATAAAAAGACAAATATTCCAATTTAAAAATGAGTAAAAGATTTGAATAGACATTTCTGAAAAGAAGATGTATCAGTGGCCAACCAGCACATGAAAAGTTGTTCCATATCATTAGCCAGTAGGGAAATGTAAATCAAAAACACAATAAAATACCACCTCACACTCACTAATAAGGCTAGAATCAAGACAGATCATAACAAGTATGGGATGTGGAGAATTTGGAATCTCATGCATTGTTGGTGAGATTGTAAAATGGTGCAGTAATTTTGGAAAACTATTTGGCAGTTCCTCAAAATGTTAAACAGAGTTGCCATATGACCCAGTATTTCCACTCCTACATATATACCCAAAAGAATGAAAACATATGTTTATACAAAAACTTGACTTGAATGTTCCTAGCAGTATTTTTCATAAGAGCCCAAAAGTAGAAATAACCCAAATGCCCATCAATGGATAAATGAATAAACAAAGTGTGGTATATTCATGCTCTGGAATATAATTTGGCAATAAAAATAATGAAGTATTGATGATGAACCTTGAAAACATTATGTTAAGTGAAAGAATCCAGTCACAAAATACTACATCTTGTATGATCCAGTGAAATGTTCAGAATAGGCAAACCCATAGAGACAGAACGTAGATCATTGCTCGCCGTGGTGTAAGGTGGAGGTAACGAAGAGTGACTGTTAATGTACTGTTAATGGGTTTCTTTGGGGATTAATAGAAATGCTCTAAAATTAGATAGTTGTGATGGTTGCAAAATTTTGTGGCTATACTAAAAAAACACTGAATTTTACATTTTCAAATGGTGCATTTTATGATATGTGAATTATATCTGAATAAAGATGTTATTTAAAAATAGCAAAGACTGCCGTACTGGATATATATATATAGCTATATATATTTATATACTGCTTACAAGGTGCCTTAAATATAAGAATGTTGAAAGTAAAAGGGTGAAAAATATACACTATGCAAACACTAACTAAAAGAAGGCTGGATTAGCTATCAAACAAGGTAGATTTTCAATCAAGAAGCATTACTAAAGATAAAGAGAAATATTTTTCACGATAAAAGGTCGATTAATTTATGACAAAGGAGCCAAGAATGTACAATGGGAAAAAAGACAGTCTCTTCAATAAATGGTGTTGGGAAAATTTGACAGCCACACACAAAAGAATGAAACTGGACCACTATCTTATACCACACGGGAAAATTAACTCAAAATGGATTAAAGATGAATGTAAGACCTGAAACTATAAAACTCGTAGAAGAAAACACAGGTGGTAAACTCCTTGACATCAGTTGTGACAATGATTTTTTTGGATTTGACATTAAAAAAAAAGGCAACAAAAGCAAAAATAAACTAGTGAGACTACATCAAACTAAAAAGCTTTTGTACAGCAAAGGAAATCATCAACAAAATGAAAAGGCAATCTACTGAATGGGAGAAAATAAATATTCACAATATATAAAGAACTTATGCAACTCAATAGCAAGAAAACAATCCAATTAAAAAGTAGGCACAGAATCTGAATAGACCTCTTTCTAAAAAAGGCACACGGATGGTCAACAGGTACATGAAAGGATGCTCCACATCACTAATCATCACAATGAGATTTCACCTCACACCTCTTAGAATGTTTATTATCAAAAAGATAAGAAATAACAAGCAAGGATGTAAAGAACAGAGAACACTTGTGCACATTTGGTAGTAATGTAAATTGGTGCAGCCAATTCCTGGAAAACAGTATGGAGGTTCCTCAAAAAATTAAAAATAGAACTACCATATGATCCAGCAATTCCACTTCTGGGTATTTATCCAATGAAAACAAAAATGCTAATTTGAAAAGATATCCACACCCCCATGTTTATTGCAGCATTATTTACAGTAACAAAGCAACAGAACAACCAAAATGTCCATCAATGGATGAGTGGATAAAGAAAATGTGGTCTATAGCTATATCTATATCATATATAGATAGATGTGATGGAATATTATTCAACCATAAAAAATGAAATCTTGTAATTTGTGACAACATGGATGGATCTTGAGGGCATTACTCTAATGAAGTAAGTCAAACAGAGAAAGATAAATACTATGTAATCTCTCCTATCTATGATATCTAAAAACAAAAACAAAAAACAGTTCATAGATACAGAGGACAGGCTGGGAGTTGCCAGAAGCAGGGAGTGAAGATTCAGTGAAATGAGTGAAGGAAGTTAAAAGCTACAAACTTCCAAATATAAAACAAATAAGTCATGGGAATGTAATGTACAGCATGGTGACTAGAGTTAATAATACTGTATTGCCTATTTGAAAGTTGCTAAGAGAGTAGATCTTAAAAGTTCTCGTCACAAGAAAAAAAATTTTGTTAACTAAAATATCAGGTAATTTCCACAGCAAATCTGTTTCCTGGCTTGGGAGGGGAAAAAAAAGAAAACAGATGCAAAAATCCCAAACAAAATATTAGCAAGTCAGATCCAATGATAAATAGGATAAATTGTTCATGATCAAGTTGGGTTTATTCCAGATAAACAATGCTGCTAGCTTAAAATTTAAAAAATCAGTTCATAAAGTTACAACATTAATAGAATAAATAAGATAAATTACATGACCATTTGATAGATACAGAAAAGCATCTGATAAATTTCATATCCATTCATGATCAAAATTTTAGCTAAGCATAGAGCTTTCTTAATCTGATAAGAATATCTTTTATTAAAAAAATCTTACATCAAATATGATACTGATGGTGAATTATTAAAAGCTACCCACCTGAGATAAAGCATAAAGCAAGAACATCTACTTTCATCATGTCTCTTTATACTGTACTAGAGCTCTTAGTCATTGAAAAAAAGCAAGAAAAAAAATGTAGGAATTGGAAAGGAAGAAATTAAACTTGTCATTATTGCCACACAGCATGATTACAACACAATTGTGTGCAGAAAGTGCCAAAGGACTTGCAATCAGACTATTAAGTAATTTTAGCAAGGTTACTGAATCAAAACCACCTTAGAAAAATTAATTGTATTTCTATACCAAAAGAGTGGGCAATTATAAAATGAAATTTCTAAAACATCATTTACAATAACATCAAAAAATCAAAATAGTGGGAATAAATCTAGAAAAAAATTTACACACAAGCTATAAAACATTGCTGTTAATAAGTTACTAATTAATAATTATTAGTAAGTGAAGGGATAGATCGTGTTTATGCACAGAATATATAACATTGTAAAGATGTTGATTATCTCCAAATTGATCCAGTAAAAATTCCAGCAAGTTTTTTTCTGAGAAATTAACAAACTATTCTAAAATTTATATGGGAATGCAGAGGGACAAAAAGTCAAGACATGTTTTAAGAAGTTTATTACTTTTGTTGTTTTATATAGTCATTGTTTCCTTGGGATTATCCAAATGTTTACATTTTTGTTTTTCTCTATTTTGTACTGTATTTCAGATTTTCCTTCTGGGTTCATTTCTTTTCTTTCTGAATTATATTCTTTAAAGTTATGAATAAATATTTGCCTTGTAGACTGTATTAAATCAGCTCTGTAATTCTAGGTTGACAGTGGTTTCGTTAAGTATTTTGAAGATGTTATCTTAATGTTGTCTTGCTTCTGTTGCTGATTTTGAGAAGTCAGCTATCAATCTAATTGTCATTCCTTTACAGGTAATCTGTCTTTTCTCAGTAGTCAAAATCTTTGTCTGCGTGTTCTACCTCCTACAAGGTACATTTTCTTTCCTCGGCATGGGATGCATTGAGCTTCCAGAATCCGATCATTCATGTGTCATTGTTTGGAGAAAATTAGAAGCCATTGTCTCTTCAAATACTGCATCTTCATCCTTCTCTCTTATCTCTCCTTTTGATTAAATCCATGTTAGACCTTTCAGTCTGCCTTCCATGTCTCTTAATTTATCTGTCTTATTTTCATCCTCTGTTTCTCTCTGCTGCATTCTCAATAATTTCTCAGTATCTATCTTCAGCTGCCTAATCTGATGTTTAACCCAACCATTCAAGTTCTTAATCTCAATGACTATGTTTTTATGTCTAGAATTTTATTAATCCTTCTGGTCCTTTGCGATGTGTCTTGTCCCTTCTTTTAACTTTCAATACCCTCCATTATTTCTTTAAACATACAAAACATAGATTTTCTATTTCTCCTTGCTGACTTCAGAATCTGTAATATAGATCCTGGTGACCACACATAGAATGAATTCCAGTTTAAAATTCACATGAGAGAAGGCTTGACGTTAGGAATTCTTGAGACTCTTTTCCTCTGTATTCAGAGTCAAAGCCAACATAGTTAAGAATCCCCACATTTTACTTGGGTGAGACAGGCTTTCTTCCCGCTTGCCTGCTTCTGGAGGTCTTGGCTTTCTTTAGGGGAAGTCTCAAGTTTAGTGGTCTCTGATTCACCCTTAAACCATATGTAGACCCCAGATTTTCTCCTGTACCCTCTCTCATGCACATACACATGAGTGCACACGTCAACACTCTACTCCACCAAGAGCCTGCAGATGGTCCTCGGGTAACTGTCAGCTGAAACACTAGATTCATAGCTTGAAGGATTTCTCTCACTTTACTGCCAGGTCACTAATGTGT
Source organism: Camelus bactrianus (assembly GCF_048773025.1). Lineage (NCBI taxonomy): Eukaryota > Metazoa > Chordata > Mammalia > Artiodactyla > Camelidae > Camelus > Camelus bactrianus. The sequence continues at coordinate 11,156,377 of NC_133539.1, read as the reverse complement.
TAACTTTTCTTCTGTTTTACTCCGTGTTTTTAGTGCTCTGCCCATTGAGATCACCAATTTTCTAGAAAAAGAAATGCAGGTTTAAGGCTTTCCAGTTCATAAGTGAGGAATAGCACACTATTGAGTTAAATGACTTTCCGTTGGTTTGAGCTGCTATAACAAAGCACCACACACTGGGTGGCTTATTAACTATGGAAACTTATTTCTCACAGTTCTGGAGGCTGGAAATCTGAGATTAGGGTGCCAGCATGGTCACGTTCTGGTGAGGACCTTCTGCAGGGCTGCAGTGTGCTTCTTGTATGCCTACATGGTGGAGAGCAGAGAGAGAAAGCAAGCCCCCTTGTGATTCTTATAAGGGCACCAATCCCATTCATGGGGGCGCTACTCCCCTGACCTCATCTAATCCTAATTACCGTCTAAAGGTCTCACTTCCTCATACCATCACAGTGGAGAGTAGGGTTTCAACGCATGAATTTTGGGGAATACACTAACATTCAGTCTGTAACAATGACTTTCTCAAATTCAGACTATGACTTACCAAGGGGTAGAGGATAAATAAACCCAAGAAGGAGCATGGGGTGGGGGTCGTGGTCAGTCCTGTCAAACTAGATACACAGAGTCCTATTGATGGAGTTAGGAATGAAATCAGATCTCCTGATTTCCAAAGTGAGTCCTTGGCCTAGGCTTGCTGACCACTCTTTCATCAGAGAACAAAAGTCAAATACTGTACATAAGAGAGTCAACAACAGAACTGACAAAACTAATAGCCATTGAACGAGGATGTATTTCAGAGAAATCTAGAACTGGCTTAGAAGGTAAAGAAATTTGGAAATTTCTACATTCAACAAAGTTAGCAAAATATAATTGTGAAATTAACCAGTCATGTCCCCTCCTCAAGGAAATTTACCTACTAGACTCACCTCGGCCAGCTTTTGCTCCCAGGCAGGGGAACCTACAGGGAAATATGGGGTGGCCTTCTCTGGGTCAATTTTAGACGTACATCCGAGGTCAAACTCTATTTCTACTGAGGTCAAACCCCCTTCCTTTACAGAGCAAGGCAGATGCCAGCTCCCAAGGCCTCTGCTGCCAGACCCCATCATGCCCTGTTAATTTCCCAGTGCTCCCCTCCACTTCACACCCTGCCCTCCAGGCACAGCTGACCTTCTTTTACCCTTTCCCCTACAAACCTCTGCAGAGTCTCTGGCTTATAGTCCTCTTCTCCATGACCTTGTCAACGTATTCGATTTTTTCTAATTTTTCACTATCACACAAATGCTACAGTAAATATTCTTGTACACATGCAACATGTTTCTCCAGGAAAAATACCAAAGAGTAGAATTGGTGGATCGGGGGTATGCATGTTGTCCACTTTCCTGG